>NC_082602.1:23417964-24790464 GCF_030936135.1 Gavia stellata | reverse complement strand
CAGCCCCTGGGGCTCTTCCCCCTCCCTGTGTGCCTTCCCTGCTGGTCACCCAGAGCGTGAAGTCACTGGAGCACAGGCCACGGCCACCTGCAGCCAGCTGCCGTGCCCTGCCTGTGCCAGAGCCTGGTCTGCTCGAGGCGTCACTTTTACCAACCCTCCTTCCTGCTCCTGGGGCTTCTTTTTGCAGCCAGACAAGTGGACATGCTGGCCTGCAGCTGGACATCATCCAGCCCTGTGCCCCACACCAGCTTCCAGAGACCTTGCCCCCAGGAAGAGCATGGTCCTGATGCTACAACCTGGAGAGCCACATCTGGACATGGGGTTTCAAATCCCTTCCATTACTACAGCCTCATCATAAACACCAGTTCTTTCTCCTTCAGAAACGAACATTGACCTAATCTGTATTAGTACAATCTGATAAGACAACACTCCTGTTTATAATCTTTCTGGGAACAGGAAAATAGGGATCTACAAAATAAAACAATATACATAATTAAGGCTTTAGTCAGTTAAATTCTTTCTGAATTATTGTCAGCTTTGGTTCAAAAGCCCAGGGAGCAGTGTTTCAGCAGACAAAGCTGAAGGTGGACTGCAAGTGTTTGTCATCTTGTTTAGAAAAATTGGCCTGGGCAGTGCAAGTAAGGGAGAACTGACCTTACTTCCAGTGATAACAGGCCAACATTTTTAAAGGGTTTAGCATGGCAGAAGTAATTTTGTTGGTCACCTTGACACCAAATCTTTTAAAAAGGAGAGTGTAGTTGATACAATGCTCAGTTAATAAATTTGACTTTAAAAGTCATAATAAAAGTCACTGTAATAAATATCAACTGCACAGATTTATCAGTAAGAATTACTATTCACTTTTTTTTTTAAGCAAGACTGATAAAAGTACAAGTGCTTATGTACCAGTCACACACAGACTTCTGCAAAGAATACTTGCTGGTAGGGTGTCATCACAGGAAATAAACCAATTATATTAAAAAAATGCCACACATTAAGTGAATTAAACCTCACTGAATGATAGGTTTAAAAAAATATAGTTGGAATTTGGGACTGATTTTCAAATGGCTGTGCTTAGACTCGCTGTCTACAGTTAGAAACTCAAGAAGCTCAGTCAGCTGGACTTACCAAAGAGCTCACCCAAGGGCTGAGGAGTCCAAATTTAACAAGTGGAAGATATTTACAGGCCCCCCTCATAGCGAGATAGACGTGACTCCACACCATGTCTAACACCTCTTATGGATGCTCAGACTGACCTGTTTCAAGTCCTTTAAAATTACATATGTACCTGACAAACTACGATAAGCTCTTTGATACAAGTCAGTCAGTGACAGGTTTTTTTTGTCTGAGGAAGTTCAGCTTTAAACTGAGACAGATGAAACTTTTGTGGGGAGGGATGGGCCATCACTAGTCAGTGACCGTGAAACACGCAGGGGTGTTTTCACACAAGAGGAAGTTGTCACCTGGACCGTAAGGGCCCCATGGGGAAGGGTTGCTGTGAACTGTGATAGTTACGGTTTTCTACGCCTTAAAACATCCAAGTCCTTCATAGAGCTGCAAGGAGCAGATTTCTGAGTTGAAGATGGTTTACTTTAAGTAATGGACTGATAAACACGTGAATAGTATTTCTGCAGCTACAGGAGCAGAGAACGATGTTGCACGCTATTTTGCAGCCATTCAGTTTAGGTGTAAGAAACAGTGATGAAATGAAGTTTTCCCCTTCGGATGTGACAGAGGAGGGGAAAAGTGGACTTTGTAGCCTCATGTGACATGAGATGCAGAGGGTCAGATCCAGATTTGCCAGAGTAGTTTGGTTCTGCCTGCTGATCCTCCTGCCTTTGGGCAAACCTTTGACTACAATCCACAAACCAGCAAAAGGCAACAGCAGGTTCTGTGTCACAGTCATTTCCATAAGAAAACAAAACGAGGGGAAAAAAAAGCAGCCTCGGAGGCAGGCATTTGTACTTAGATAAGGCTCCAGACAGTGTGAGGAGGAAGCTTGAAAACACAGAAATAAAAAAGAGGAAACCAGAGAGCTCAGGATGTAGTTTCCACACATCTTGAGCAGGGGGTAAGAACAGCAAAACAGAGGAGTGCCACTTTTCTACTCCTAGAACAAAAACAAGCATCCTGTGCAACTTTGGAGGAACAAAATAGATCTTAAATATCCATCTTCTTCCTAGCCATAGTACGAGCTTAGAGGAGGAGCAAGATGATTGAGACTAAGTTGTATGTGTGTTTGCATGCATCTAAAAACATGAAATTCATAGATGTCTAGAATTTGCTGTCATGCAGACGAGGTATGCTGCCTTCGGGACTCAGAAAAGGAGCAACAGTGAGTGAGCACTGGGACACATTAGCTCCATTTCCAGCAAACAGGAGACAGAAGGAACCAAGGCAATAATGCTGGAATCCAAGGCCAGAACCTCTCAGCTTTGGGATGTGGAAAGGAAACAGCCATGAAAAAAAAAAAAAAAAAAGAGTCAGGGAGCCTGGGAATGAACATACAGGCATTAGAAACATAAGCAGCTTGTTTCCACACAAAGAATTGGTATGAAAACATCTGAAATATTTTAAACAGAAACAGGCCATCCCATCACCAGTCTCAAGAACGATATTGAAGTAATCTGCGCCTGTGTTTGCTTAGTGCCACAGCCTGGGGGTATGTATTTAGATGACGACATATCACTCTCCGTATGTTTAAGCAACAGAGTGCCATAGCAGCTTCAAGAAACTGTGTGTAAACACTGGCCTTAGCAGAGATAGGCTGAACATTTCTCAGGCTTTCCTAGACATTTAGTCCCAGTGTGCTGGTTCACGTCACCACCTACCAGCCGGCAGCCCTGGAAGGGGGGCAGCAGGTACCCAGCCCTCCATCCCCAGCTTCTCTGCAACGGACGATAAACAGTGAAGGTCTCCAGAAAGACAGTGAACACATTAAATTGCTGGGACCAGAGGGGGCAGAATTCCCTACAAAGGGAGGTTGATCCAAGCGATTAGGACAGCTTCCTTCTGCAAAGGCAGGCAGAGAAGAGGGGCCAGGCATTAGAAAAAGTCAAATAACCAAAAGCTCTAATGGTGCCAGATTTTTTTTTTTTTTTTTTTTTTTTACAGCTTTCGGCTCCTTGGCCCACTCATCCCACATTGCAATCACCTCAGACTTGACAGTTTTCACAACACAGCAGGCCAAGTCCTCCCCATATCTCCAGGTTCCTCCGCAATAGCTGAAGTTCAAGTGCTTAATTTAGATACCCAAAACACTTCCTTTGTGAAAAGCAAACCTCTTAGATTACTCCTGAAGAAACAGACAAACAAGCAACAAGCTATACAATATTGGTCTGTGTGCACTGAGCGTTATTTTTAAAGAATGCAGTTCTCTGAAAAAGGAAAAATTAAACTTTTCATATTTAGGTAAAAAGATGAGATGACCTTCAGCTTCATCTTGCTGCAAACAAGTATTGCTGCTTATTAGCCTTAAGCTTATGAGATACATTATCTATAAAAATGACTGAAGTTCCTTTCCCTTTCTCTTAGTTCCTTGTCTTGGTTGAAATATTTGTAACCTGCTTCTTAGAGGATGCCACTATGCTGTCTCTATACTGATATTCACAGATTTTGTCACCCAAAACCTGTGTATCACCCCTAAGATAACACCTTTTCTACTGCATTTCTTCTCCACCTTTTTTTAGTCATCAGTAAACATTACTGTCTCCTCTGTTGTTCAGCTCCAGTACAAGTCCCTTTCATTTCTTTGCTGCTTCTTGCATCAGACCATATCTGTATTGCTGGTTCCTCTTCCACGTTAGTGTAATTTCCTCTGAGATCCTGATGCTATTTTGTTTTGAAGAGCAACAGATAAAACCCTCTAGCTTGTCTGTTCCTCAACCACTACCCCATCATCATCTCCACTGGTTGTTTTCTTCTCCATTCATGTTAAAGTTTCATAGCTTTTGCCCATCTCTATTATTTTTGACATAGGGATCGTAGTGCTCAGATCTGCAGAGCAACCTGTTAATTAGTTATTTACTGGTTTTCTGTGATTGCTACAAAAATGATAACACAGAGGTAATAATGATTATTGAAACTGGCAAAAAAAAAAAAAAAAAGAGTTCCTGTTTTTGGTTGCAGAGTTGAATCAGTTTCCTAGTTAATTTGTTAGGTTTGTTCCTCTAAACCGTCATGGCTATTGAAGACAAATTGTATTTTTACAAAATAAATGAAACAGGTTAACATTCTTATTGTTAGAAGTCCACAAAACTTCAGCAAAACATGCAAACAAGTGCCCACACTTAGCCTCAGAAAAACAGAAGCAACATGAATGATGGGCACTGAAATGTCATTTGAAAGGAGCAGTACCAAAGGCCCATGCTCTAACACCTTAAAATGCCAACCGAGTTTACATATTCATTAGCAAATTATCTATTAGGTGTAACTCCATAACAGGCTTGCAATACCATATTCTATAGGTTCAACATACTTGCAACCCTATTATCTCATAATATCATTAAAGATGCTAGCACTACCTTTTATTTAACTTCAGAGATACATTAACATACTAAAAGCAAAACCAATTAGTCTTCATAAGCTCTACAACTTAGTGTAAAAAAAAAGTGTGTCCTGAAAAGTTAACATGTCATATTGTTCATTATCCAAGTACCTAGTTAACAAAACACCAATTGCTCTTTCTGCTCAGGTTATTTCATGCACCTGATATTTTACCCATGACAGCTGTAAATATTCTAAACCAAATTCCAGAGGCTCTTCAATTTGCTTGGTAATTTTAATAAAACCATCACAGCCCCAAACACAGGCAACACCTTGCCCTATAAGTCTGCTTCTCAGATCATTAGTCAATTATACAGCACATCGTTACCCCCCTGCTGGCAACAGAGCCCTTGTTTCTCCTTCCAAGCAACTAAGAATAGAGCTAGGCAAAACTATTATTACTGGTTTTTAGCAAATACACTAGTGTTGGTGGTATTTCCGATTCCTTTGATCTTTTATTCTTATGGTTTGCATCTTTAGATATCCTAAAACATCCTATTGTTTTATCTGAGAGGCATGGCAGACAATCCCTAATAGTGGCTTACCAAAGCAAAAATTCCCAACTTTCTGATGCTCCCACAGAGCAGGGAGCCCTCCCTGGCTACACAGGACAGAGCTCTCAGGAGCAGCTAACAGCCACCTTCATCTCTTCAATATCAATTTTCATGTTACGGGGCCACCAACATCAAGAAAAGAAAGGAACAGTGTGAAGTGAAATAGGTGAGGCTTAGGAAAAGGGATTCCACTAAAAGAAAGGAAGAAAAAAAAAAAAGACACAAAAAATATCCTCAAAGCTCTAAGAGGCTATAACAAGAAAATGAGAAGACAGAAGTATCAAAAAAAAATCAGTAGTAAATATACCATGAATCGATAAGGGAAGATTGGTAAAGGAAGATAGTGAGTACCAGTTGCCCTGTCTAACAAACTGAACTTCAAAATACCTCCCAAACTTAGTAAGTTACAGAAAGAAAATAAGAAAAATAAATTAGCAACATGCATATAGGCCTTGAATAATTGCTATCTTAAGACTGAAGAAAGGAGACAGTTTTATAACTAGCTCCTCTGTATAGTTTTATGACCAAAATTAATTTTTGTTCTGTTAAATCTTAATTTATCATGCAACACATTAGTAGTTAAGACAAAAATAAATATACAAATCACCCCAAAGCAGCTACTTTCAAAAAAGAACTGTACATATTTAGATCAGATTAAGTCACTCAATCCTAATATTTCTTCAAAAGGATAAAAGTAGACAGAAAGTGGAAAATATGCATAAAATGAAAAATAACAACTTTAAAATAAATACTTTTTTCAATGTCTGAATTCAGCCTGACTACCCACTACCCACTCACCCTCTGTTAAGTGATTTGTTCTTTAATAAGTGAGCATCCGCAGAAGAAAACCAGTGGCAGCACATAAACACGTTGTCCGTCAGATGTCACTCAGTCAATAGCAGAAGGGAAGTTGACTGCATCCATCCAGAAGGACTATCTGAAGACAGTGGCAAAAAGGGTGGTATCTTAAAAATCCCAAGCATCTCTAATTTCCGTATGTTTGTTAGCCATAGCCATAAATATAGTAATGATAATTCAGCCCACCTGCTTTGCTATTTTCTAGAAGCATAACATGTTCTCCCTTCCAACAGAGCTACAGGAAGTAGGCTTTGCTTTGGGAAAATGATTAAGCACCACTTTGTGTTGAACTATTTACTTGCTACCCTTTCCTGAAAGGGAAACCAGTACATCTTTGCAACTGTAAAAACCTGCTGCCCTTTTTACACCTCACCTCATTTCAGCACATGCCTGTGCTGAGTTTGTGCGTGTCCATGAGCATCACAGAGAACTATCTATAGAAATGTGATTTCTCAGATATTTTCAGACTTGCTTTCAGATTCTCACTGTAATATTTTTCTCCATGTGAATTTATGTATGCCTTACACGACTTTGGATACAAGCATTTCAGTGTGGTCATCTTTATTTAGTCTCCAGGAGGTTTCATGTTCTCTTTTTTAGTTTCGCATTTCAATAGACTGACAAAAATGGGGAGAAAATGGAGGGAGACTTCAAAGTCATCCTGAATTCTAGGAAGTGGTATATCTTAATTTACTGGTGATTGACATTTATTACTTCCACAGGTTCTAGTATTTTTGCTTTATATAAAAAGTCTTCTTCACCCCATTTCAATTCTCTTTGAGTCAGCAGAAGGACTTAAGTAACTATTTACGTTTAAAACAAAACGTTCTTTGGTGTGCTTGCATTGATATATAAATTTGGGAAAAAGGTTAAGTCTGATTATTTCCAGCTGCATCGAGCTTCACACTCAATCCTAAACTGGGAAACTAACTTGTAACTTTATGAAGTATGGAATTTGTGCATATATTAACAAAGGAGAATCAGTTTGGGGTCCATAGATTCATGTATATCAACTGCATCATAGAAATGGCTTTCCAATTCTTCTGTTTTTCTCAGTGGACTTCCCTTTTCCATCACCAACTCCAAGTGATTAACTTCAACACTGCATTCCTTATCCAGTCTGTATCTGTAACGAAGTTACAGATCTGCCCCCTTACCAAATATGCCGACACAATTTCAGATGACGTTTAACTTTTTCTCCTTAAGCTGCTCTGGATACCAAAATGTATGCTTTAATCATTCCGCATGCAGCAAGCATCCTTCATCCACTTTTTCCATGACCACATCTCCAACTTGGCATCCAGTTTAAACTGTCATTTGTATTGTCAGTGTTTTCCCATATAATCTCAACAGTGTCTTCACCTACTTAAACGTGTAAGTATATTCTTATCCAACAGTCTTGGTTCTAGGAGTAGACTTTCTACATCTCAGCATCATCAGATAGCTGAGTCTTTTCAAATTGAAAGTATTTTTTTCTGAAATTAAGTATCTCACTATCTCTCATTCTGTCATTAAATCATTAACTCTTCAAACCTTCAACCTGTCTGACTATGAGAGCACCATAGATCCATAGATGATTTAATGGAATTTATTTTATTTAATAAACTATTTTCTACAACAGTTATTTCAGTTTCAGTTATTTCAGTATTTTTCAGTATACATGAAATACAAGTATTTCATGTATACTGAAATAAATTCTAGTATTTTCCCTAAGCATCCTTTGGAAAAAGGAAGCTACAAGGGGGATGAAATTTTGTAAATAAGTATGGAGAAGGAAAGATTTAGGTCTGAAAAGTATTCCCAACTGAAAAGATTCATGAAGGACTAGACATATATGCTTGACTGCCTTTATAAGGCATTCCTGCACAGAAGTTTCTTTTCCAAGGAAACGATCACATTTTAAATGCTCCTGTGCAACCCACTTTCCAGCACTCACAAATTCAGTATCTTCACTAGCTTAGTTACAAATTAGCAGGCTCTAAAATCAGTTCTTGTTTGCAGACAAGACCCCATTTGTATGGTGCTAGTCTTCCCCAAGCATGGTCGCTATACTTACAATAAGGAATTAACAACCTGTTCAGATCCTGCTGGCGATATTTCCAGCAGATATTTCGTTCTGTGACAGTAACTGCATTCACAAAGCAAAGAGCTTGCACCATCGCTGGCAGCCCTGGGTGACACTCGGGTAAGGAGGGTGGCACGGCTGGAGCGGGACCAGAGCAGCCCCGCTCAGGGAGGGATGCGGAGCCAGAGGCAGAACATCAGTTGCTGCCGTCCGGCTCTGCCCCCGCCAGCGCTGCACGCTGGGCAGCCCCAACCCGCACCCAGCAAGGCCCCGAGAGGGACGGGTAACTGCTGACCATCAAGAGACTCATTTGCAAGCAGATATTGATTTAAAAACTCTGCAGAACAATTATCTGACATGTGCCACAGTCTTATCGTCATACTTTTCAGATAGCAGTGCTGTTATTTGGATCAGAGGCTTTCACCAGACCTTCAAGTGACCTAGCCCTTATGGAATTAAACAATTAAATATTAAAATACAACATGCAAAAAAAAATTCATGTTTTCAACCCTCTGAAACTATCTGAACTGAGAGACGCATCAGTTCCATTCATTTTATGGTTTTCAGTCTACTAAAAAGACTTTGAAGCAAGAAAATATTCTAAAAACTTAATTCAAGGAATAAATCTAGTTTCAAACATGTTAGGGAATGTCAGATTTCAAACTTAACTCAGATTTCAGATTTCTTATTTAAGGTTTACATGGAGCTTCTTTCTCTAAATTGATAGCTGGTCTTTTATGACCTGTGGGTCATGAAGCAAAATTTTTGGACCAATGCTAAAAGCTGCAAAAGAGATCAACTGCCCATAGAAGTTACTGATTTTACTGCTAATGTTCACTCTCACATGGAACAGACTTCCCCTGAACTCAGCTGTGTCTACTGGAACAACATTACATCACAAAAAGTCTAACATGCTAAAAATATATCCTGTAGGTATAATCTTAGTTATGCCTAGGTTAAAAAGATTTTGTAACCTTGGAGATAGAAAACAGTGTAGAAATTATTATTTTTAGCATCAAGGAACTTCTCCAAGCAACAATACCACACAGTGTAAAAATATACCAGGTCAGTACACTTTGGAGATTTCAGATGTTTCATCCTCTTATGGGCTAAGCTACAGTACTTTAAAACTATATTACTTTGGAACTTTTTTTTTCAGATTTATCTTTCATATGACCAAACAAAAGAAATTACACAGACATGCAAAGATGTACAGGAACTTTAAGCATACCAACTTTACAAACTGTGCTTGACTCAACAAAAAAGGAGCTTTCCACTTGCTTTCAAGACAACCACCTACTGTTTTTCAGTTTAATTTGCAATATTGAGAACAGAAATTCCAAGTGACAGTCTGAGCTTGAACTGAAGACTGCAGTAATTTCTCTGGGGTTTTATGTTTGTTGGTACACTCCTCCTAACTTGAAGTCCTCAGGCTCTAGTCACAGGCAGAAGTAGTCTCAGCAAGAGTGCTATGGCACCAAAAATCCACATTATTTGGTCCTGTCGAATCATATTTGTGTACTGACAGTGCCACCCATGTTTCTCTTTTGGTTTCTTCTATTGTGAATATGCCAAACCGGTCTGCTGGAGCACACACAGCAGCATGCCAGCCCTCTCCATCTGCTCACCGGGTAATGATTGCAAGTGTGTGAGTGTGCGTGACTGTAGGAGGAAATAATTGGAAGTACTGTGTGAGTAGTTATCTGTTAATAACAGCTTGCATATATTAATAGCAGCTTCATTTCTGCTAAATAAAGGAGAAATTCTTTTAATATTGGTGGAGAGAATCTCCCTGACTTGATGCCCTACCAGGGAAATGCACCGCATAGTGATAACTTGCTTAACTTCTGTTATCTATGGAAAGAAACCCATGCGCACAAAAGTTTCCTAGCTCAGAGAAAATGAAATTTTGAGTTTCAGCACTTAGTGACAAAGCCTATATGAAAGCATATACATTGAAGATTGTTAATAAAAGGTTTACAAGAAGGACATATGTGGATATCGGCCATTAATATCCAACATTTCCCAAAACGCTTAGATTTGTCATGGGCTTGCTTCCCTCATGTAACATCAACTCTTCGTGCCGAACACGTGGTGAGATTTCCCAACCGCAAAGGGCAGGCCACAGTCTCCTCCACCGAAACCAATGTAAGCAGGCTGAGAAAAACGGAACGACCCTGGAAAAGGCAGAGGTCGGCTCCTCCCTGGAGCTGTGCCACTGTACACTGCTGCAGTAACTGCCACATGCTTTACCATCTTAAGAAAACAGACTTTAAGACAGCTTGGTTTAAACGGAGGCAAAATTAAATACTTAACATAGGAACAATAGGGTTCTTTGTGGCAGGGAAAAATGTTTTTTCCTCTGAGTGCTGGCAGATTAGCCCCAGTCTATTTTGCTTCTCTTTTGCTCTGGCTGCTTTTCATTATTATTATTTTTTTATACTTTGTTTTAAAGAACAGTCTGGAATTCAGGGAAAAGCATTACCTACCACTGTGACACAGGCCTGCTTAGCAGTATGAAATAGGAAAATACATTTTCCAAAAGTAACCTCTCATTTAAACTTACAGAGCTCCTGGAAGAACTGAGAGGGGGCTACATTAGCATGTACAAACACAAACACTGCCAACCTCAAGCTGTTAGTCTTTTCTTACACAGTTCCCATTGCCATCCTTCAGCCCATGCCTCAGCATTGATTTTTCTTTCATTTTTTAATGTTTCACTTTCCTTTATACCCTTCCCCCTTCTATTGGTTGCTCTTTCCCTTTTAACTACTCCCTTCTCTCACTTCCTCATAGTCCTTTTAATAAAAATACTTTCTCTTTTAATATTTTTACATAAGGATTTTTCATCTTTGTTTTTAACATATTTCTTTTGCCCGAAGAGGAATTAGGGCATCTCCCATTTGTTACAATTGGTGTGCCTTTGTGTGTAAAAATTCTGAACAAAATGCTGCTAAACTAAATTTAAAGCATAAGGACTTGTTTTACTTCAGAAAAACAGTAATAACATTGCTTTAAATTGTTCCCAGATGTAGTCTAAGATTGTAAGTTAAAGATGACAGCATTTACAGTATACTAATCAAAGTATGGCATAATTTATGTAGCAGTCTATCATCACTGCTCTAAATAACTGCCAATAACTGAGGCCTGGCAAGCATTTTGCACATATTTAATATACTTATCTTTCCAAACATGATAATGATAGCAGCAACGGACAGCTATGACAAGCTGAAGATCTGCTGCAAAATGCACTCATTTATGAGAAGTGTTCTTTGTCTCCATTTCTTATATAGCAAGATTTATATAAAATACATTTAAAGCTACTTTGATGAAATGGTATTGGTCACCTGCAGAAAGCTAGCCTTTACAGTCTTTATTTGGTTTTTAGAGTATTTGCTAATGTTCCAATAACTGCACTCATTTAAACTACAGAATATTGTTCTTACCTTCACCAGTAATTAATTCTTTATTTGAAGGAGACAATTGCAGCTGTTGATTTTATACCCCCCCCCTTTTCTTCACCCCAGGGTGTGAATATGGAAGTTCTGCAGATTGACCTTTTTTCCAGCTGGCTGTCTGGAAATTCTTGGGGCACGGAAATGGCAAAATGCAGGAATGCAGCACTTCCATTAAAATTATTTAGTTAAACACACATTTGTACAAGTCTTCAAATAAATTCGCATTCTACTAGAAGTCCTCCTGGTAGTTTTCATTATCTCTTTCTAATGGAAATTGGATATTTATGATCCATCCCTTAAGTTTGATTTAATAAAGGCAACTTCACCCCCACCATTAATTTATCAGAGGGGAGGACAGGTCCCCTCACTGATAGTGACTATCACCTCTCCAGACTCACCCAGTTCTGCTCACAATCCCTTTATCTTCTTGCTCTCATTTCAGTATCCCTTTCCATGTAGTCTTCTGTACCTTTAGCATCCTTGTGAATCCATCAGCAAGGCAGCTCTTGAATAAACCATCTTCCTTGATTCCTTCCCTCAATTACCCTTTTAGTAAGGGTATCTATAAACCTACCTTACCCTCTAAGGAACTGTTAACATGACTATAAAAAGAAGAAAGCAAGGAGGAGAGAAAAGCAACAAAAGAAATCCTGCAACACAAAAAATCGTAATGCCAACCAGCCAAACGCCGTCCCTCGGGTGCTTCTCACTGTGTCCTGATCTTACTCCCTCAACCGCAATTCAAAAAAAAAAAAAAAAAATCAGAGTTCAATTTGGGACTTCGGCCAAAATCCAGCCCAAGAGTAAAGCAATACCAGTCATTCAGGCTGGAGTTGGGAACTTGAAACAAATGGCAGCCAAGTGACCTCCTTGAGTGCCACCACGCAGGACACTGACCACGTTAACTGTGCTTCCGCGTGGCTGCTGGGGACTAAGCGGCTGAAACCAGGTGACTGTGAAACGAACATTTAAAAGCTGGGAGATTCATTAAGGTTCAGATGTAGTTTATGTAAAAAAAAGATTCCTGCTTTCATGTTCAAGATTCTTAACAGTAGCAAGAAAATACAGGATTAAAGTGTTCTTCAATTGCCTGTTTCTTTAGTCCCCTAATTCAGGGTGTCTATAGGCCTTTCTTATTTCCTCTGCAGAAGAAAGAAATACAACAAGAAGCATTGCCCAGATGGTGCAGTGGAATATTGTAATTTCTCACAACATGAGCACAAGCCTCTATCAGGCCTGTGGTCTTTTTCAGACTGAGAAGGAGGTGGGGTGGTATTTGAGAAGCATCTCCAAAGCATAGTGCTTTCCAGGATTGCCTGTACCTCCCTTGTTTGTCAACAGCTGTTTAAGGCCTCACGGTCACTAAAATATTCTTTGTTTTTATCAGAGTGACATTTATACAATTTCTTGGAAAGAAAAAAGCATCCCTTCAGAATTTAAATCTCTTCTTGGGGAAACTCAGAGACAAGGGCTTGCCCAGGGCTGTGGAAGTGTCTGCATTGAAGAGCTGCAAGTGCAACTATGCAATACAGCCATGTGGGCTACAGTGATGAGGGCATGCAAGTGTTGTACAGCTCACCCACTGCAAGCGCTGTATCCCTCGCTGACCGATGACTCTACCCATACCTCATCTTTGGTCAATGAGCATCTGTGGGTTAACAGTTACAGCTCACTGTTCTTCTGCAGTGTGGGTATAGTCCCAGACTTGGCGTAGCATAAAACATCCTGGGAGCAGTTTGGTCCATGTCCTTGGGCAGCTCCATGCCGCAAAACCCTCCTGCGCTGTAGGCTGCCCACCGCTGCCCCAGCAAGCACTGCAAGTGTTCAGGAACACATGGGAGAGATCTACCCAGACATTTTGTCTGTCTTAGTTTGTGCCATTGCATGCTTCCAAAGGAATTGTCCTGTATAAATATTCTCTACATATTTTGATGTGTAAACACTCTCTGATATACTCTTGCTGTAAGTCTCATGGCAAAGCAGCAAGAGTTTCCTCCATGCTGGTCACCACAGGAAGAACCAGCACAGCAGCATCAGAGATGACGTGACAGTCTTGCCCCTTTACATGCATTTTTTGAGCTAGACTTGGCCTGTGGGAGACGTGGAAACACTCTGGTCCGCCTCTGTTTTAGTCTAGGTCACTCCAATAACCTGAGGTTATTAATAATTTTTGAGGTACTTGAGGATAATACAGTAAATAAGTGATTCCCAGTTCATCACTTAAAGTTGATGTAGGTTAAAACTGGCCAACTAGAGGGGTGATACTGTGTTTGGTGTTTTCTGAATGTGGAAATTATGTGGTATAATAAAAGGGAACCAAAACACAGACTTGCTTGATCTTTTCTGATTTACTTATAGAAAACAACCAGCATGGATTATATGAAATTTACTTTACCCTGTAAAAATCTTTTTATTTGCAATAGAATTTCCAACTATTATCATCATATTTCAGAGCTGCATTTGATAGTTCCTAAAAGGCTTATTGCCTTTATGTCACACACTGGGAATCACTTATTTACTGTATTATCCTCAAGTACCTCAAAAATATAATTACTTCTTAAGCCTAAAAGCCTCACTGTCTGATTTGAAAGGAAACTAAGTGGTAGATGCTTCCTCCCACTTCCTACAGCAAATGAATGGAAAGTAAAGAAAATATAGCTGCAGATGCAAACAAATTAGAAATATTTCAAGAATGTTACTGCAAATATGTACCTATTTTCTTTAAGGAGATGATGGTAAAAGTAAACCAAAAAAGCTGTTGCAGGTGAAACTGCTTCTTGACCTATCCAAACTTAAATATCTGGGTTGACTTAAGGCTTTGAGAGAAGTGGTTACCAGAAACTTTTCCAAATAAAGCACTTCTAAATAGAATGAAACCCAATATTTTTAGATATTTAAAAAACATGTTGGTAGTTGAATACTAACTTACCACTCAGTGTGCTGCAAGTTTAGTTTAGCTCATATATTCAAAACTTTTGATGCGCACTGTGCCAAAAGAGTAATTCTCCCTGAAAAAAAAGCAGTAAAGCTGAACTATGTGCATTTATATCACACTGCAGAAACAGGAACATAGGTGTTCATAGTTCTGAATTTTTTTCCCCCTCCATTCTAGAGACTAGAATATGAATATTGCAGATTACATGAGCTATGTTATTGTATTCAAAGTAAGAGTCTCCAGAGATGTTCATATAAGTCTGTCAGTACTGAAGCACTGATTTAGAGTGCCATGGTGACATTGAGCATGCCAATTAAAATCAACTACATAAATTAATTTTTCAGCCATATATTTTTTGGCTTAAAAATTAAATAGTTTCACAAATACGTTAGTTTAAATAATGTAAGGTTTTATCAAAACACCTCATCTTGTTCCTGAGGTGCTAGCAACCCTCCAACCTCCAGTAGAGAGCTCTCCCAGTATGGTGTCACTGGGCACAACTCTGCCAGCACCATAACGGGAAAGCTTTGAGATCTTCAGTCTCTTAACTGCATGCAGTATATTAATAATTACGCTGCTTAAATACAACTTGGCCAGCATAAACAACAATGGCACTTGCAACACTTTGTTATGTAGTGTGCAAATGTAGAAATATTGTTAAGGACCTGGTTTAAAACTAACAATATAAACAAATATTAATTACATGCAAGTACTTTTTTTTTTTTAACGTTAACATTATTCCTAGTCTGTTCCCTTCAAGCCTGTGAATGTTTTTACTATACAGCTTCCAGGGGTTTTTTTTATGCCACTGGTGTGTTAACCTTCACACACAGTAGTAATGTACTGCTTGTGGGTTTGAATTCAATTCATATTTAGAAAAATCTTTATCACAGTAACAAATCTAAACCAGTTTGGCAGAAGTATTAAAAAAAAAAATCTGTGTAACTTGAAGCAAATATCTATTTAAAGTTTAACAGAAGTTGTTTAAAATTCAATTAATGTTTAATTGACAGTATTTAAGCAAATAAATAGCTCCCCTGACTTTCTTTAGTAAGTTTCCTTGCAGGCATTAAATTTCTTGGTGTATTTCCAGGCAGCAGTTCTGTTACTTTGAGTTTTCACTTCCATTAAATCAGTGAAGAAAATGGCCTATACAAGGCCCTGAATACTCAGTGTGTCATTTTGCCTACTCAAGTTTATTACACTAATTTCCCAATTTCCAATATTAATCATTGGTTCAAGTTCCTTCAAAATAAACAAGTGAAATGCACTGTTTCATTCAATGGGAATGCTCACAAGAATATGTTAGAAAAGAACCAAATTTTATTAC
Organism: Gavia stellata; assembly: GCF_030936135.1. NCBI lineage: Eukaryota > Metazoa > Chordata > Aves > Gaviiformes > Gaviidae > Gavia > Gavia stellata. The sequence continues at coordinate 24,774,719 of NC_082602.1, read as the reverse complement.
ATCATAGAGATGCTATCATGGAAAGAAATTACTCCCTAATAAAATGAGTTTTGTGGTGGAGCTCCTCTAATTAGTAGTTTCAAGTGACATCCACTAAAATCTAAACAATGGAATTAGTTTTCCCATAGCTCAGGCAGTCTTTTTATTAATACAGGCAGAAAGGTTAATTTCAATTTTTCCATTCTAAGTTAAAGAAAGTTTTAACAACACGCTAACTGCTTGTACTGCATAACTAAGCCAGAGTTTCCTATAGCGTTTACAAAGACAGAAATCCCACTCGGAACTACCCAAACACCAACCAACATTCAAACAAGCGGAATTATTCACGTAATACAGAGAGCTGATTAGGTAAGGGATATGTAAACACAGCTACAAGGAAATACTTGTAGTTATATAAAGCTCCTGACTGAAATAAGCCATTGCACCTGTAAGTAACATTGGCTATAAACTGAACTCATCAGCAGTCAATACTGTAGAGAAAGATTCAAAAGTTACATTACTCCACATACTCTCAACATCAGTCCATAGTTATTAAACAACTTTGCATCAGTAGCTGTTCACCTGTCCGGCTCTCCTGCAGGTACATCAACCATTTTAAACAAAGGTGTGGCAGTGTTTTATATAAACCATATACATTACATGAGCTGGTTAGGTGTGGCAGCGTGCTGGCCTCGGACTCTTCAGGGCTACCAAGTCAGCAGAAACCCTTATCTCCACCAGCTCCTCAGGAAAGGCATTTTTCTTACAAGCTAAACCGATCTTTTCCTGGGGTTAGAATTACCATCCCTGGTAATCCCCACACAACTTGCCTTGGCCAATCTTTCTGATGAATAACTTTTTTACTTGCTATTTCCAGATGCTGCTGTACGCACCTCACCTGAATCGGGCCCTGCTACACTGCTCTGTAATTAGTGTGAGCCCACGTCCCGGGCGAGGGGACTGCGGGGTGAGTGCAGGTTTGCCCTGCAAAATCAGGAAGGCTGCTGAAGCAGAAGAGGGTTTTCCCTGCGTTTGAGGATGGTACCACACTGCCACCTTCAGCAGGAAGAGCAAATCTTCATTAATACAAACATTTTCCTCCTTTGGAAGGGATCAAGTGATCTTGAAATTGCTTTCAGGGAGTTATAAACCCGTCTCCCATCCACTGTGTGTGTCACTACCATAAGCAGCACTGCACTTTTAGGAAATAAAAAGGTGAAGTACCTGCACCAGTCAAGTTTGCTGTGCTCTGCACAGGCTCCCCTTGAATATGGGAAGACAATAGGTACTGATGAGCAACTACAGTGGTAAGTAATTGGTCTTAATTACTAAAACAGCTTTCACATGTCTTTCATAGATACACAGTGATTGAAAATAAGTCAGAACTGATTCTTCTTATTCCATTGTATAAACATACAGAAACACATACATCTGGGAAAACCAATCTCGTATAGTATATATTTGATATTAAAATATAACACTAGATGTTTTGCTGACATTATGTACACTTTAGAAATCATTATCCTCTGTGCTTTAAATACTATATATACTATCTTTTAAGATAACTCTTGAATCAGTTCAGCAGATCAAAGCACGTGTTTTAATTAAAGTATTCATCTTGGAATCAACTGTGATTTCTCATTCACTTAAGTATGTGCCAACATCTGCAAAGAAGTACAGACCCTGCAATTTCAGAAATGTTAAGTAATAGCTTTCACTTATCTCAAGCCCAGATTCTTTTTCCTCCCTGCAGTCTGTATATTTCTCTAATCAATTATTAAATTTCAGGGCACAAAATAGTGCCTGTACAGACTTGATTCCATGCCCATGCTTGTGTCTGCTTTGCTCTGTAATGAACATTAGAGACTCTTCAGTAAGACATAGGCAGATACGTAGCAGCATCAAAGAGGTGTAATCCATGAATAAGAGTGTGATATTACAACTTTTTTTGGTTTGAACTCCCATTTTCATTTTCTTTTTATATTTCTGTCCTACAAATTGATCAGAAAAATAATAGCCCGTAAGGAAATGGGCAGAGCAGAGCAAACTAGAATTACAGCTTGGGCCAAACCCCTCCAATTTCATGTTTGCATTCTACTGTAAACCTAAGATATATTAATATACTGTAAATGGTGTTTTCCTTAACATTTGCTATTTTACATGGCAGCAGTAGATGAAGTCATTTAAGTAATTTTTATTCACAGAAAGCAGACAGTATTCCCTATTCACCTCCAGGAGGCCAAATTTCAAATGTCTAGGTTCACAGCTTCCCAAAATATTTTTAGTTGATATATATTTCAGTAACTAAACTACAGAAGAACATCTATTGCAGAACTGATTAACTAAAACTTAAAAAGTTACCCTTCTCTTAAATTTTAACTGTACCAAGTGTAGTAATTTTCTACTTTGTTTTCATTTTTAATAAAATTCCTGAAAAGTTTTCTTTTACTTCAGAGATAAACCTGATGCTGCTTCAAAAATGTCAGCACATTCACTATTAAAGTTATCACACTTAACTCTGCATTGTCAAGAGTAGACATTCTGTAATCATACTGTCATTACAGAGCTGACAAAACCTTAACTGTTTTATTTCACTGTTAAAAATCACTAATTCTGCAGTTTTGAGTTTGTTCAATCTAATTGCTTAGGGAAATAAAGTGTATGGTATATATACACATATATGCTGATATCTTACCCCGTAAGTTCCCAACTAGTTACTTTTGAACGCATTTATTAATTTGTGTCAGGTTTGCTAGACATTTAGTCTCAAATATATTGGATTGTCCAAAGTTTCATGCAAGTAAACATGGAAAGAAGATCATATATTTTAGTGTAGATCAGGTCATCTACCTTCTCCCCAGAAGAGAGGCAGAATCCTGAACTTAACCGTATCTGGCCCTTAAAGATCCCAAGCTCCAAGGGAGAGTTGATGATACCCCAGTCATATGAAAAAGCATCAGCCCAGTCACATTTTTAGACACCAGTGATTGAAGCCATGGGCCAAATAGAGGAACTGTGTTTTCATAATCTTGCTCCTCGTAAGTTAAATATTGCAGACAATTTACTCTGCTTTATCATAGAGTAATGTAAATCAGACCAGGAGGTTAATAATAATAATTGCGTAACTTGAAGTATTAAAGGATGATTTCTAATCTAAATTCCAAGCCTTTAGTATAATACACTTAAAGAGCAGAAGAGAAGAACGCAGAACAGAAGCAGTGCTATAGAATAACAAAACCCAAAATAATAAAAGCCGAGCTAAAAAGGAATATTAACATTTGGAATACCTTGAAACCACACAAACTTTTAAAAAAGTGTTATTTTGGGGCTCTGAGCACATCTGAGCACTTCACATCCCAAGGACTGTTCATTTAGTAGGCTCGAACCGATTCTTTGCTGAGTTCATTAAGAGTCATTGAAGATAATTCATTCACATTTCATCAATTATTGTGCGATTTTGAATCAATGTGGCAGTTAAGACCACTATAGATGTTGGCTTGCATTAACTTTCACTAAGAGATTTTTTATATGTCATGTATATCCATAAGTGTAAACTGCCTTCGGCATTTTCTGTTCTTGGAATTATTTTTTCTTCTAGTTTATAGATCAGACAGATATTATATCTTTTGAAGCAAAAGAACTCCCCATGCGCTCCTGAGGAAAATGAAAAATTATTTGAGCATAATTGCACACTTAGATGGTCTTTTTGCAATTTAAAACCCTTTAGCCCCAAGAATAATGTAGACAACACAGCTTTTCTGTGAAAATAAGGTCCATTGTTACCCAGATTAAAGTTTTACTCCTGACTTAAGTAGGAACATGAGGAAATCCTCTTTCATGACCTGAAGTTCTGATATGTTAAGCTATGATAGAAATCTGTCAGCCTCTCATAAAACATGGATATTTAGGCTTCGGACTGGACACCTATTCCGATATTCTGTATTTAACCCATTCTCTTGCAAACTAGCTCTATAATCTGCAATTTCAAAGTCACAAGCATTGAGGCACATTACCTCCACCTGTTACACAAGTGAGTCAGCCTGAGGAAGGCCAGAACATCAGGATACTCATTTCTTTACAGGGATGTGAAACTATCAATCTAAATACCCCCAGCAATGCAGGGATTTAAATATGCACCAGTGGTAAAAATGAAAAAAGTCCTACGATGTTTTGTCTTGTGAAGACAGGTTTCATCTGAAATTTTTCCACCACTGTGTTCCTCTAACTGTGCCTGGACTGTAGCACTCTGCTTACTGCAAACTGCAGCAGCCGTTTAATGGTGAATGGATTGCTTGTGTCCTCCGAAGGACTACTGAGGCAGCTGGTGAATAAGGCCCGTCACCACCCTTGCCTGGACACTTCCAATTTTCCCCTAGGAAAGCTCCTAGAAAAGGCCAGATAGTGTGATTTGAGTGCATAGTTATTCAAAGTAAAAATTATTTTTTCTGGAAATTTTGCTCTAAATCTGACAGCCTTACAAAGAGGTATTCCCAATCCAAAAATAATGATGCCATCACCTACTTAAAATGAGCTTGTGGAAAGTTTGACTTCATCAGCTATTGGACTGAATACTCCTTATGGGTTAGTATTTCTGCATAATGGGTGTTTATACACAGTATATTCACAAGACAGACTTAAGAGAACATTATATTTTAATTTGATAAATTTAAAAGCTCATAATTCAAGTGACATTTAAGAGGCTGTTATGCCTTGTTATTATTCTTCTTTCATAATTTTATAGTAAGTGAAAGCCTGACAAGTGCCTGTGAGAAACACTTTCTTCATATTCATAACTAATTTTGAAAAGAAACATTGGTGAATCCTTTTTGTGCTTATACATAGCTCCTAAGCCTTAATAAATAGTGCATTGAAGTCTACATTTAATACAAGTAGGAGTTAGATTATGGGGTAGTGCACAGCCAACTACAGAAACAAAATTTGTTTTTTGTTTCCTCAGTATGCTTTTAAAACTGTTAGGAGTACATTAATAGAAGGAACTCTTGTTTAAAATACACAGTGCTGAAAATAAAAGAAGCAGCAAAATAAATTATTTCCTTTTACAAGCAAAAGAATTTTTAAAATTTTTTTTTCAAGGTCTCCCTAAGCTTTGGCTCTCTAATGTCATGTAATGTACTGATATAGACTATAGTGGAACAAACTAAACCATAAACAGATGAAGCCATGTGGTACATGTTCACAGCAGAGTGCAATCCCATTTGGGCTAGAAAAAGTCTTTTCTGTCAAAGTAGAGTTTCAGTATTATGTCATCAATTCCTTTAGTCTTGCTCAGATCACGTAGCAGGTAGGGCTTAAGAAATGAAGCTTTGATATGTACTAAAAACTGCAAGAATTAATCTCTCATGCAGAGTTGATGAAAAGGTGATCATTACATTCACAGACATTGGTGGCATCTTTAGGTAGACTGAGCATGGACAGGAGAAAGTGGCACTTTTCTAACCACTGCTTCTTTCATGAGGAAGCGTAGGAAAGGTCCAGTAACCACTCCAGCTTCTCTTTGGGGAAGACAAGTCAACCTTCTGCCAGCAATTCGGCTTTACCACTAGGATTGCACAACAGCAACTCAGCAGATTTGTCTGGCTGGACAGCTAGAGTGAGCCTGGTGCCTCACAGCTTTTCCTGGCCCTGCTTACAACTGGAGCTTGCTAACTATACCCCAGTGTACTTATCTCACCCCATGTAATAGCCAGGCCAGAAAGCTCACAATGCATGTCATTAATGTCTACACAGCTCCATGGGGTAATGGGGATTGTGAAAACTGTTTCTTGATGTCTCAGTAGTACACTTGTTGGAGGCTTTTTGTTGTTGATAGCTGAACAGGTACATTCTGCTCATGACAGAAAAGCGAGCGTTGCAGGCCAGTAAAAAACCCTATGAAACTAAGTCTTCAAAACAGCAAGAGGCATCCCAGCCATAGTTACACATTTCCACTGTCCTACTGATAATAAACTGGAAAATTGTATATGATGCAAGACCAGCACAAGCCTGCCTGTTCTTGACAGAATCAGTTAATCCACCTGCCCTTTCAGGCATTGACAGTATCATACACTAAAAATCAATTACCTGAGATAATAAAATCCACTGTCTTCATCTCAGCTTTCTCATTCATTTAATCTAATTCTTGAGTATTGACATTATTCAGGGCATAATGGAAGCATAAGTACTTCATTAAAGCCAGCACCTGGACATATTCAATAGTGTAGCAAGAGCTAACAAAGCTATGACAAATGCAGCCTTGCTGTTGTAAATCAACTGACAAGCGATACAGCCAAAAATATGTGCTTCTCAAAACAACCTTTAAAGAAACAGTGGTTTCAGATAAAGGTGCCTTGCTCCTGGGAAGGTTTCACGCTGGAGTGCTTTGTCAGTACATGGTAAGAGTAAAGGTTAGCATAGTGCCTGAAAGCCACGATCCAAGCTGAAGTTGTACAGGTGCAAGATGCATCTCTCAAGTTAAGAGCCATAGTGCTCCAGACTGAGAGGTGGGGTAGGAGACCCTAATTTCAGTAAGAACATGCTTTGATTTCAGTATATCAGTAATCCTACAACAAGCGAGATGAACGTTAAATAGCCCATTGAGCCTCAGTGACTTCTGTGGAAAAAAGCAGCAAGTAGTGAAATAAGAAGTTCACTTGACAAATAAAGGCTTATCAAGAGGAGAAAATTTGCAACTAAGATGTCTCTAAAACAAAATGAAGACATCCAATACTTAATAAAAAAATGACTGTTTTTTGTGAGTGTGACTGTGGCTACAGGTAATGTTCAAAGAATTCGTTGTGTGACTGGGCAGGAAGATACAAAAAGGGAAGAGATGAACTCTTAAATTTGAGCCATTTTATATTTTCATTATTTTCCTCTCAGATAATCTGGAACAGTTGCAGAGTATGTAGCCCTCAGGTCACTAAGTACTATTATAATAATTTAAAATGCAACTATTCATGCACTCTGTAGTAGGTATAAGAATGTAGACTTTCATGGACAAGCATTCCTATTGGAGAGTAGACTTTAACAGGTATTAGAACACTAACTGACTCATCCTCTACTTCCCACATAATTTATAGTAATCAGAAAACTTTCCCCCTAAAGAACTCTAAAGATGGAGGACATTTTATGGTGTTATTGTCATCCTTTCCATTACATTCACTGGAACACTGTGTAATGAAATAGAATTGTTCATAGTAATTTCAAACAGATAGTCGCCAGTTAGCAGATTTTGAAAGCCCTCAACATTGGTATTACCTGTTTCCTCATTAAAATGGAAAGACTTAAATCATATCTACAGATTGGTGGGTATTTTCTCACTTTTTGCTTTGCATTTAGCTTAGGTACAAAATTGTATTATTTTCAGGTCCTCACTCAACACTGCGTTTATTCGTAACTTGTCTGGTCAGCATTCCAAGCATGTACATTTGCATTAACATGCCTAAAATAATGCCAATTAAATGTTAATGTAATCAAATTAAAAACTGGGGACATTTTGGTTTATAATACATTGTATCACTAAGGAGTTTATGTATCAATATGATACTTAAATGATAATGATAATATTGGCTTACTTCTAAGGACTATGTGTTATCGGGCAAGCAGTTCAACATATCTCCAGGAATCCCAGAGATACTAGAAGTTCACTATCTTTTCTATTATTCTTGGCAATACAGCTATTGAAAGTCATTACAGATTACAACGCTGTTTAATCAGCACCGTGGATGTTAAAACAACCCTCTGAGGTTACGAATTGTAAGGAAAAATCTACTACAACTTACCCAACATGGGCTCCAATACAGATGCAGCGGGCTAAATGCACAGAGGAGTGAAATGGTTTTTCACCGCAGGCATCCAGATTCTATGTGTTCACGGAGTCTTTTCTGCAAGTTGTTCCCTGAAACAATTTCATTACTCTTTACCAGCCTGAGGATGGAGTCAGCTGATTTCCCAGTTGATGAATGGCTCTATTCAAAGACTTCAGCTTTGGGTTAATAATTGAGCCGTCCCCTTCTGGGACTAGCTCAAGTGCAGGTGGCAGGTTCCATGCCTCAGAAGTCCCATTGCTGCAGGGGGTGCAAAGGGGACAGGGGCTTGGCAGGAGCTGGCTCTCGGGGGGACAGGTCTGCTTGTGTGCATGGGCATAGACTCACATTAGCCAGTTGCTGATAAACTACTACAGCCCTTACTGAGGGTGCAATAGCCCCAACATAAAGTAAATGAGAACCACAGAACCCTGAAGGACCAGTATAAGCTTTAGGAAACCAGCACAAGCTTTAGTTTTTATTAACAGGTTTTACTAGCAGCCTTGATATTTAAGGCCATGGTAATTAATTTTTAGCACTGTCATTTACCTGCTTGTCTCCAACAGACACTGCCCATGGCCCAGGTGCTGTTTCAGGTGATCTGGAGTCCCAGTGGCTGCCACTGCTTAGGGCTTTTATATGGAGAGAAAGATGTGTGCTGCCCAAGATTTTCAAAAGCATCTCAACTCTCTTGAAGGCTTGAAATTCAGACAGGTACTGTATTCCCACTTTCCTAAGACATTATTTTTCAGAGTTCTCCATTTGAGCACCATGAACTGAAGCAGGCAACAGCACATTGATGCTTTGAGTTTTCAGGCAGAAGATTTTTATTCTATTTAAATTATGACTTGCAGGTAGTGGGAACTTGAAATAGGTTGCAAGAAGTAGGTAGAAAGAGATCCCTAGAAATTTAAGGATTTCTGATACTGTCCATTAGATATAACCTGTGCTTGGGGTACTATTGGGAATAATAAAAAAAACATCAGCATTGTTTCTATGCCAGTTGGTAATAGAATCATCTTTAAAGCTGTTTTCTCAGTTCTAATGCTATGAAATGCCACATGAGACCAAACTTGCTGATTCTCCCACTTGCAGCTGTTCTGCAATAGAAACAATCAGGGATTTTTTCCACTGGGTTTCAAGCTTCTTTCTGCTTGACTGATGAATGAAAGATAAACACTATACACTTTGCACAGTTAGGCACACTGTTCAAATGAGATATGGGGGGGGAAGAACCACAGAGCAGGCACCGTCAGCATGTATTTTTGACTTATAATTGGATCGACATTCAGCATTTGCGGGGAATATAGGTTTTTACGTTTCTCTAATTTCTCCTGCCCACAGATGCAGTAACAAGCAAGAGCTTTAGGCAATAACAGTAGCAGAAAGGCACACAACAGTGAGGAAAAGTGCTCCATTTTTTGTCATTGAGAGATGCGTTTTTCCTTTCCTGTTTTGGGCCTCAGACCTTCCCACATTCTGTAGCTTGGGGGGAGCTTCCAATGCAGTCACAGCAGGCATGTGGTGTCAAAATAGCCTCTTATAACAACACATCAGTTACTAAATTAAATATAAACTTAAAAAGGACAATGGGTAACAGTTTTAAACTAAAAGAAGGTAGATTCAGACTAGATATAAGGAAGAAATTTTTTACGATGGGGGTGGTGAGACACTGGAACAGGTCTCCAGTGCCCAGAGAGGTGGTAGATGCCCCATCCCTGGAAACATTCCAGGTCAGGCTGGACAGGGCTTTGAGCAACCTGATCTAGTTGAAGATGGCCCTGCTTATCGCAGGGGGATTGGACTAGATGACCTTTAAAGGTCCCTTCTAACCGAAACGATTGTATGATTCTATGAAAAAGCAAACAACACATGCTTACTCCTGACATGAACTGAGACTGGCATGTGCTAGAAAGCAAAATCTGAGGGTCCTTACTGCTAGAAGATGCATGTTAGGGACCTCTCAGCCTTTGCCTTCCTCAACAGTTGCCAACTCTTTCATCCCAAAAGCCAGCACTAATAGTTGAAACTGAAGTTGTCAAAATCATCATCTTTCTCTTCGTCCACAGCTTGGACCAGCAAGACCATATTTTAGTGCTGGTGATAGTGACCCTGTCAGGAAGGATATTTTTTCCTTTTCCTCATATCCTAGCTACAGGCAATGATTTCTGACAGCATATCTTAAACGCTGTCGGAATTTGCTTCCCCTAACACAGCCTGGGTTGAGAATCACATTCCCTAAGTGGTTTCCTTTACCTTGTGTTGTGTGGAATGGTGTTTCCCCAGAGAAAGTGGTACTTTCATCTATCTGCAAGCTGCAGACAGCTCCTGAAGTGAAAGGTCAAACAGAAAAGTAACATCTGCAAAACTGACATTTTTCTTCCAGTTACTCCTAGAAAGACTTGAACGGTGTTACCTAAAGACTCCCAGAATGTTTCCACATCAAACAGAGAACAAGGATGGACGTTTCTATCCAGGGTATCAGGGATGTGACAATTACAAGAAGGAAAACAAGGCAGTAAGCAGGAAGTTTTATGCAAGCTCTGTTGCAGAGGCATGGCAGAAAAAGAAGCAGTGGGAAGTGCTGCCACTGATTTTTGTCTGGCAGGGATCCCTCACCGCTTCTCTCTCCAGCATCGCTTCCCCCAAACACACTAGAAACGGAAAAGGGCTGTAAGTGAGAGTAAGCAAAGGAGGAGTGGCAGGGAAGGGACAATGCTGCTTAGAGGCACCTATGGGGGCTTAAGCTAGCGATAGCGGGGGGGCCTTCTCCCACTGCCGCCCACCCCCGGCCGTGGGCGGGCTCGAACCCGGGTCCCTGGCGCTGCGCCCCCGCAGTCCTCGGCCGGCTGCGAGGCTGCACGGAGGCGGCCGCCGCGCTCCGTCCTCCGCCCGCCGCCGCGGAGGGGCCGCGGCCACGGCCCCGCCTGCAGGTAAGGCGCGTTGGCCCTCGGGTGACGCGGCACCCTGCCCTCCGGGAGGCTGTCCCCAGCACTGCTCCTTTCCTGGGGGTACTCCTGCCTTCCTTTCTCATTCCTCCCCCTCTGCTCAGTTGTTTTAAAAAATGTTAGTTTTTCCTCTCTGAGGTATTAAGATGCATTCTGTTGGATTAAAATATCACAGAATAACTAATTGCCATTAATGAAATAAGTCAAATCTGAAAAGTGAGTTTTCCCCCAAAAGCCTGTAAAAACTTGTTTTTAAAAAATAGCAAATAGCATATGGAAAAACTTCTCCTAGAAAGATAATTTAAAAGCCAGCTTCCATTTTTTTCCCTACTCCCTATCAAATCTGCACATCTCACCTCAAATGAATATGTAGATGTTCCAGGACTTAAAAAGGTGTACAATATTTGAATGAAAAGAGGCGATGTTGATTAAACCTGTTGTTGGGCATTGAGTCATGATGAAAGGAAATATATGAATTAAATGAAAGCATTTTATTTCTCTAGCAGGCTTTTTTCTAATTATAAAAAAAATCACCTGCCTATATACATAATTTCCATGTCTATTCAAACTTTATAAATAGGGTTCTTAAAGGTTGCTCTTCATCATGACACAACTCCAGGTAATTCTAATGACTGCCACAGATAAAGCTAAAGCAGTATGTACTTAAAGAAAAGGAGGATCCTGAAACAGTCACACACTTACCACATGGGAAGATTAGTTAAATCTGTATTAGTACAAAAAATCTGAAATACATGCTTTATTGAAAAATGCTACATACTTTCAAAGCCCCTCTTGTGATTTCCTCTTAGACTGAATTCCTGCTAACTTTGAGCTCAGTTCCACATCTCAGTCAGAATAACTCCTCTGACTTCAGCCTTGGCGGTACAAAAGTGTGCAGCTCAGCCCAGGACACTGAACTTTGAGAACGTACATTTTCATGTGGCTGTACAATTAAAAGCATTTCTTCCTGTAATTATCATTTGCTAATATATGTGTTTCTACTGAGTAATTTTAGTTACATTAATTTGTGCCAGTTCTTTTCAAATGCAAAAGCTTCCTAGATTTTAAAAAGACCTAAACCATTTTTCAAAGCAGTTTTCTCCTTCCTAGTCTTTCATCCTGTTGCGCTGCTCAAAATGGTTAGTTTGTAAATCTCCTGGTTACAGGACACTTACTAATTCAGCCAGGAATTACAGACCTCGAACTCAAACTGACAAGTAGTTGTTTGGTAACTAAGTGTCCCAAGAAAAAAAAATTTCTTTCTCTGGCGGTTTACAGGCATGCATAAGAAGAGTCAAAACAGGAAAAATCTGTGGTTCAAATTCATAACTTGCATGGAAAACAAGGCATCACTGGGCTATATTCCCTCCCTCCCTCCTTCCCCCCAAACAAACAAGTCTTAGCAATTGCAGACAAAATTAATTGCAAACGAAGGGGCTGATTCTCTGTCGTAAATCTCAGAGGCACATTGCAAAATATTCAGTGAGGAGAGAAGATGGGTATGATTAAGCCTAATCTGCTACCGCAGGGCTATTATTTTTCCCTCACAGCCTCAAGCGTGTGTTCAGTGACATATAGTGAGATGTCCCTCATTCTCCCATGCCAGAGGCTACATGGAGGGAAGCTGCGGGCAGATTAGTTGGGTCCTGGATAGTTTCTACAACATGAGCTTTGCTTAAGCATTCTCACAGACATCACGGTCTATGTGGGGAGACTCTCCTCTAGGATAAGAGCTAGAATCTTCTAGCTCTGTTAACTTTCATAAGGAACAATAATTTAAGCTGGCATCAGAAAGATATGATTTCACCTGTCTTTTCAAATCAAGTTGTTACTTTCTTAATCTGAACCAGCATATTCTGTCCAACTTTCTGGATTTTCTACTATTTCTATTAATCATATCTATTTTGACAGCACCCAAACAAGATTGTGGCTCCATTTTGCTCCAGCCTATAGAAACAAGTTAACCTGGTCTGTATAACTAGTGAAGTATGGTATCCATGCTGCAGTAGCACTGTATCAGCTTTCAACCCGCACTTGCGGGTGCCCTTTAGAAACTTGGTGACCTAAAGTGCTCACGCAGGCATCTGTCAGGTCTCAGCTGAGAGATGGGAGACCACCCAAGCCATCAGTGTTAGCCACGTGAAAGCTGTTTGCACCTTCCTGCAAGGTCAAAACCTTTGTTAAGGTGCCTTTGAGGTTTCATTCATCATTTGCAGCCTCTGAAGGTTTGTCTACCCCTTTGACTTGACTCAGACACATTCCTTCTTTAAACTGCATGAAAACTGAGCACCTCTCTGCTCTTTGCTGCTCTGGTGCAGCCACACAGGTGGACTGTGACTTGTGACTGTCGAACACAGACTGGCCGGGCAGAAGGTGATCCCTGACTGTGGGACTGGGTGTGGGAGGACCTTGCAGCATGACATACACCTTAAAAAGCCAGTAAAGTCTCAGATTTTAAAGACCTGTAGCTTGTTGCAAGAGGACTCTCAAACATTTGCAGATGTATGTAGAGGTCCAGCTGCACAGATAACAGAACTGGGATAAACAGAGCAAAAGATTTACGTAAAAAAGTCTATATACACGTATAAATAACCATTAACAACCCCACAAACTTCTGATTAATTTGGATAGTTACCAATGGCAGTAATCCTCAACCATGAATCAAACACCACTGATCTGCTGGACTTTTGCGTGCCAGCTATCTAAAAACATATTTTTTAGGAACAAGGTAGAGATGAGTTATTTAATCCATTGCCTTTTTTACTAGGAAACAGCCTGTTTGGCACACTTTCTATGGATTTTTCAATAGATAAGAGCAGAGCCTGTAATGAGTGCTATATTTAAGCAATCACATGAACACATTCATTTATTAAAACCTGTTCCGTAAATGTTTATTTCTACATCAGTTTTTGTACATTGTTATAACCTTTCAGTTCAGTGTTATGCTGGTTGGAAGTAGGACATCTGACACTTGTTCCATGAAGGTAACTCCTAGAATTGTATTGCCATCCTAAACACCCAGTTGTTCTAAATCTGAAATTAATTTTCCAGGAAAACTGTATAACATTAACAACATCTCTGCCAGTTAACTTATTTCCCAGCTAACCCAAGATACATACTCATCTATTTAAAACGCACAGAGTGAAAACAGATAAACATAAAATAATCCTATTATAGGTCATGTAAGTTACCCTAAAGCTTTGATGTTTATGAAATTGATAGTACGGGAACTTGGTGAGAAATACAGACCTCAATATAGAAAAGCAAATGTCTCTAACAATTAGACAGCATTCATATACTTAATACCATAAGTATTAGCAGCATACTGCCAGTGCCTACTCCTGTTGTGGTTAGAAGTACCGACACTATAAAAAATTAAAATGGCTGCAACAATGGATTTCTTTGACCTATTTTATGACCTTCCAGTGTATTTTCAGGATAGTGATTTTACATGTTAACTTGTATATTAGTCGGGATATTGAAACATATCACTGAGTTGTTGCTGATACAGTCTGAAATCTTGCCATGCTGATTTAAAAGGTTTTTTTAAAAAATAAATGAACCTATTTGTCATACGGATCTATTCAGGATAATTTTAAAGACTCTCATGCAATGCTCTATACATAAGCAATGTTTAACTGTGAATTTTCACTTACGGCTCATTTTGCTACACCAGAGAAGCAGATTAATTTCTGGTGAATCTTAAATTCATTCTACTTATCTTAACAATATGACCTTCTGCTGTTGAACAATATCTTTGACAAAACATCTCAGTGCAAAAAACTCAAGAAAGATGTTGTACAGATTGGAGCAACTTCCTGAGTGTTTCAGTGAGAAAGTGACATTTTCAGCTATTATTTGTATTACCTGGCACATGTGACAACTGCATTGATCAGAACATCACTGCAATCCAGTATTTCGCTTTGAACTATTGCTAGATATATCAACAGTAGAAATCTAACATCCATCGAACTGCTAACATAGCACTGTCACCACAAATGGCCCCTGTACTGCCTGTCTCTGCAAAGAAAACATGACCAGACAGCTGCTTCCCATGGACCAAGTACATCTAACTTTGCTTACTTGCCCAAGGAGACTTTGCATGGTTTATCTCTGTGCTAGGCAAGATCAGATGTGCCTAGGGTTTAGAGACAAGCTAGCTGGTATGCCAAGAGCCAGCTTGTCAGCCAAGTAAGCGGGTGCCCCTTATAACAGGATACAGACATATGCATTGGTCCACTTCCATCAGTCAATTCCCCAGTTAGACCCAGAGTTTTGCTGCTGCTGGATTTTATTCCTTCTTTCTAATTTGCCCCATAAAACCCAAATCTCTGGCTACTTTTCACTCAAGCCACATTCTCTGCAGTATTAATCAATCTTAACATGAATGATAATCTTAATGTGTGAAAATTTTGCATTTTCTTCTCTTTCATGATCCATGTATTTTAGGGAGACTTAAAAAGTATCATAGAACTAGGGCTATTATAGACAGGCATCCAGATTAATACAAAGACAGATAGCATGTCACTTTATTCTACAAAATACTATCTGTCAGTGACTACTGTCAATCAGTAGTGTGCAGTTGGCTTTTCCAAGTGATAAGCAAAAGTTACTCACTGTCTCTTTATTTTGGCTTGTTGCTTGCGCACAGCTGAAGGAAGATAAAAAAATTATTTCCTACGCAACTTGGAAATAATAAGAGTAAGGAAGACTGCCCAGAACTGGAGAAGCCAATGAAGATGGCAATATCCTGTCAGGTGCCAATTTGCTAAAAGCGAGGGCAGGAGTGAAGAATGAATAAAGAACCTGAAAGTGACGGTGGCATTCTGGGGCCATATCCTGTAGGAGTTTTTCCTTTTTATCTCTCTGCCCCTCTATTTCTGAACCTTATCTTGTGACTGCCTTCCGTATAGCCACTCCCTTTCTCCCACTGAGTCTTTAGTATTTTCAGCTTTCCATCATTTTCCCTCCGATTGGTTCATATTGATGTAACAACCAGAGGATGGAGTAAAGAATATATATATAGACTCATTGGCTACACTGCAGCTGTAGTGGACAATGCAAGTAGGACAATGCAGAGCAGGGGAGGTAGTTATACTTTTTTGGCACTCTAGCTGAATTCCTCCCGAATTTTTAGCTGCTTTTCAGTCAAGCACTTAAAGGTGCTGTTATTCAACAGTTTGGATTCAGAAGTCAAATGCAACTGCAATGCTAGTTCAGCCTGTACTATCCATAAAATAAAAAGTCAGTAGTGCTTATGATAATTCTACTTGCAGTTTTAGATGCCTGCAACAGCAGCCATGGGAATTGAGACATATGGCCACTACCATATGACAAAGTGTCTTTATCTAATAATTTTTAGTCTTTTCCATGCGTCCACTTGTGGATAGGATACTTCAGTATAACAGGCATTTCATCCTTTGATTCATTCACACAAAATTCACTTCCAGTGAAATTTTAAGATACTGCTACTACCTCTGCCAGCTCTCTGCCTTATCCCATTTCAGTCTCAGAGGTTTGTGAAACTTGCATAATTCATTTTTCCTCTCATGCTGAAGATAAATACTGAATTCCCAGGAGAAATGCCAAAACATTGGATTCTATTTTACAGTCCTAATTTGATCTGTTTCAAAGTGGAAAGTGTTGTTGTCTCATCATATGGGAAACTGGGGCAGATATTTGTTACTTTCGCCTGAATTACTTAATGGTATGTTTACAATAAGATGATGTGCCAATATATGTACAGTAATCTGGACAGCATGTAGTCTGTCTGGTAAAATCAAATGGCTCGATATTCCATGCAGAGAACAGGTTATGTATATTTTTCTAGGCTGTGGGAAAGAGGAAAATATTACGGGTCCTGCTGAACTAGTTTTAAATACCAGTGGTTAATAAGGTCTACATATGCAGGAAGGAATCCTGCTGTGAGTGTATAGCATTTGATAAAGAAACGCATGACAGAGGAAAGGTCCAGATGTGCAAACATGCCAAGAGGCAGGCTTTTCAATGGAACAAACCGGCTCAGTAAGCTCCATAAAAAAAGGACAGCAGAGAAAATGTGTGTACACACACAAGCGTGTATGCACATGCAGCAGTGATTTATATATCCAGCTTAAGTATTATCTGTAAAACTGCTTAAGCCTTCAATAGCTACCCAGTTCTATTCTTCGGCTGACATGCAATGTCCCTTTGCAGTGATGGGCTGCCAGCTGACATGGCAATTCCATCTCTTGATTAGTATTTCTTATACGGAAATAAGAGATCCTCTCCTTCTTGTTATTTCCATGCTCTCTTTTCTGAGCATACAAAGTTAATCCACATACCATAGAATGGATTTGACCTTTCATGTGTTAAAGACTAAAATTCCCCACCCTATCCCCCCACAAAATGGCTAAATTGGATGTTGGTCAAGATCTGAAGGTAAACCAGTTGCTTTAGAAAGAGATTAGTAATCAATCCATTCATTTTGATCTTCAGTACTGTAAAAACTAAAACTAAACAAGTACAGAAATATCCATAGGTTTCCTTAATCTGTTTATAAAGGCTCTTCAGACGCATTAGGAGCTCATAGTAGCAATTCAAAAGCCAAATATAAAAGAAGCTTTATGAAGTACTTATAAAATCAGTAACAGGTTTTCTGGGAAACCAGAAATATAATACTTATTTTTAGCATACTTTCCTGTGAGATAAAGATAGCGAATGTAGAAAGTATTCATCCAAACCCAAACTGAGATACGCAAAAGAGATCCCACGATATGCACCAGGAGTGTCACAGAATCAGCATTTAGAGAGCAATGTTCTGACAACACCATCTGCTCATTTGTGCTGTATCTTTCTATTACAGGCTCTGTTAATGTCTCAAGCATTATTTTCTGTGGAAGTCTGTAGGAGTGTATGATTTATTTTGACATTAATATTTACCAGGCTGGTGTATGCTTAAAGTATCCAAGATGCTGAGAATTTTCACTTGTTTAAAAAGCCATTTCAATGACTCTCATTTTTCTTTGGAGACATTAACAACTTCTTTTGTCACTTCACCACTGTTACATACAAGTCAGATACCATTCACACTGCATTAATTTAAGTAAATACCACTAGTGTTGCTCTTACTAGAACTATAGACTGAAAGAAAAATTACTTAGGGGTAAAAAAGTTCACTAGTATTTTGTATTGGTCACTAAAGGATGGTGAAACAAAGCTTCAAGTTGTGAAGCTTCAAATTCTTTACTGTTAGTAATTTACTGTGAAATCAAAGTGAAAGAGACTCCTGCAAAATTCATTCTGACATTGAAAATAGTATTGTCCCTTCCTAAAACCTACAACAGATATTTCATTTGTATTTATTAACATTTAACAGTTGTCTTGCAGATTCTGGGTAGGTAATGTTCCTGTCATATAGTGTTTTTTTTTTTTAAAGTTTTGAAGCAAGTCTTACAAATAAGATTTCAGTGCGTTGATGGAATGTAGCAAAAGTTTGCACAATCCATGAATTTCAGATCTGTTGTATGACTGCCTTAAACTATTGACTGATACTCTTTTCATCCAGAAATGGATTACAGAGCTGACAGATTACTTAAAATAACTGTTACTGATGTGAATCATACTGACAAAAGCAAAGAAATCCCATTCAGGAGAAAACATCCTCATCCAAACATTTTGATGAATGTGGATGGTTATATATTATTATTTATATACAGTCAAAGGATCTTTTTTAATAGCTAGAGGCAGAAACACATCAATTCAATTTTGCTCATTAACAAAAAACTTACCAAAGATATGTATCATAGGTATTGTTACTACCCACATACCAGAGATGTTGCTCTTAACCCATCTTAGAACACAGAGCTGTTTATGTATTTTCCATTCAGAGGAGTGTACTGATATGCCAGAGATACACTCATTTACAAACATGAATAGCAGAGACAAACTCTGTTTATGATTCTCCTGTACATGATTGTGTTATTTTTCAGAACAATTACTTTTCCTAATATTTAAAGGACAGATGCAAAAAAGAAAGAGAGTAGTATACTGGAATGCAACTTCTATTAGTAAGTCAAATTATTGATGATACCGTGTCTTTTTTGAAGTTTTGGAGTTTTTTTATAAATGTATTAGTAAATATCTACAACAATAGCAGCAGCTATTCAAGACACAATATCTTTAGTGTTGAGAACCTTGTGAAATTTGTATATTTGAAATGCAAATGTGTTGTTAAACATTACCTCTGAACTTTTTTTTTTAGGAACTACAAGAACTTTTGAAACCACACCTGACAATGTGCAGTCTTAAATGCTGCAGTCTCAGAGCTCTTTTTCTGTTGATGCTGTGTAGGTAAGAAATATTTCCTAAAAATATTATTTCTTCAATGCATAATATCATTTGGCTTATTTACTTATAATTAGAAATATATCTGGCCAGCTAACAAAGCCAAATCTACTTGACAGTTGAATATTGCCTCTAACAAAGATTAAGCAACCTGAATATTAGTAACAGAAATCCAGGACTGAAGTCCTTCACGAATCATCTCAACTGCCTTGACTGAGTTACAGATTTTTTTTTTCCCACTCAGAAGACTGATGGGGGAAAAGAAGAAAGGAATTTAACTTAAGCAAATGATCCTTCAAACAAAAGATTGCTGTGTAGAGAGTGTGAATATCGTATCAGATGCTTAGCAAATTTGGAAGGGCACATGGTCCTTGCCTGGAGCACAGTACTTTGCCCAAGGACAGAAGCATGCAGTCCACCTAGATGTACTATAAACTTGAGGTAGTAAAGTCATCACTCTGCATTCATCACTAAAGGAGAGTGTCTTAAAAAGAATTACGTGGTTAAAACATTGTCTTCTTATTCTCTGTTGATAAAATAGTGACGTCTTTGGGAAAGCCGAGTTGTGTTAAGCTGGAAGGTGAAACTGATCCCTTCAGTGTACAAGTAACCCTGCTAACAGTGCAGTTGACAAAAGAATTAAGATAGAAATGGAGCACTTAAAATATATTCCTTCTATAAAAATGGGGAAAATTATTCTTTATAAGTAATTCTAATAAGAAAATGCAAGCATGGACAGGTTAAACATTGTCACTACCACCTTTAACCAAAGGATTTAAAGTCTGTTAGCCAATTCTCTGTGTAGCATTGCCTAACCTATTTGGTCTCCCAGTAAATTCCTCAAGATACAATTCTGCCTGAGCTTTAGTTCAAGTGGGTGTGCAAACACATGTTTAGATAAAGCCTCCACTTGGTTGTGAGGGTAGCTGGAACAGTCCCCTGAAAGGGAATTTAAAACATCCATCTCCCCCACCTTCTCCAGTGCTATAGAGATCTTTGTCCAGAACACAGACTTGCTCCAATTCCACCTTCCTTCCTTGTCAGCTGTGACTTGCCACACTCTATAATCACTGGATGATTCTTGGCTTTGCAGTAATAAAACACTGCAAAGAGACCAACAAAATTTCAGAAGGATCTAAGTAACAAGGAGGCAAATTTCCCTGAGAAATTCAGGCTGCAGTATATAATTGCCTTCATTATTATCAGGCAGACTTTGTGAATCCTCTCTTACAGCTTTACACGGCTAACAGTATCCGCAAGCACAGACAGTGAATTCCTGTATAGTATCCATCGGAGTTATCCATCAGCAGTGAGCTGATGCGGTCGCGTTGTACCCAAACACGGGCTGAGAAGCAGCTCTGCCCCTTGGCTCGCTCACAGCCAGGGTGGTGCTTAAGTACACAAATGCCTTTTTCTAGTGTGCAAACCAGGAAGGTTTGGTGAAAATGCTGTTTAAAACAAAGAGTATCCTGCTTGGCACTGAAACAGAGAAATGTTTCTAAGCGGTATCCAAGGACTGAGGCGCACTGAAGCAAGGGCCAGGATTGCTCCCCAAGTGGCCCCTTAGATATCCCACTTGTATAAGCTCTGGCTAATGTGTGAAAAGAGTTTCGTCTACTGAGTACTTTATAATCAATAATGGTGGGGGTTTTTTTGTGTTTTTTTTTGTTTGTTTGGTTTTTTTTTTTTTTTAAGTTTAGAGACAGCCAGAGCCTCATCTTCCCTATCACATACAGAAGACATGATCTGCCACGACGCACGTGCTAAGACTGTCACACCAGGCTATCAGACTCCACCTTACTTTCTAGTTCTCCCTTCCTGAATGACATTTCTTAACTTCACTTTCAGCACTTGACATTAAATTACATTACGATCACATCAGAGACACACACACTAAAAATCTATATCTAGGGCATTGCCTGGATGGTCACTTTCCCAGAAATATTTTTATTAAGAAGTAGAAATGGACAAATTGAGGCAAATTTATCAGAGCAATCAATAGAACTTGCACTTCAAATCATTATCAGGAATCAGCTTAAGGAAATATATGCTATTTGATCCCAAGAAGGGCTCCATTTATTTCAGTAAGGGTGTTTTCAAATTAACGAATGCTAGCTTGGGTTTATATGGTCAGATCCAGAAAATTCTATGGGATTTTTTTTTTGGTTGAGATTAACACCACTTATATTATTTAAATATTTGTTCCTGTATCAGGTAAGTGGTAACATAACACTGCTGTTTCAACCTCAACGATTAACCAAAACCCCTTGAAAGTAGTGGCTGTTTTGAAGCAGAGAATTAATCAGTGACTGGGGTGATTCTGCCACAGTTTATCTACAAAGACCACACAAAGCCTGGATCCTTGAGCACATTGGGTATGAAACAAGGAGTAACACCTTTGTTTGCATCTGTAAACCCTTCGCCTGTCAGTGGATTGCCTAAAAAAGCTTTTTTTCCCCAGCTTTTCCTGAGAGGCTCTTTCAAAAGCTTGCTCATACTGTGTTTGGCATTTTGTTTCTCCCTTCTCTCAGTTCTAAGGTGTTTCTCCTCTTTCATGATACATAACTTCTGACAAAAAATAGCCAGGAAAAATATTCCAGTAGATGTGTCTAGACAGTACTTTTGTTTTAAGCAGTGATATATACTGCTGTTTAGGGCAGATGTTCTGATTTCCCCCTTGTTACCCAATTCTATTAAGACACTAACTTAAATAACAAGCAGTTATACCTTCCAAGTTTAGCTTAACCTGTAAAAATACTAAGTTTTTGAGCCATAAGCATAACTAAGGAAATTAAATAATTAGAATTCAGCCATTATAAAGGCAAACATGGGTCACTGAACCTGAAGAGTTTAAAACATTATATATTGACAGCCCAGAACAGATAGATGTTCCTAGCTGTCAAACAAATATATATTTAGTTTTCTTCTGTAAAAGCCTATTCTCTCCTCAGTAGCTGGAACAGCTGTTTCAAGGCAACTCCACACTTAGATGTGTGTCAATATATTCCAAATACATTAAGAAAATGCAGGAACTAAAACATATGCAGTTAGTTAAATTTTAAAACACAAATACTGGGTAAAAAAGAAGCTTAGATGAATTGATGAGATGATGTACATGCATAAGAGGAAAGAGTCTGAGCTTTTATCCTTTGTGATCCCTGCATAAGGCTATATGACAGATTTTTTTTTTTTAAAAAGAAAAAGATTTCTACAGGAATGTAGGCAGCTGTGAGCTCACTCTTGCTTAGCGATGAATGGGACACATGAATCGAATAGAAATTTAAAGGGAACAGGACATCCTCTCTTAAAATGGAGATAAGCCAAACCACTTAAGGCATATAACATCTGTAGGTTCTTTGCCTTCCAACACTGGCAATCTGCTTCTGACAGTGCCCAAAGTTACCAGGCTACTAACACCGCACACACACATTTAGGAGGCATCAGGTTCCTCTCGTATATTGGCTTACCATGATAGGACTTCTAACAGATTGTATGGCAAAAGAGCACACAAGGGACAGTGCCCTATTAATTCGCAGCCTTAATTACTGCACAACAGCTTTCCCATGCCAACAAGTTCTTACTTAACCAAAGACAAAAGATATGAGGCCACACATCATGTATTAATGAGGGAAATCAAGAATTATCTCAAAGAGTACCACAGGTGATTTCAGGGAAGGACTTGCATACAATAATGCTAAATATTTAAGATATATTTCAGAAAATAGCTGTCAATGATAACACACCAGACCACTCTACAATTGCATACTGATCAACAGAACAATATTATACCCTTGCAGTAGAAAAAGGAGAAGTTCTCCTTTACTGCTTCACAATATGTGAAAGTTATTCAGGAACAATCCAGTAAAACTGGGAAATTAAACTCATGCAGCTCATGGAACTCTTAGCTAAAATTATATGTAAATTACAAAAGCAGAAAAATCAGTTGCTGGTACAGTATTTAAGAAATTAATTATGTTCAACTACCTTTTTAATTCCAATACATTTGTGCAACATAAAACTGGGCTTTTTATTTATATTGACATATGACTGTGCTTGTTTCTTTAGGACACAACTTACAGGAGAAACATTCCTTATTTCAACACTGGCATTACTCAAGACCATATTTAACATATAGTAAAGTAATAACATAGTTCACTAACAATAAAGAAATAAAAAAACAGGGGCAAAATAAGGGAAATAGGATCATTCAAGTATCTAAGTTATACAAGATTGTTAATGAAAAATAGCTACTTATATGGGAATAGGGTCTGGTCAACAGAAAAATTAAGCATCAATAGCAACACTTAAAGACAGTGGATACCACATCTAAAAATCACAGTGTGATTTAGCCACATGCACTCAGTGAAACTATTTTAGCATTTAAGTTTTGCCAGTCTAAAATACTGGATTATTCCTAGTGGATAAAACCCCCAGTTCCCTGGTAGAGCAGCTCAAGGTCTCACAGAAACATAGTAAAGCTCAAATCAAAGGAGCAAGCTTTGGAAGGCTGCAGGAGACCCAGAAATATCATTAGGAAGAGCAAAGAGAGGCTTCAGGAGTAGTTCTGGGAGAAATCACTAAGGATTTGTCAGGACTAGCAGGGACCACAAAACACCAGTGCTCCCCCAACAATCAATTTGTACTTACATCCTCCTCCCCAGGGCTGAGCCACCATAACTACAGCTCTTGCCTGTACTGTAGGAGAACTAAGGGGTAGAGCTGGTTACTCTTAGAGACCAATCGCTTTTGGTGTGGCGGGTAAGAAACATAGGGAGCCTCTCCTGCTGAATATATAGGTGGCTGCTCTCCATCAGCAGAGGCAACGCCTCTGCCTGCAGCCAGCTGGGCTTCCTTGCCTCAGTCAATTATTTGCTTCTCACCTTCATAATTAAAGAAAAGTCATACCCCCACTTTTCTCAAATCATTGGCAACGAGCAGTCAGTACCACTTGTGTTTTAATTTATGAAGAGCACAGCCTGAATCTGTGACGGGTGAGCTCACCCTGCTCGCACTCTCGAGGTGCTCACTATAGGGGTTAGGCAGAAATTAAGAGCAAAGCTGTGATATCTTTTGCTACGGGACTGCTACTTACAGTGTAACAGCCCTTAATGGCCCCAGGTGTCCCTCCCATACCTGCTAACCATCAAGATCCATAAAAGGTGAAGGGGGGAATATATAAAAATGAATCCTGAGGTGCTCTGAGTATAGAATTGCAATTCAGGTATGTATCTTCTCTAGTCCCTTCACTCAGCCTCCCAATGAGGCTATTGCATATTGCAGGGGCCCTAGGGCAAAAATGGGGTTCGTAATTGCTGTTTTATATTTGACTTCTGTGGATTGTATGTGTAGCTGTTTCTGAACAAAGGAGTGGTTTGCATTCTCATTATGCTTCACCGATTTTGCCCTACAGGATTATTTCTGTAACCTGTTTTAAAATTATGTTGTAAAAGCAGGATTTTGAAAGTGTTTTCATGCTCTAATCTCTGAGGCTTGTTTCTGTCTCTCTCCAGGAGCTAAATTGAATGTATTTCATTATGTAAAAACAAGCTTAATTTTAAATGCTGAAATAAACAATCAACACCCCTCCCACATTCTTAGATTATAACAACAGTGCCCTATTTACAGAGAAGGTATTAAAGAAGACAGAACTATTTTCTCAGGTGAGGTGTTAAGAAATGATAGACCTTAAAGAAACGATAGACTTTAAGGTACAAAAGTGGTATTTTTTCCCACTAAGACTAATACAGGTTATAAAATCTGATATTTTTTAGATCATTATTTTTCTACAATGCTGTAAAATGCAGATATACAAATGTTTCATGATATGTTATCTGATGGGCAGTAATCATCAGTAACCTTGAAACTAATACAGTGTTTTCTTGGAATGTCATCTCTACTATAATTGATGGTCTTCTTTTAAAACATCATCACTTTTTTCATACCTTTTAGGTCAATGGAAATTCCTGAAGCTGAAGGAAAAGGTGAAATTCTACCTCCAACGATACAAAAAATAATAAAAGGATACAACAAGTACCTACGTCCATTTTTTGATAGTAAGTAGAAAAGCTATTTTAGTACGATTGAGCCCTAACATAATGCAGTGTCTGAAACTCAGCAATGAGAGCAAATGTTTTTTGCTGTACTTTTTTTCTCCAATGTTTGACAGTGACTGATCTGATTATACACGATGTACTATGATATAATAAGATATAGCGTAATAGCTTTTGTGGCCCAAGGTGAAACTTATCTATTGCAGGCATTCACAAGCAAAACTTCCAGACTCTGGAAACTTGGCTATCGATGTTTATGTGTCCTCAGTGAAATAAGCTGTAACACCTTACCTATTTAAAAGCATAATTTCCCCATATTTCCTAAATAATAACTACAAAAACTTTTGATTAAAGATAAGATATCGAACTGTTCATTAAAGTACAGGCAAATCTTGTTACTATTCAAAGTACCATGTGCATCTACTATAAGATGGCAAGAGAATTACTTATAAATGCTTCTTGCCTTGGGTCTTAAAGGTCACTGAACTGGTCCACTGCAGAATTGTGAGAGAAAATGAGTTGAAAATGTCAATTCTCTGCATCAGAACGCCACGGTCACCAGATTGGAAGACCCACATATTCTACTGCTCCAAGGCTGATTTTTACTGCCCTGTAGTGCAGTCAATGTTAGGCACCTGAAATCTCAGTGACAAACATCTCCTTGCTTTTGAATCAGGCTGTTGCATGTATCAGAAATACTGAAGAGTTACAAGGCGAGGTGAAGACCTCTGGAGTACCTGCAGAACTCTGTAAAGAAAGTATTCTGCATGTTGGAAAGATGCTCAGCACCATGTGTCTGTCAGAAAATAAACTTAGAGTGAATGCTAGGCAATAGTTCTTAAATTAGTTATTCAGAAATGTTAGAGGTTTCAAATGAAGGCTTTTATATCCCTTAAAAATGATTGACTAAAGAGTTTCTCGGACCATACTGTTACCTCTTGCCATCCAAATACCTGGTGAGGCTATCAGCCTGTTCAATAAGGGCACTCCACATCATGTGCAATTTCCAAATCCATTTCGTAAAATACAGATTTATCTTAATATTTTTTTAGGTTTAGGAGAAAGGGAAAACTGTTTCATATGTTTAGTTTTATTGCAATTGTCTCAGCTGCTGATACAACTGCTATAAAGTATTTACATGGTCTAAGAAGACTTTCAGCAAAATAAAAGTAATGCTAATAAATAAACTAACCTCTTATCACTGGAGATGATCCATAATGGAAGATAACTATATGTTCAGTGGCCATTAATATATTTCATTAATTACTTCATGCTAGTACTAGAGATACGTTGGCACTGCCATGGTGGATGTGCTTTGGTAGATAGCAAACAGAAGTTCATTGCAAAATCCTATGACAGTAGTTAAGACCAACAGTAAAGCACTTTTGAATTACGAACCTCCCTTTTCTAATGTGAGCCAAGTTTTTTACCAACTGTTGTAATGCAGCAATGCTATAGCATTTTTCCTGCCTGGGAATTTTGTTCAGAGGGATGCTAAGGACTTTCTGTGTTTGCCTGTGAATCCCAGAGGAGCTTAAGCACAGATCAAGTCTGTCATATGCAGAGCCAGTCTAGCGCTTCCAGACAGTGCCAGCATCGCTGCATATGCTCGCCACAGCTCAGGCATGCAAACACTGTGTCTCAGAAATATTTGATGGATCTATGTAAACCCTACTACTGAAGGAATGGGATGAGACTCTGAAAAATACATTTTATTGATGCTATTTCTAAATGCAGCATTGGTGGTTTTGTGAGAAATTACTTTTTTGTAGGAATAATTTACGTTACGGTGACCCAGGAAGCATTCATCCTGATTTTTGGATCTGTAGCTTTTTGCAAGACCATTTGGGATAATTTTCCATGTGATAGAGGCATGTATGCTTGGGGGTGGGGTGGGGAGTAGTATCTGCCCAGCCTTGATTCCTCTCTGTTACTGGCAAGGTGGGCTGCAGCTTGGATGAGATTCAGGTCCAGGAGAAGCTATTGTTCTCAGAAGCAGAGCTAGTAAACCACCTAAATCCTCACCCTAACAAATCAGTGGATTATACTGATCTGTGTGACCACAGCTATCCTAGCTTTGTTCCATGTAACGTTTTCCTTATTTCTATGGATATTATCTGTCTGCAGCTGGTGTACCTTGTATCTGTTCTTTGTGAGAAAAATTTCAGTATAACTGGCTTTACTCGGAATTATATCAATGGCTACAGCACACCTGCTAAATAGTTGATGAAGCCAGAGTAGCAATTTAGTCATTTACACCTCTTCTGTGACTTTTTTTTACCCTCCTTATCCCCCCAGATCCTTAATTTCTTTGGTATGATATTTGCATGGTAATAGTAAGACTGACCAACAGAAAACAGATTGTAAGATCAAAGTCCTAGTTAGACTTGAGTAGGCTAATGAACAAATGCATGATAAAAACATAACCCAGGGTATTCTCATAGTGGTGGAGATTATCAGCTACTATAAAAGCCTGCAGAGTTCTAACTGTGTCAACCTATCAGTGCTGATTTACTCTGAGATGGAAACTTGTATTTCTAGAAACATGAACAGAAAAACATGTATATGTATATTAACCCCAAGATCTCCGTTTGCTGTGTGAAGTGCATGAAAGGATTTGTGTAAAACGGGAACCTAGTGTGTGTATCTTGATCTACAGAAACAACCAAAAATAATATCCTAAAGTCAGCCTTTTAAAGACACTTGGCTCCCTTTTTTTGGCTTGTTTTCAAGAGTGTGCATGTTTCTGTTTATTTGTGTGGTCAGTTAGATATGCACTCATAAATATGCAAGAAGAAATTTGTCATAAAACTAGATGGTGTTATTTGTTGGCATCTACAGTGCTTTGAGCTTAATGTTAGCTAGTCATAATGGAAGACTGAAATGTGATTTTTATCAAGTGTGAGAGGGCCAGAGGTTAGCTTGAATTTTAGAATAACCTAATTCAAAGTCATTTCAAAGTTATTTCTCATTGAAATTTTTCTTCAGGCAGGAAATGGGGATTTTTGAAGTGATGCGTGCTGCCAAGATACAATCATACTCTTACAAAATCAGAGACACTGAGCTCCTTAATGTTTAGCAAAATGTTTTTTTAGTCCTGGAAAGAAAGCATTAGGTATAAACAAATGATCATAAAATGAAGGTTCCTTTTTCCTAAAGCCAGGAGAAACAGAAATATTTACTAGTCAAGGAAATTTTATGGCAGCTCAGAAGTTCTTTGTTTAATAAGCCCTCCATTTGCCTGTTTGTTTGGGTTTGTGCTGGGACTGGCCCTTGTGCTGGGACTGGCAGATGACTGGAAAGTACCTAAGCAGATACAACTCAGGTCGTGTCATCAACAAAGGGATTATGAAGAATTTTTTCACTTGAATCCAATGACCGTGCGTAACAATATAAAAATTGTCGTCTTCTCTCCTTGTATGGATTGGAACTAATAGATTTCTAGATTTTAAGCCTGGATTAATGTCACCTTACTTTAGTCATCTCCTCCCCCACAGGTCACCCCTCCAGACCGTTGCTACCCAAACGCTGCCATTTATGCCCAATACAGACTGTCATTCCCATCTCTGGGAATCTTAGGTGCCTAAAGTTAGATTAGTCGAAGGCAGTCTTAGTATAGCAAAAGTCTGCAGACAAGTAAAATTGACTGAGCGTTTTATGTTTGTCCATGGTGGGTGGCATATACCAGTTACCAAATTATGGGGGTACTTTTACAGTGTTTAGTACGGAGGAATCCCAGCTGGACTGGTTACTTGGCTCTGCCCTCATCTGAATGTTACTATTATGAATGTTCTCTTTCCTTAACTATAACATTTTAATGCCCCTCTTTGAGCTGGTTCATCAAGCAAGTCTTAATAAACTGAACAGATAGACCTGGGAAGCTCCATTAGCGAATTAAAAAATTACCTAATCTAGAATGATTTTAGCCATTCTTTGGACTGGAATATGAAATACTCCTATACTAATGTTAGTAGATAGTACCACTTAACATAATAATATCCATCCTAGACTTTTAGATAGATGTGAAAGTCTTCTATAGAAAAGCTGACATAAGGGATTTAAAAATGCACAGTTATTTCCCTTAAATGTGCTACATAACCCTGACACTTTATCTCAGCAATACAAGCTCATTTCAACACCAGGTTTTCTGCTGAAACTGTGTAGACCAATTTTCTACCTTTAGGTGCTGTGCCAAACCTCTCTGAATTAATGAGCAATTCCTGCTGACTTCAGTGAGCCTTGGATCAGGTTCAGAGAGTTGTTAAGGGATGCATAAAATCTTGTAAATAATTTTATACAAATAGATTTTGTTCTGTGATTGAATGTGATAATTTAAGTGTTCTAATTAAAAAGAGAGAGACTATGAAAAGGTCACAGCTAAGTATATTTGAATATGGAAGCTGGTTTCAAGTGGTATAGAAAAGTGTCATGTTTAAATCAGTTATTCTAAACCGCATTTAAAAGATTATTTTCCTTAGCTTTGTAAGGAGTAATACATTTCATGGTCTTAAGGTTTAAATTCAAGAAAGTGAATTAAATCGTCTGGTCCAACCTTCTGTGTAAGACCAGTCGCCATATTTTTTTCTCAAATGTTGTTTATATTAAGTCCTATGGGTTTAATTAGATGAAGGCAATGTAGTCCTCAAAAGTTTACAGTTTAAACCCCAAAAGAGACCAGGAGATATCAGAATGTTAGCCATGTCTAAGACCCTTTGATTCAGTGAGACAAGCTCAGAGGGTACATGAGAAATAAAATAGTCTTTAGATGACGATTTTCTGTACCAGTTAGGCAATGTCTAATCCTTCAGAGACAGGCAAAAAGCCCATGTACAGCCAGTTGTACACTGAAAAAAGAAATACCTCTTGAATCCCTACTGAATCCTTAAAATTGTGATTTAATAAATTAATGACTTGGTGCAAAACTGTAAACTTTAGCATACAGTTGGTAATGTAGATTTTCCTTCCTTTCCCATGGAAATAAGGGACACTATGAGACTATCATTGCCACCAAACCCAGCTTCCTGCATGCAGGACAATTTTTTTGGGGGGGGCGTGTGTGTGTTGGTGTTTTTTGGGTTTTTTTTGTGCGTTCCTCCCCACCCCTGCCCCTAAATGCTGAGTTCTAGAGACTCTAAATGATGAACAGTGATTAAGTTCAGCTAGAAAAAAAATCAATTTATTTGAAGTTTCATATTGTCTCTAGCTTCCATAAACTGGGATCTTGCTTTGCTTTGTCAGAGAATGTGTACAAGTTACTACTGGATACCTTCTCTGTGCACTTACTGACATTTGGCAAGTCACTTCTCAGTCTTCTCTTTGAGGAGCTGAGTAAATGCTGTTCCTTAATTTTCATGTTACAGGCTCTGATATTAAGCTTCCAGAGTTTTTTTTATCTTCTGGAATATTTCTCTCTCTCTCAACTGAACCCTGTCTGCTGTTTGCACATTTTTTTTTTAATGTGGAAAACAAAACTTGTCACAGTAATCTCATAACAATCTTGCCAATACAGTCTAGATCGCAAGATAACTTAATTCTGTGTATTGCTCCCCGTTGCAACAGTGCTTCTGCCAAAGCATGATACAGAAAGATCATGCTGAAATGATTAGCCATGACAACCTCTAAATCCTTCTCAAAAGCACTGCTTGCCAAGATAGTTTCCTATCCTGTGCATACTGCCTGCATTAGTTGTCCCCACATTAATTGCTTGCATTTGGCTGTATTAAAATATGTTTTTTTGACAAATGATTTAACAAGCTGTTATTATTACAATCCCCACCAATTTTTGTCTTGTCCACAAACTGTACTAGTGAAGCTACATCACTGTCGAAAGATCATTGAGACAAAAAACAGGACTGAAACTGATTCCTGCTAGAAATGGGTCTGTCTTCTGATGTCTTTGTATCAACAGTTACAGTTGAGATCTGTCAGAAGGCCTATCTTAATCTGTCCAGTAATGTACATTTGTCAAGAAAGATGTCTTGTGGTGGCAAGTTAAATGCACCGAAAAAATCCAAGCGTAATGTATCACTTTACCTGGAAGTCCCATAATACTCTAAAACAAAGCAAAGCTGGCAATCAGGCAGACAAAACCAGTTTTTCATGAAACTAATAAATTACTCTAGTCATATTTTTCCTTCTAATTCTTGGTCAGAGTTGCATAGTATTTTATCCAGTATTGCTGCAAGGGTGAGGTGTTCTTTCAAAAAGCCGTCCCTTCTTGAGATATTTCTGAATGTCAGTATTGTTCTAAGTTTTCTTAAACTAAATGAAAAAGACCTAGTACTAACAGCTCAGCGCTGGCAGTTCCTGATAGTGCAGATTGATTTAAGTAGTAGGTTTTCAGAGCTACAAATACATATGTGACACAGTGGTGGTTTACTTTGTTGGTACAAAGTTTAACAGACTGTTGTCATTGCAGTGATCCAAACTTAACTTTTAGGTATCCTATCTGCCAGGCTTCTGGGTGCTTTCCTATATGGGATTACTGTGAATATCTGTAAAGTGCATGAAGTAACAGTCTTTGTACATAAATTTCAGTAAAAGTTAAAATGTAGGTTAATTAGATTGTATATGCATTGCTGTAACAAGGCACACCCTTTGGCGTTTCTTTGCCATGTTTTGAAGATTCCTTTCACTAATGCAGGACAGACTGACTTTAGTTTTCTTCTGAAGATCGATAGATTTCTTCTGAAGTTGTCATTATACATACAAATCCTGCCAAACATATGGAAATGTAGGAACTGACTGCCTCATCTGGTCTACTGCCCTGTTCTTGACACTGTCAGCAAGGGACCTTTCAGAGGAAGTTCAGGGGAAACCCTGGTGGATAATTATGGGAAGACTCGTTCTGTTATTAATACTTTGCCTATTTAGTAAGGCACCATAAATTGTATTTAGCCTCACACACAAAAAAGAAATTAGCATTTAACTATTAATACTGTTCTGATTTAATTAACTGTTAAAGCAAAGCTATTCTCAGCAGCTGGTATTGTGTTAATAAAGACCCCTTCCATAATTGGGGTTTTTCTTCCTGCATAACTCCTCCCCAGCATGTTGCTGTATCTGAGGGCGTATAATTTTCTGCTGAGTTTTCACGAGTGCTTGGCTCGATGGGCTGGATGCACGGCACAAGCACTTGGGTTGTGAAGAGTGTCAGGGCTAGCAGAGCAGGATGGTTTTGTCCTGCCTACGCTACCACTCCTTAGCACTTGAACCGCAAGGCAGGCCTGTGCTAGGACAATCAGTTTGGGCTTGAAATATCTCTTAACCTGAGCTAGATGTCTTTTGGTGGTTGGGAGTCAGCCAATGCTACAATTCTGTTGTGTTAATAATATTTTGAAAAATACCACAACAGGAAAGAAAGGAAGAGATGTACAAAGCCCTGTTTCTGTGATTCCAGAAAAATCAGACCTAATTTAATTTCGGTAACCTTTCTAGAAAATCAGCTTTTCCTCTCAGATGTGTAATCATAGCACTGATGATACTGAAATGCTGCTAATGAACATTTCCCCTAATCTGTATCACTTTAACTAGGCAAGGATCAAGTGTTGTTCCTACCAATAAAAGATGATATTCTAGGAAAGAGTCTGATTATTCCCAGCCACAATTCT
The DNA here is from genome assembly GCF_030936135.1 of Gavia stellata. NCBI lineage: Eukaryota > Metazoa > Chordata > Aves > Gaviiformes > Gaviidae > Gavia > Gavia stellata. Next base: position 24,742,002 of record NC_082602.1, on the reverse strand, counting down.
CACATAGCCAGCTGAACATTGCATTGTCATCTCCCTAGGATGGTCCATCGTTAAGCATGTGCCTTGCATGATGAGGTTCCCCCAAATTCTTGTGTGACAGTTGGCAATAATATGCTCTGTTACAGTCATACATGAGAATCTGGAGGAAGGCTTTAAAAAAATCACAAATGGTTTATAAATCACACTTATTTTTAAATTTAATTTTTTTTTGAGGGTCTGACACATCTTTTGAGGCTGGCAGTATGGTAGCTGTAAGAATGATATAGTACAACGGTAAGCATAAGTATCAATTGATTTTGTTGCTGTTGCACCCTAGAAAGTTGGGCTGAGTTTCCTAGAGGGTCAAGTTTTTAACCCTGGAGGGACAAAACATAAATATATTCTTGGAGTATCAAAACCTGAGAAGAATGGAAAGAAACAGAAGAACAAGCTGTCAATGGTCTGAGAACTTTTCAGTCAAATAGTGTTGTTCCAAAGTTAACCTCCAAAGTCTTCTTCCAATAGATGAACAGTTTCTTCTAATCCCTATGTACTATTTATAGTATATAATAAACACATAGATTACCATCAGGGGATGCTGCAAGCCTACAGTCCTTCTTTACCATCAGGGGATGTTGCAAGCCTACAGTTCTTCTTTAAGCTGGAGCTTTATATTTGAACTTTCAATTGAGTCCAGAATGAAGCATTTACAGATGCTTTCAGGAGTGTCACATGTTTAACAACTTTAACACATGTATTACAAATGGAAATTATTTTGGAAAAAAATAAAAATCCTAATACACTTATACCACTTAGGATGACATATTTTTTCTTCAGTGTTACTCAGTGGGGTAGAGTTGGACCCAGTCTTCCTCTAGATGCCGTTTGGGGGCATATAAGAGCTACGTACATAATGCATTGCAAGGAGCTAAGATGGGGTTTCAGCAATGTGCCTGCGATATACTGGCACTATCAGCTACGTAGATCTCATCTAAAGTATTTCTGCATTTCTTGCTGCATTGCTTCTCAATTACTTGGAAAGATGCACTTATTTAATATGAATTTCCTTGTACATGTACTCTGTTATTATTCTGCACATACTCAACCAGGAATAATGCCATTTTTTCATGAAAGCCCTGTGCAAGTTCTGCATTTTAAAACACACAGCTGGTGATCTTCCTTCTGACACTGTAAAATGCACATTCACAAGGAACCTGAGTCTGAGCATACTAACATTACATTGACAACTAGTTAGGTAAGGTATTTAATCACACTGAATAAAACTTGAGCTGATATTAATTTGAAAAGGAGAATAAAATGACTAGTTTTCCTTTATAAATATAAGTATTTAAATCACAAGTTAACTGCTAATGGTCAAAAGCAAGACATTAAAATGTAGTGACATAGTATAGACAACGTATTCTTAAATAGGCAGTAAATAAAGTAGTCAGCTATCCTGTCTAGATATTAACCATGTGATGTTGCCAGGTGCAACTCCTTAGTTCACTAACATCTGATGGACCAGATGTTGCAACTGGAAGAATTCCTTCCACTGCTCTGCACCTCGGAGCAGAAGGGGGGTTGTACCTTCTGCACCTTGTTGTGCAACATTTTCCCCAGCATTTTTTTTCTGGGAAAAAAAAAAATCTTTATAAACCAGGAAATATATAGCAAATAAAACATGTTTGTTAAACCCAAGATACTGTTAGTCTAGAAGTATTAGATTTTGGTTATGAAATTGTTAAAATTCTTTCATAATCTAAGTTTGAGGAATACTTCCTTTTAAAAAAGCTACTAATCATTTAGAAAAAAATGGATCATATTGTGGAAGATTTTGTAGCCAGTTCTCCTGAAAGCTGAGTATTAAAGAACTATGTGCCCGATTCTGACTTTCTCTTTTTTGCAGATGGTCCTGTGTCAGTTGGAATGAGTCTGGATATTGCAAGCATTGATACAATATCAGAAATAAATATGGTATTGTAGCTTTTGCAATCTTTTTTGTTTTGCTTGTCAATAAGCTGATGTCTTGTGTTTACAGCTGCTGGCAATGTGACTTTGAGGCTTTTCTCCTTGTGCAGTCAATGTGTGTTAGGAGACGGAATTTTATTTTTCACTACAGATGCCAGTTATAGGTCTATAATAAGTATAGAAATGCAGGTGCAAATCACACCTCTTACAGATACAAACAGAAATTTGCTACTGAGTATTAATGTTAATGAAAGGCATGTAGAGCAGTATTTATTTTCCAGATGAAATGTCTAAATCTTTATGCATTTCAGGAAATTAAAGATATATTCATGTGACTTTGAAATCACTCCCTTTCCTTATGATTAGACACAGCTGAACTCATTGTTGTTCTCTTTTAGTGTTACTGTCACACATTAATTTATTCTAGCTGTGTTTCATTACATTTTCATCATTTATTTTTGAACAAACTATGAGATCGAGTATGCTTTTCTAATTGAAGATCCGATGTTAGTATATAGAAATAAAAGGCAAAGTTCATTAATCAGATATTCAATATTAGAAAATACTTGTGTGTGTGTAAATATATAAAATTGTGTATACATAAATAAATATATATACAAAATAAAAGTGTGTATATATTTAAGTACCTCACCATTTCATTACTCAGGCTTCCACAGAAGTTGAATGTTAGAATCTCTCTGTACTTAGTAGGTATTAGTTAGTATTTAGAAAGGGGGAAGTAAGGTCAGAACTTAAGATGAACTTACACCGATAAAAACGCACCACAAAATCAAAAGTTGATTAAAAAGGTGCTAAGAAATAGTGTGACTTTAATGTAAGATTACAAGGCATATTTGATTTGAAGGTGAACTGGGCTGAGAGCTATATTCAAGGTCTTGATAAATTTGAAACCACTGTTTCCCTTGTGATGCAGAAAGGATAGATTGTGCTAAAAGATGATGATTCCCTTCCTATTTCACTAACTTCTTTTGTCCTTTTGTCTGTCTGAATTTATACAACTTTTTACAAAGTTTTCTTAAAAAATGCATTATTTAGTAGTTTATGTGAACAAAATGTTTTTTGCAGCCACTTATATAAATCATTCTAAAATGTAAAGATTTATGGAGCCAGAGTATCTGCTTACAAAACTCTGATGACTTCAGCTGATTTATAGCCCCAGACTTAGGCCATCAGCTTTTACTGTAAAATTCCAGTGAGCATAAGAACAAAATCTACTCAAGATAATATTTCTTAATGATGTCAACCTCACATCAAGTGCTGGAAGATTTGCCAGTACAACTGCTATCAGAGTGCCAGAGTTTAAGAATGGGACATGGAGAGTCACAGGCTATTTGTGCCCAACAGCTGTTTCCATATATTTTTGTAAAACAGAATAATGGTGGCTCATTCTGTATGATAATTTCTTTTTTTTCCTCTTTCAGGACTACACGGCTACCATATTTCTAAGGCAGCGATGGACTGATGAGAGACTTTGTTTTGATGGTAATAAGAGTTTAAGCTTAGATGGTCGGCTTGTGGAAATGCTTTGGGTACCAGATACCTTCATAGTTGATTCAAAAAAGTCTTTTCTTCATGATATCACTGTTGAGAATCGTCTTATAAGAATATACCCTAATGGAACAGTATTGTATGCTCTACGGTATGTATATGCCACATACCAGCCTTTATATTTGGCTTCTACTTACATTTTAAACTTTCCACGTTAGCATGATTCTGTGCTTAAGAAACTGGTCTATTTGTAAAAGTAGAATACGCATGGTCTTGTAGTTTTACGAGTATGTAATATGACTGACCAATATGATTAAATGCTTAAATTTAATAATAGGTCTCATTTTCTTCCCTAAATAGACCCGTTTGCTTTCATTTAGGCCAAATACAGGAATTGTGTTTTGCCATTCCAGTTGTTTTGCAACAAAGTCATCACAGAGGAAAGCAAGCTGTGATGACTGATTTGCATTATTTATTGAAGATTATCCTTTATAATACATTTTGAGAAATATAACAAAATTGTAAAATGTATTGCAAAATATCAACAAAGGAAAAATGCACTCTGTAAGTGAGAAGGGAGCAAGGGGTGGCCCTTTTAGACTGCTGCTAAACTCAGCTATTCTGGAGTGGTTTCCTGTTTGGGATGCTATTACTTTTCCACATTAAATAATGGCAAATGCTAGATTTTTTTTCCCCACAATAGATATTTCCCTGCAAATATTAGTTCAAGAAGTATACATGGTTTGCTTTTATTTTTACTGATGAACAATTTTATCCCATTAATAATCAGCAATACTTTTTTGTTTTCCAAGGATCACCACAACTGTTGCATGCAGCATGGATCTGACCAAATACCCGATGGATAAGCAGACGTGTACTTTGCAACTAGAAAGCTGTAAGACACTTAATCCTTATTATTTTTATACAGTTAGAAAAATATCTCTGATCTTTTTCAAGGGCTGCTAGGTATTATTATCATAGAGGCTGGAATTTTCAAAGAAGCCAAGGGACAATATGTGACCAGTCCTTGTTGAATTACAATAGTATCTGTATACAAAGATAAATGCATGAGACATCACTGAAAATAGCATGGCAGTACTGAAATGCTGCCATGCTTTAAGGATTAAACAAAATCTCAGGAGATTATCGTAGGCCTGGTTTTGCAGCACATCCTGCAATTATTCTGTTGGTCTTCAGGGGGAGTTCTGTGAGCAGACATTTTCCAGCACAGACAGGGAAATACTTTTTTTTTTTGCTTTCAGATAGTATGTGGGTTTTTTTCCCCCCTGAGGCATAATTCCTTTAGGAAAGACAGAAATCAGAGTAAGGCTTATTTGTAAGCATAGAGTTCATATTTAATTAATTTACTGTCTTCATACTGGAGAAAAAGGTAATTGCTTAGACAGTTCTGTTCTGAGATGGATATATACAGATCCTTCTATGACTAATTGTCTCTATGCCAGTGCCCTGGGAAAGAATGTCATCAACTGATGGACCAAGACTAAATAAACCTTTATAGGTTCTCATTTTATCAATCAATGTCCTCAAAATTTTCATTAAAATTTGCTCTCTCCTACTTTGTAGACATGGTTGCTTTGCAAATACCCAAATGTGCATGTTTATAGTTAACTTTTTGCTATTATTCATATGATAAGACTCTATGAAAATATTTTTGCATGGGATAATGTAAAAGGATGCCCAATCCTGTAAGATGAAAATATATCTTCAAATATATGCCAATATATATTCAAAATCTTTTGGAAGGTTTTTCAATACTTGTCAAGTACCATTCAGGGGTGTGTGTGTATGTTCTTTATCTCCTGTTGGTAACGGTCAATTAGAAGATTGCTGCAAAGTTCCATTTTAGACAGAACCACAAAGGGAATCAACCCTAAAACCTTCCTCAAACGGGAGTCCCTCTAGAATCAGAATTTTTATAAGATCTGTTTAACAAATAGTGATTTGAATTAGAATTTGGATTTAGCTCTGATTTATTTTCCTTTGGAAGAGCATATTGGTAAGTCAACACATATGGTTTTACGTCAACAGCATTGCTTAATGAGTCACTTAATAGTTTCTCTAGTTCCAGAATGAAATATATGTCCCACAGGAACTTAAATCTATTTGACAGGATTAAAAAAATGAGAATTCCCTATATAATTAAAAATAAGCATTTTTCAGAATGATTCCATCTGCTTTTTCAACAACACACAAGTGTCTCCTGTCCAAGGGGAAAACACAGTAATGTCCTCACAAATGCTCCCATGACATTGGTGTTTAGTTTTAAGGAAAACAGCTAGAAACAATACATGCAAAAGGAAAGAGTGTGCCTTTAGCTGCGGCCCTTTTTCTTTAGTGCACTGTAATACTTTCTTTTGGGTATGCTGGAAATGGTGTTTTTTCCCTCAGAAGATAAGCTATGTCAATTTATAGATGAATAATGACATCATCCTAGAATACTGCTTGCAAATACCTTTACCTGGAGTTAAGAATTGTGAATGCAAGCATGAATATACATCCACACAAATACTGATGTTTATAAATAAAGTGTAAAATACATAGCAAATATTTGAGCTGAAACAAAGTGTTAGGCCTTTTATTAAGTGGTTACTAATGTAAAGACAAACATGACACAATATTATCAAGTAATGGCTTTACACAGTAAAGTGTACCTAGTGCCCTTTACAACATGCTGTTCTGCTATTATTAGTTAACAACATTAATTGACTTATACTTTCTACACAGCAAGACATTTCAGCCAAAATGTCTATTGTGTCCCCCCCCCATTATTGCAACACTTTAGAAAGTAGTACAGGCATATATTAGGAGACAGAAAGTTGCCACTCTGAGTCTCTGCTGATATGGCAGCTGTGACATTTGGGGATGTGGAGGGCTCCTGTCTTGGCTGGCGCTGCCGTGGGGTTCATGCTTTCTGCCATGCGGTAGGGAACGCCGCCATTCATTCACACTGAGGCCTCCCCCCGCCTCGCCCGCCACTACTCCAAATACATATTCATGTTTTGGGCCCATCTCTGAAATTTTATTTCCTTTTTGAACTTGTCCTTTAGCATTTATTCAGTGAAGAGCCATGTGAAGGCACTTAACTTGTGCTTGACAATCAGGGGAGATTAAAATTAGCAACAGAAAGGTAAAGAAACTCATTTGTATTAGGCATGATGAATGTTTAATTCCAAGTTTACTATTCCTGTAGTTAACCCTGTTTGACATTAGCTGCTCATACTGTATCAACGAAGTACAGGAATGAGACATTTTGGGCTTGAGGTATTAGTTAGAATGAAAACTCAGTGTCACATAAAGAGAATAGAGATTACTTGTAAAAGCCAAGTAACATGGTTTAAGGATTTTGTCTCTATAAACTTTTTAAACATTTTACAATTAGTAGAATATTAATCCCCCTGAATAAAGAATAACTTTGCACAGATGGAGCACTGTGCTATTTAACTTTACTGACTATTGGGAAGACTCTCCCCATGAAAAGTTTTCACAAATAGAGTTTTGGAATTAGTATTTTCAAATAATTTTCATAGGAAGGGTCACTAAAACCTACTAATTGTTCAGCTGATGAAAATACTTTGGACCAAAAAAGGTTCTATTAAAGAAAAACAACCTCCATTTGGTGGTATGCTTGTTATCACCCATCTGGGCATGGAGAATTTCTCCTATCTCACACAGCTTGGAAGACTCAGTATCTTGTAAAAAATAAATAAGAATTTACTGTGGTACTCTCTAGTTCTTTGGACTTTGTTTAAATATCTGCAGTTCACTTACACTGAAGGAAAGTAAAATGAATCCCTGCCTGGAGTCATGCATAAAAACTTCTTCTACGAACCTCTTTGTTTTGGCTGAGGACAATGCAATCATTTGTTTATAAGAAATGTTACTTTTATTTTTCATCTCCCATATCTGGGAAATTTCCCAGCATGTGGTTTTAGGGAATCGAGAACTCAGCTTGGACACGCATGCTTTTGGCTTAGTCTTTTGACACAGCGGTGTTTTGGCTTTAATTGCTATAAATGTGATAATGTGAGGAGAGATTCCTGGTCATGATACGTTTTCAGAAAACCGCCAGTGATAGTGAAAACAAGATTTACATTTAAAGAATGGTCAGGGAAAGAATTTCCGGGTGAAATTGTCATTTTAATTGGTAACCAGCACAGAGTTTCCTTGAAATGAAATTTCTGAACTCTTGTTTTTCCTACATTAAATGGCTTTAGGAAATCAGTTCTTTTTTGTTATTGCAAGAACCAAAGCCATTAACTTAAAAATATTAAAATGCTCTTTTTTATTTTAGTGCATGTTGTCATCTTTGATTCTAGAACTTTGTTCTTTTTGCAGCATATACCCTTGTGCAATGTATTGCATTATTGTCTCACGCTGTAATTTACTTACAATTGACTGGAGTCTAAAAATAATCATCTGCTCCTGTTTCTGTCCCCTAAGCTTAAGCCATTAACTTGCATAATATAAGTCTGTCAAATACAAGAATGATTGATCTAAGCAAGCTAAAGGAAAAGATCTTCAAATGCTCCCTGTTAACATGTAAATTACATTAACATAATCTTGAATTAATCATATACAGTAGCCTGAAAATTGCCTGCCTTTTAATATAATGGGAAAAAACTACAGAGGTATTTTAGCTATGATTGTGCCGCATATTGACAAGTGTGTGCAAAACACGGTTGCCTTCTGATAGATGATTCGTGTTCCATCTCAGCTCCTAATTACTACTTGAAGGTTAAGAGGAAATATCTCAGGGCCCCTGACGCGTGCCATGCCGTTGGGCCTAGGGAAACACGACCATCTAAGCTGGTGTCCTTGGGAAGCATCCAAGCTCCTAAGCCAAAATGTCATTCCAAGTGACGACCCAAGCCCAGCTCAGAGCACAGAGCCAGCATGTAGCAGCCCTGCTGCTCTCCTCACCCCTTTGTTTCTATGGGAATGAGGACCAAATGCACTGCATCAAGGAACAGCAGCCTGGGATGCAACAAAGGGCACACTTAATGTTTAGTCCAAGTGCTGGCAGTGCTGTAATTCATAAAAACTGTATTTCTTCAAAGCTTAATAGCTTTTGCCTTGAGAATACCATGTGGTACTAATCTCTTTTATTAGTTTGAATTCTATACTAGAATAAAAGATATAAAGACCACCTCCAAAAAAGTCAGCTTTTAAATGATAAGGCTTTGCATGTTATTGGGAGTTTTGTTGCAAACAGGCATTATGTTCTGCCAAAACCCGTCATTGTTTATGTCTAATTGTACTTTCAGACAGACAAATAAGAAACAGCTGAACCATAAGTGTGCTCCACACACATTAATTATTGTGTAAAATAAACGCTTTCGTTGGCTTGTGTATCACTACAGGGGGTTATAACATCAATGATGTCATGTTTTACTGGACTAGAGGAAATGATTCAGTTCGAGGTTTGGACACACTCCGACTGGCACAATACACAGTAGAAGACCACTTTACCTCAGTGTCCGAAGCGGTATATGAGACAGGTAAAAACACCCTTTGAACACTTCCTAGGTGCAGTTCGGAATATGGCTCTGGAAACAGAGCAGCATTAAGGAAGCAAGCACATTGCTTTCTCTTAGGAGGACAGTTTTAATTTTCTGCTAGATTACATTCTTGAAACCATACATACTTTTCCAGATGTTACCAGCAGAGACCCAGCTAATAAGTTGGTTGAGAGTTTTTGAGCATTTTCTTGGAGGCTACGTATTGTCTAAAGAATGATAAACAAGAGATGTACTACTACTTCCACGTAATGTCAGGGAGAGCTCTTGTGAAGGAAGAAAAGCTGTAAATTGAGCATTTATATTGGAGTGAGCCCAGGGACCCTGGGTACCCAGACCAGAACAGTTCCCAGCCTTCTTAGAAATAGCCACTCTGGCTTTATTAGGCAAGTCAAAAGCCTCTATTCAGCCATGCAAATTTCTGTGAATTGGATAAGGGTTGCAGTTGTAGGGGTTGCTGGGTGCTTTTACAACTGCAAGAAGTTGGGTTTCATGGTTAGTGCTTGTCAGAGTTGCTCTTTATCTGCGGCAACCTCTGTCCAGCCTGGTGGGCAGCAGAGCATGGGTTGCCCCGGCCTGAGGTTCCTCTGCTGGGGAAGGGTCAGAAGCATTTCCACAGACCTGCTCTTCTGCTGATATTAGGAAACTGCTGTAGAAAGTTTCCTTTAACTGCAGGACTTAACCTCATGAAAGACTCTGCTCCTGTTTATTTTCCAGAGAGTTCAAAAGGGCTTTCAGAGAGTTCAAGACCTGCTAAACCTGCTTTATGCTCTTTGAGTTACCCTTAGGTCCTTCATTGCTGTTCTTCACTGCATACTCAGTTTCTCTTCTGCCAACCGACGTTGACACGCCAAACAAAAGGGTGATCTTTAAATGAAGACACACACATCCTTCAAAGCTGTAGTTTCACCAGAGAATATGTTTCTCTATTCCATTGTTGGGTATTTCTGCTTTAATAATTCAACACAGAGAAACTTTATGATCTAATTTCAGGTATTAATTCAGGCTAAAAGTCAAAAGTTCTCTACATGGGTATAAAAGTGGAAATGAAATACAAACTAGCAGGCTCCAGGATCACGAAGTATCTTGCTACTTACATAACTGACATCTGCTTGCCTTCCTCCTCTTTACAGCTTCTGGGTAAGCAACATCAGGTTCAATCAAAGGAGAATAATCCTTTACTGCTGTTCTGCCCAGAAGGTTATAGGGCCTATTCACCATACAGGAAAGAGGAAGAGGAAACCTGCTTAATTCTTACCACCTTCTATCATAAAGTCCAGACTCTAAAGCCAAAAAAAATTCTATTATTTTTTACCAAATAGAATAAAAAAATTTCCAGTTATAACTTGAGGCATGATGAGATGAACTGTGCTCTTCTTTTCAGTAAATGATGCTGTCTTCCTCCCTTTATATTGGCAGGAATCATATGTATAAAGTCAAAAGCCACTTTTTCTTTTAATTATACATTTTAACACATACATCTTAATTTGATTAAAATTTCCCACACCTGTTTGTTTCAATTCTCCTGTTCAAGAAAGCCATGTTATCAAGTGTAATGCAGTACTTTTAAAATGAAGTCTCATAATCCTCTTAATTTTCTATTGAGTTGTTATGAATAGGTGCTATTTTCTACAGATTTTTTTTTTTTAGGAAAGCAGTGCCTACTGCAGCCCATATTAAAAGAAAAAAAACAGGTTATGGAACTATGTAATCAATTTCAGAATGAAAAATGATGCTTTGCATTTCCTTAACACCATTAATAGATATCTGAGAGTATTTTATAAATAAAAGTTACATTATAAATAACAGTTATTTATAACAGTTATGATTCAAAATGCTAAAGATATGAGAAAAGAGCCGTGTGTAGTAGTTTCTAACACAGCAAAAAAAGCAATCAGGATTTGATAGTCTGTGAACTTGAACAGACAGTACAGCTGCTGTGCAAGTGAAATATTGTACAACAATGCAAAGCCCAGGTTCATGTACAGCCAGAGCCAAATTTAAAATGTAGTCAGCAAAATTCCTGCATAAGTAACTTCAGTAAATTTAAGAAAAGGACAATGTGGATTAATCTTGTTTGTAGAACAGCATGTATCACATAATAGTAACCACATTATTGTAATCACATAATAGTAAGTCACTTTGAATAATGTTAGCGAGATTGCTGGCTAGGGTTTGGTGTTGATTTTGTTTTGGTCCAGACCAATTTCATTTTGGACATGGGTAAATTGATTGCTAGAACCACTTCCTAAACATGTCTTTTAACTATAGTCCTTATTCTGCATACACTGATACACTCTTGGACCCCAAAACCGTGCATCTGCATCAGTGGCTGCTTGGTTTTTATTTTAGCTGTCTAGCCACCACCACCACCTGCGTTCTCAGAGTAATGGATAGGGATATAAAAAGCTGCCTTTCTTATTGGAAAAACATAAAAGCAATGAAGGACTGTTACAGTTTAGCTTTTTGTGTAAATAATCATAGAAATAAGGCTGAAATACACTTTAAGAGTTCATTTAATCTATTCTTATGGCGCAAGGCAAGGTCATTTGTATCTACAGTCTACTTCCTGACAGATGTTTTAGGAGTAAGTTAGACAAACCTCCAAAGTGTCTGCTTCACAACCTCCCTAGATGATTTTTTTTTTTTTTCCTGGTGATTATTACAAGCGTATTTTCCTCACATCTAATCTTTGTCTCCCTTGCTACATTTCAAACCCATTATGTAGATACGGTAGACAAATTTCCTGCTAGTTTTCAGCAGCCCTTTCACCATTTCAGGACAGATATATCTTTTCTCAAACCAACACTTTCCCCCTTTTAAATTCATATAAACAGTTTCCTAGATCTCCTGTCTTTGCTATTGTTCTCCCATCGAATTGCTCATATCTTTGCTGGTGTACAGCACCCAAAACTGGATACCCTGTTCCCATCAGATATCCTCCATAGAGGGAAGGGTTTAGTTAATGCATTTCATGAACTCTGTTACTCTTTATCCATTCTGGGTTGATATTTGCTTCTCTTGCAGAAAGTTGTTGTGCATTTTTGACCTCGTTCAGCTTGTGATTGCTTCTAGTACACTACCTCCTTTATTGCCCTGTAGCCACTTATTCCCTATGCTTTGTTTAGGAAGCTAGTAATTCCCATCTGAGTGTAGGACTTTGTACTTGCTTTTGTTGAATAGTATCTTGTTTTATTCAGGCTGTTTTTGATAGTTGTTCAGGTAATTTTGAACTCTAATCCTGTCCACTGTGCTAATGCTCCTCTTTTAAAAGACGCTTGGTACGTCATCGTGTTTGTTAGTGAGCAGTACTGGGCACAGGACAGACCCCATATGTTCCCACTTGATAAATGCTTCTATTTGCACAGCAAGGGTTAGCTAATTAATTTCAATTAACATTTTTAATTGGCAAAAGAAGCAAACCCATCATTTGTTGAGGTTTGAGGCTAATTGGCTGTTGATAGCTTTTCTTCTGGCCAGCAGCTTTCCTTAGTCTTGCTCTCACTACTGCATCCCTCCTGCCAAGCCTTCAGCAGCAGCAGGAATGAAGAGGCTCAGCGTGCTCAGGTCTAGTCTAACACTGAGTCTTCAGCCTGAGCCCAGAAGGCAGGGCTCTCAGTGCACTTCCCTGCTTAGAAAACCATAAAGTCAGCAAAGTGGCATATTCAAATGGTATTATTTTGGCAAAACAGAGGGGAGGAAGAGACAGAAGCATAAAGTCAGTCTCCTCTCCTTTATGCACAAAGACAAGACATTTGCCCTCTTGAAAAAGACTGCAAAGGGAGCTGGCTGCTGTTCCCTGGCTGCAGTCACTGCCAGGATGTTGATGTCTATCACAAATCCTGCTTTAGCTTCCTTGGGCTAGAGGCTTCCTCAGACCTCCTTTGGCTATGCAGCGCTGAAACTCTGCTGACCCCTGGCCACTCCATGGCATTGGCTTCTCAGGTGGGAGGTCATGACTAGGCCAGTAATGAGTTGCTCTCATTTATAATTAGTGATCTGAAAATCAAAAGTATATAAACTAAAGGGTGTATAAGAGTGTATAAATATAACGGGCTCCTACTCAGACTCTATGTTCATCAGTCACTCTTTCTCTCTAAATAGAGGCATTACCTTGCTTTGTCCTACAAGCCCATCTGCAGTTTCCCAAGGCTCGGGAGATTTCTTAGTTAACAATCAAACTTTTCTAGAATTTTAAATTCTTCTTTTTTGAGGTATGGTACATTGAGTAACTTCTCCCATTCCCTTTGTCAGTTCTTTTATAATCTGTAATTGCTCTTCAATTATTATTTCTGAGAACATCATCTTTGCCATACAGGGTTGACAAACAATCTCAGAACTGTATTCAGTATAATCTTATCTGGTGAGCCTTTGGTCAGCCTCACTTAAGATTCAAGCAGTTACATATGCATATATATCTGTTACCATGTTATGTTCAACTTACCTATCTGAGCTCATATATCACTCTTTATAAGCGAGGTTTTCCACTTGAGTTGATGTTGAAAAGTTTTCCATCATGAGTGTTTTTTGTGATATTTCTCCAATGTAGAACAGTTTAGAAAGAAAACAGTTTTGGAAAATGCACTGAAAAAGTTACAGTAGCATGAAAACATATGGAAATGCAATGAATGGAATGATTATCAATGATATTAAGGTGAGGTGTTTTGTTACTTCCGGGAAGTTCTTTTTTGGGTAATTTTTGTTTTTTACAGGTGAGATAAATGGATACATATATCTGCACACAAACACTAAATGAAAGGGTTTGTTTCGTTCTTAGGAAATTTGAATTTTAAACTCATTTTTTGTGAAGTATTTTTATGAAGATGAAACACATGTTGAGAAGCCTGCCCTGATCTTTCGTTTCCTTTAGTTCACCTCAAGAACAAGTAGGAAAAGAGGTGGCTTATAAGATCTTGACTGTGAAGAACTGAAGACTGATTGTTCTCTGAGGGAGGGACAAAGGAACTGTAATAACATACTAACCATATATAATGACACTCTTAGCATCCTACATCAGTCAGAGAATTGCATTTCAGTTGCACAACTTATTTGTTGGGTAAAAGTGGTGACACTACCTGTTCCTTAAAGTATATGTTAATTGTAAACAAGCAATAAAAAAATTACATACTGAAAACTACATTTTCAGCACCTAGTTAAGGCAGTAAAATTCTATTTAAAGCTTTCCTGTACTGTGCCCTCAAAAGGTGCAAGAAGAGAAGAAAATGATGCATTGGCAGAGTTATACTGATGCGCTTGTGTGAGATGTACATCACAGGTTTTAGCTGGCACCCAAGAGGTTAGCATACATATTTCATGAGAGAGAAGAATGTGCTCTTTGTGCCTGACTGCACACCCCTGTGCAGGATACCAAAGTGCTTCTTACATAAAGAGTAATGTGGAGCAGTCTTTTATTGGAGTACAGTTCATCACGAAGTCCACAGGAAGTAGCTGTGGGAAAGATACTCCCATCCCATCACACTAGAGTGGAAGTTGGGAACTGCCAACAGCATTTGTAGAGCATCAGTCCTTCCTTCAGGTGCCTTTGCTGTGACCGTCCATTGGCCGTCGGAGGGCAGCAGGAAAAAGCAGAGATGCAGCGTTCTGCTATCAGCTGGGAACAGACGCCATAGAAAAATGGGATAATCCAAAAATGCATGACCTAGGGTGATAAGGAAGCCTGTTGGTCTAGCTTTATATCTATTTCTTAGGCAGTGCAGCAATAGTCAGTGTTGATAATCATCAGTATTACGGCAAGATCTATACAAAGTGTCAGATAAGCAGTGCTGTAAATTAGAATATTGTTTTTAGAAGCCAAAAGCCAAACTTCAAAGGCAAGTTATAATGAGGAATAAACTAGCTTTTCTTGCCTTCAGAAAGATCTGCCATAGACCTAGACCTACACCTGCTCAGCTGCTGGGAAAGAATCTCTGCTGGTATAATTTTTATGATACTGGAACAAAAGTACTCAGCTGGAACCAACTGAAATTTGATTTGTCTCATCTCTTTCTACTTTCTAGGGGACTCTTTTTTTTTTTTTTTAAAAGCAGTAGAGAGAGTTAGAGCAGGTATGGAGACTATAGTCTGCTATCTAGATTTGTTCTTCATCTACAAGCTAGAGCTAGTCTAGTCTTGTACTTCTGCCCTCTAGTAAATTCTATAAAGCCCAAGCAACTCTGCTTAATCTTCTTTCACCTAAGTAGAATACCTCACCTTCTGGTGGGTTTAGAGTATGTATACTGACAGTCATGTAGGTTCAGATTCATCTGAGAAACTGTTAAACACAGTAATTTGATACTTTGGTAAGCACTAACACTGTGCCTTTGCTGCAGAGTTAGCTATCCACACAGAGATTATTTCCATCACATTATCAAATTTAAATCAGAACAGTCACACACTGAGGTGCCATCCATCATGGGCCAGAAACTTGAATGAAAAAGCATCTTCTCATTTTAATGTAAATATTTTATTGTCAATAAGACTCAAGCAAGGGGCAGCCTTGACAGTTTTGAGGAGTTAACTTGAGCTGTACTTGAGTTAACTCTAGTAAAGCCAAGACTAGGATTACATGAACCTGTTTCACTTTTGATCTGACTGATGGCACCGTAGCCTCAGATGTGCAAGTCAAAGACAATGAGATACAGCATTACTGTCTCATATGCAACTCGCGTAATAGGAGTAGCAAATCTGTTTCTTTTAAAAGGTGATAACTTTTGGTACATGTGGAGTGTAGATGAAAAAGGGACTGTAATATTTCCCTATCTTCATTTTGTCCCATTGCTCATTTCTTTAGCATGGTAAGTATGCATTGCATACTTTTTCTTGACTAGTTCTTCCTTCAGTTTATTACAGGAGGAGCTCATATGGATTCTATGTATAGGTTGCTTCAAAATTTCCATTATAAAAGCTCTTCTGAACTCTTTAGAGAAATGCTGACACTATTATTATCATGTCCATGATGTGTCTTTGGATTCTGGCAAGCAGAAAGCCTGAAGGTTAGAGAAATGCCTTTTCTTTGTTCCCCAAAAAGCCACTCAGCTATAAGCGGTTACATCTCTATTTCTCTTTGTTGTTCACATTGCTTCAGAAATTTCTGGCATCAGGAAAAATAACACGAAAGAACACAGGAATATTCAAAGTGCTTGTCTACACTTGGAAATTGCAGCAAAGTGGCAAAGTGTGACTTTCAAGTTCGATATTTTGAACTAACTTCCCATGTATGTGCTTGACTTTTATACCAAGGTGAACGGAGATACAGTTGTAGGGTGCTAACAAGGAGAGGGTACTGCTGTATGGCTATTATGTATTGGCTATTTCAGAGTCTTCCTTCTTAAAGATAAATGCTAAGGCTGAACCACAGGAACCCCCAAGTGCCTGTGGTACTCTGCAGGAACCATCATCCAGTCTCTTCACTTCCCTTTGCTGGGTACATGGCACCACATCCTTCCCTTTGGTCAGCACAGAAACACAAGACAAACGACTTCTGTGGAGGATTCAGTTTCCTGCTGATGGTTTACATTGTTGGGGTGCAAACACTGCAGGGAAAGTCTTATCTTTGCATTTAAAAATATCTCTTTTGAGTCCTAGTTAAATAACAGCCTAGAAGATTGCAAGCAAAATCAATAAAATCCTTAACAGTTTTTATTAAGGTATTAAATGCTTGCTCTTGCACACTAGGAAACCACAGATTTACAATTGCCTGTACAACCCTAGTTCTCTTTCCCTAAATATGCTTTATGCTATAGTCTTTTATTGTACAGACTCAGTGTTTTCCCATAGCGCCAGAGCTGGATTTAGCGCAAGGGTGAGTGCAGACAGAAGCAGGAGTAACGTTGTGCAGTCAACTGTAAGTTTTGCGCTTCCTAACTATTGAGTGCTTTACTTTGGTCTGCTTACAATTCAAATCGATTTTAGTGGGCAAAATGACTTTTATTGAAACAACTGTGTTGGCAAAAATCACAGTATTGATAGAGGTACCCTAATGTAAAGTTCCTCTTTTCACATAAAAGTTATGATACAGGTATAAATCATCTTTGTATCTCCTGCCTCATGAAGAGAGTTAAAGTCTACTGTCTGTATCCTTTTTTCTATCAGTCAGAAACTTGAAGAACTCAATAGGTTGAACTTACAAAGAAGAACCCTACGTACAGTGTGTTTGTACCTTCAGGAGGAGAAAGAGCTGACTAGCAAAGGACTGTTTAGTCTACTACTGAAAGGGCAGAGTCAACGTGGCAGAAAGCTGAAGTCAGATTAAGATTAGAAATTAGGCATTCATTTTTTAACAGATAGAATGATTTTAATCATTGTAACAGATTACTGAGAGAAATGGTGGATGCTGCATGTCCAGGTATCCTCAGATTAAGTCTAGATGTCTGAGTGAAAGGTGGACTCTATTCCAATCAAAGTGATTGAGATCAAAGCAAGGGATAACTGGGGGGATTTAATGATTTGTGGTTAGGGTCAGACTACATAATTTAGTGATACTTTCTGATTTTAAGAGTTCTATGAAACCGTATTGTTCTGTGGATGCAATTTATACAATACTTTTAAAAATGGAAATTTAACCATCCATTTTCTCACCTGGGAGCAAGAAGACGTTTCTTGGCATCCATTACTTGCACTTCAAGCTTTTAAAAGTACTCTTCTTTGACTCCATGTCTCATAGCACACCTGAGGGATGCACAAATAGCCTGTCTACGCATATATTGTTGTTGCTAAAGTGCATTTACCGTTCTGTACTTCTGTCCTGACTCACAGCACTCAGCGTTGGAAGCAAACATAGGTCCTGGAGTTCATCATTTGTTGGATTAAAATAGATGAAGCCAAAGCTATCTGACTACAGTATATTCAAGCACTACTCTCTCACTGATATTCTGGTTCAATAATTTTGTTCAAATAATGTTTTAAAAAACTTAAATACTTTAACACTTAATTTTGAACTTTGAACGTCAGAATAAAAAGTCTGTTTTGCACATTTAAGTAAGTAAAAAGCAAGCTTTTGCCTTACTTTGATCCATTGGACTGGTGACAGTTTCAGATCCTGCACTTCTGTTGCCCAAACATAGCCAAATTTCACTCAGTTAGTGAGCTGGATATCAAATTCAGGCTTTGTTTACCAGTATGCTGTTCCCTAATGAAACCCAATTCTGTCTGACTCTGGGCCCAAACTTTCTTCTTCTGGTAATCACTCATTTAGAAGCAAACCATTTGTGCCACAACAGTGACACTGCTCAGAACAGCACAAACGCTGTGATGCACTGATGTAAAGAAAAAATAGATAGTGAAGATGTAAAGATACTCCTTGTTTTTAAGTGGAATAGAAGAGATAGGCCAGCAGTATGAGAGAAGCTACCTTTGATCCGCATCTTGAGCAACAGTATACGAAAAGAAAAGCATAATAAACCAGATATCTGAGGCAGTTAAGGACCCACTCTACCTTCATAAAATTACAATTGTTATTATGCTAGTTTACATAGTAGCTCATTGTGGTAATTCTTATGAATAACCACAGCTAAATATGTGATTTCAAATTTCCTTGCATTGTGTTATATAATGAAACATCCTTTCCACACATTGATGGATTTATTTTTTCCTTCACTAATCCTCAGCGAATTTCCAATTCAAGATGCCTTTAATGAAACTGTGAATATGGTGACTGGGTATTACATATTTTGATTTTTTCCTTCAGTTCAATTTCGAGTCTTCATGATAGAATTTTCAGTACTGTGTTTAACATTTTTCAAGCTTGTTTGTTAAGCTTTTACTGCACTGTAATGCACAAAAGTAATACAGATTGATAATTTAAAAAACTTTCTGTGAATTGCACCTTCACAATATTTTTTTTCCTGCTCTTTCCACAGGACATTACCCAAAACTAGTGTTTCACTTTGAACTCAAGAGAAACATCTTGTATTTCATACTAGAGACATACGTACCATCAATCCTACTGGTGGTGCTCTCCTGGGTATCATTTTGGATAAGCCAGTCATCAGTTCCAGCCAGAATCTGCATAGGTGAGAAGCCGATAAAACAAAACAAACCAAGAGTTGGATCATTAAGGTGCTTTCTTTATTGCACAAACATGGCATCCATTTCCAAAAGTTGCAAACTCTTCTGAGTTTTATGGAATTACTTTGCTGGTTTGCCATCCACACTATGTTATGCAGATTCCCCTTAAAGCCTTGTTATTCTTTAATTAGCAAAATGTCTTTGGGAGCTACAGGAGACTTGGAGGCAGGGGAGGCTGCTGAAAGCAAAATACTCAGTCATTTTTGAAATAATTTCAACATATCCAAACACCTAGCATGCACAGACAGAATTGTGAGGCTTTTGTGAGGTCTAATGATACATACTAATTAACACATGAATAATAAGAGAATTAGAAGACATTAAATATAATTAATTTCAGATAAAGGATATTCTGAAAGGGAAAGAATGTAATTCAGTTCTGATCAGACTGCAGGTGAGGTGGGAAAAACACTCCTACAGAAGGGGAAAGAAAGAAAGATTTCACATCAAATGAGGCCAGTGGGCAACTGCACTGAACAAAATGATATCTGAATGTTTTAAAGGGAGCGTTTGCATAGTATTGCAATAATAATGCGTTAATCATAAATATACATTATATAACACCAAAATATCTCTCATTTTAATTTCCAGTCTTCTCAGCTTTGCAAACATTTTTCATGAATGTTTTTAAGCATTTAACTTCAGAATCACAAGTTCATTTGCAAGTCGTCTTTCCAAAACATGATACATTGAGTGCTGTGGCATACTAGGTGTTCACAGGGCCAGGAAAAACTGTCTTGTAGCAGGGCCCTTGCAGTAGCGGCCCTCATTGCTATCTGTGTTTTATCAGAACTTAGATTTTTGCATTCCACAGGTGTTACCACAGTCCTTACTATGACAACACTGATGATGGGAGCCAGGACTTCACTCCCAAATGCTAACTGCTTTATTAAGGCAATTGATGTGTACCTCGGTATCTGCTTCAGTTTCATCTTTGGAGCACTGTTGGAGTATGCTGTGGCTCATTTCTGCACTCTGCATCGACTCAATTCAAAGGAACTCCCAAAGGTATTTTAATTCTTTGATTGTTGTCCTACAGGCTTCAATTATACCTGCTAAAGAGGATGAATTATCTTAGCACTAATGGTAAATGTATTTAAGAAAGTTCCTATTTTAGAATAAGGACAGTGAAAACAGAAAAACCTTGAGAAAAAGAAAAATTATTTGTATACCTAGAATTTTTTGGAAGAGATCAAAAAACCTGAAGCACCCTTCCATAATGATTCTTTCCTTTGGCATGGACTTTATGGCCATTTATCAAACAATGTGCTAGGTGTATCACAAAAATCATAGGTACTAGTTGTCTTCCCAACAATGACATTCGCTTACTTATGGTTCTAATAGACTGAGCCCAGTGACCTGATCTTACTGCAATACAGCAAAAAAGAAAAGATTTTATCACACTTCATTTATGAAACCTTCTGCACATGCATGGTACATGAGTCAGTTTACTAGCAGATAGCTTCGCGTATTAGGTGTATTAGATCCCTGTAGCCTTCCACTTACACCTTCTCTTTCAACAGCTGCAGCTGAAGGTCAGACAGATTCACCTTCTGTTCTGCATCATTATTATAGCAGTGCTTTTTGCTGCTCTAATGAGCTTCTCACAACCCTGAAATACTGTGAAACATACTTAAAATAAAAAGGGATCAAATCAGCACAGGCATTTTTGAGTCCGGCAGTGGTCATCTTGCTGAAATAATCAGGACATGTTCATGAAGAAGTTTTGTCACATCTTCCATCTCCAGTGTTTAGCACTGCTTTCATAAGCAGTGAGAAAGAAATCACAAGGAAGTTGGAAGCTGATTGTCTTGCAGATTTTAATTATGGAACTGAATCTAATATGCATGATAGAAAAGAAAATTTTAAGCAGCTTATGAAATTTCTGAATGAATAGAAAAAAGTAAAACATGGAAAGTGAGAAAAACAGAAAAAAAAAGCAGGAGAAAGCTTGGTTGAGTGCTGTAGGGATAAATAGCCAGAAGAAGAAAGATTGTTAACTGTTTAAGCCAAACTAGAGCAGAGCATCACAAATGCCTAAGCAAAGCTCCTTGGTAGGCTCAAGAAACAGGATATTGAGTTCAAGTGTAGAAGCTTAAAACAATAAAGATCAGCCAAGATGTGTTTTTTTGATGCCTCGATAGTTCAACAATCAATATGGGATTTTGGCTGTTTGGATGAGAGATAGGGTCTGTAAATGCACAGGAATGTGTTCAAAGCTGTCATTAGATCTAGGTGTGTGGATCTAGGTGTGAAAAACAGACACAAATCTGAGCCACCCAATGGGTTTTAAAAGATAACATCTAAGGGGGTAATGTCTGCAAATGGGCAAACACTTGTTTTGAATGAGGATTTGAGTGGAAAGCCTGAAAGTAATTTTTCTTGGCAAGGTAGCATCAGTGACAATTCCCTCTGAGCATATCCATCTCGTGAAGTAAGTGGTTGTCATTTTGCTCATAGAGCAGAAAACACAAAAAAGCTTATTGGAAGTTTGGGTAAGAAAATGAAGTGTTTCAGTGCTTGGATGATTAAGCATCTTTGGATCTTTGAAAGGCACTTATGACTGCCCTTGCCTTTGCCTACCTGTGTCAGATTCCCTTTCATCTGGGGCAAATGTACTAGTGCTTGCAGATGGGGCAGACATGGGAACTCATGGACTTGAAAGACGTGGATTAAATGGAGGTACAGTCCTAAAATGAGGAAGGAAGAAAGACTTAAGGTACAGTTTTGTGATAGACTTAATGACTGAAAGGGATGGTCTGACACTTCAGGCATGTTCCTGCCTTTTGCTGTGCATCAGGAGTGAGCAAGCCATTCCAACTCACTTCTTGCTCACACAAACACAAGCATATAAAGGAAGGGGCAGTTGGTTGGTCCTAGATCAACTCAAGACTCTGTAGAATAAGGAAAATGCTTGTCATGTCCTTTTCCTACTGTAGCCAAGGACAAGCACCGCTTACTGAGCAGGGTGCCATGGAGAGCATAACTGACTTGTATTTCTCATTTCTCACTGTAAAAACCAAAACATTGCAAGGACAGAAGTAGCAGCTAAAATCTCACGTCACTGTCTAGCAGGTACTTAACAAATTTCTGTGTGAATATCATCACCATAAATGTGTTCTCCTCATTATCGTATTCTCTTGTGGACACAAGTTAATTAGAAATCTCACTTCTCAGTTTGTTATTCCTGTATGAGACCTGATACAAAATTTGCACTCAGAATTATGTAAATAAATGTAGGAGGTGGATGAAAAAATGTAACCCTCTGCCTTGTATAGGAATTCGTTGTGCTGGTTTGCTTTCTGGTTTGCTCTTTAAAGCAGTTGGGCACTGATATATCATGTTCTTCTGAAGCCTTTGGGGTCTCCAGTTTAGAATATAAGCTGGTGAAACAGCTCATCATATCCACAGTCTTGTGGTGTCTCGCATCACGTGAACCAGGACCCATGGAGACAGCTTCAAAGCTAATGGCAAAAGCAGAGGAACCACCTGCTGCAAGGAAGTTCAGGCAAAATGTGCCATTCACATCAGCTGCATAACAGACTGCCTAAATGGAGGGCTTTCCTCCCCAAAATCCTGAGTTTCTTCTCTTTTATACAAAGGTGTGAACTGTGCTCTCCTATAAAACAGAGAAATTCTCCCTGGCCTTCATCTGTCTTTCACCTAAACCTCTCCCTTTTGGTCAGAAAGGAGGAAAATTTGAAAACTGAAAATAAGGTTACAAGGGCAGTGTTCAGCCTATGTGGCATTTCTGTGCAAGAATCATGAGGTGTTTCTAAACACCGATAAGCTCCAGGTGTGCAACACTCTAGGTTGAAGTATTTTTAATCTTGAGCATCTTTATTATTCAATGGAAGGAACAACTTTCCTCAATTCTGTTGGCTGTTAGATGTCAGCAAACACTTCAGTTAGTATAAACAGCAGCCACAGTAGCAGGTGCCATATACAGTGCTTTTCAGGTGATGTACAGTACCTTTCCTGGATGCTACCAAATTTGCATCCAAACAGAGCCCTTAGAGCCAGCTGCCATTTTCTCATTAACAGCTGGAATCCAGAGAAAACTTAGTGTGACATTTAAAATTAAAACCACAGTTGAACACTTGCAACACAATTTTTTTTATATAGCGTAAACCAGCTTAATCTTTCATCACATTCATTTTTCCATAGTGAGCTGAAAAAATCCCTTGATAGTCCTAGTTTGTGAGCCTATATTTTTTCATAAACTAGCGGTTGTGGTTGTTCTGTAGACTAGCTTTCTCCTTTCCAAGCAATGTGATACAACACTTCTGCTGTAAACTCGTCTCTGTTCCACGAGGGCCCTGCCTTGTAACGCTGCAAACAGAATCAAGTACACATGCACCGCGTACGGTATTTTCTGCTTAAGTAATAACTGCCTCTTGGGGAGTAGAAAGGAGTTAAGAACAGCCTAATAAAGCATCAGCCTCCTGCGAATTGTTCACACGCGGTTGTGTGAAAAGAAAAATGGCATGTACGCAATGCCCTTTCATGCTCTGCAGTAAAATTAATTCTGTACAACATTTAGCCAGCCCTACCCGAGAGACAAATAGACTCTTACATTGAATAATGCCCCAAATCCTACCAGTTTTGAAGTATAGGTGTTGTTTTGCTCTTTATTCCCTTTCTAAAAAATGAGAGCGGTGGAAAAAAGTCAGGACTCTTCTGACAGGTTTCTTTATTTTATTAACTTTTGAAGTGCTGAGTGCATTCATTAGGCTGTCGCTCCGGTGCCTTGCCTTGTGTGCCAGGCGCTGCTGAGAAAGGCTTCTCTGCCATCCCCAGCACGTCC
The DNA here is from genome assembly GCF_030936135.1 of Gavia stellata. NCBI lineage: Eukaryota > Metazoa > Chordata > Aves > Gaviiformes > Gaviidae > Gavia > Gavia stellata. Next base: position 24,718,137 of record NC_082602.1, on the reverse strand, counting down.
CTCGGCTGCCTAACCGTTTTGAAGCAGAAGAGCTAGGTATTTATAACAGAGTTAGGCCCCAAGTAAAACTCCAGGTTTGAGTTTTAGTACTACCCTGGGGCTTGTTTAAGGTTCAGACTGGAATTTTATGGATTGATCCTCTTAATGCTTTATAGGCAGATTTTTATCCTGGCCTTTGGTTTCAAAATTCTCACATAGCTGTGGGAGCCTCGGTGGAGGATGAGCAAGGTTTTGTAGTCAGTGTATTTTTAGGATGAAACGTTGTGTTGAGCTATGTTTATCCCTCTCAAATGAAATATATGGGATTTTTTTGGCAAATTGAAAATGAAAAGGAGTAATAATCCCTTTTTCTAGCCCCATCTGTTCTGCTTCACCGACTCACAGCAGTCTGAAGACATTGTCCAGACTCCACTTTAATTTTCAAGCCCGTTACTAATTTTAGATGAAGAAAGGCTCAAGAACCATGCCGCCTGCAAGTACCCTGGGCAGAAGAGCAATTCTGCACTGGCATGGAGATCACTCAGGTGGCTTAATGAGCTTTCTTTGACTTTAATAGCTGGGATATTTCTAAATTACCTTTTTGTGCAGCTACACATAGGGCTGTACATCTTAAATTTTCTAAAGTTTGTCCTTGTCTAATCTATTTCTTCTCATGATGCAAATGGAAAAAGCAAATTGGCCAGAGGAAAGAGATTCTGTATTCTACATTTCACAAATAAATTTTTACCCTTTTCTTGCTTGTATGCCACTCACTGATTTGGAGGGTAATAAAATCATCAGGAGAAAACTAAAATTATGTGTACACCCGCCTGAATTAAAATGACCCTTCCTCTAACTATACAAATTTAGGTTTATTTCAGATACAAAGTTGGATCCAATCTTCATAGCTTGGATCTGCTGGTATCTCTGCAATATCCCAAACCAAACTAAATACCCCAGAACTTTCAAGGAAGTTTGTGTTTAGAGCTGAAGCTGCAGTTGATGTCTAATCCTGTGTCCTCTATGAGTCAGTAACAGAAAACCCACTGACTTCAAAGGGTAAAGATTTCATACATGAATTTCATGGCTCCGAGCCATTTCTAATCAAAGAAGCAACACCCACCAGAAGGCTTGTACAACATTCTCCAAAGAGCTGTCTTGATGCAGTGAAGCACATAAAAATGTGCTTAACCTTAGCATAACTTCGGACTTAAAGTGTGGGTTTCAGGACTTGAAAGAAAGTAGTATGAGCTATTTAGTATTAAATTAGTTGTGGGGCTTGTCCCTCTTTATGATCCTCTTGGTTTTGTGCCTTTTTTTTTTTTTTTCCTTTTAAATATTTTGATTTTCATCACAAAGCGCCGGGAATAGAGTAGACAACTGCACAGAAGGAAAGTGTCTTGTATTCGGGGGTGCTTGATTTGGGGTGCAATCAGCTTGACTAGCTGGTCTGGCAGCTCTCCCACCTTCTCCATCTCCAGAGTGGGGCTTTGCTTTAGCGGCTTTCTAGACACTGACCTTTGCCAGTATTTTCCCTGAGCAGAAGACAGCTTATTGTTGTGCATTTCATGGATTTGCTGCCCTCTTAAAAAAAGCTTAGTGGGCCATATTTGAACAAATCCAGCTTTGCCTGACAGTCATACGAAAGTATTTGCAGTAAGATGTTCCTTAAGTCAGTGTTTTTCCTGTAAATGGAAGCTTTGCAAGCTGAAAGGAGCTGTCTGGTGCGTGTAGGTGCTTGCCCTTGAAATCAGGGAGCAAGCTACAGGTGGAGCCGTGAGAAAAATCCTATTATTTGCTGCAGCTCTAAAGTAAATAGGTGGTGAAACACGCACTTAAGTACCTGCTGTTCTGTTTCCTATCAGAATGAGGATGAAGAGGGTGAAGGAGAGAGGAATGGAGTCCTGGCAACAGTTGCTAACAGTTGCAGTGCCCCTGACAATACAAACAAGATCGATTCAAACAAGAGCAGCGAAACCAACACCGACGGTAAAAGGGAGAGAAGTAAACACAGTGGGTGTAGTTCACCAATGTCAGTAATGAAAAGACTCTTCTGTATCTTTGATTGCTTCCACGTTAAAAATCCTTACCACATAGACAACTATGCCAGATTTTCTTTCCCGTTGTCATTCATCATAATTAATGTATTTTATTGGGTATATTATTTGTATTTCTAAATATTTTAATGTGTAAAATTGGTTTAAAGTTTAGAAGGTGGATATGGGAGGGGAAGTTGCAGAATAATGAAGGAGTTGCATTTGGATAAAGGTATATGAAAGGACATGCCATCTTTTCAAGCATTTCTACAAAGTTTCTTGTTAACTCACTTTTCCACTATTAAATGACTGTCTTCCAAAACTGACTTTCCTATAGCATGCGCTTCCCATATTAAACTATTTATCAAAGGCCAGTAAGTCCTTCTGTGATATTTTAATGGTCAACTTTGTAAAATAAGAGTTATATTACACTTGTTTCTGAACTGCGTTGAATACACTTAAGAATAAAAACAATGAAATGTTGTTTTCCTGCTATGCTTTCAGTATTTAGTTCCTTCTAGCTTTGTCAATAACGCATAAATTTTCCAGATTATATAAGCAAATGTATAATTGCAGATCAAAGTGGTTTTGCTTCATAGAAAGAAACAGCTTTGAAGGCATGGGCTACCAACATAAACCAAACAAGATATTCATCTTTGTAAGGTCACAAATAGGTATCGACACTCTTCCCTACATCTTTAGACAGAACTCCCGTAGGCATCAATGGCTTTTCTGAATAGGTGCAGGGCAGAATATAGAAATGGACTGGAGCCAAAAAGTTTAGATCCAGAGAGATGTTTTTCCCAAGTGAGGACATACTTAGGTGTTGGCCAATCCTTAATGGAATATGGCCATTCATCCTGATGTTTGTACTCTGCTCGGTCACAACTGCCTGGGTAACTATTATGCAGAGGAAAAATTTGATATGCTTAATTTTCAGCTTAGCAAATTCCTCTTGAGGCACTTGCCATTAAAAATTTCAGGTAAAGATGAAAAATCCTACTTCTTGAATTGAAAAGAAAACCCTGGATATGCAATAACTCTTGATGAAAAAAGGGAACGTTTTAAACAGGTGAAATTATGACCCACATGAGAGAATGGTTACACTTCATGAAAAACCATAACTGTCTATGTGCTTACATCACTGACAGATATTACAGAAGTTATTGATATGGCAACCTGTTTCTTATACTGCAGCCTGGAAATTTAGAAGCACTTATTATTATACCTTTTTTCTGACTGTAATATATGTGTGGGTTGCATATATATGTATAAATGTGTATGTGTGCTTTTATAGACTGTGTACCTTGACATTTATGATGATCTGACACACTGCATACATAGAAATGAATTAAAAAGCCCCCATGATATTGACACTTTGATTCCAGTTTCTACCAGTGTGCTGCCTGTGAAGAACATTACATGAGAAGGAAAGTGCAAAATACCAGTGTGGGTTAGATTTGCCCCCGCTCACAACTAAATCCATGAAAGTGGTATAATCATTGCACACTGGTAAACAAGTATTAGGTCAGTAAAATCCCCTCAATATTTTTGTTTTCTAAACTGGCTGAGTACTGACAGCTTGTTTCTCTACTGTTATCAGTAATGCCTCTTGCAAGGCTTACCGAGGCAATGTGACTTCATGAACAGTCTACTGGCTTTTGGTTCCTTGTGGCTCTTCTGTTATTCACATAAAAGCAAATGCATTCAAGAAATCAAAGCAAGACTGCCTGTGTTAAGGACAAGCCAAGAAAAAGTATGTTTTTTTATTTAACATTCTGATGTTGCAGATTTAACCTTAAACCCTTTACACAGGAACAGATTCTATGAGGTTTTTTCCTTGGAAATGAGGTGTAGAACTGAACTCTGAGATCTCTTTCCGGTTTTTACTCTCATAAAATTCACAGAAGCCATATGGTAAAGCTCTGTATTTAGTTTCTTAAATTTGAAGCGTACATTAATTTCTTTACTGAGAGAGTGGTGAAACACTGGAACAGGCTGCCCAGGGAAGTGCTGGAGTCACCATCACTGGAGGTGTTCAAGGAACGTGTGGACGTGGCATTGTGGGACATGGTGGTGTTGGTTGATGGTTGGACTTGATGATCTTACAGGTCTTTTCCAACCTTAGTGATTCTGTGATTCTGTGATTAATCCTCAATCTTTTCAAATAGTTCATCCACACATTGCAAGTTACCTGTTGTATTAACACTAAACTTGGGATTTACATTTACTGCAAGCCTAAAGCAAGCATTTAGAGTTTTGTAGCTTCCAATTAACTTGGAGGTAATTCACCTTAAATATTCTTTTAGAAAGCTGTTGAAGGTCTGGACAGATTTATTTACAGTGCATCAACTGATAACAAGACCTGTTTTCCACTGATGTGCTAATTGTAAGCAGAGTTAGACACTGAAGTACCCCGTGTTTTCATGAAATAGACTGCACAGCCAGATTATTTATTATTCTGCTTTGCATAATACTGCATTAATTACAAATTTGAAAAACAAAGCTTGGTTTGGCATGAATTTGTGTAAGTAGAAGATGTTTGCTCCAGGGGAGAGGGGAACAGATTTTCAGTGCAGTGTATGAAGAATGAAGAACAGCATTTAAATTATCCCATTCAAACACACAAAACTGTCCCCAGAAAGTATCAAATTCCTTGGAGTTAGCTGGAAAGGCTCTTGTAAGTAAGTGGCATACACGGACAATGCATTGAAGGCTAAAACTCAGAGGTAAATTAGAGATGGAGAAGTCTCTTTTAAAGCTAAAAACAGGGGCCAAAGTTGAGGCTGAGGCACTCGAAGCTAGCCTCGGCAATGAAAATGGCTTTGTTTTCATACCTGGTGAAAAGTAAAGGGGAAAGACCTAGGATTTGCTGCAATCATTTTCTGGTTGATAGTTGTCTTCTCTTTCTTTGGCTTACTTCTATTTTAATATTTCTAATCAGAGACCTTCTCTGACTCTGTATTCAGAAGTGTCCCGTTGTATTTTGAGGCTGCTTGAGGCAGATGTACAACCAGGGACACGAGGTAGGTGAAGGGGGTAGCGGCACGAACTCATGATGCACTTCATGTAATTTACTTTGTTGTTAGCAGGAGGTGCACTACTTTTGATGTATCTGAAGGCAGCAGCCAGCCCAAGGAATACAGTTCCTTCCTCTATGGAATACCTGCAAGCCTGGTCTTTTGTTTTAGCAGCCATCTCACAGGTGTCTAAGCATTGTGCAGACTAGAAAAACATTTCTGACCTTAATAAGCTCTTTGGTGTTATTTTCTTTCTTAATGGAAAGGTAAATCTCTTATGAAAATAAAATCCTTCGCTGAGCTATTTTATTTTAAAATAAAAATTTTTAGAGATTGTAGACTTTTGAAGGTATCAAACCTTTCTACCTTTCCACTTTGGCAGTTATCATCTGGTGTGTTTCTCTGAGTCAGCTATGTCGTAGGTAAGTATCGCATGCAGCCTGCTTACTGGGATGCTAGTTGGGATGTTTTGAGAGTATTTGAAATATTCCACCTAAATCAAAAGGGAAATACTAAGAGAGATGACATTTTAGAACAGGCATTCATTAGCTCTCTCATAAACTAAGAAAGCATTTTAAATGACTATCAGAACATTTATTTCAAAACATAAACAACTAAATACCCCACCTGAATACCCCAGTCAACAAATATGGGAAGCATAAGATAAGGGCATCCATCTGTTGATTTGAGTACCTGTTTTCAGCACAGTGGCCTTTATTATCAGTGCAGCAGTAATTTAAATAACTCCTTTTCCTTCCTTGCAAGTCTTTTCATTGTTTGTGCTAATTATTTTAAGAGAACTGTTATGTCTTTTGGCATAGGAAAATGTATTAAAAAAATGATGCCCCACATTGTCACCCCGCAATTCAAAATGAAGTTACCAAAAAGATTAGCGATTAAAGAAAACCTATGTAACAGTAAAGCTGATGACAGAAGAAGAAGCAGAAAGATGTAAACCTTCTGCTTTCCGCTAACAGCTCTTGCCAGTGGTGTGCTGCAGCTGAGCTCGTAAGACACAACTGCGAGTGGGATCTGAAGAGGCTACTGGAGAACTGGTGCTGCTGGTACAATTCACTCCATGCAGCAGTAGATGGAGCTGATTAACTACGCTTCATGACTGAATGAGCAATTGTAAATGGCAAATGCTAGTTAAGGAGGACTCTAGGGAAAAGCTATTACAAGCTGACATTTGTACTATGGTAACTAGGTCATCTTTGTAGTGACCGATTAATTAAAATCAAACAAAACAGCATTGTCAGGTGGATTCTTGAGGACTTCTGCTTTTCACACTAAAGTTCAGGCTTCTCAGACCCAGACTGTTTTTTCCATCATTTCAGCCACTGTAGTCGTTAACATATTCTGCCAGTCTGCAACGTAACTTCATAACCACCAGACCTTGTGTTTGAAGCCTGAATCTTCTATCCTTATATCAAGGTTTTCTCCTGCAGGTTGTAATATTTCAAATCAAATTATTATAGCATCTCAGTATTTCAAAGCTGGCAGAATAGAGGCTGTACCAACAGTTTTCCTATAAATATCTATGCATTCTAAATAAATTTTCCCAGGTAATTCACTGCACACTGCTAACAGTTGACAAAAAGATCAAATTAATTTTAAAAGGCAGTTGAAATATTTTGGAAAAGTTTCCCTTGAAATAGGGTTTGTTGAAATGGTGGGAAACGGAGCCGTGGGAGTCTTCTGGGCTGATTAAACAGGTTGCTGCAAGAACAAGCTATCTCAACCTGCGAGCTGGAGTCTGGAGTGCATTCTGCTTACTGTAGAGAAGTGGGTTCTTGACAGCTCTTAAAGCAGATAAACTTGATATGATTTTGAAGTCTGCAATGGATTTGCCATTACTTGTTATATAACTTTATAATTAAAACCAGGGGTCCACTTTAATTATATTGCCAAATTCACCTTTTCATCAGTTTCCATCTGGAGACATATTTCTTCCTCAGTCCCATCTGACAGTCAAACTTTCCACCCTCAGAAAGAGAAGGATAAGGGGGTATTTGGGGGCATTTCAGTCTCTTGATACGAGTTTACTCATATAATTTGGGTTCTGGGTTCCTTTCCAAACTGGAATGGACCCTATTTTCCCATTCCAGATCAAACACAGCCAAAACTTCAGAAGACAAAGAACCCCATAAGATTTTAACACCATCATATGTGCCACAAACCATAACCCTGATCCATTTTCAAACTCTGCTCTGAACTTAAATTCAATCCAGGTTTAACCACTGGATAACTTAATCTATATTAATGCACAAACAGCTGCACCACTGTTGCTTCCCTTGCTATAGCAGGTAACTTTTGGAACCTAAACAATAAAAAGATTTGTTACCAGGGTTATTTGATTTCTCAGAAAGGAGAGGAATATAATTTTTCTGCTTTAAAGGCAGGTCAGGAATGGCTCCAGAATAACAGCTCTCACAGCACTGGCTCTAGCTGGGGCTTGACTGCTTTGGAAGCAGAACAAGCTGGCAAAGTTACAAAAAAATTAACATGGGAGTATAAAATGGATTTCAAACCTGAATTACATATTGACATTCTCAGCTTGTATGCCCCTGGCCCTCATGCGGATGTTAACGATCTTGCTACAAACAACATTCACTGTATCTCAGAAACAGTAACAAACTTGTGAGATTTGCCAGCGTGGGAAAAACTAGCCCACTGATGTATTCTTGAAAGATGCAGGAGAAGGGATTGTCTCCTCCTTTTCTATGTCCCAGTTTCTTTAGGAGCCAGTTCATTTCAGTCCACTTCCAGTTTTGGTTTATCGAGCACCTGCTTTGGATGAGAGCCACGACAAGGTGAACAAGAATCACGTAACACTGCATTTGTCACTTCTAAGGGAACCATCTGTTCAATTATATGCATTTAAATGCTAGTCTATTAGAGTCATATGCTGAACTATCTTATGCATGTAGCTAATTCAGTCCTAATCAAAGTGCTTTCCATTCACTGCAATATATTTCATGATATCTAATGAATATGGTGGTATTTTCCATCCTTTTGAAGAAAAGAAGACCTATAGGAAAAGCTTCTACCCTACACTATCAGTGTATGAGTTGGCCACAGGGATCTGGTCCAATCCTTGCTGTAGTTTTATAAGGCTTGCCTTGACAACACTTTGGTGCATTTCTGAGAACAGAAGAACTGACAGTCTTGACCTCTCAAAATGGCACAATCTTCAAACTAATAATGTAGTAGATTAAGGTCTGAAAAAATTTTGTAAGTAGCTAAATATAAATTTAACCTTGTTCTCAATGTCTTTCCGAGAAAGATGAATAAGAGATTGAGCATCATTTTATCATCTTTCCCCATCATTCTTTATAATCTTTGTACTAGTGTTGGGCTTAAGTATCATTCCTAATACTTTTGGAGGTTCTTTCATAATGAAAGATTCAGAGATCCTTGTCATGTTTTTCTTTAGAAGAAAAAGCTAAAGTATGATGTGCAAATAACTAAAGACTTTGAAGTCTGAGGCTCCCTATGCCCCAGGACAATTTTAATTCTACTGAACAACCTTTTCATAGACTGCTGGTCCACATTTTGTGAAGCCTGATAGTAAGAACTGATAACCTTGGAGATTTCCATACATTTCCATAAAGGATCACATATGAATGCCAACTACATGGCTGATCCTGCACCATTTCAGACCACATATGCTCACAGATGACAGGATCTTCTTTCAGGGGGAACAAATGGCCAGACTCAAAAATGCAAACCCCTTGTTCTGCGACTGTCCTTTCCAGCACATTCCAGCTGCTGGGTAAAGCCTTGCTAAAGTTTTGGAAAATGAGGTGATAAGGCAGCTGTAATGGTAAAGAATTTTTGTCGTTGATCAGTCCCACTATGCACCTCCAATCAAATACACTACAAGAGCCCAAAAGGAAGAAAAGCCAATTCCTTTTTCTCTACCCTAATATCCTAAAATCCTAATTCCTAACTTACCACTTATGGGCCAATAATTTCAAAGTTGTATTTGCCTTGGGTTGCCACGCATTACCTTGAAACTCTTTGGACAGTATCTGAACCTTTGTTCCTATAACCCAGCTGTAGGTTACCTTTTCTGTAAGCAAGTGCACATAATGGCCTGAGTTGGATTCCTCTCCTGTCAGATTACTTGAATCCATGCAGCTCTTTACCAGCAGAATCAAAAACTGTTTCTGTATCTTTTGCATCTGTGCATATGCCTGTATTCTAGCTCTAACATTTCCCTTCCCAGAAGGCTCTACATTGTTCTATGATAATGTCAGGTCTCAAGATGCACTGCCATGCTGTACTAAACATGACAGAGGAACAAGCCAAAATCATCAATTTTAATGATATTTCAGCATCATCCTGGACCTATGTCATTTCTGTGTACACTGCAGCCATCAATCTCTGTTTGTCTAAAATGGTTTGTGCCAGAATCTTAAATGTTGAGAGGGCTGAAGAGGCTAATTTATTATATTTTGACAAGGACAACCCTCATCTGGCAATCCAGTGTGGCTGAGTGCATCTGGTGAATAGTGCATCCACTTTCTCAGATCCAAATTGCTCTGTTAGTTTTCATGACCCTCTTATCTCTGTGCTGTCTCTATCCACCCCAGTTTCCTTATCACATAATAGGAGTGCGCCTGTATCTTCCAATTTAATTTCTATTGGCTTTCAACGTCTGCAATGCTGAGAGTGCATGCTGGTACCTAAGCCTCTCCCACTGAGAGGTGGGATCACTCACCCCCAAATGTACTGCCTCATCCGCAATGCGGGAGACTCTTTTTTGGGCATGGCTGCTGGCTCCTCTTGTCTCTTTGGGTTTCATTTCTGATTTGAATCACTATCTACACCAGGGGGAACCTCTACCCCCAGCTCTGCCTATCAAGGGCTCTCTAACAAAAACCTTTAGAGACTTAAGTAGATGGGGTGAAGAGTCTGTTAGGTTAGATGTATTAATATATCTGCCTGTTAGTCCAAGTTACCTAGTTTTTTGAACCCATTGTTGTATTTTTACTAAATGTGATAAAGGAATAGCAATCTTAGAGACAGGATATTCCTACAAGCTTTATGAAAATAGACGTCCAGGCAGAGAGACATCTGACTGCTACCCACTAGAAAAACACTACAGCGTGAGCTAGAGTCTTCTTAAATCCTAGAGAATACACAGTAAAGAGAGCACATCTAAGTAAGTGCCTCAAATGCAGAACAAGCTTCAGTCACAATTTACATCTTCCAGACATGAGAGTCAATCAACACCAAAACACAAATCTGGAGAAAATCAGGCTTCATTAGCTCTAATATTAATGAGCTACTTCTCTTCTCTGGTCCTCAGGGACTGAAAGCGAGGTAGAAAGGCAGAGGCACTGCTCGCTCTGCTTTTTTCCTGAATTACAGCAGGAGTTAGAATTTATGTCTTCAGCTTGGTCTGTGTGAGAACATTGTACAAATGATGCTGCTATAGCTATAGAAAAAATATTTATGTCCCTGCTCTTCCTCTTGCTCTCATTCTCCCCCCACGCTTTCCTCCTTCTTTCATCTTTGCAAATACACTCTTTTAGTATTAGACTAGCATTTTTTTCAGCTGAATTTAAATCTATTTCTTGGTGACATGAGCTAAATAAAAAAATCAGCCTGCCTCCTTCACCTCTGTCCCTGGATGGCCTCATGGAAATCAAACTGGACATACATGGAGAAGGAGTTACTGGAAGAAGTGTCTTCACCTTTGTAAAAAAGAACAACTAAAGGAAAAATGTTGGCTTGTAGTTGAAACAAATTTATTGTATTAATCTCCTGAGCAGATTATGTATTTGTAATCCTGATTATAGAGCAGGTCCCTGGAATTTTACAACATATGCAGAAGATATTTTATCTAGAACTTGAAAACCAAAATAATGATCAGAAGAGGGTGCTCTCAGCTCATGCGGTTTTGGTTTTGTTTTGAACATTTTGGTGGGAGTCTGCAGAAATTTCTTCTCTCTTTGTTGAGATTAATAAAATGTATTTTTGTAAAATATTTTCTGGGATTTTTCACCAATAGATTGCCCTTCGTACTGCACCATGTGTAAAATGTAGGCTCAAGTTTTTGTTTCTAGACTTTTCTATGTGCTTTAGAAGGCTTTCCGTAATATTAACTTAAGTCATTCCACAATGAACTAGCTCTGTTTGGGCTCACACTATTTTCTATGTTATGTTTATGTTCTCATGCAGTCACACTCTGGTGACATTAATATTTACAGGAACTGAATTCCTAGCACCCATGACTGAGTGCTATGGAAAACTTAAAAAATTGCAAGAGCAGCAATTCATTCCACTAACACTTGCATTTTTATCAAGGCATGAAAGAGAAACAATAACATATAACTTCAGTGATCAATTTCCAATTATTGAAACATCCCACATATCTATGTATTCACAAACAATTGATTAATTGATATTTAGAAAATAATTTAATGAAAACTTAGTGCTGCCAATAGTGAGTTTTTTAGCAAAGCATTTGAGCACAGAGTTCACTTCAGGGAGCATGGTACATCACAAAATACCTGATATTTGATAAGTTTTATTAAAACAGTGTTGATGTCATGGATAAAAATAAGCCTTTTAAAAGTTAGTTGATATATGTAGGCAGTTTCTTCATTTTTTGGAGGGCCAGTCTTTTAAGGTGATGAAATTTTGCTGTGCACACGGCACTAGAACGCAGGAATAAGTCATGGCTATAATCCTAGACATTTGCAGACTTGGTATTCTTGTCTGAAGTGGTGTAGCAGAGGGTAAATTCAGGCAGAAGGAAGGCACCCTCCTTTAGTTGGTGCAATGCAGCATTTAGCTCTGGTCCAGCCTGCTCATGGAAGAGACTCCCTGACTCTGATTCACCACTATTTCACTTTTTCTCGTAATACTTACACTTGTATAAAGTACCATGTAGCCATCTTTTACAGGCATATACAAAAACTGCCTGGAGGGGGAGGCTCATGCTTCTTGTATACAACAGCAGTGATTGAAATGGATTGTAAAAGGATTCTCACTCTCTGTGCATGTGTATATATATCTATGTATGTCTATACATATATCCGTACAAATGTTTCTTGAAAAAGCGTGATTTTATGGGTTGGTTCCTCTGCACTTAAGAGACTGTTTTTCAATTATGTGCATCAACAGTCACCTCAAAAATCAAACCAAGTAATAAACAGAGCTCTTGCAGGTCCATGTGCAGAGAGGAGCTACTCATCAGAGTGGCCTTTTGGGAAAGAGTTAAGAAAGCAAGCAGAAGAAAAAATAGAGTCCCTGCCTCACTGAGTCAGTTTACATTTGTGGGAAAATGGCTGATATTTGCCAGGACTCTGATTAAGGAAATCTTGTCTTCCACCATTTTATGCTTTCATTGCTTTTCAGAAGAAAGGGAAGAAATGAAAGTGAGAAAACATGAAAACAAGACCAGTTTTCTTATGAAATGTTTATCTGAAAGCACCATATTACAAGGAGCTAACCTGTCACTGCTATTCTAACAATTTCCATCCAAGTTCTTGCTGCTCCTGCGCTCTTCAACATGACAGGTTAAAAATGAAGGAACCGTGTAGCTGGGCAGCACTGTTCCAACTGTCAGAAGAGAAGTTCATTTCTGATATCACCACATAGATTAGTGTAAAGTGGGACCCAAAGGTATATCGGAGAATAAAACATAGGTATTATTGGATATTCACTACATATTGAAGAAGGGAGATCAAATACCATAGGTGACTCTTTTAGCTACTCAGGCTGGGAGAGTGTCTGGAGGGTCAGCAATGAGGGTGCATTAAAAAGTGATAGGAAAAAGCAGGAACTGATCTGTCAGGTTAGCAATAAGCTAGCACAGATAGAAAGGCAATACGTACCCTCTAATCACACCGATTGTGAAAAAGACTCTAGAATGTGGAAAGCAATTGCAGCGAGATGGTCACAAAATCATAGGTGACCTCTCTGAGAGTTGGACCGGAAGAATAGATATTAGTGATCTGCACTGCAGCTAAAACACTGCATTGCAGACAGGAGAACTGAGTTTTGCCCTTAAGATCTAGCAAGTATTACAAATACAAATGTGTGTATAGTGCGACCTGAGAGTTGGTAACACACTGCTTCCATTGCTGCCCAGCAAATTCAGTCAGATTCAGCTCAGGGATTATAATAATGTTAGCAACAATCACTCAGTTTCTAAATGCCTGGAAGAAAACTAGCAGAGGTGTAATGAGAGCCCCATAAGATGACACTTTGGAAAATATCAATCTATTTCACCTATTTCCAAGAAAAGTTTCCACCCAAAATGGGTCTACTGTAGTAAAGAAGGGGAAGACAATCCCATCCCAGACCACTACAGTTTCCCTGTCTGATAGCCTTTGCATTTGATGAGATGTAGGCTGAACAAAAGAAGAGTCTGAAGGTTTGATTTTCAATTGATTTTACTTCCCACTGACAAACCAGCATAAGGAGCACTGTAGCCTCACAGAGCGCTGGATTGAGATTTTTGGAGACTTTAGTACTAGTCCCAGCTCTGTTGGTGTCCTTTTCAGCTGGAACCTCCCCACTTATGCATGGAAGTTACTAACCTTTCATGTAAAAGTCCTAGGACTAATAATGCAAACTGCTATCAGCAACTCTATGTTACTCTTAAAATAAGATTTTCTAGTAGGACTTTGGGCATCCTAGTCTTCTGGACTGGGGAAAAGGATGGAGCACCAGATCCTTGGGATATCTTTCAGTTCTCATTTCTTTGACTCTGTTATGACTTTTATTATCAGGGCAAGTGAAGTCACAAAGACATGTCAAAAGTCATGAGGTGAAGATATCTGTTTGGATTTGAAATATTTCTCAATAGAAAACAGTGTTAATAAAAAGCCGATAGACTAAGTTGATTACTACAAGCTCTGAATCACAGCTTTTTGGATGTGGAAGGCCAAAAAAACGTGATTATATTATGTAAAACAATTAGCTGCAAACTATTTTGCAATAAAAAACTACCTTGTATTTAAGGCAAATTTTAATAAAATGTCTCAAATAACTCTGTGTAGTTTTTCTAGTTCAGCGGAAAAAGATAATTGCTTTTCACAAGAAGTCATCTCAGTATTTTCTGTTTGGTGCCTCAGCCTGCAAAGAACGAGTTGAATTATTCCACTACTGGAAATATCTAAGGACAATGGGCTATTTTTTATAGGTCACAACAAAGAATTTATATTCCGTATTTCTGCCTTGTTTTGTCTCTACCTCCACCAGCACTTTCAGAGCTAGCAAATGAGCTGTGAATAGTTGCTCCTCTGGCCCCAATATCTGAGGGAGCAGCAAGCTGTAAATTGCCATGGCTGTGCATATTCTTAAATATTCACATTTGTTGTTTGTATTCTTCTTTTCGCTGTCCCTGAAAACCTGACCTGATTATATGTACAAGTGTAGATCTCTATTTATTGCCTATTGTTATTCAGCTAATGATTTAGCCTCACATAATTTTTGTGTAGCTTTTATTGTTCACTACTAAATATTTTACCATTCATAAAGATTCATGGTCTGAAAGCTGTTACTAAGCCAACTTACCTACATTGATTGGCAATGATTTTACATAAAAAAAGATCACCACTGTATTTATTTTATGGATCCAACTTTTGGATCAATTCTTAATCACTCACTTCTGAGTGACTACCACTTTTCTACAGGTGGCATATCAGCAGAATAGCTGGAAAGTATCCTGCTCCTTTGAACAGCCAGCATGAGTGCTTACCAGTAGGATTTTGGACCTCTGAGGAAAATACAAGCAAGAAAACTGGAGAAATCCTTGGAAAAACTTCAGAATATAATGTGTATTTAAAAAATTAGCATGGATTTCTGCAATAAAAATAAAGCAAAGACTATATGACTGATCCTGCACCCTTCACCCCTTGTTGGTACAGTCTGTGGCGATCCATCTCGGATTTTTTAAATGGAAGAAAATGAAACTTTAAGAATAGCAGCAGTTGGGTTTTGATTTAAAACAGGCATTTGTACAAGTTGATTTTCTTTTCTCCAACAACAACAAAAAAATACAATGAATGTTTTATAGTTAAAATTCATTTATGTATAAAGAACCACAAAGTTATTTCCTCATTGCAATGACTATAATTGTATTGCTTCAGATAACCCACAGACATCTCTATAGGACAGAGAACTATTCAGTACCATGTGAATTCAATCCTTTTCAGAATTATCACAGCTGGTGGATAGGGAATAAATGACTGAATGAAGGTTTGCAAAATCCTGCCCTATACTGACGCAGCAATGTCAGCTATTCATGGGATTGTTTTGGGAATCTCTTCATCAAGTAAGATATTCGATCTGTAAAGACTTTTCAACAGTTCTGGTTTCAGCAATATATATGTCCCTCTTTTTTCACTGTTGAGATCTGTTTAAGGTCTATGTCTTTCACGCTGACTTTCCAAAGACTTAAAAACCTCTATGTAATGCACTTTGGGAATTTTGTCCAAGTAGAGGATTGAAGGTTGATTCCTTTGCTCGAAGATGAGATGTAATGTGAGTTTAAAATTTACTTGCAGTCCATATGCAAGTATTCTCCTGAAATCTTGCCAGTGAGAGAACTGAGTCTGAGTCTATTGCCAAGTGAAAGAATTAAAATGCTAACTTGTTGTTTTAGTTCACTAGTGAAACCAGTATCTAATACTGATAATGCCTCTGGAAGTAGAGACTTAGGATTTAAAGGGGCTAAAAATAAGAGATTCAGCTGTTATTGCTGTTGAAGACCTACAAAATTAAGATGTAGTGATTGAACCATACTTAATCTTTGCACGAATGGCAAAAAGGCTTTTTGTTGAACATCTGTATATCAGCTAACAGCCTACAATTCCTTCATCTTCCTTTCCTCTACCCTGATATATGAGTTGCATATGAGTTGGATGCTTCTGAAAATGAATCATTAGAACAAAGGGTAGCACTTTTTTTCCCCCCATCAACAAAAATACTGTAATTGGTTGTAATCAAGTGTGAAGCAGGACCTGAAACCTTCCAGCTAACATGTAAGAAAAGGTCTGTGGAAAGATATTGAAGGGATACTTGCGGTGTGTGACTGAGTTGTGCACTCCCTTTCTCTCCCTGAAACTTTGCCTAGCTGGACAAAGCAAAGAAGCAGGGGGATAACACAGAATGAAGAGATTAAGAAATGTTGAGATAAGATATATATCTATAAAAACAATACTTTAGGAACAATACTTTAGAAAGGGGAAAAACATATCTGAACTTTTAGATGGGATACCTGTATTTTATTTATCTGTGTTGCAGTATTTTATGCTATTTCTCTGGCAGACATCCTGCAACTCTATGAGTCTTGGGGAAAGGCTGACAGAAAGATGATGCTGTGGGGATTTCAATCTTACTGATTTACAATGTTTGTTATGCTGCTTGGTTAGTGGTTCACGTATTATTTCCTCCAGATGACAAGCTGCAGAAGCAGGTTATATTTTTCTCTGAATTTCCGTATTAATTTAGAATGCATTAATATTTTCTTATTAATGATTTAATTGACAGCATTGAAACACAACCCCCTGCCCCCCAACAACAAAACAACCAGAGATTGTATGCAATTGATCCCATTTAGTAGGTGCCAGTTTGGAGAGAGATGCGTGCTACATTGCAGCTGGCTTGTTAGTCAGGAAAAGTGCTGCACTAGTCGACTAGGACAGATGTTTCCCAAGAATGCTACCTCTGGCTCTCTCTGTGCTGGTGTCCAGATTGCAAACAGTCCTGATAGGGACAAGGAGTGGTGTATTATCCTTTGCTATGCAGAGGTGGATTTAAATCTGACAAACATAAATTAAGATTTCCTTTCCTCAGGAAAGAAAGTAGCGTTGTTTTGCAATTATACCCGTAAACTACTTTCTTATCTTCCTTCTCTGGGTATTTCTTGTTTCTGAAGATGGCATCATAGGCTCAATTGTCCCTTGCATCTGAGGTCAGGTTGGTCTGCAGAGTGGGTAAGGATTGTTTGGATTGATGCAGCTGCTTGGTACCCGTCTGTCAATGAAGGACCTGTGTAACAGAGATTTGTTGTACTAAATCTCAGATATGCATTCCCCTTCCCTCTGTCCCTCCTGTGCCATATGAGGCACAGGGCATACTTCCTCCAACACTTCATTAAAGAAGTTTCCAAATACTAATGAACTATTAAAGATAAGAATTTAATTCTTTTTTGTTCTGTCACTGGGTGCAGGAATCATCCCTTTTTTTGAATGGGGAGAAATGGTAAGGTGCCCAGCACGTTAGGGAACTGGGGATTTGAGGAGGAGAAGGAGTGGATTTGCAGCAGTCTGCCTAAGGAAGGCTTTGGGCCACTGATATATGTCACTGTTCTTATTCGCTTGTGTGTATCTGTTTGGTGTATACCGAGATAAGCACTTAAATCTTTGCAAGCCATCTTGGTGTTAATGATAATACCATTCCTATAGGGTGTTCACTGTATTCTACTTAAATAATCTTCTAACATAGGTAGCTCAGTGTATTTACTGAGCCAATATAGATCATCCTCTTTATTGAAAACCACTGAGTTCAATACCATTCCAGAAAAATGTCAATAGTCTTGCTTATTATATCACAACTTTTTCAAATATTGTTTCTCATACACATAATTTAAAAGTTAGTCACAGGACATGTGGTAAATAGTAATGTAAAGAAAAATACAACTGATTATGTCTAGATCCATGTTATTTGCAGACCAAACGCCTGATTGGATTTCCAATGGAGGTAATGAAAATCTTTGTTTGACTTCAATTAAAGTTTCATCAGACTCTCAAGCCTCCAAGCAAATTAACCTATGTGGAAGGAGTATGTTAATGTGAATGAGCAAGTTCCTGCTTAAACTTCTTAAGTTGAAGGTCCAAAACATGTCTGCAACTAAATATTTCTGATAGACAGAATCGATCGAATTTACTTGTTTTACAGATGGCTAATAGTGATTTTAGAAGATAAATTTGAACTGCCCTCAGTATAAAAGGAGATATTTTTTCACTTCTTGTGATTTCCTTATTGAGTTACAAATGATGGCAACCAGGAGTGAGAGTTGCAGAACATTTTCTTTCTGTACTAAAAAAGATTTTCATAGTAACTAAGTTTGTAAGACTAAACTTGGCAAGTGAGGAACACTTACTAATTGCATCTAAAGACAACGGAGGAAGCCTGTGGCATAATACGATTTTTCTTCCATAGGTGGGCTTAGCACACTTTTTGCCCATGTGCAGAAACTGACATGAGGAGAGCCATATTGTAAAGCATTCTGCATGCCCCGAAGACTTCCATGCATGGCTTACCCTGAATTTATTTCCAAAATGCACCACTTAATGTGAAATGTTCTCACTGGGAAGCTTGATTTATCACTTTTTAATTACTATGAGCACAAACGCATTGACATTGAGAGTTTGTGCCACACATCCCACTGGTTCTGAAACTCTTCTCTTGTGTCTTTTACCCAATTTTATTAGCAGTGGTAGAAATACTACTTAACATGCTTATGTACTCAAGTTCTCTGTCATTCTTTGCCTCTGTGCTAAAATGAATAACTGTTTTTTACCCCTAATGCCCAACAGTATGTTCCACTGCTAAATGTCTCTTAGTCTCCAAATGCTAATTAACCCACTAGTGAACTCAAAGAGGAAATTAAGGCTGTGAGGCATTTTTTCAACCTTGACAGACACAGAGAAGTAGCATTTGGCCATTCACGTATAACTGAATATAAAGCAACAGCTTTATAACTGAGCATCTAGAGGAGACGCCTGTGCCTGCCTACTTCAGCTTGAAACATATGAAATCATTCCATTTCTTGTATCTGCTCAGGCTGGCAGAAATATCATTAAAGTAACATTTCACATTAGTTCCTTGGATTTAGCCTTTGGAACTTCCAAAGGATGAGCAATAATGCAGTGACATTTGCTGATGGATTGGGAAACCCAGGCAGCCTGCATCAAGACGTGAAGGGATATGAGTTAAAGACATTCCTCCCAGGGTCTGCACATCCGTAGGTTTAACACACTTTCTCTTCTGTAATTAGGCGTGAGTATCTAGTTACAGCATGTTTCATAGATGCATGATCTTCATGAAATAATTTAGAGACTCAAATTTTCCTTTTTAGTATCTTGTCACAATCAGGAATAAGAATTCATGAAAGTTCAGCATAATCGCCTAATCTCTCATTTTCCTAAATGACCAGTATTTTGATGGCTTTAGGTTCTTTGGATATTAATCACATTAGTGATGTCATTTCATTTAACAGGAAATTATCCCACTAGTCTGTGGGTTTTTCACATGGCATCACCATGCAGCTTTCCTGAGAAGGAGTCCACAGTGGGAGCTCTGTGAACAATACAAGATCGCTGTTTGGTTACAAAGCAGTTGAAGGAGTCTAGCTCAAATATCAGACTTCAAGCAATTGTTGTGTGCATGTAAGAAGGACTTGAGGGGTTATGTCACTTTTCTCCTTTAGCTGGACTACTGCAGATGAAAACAAGGTGCAGACTGAAAAAGTTATTGACAATCTGCTTAAATATGGGCTAGCCAGGCATGTACAGTGTTTAAGAGCAGGTAGAATTGGTTCATGCTGAAAAGCGTGACTTCAGTTTATAATGCTCATGACTACTTAATTTCAGAATAATTGCAGACATGTTCTTTTCTTTTTGCATTAATGAATCCCTAGCATGTTTGCTCAGAAACTTTATTCAGAAGATGCCAGAATCTTCTATAGGTTTTCCCACTTTCAAGAAAGTCTGTGATAGCATATCTATATATACAGATATAGGATATCACAGTCTTTGGGCTTCAGTGAGTAAATTCAGAATTCCTAAAATGATTACTTTTATTTCTGTTTGAAAGGGCAGAGTAAAAATAAGCAATGAAATCTCTTTTCTGTTTACATAAACAGTGGATTATCAGACACAGGAGTATAGCCTAATGAATTTACAAAACCACTTTGTTTTTAAGTATACCACTGATAAATTTTAAAGATAAGGTTAATTTCAAGGACTTGTATAAACTTGTTTCAATGCTGATATGTGACTGCAAATCCATAAGATCTGGAATAAACTTACTCAGCACTTAGCAGCCATAATTATCAACAAGTTAGCTTACACAGGAGCATAGTTAATGTAGGTGGAAAGGAGACCTCTCACAGTTTATCTCTCCTTAACAGGTTTCACACCATCTCAAATCTCCTTGTATTTGTTACTGTGTAAGGACATATACCTGGGCAGTCACAGCAGAGCTGCTGAAGTTTATCTGTGCCCTGAGGACCACAGAAAATGCACAATAAAGCTAAGACAAAACAACATTTCTCCATGTTCAGTCCACCCTCCTATGCTGTTTTTCTTCCTCAATTCCATTCCCTTAACAAAAAAGACAAAGTAATAAATGTGATAAATCATCAAAAGTCACACCCCAAACCCAAAGCAACCTACTAACAACCCACCACCCCTGTACTGTCTGTTAATGCTATTTGAGGATTGGCTGTCCATATACATAAAGTTCAAGACACAGATGCTCAGTTCAATTCCTGGAGAAACCACAGCAAAGTTTTTACATGGTGAACTTCTTGTATAACATGAGAGTTTCATGCTATTTCTATGTGGCAGGATTAGTTCTGTGGGGCTGTTGTTTCCTTGATATTGTACTTTCACATTCTTGTTAACTGTTCAGATAGCTGCCTCTCTTATTGCGCTACCCCTCTTTCAAACATAAAAACATAAAACGTCCTCCACGAGGTTTTTTTTTTTTTTAATACATTAAAATAAGTTAGAGTTGTCAAATACAGAGTATGTGCTTGAACTACCATGAATTGTTGTTTAGGTTACAAACAGCGAGACAACTGAGTTGGCATATCTTTATCTAGTCTGAAATATGCTTATTAAGCATGGGAGAGGAGATAATAGTTGCCATGAGGTCAGAAGGTCCGTAGAAGAGAAAGGGGCAACAAGGCTGTCAGTAAAAAGAAGAATGGTTGCAGTCTTTTGTGTTTGCATAAACTCCTTTCCGTGAGATCTGTGTACTCTAGAAAAGGAAACAAGAGTATCCAAGTCTATCCATTACGGTTAGAAAATGTCTAGCTTGTTTGCAATGTTTTTAATCACCAGGTGAAGGTATTATAAGTGAAACAATTTGGTATAAACATTTTTTTTAATTAGGTTTACATCATGTTTCTGATAGCAAAATGTAGCATGTTTACAATGAAGTAAGTTCCTACTATTCCTTAATTGAGAAATTGTATAGATTGTCTTTCTTTGCATGAAACCTTTACCTTCAATATGGATTTCATAGCCAATGTCAATTAATATAATTGCACATATATCAGAGGCTCACGTTATTCTGATAAAGCCATAATCATCTTAATTTCAAGAAATTTTTTTATTATATT
The DNA here is from genome assembly GCF_030936135.1 of Gavia stellata. Lineage (NCBI taxonomy): Eukaryota > Metazoa > Chordata > Aves > Gaviiformes > Gaviidae > Gavia > Gavia stellata. The sequence continues at coordinate 24,696,721 of NC_082602.1, read as the reverse complement.
TTTATTTAATTACAACAGCCATATAAAAATCTTTGTAGGAATTGTGTATAAAACATAATAAGTGACATGAATATTTTGTCTTGGAACAGGGTCTTGTCACTCAATACCATTAGTAGTTTGAGACAGGTATGCTATTCAGAGGTAGCAAACACACGCAGCAAATTTCCTGCCCCAGAAGTCTTACAGACCAAAGCCAGAGCCCCTGCACCCCTCTGGGGAGCAGGGCTGTCCGACATCGCCTGGTGTGACCTCCCCCAGGCTGCTGGCCATGCCGTGAGCAGCCAGAATCACAGCACTGGGGAGATACTCCCTCCTATTTTTATTCTATTTTAATTGAGTTTAGAAGTTGAAAACCAAAAAGTCAACCCCAGGTAACCAAAATATTTTCAATAATCTTCAGGAAGGACTTCCCAGGCTGCTGGTGATTTGCAGCCATATCTGAGAATGCCTGATGAAAAGTACTTAGCAGTCATTGTCCTCTCAATTGTTTTTTGTTGCTTGATGGTGGTGGTTGGGGTTTTTTCCCCCTGGTTTTTTGTTTTTTTATCCCCAAAATCACAGTGTATTTAGGAAAACTTTCTCTTTGTCTTGCAACAATGCTGAGCCCAGGTATCCACAATGAGTTTTCTCAGCCCTAGCATCCTGTGCTCAGCGCACATCACAGACATAGTCCCTGTTGAGAAATGACACATGCTATTTAGTTTAGCCTCAGCAGACTTTAGTATGGTTTTACTCACCACTTTCAGTTACAATTACTTTTTTCCTGTGAATTACTATTATTATTCATGCTTTTATAGCCCAAAGGCAGACTAGGTGCCTTGCAGTACAGGTAGAAGGGCAAGTAGTAAAATCCTAGAGCTAAAAACTATATTTATATTCAATGGAACTAGGATTTTCACACGAATTCCTATCCCCGAAGAACATACAGTCTCGTTCTGGGTAGAGTGCAGCAACAGGGAAAGTTACTGCAGACCAAAAGTTGAAAGTTATCAGAGTGGTCTAATTAAGATATATATTATTGTTGTGCTCATGTCAATTATGAGAAATCTTGCAAAACAAATATGTAACAAATCCTTTTTGTGTATTTTGCTGATAAGGAAGCAGACCTTGAGGGGAAGGAGGAAAAGGGTAGAGGAAAAGGGTATGTGCTGCATAGATGGAATGTTAGAAAGAAAAAGGCGGCTCTTGCTGGATTAAGTTTCCAATGGCTAACATTTTTACATCTGGAGCCAGATTATCAAGTGAGATCTCAGTCCTGGGAGAGTTTCTGCCCACAAAGCCCACCCACTCACAAGAACTGCTTCATATGTAAAAGTCAGCTGAAATCTCTAACTGTCGTTCGTACACAAAGCAACCTGTAGATCTTCCCTTCATCTCTGATTTTAATCTGCAACATAACATCAACCCTTCAGCTAAATTCATGCACTCAGAGTATCACTTTATCTGACACTGTTGTGCTATAGCATGAACAGAAGTTAAACAAGCCTATGGGTTATTTCACTATTTTATCCATCTAGAAATAATAGACCATTATTTTCTTTTAAGTACAGAAACAGTACCCTGGACTTCTATTCATATTTGCAATAAAATCAGAAATACTTTTCTGGAAAGAGCTTGAAAAGACTTTAATTTTAAGAGATTATAAGACAGCTCTGGTCTTCTTCAAAAGAAGACAGAATAATAAACAGACATAACTCCTCTTTCACAAATACACTCGCTGACTATCATTTCTAAGCTCTGTTGCTGGAGCAATTCCTATTCTATTTCCAGCATCCCAAAGAGCAATGACACACAGCACTCACTACAGTGCTCCTCACATCAGGAATAAAAGGAACAAGAGCAAAATAAAAGTGAACATGGACAGACTTTCCATTACTCCCATTTTCTAAAGTAAATAATTTTTCACTCTTATGATCTGCCCCTGCACATAGCTGATAGATGAATGCTTCCCCTTACTTTAGCTGAACCATCTGTGTTAGTAAGGTTTGCAAGAGAGAGCCCTATTCAGCAACTAAGAACTAGTGCTGGCCAAAAGATAAAAGCGGCTTTCACAAACTGCTTTTTTAAAATTTCTCTATTTTCATTATGTTTTGGAGCATCACATCTTTTACTCTGTAAGCTGTAAAAATGATTTCGGCTCTTATCAGCTCTAAAAATTATTGAAGGTGAATAGTCAAAGAGCTAGCTTTGAACAAGGAGCTCGATTTTCAACATTTTTGAATTTCCTGTACTCTGCAGGGCTTCTGGAAGAATTAGATAATTTTAGGGTAAAATTCTAAATATTCCAGTTTGACCTAGGCATTGCTATTTTACATTATGTGTTTTCACTATATCCAGATTATTTGCTATGCTTTAACGTGCGTTGTTTTTTCAAAAGAATTTAAGACTCGAGCATTAAGCTGATAATCGGAATGTTCCTTTTAGCGCACTAAACACATCTTTGTCTGGCGTGCTGTACAGTGAGTCCACTATACATGACATTGTCTCAGTACAAGACTCGGCCTGTCTTGTCTTACTGATTAATTAGAAACAGATTGTAGCCAGAGTTTTGACTGGTGGAAAGTGATACACAGCCAGGGACAAATGATTTTCCCACAGAGCTACTCCAGTATTCTAAAGCCAAGTTTAAAAATATCATGGCATTTTACTATTTACATTCATCATTCAAAAAAAAAATGAACACATGGAAGAATCTGTAAGATATGGTATTACAACAGCCATTGTTCATTTTATGGCACTGTACAGAAGCTGATCTAATTCTTCAGTTGTTACAGCTGGCAAACAACCAGTTTCAGGGCCAAATTCTTGCAGCATCTGTGTATAACCATCCAGTACAAAATTGGCAGTGAAATGCAGTTATACAGGCAGGAAACTGTTTATTCTCTGTTATTTTCTATACGATTTCCTATATAATGCCTGGGATCATAACTGTGGAAGCTCTTTTCAGAATCACACTGAGGGGGAAAGAAAATCCAGCATCCCCACATCTGTCTTATGTCATTTGTACACTCAGTGCCTCCCCAGGGGAAGAAAAGTTTGTAAGAATGTTTCATTTTGGTTTTACTTCCTCCTGTTGTTATTTTCTCTGTTTATGTTTGTTTATTTATACTACTGAAGCAGACGCAAAAAAAATGTTCCAACCTGCCTTCTGCACTTGGAGCCATCCTTCCTTCCTGGGAGCAGTTACCCTGCAGCCCAGAGTAGCTCCTCTTCTGGTTTTCCTTCCTTGGAGAAGACTAAAGCCTAAGCTCCAGTGTGCTGAGTTGCATGGAGACAGTGGAGTAAAGCTTTCCATTAGATCTTCCTAGATTTTTAGGGCAAATTTGTAGATAGTTGGGGGTGTTTAGCCTGGAGAAGAGAAGGCTGCAGGGACACCTTATTGCAGCCTTTCAATACTTAAAGGGGGCTTATAAGAAAGATGGGGACAGACTTTTTAGCAGGGCCTGTAGCAATAGGACAAGGGGTAGTGGTTTTAAACTAAAAGAGGGTAGATTCAGACTAGATATAAGGAAGAAATTTTTTATGATGAGGGTGGTGAAACACTGGCACAGGTTGCCCAGAGAGGGGTAGATGCCCCATCCTGGGTTGCCCTAGGTCAGGTTGGACGGGGCTTTGAGCAACCTGATCTAGTTGAAGATGTCCCTGCTCATTGCAGGGGGGTTGGACTAGATGACCTCTAAAGGTCCCTTCCAACCCAAACTATTCTATGAGTCTGTGATATTCTGGGGAGAGACCATGAAGGACCAAACGCTATGAAACATGCCAAGCTACCTATGTGAGCATTATCACGTCCGTGGGCTGCATCTAACCTGCAGAACAGATGTGCTCCATGTGTCCTGCTGTCTTTGTCTTGACTGTCTGTTAACAGGGACATACAACAGCACCTCAAGTCCTTTTCTTGCCTGTGCAGGGAAAGCAGGGCATGCAGAGAGCAAAGCACAAGCCGGGGGTATCATAACACAAAAGCAAGAGACAAAGACAGTATCCAGAGGCAGAAAGTATTCTGGGATCGTACAGGTTACGCACACCTATAGAGGCCCTTGTTTATTTTTTCTTCACAAAAGAAAGGAAAGACAAATTTTCCAGCAACTTCCTCAAATTAAACTCAAATAGATATCCTGGCTCCTGGATATTAAGGGGAATAGGCCTATAATGTAGATGTTCAGGGAGAATTTCTCCTTGGTTGCTTAGACGAGATCGAATGGCCTCTATATCTCAAGTTAGGTACCCTAATAGCTAAGTTACATTTATTTTAAAATTTAGTTTATATGCCTATTGTGAATAAAATTCAGAATGGGAACCATCTCAGAATCTGCACCAATTTTACTGCAGCTTCTTACATTGAGTTTTTTTGAGCATCACTTTGATTGCTATATTTTCAGGACAAAAGCCTGTCACCAGGATTATATATTTTATAAGAAATGATAGATCTCTCCAGAGTCCTATAAAAGGACAATTTATTAAATGAATCTATAATTGTCTCCTTTTTTAACCCATTGCATAACATTAATTTAGCAGAAAGTTGCTGTTATTTTTTGAAGATTTCTAAAGGTACAGACTTATTCTGTTGTTCAGTAGCACCTCATGCCTTGACATCCATGGATATTAGTGTCTCTAAGAACTATGTGACAGTTGTATCTTCTGTGGATCAGTCACAAACTAGGGAGCATAACACAAACAGAACACTAACATTTTGTACAGTATAACATGAAAAAGATTTGTACTCCTGAATTTTCTTATACATGTCTAAAATATCAAGTGAAGCATTTCTGGGGCAGCACGGTTTTTTGGTGTATATTTGGAATAACATTTTCCAGTGCACCTGAGAAATCTTTTCCTACATATAAAAATAATTCAAAATGTGTGTATGGGGCACTTAACAGAGGTATGTTTTGTTCTCTGTGTGTCTTAAAACTGCTTTGTTTAAATATGTTACAGAGCTCTGGAGTGGATTCTTGTCAGCTAAATTAGTTATTTTCTAGCTGGCACTTGTGTGCTGCTGACGAGCAGCTACAAAGAATGGTATGTTTGCACAGCAATTGCTTAAAGTATTTGGGAAGGACTGTACCTTTCTCCATCAGGTAACAGAACTGTCAAGTGAACTTGGGAAAAAAAAAAAAGTCAGGAAAGGAAGCTTATAAAGATATATTTCTACAGCTAACACTTTCATCAGGTTTTGGACCAAGTCCCTCAGCTGCAATCCTGGTGAAAAATTGCATCCTGTTATGTGATTTCCAAATCTCGAATGCAGATGTGCCATTCCTTAGAAGCATCACAAGTTATTTGCTCAAAGAAAGAATCAAATCTGTGTGAATTTGTTAAGTCAAACACAGGGCTGTAAGTATGCATGATGAACCATATGTTTGTCTAACGAAGTGCTGAATCAAATGAATGAATGTTTACGCAAATGAATAGATGTATACACAAGTGACATATCACAGATATCATTAACAGCTATTACACATCCCTTCTAGAATCTAATCCCTTTCTTCACCCATAAGCTGGGGAAGGAACTTAATTAAACTGTAGTAGGTTACTTTCCTCTGTGAAAATTATTTTTGAATACTTCCTCCTGCTACAGCCACAGGTTTCCACAAAATGAGCGCTGAACTGTCACATAACCGTCTGGTTAGGAAAAGTAAATACACATACACACCAAAGCTAAAACAGACTTAGTTTTTTACAAGCTTTTATAGTCTCATCTGAAATACAGAAGCAACAGCTGGGAGTTTTAACATACACCCTGCTCACAGTGCAAGTCTTCCACCCATCTGTAGAACAGATAAAATCACGTTCATTAGGTTTTGTGAGATTTAATTTATATTTATATAACTCTTTGATATACCTAGTTAGAAATTGGGAGTAAGGTAACAAGTTTTAATTGCTTCATCTTCTCTCATGGATATCTTTCCATCTTATTAAGATATTTTCCCTCTATTCTGATGAGGATTTGAAATCTAAAAGATTATGGGTTCCAGCACCTGCCTGCAGGGTACAGTCTCCACTTTCAGCTGATATTACAAATGTATCACACTCATTAATTTGAAAATGTGCCCAATTTTATTTTAAAAGAGCAGATGTTTAAGAATCGGGACTTTCCAAGCCCTATATGGCATTAGCCCAACAGTAAATTCTTCTTCTACAACTGTGAAAGCGTCATGTTCCTGGAAGAAGTTAGATGACAATGGAAGTCTGTGGAATGAAGCCTGAGATGGAAAGATGCAAAAATGATCAGACATCTGTAAGTAAATGATATATATTTGCAAACTCGAAGCAAATATAACCACCATTTAGAGACCCAAAATACACTTTAGGTTATATCTGCTAGTAGGATTTGCTGTCATATTTTATACAACTGTATGTGTTTTAGAGACTGGTTGTGTTAATACTCAGGTTATCACTAAATACAGGAACATGAGAGCAGCTGCATTAGGTCAGATCAAAGTTCCCCATGTCTCACACTGCCTAGAGAAAGCAGATGTCCAGAAAATAACATCAGACAGGGCAAGCGTATCGGAAACTTCCCTCTCAGAGCCTCTAGCCACTTGCAATCCAGGGCCTTTCCGAACCAGTCACCGTTTCTATCTGTTTAGTAATCCTCAGTGGAATTTTTAATTTTTCTTCTGTTTTCCATTTCATTAACTTGTCCAGTCCCTTTCAACCCATATAAAATATTCCCTTCTACATCAGTGGCTGCAAAGAGCTAACTACTGTCCCACTGCTCCAAGTGGGACCCTGTATTACTTTAGTAGTAAAGAGAAGCTTTAAATTACTCTAAGAAAGCAATTATCTTTGTTTCTATACCAAAGGCCATAAAATAATTACTCTCATGCATAATTTACTGATGTTAGCAGGAAATGTGCAAATAGATTTACAGTGGATTTTCATCCTTAGAATAGATATGTTATTTTGATGAGTAGGCTTCTGTCATCTGTGTAATATACTTATGCACTGGAAGTTGATCGTGTATTACCGTAATAGCAATGGGTAATGTCAGTGATGTATACATACTAAATGAAGTAACAAAATTGGCATGGCTTTAAACTTTGTGCATCTGTTATGCACCATCCCCGTGGACTGAAATTCCATACCAATGTAGAAAAAATATAGTAACAGTATGTGACTCGGCTGGGGATGGTGACCAGGCAGCTAGAATGACAAGGTAGCACACCTGCTGGAGATGTCGGAAGAATGGCAAGGATTTATGAATGTGAAGACATCTCAAGATGACAAGAAAAAAGAAGTGCTAAAGCAAAAGAGCTAAATTAATCTTTTTGCATTAGTGCTTATGAAAAAAGGAGCTTGAAGAAGTTCTGACATCAGGGGGATATGCTGTCAGATTGCAGTGTCCATAGAACTGTTTTGAAAAGAAAATAACAAGAGGAGTAGTAATAAATCCTGACAATCAGGGAAGCCTAATAAAGTTGTCTGGCAGCAGACCCAAAATAGACAAAAGGAACACTGTTTCTCACAACATATAATTTAACTTTGGAACTCATTGTCACCCCACTTAGTAAATGCAAAATTATGAATGTGTTCATAAGGTAATTAATACAGTGATGAAAGAAGACCCACCAAAGCTATTAAGGACATTTATACTGATGCAACCTCAAACTCAAGAAGTCTCTAAACCATAGATACATGAAAGTTGGGAGCACATACCACAAGAATAATCACTCTACAGTTGCACCATTTCCTAAGCATCTGTAGGGACCACTGCTAAAGACAAGATTGAGTGTTAAATGGGTCTTTGGTCTCATCCATCTCAGCTGCTCTTGTGTTCCAGGTACTCCAGTAAGTGGTAGATAGTACCATCGTTTCTGCAAATATGGACATAGGTTCTTTATTATAAAGCAAGAAAGGCTTTTTATATTTTTAACTGCAAGACAAATCAGTGCAACTAAGAATCTTCACATAATTAATAATAGAAGCTGTAAATTTTCACTCTGGTGGGCTTTCATACTGTCATCACCACCCTTTTAAGAATAAAGAATGTACTGTATGTATAGAAAGAAAGACAATTAAGAGAGTGATTATTTCTGTTTGTACAGTAGTTAAAAATTGCTGTACAAATATTATTTGTGATCTTCGCTCATACTGTGCTGGGAAGATACAGCTGTTTCAACAAAGCAGATAAGTATGTAGTGAAATAGGAAACAGACTTGCTGGGAAAAAAGTAAAAATCTATATTATGTAAACTGTATGCTCTGAGGAGACAAGATTCTTTCTTCTTTCTCCACCCTGTTTCATTTTATGAGTTTTTTTTCAGCATCTGTAGTCAAAGGATGACTCTTTGTTTTGTGCAATTAGTATGTGTTCCAGTATGCAAGATGCACAAATATTGGGCTGGTGTATACGAAAATAGGAGAAATCTGTTGGAGTGAGTCCAGAGGAGGACCACAAAGGTGATCAGAGGGCTGGAGCACCTCTCCTATGAAGACAGGCTGAGAGAGCTGGGGTTGTTCAGCCTGGAGAAGAGAAGGCTCTGGGGAGACCTTACAGCAGCCTGCCAGTACCTGAAGGGGTCCTACAGGAAAGCTGAAGAGGGACTTTTTACAAGGGCATGTAGTGATAGGACAAGGGGTAATGGCTTTAAACTGAGAGAGGGTAGATTTAGATCACATATGAGGAAGAAATTCTTCACCATAAGGGTGGTGAGGCACTGGAACAGGTTGCCCAGAGAAGTTGCGGATGCCCCAACCCTGGCAGTGTTCAAGGCCAGGTTGGACGGGGCTTTGAGCAACCTGGTCTAGTGGAAGGTGTCCCTGCCCATGGCAGGGGGGCTGGAACTAGATGATCTTTAAGATCCCTTCCAACCCAAACCATTCTATGATTCTATGATTTGTGAAGTCTGTGTTAATGTGCAAAATATTGAAATGCTTCTACTGAGACTTTGAAGGCAGAATTCAATTGGTGACAGGGTTTTTTCACCTGTAGTCTGTTAAAGAAAACATTGTTTTAATTTTAACTCCTAAAAAGCAAAGCTAGTTTGATTAAATTTTAAATTGACTTTTAGCTTAGCAACAATGAACAAGTAATAGGACAGCAAACCTCTAGTTTCCTGGATTCTCCTTCTTGCCCTTATTGAACGTGAGTGACATCTTTCTTTGCCCAGTCACCAGGGATCTCCCTGACTGCCACAACCTTTCAAAGATGACAGAAAGTCACTCTGTGAGGATGGCAAGCCAGCTCCCTCAGCACCTTGGATGTGTCCTACTCAATCCTGAAGACTTGTGTTATGTTCAGTTTGCTTAAGGGGTCTACAACTCAATTTTTATTTACTGTAGGTAGGAACTCATCCTCTGGACTCTAGCACAAGCCAGTTAGAGCTGGAAGGTCTAAGAGAAAACCTTGTCAGTAAAGACTGAAACAAAGAAGGTACTGAGCAATTCAGGCTTTTCTGTATCCTTTGTCACTAGGACACAGCAGCCTCATTTTCCTCAGCCTTCCTCTTGCTCCAGTGACCCTGTAGGAGCCTTCCTTGCTGCCCCTCACATTCCTCACCAGTTTTGTCCCCACTGGACATTTGGCATTCCTGGTTCTGGCCCTCCATGCCCAGGATATATTTCTGTACTCCTCCTGGGTAGCCTGTCTCCACGTTTACCCCCTGTATGCTTCCTTTTGTGTTGGAGCCCAGGCAGGAGTTCCTCATCTCTCCTGCCAGGCATCTTCAGCTTCCCACCCATCAGAACACTCTGTTCTGCTCTGAAGAAGTTGCCCTGAAAGATCAGCTGGATCTCCTGGGCCCTTTGCCCTTCAGGGCAGCCTCCCGAGACATATTGTCTACCAGTTCCCTGACCAAATCCTAAACTAACCTAACTTTAGGACCTACCTACAGAGCCTGTGTCTTTCCATCACAGTGCTGTACCCCTCTGATTCCAGAAATACTGAGCTATGCGACTGTGCACAGATTTCTAACTCCTGTTTGTTTCCCACACTGTGGGCATGTGTGTACTGGCACTTGAAAATGGTCCCCACTCATGATCCTTTCTCAGGGGTTGTATGACAGCGTCCCTCACTGGGTGGTCACCCTTTCTTGTCCCCTGTTTCTCTATTTCTCTTCGGACTTAGATCTCCACTGCTCTTCCCCCCCCACTCCCTCCCCCCAAAAAAAGAAAAAAATCCAAACCCTGGTTTAAAGCTGTGCTCCTTGGGTTAGCGAGCCTATTGGGAAAAATGGTCTTGCCCCACTTTGTCAGATGGGTCCCACCTAATACATTTTCTAGCTTCAAGGTCGATAAACAAAAGATGCAGAAAAATCACTTTTCTTACACCTCTAATCTTGACCTTTAACTTCTCCATTTAAACCTCAACCTGTCCATTTTACTCTTGATCCTTGCAGCTAGGCTCTATATTTAAAAAAAAAAATTAACAAAATGACATCAGTATGCAAATCTGTTCTATGCATTTACCCCCTCCTTTTCTGCAACTGTGCAGTTTTATTGGTCAAACAGCCAGAGGCATATATTTGTTTTATCTTTTAGATTTGCTGTCTTAGCTATGTAGTCTCCACTTCACCTAGCCTGCCTTAACCTGTTTTATTCTACCCACATCTTTTCTCTTTTTCACACGCAATCTAGATCCAAATAAATGGTTATTTTTTCTTAAATGTTATACTTCTGTGTTCAAAATGTACCTCATTATTGATGATGGTCCTTATATTTTCTGCTGGGGGGAGATATAACTATATAGTATTAGTACCATACTAGTGCAGTGGTTTTTATTTAAAAATTGCTTTCCTGTTGTTTCTGATGTAATTTATTTTCATGATAGGTTGTATATTTAAATATAAGTGAGGAAAAAGTTCTCTCTCAAAATAACCATAACCTTTTTATTTGTTGTCAGAAACTGTAATTTACCATGAGGTTATCACTTTTTCCACCCTCCTGGGCATACATTATGGTACAAGTAAATTGCTGCAGCACATTGATTCTAAACTGCTGAATTACTGGTGTCTATCACAGTATTCAAACGGGTTTGCTCCCAGAGAAACATTTTTTTCCATTGCTGAGTGCTCTGAAGTAAAAGTAGATTAATAATTTATGTCTCAAACTTGCTCCCAGCGTACTCAGTGGCAAAGCTCTCATTGCTTCAGGGACAGCAGGGTCCTGCATCCTACACAGGGTTTGGGGAGACTCTGGTGTGGACACAGCTGAATGAATTAAAAGTTCCCATCAATATGCCAATCCATGTGTGACAGCATTGTGAAGAAAGCACTCCTTTATTCACTGAATGACAGTAACCAGACTTATTCAGTTGAGAACATTTAACAAGAATGCAATTGGACAGATCTTCCATCATTTGGACCAAGGCTAAATTTAAGCAGAAGCACCAGAAAATATAGGTCACTGCTTAATTCACTGAGATTCTGCATTCTTGCTCTGCAATAATCACTTAATGACAAGTTACAGCAAATGCTTCAATGTGATAATTAATTCTGGTTACACATTATTAAGGTCAGAGGAACTAACAGGTTCACTAATGGTTTCTATTTTAGAACATGGGACATTTCAATCAAGAGTATATAAAATAGAAAACGTAAGGGAATTTAGCAGTATTTACTGACTTAGTACATGATTAAACATCCACTTCTGCTTAGCATGTAGAGGTATTAAATGCTGCCATTCTATCAGAGGGGATATCAATCGTTTTTGCTGAAATAAGCACTTCCAAAACTTTTTATTCCATTTAATTATAATTTCACAAAAAATCCTGCACATAGTTAATATAGTTACGGACAAAATAATAGTTCTGACCTCTCCTACATGGGAATAATCTACGTATGTAGAGAGAAAAAAGTGTTGTATCTCTAGAGAAGAGAACAATGCAGGGGAAAAAGTCTAACCTTTGTAATTCTCTGTTATCTGATGCCTGCTGAAGCCTGGGGACACGTGAAGGCTCACAGTTCACTCACTTAGAAAAGCCCTCTTCTCAACTCCTCATGCACACCTTAACTGCTTGGCAATCTAGGTGGATGGGACTATAACGTTAAGGTTACCTTAGGTACCCACCATACAAGAAGGCTCCAGAGAAACCTGTATTCAGAGATCCAAACCACCGGGGAACTTACAAGTCTTTATACATTATTAACATCCTTTTTTCTTCCCAGGATTTAGAGCAAACCTATCTGCTTCTTTCCTGCTCTTGCTCTTCCTCTTCAAACTGTACAGACCTCTTACAGAAGGGTTTTCATAGATTCAGGAGAAACAAGAACATGCTGGACTTCTTGAATATCCCTTTCCTAAAGATTTAGACACTCTCAATGAGCAGGAGAAGGGAAACTTACACCTTTTGGTGCTTTGTTCAGTTCTTCCTTTACACTGCCATTGAAGTTATTGGAAGTTTTTCTAAGCTGAAAGTTTAGGAGACAATCCTGAAAAATGACCATTTACTATGAATGTGTTAGCACTACTACACCGGTAGGCTGTCTACCTAATTAATCATAAAATAGACTGAAAACTAGCATCAGCCCCATTGATATCTGTCATACTTAGCTCTAAATGACAATATGAAATGCTTATTAGTCTCACTGAACTTCTTATTCATCTCACTGACAACACTTCCAAATCATATATGCTTATTCATCACCCTGATCCCAATGAGCGGAGTTCTCTCAATTTGAAGATGCTCATGGGAGGTGTGAGCACTCCTATCTTACTGTTCCCTCTCTCCTTCAGGTCCAGAATGAAGCTCTGACCTAATGATGGATGGAACGATGAGTCTGCAAAGATCTCTGTTTTTGATTGCCTCCAACTCGCCCCAGCATGGCTGTAACATATTCATGTGTGCCCTGAAACCACCTCCCTTACTTTGTAGCATAGAACAGCAATAATAGATTATATGGAGACATTGCAGTTTCAAAAAAAAGAAAAGAATTAAAACAAGACAATACTTCCTGGGAAAAAAATGAGCTTTTGATGGGGTTTTGGGAGGAGAAATCTGGATACTCTCTTTCTTTCTTTTTTAGTTTTGTTTCTGGATGGAATGATGTCTTATGTGTTCTCCTGTCTGTTTCCCTAAACAACTTTGCAATGTGTTGGCCGATTTAAAACAAATTTAAGGTAAGGAGAAAATGTTCAGACATATAAAGTTTCTGTAAGTTTGGTGAAAACTGGATAGACACTGCATTGGAAGGACACTTGGGTTAGTACCTCCAGATAAGAAAAGCGTATAGTGCAAGGCTCAGTACCATTCTGTTCTGTCTGGCACATACCAGTGAGGCAAAAATCTGGCTGATGACTCAGAAACAGCTGCAGCATAAATTGCTTCTTGTGGAGATAGGAGTCAAGGAAGGTGCTGAGAGCTGGGTTACTTCCAGAGGGATGGTGGATATTGCAAAGGGTCATGCCATAGCAGAAATGAGAAGGCAGGCTGGAATTATTGGGAAGGTCAGGAAGTGCAAGACTAAAGGACAGAAAGTCCTAAAGAAGATGGGCTTCACTAGGTCCACTGCTTACAAAAAATCTGTGTAAATTCATGATACTTGTGTGAATGTACATGTTCCTTAATCTCATCTTTACTAATTGTCTGAACTTCCAGGCTGTATTCTGGTATTTGCAAGTTATAAAGACCAAACAGCCTGTAGTCCTACTGCCTAAGTTCCAAAAGTGCTTAAATCACCTAAGCAATATAATTCAGTCTACTAAGGGTAATTTGGACAATTTAACTTATAGGGCATAAAAAAATGTCCAAAATTTTTGTTACTGTCTGGCAGAAAAAAGTTCATTAAAATTTTGCATACCTAAAGTTTGTCTTTGGATTTCAAAATTTTATATAAGCCAGAAGTGTTTGAATCCTATAGTCTTACCTTCTTCTCCATTTGCAGTCTGGGTGGGTTTGAATTAATAAAAAGCTAAACAAATTGCCTGGTGTATCATCTGTACTGATGCTTAATCAGAAGGTAAGTTCAGACACGTATGTCATTGATCAACTTTAAAAGGCAATAGAGAAAAATATTATGTATGGAGCTATTTGGAAGCTTCAGACATAAAGGCACAGTGATCAGTCTTTAGGTCTTAGAAAGATCTGTCTTTATTGTCAAATCCCACATAAAGCAAAGCTGAAGAAGATTAAACCTCACGTTTCTCCACCTCCTCCCCTCTGACATTTGGTAACAAGATTCCATATACAATGACTTATACATGGCCTGTTTTTAACACTCAGAAAAGATGTTAACGTGATCCCTTTTTTGTGGCCCATTTTTATAGGCACTGGATCTGCTACAGAATCTCCTGTATTACCACTTTGCATGCAAAAATCTACTTATCTTTGCATCTGTAGCAATTTCACCATTCATCTTGCCCTCTTTGTCATTGCTCTGATTCAAATTACCCATCTGGCTTTCTCACAGAGATGTCCATTAAAGGGGTTATCACAAGAAAATAAATATTCTCTTCTGACTCCAGAATAATTAAAACCAAATAGCAAGTGCAGCAAACCCCCAATGGGAAACCATGCACATAAATTTCAGCTTTTTTTGTTTTGATTGTAGTTCATGGGTGGGGATGCAAGAATAAAATAAAATAAAATTTTCAAATTATTAAAAATTGTCTTGTTATGTAGACCTACAAGTTCTATAGCAATTTTTGTCTGTGTTTGACTTTTGAAAGTTTCTATTTGTATCATCATATAAAAACTATGGTATCCTTTAACAACATGTTTTTTAAACAGATCTGACCATAAAATTCAGTTTGACTGTACTTACATTGCATCAACAATGAGGGTTTTTCTCCTGAGCAAGAATCGATAACCTAAATAATAAAGACAATTTCTAAATGGGTATTTTAAATCTCTTCATGAAAACTCAGATATATTACTCTTTGAAAAGGGTTCTGTGGTCTTAATTTACAATGACCATTCAAATGAGCATTTAGAAATGAAATGTTTGTGCAATAAACCTTAATAGTGCCTTCAAGAGTGCCTGGAGAAAGCTGTAGGAAGAGGAAAGCTTTTCTCCTTAGCTCTGCTCTGACTCTGCAAATCAATATGGATGTGAAACAAAGCCGTGATTTTGACTTTGTCCAGTTACTCTTGTGACCGGTGACACTTCTAATGTACTTGTGCTAAAGGATTATTTATCTCCATGCATGTGTTCAGGAAGGACACATAGACTAAGGCTAGGCTGGTATCTCTTCTTACAAGAAATGGACAGAGAGTTATTTGAATCCTTTTTCCTTCAGCTTGTGGCAACTCAGTATAGTCATAAATATTTATTGTCAAAGGCATTTGCTGTCTTAGTTAATAAACCTCAATTTCTGCCGTTCTCATTTAATGATTCATAAAATACTGTAATTTCCTATGAGTGCGTTATGCTACTTTTGCTGCTAAGACATCAATTTCAAAAGAAAAAATCTGAGAAAAGGAGACATCAACTAAAGTCTCATTAGGGAAATCATGGCGTCTTGGATACCCAGGCAGAAAGCTGCATTTCTGTCCTAACAACCAAATTAGCCTTGTAAGTTATTGTTAGGTGAAAAAAGGAACTGCAGAGTTCCCCAGTGAGGGATAAGTGCTAGAGACAGCATCTTGCCTGACAATTTACTTTTTCTCAATTCTTCCTATCTCTGAGGAAGTGGCATTTTTGCATTACCATAGCTGTGTTGTAGTTCCCATAAAAATAAAAAGGGGGATGTTTAAAATGTAAAAGCAAGTTTCTTATATTACCATGCAAGCCCTCCAGAACAAGCAGAGTAGGTATCCTCTGAGATTTACTACATTTTATCTCAGGAAAAGAAATCTAATTTGTGTTGATTAATGGTAAAAACTATATATTTTGTTTATTTTTTCAACAATATTGAAGATTATAATAGGCAGAAGACCATTTCTTACAACTCAGTATCAGCTCTTGTGTTCTTGATTCACTCAATCTATTAAGACCTAAAGTAATCAGAACTAATCTAACTCATGATTATGAGTTGATACAAAAATAATAAAAGTAGTCTAAGATTATGATATTTTAAGCTGTGTTTCACCATTTTGTCTTATGATCTCAATGCCTAACTCAGTCTTATCTCAGCACTTTCAGATTCCGCAATTTCAAACCTCACTCTGTTCAGATCAGGACAAGGCACTACTCTTAAAATGAGAGTTGAGATTCTCATGTATTCACAGGATACCAGAGACCAAGCTCTCAAACCAAATTACATATAATTACACCACAGTTAAACCACGACTTGCAACTGTTGCAATAAAATTCTTCGCTGTATGGCTATCTCAGCTTTCTCCTATATGAGATCCACTCTTTAGATTTATTTTCATGTACAGAAGGACATCCACATCCTCTGCCACTTGGAAGCCAGTTTCCTCAGTAAATGCAAAATGACTGTTTTGCCCTTTGCGACACGTAGCCATTTATAACGGCACCTTATACGGGATTGTAAGAACCCTGATATTCTGCAAATCAGCGATGATAGTATCATTCAGTTACCATTGACTTACAATGAATTTCACCCTTTGCTGTATTTAATTGTATTGTTGATTTATGGAGACTGATTTTTCTCTTAAAAACTAGCCCAGGTTCCAGATATAAAAAGTGTCCGGGATATGTGTATTGAGGGAAAATTCAGATGTATCTAATAGGATCCTGCAGGTACCAGGGCTATGCTGTGTTCAAGGAAAGCATTTCTTTCATGCTCTGTGTTGTCCTTTGGCTTCCTGAAAGCAAGTAACACCCAAGTTCATGTTCCAGCTGCCACTTCCATGGTAACATGAAAAGGATTGTGGATAAATTATAAGACTAATCAGTAAATTCTTCACTCTGTCAAGTGCTCTAGCTATTTCTTTCTTGAGAACCCACATTTTTTTGCTCTACAGACCGGTGTTAGCACTCAAAATTCCTTATCTCTGTTACATGTTTTGTGTAGACATTACTGCAAACACTGTTGGAAATGGCTCCAGGAGCTGGCTGCAGGCTGTTTATCTGATCCTGATCTCTGGATCAGGAGACACAAGTGGCCTCTGGAAGCCTGTTTGCTATCAATACCCCTCCAACCTTTCACTTGCTAATGGTGAGAATTTTCATGGAAGTTTCTCTTTGAGTTTTTAAAAAATGTCAGCAAAACACAGCATTAAACTAATAAACTCTATAGGTCAGAGAGGAGTAAGAAACTATTACCTACCCATTATGCCACAAATTCCTTGAGAATATTGTTATAGTATCATTTCAGAAATCTTTCAAGGAGTGGTTCTTCATACATTGTTTAACTCTTACCTTCTTCTTCTTTTTCTTTCTCTCCATGACATTCAACTATGTTCAATTGAACTGCATTCAGCTGGAGAACTGGTGAGGAGATGCTCTCTCTGACTGATATAGCATTACACCAGATGTCACAGACACATCAATCAGGTAATAGGGTTTGGACAAAGAGGTACATAAGAAAAGTATAGAAGAAAAGTTGGCATCCTCTAGAAAAACACTGATGTAACATAAACTTAAAAGCCAAGGTTTTGTATGGGTTTTTTCCGAGCCATTCTTTGTAGTTTCTTGCACTTAGTCAATAATTCCATCAATCATGTGCTGTACCTTTTAAATCCAAAATTCAGAAGGAGGAAGCATCCATTTTGTGTTCAGTTTATCACTCAGGCTGAACCATGCCCTCTCTCAAACAAACTTCTTCCCTCTTCTGAATTTCAATCTGAAAAGTATACACCCAAATGAAAAACTGATTAACAAATATCTATGCAGAAATAAAATACCTCTGTCAACAGAGAGCACCTGCAGAGAAGTATCCCAGAGACACATTATTCACTGTTTAATTTAAAGGTCATCTTCTGGACTTAAGGAATGTTCTCAGTCATAATCCGCAACAGAATTGACCCGAAACATCTCACAAATATCTAATAAGCTGAGGTTAAGAAGGGGAAAACAATACTAAACAAATACTTATAATGTTTTTGTGGACACCCCAGATACCCAAACCACTTTTGAAAAAAATTTCAGTCTGGTAGAGAAACACATGGACACATTTCAGACATGAATCAACAGTAAAATAAGGAAAAATAAGTAATCATAAAAGACAGCTAGGTTTACCAACTCAGAAGTCCACTGACGGAGGCCTTGTAACACACAAGACAAGGGGGATAAGCTGTCAACTCTGGTGCCATTTGGGTCATTGTGTTTATGTGGAGTTGAGAGTTCAGCATCAAAACATGCCTTTGGAATGCCACGGTGTCATAAATGTCAAACTAATGAAGCCATTTAAGTCAGTGAGTGATGTAGGGAGCCAGCCTCCACTGCAGAAACGAACATTAACCAGTGAACACCACCAGTGAATCATCCGGTGTTTTCTTCAAAATATCCCCTTCCACTCCATGTATTCTATTTTTTCTTATTTTTTTTTTTCCCTGTAGCTGCTTTCTTTTTCTCCTATAGTCATAAGAAAAACTCCTAGTTCCTTCAGTATAAATGAGCAAGGGTTCTCGGTAAGTGAGCATCTAAACCAGAAATTTACTGTCTCTGTCTGGGCATGAATAGAATACAGAGTTAAAACAAAAAAAAAAGAACAAAATACAACAACCTCCTGATCTCCTGGAGGCAAATAATTTATTTTGATCTGAATAATCTCTCATATATAAATAATTACAATAGTTTTCTGATGTCAGTCATGAATATTTTGATGGAAAAATAATGGATTTTAGTGAAAACCGTATTTCAAGTGATTAGAAGGTATAGGATTACTTCTGTACTGCTGGAAACTTGTGAAGAAATATCTACTACATTGTTACACTTCTGCTTTGTTTATTAGATGCCTACTGTTATTCATACAGTCAGAAAGTAACATATCTAAGCAGAACAAAAAGCTAAAAAAAATAATTTAGGTAACTGATTTTTTTTTTCTTTTTAAGAATTTGTTTAAAATAAACTTTTTCATGGTAAAGGTATGCAGCATGGTTCCTGAAATGCCATTCTTATTCATGGTTTATAGGCTCCTAGAAAGTCAGGAGAAAGTGTAAAACCTAGGGTATACAAATTATATGGCAGAGAAAACGCACAAATAAATGGACTAAAGGATAAACATTACTGCTTGGAGGGCATGGATAAATATTTATTCTTAAATTATTAAACCGTTCTATCAAGCTGAAAAGTCATCCCTTACTACTTCATAATTTTTTCAAGGTGGCTATAAAACTATTAGCAGTAATGAAGCGTAAGTAAAATGATTGATTTTGCCAATCACTGGGAATGTACCAGACCTTGTGTTATGTAACATGCATCGCAGGTCATCTGTAAGCTTCATTAATCATATACAACCCATTCATTCACAAGGAAAAATGATGAATTACTGTCTGTGGAAGCCTAACATTAACCTCACTAATTCCATGGAAGTGCAGGATATAATGTAAGGGGTTTTTTTCCCTTTAAACATGTCAGAGACTGTAATCTGTGATGCTGCATGACACTTTAATCCATGTAAGCAGATCTTTACATCCCACGGAGCCCCACTGATTTTAGTGGCTGATGCCTGGTCATGTCTAATCACAGTATAGTTTTCTTATTGTTGATATGATGATAAAACTGTGTATATGTAAAGAAGGGAGTAGGGACTTCATTTCACTCAATTTCAGCCAACTAAAATTTGGGCCAATAATCAAACCACAAAAAGTGAAGAGAAGGCACTTTTCTTTGGGCTATTAAATATAGGCAACCAAACTGCTATAGTAGTCATGTTATATAAAATGAATTGAACGCAATCTTAAAAATAATTAGTTCAGGCTCCAACTGACCTTCTTTTGGGAAGATCTTCCAGAATTTTTCTTCACTCACAGCTAGAGACTGCCCATGAACACTGCAACTATTTATTCCTATGCTAACAGTGTCTAATATTGTAAAACTCTCCCCTCTCTTCTAGCGTTTACCCATGATATATTTATAGACAGCGATAATATCCGCCACATTTTATTAGGCAAAACAAACAAAGATCTAAACCTTTTAATCTGTTCTCATGAAATGGGATCTTTTTCCCTTGATTATCCTCAGGATAGTCTTAAACACTAATGACAAGAAACTTTCGCAAGTTCTAGAGGAGGTCTCACAGGAGGCTTATGCATCTCTGTTTCCACCATAAAGTATTGCAGGTGACAAGTCATTTACCTCTTGTCTTAAAAAAATAGGTACTTGAAAATAATTATGCTGTTGGTGTCCTGAAACAGCCACCTTACAGTGCTGAGTTGTGTCATCATCCTTGTACTTTATGTCTTCCTGCTTCACTGCCTTTAACTTTTGCTTGTCTCTTTTCTTCTACTTAAGACTGTTGCACTTTGGTTAAAGATTTTGTGTATGTGTGTGTTTTGTACAATGATTAGCACAAAAAGGTTATGCCTACTCAGCCCTATGGTGATAGTTATGGTAATAATAACAGCAATCTGAACATACGCATTTTCATCCTCTCAAGATAAGGCACAATAGTGTCAACATTTTTTTCTCTTCATCTAATGGCACTGTGGAGTTATCACAAGCAATAGCTGTGAGTCATTACAAATACATGCTCTCCTAACCTCTGTGGTACTTAACTCACACTTTAAAGGACATCTCATTTTCCATAGTCCCTAGATAACTAATCCATGCCAGTCTCTGTCTGCAATCAGAACATACTGCAAAGAATATCTGCATTCTGAAAGACAAGTACCTCCTTTTTTACTGAATTAAAAATAAACGTGATTTCATTGGCATGTGTTGTAGGGTCATTTCTTAATGTGAACAAACCCAGTCTCCTTGCAAGGACTGGAAAAGAGATTCCTCTCTTTGCTTTTCTGAAATATACCCATGCTCTGAGATCATTTGTTTCCCCATGCAAATAAAAAGGAGCTCTGTCTCCAGACCTACACGTGTAAGTATTAGCTTTATCTTATCACCATAACCATTTTTAGATTGATGGTGAAAGGCATTGCCTCCGGTGATCGCTCATGCAGTAGAATGCACATTATATTGCCAACTGACATTTAGCAGCATCTAATATGCATTCAGCCGCTACTGGAAAATTTTTATGTAACGCTTTCTAGATTTTGCTTTAATGTACAGATTAGAGAAGAGAGATGCAGTGTACTGAACAGTAATCTCCACAGCAGTTACATTCACTTTGGAGAGAAAACGGTGATGTTTGCTTACATTTCTTGAGCAGAAGAAATGATCACAGCTAAGATAACAGCTGAACCTACAATGCTGTCTTTTAACCTTGTTTTTAGCTTGAATTGTAGAGAGCTAAATGAAATGGATGATATTGAAACTAGAAGTGATTCCATACAGCTTTAGTAACCATTGTAGGGAATCACAGTTGCCGTCTAAACTTATTTCAAGTTTAATGTTCTAGAAACTTTTGAATATCTGATTCACACTAAGACCCAATACCAGAATTAAAATGAAGAAGAATCCCAAGGGAAAAAGCTTGAGAAGGTATTTATTTGTAATAAACCGAATACCCCTTTCTTAAGCAAACAGACCAATGTAATTAATAGATTCACCTGAGATTCAGCATGCTTGGATTTTAAGCTGAGACTATTCAAAGCACTCTGGGGGATTTAAATGCATATCGGTTATTGAAATTAAATCCCTTAGACTACTTTGAAAACTCTCAGCCTTGAATGCCTTCAGCCCACATGGAGGCTGACTGGTTTCAATTACAAGAAGGCTCTTGCACAAAGCGATGCAGGTGAAAGGAAGACTGCAGACACCAAATAATCGTTAATGATACTAATGAGTTAAGAGCTACTGGACCCATGGACCATATGATGAAACTGGACAATTAGAAAGTGAAGACATAGCTGGATATGTGATGTTTGATCCTCCTTTCAATGAAAAATCTCTCCTAGGGTTTCTTAGTTATATTGGGTTGCCTCCATAAGGCTTTTGCTTAGGAAGCATTTAGAAATTCAGAAGTTTTATCTACTTAAGCATAATATCTACTCTTTTTACTGTGGGTTTTTTTTTCTTATTAACTCTTACAATATATTACATAGATTGTTCTGTGTTTATGTTAGCTTCTTTCCTGGATTTATTGATCCAGTTAGAAATGTTTCATCATCAAAACATATCAGGTTTAAGTAGTTTCAATTTTGTTTTCTCTTAAGCTAACTAAAATCTAGTATTACAATAGATTAGAGGTAGTTTTAGACTGTATAACTTTACAATTAAATATGTCATAGCTATGATAGAAGTAGAAACATTTTAAAGCTATTTAAACAAAGGGCAAGATGACTTTCAAAAAGAATAGACATAGACTGCAGGTGAATAAGGAGAATATATGCATAAGGCTCCTATTATAAAGTATAAAACCACACACGTGATGGTAAGTTATCACACAACCATAGTACTGCACCCTTGCAATAAAAATAAGGTTTAAAATCATTATCTCCCTATACTCTGCAAAGCCTAATACTTCTCTGCTGTTAACAATGACATCTTCATTTAACTTCATTCCTACATTATTGTGTGAGCCTGCTACAGTTGTGTGCTATAGAGAAGGACTGTAAGGTGTTACTCATTTTAGGAAATTAATCTCAGGTGCATTAGGTTGAAGTTTGATTTGGGGGTAGGGAGGGGAGCTTTTATTAGGAAAGAGTGAGGCTGAAAGAAGCTCTTGGGTTATTAATGGCATGCTGTATAATGGTGATAGAGCGTTACACAACTCAAACTGTGAGTTTATTTCCTACTTTTTCCTCTTTAGCCAGTTTTATCTGTTCTATTATCTGATATTTATGTTAATTCCATTAGTAGGAAAAAATGAATGACTAAAAAACCCCATTTGCATAGACTTTTATGAGGGAACAGTAGAATAAGCTTTCTGAATAATCTTTGAGGAAAACAGTAGAACAACATACAGGAAATAGTAGCAAACCAAAATATTTTCTTGAGTAAAATATTTCCTCTGCTCTTTCAGTATCATTTTGCTTCCTATTGTTCTAGCTTGATGTTACTAACTTCCTACTAACTTATATGAACATGTTTATTCTAAATTTGATGATAAGAAATATATAGAAGTGGGAAAGTACAATTACTGTCATACCTACAATCTGAGAGTATAAACTCTGAGATCTGTATGTCTGATGTTTGAGTCACAT
The DNA here is from genome assembly GCF_030936135.1 of Gavia stellata. Taxonomy (NCBI): domain Eukaryota; kingdom Metazoa; phylum Chordata; class Aves; order Gaviiformes; family Gaviidae; genus Gavia; species Gavia stellata. Next base: position 24,673,669 of record NC_082602.1, on the reverse strand, counting down.
ATTTTCTTTTTTTCACGGGATGTACATTACATATAGGGTTTAGTATCATAATGGTCAATTAAACACTATTTGATTCTTTGCTGGTGGGAGGAAGTTTGACAGAAATTCCAGGAGGGGGGGAAAAAGAGTCTGTGTGAAACATTTTATAACCATCCATGAAGAGTTAAATAAGGCAATGCCTTCTGCCTTTTTGGTTTTGGAGGGATTTTTTTGTATTTACTTTTTCTGTGATTAGGGAGATTTTGGCTCCTCTAGAAACCTTTTCCAGAAATATTTGTGTTAGAGATTTGAGGGAAGGGGGATGCAAAAACCATATTTTTGAACTTAAAATGCTGAATGTGGCGACGCTCACGTAAACCTGCTCCACATTCAAACCCTGTTGATGATTATTGTTTTTTTCCCCAAAAGGGAACAGGGACAGCAAAAACAAACAAGAATTTCCTCTTCCATTAACTGTGGCATTTCTGAAGCATGTAAGAGTACTAATATAATGCTTTCACTATTATAAAGGCTTCTGAAGAGGGGTCTACAAACAATGATGAGGAAGGGTGATACAGAAAGCTCAGATGCAGAGTAGTTAGGACAAGCCTTTCCTCAGAATTACCATTTCAGGGACAAATTGGTGTGACTGTCTTCCTTCCAGGGACCTGTTGTTCAGCCAGTGAAGGAGGCTTATAATATTTTCCCTGTTACCAAGATAATAGTTCAGTTCATATAACTAGCGCTGACCAGACTGATGGCCCTTCTTTGACCAGATCAAAGGGCTGGCTTCTTGGAAGAACTTCTTGAAGAGCTGAATAGCAGGCAGAAGTATGTTCATGAAAGAGCTGACTCTGATCAGCAGCAGCATTCCCCACCTCAACCAGAGGTTCCCTCCTCTGTGGTCAGAGGGCTGCCCTGCCACCTCACTTTACCAAAGACACTTCCACCTTTTCATCCTTAGAGTAGTTTAACCAAATCTTCCCGTCACAGGATGCCTGGCCTGCCCTGTCCCATTTTTATTCCCGCAATGAAGTGTGCAACAACTCCCGATGTAGAGTGATGTGTCTTACTCCAGTATGAGGGCCCAGAACCAGCTGAACCAACACAGATGTTGGACAAACAGTAGCAATTTAATCTCTGAAGTATTTAAAAAAAAAAAAAAGACAGGCAGAAAATCTTTTCAAACTTGTTAAGGTCTTTGTCACGGAAGAAAATATAGTGTTTCTTCTGATAATCCCAATTCCTTCTTTTGTCATCCAAGTAAATATCCTGACAGTGCTGGTAGCAATACATGCTTCTCATTTATCTATTTTCTGGCTCCATTTCTTTGCCTGTGCTGCTTCTTGCAGACCTTTCTAGATCTTGTGGCTTGGGCTTTCTCTGTTTCCAGTACAGACCATTTGGGGTCTTGCTGCTGAGATCCTTCCAGGAATAGAGAAAAGGCTGACTCAGACTCTGAGAAGTAGTGGTAGAAAGTGAGAAGTATTTTTATGTCTGTGTCATCTGCAGATTTTCTAGAGAATAAATTTCTAGACTAAATAGTGATCAGACTAAAAAGCTAATAACACTTTATCTTCCTAACTACTTTCTTCCCTCTTTTCTCCCAAGGTAAAGGTAGGTAATATTAAATGTAGCTCACTTAGGCACCCTCACTTTCCTGACACACCTACAGTTAATCTAACATCAAATGCAAAAACCCCTGGACTAGTTTTACATTGGCAGTAGTGCAAACCTTTGGTCTCCGTCTTCAAACTGACTGGTTTATTTCATAATCTTTTATGATTCTCATTGCCTTTGGGAGTCTATACTTGCTTAGCCTTTGGTTAAAAGAATTCATCTATTGGTATCTCCTGAGATATTACTTCATTCTGAATAAAGAAATATTAACCATCTTTTTGACCTGTAGACGACCTACAGCTTATCTGAATTTACTTCTTATCTTTGGTATCTCATCAGTGATGTTATACTGATGAAGTTAAAATAAAACCTTCAAAGTAAAAGAGTAAATGGCTATTCACCACTTATTTTTCTGAACATGAGGTACTACGAACAAAAATAGTCTTGCACACTGCAACTGCTCGAGTGCGGATCAGCTGCTTCTCAGTTTAGTCTTGTTTTCTGATTTCCTTCCTCTCCCCCACCCACCCATTCACATTCCTTTCTACTTCAGTTCTGGAATGTGTGGTCTGTGGCCAGCTGACAACTTTTTTTAAGAAATAAATTTGCGGATATTTAAACAAGGCATTTTAAAGATCTATGGGTGTGAGCAGGGAGAGCTGCTAGAATGAGCAGACAGTAGCTTGAATGTTTGAACGATTTCTCTTCCCCACCCCACATTTCCCACTTACGTCTTCGTTATGAAACTGGCTGTTGTTGGCATTTCAAAGTGCTTTAACAACTTCAGCTAACCTGTAGTGCTGCTTATGAATGCTGGGAGATGCATATCCTAGGAGACACATAGCCCCAGTAATCTGTTTGCTTATGTTAGTCTATACCAATTTTTCAGATATTTTACACCTGCACCTGTAAGTCTTATTCTTCTACTCTTTGGCTAGTGCAAACTGAACTCGTTTGTAAATAGGTTTTATTTCTCATAAAGTTGCAGTTTTTGTCATTGAGGATCAAAAAAGATCAACGGTGCTATACCACAGAAGGAAAGTGGTGGCTCCCAGGCAGACATCCTTTGCAAATGAGCTAGGAATGCCATCAGAATATAATGCAAACACTGGATCAAAATTAAGTAATGTAATGCCACTTTTGCAGTATAGGACAAGCTGTAGTTTGTACAACAGGTTTTGCAACCAATTACTGAATGACAGAACGAAACCTGAGAAAGTGAAGGAACAGCTAAAGTAAAGCACTATTGCCTGTTTCTGAAATCACTTAATACACTTCTTCAAAAGAATTTTGGGTTACCTGGCAGACAACATATATAATAGTAGTTTTCAGAAAACTAAAGCGCAGTAGTTTAGTAGTTGCTACTGCTACAGGTGGTGGATGCTGGATTGATAGAAAAAAAAATAATCTGTGAATCTGTCCATCTTAAAAAAAAAACAAAAAACACCCTACAGAAACCAACAGAACAAATCCACTCCCTGCTGCCCCCCCCCCCCCCCCCCCCCCCCATACGTTAGCCTCAATCATACAACTCATGTAGAAAGACCCATTGACAAATATCAATCTAGCCTACCTCAACCCTGCTGGAAACTTTTAGCTCAGCATCAGAAAAATCCTAAGCTTCCCAAAATTGTTGCCAGAAGTCTTGATCCTGCTTCTGTTGAGATCAATGAGAACTTTGACATGCAAACTAGAAGAAGGATTAACATTAAAATCACTCAGGATGTAATAGAAATAATAACTCTTTGATATCTTTTTGCTAATAAATTGCAAAGCACTTACTAAAAACAATGATCTGTAGGAGAACTAAATCATAGATGTGGAAGGCTATGTGGCAAGATTTCCCAGTAAGCCAGGGACAGATTGCAGCTCTTTCAAGTCCTGCTGTGGCGTTTTAATACATTCAACTATAAAATATTTGAATGTGTGTCCCTCAAAGCAATTTTCTGCAAAGAATTAACAAAGCAAAGCAATTCTCTCCTTCATCCTATATTTCTTTAGCAAGTGTCTTAACCTATTTCAAGAAGGGCTTGTTGTGGAAGTTTACACATCTAAATTGGCCAATTATTTCTTGGTGAAGTATTTTCACCACAATATCCTAGAGCAGAATATCACCTCTCTGAAGCTAGTGTGTTTACAGAGTGTTATAATTCCTGGGTTTATGATATTTTATGTGTTAGTGTTAACAGTCTGGTTTGGAAAATGGATGGTGGTCTGACACAATTGCATACACATCCTGTAGGTGATATGGAAAGTAGGGGGCAAGCTGGAGAAGACGGCTTAGTCTGACCATTTTGGATTTCCAAATTATTCCGGAAGTTCATGAACTCCAGCTGATCAGAGTCCTAAATTTCTTCTGGAATAATGTTTATTTTCTTACACTAAGAATTAACTAATTTTAGGTGGTACCACAAAGCTTTCCCTTTTGATGTCCTGCATAAATTCAAGGAAGCCTAATGCTAGTAGATATAATAGGGAAGGGTAATGTGAAATAAAGTAACAGTGGATAGATTTTGATCTTACTGCTGTTTTGGAAGAGTCTTGATTTTGAGTTTTGTTAAAAGGTTGCTCTATTAAAAAAAGATAAAAAATTGGATGCTTGAAAATAACTGTTTTTAATGTAATCTACTCTAAGACAATGATCTCTGTGTGACTAGTGGACTTATGAAGCTACTTACCAGTAGAGTAAAACAAGGATAAGGTGTGTAATACTGTTTGCATTAGTAAATAAAGGGGATGGGTACAGCAGGAGTTTGCCTTGTCTGACGTGGCACAGTACTGATGAAGTCTCTGGGTGTTAGTATGGGAGACAGTGGGTGTCACAGTTACAGTGCATTTATGATTTATATGTTTAAGTATTCAGTAATCTTGTTTTATTATAAACACCCTATGCATTACAAATATCTTCCTTCTTCAGACCAATTTAGACACTCAGAAATCATTCATTTTGGTGAGAAGAAGCAAATAAGTAAAAAGATGGGCAAAGGACAAGCTTTTCTTGTTGAGTTACTTCCAGAGTCATTCCTTGTCGTAAGTGGAGTGACATGGAGCATTTATTTTAATTCCCATTGAGGGCCCTCTGAGCACACACTTCCATTTGCTTCTCTGTTTTTTCATGGAGTAGACTTTTTTCTTCTGTTCTCTAAAAGAAATTTCTGGTAACGAGCATAAAACCAGGCTGCCTTGGGACATTAGACAGATAAGAATTTAACAAAGTTGTTGACTGAATCATAAATGTGCTAGGGCTGTCTGGGCTTCTCTGAGTGAGTTCCTGGGTAGTCCTGTTGTGCTGGTTTTGGCTGGGATAGAGTTAATTTTCTTCACAGGAGCTAGTATGGGGCTGTGTTTTGGATTTATGCTGAAAACAGCGTTGATAGACAGGGATGTTTTAGTTACTGCTGACCAGTGCTTACACAGAGTTAAGGCCTTTTCTGCTTCTCACCCCACCCCACCAGCGAGTAGGCTGGGGGTGCACAAGAAGTTGGGAGGGGACACAGCCGGGACAGCTGACCCCAACTGACCAAAGGGATATTCCATACCATATGATGTCATGCTCAGTATATGAACTAGGGGGAAATCTGGCTGGGGGACCTCTGCTTGGGGACAGGCTGGGTATCAGTAGGAGGGTGGTGAGCAATTGTTTTCATTTGCATCACTTGTCTCTCTTGTTTGTTGTTGTTGTTTTCCTTTTCACTACAATTTTTGTTATCATTTTTATTATTTTATTTTATTTCATTTATTAAACTGTTCTTATCTCAACCCACGAGCTTTCTCACTTTTACTTTTCCGATTCTTTCCCCCATCCCACTGGGACGGGGGGGAGTGAGTGAGCGAGCGGCTGTGTGGTGCTTAGTTGCCAGCTGGGCTTAAACCACGACACCTGTGAAGAAATTCTTACAAGCAGGAACATCTGATGCCTCCAGCTTCCATAACCATCCTGCAGAATTTTGATACTTGAAAGCAAAGACTATGCCATAGTGATGACTATTGCAAGTGTTTGTTCAGTGTACATCAGTTGTACACAAGGCCATTATTTTGAAACAAGATAAAACCAAATTTTATTCAAATCATGTGAGAAAGGTGAAAACATCAGGTAAAAACTGATTGTTCATGTTATGCAGACTCAAGGGAAAAAGCCTTTATTTTTTCTATGGACCTTTTCCTCCAAATGATCACAGAAAACATCAAAGGGAGAACTAAAGCTTGATCACCACTCTTGATGGTTTTATTCTTGCTACTGTAACTGTACTTCAGGAGCATTCAGGAAATATGTGCAAGTTTTAAAATGTATATCTCTTATTTTATTTCATTGGCTACTAAATTGAGTACTGGGTTAATTTTAAACTCTTTAATCTGTTCCTAAGTGATGTGGAGAAATACACTTATGACCTTCTGCAAAAGTGTATTAATTTCTGATCTTCCCATTGTAGACTTAGAGGAAATTCTTAGATACATTGGATGTTTTGGTTCATGTTGGGAAACGGACTGAAAATGGACCAGGAGGACAACTGCATGGTGGTGTTGCATGGTCTGCATTTCAGCCTGACTCTGCTGAAGCACAGGCTGCCCCACTGGGGCTGTGCTGCCTTTGCCAGCACAGACCCTGCCTTTCAATCTAACACTCCTTGAAGACATTTTCCTGCTCTGGAGTTTATCCCATGTCAGGTTATTGGTGTATCAGCAAAATCACCACTGTCTTGATGATTAAGGGGAAAAAGAAAAGTGGTTTGGGGGGAAGGAAAGAAGCAAAGAGGGCAAGCTTTCTTCTGCTTTTAGAAATGACTGGATGACTCTAATGTCCTGTGGGAAGACATGTCAGACTCTTTCATGGTCCCCCTGCAAAGATGTGTTCAATTGATATTCGGCATTACCACAAAATATTGAAATGTATGGCAGGAAGGATGGTGGGGTGACTGAGACTGTTAGTGATGGAGCTACCCAGACAAAAGTTTTCATTTGGGGGACAGTGTTTTGGTAAGGTTTCCAGTTCTTCAGTAGGAATGCCCATTGTGTAAGAGAAGAAATAATATATTGAATTTGTATGCTTTAAAAGTGGTAGACTTTTTTTGGTATGAAAATAAAGACAAGAAAATTGGCTTCAAAACACATTCCTAATGCTTAAACCATTCTCTGGAATATAAAAGTACTTAGACTGAGGGGGGAAATGGAGAGTAGATGAAGAGATTATTTTTAAAAGTATTATTTTTTAAGGTCGACTCTTATTGTTACAGCCCAGCCGTACAACCATCTCAAAGTTTTATCACCTATCACAATATTTGAACTTATTCATGATCAGTATTCACAGCCAACCATTAGTTTACATAGGTATCCGATCATTTAAAACGTCAAACAAAGTTGTTCTTTATCTAGCATGGACTGATAAGAAAATATTGTTTACTTACTTCATTCAAAGCAAGTTGGATCACTTGGCTTATTTTAGAGCATACTTTACCGTACCATACTGAAACCCTGGCCGGGAGAATCAACCCTTTGAATGAACTTAGGTCCAAATATTGATGGCAGTAACATGCCTTCAAATACCTATTTGAAATGTGAAAGGTTACACCTTCACAGAGAAGCAACTGAAGATTGCAGCAAAGCTGTGAAATTGTGGCTGAATCTCGGTCCAGCAGTTCCAACCGAGATGAGCTTATCTGACACTCTTGCAGTGGCAGTGTAATTGTCTCTAAAATTGAAAATACAAGAAAGATGTCATCTGACTGTCATGTTTCTGTAAAATGTTGTTTTTCAAACTTTCTCTGAAGCTTCCAGATTAGGTCTCAGCTAAGCAAAAACATTTTTTTTCTTTTTCCTGGCACCTGATTTCCTACAAAAGCTAATTCTGATATTTTGTCTGTGGGTGTGGTGGGTTTTTCTGGTTGTGTGTTGTGTGGTGGTGTGTTCGCTTGTGTTTTAGGGGGGAGGGGAGGGGGTGCAGAGTTTGTAGCTTGTTGTTGGGTTTTTTGGTGTGATTTTTTTTTGTTGGGTCTTTTTTGGTGTTTGGTGTGGGTTTTTTGTTTTGTTTTAGAAAACCACTGACCTCAAGTTTACACAATTCATCATATGACCTGTCTTCCCTACTGCATATGGACTGAGTTCATCTACATCCAGGGTTAGTTATACTGTGGTACCTTTTGGAATGACGACATGAAATGGTTTCTGAAAACCATCTGATACCACTTGTATAACCTATGCTGAAAAACAAGCAAGTGGGTGATCCTTCTAATAAGCCTTGATATAGCTGTGCATCTTCAGCAAAAGATAGCTAGGAGTTTTTTTCCTGTAATGGAAGAAAACATTGAACACTACTACTATTTTATTTTACTTAAAGTGGAGTAAAGGGTTAGATCAATTTGGCAGCCATGCTAAGGAATTGCTGTGTGTTGTGGTAACAACTTAAAAAATTCAGGCTGTAAAATATCATTAAAATTGGGATTAATCAGGATTAACACACATTGGGGGGTGGGGAATGCATTATTAAGTCTCCTTGACACCTTCACAGATTTCAGGGCTGTGTTTCACTTGAAAATAAATACCTCATGGATTCCTGTAAGTTTCAGTAAATATATTTTTATTGATACAATATAGACATCCTCTTTACAAGAACAGCATTTAAAACAAGTTTATATTTACCAAAGCAGTACATCCTTGGGTTATTTTGGGTTTGTTTTTAATTTGCTTGTCCCCTGACCCTCTTGCTTATTTCCTCTGGCAATAGCTGTTCCTAGCCTATAAATGTGCTCTGAACACAGAGGAACTCTGCTGTTAACTATGATTTCAGAAGTGTAAATCTATGACAATAAATATCCTAAAGTCAAGAAAGACTAGATGTTAAGCTTTTTTTCACATGGCCAGTAGTAATAGTAGTTTGATATAACATATACAAACTAGAGGAATATTCTTATGGTGAATATTCTTTTTGGCTTTTCCTGTTTCCTAGTGACACAGTTGGAAGCAGGAAACTCTTTCTGAGTTTTGAGCTGCAGTAGTCCAAAGGATATCCTTGTCTCTCTCCACCTCTATAAATAAAGTGGGAGAACTTTTACCCTGCCTCTAAAAATCAGTATGTGTAACTTCCAGGTTGTTTACAAGAAGAGTCAGAGCTGTTCATAACTATTTGATTTGTTTGCCACTAACGAGAAATGAAGTATTATACACCCAATGTTACTTTGTGAGGTTTCTGACAAATCTTAGACCCCCCCCAACCACACACACTCAGAGTCTGGGCATCTAATTATTTACTTCAGTTATGTAATTCTACCTGCAAGGGAAGTATCACAGGAAGATTGGATTTTGGTTAAAAAGGGAAAACTTATTTTATTTTGTAGCTGAACAACTTTGGGCCTCTTTCTTTCCTCTTCCACTTGGTAAATTTTCCAGAATACATCACATCTTAATGTAACCCAATATTCGTATTGCTAGGATGAGCTGGAATAGGATTTGTCTACCTTGTTCAGTAAAGCACAATGAAGTACCTTCACAATAGTCTAATTTTGGTTTAAGCTTTCAGGGTTTTTTTAGAGAGATCTATTTATAGAACATCTGCTTAATCACTCAAGCCAGTTTGCTACAAGCCTGCACCAAAGTTAGTGGAAATGGGTGGTTTCAAGGAGGAGCAATATCAGCTTGTATGTAGCTGCCTTAATATCAGGTTCCCGATTCCTATAGGAAAATGCTGGAGTGGTCAGACAGGAACCACGAGAATGAGAGGAGGATGTAAAACTTCATCTAAAATCTCAAGAAGTTCAATCCACTTACTTTATCACCTGTAGGCTAAAGGTATTTTTTTCTAATATATAACAAATAGGTCTTGAAAATAGGTACCTCTCCTATTGATCAATTAAAAGTAGAACAAAGTTCCATGTCTGCAGTTTGAAGCTAAGCAACTTCTCATAGAGACAAGGTGCAGATTATCTAGAAATGACAGTAATTAATCTTTATGCCAATTTTAGTAGAGACAACAGTAGGTTTTCCATTCCTGGAAGCATATAAATCAAAGTTGGATATCTTTTTTCTGAATGGTTATTTATATTTCATTCCTACTTAGGACATAGCTCCGGAAACTCCTAGAGTTTCTCTTATGCAGGAGATGAGGCTATCAGAGCACCAGTGGACTCCCTGATTACTAAGAAGTGTTCCACTATATTGACAATATTTAGTGGGTGAAAGCCTGGCTACGTGGAGTTTGGAAATACTGTCACTAATTTAAATATTACCATAACTTTGCAATATTTTTATTTGCCTGGGTGATCTAAATACGCAGTAGTAATTCTGGATTTACGATTTGGGATTATGAATTATTGTTTCTGAAATGATGGCATAGTCAGGAGATGAAAGCAGGGTTTTACTCCTCTGCAAACACGGACGCAGGAGGCTGCATGCGGCTGTGTTGCTGGCCATGGTTCACGAGCTGTATGTGATCCAGAACATCCATTCAGTGCGTTTGAGACGGGAAGTGTGAACAGCAGCATCAGCAGATGGAGGCGCCTGATTTTTGCAGTTTCTCTGGAAATTCAGAGCCTGTCTGCTACCTCAACATAGCAGCAGTTCCCAAGCAAAATGGTACTGAGGGGGCATAGGCTGGAAATTTCTGCAGTCAATTTTTCCATCACTATTCCTGTTGAGGAGTGATTTTGCCTCTCTTAGCCAGCATAGACAAGGCAGGGTCTATAAACACGGTGTAACTGCTGCCCCAGGAGGCAATAAGGCACACGGTGGTACTTTGAGGTTATACCACCTGCTCTATGGCCACCTGCTGAGATAAGATGTAGGAACAAATCCCTAATCATGGATCACTAATTTAGGCCATGGACTTTGACTTTCCTAAGTGCAGGGAAGGTTGATGTCACTTTCTTCTGTTATCAAGATCTAGTTAAAGACAGTTAGAGAAGGAGAGAAGAGATCAGAAATTCCACTTGCAGCCTATTCTAAGAAGGGATCTAACATAGAAAGCAGAAAAGGAGGAAGGAAATAAATTAATATATTTGGAAGGAATTTGTGTTCACAGACAGACCAGTAATCATATGAACAAAACTGAGCAAAGAAACAACATGTAATAGCTTTGTCTTTGACTGTTCTCTCCCTCTGTTTTCTACCTGCTCCCCAGACATGTCAGGAGGAATGCAAAAACTTCCATTGTCCCCTTCTTTGAACACCCCCTCTGCCCCAGACAGACATATATACTCACTCACTCTTAATTTTTACTAAGGACTGAGAATATTTTTCCCCCCTCTTTGTGAAGAAAGGGAGTAACCTTTCCAGAGAAGATGCATGTTAGTAGCCTTATTCCTGTGATCATTTTTCCATCAGTACTATACAGCTTCACCATCTGACAAGCTGTCCCTAAATATCCCAGTCAGACGTCTGTTTTTCCTTCACTTGGTACTTTCACCAGGGAGGTTTTACTGCACCATGTAGTTGCAAGGCAGGAGAAGGAAGAGGTGGGAACACTAACAGGGATGGAGAATGAGGGTCACCTACATCCTTTGTCCCTCCTTTTTTTTTCCCCATTCCACAACACTGCACCTCCCCCCCCCCTCCCCCCCCCCCCCCCCCCCCCAAAGATGAGGGAGTTCTTCGTGGTTCTTTGTTTTCAACTTCAGATCATGTTATGTGATTATGCTTCTACACTGTTTTGCAAAAACCGCACCTGCTGAAGGGTACCAACTCTGTTTGGGGTCCCTTGTGCCAGGCAGTGTACAAAGACCTACTAAGAAATGCCTTTGCCTAAGGGGCTTTAATTTAAAAAAGGCAAATGGAAGAATAATGGAAGAGAGGAAAACGGAGACATGTGGTATGATCTACCCCCAGTCACATTGGGAAACTGATTCAGCCTAGTGAAACATTGTAATTACTATTGACTAAGAAATAAAGTAGAAGCCTAATTTGGAAAAAGAGGTATGTCAGGTATCAAAAAAGTCTGGTACTTATTGCTTCTGGTAGATACACCAAGAATTATAGATAATATTGCAGGACATCCAGAGGCAGCTTTAATAAATGTATTTCTATCCTGTTCACCAGCACACTGTCTAAGAGGTTTAGGCTCTACAATGCTATTAGAGTGGCAAACTTCACGCGGTAAAATTCATGGTGCCAAGGAGGCATCCCAGTTCCCTGAACATGGCTTTGTACCCCAAAATCAGGTTTACAGAAAAGACTGATATGAGTGATGAACCACAAAAGCCAGCTGATCAAAAAGACTGAAAAAAGTTGTGTGTTAACTTTTCCTTGGTACTTTGTACCCATTTTGTCTAGGTCTGGAATCAGATTCTTAAACCTGTGCCAAAATAAAAACACAACGAAAAAACAGAGCAAAAGTGTCTGTTTCTGAAGACAAAGCCACAAATGATGAATAGAAGGTGGAAAGAGGTATAGCACAGTTGTGACATTCTCATCATTTATTCTAGTTGTTAAAGCAATTCATTTTGCATGCAGGAGGCTTTTTCTCTGCCTGAGGGAAAAAAAACCCACCTTGCACTGAACAGTCTGCCTATTTGTTTAGATGGCCTCATGTTGAGGTTGTGTTGCTGGGAAGAAAGAGCTAGGTTTGGCTGGGCTAAAGGCAGGAGAGCAATTCAGTACTCATTTCTGCCCCCTCAGCTGAAGATAGATCCTGGGAATGGGGAGACCTATATATATTAAAGGGGGCTGGGAGATGGTAGTTTGCTTTGTTTCCAGACTGTTGAATATAAAACTATTCTGATAATATGTATACAACTTCCTTCTAGTCCTGTCTTCGTGCAGCAGAAGTAGCTATGTCCCAAGCAAAAACAATGTTTCATCCTGTCAGACTTGGGTGGAAAGGGGAGGGGAGGATAAAACATGAAAACAATTAAAAATGTTTATTTTTAATAGTGTCTGGCAGTAGTCAGAGTTTTCAAAACTTTAAATAAACAAAGGTCATAGTCAATGATGAGAAACATATGCCATACCCATGTTTTTGAAAATGTAGATAAAGAAAACACATAATAAATAGTACTATGTAGGTGGCTCTTTACGGGAGACTCATCAAAACTACCATTGCAATTTTCAATAGTATCAGAAAGCCCTTGGCCCAGGGAGGAATGGAAAATTGAGGTGCCTGTGCCCTGTTCCCTGCGTTACCACTGTCCTGCTGGATTTCTTCTCCTTTTCTCCTTTTTTTATTTTTGGTTTGGGGACAGGACTTTCTGTGCCTGGAGAAGGCATGTGTATAGCACAGCGGGCCCAGATCTTTGTACCAGCCTGTAGCTGCTTCTGCGACACGTGCAGGATTTAAAGAAATGTACTACTATGTGGAAAGTGGAAAGCTATGTTCAGTGACTAACCAATGCTAAAGCTCTGGCAAAGAGGACAAAACCTAAATTTCTGGTGTTTGAAAGAAGATGAGGGCAACGTAAGGATCAGTCCAGGCCAGGAAGCAAATACAAACCAGGGTGCGTGGTCAGCAGCCCCTCTCTGTCGCTGGGGATGGGTGCAGGAATACGGCTCCAATTATCTGAGCTATTTATGTGCACTTGCTTTTGGCAATCTTGCTTTGGAATGCTGTTTGTAAAAGGTTTCATACTTTTCTATTAAGCTTCTTAAAGGGCCATTATGCATTCACAAAAATCCATATCCATCTGGTAAGGAATGTTTCCTGACTCAATTAACACCGTGTGCATACCAATTGCTGCCATTCTGGAGTGTGATTCAGTATTCCGAATGTGCTTGCATATTAAGAGAGGAGGTTAGGAAATAGAGTGGGAAAACAGTGCATTTTACAAGAAAGGAATAAAGAATAATAGCTTCTTAGTGATTCTCAGGAGCTAGAAGTCTTCATTTAAAAACCAGCTCTCGCCAGCTTATTTTGTGGTAGGTTTAGTGTCTGATACTTGTTAATACCTGTATGACACAGAGCTTTAGAAGTGAGAAGCAGAAATAATTTCAGTGATCTTTTCCGGTTATTTTATTTTCCTGAATATTGTCCTTATTCAAGTAGTATATTTATGGGTTATTAATCACAGATGTTTAAACTGGTTCTAATATTCCTTATCGCACGCTTTTAGAGAGCTTTAGAAGGATTTGGTTTTCGTGAAATTGTTTTCACAGTAGGCTTTTTGGATATTAGCATTTCCGAGTTTTAAGGCAACAGCTACATTCTCAGCATCTAGTCCTGATACAGTAAGATTCAGATGTATGTGGGGCCCTTTAAAAGTGATAATGTTTTCATGAATCATCTATGTTATGCTTAACAGCAATTAAGATTTGCAAATACATATGCTTTTTATTTTTCATGCCTGTAATACTACTTCTTTTAAGTGTTTTTTTTTGGTTGACATTTGCTGCTGTTGCTGTACATAGTACTGTAGTTACATAGTATTTTGATTTAATACTGAAGGTTTTCCTTTCTAAAAGTACCGAGATGAATGATTTAAAAGGACGTAATGCTGCTTAAGAAACAGGATGGTGACTAAAATATTATGGAGGGGATGATTAGTCTTGATGTTTTTGCATGAGGAGACCAAGGCAACACTCCATTTCTCCAAGAATGCATAGAAGGCATAAAAGCAAATTCAAGAATTTCTAAAAATCTGAAAGACATTGGAAATAGAGGGAAGAAGGCATCCACCTGACAGAAGAGAAGGTCTGTTTCTAAACCACCTTTAAGCTGAAGGAAAGAATCGTTTGGGGTAAACATGAGCTCTCCAAAGGAACTTGAAAGAAATAGTACGTAACAGTGACTGACACAATTTCAAGTGGCTTGAAGTGGGAAATGAAATTAAAATGGGAATATGCAGACACAAAATAAAAGATGCAACTTTCTGCTTGTAAGGCATCAGGGACAGAAATTTGTTTTGACAGAAGGAATTTAGAGAAAGATGGAAACACGTTAGAATTTAGTTGGACTGAGGGATTATTGATAGTAGAATTGTTGCACAGCTGTTAGTGGTAATTGGATTTGTTGGCTTTTCATGTTAGAGCTTCTATCAATGGACTTTCGAACTTGGCCACAAAATACGGATCTACTTAAATCCTCTACAAAATGAGTTCAAGCAGTGGTATACTTTACTTTTTAAAAACTCTCTTCATGTATAAGTAAGAGTTCTCATTTAGTCTTTGTCATTTGTGTTCCCTATGTTTTCAGTTGGCCACTTAAAACCTAAAAAGTTAGTTATCAGAACCACAGGCTATGCATGAAATCTTCTCTATAACGCTACTGTTGGCATTCGGATAGGATTCCACATAACTGAGTGACAAGGATAAAATGTAACAGGCAATGCAACATCTATCTTATGGATTTATTGTATAATGAGATTCTTATTTTAATCGTTGTCTTTCAAATTATAAATTGTTGTTTTTCCTTCTTTTGCTGTAAGTGAATAAAACAGCAAGCAGTGAAATACATGTTAGGTTAGTATGTCATCTTAATTCACTGGATGCATGATAGCAAGTAACCCAGAAATTTGTTGAATATCCTTGCCATTAAGTTGATTAAGAAGGGAAATAATAGAGTAATAACTACTTTTATTTTGCACCGTTCATATATTGTCACAAGATGGTACAGCCAATTATCTAATTGGTAGCTGAAGAGAAGATGGCAGCTAGACTTTTTTCCCAGAGGTACACAGCAAAAGAAGGGGGGGGGGGGGATAGCTACAATTTGTAGCAAGGGAAATTATTTTAAGAGCTAAGGAGAAAAAAATCCTTTGCAGCAAGGATGGCCAAACACTGGAGCGGGGCCCAGAGGCTGTGAAATCCCCATCTGTATAGTGATTCAAAATGTGACCAGACAAGCCCTGAGTAACCAAATGTACTTTTGAAGCTGGCACTGTTTTAACTGGGGTCTTGAACCAGGTGATACCCAGAGCTCCCTTCTGACAAATCATTCTGGCATTCTCTGACTGCTTCAAACCCAAACTGTGTTAACAAATAAAGTGTATTTAAAGGCCATTAATGAAGTTGCACAATAGGTATTGCTTTTGCTACTTATGTCGATGACCATTGCCATCTTCCTGACCTTAGAATATGCACTTACCATTTTATGTGTCTTCTGCAATGAAGAGAGTACCTAACCTGCCACCTCTAGAAGTACGAAAGAGGGTATTAAGAGATCTTCACAATTCAGGAAGGTGTGGAAAAGACTCATTTGACCTTCTTTATACAGGGAGATGACAGAGAGAAAATGCATTTTTGTATGACAGGAAAATAAAGCTTGAAATAGCTCTTTACCTGAAGAATACTCAGTTTTCAGGGAGCTAGGTTTTTCTGTGGTTTTCTTTCCCTTTGTCTCTGATACAAGGCATGCTGGTAAGTCACTCAGAATTCTCATGTCTTAGGAATGAACAACACTGAGAAGCACTGGCATGTGTGCATCAACATCCAAAAATATGTCCTCCCAATGCATCTTAAAATCATGTGTGAGAGAAAGAGAGGGTGGCTCTCCTGAAAGCCCTGCATTCCTGCAGGAATAGATGCCTGGGTCTCTGGGACAGAAGGCAGCTGCTGTCCCCTCTGTACTCTCTGCTCTGCCTTCTGCAGGACAGTGTTTCAATTTTCAGTGCAGTTTTGCAGCGTGAACCTTACCCCATGTGAGAAATCAGATGGTACAAAGTGGGGGAAAAAAAAAAAAGCTGCTTCTCCTTTGGCTGCCCATGCAAAAGTTTTATTCTTCTGCTACTGTGCAAGTAAATAAAACAGCATGAAGAGATGAAGGCTAGAATGTTAAAAAATATGTGCCATTAATAGCATTTCTGAACAATTTCAATCTGTTCTCTGAGGCAGCTGAGGGACTTGGTAACAGTTGGAGTTGCATTTGGTGGTCACCAGATTTTTACACTGATACATACTCCCATGTAGGTATGATTTTTTTTTTTGGGGGGGGAGGGGAGTTTATTTCACAATAACTCAAGTATTCATTGGAAAATGCTTGGCTCAGCTTTGAGAAACAGCTAACACTCTAGCTTTTTCCTGCAAATATTATTTATTTAACTGTTGACAATTTTGTGGTAATTATTCTACTCCCCACGGATAGCTTATCATTATTTGTATATAACTTCAGAGCTACATTCTCAGTTTCTAACAGAATTTTGCATGGGTCTCTGCTCTGCTACAAACCAAATAAAGCCACGTTTTTTTTCACAAGAGGTCTTTAACTTCAAGGACCTCCTTATTTCAATGTAACTTTTTTTGGAAACCTGTCACCCTGCAAGGACAGAAGTGGTCAAATCCATTTTGATTTCAGATACAATACTATATTTATAACTGTAAATATGCAAAATATAAGTGGAGGGAAACAACGAAGTGATATTTGAGGGTTTCTTACATTATGATTTCTTAACATAGAAACAATATGGAGGTGTTTCTCATTGTGCTAATGCAGAATAGCAGAAATGGAAATCCTGTTTTGTCAGTTCTTTCTAACACAGCATTGTTCCCCCGGTACATGATTCCCTGCTCTGATTACTCCAGTTCTGAATGACTCAGTTTCCGCATTTCCCTAAAAGATTACTCAGTCTGTGAAATAGGTTGAGGACTGTTTTGCCGAGTCTGTTTCCACACTCAGTTTTATCCAATTAATTCTAGTGATTGGCGACAATTCTGGACAATTTTGCTTTTGTTTTATCATCTTTGTTTCGAAATTGTCAATGCCGTATATGAGCTCTTTATGGAACAGGACTATCCTACCTCGAATACTGTTGTGTTAGTTCCCTCTGTGTGAAGCTAAAAATCATAGGGCTCTTTCTATGAGAATGTTGTACTGCGTGCTTTTATCCATTCTGCTTTTTTCCTCTATTACCTTTCAAATAATGTCTTTTCACAGAATTCCAAGTGTCCCAGTGGAAACCTGCTCTGGATTGTTTTTCTCCCACTTACTTTACCTATCCTTTTTCTAGGCCAAATCTCTTCTAGGCTTGTTTTTTTAATAATTTCTTTGCAAAGGTTTACAGACATAAGATGGTGTTATGCTGATGCGACCAGTAGCATGAGATAGTTATGATGGGATAACGGTGTTGGGATACCGAGGCGCTGGAGGAAATGGGGTGAATGATTCATTGTTTCACTACTGTCAATAAAGGGTCAATGTTCAAGGAGTTAGAGGGCTGAGAGAGTGCCAGCTTCTGGATCAGAAATAAAACAAAAGCCCTGACGGTTTGTGGTTATTAAAGTTTCCATGGCGCTCTTCCAATACTAACATACAATTTTGAAATCCTGACAAAATTCAAATTGACTTATTTACATTCTGCCTCCCCATATTTCCTATTATTGTATAACACATGCTTGTTACTTAATTGCTGTGTAATGTCCTGTGATGCTAAGCAGGTGCTGCTGCTGTTTTGTGCTTGGGAACATGATCTCAATGTAATGTAAACCTGTAGTTTAATGAATCACCTGTATTTCTAACTTCTGATTCCTTTTTATATTGTTCATCTTTGTTCAGGTTAATACCGTTTTAGGACTGTCTTCCTAAATTTATTTACATTCCTTTTTAACACTTACACACTCAGCCAAAGGATAAAATTTCCCTCCCAAGTACTGTTGTAACGTCATGGTGTATGCATACACACAGAGACCTATTTAAAATCCTTAAGACTTTTGATGCACAGAAATAAAAAAACAAAGAAAACAGCCACATATAGTAATTTTCTTACTTCCCTGATTTAAGAAAATTTATGCTTCAATTCTATGATTTAATCAAATAACTAAAGCAAGAATTTGACTGTAAAGAAATTATTAAAATTAGAAAATATTTTATGTTTCAAGTAAATCTCTTGTCTTGCTTCTGACTGCCAGGATGTTCATCTGAGCAGGACCTGGCATTCTAGGCTCCTTAAGTGTTTCTTAAGTTCTCCTGGTTGGCTTTGTGGGCAGAAGGAGACCAGCACACATCACATTCTGGTTGCTGACCAAACCAAGAGAGAAAACTGTAAGGATAGATATCCTAAAGTGTGTTCCTTCTAATATATGTGTACAATAACCTTGGGCTAGATTTAAAAAAGATTTGAGAGAAATTGAAGGGTCCAAGATCAACTATAACTTAAAAAATCCTCACTCAGTTCTATTTAACAACACAGACACGTAAATTCTCCAAGTATCTTTGACTTTAATATATCCTATAAACTCATAATTCTCTTTTTGCACACACCAAAACCCATCTGAGGAGCTCATGCTCTATCATATGCTATCTGCTGTGTAAGTGTCCAAAGGCACCTAAGCTGTAGGCACACAGTTGGTCTAAAACTGGCAGTTTTGGAACCCAAACATAGTGCAATGTTTTCTGCTTTTCAAGTTGCTGTGCTGCAACTTTTTTCTTCCCATCTTACAAGGGAATCTGGGATTATACCACCTTCCCAAAGCAAGGGAAATTCAGTTGTTTGCAACTTCAACCTGCTCATTATATGCATGTTCTGAAGTCTGGGAAAGTAGTTAGCTGCCGCAAACATTAACTATTCTGCTGTGCTGGCTGGTGACAACTGAAGTGGTACCAAGCTTTGTAGGTGCCCAGGTCCTTTTTCAATCGAATCTGTTTAGACTGCGAGATCTCAGGGCAGGAACCATCATCTGTGCTTGTAAATCATCATACAAATTTTACTTTCTTCATATTTGAAGATGACAGTGAAGGAGGGGGAAGAAGACTGAGATTTTTGTTTCATTATTTGTAATAAAGCAAGAATAAAAGGATCAGATGCATTGGGAACTGGAGAGGAAACTCTCCTTATTTTTCACCTTTAATGTTAGGAATAACAACTGCTTTTCTACCTTTACTGTAGGATTTGACAGATTGCTTCAATGTGATTGTAAACCTTCTTGTTCTTTAATAAAACTATATTCTTCAAAAACTTTCAGGATCAGTGAGTTAGAAAAATTGTTAAAATTCTGCTAGCGAGTGTTTAGGGCTAAGTTTGATTGAAAAATTCCATACCTTCTCAGCAAGGTTAACACTGAATGAAATCCATGCTGTATCTCAGTAAATGTGTATTCTCCACTTGTGCCTTCAAAAACGGTATGGGTGAGACAGAATTTTTTAACGCTAAAAAACCATTTGCAAATGTAAATGCTACAGAGGTTTTCTTTATCATAAAGAACAGCATGCAACCATTACGCTGTTGAGTGGTCTCATGTAACACAGTCCATTTTGCTGTCTGCCAGTAAGCCTTACACAACTTTGCTTTTAAAAATAAAAGAACAGAGGTTGTAATATTTATGGTTCTTTAAATCGACAACTGTACAGAAAAAGATTGTTCCTGAGAAAGTTCCTATTAGCCTGGAATTTCACAAGGGCACTAACCCTTCTATCACTTTATTAATAAACTTAGTGCCTAAAGGCTCCAATTAGGTATTAGCACGCAGTGATAACAGGCACTGTAAATATGCAAGATAAATCTTCCCTAAGGGACTATAATACAATATTGTTTTAAAAAAACTAGTAATTTCTTAAAATAGCTTTACAGCCATGCAGGCTCTTACTAACTTTGGCCTAGATCCTGCAAGGAAAATGTGCATTCTGGGTCTCCATTGAGTAAGAGAAGGCGAGGAACTTGTTCCTTTTGTAAAAGCCCATTAAAGATGTAAGTCCCTGTTACAAATTGGAATTTTTGTTCATCTTCAGCAAAAAAACAGGGTAGCTTGCAGTTGATGCTGAAAATCTGCCCTAAGAGTTATTAATCATATAACATAAAATACTATTGAGAATGCTCCAAAGCCATAGAGTGCCATAAATAACACACAAATACAAGCAGAAAAGAAAGAAATCTGCTTGATGACCTGGACAATGAAGCGGTCTTTGACTACAGATCAAACCTTTGATTTAGGCTGTGTCTAGAGCATTAGCTGAGGTGTCTGAAGTCAGCTAACTGCCTGGAACCCCGGCACCCCGCGATGGCAGGGGCCAGGCAGCGGAGAACTGGCTGGAGGACTGTCCTGTTTCTTGGTCTACGCTGACCTTTGCCCATGGCCTGAAACTTCTTTCCCACCAGCATAGGTGCGAACAGCGCTTTGCACACGTCTTTCTCAAGAGCGGTGGGGAGGATGGCTATTCTCAAAATTAGATTCCTAACCTGTATAATTTTTCTGGCTCCTGATTTTCCAACCTGTGCCTAGGCTGGTCGCACCCCCTTTGCAGGGCCGCTCGTCCTTGGCGCATCTGGCTGTTTTTCCCCCGTTACCGGACACCCAACGCGGGTTGAAAGCACCGCGGCCAGCGCAAGTAGCGGCCGCTCGGGGAGCTCCCCGGGGCCGCGGCTGCCGGCGGGGCGCGGGGGCGGCCCCGGCCCCCGAGGGGGGGCCGCGCCCGGTGGGTGGCGGGCGGCGGCGGGAGGAGGGGGCCCGCTGCGCGCCGCGGGGTCCGCCCAGCGCCGCCGCTGCACGGGCTGCGGCAGGAAAGGAGCGGCGGCTCCTTACAGGAGGAGGAGGAGGAGGAGGAGGAAGGGGGAGTCCCTCCGAGCGGAGCCGGCCGCAGCGAGAGGCGCGGCGGGGCGGGGTGGGCGCAGGAGGCGTGGAGGGGACCGCGGCGCCCGCGGAGCGGCGCGGAGCGGCGCGTGCCATGAGCGGCGCGGAGCGGCGGGCGCGGCAGCTGGCGGCTCGCTCGCTGGCTCAGCATGCGCGGGCTGTGCCGCCGCCTCCTCTGCCTGGTGGCCGCCGCGCTGGGGCTGTGCGGGGGCAGCAGGAACTGCCCCGACCTCATCGTGGACCGCTGCCTCTGCGCCGCCGAGCGCGCCAAGGGGCCCGGCCGCCCGGCCCTCCGCATCAAAGTGGTCTGCAGCGGCGGCGACTTGGTGGAAACTTTGCAGCCCGCCGTGCTGCCCAACCGCACCGTGTCCCTGTGAGTACGGCCCGCGGGGCAGCGCGGCCGCGGGGCAGCGCGCACCTGGCGGCGGCCGCCCCGGGATGCTCCCCGCGGGCGGGCGCTGGCGCGGGGCGGGGGGTGCCCCGAAGGAGAGGGGTGGGGGGGGACGCGCAGCCCCGGGCGCGGGGGGACCCTCGGCGCGGCCGTGCGCGCCGCCGCCCCGACCGCTGCCGCAGGAGCAGGCGGAACCGCTCCGCGCAGATTACAACCCTGGCCCGGCTTTCAAAAAGTATGCGAGAGTTCGGGGTTTGTTTTTTTTTTTGTTCTCAGTTTGGAAACTCTTGCTGGCGTTCTGGTCGAGCTGGGGAAGCTGGGCTTACCCTGATGTAAATTGCATGCTGCTGGGTATGGCGGTTTGGAAAATGTCAGCGCTAGCAGAACTGATGGAGCTCGCTGGTGCACCTTTCCGCCCGCGACGGGATGGGCTCAAACTATCCGGGCAATAAATGAATGGTATCGATAATGGTAAACTGCCTTCTGGAGTTCTGTGTAATTAACTGGTTTTCTCCTTCTCTCGCGTCTCCTCTAAATAAAGTTTGGAATTTGATGTCTCTTTTTTTAAGAAGAGTTTGCGTACAACCATTTGAAACGACCGAGTCTCCAATATTGTTCTGAGTTGTAATTGAAAATGACTCATAGTTTGGTGTTTTGCTTTGCTCCCCCCCCCCCCCCCAAGTGACTCGGAAATAGGTTATGATGTTTTGTTGCCTGTTGCACGTAGCTAAACTTGAATAAATGGTATGTATTGTAAGTAAAGTAGTAGAACTTTTTGTAACTCTATAATCAAGCATAGGTGAAAGTAATGTCCCTGTAATGGACTCAAGCACTAATAGCTCTGTGGCTTTTACCCTTTAGATAATACATATATCAACAGATCTTTTACTGTTGAATTTAGTTCTGTTGACAATTCCTACTGTGAACATCTTCACTGTTTACTGCATTTTCTTTTAAGTCAACGCTTTCAGGAGACAACTGGTAAAGATAGTAATTTGTAACATCTGGGAAGCTTGTGCTTGTAAACGTACAGATGTGCTGTGTATGCTTCAGTTCAGTTTTAGCTATAAAGTTGAGTGACTTGATGCTGATTAGCTGTATGCTGATTATTCATTTGGGAAACTATATACAAGATACAATAACTACACTTCCTGCTAAATTTAAATAGGCTGGTTTAGAATAAAATTATTACATCAACATAAGTTTTGACCTAGGTGATAAATTCACTTTTATAGTTTATATAACTGGCTCCATAGTTATAGTTGGACTCCCCAAAAGTATAAAATGTCGACATCTTTGGGCAGGCAGAAACTATTTTTTTCCATTAGTTAAAGATCTGTAGAAACTCTCACACTCAGCATGTCTGCAAAGGTTTTTCTTCCTAAGCATTGATTTACAGAGTCTTACTTAGATTATTTTTTTTTAAGAAACTTTTCTTCTAATGAGGTAAGTACCAGTATATGAATCCAGCTGACCGTAAGATCAACAGAAGTATGTATTCACTGTAATGAAAAGAAATTGAATTGGAAACAGAAGTGAGAAAAGAGGAATGGGGGAGGTGATGCATTTGAAGTGGGAGGATTTGCTCACATACATATGATTTAAGGCACCAGTAGCAAACTTGATACTGTTACCCTAAACATGCGCATTTCAGGTAACACTTGCTCATGCTTATTAGAAAGATACCACGTTAGTTTTTTTAAACTTAATTAGAAAAAGCCATTGACCTGAGAGCAGATTAGCTGTCCGTAGTTGATATAAAACATACAAACCATCGCTCTTTGTTGTATTTCATGCAGACGAGTACAGTACCATGTACCACCTAAACTTACCCCTTTCCTCTTACAGTCTGTCTTCTCAGGTTTTTTTCTTCTCAATAAGTAAACTTAAGACTAAATCTTGAAGGTAAAAAGAAGTTTAAAATCTGTGTTAGGGACATAATAATTTTCAGTAGCTAGAACATACAGATGACAATTTGATTGAATGTGTCAAAGATTTTCCAGGAGTAACTGTTTTTGATGAATTAAATTACACTTGTGCAATTTGGCCGGCTTCAGAAAATAATGATTAAAAAGTTCAAACACTAGCGCTCTTACATTTGTTTCTGTAGCTGCGTGGAAGACTTGGGCAAAAGAGCATATTCTAGTAGATGCTGCCTGCTCTCATTCAGTTTTATGGGCCCACAGAGAGAAAGAGAGCTTTAACATATGGGACATAACATTTTGGATTGCTTTCACAATTAAGAAATATAGAGGTGAATAAAATAATCTATATTCGGATGCAGTAACACTGTAATGAAACAATGTACCAAACTGTTTGGGGCAGATTACTTAATCTTCATATATATTTATTTTATATATATATAAAATAAATATATATTTATTATATAGGGATGCTGCTTCCCTAGTGGTATTTTCTTTTGGAAGGGAAGATCGAAGCTAAACACTTTTTAACTGTCCTGCAAAGATGACAGAGGAATTATCTCGGCTGTATCTCTTAAGCCATTAAGAGATGAAGCTGTGAATGTGTAACATTCATTTACATGCCAGGTAACGTTGCCTATCAGCAAATTTTAGCAGTTATGATTTGTTAGTTTAATGTTTTTTCCACCTAAGTGACCATGGACCTTGGCTGAGTTTGACAATTTAGGCTCTTTATGGCATATATGTACTAAAAGTATCACTACTGGAAATACTTCTGACACAGTCACGCACAGTGACTACAAACTAGTGTGAAGTCACTGAAGAAATGCTTATTCTTGACAGGTTCGGACCAATTGTTTCCAGCTTATGAGGTGGGGAAGTTTGCGTAGTTTCTTTGAAATCATGTGAACACTAGAGCTGTTAAGTACTGCCTGAATGCTCCCAATAATAAACAATCACACTAGAAATAAAGTAAAAATATAAGCTGATAAAGCAACTATCCCCTTCTCTTTATTTTATATTAAAAAACAGAACTGACAAAAAACCCTTGTTCTGGACTCTGTTTCACTGTCTGTATTTAGTATTTTACTGCTTTGGAAATGGGAGTCAAGTGCTTGATGTGGATAAAAAAAACCCTTAGCTGTAGCTTCACAAAATATTTGCATGTATCTTGTTAAAAGGAATTCTAGGCCTTATTGATTTGCAACATGTATTTCTGTGTCTTGTATATTGGGGCAGGATAGAGTAAGGGAGTTAGTCTTTTTTTCCATGAAGAATACAGTTATTGAATCACTAGTTTATGGGATCCGCTCTCCCCACTCCGCTGTCCCCACTTCACTCTCGGTAGGCGTGGAAGTATAGACCCAACAAGGAGGAGTCATCTCTCTTCAGGCTAATATAGTTTTCTCAGTTTAGACTTTATGGGTGAATATTTGAGAATTCTTATATTGAATCAATATTTTACAATTATTCTTTTTTTCAATCATGTGATTGGGTTGTTAAAGTACAAGTCTAGAGAAAAAGATTATTTGCACTTTTCTTTCTCTTCTATGTTAATGGAAATTTTAGTTGTTAAACTCTTGCCTGACTTGCTGAAATTTGGACTATATGGAATACGACAGTAAAAATTGTGTTGCTGCTTTTTGCAGTGTGGAAGCCTTACAATTTGAAATTTCAGGAATTAGCAGATTAGAGTCTCTTCTGAGTTATTCCATGTAAACTAAACTGTATATTGGTAAGTTACTTTCTGTACTACTTTTTTTTTTTCTTCTGTCAAATGGTGTTAAAAAGTTTAACCTTTTAGTCTTAGAAGTTCTCAGTTCAATACATGTCTTAATATCACTAGGCAGAATATATTTTGAAGTTATAATGCTATCACTTTGTGATAGTAACATCACTATTTTTTTTTTCTTCCCTCAATTCAAAAGAAAGACCAACATTTATACTGAAGGTTGTTATTTTTACAAATATCACCCACAGACACACCTATGGAAATCTGCTGTTTTAACTGTCATGATAGAAATGAAGAAAATTTGAGGTAGTGTATGGCTCATAGCAATTCCATATCATGTAGGACTTCATATTTTTTCTATCTATGCATTTTTTTCTGACTTTGAATTGGAGGTTGTCTCAAATTCCTCAAATTCTCAATTTCAGAGTGAGGCTACATGACTCCAGTAGTAATCCATAGCCATAATATGTACGTGGGGGTTTTCATCTTCAAAGCACTTTACAAACATTAAGCGGTCTTCTGAAAGTAGCATTGCCCCGCTTTTCTCTGTCCCAAAATTACTTTTATGTCACATTCATTTATGTCACGTCTACTCGAAGTTATTCAAAGTTATTATATTACTGCATTTGTTTCATGTTCAGTCTTGTCTCTTACACTCCTATATTCAGTTTAGGATATATCAATACGGTTTATTTAATATAAGCATCTTGCTGTAAAAATAGATCACAAAAATGTTCTTTATGTCCCAAAGAGCTTAAACTCTAAAGCTACTCACAGCAAACAAAGCAAGAATTGAGGAAAGGGTGAAAAAAAAATATTATTCAGTAGTTTTATTTCCCCATCTTAAAACTCACATCTTTATTGATATGAGGTCTCACATAGCATTGCTAATTTGTAAATACCAGCGTTATTAAAGAAGGTAGGCTAATTCTCATTATAAAGGCTTTCACAAACATTTTCTCCTTGGTTACCTTCCTGTGTTCACTCACAGTGGCAGAAAAAAAAGAATCAAAAGCAGGTTTCCTGCTCCATTATTTATGTGTGTATACATATTTAGACATGCTCTCTCCAAAAATCTTTTAAAAAAAAAAAAACAAAAAAACCCCCCCAGTTTGCTGTTGTGAAAGAAACTCCTAACATAAAGCAAACTGACATAAAATACACATAAGACTTGGAAGGTCTGGGACAGATGGTTGGGGAGAGCAAAATAAAGAGAAGAGAAAAACATTAGATATTAGTCTAATCTTCCTTGATATTTCATGTTACAGATTCAACTAGAGTGGCCATAAAATACCATAACTGAAAATATTTTATTTTTCTTTATGTTATTTCTGACAAGGGAATATCTACACCTGAATTCTCTTGTCTACATGTCAATAGCTGGAAGTACTACTACCGCTTCCAAATTATGACTTTCTTTGGATGAAACTGATGCATTGGCATTACTGGAAATTTTAATACGAGAGGAGGGTGAAAAAATTCTTAACAAGGAAATCCTTAGCAAGGAAAATAGAACTTTCTTTGCAAATAATGTCTGAAATACAATAAAGGCTACTTTAATAATTACCAGATTAACTTTTTAATGTTAAATGAATCATGCTGAAATTTCTTTCTCTCTTTATTATTATTAATCTGTGAATTTCAGAAGTTAAAACAGTGCCATATATCATCCTGGTACTTTTAAGTCCTCAGTGTAACTTGCTTTGAGGAAAGCAGTTTGTGCAAGAGAATGGGATGAAAACTTTTGGAAACAGGTAAAATTATTTTACAGTACTGAACAGTTCTTTAATTTGGTAATTTCATCTAGAAACCAAGTGCTTTTCTTTTCTGCATACTGGGAAATTTGCAGTATTGTGATCTTACGCTTAGTTTCATTCCAGAGGTAAAAATAAACTGGTGAGGATAGACAGGAGGATAGTAATGCATGTGGGAAGGGAGTTTTATCATATAAGTGTATATCTGATACCTATTGAGAAGTCCTAAATGAAGTTGGGGTTTTATGATATGGTATAATTTGTCAGTTGGTTAGCTACTGACCTTGTTTGCCTTAAGCAGGAAGAGATTTAGTATATGTCACTGGCTCTTTTTTTCTCTTTTTTTTTTTTGGTAGGTTGGCCTAATATTAATAAAACCTATTTAATTTTAACAATCAGAAGGTATGTGCAACAGAAATTTGTTTCTGAAGTGTAGGTATTCTCATCCATTGCAGTGAGGTAGTGGCCAGGGAGAAGGTGATTTATGTATGTGGAATTTGCCTTTATAGAGTTGCTGCCCCTCAGGACCAAAGTAGTGTCAGCCCTTTAAATGGGCTGTTCTTTAAAGATTTGAAAATGTGGCTCTTATTTTTTTTTTTTTTTTTAGAAGGCATACTGAAACATTTTCTCAAAATACATTTTTCTTTCTTTCCTTGTCCCCTTCTAAATATCCTGACAGCATTCTAAGATGTGAGGTGAGGTGAGGTGAAGAGGCGGGGAGTGATGGAGCGGTGGGGAGAGAGGTGAAGAAGGGGAAAGGACTTTCTTGAAACAAGTCTGAATAGCCAGAAGGAAGGGGTCTGAAGAATGTTATTAAAATGAAGCTCTGAAGGTTTAGTATTATATACATTCTCCTTTTTCTGCATCTTCAGAGGTTTAAAATCACAAATCTTATTTAATGGTTTCATGCTGTACAACAACAGGGCCATATTAACCCCTGTGACTCTGGAAGCCCATTTATTGCTTTGCCATTAACACAGACCCAGAAACTTTCTGGGCAGAAATAACCAGAGTAACACTGCTTTCTTGTGCAAAGTTTCTCCCTATTTGGGACCCTCTGTCATCACAAATTTTGCAGCTGTTGGATCCAACCATGTTCCAGATAATCCATCCCTACTTTCCTCACTGTTGTCTTTTGTCCTGTTTTTATAATACAGAGCTGGCATAAATCTGAAAGTTAAAGGGCAGAGTATCTTTACCCAGGCAGAGGTCCTGCTCTAACAGCCAGAGGAAACATGCATTAATCTATATGAAGCTTACATGCTTCCCTTGTGCACATCTGAGAGTCAGAGCTTTGTGCCAGCTTGGTTTTCACTACTTACTAATATTTTTGCATGTTTTCAAGGATCACTATTTATGCTATTTGACTTAGATTTTCGAGGAAAAATTGCCTATTGATTTCCTTCCTGATAGAATATCCAAACCCTCACAGCAGTAAAAGCATACAAAACATGAAAAGGTTGGGCATGTGCTTCTCTAATCAACTAAGATTAACTTTGATCAATCACAAGTTTGCTGTCTAGTTCTAGAATTCCCAAATATAATTTGGCTAAAACCTCTGTATTATTTATAATATTAACATTTTTTTCCATCTGCTTTGGCAATTACGTAATACAGGGAACACACAGTTCAGGCTTGGTTCTTATTTTTGTGGCAACATGCCATTCTTCACCCTTCTCTTAAAATCATTTCCAACTGTATTTTCATGCCTGGGACTGATTTGGGAGTACTCTGAAGGTATGGTTAGTCATAAGAAAACTCTGCTTTTGCAGTTTCTATTATAGTCTTACAGACTTGTTGACAATTCTTTTCTGTACTTAGTTGGATATAATCTTATCTGAACAGCAGTATGTCAGATATATAAACTATTCTGCCAATAAAATAAGCACACACTGGTTTATGGGTATTATGCTCATAGACCTATAAATCTTTGCAAAAACCTGAGATTTATTCCTAGGTCCTATACAATTTAAATTTTCTGATAGCTATGCATAAGTAAGCAAATTCTTTTAAACTTATATTTTAAGCTTTCCTTTGGTGAGTGGCTGTCTTCTGAAATGGCTATTTGTCAAAACTCATGAAGGTATAAAGGCACTGGCATGCATTTTCAGCATATATACTGTAGGCTTTGTATAACACAAAATGAAGTTTAATGGATTTTCTGTGTCATTAAGGTATCATTATGGTTTTCAAGTAACCTGATAAGTCAGGGCCTCCAAATTCCAAATTATGGACCTTTATGATTCTCCTTGTTTATTGAAGAATTACTGTGATTTCTTCCTTCTAATAGCTATTAAAACGATGTTTCCCCATAAACCCCTTCTCTTTGTTATGGGATAGACTGTCCCAGAAAGTGTATGTTTTATAGAAAAAAGTATAAATTGGGAGGGTAAAGGTTTTATGCGTACTGTAACTTGAGAAAAGAACAAACTACATCATAGAATGGAAAATAAGGTTATAACTAGTAGTAACCAAATCAGGTCTGGAAAATTTGAAGAAAAGCATGGATTTAATGAAAGAATTGAACACTTAACATTACTATCTATTAGTAGTTCCCTGGCAACAGTCATTTTGATATCTGCATTACAAATTGATGTGCATGTTAGCAATTTCTTTGAGAGCAGAGGGGCAGAAGAAGAGCATAACCTGTTTGTGAGCAACTTCATTAATACAGTACATTTTATGGAAATTTCAGAGGAAGTATACTGAAACGTTAGGAAAGGTTCCTCTAATGGAATGTGCTAACAACCTGGTGCAACAGGAAACCTACCAGCATTTAAGAGAGGGGAAGAAGAAAAACAAAAGTTATTACCAATTTTGGGGAATCAAATTTACCAGCACTCCTAAGTAACTGAATTTTTACACATTGACACGTGTCCTATCAGGTGAGCTTTACATGCTAAGAAAAATGCTAAGTTCTCTTTGTCTTCCATGGGCCATTCTCTGTGCTTGGACCCATCCGCCATTATTCCCAGAAGCTTTTAATTCTGCACTTTCCTTTTCATTATTATTATTATTGTTGTTGTTATTACATTGATACTTCTCCCCATTTTTTCTTCTCATCTGCATCTTATTTTTGTTCACTGTTTACATGTGTTGCACACTTTACTGCAAATGCATTTCTAAAAAGGGAAAAAAGCCTATCTCTTTCCTCATCAGCTCTGCTTTTGGTCCTCTGGCATGCTCCAGTTCTCTGCCAGCCTCTGCACTTTCAGTGTTGTGTGTTGCAGCCTCTACTTTCAGCTCACGGTCTCCACCGCTTCTTTAGTCTTACATGACTTTCCAGTTCCTTCTTTTCTAAAACCCTCCATTATGTCTTCCCTCACCACCTTTGATCCTTGACTCATTTTATCCTGCTCTTGTGAACTTACTGAGTGGAACTGAAATGAGTGAGGATATGGGTCCTCAGAGAGATCTGAATTAAATCCTGGAGTTCAGCGGTGCCTGGAATTGCGGCCAAGCTGATGGAGTTGATCCTTTTACACAACTTACTAACAAGAAAAATGTTTGAATCTCTAGCTCTGCCTCCTTACAGAGTTTATCATTAAAGCTGCAGCCAGCAGAGTAGAGAAGTCTGAATGTGGTTGTGTCAAGCAGTAATTTTATATTTTTACAGATTTTATTTTACAGATTTGTTTTCCATCCCCAGCATTGTGTATTTCTTAGAAGGGAAGTGGAAAAGTTTAATTTCCAGTTTTCTCTACACCTTTGTGATAACATTCAAACAATATTGTAACAGTCCTTCCTAAACTGCGAAATGTGTGTAATGCATATAATTATAGTGATAAAGATGAAATCTTAATGTGTGCTGTTATTCTTATTGCAATTCTTGAGCCAGAAAACTAAACTTTTCAATATGTAGGCAAATCTAAGCTTAAGGGACTGCATTCCTTTCTCCTGTGATACAGCACTATTCACATTTTAAGTTTATTGTATAGCTCTATCTTAAATCAGATCAGGTTAATGAACTGTTCTCAGCTATGGCTGTAGCAGTTGACAAATCCATACTAATTTTGCAAAAGCCACAATTTTCCATCTATGCTACATAAGGGATGCAGGAAAGGAAACACAGTCAAAATGCACAAAGCAAAGGAAGAAAACATTACATTATTCCCTCGATAATGAATGTCATGATTATAAGGCTTTTGTGTTGGGCACGCATTTTGTGAATCATATTGTACTAACGTTTTCATCATTAGACTTATTTATTACTAGAGTCACTGATGGAGTCATACATCATCTTATCTATAGCAAGGTAGTTATCTGTAGAGGGAGAATGGTAAAATTTTGTCATATTATGCTTCAGATAACTCTTCAAAGTATGATATCATGATTGTTTAAAGGAATTTGGATTACATGGTGCTCAGAAAACAGAGTCAAGCTGTGGGAGTGATGACACCAGATATTCAGATAGCTGTTAAATTACTGGTGCATGTGAGAATAATATCTGTAGTGAGTTTCTTCATGGGGAGTTTTTCCTCCATGTTTGGTAACAATAGGGTCTCAGAGTTATTCTGTTCTTTCCCTTGGTTATGTCATACTGGAGTCTTGTGGAGGCAAGTTCCATACTTTTTTCCTTTAATGTTGGGAGACTTTGGGTAAGAATATAAGTCCATCCAGTGTGAGCAGGAAGCCATCTTTAAGGTTGGGTTTCTTTCTGATGGTCATGCCTTCCTTTCCTTTCTTTAGCAACAGTGCTGATAGGGTCACATTAAGTTCTTAGGATTTGAGGACCTGTTTTTTGTGGACCCTAAGTACACCTGAAGAAGAGCAGAGGAGGACAACATTTGAGATATGAATGTCAGAAAATGACGTAATGACAATCATAATGTTTGGTATTTACCTATTTGTATGACATACCATATGTATTAAGTGAATGCCAGCTGCTCTTCATGTTAAATAAAGACTTACCTGGCATATTTATATACTTGCTAGTCCTCATGGAGCTATAGCAGATATTCTAGCGCTAATGACTTTAGTTTAAACAGAAAAAGAAACAATGAGATTTGCAGAAAAAGGGAAAGTAATTTTTCTAACACTTTGTCTTTCTCCTTACTTCTGTAATAAAAGCATGAAAATGAAATTCCTAACACTTAATATGTGGACCCCCTCCCCACCCCATTAATGGTCATTTATTGTGGCACTATTCACAATTCTCTCCACTTTCTGCACAATTACATGTTATAAATAACAATGTAAAGAGTCAACAACATAGACTGATGAACAAAAAATAACCATAAGAGCTAAATAAATGTAATAGATTCTAATCTTCTGCATTTACAGCAAATGAAGTTACCGCTTTAAAATACTCCGTGCTCATTGATTATCATTATAAACTTGTTTCTAATAAACTATTCTTTCTGAAACCATTCTCATTAATTAATTTGTGCCTATATTTAATAACTAGTCCATTATCGAATTGGTCTATAAAATGGTCGTCATAACATTTTCACAGTTAAAGAGTAAATTGCTGACTAGGATGACATCTTTTTTGAATAAATAATACAGTAATATTGCTAATTGGACAACATGACTGTAAATGAAAATATCTTCCATAAGGGGATAAGGGAATTGGTTGCTTGAATCTCCCTGTAATTAAATGCTGTTTAAGTTTTTATTTTCTGTAGGTACCTTTGAAGAACTCAGGTCAACTATTTGGTATTGTTATTATGGTTACTTTACAAATGGAATACTTGGTTACCAAGCTATTTGGTAATGCAGGATTAGATGCCAAGCCCCAGTTTGGAACAGATTAGAGCAAATAATTTTTTAATGCTAGCTTTGCAGAGTACTGCTTTAGCTGAGGCAGAGTGATTGTTTTAAACAAATAAAATCCCTCAAGTAATCATTTATTAAATAGCACTGAAGTAAAGTTGGTTTTTGTTACTCTTTTGCTCTGAAAGTAGCTGTCAAAATGGTGGTCTTGAATTATATGTTGAGCCAGTGGTTCCATATGATTAGCTAGTCTATAAGCCTTTTTGGTTGGCTGGTGTTTTCTTTTTGAAATTGGAATAGCTAATAAAGCTTTGGAAGAAGCTTTAGGCTGAAGAACTGGGGCAGCCGGGTTTCCCCGTCTGTTTTTACTTGCTGCTTTGCTGTTTTGTATGAATTTTCACTTACTAATATTGTTTTGGAATCTGTAAAAATATGATACATGGACTTTAAAAATGTTTATGGTTAGACAGCTTTTCATTTTCTGCAGTCTGGACCATCAACAAAAACAAGACTGTCTGTCCCCAGACCAAACAGCCATGATGTAGCCCAGTACCATGTCTCCAATTTAAAAGTGTTTAAAAGCAGATGCCTAGGGTAGAGTAGCAGTGTGATATTTCCCACAAGGTTCTTCTAGTTTTCATCCCAACTCAGAGCTGTAGTTCCTGTGCATTTAATTTACCAAAATGGATTGGTTTTCCACAGCCTGGTCCCCCGCCGCCCCCCAGAACCTGTCCCAGCTCCCTGCATTTGGAGCATCTCATGGCAAGAAGACCACAGCTCTACTGTATGCTGGCAAGGAACGTCCTCCTTTTGTTTATTTCTGAGTTTCAAGAGTTCAAAACTGTTTCTAATTTGTTTCAGCCAGAGCTGACGTGGTTATCAAACTCAGGAAAATGGACCAGGTTCTGTCTTCAATGGGGGAACCCGTCTCTCTGCTTTTCTTTTGTTATCATCAGTCGCTGTCAGTAAGCTGAAAGGCAAGGGGGTGATGAAATTTCAAGAAGTAAAATTAATCTATACTATTAATAGTATGCTTTCTTGTATGTAATCAACATTGTGTTTAACTTTATGAAAAGAGAGCAGTGATAAAACTTTTTTTATAACCAAAATCATTGCATTTAACTCAATCCGTGGGGAAATGCATTGGTCTTCCAGGGAAAAAAAAAAAAGAGGAAGCTCTGCTCCTGCTTTTAACATTTTGGATTAATGAAAAATGAATAAAAGCTTGAAGTTAGCTTTCTCATTAGTTGGCCTAATTTTCTTGTGGCCGATTGATAGATTTTCCTGCTTCCCTCTGTATTCATGAACAATAAGTGCATCTTCAATTTTCCTTCTGTGTTGAGGCCAATATTTTGTGCTTTGTTTAGTTGTTGGCACAGTGGAAAGGAGAGAGGGAGAAGGTCTGACCAAGAGAAAAAACTATTAAATTGCAATAACGGCATGCCAGTGAAAAAAGGTTTTGGAGGAGGTAAATGGCTTTAAAAGGTACAGAGTGCTGGTCTCTTGGTCCTTTTTAATTTTTTTTATCTGTTAAAAATAATTTTGATTGATAGTGATGCTGGCAATGTATTTGTTCAGAAAGACTGCAGCACGGCTCTGCTGATTGATAGCCACTTTACTTGACTTAAGCTTCAGGTTTGTCTTTCTGTGTATTCTTTAGTTCACAGCTCTAAGCCTTATAACATGCTAATAATAGTTCAGTAGATTTTGTTACTTATTGAGTATGGGTCACCACTCTATTCATCTGAGGCTGGAAGGAAATGGGTAAAAGAATCTAGAAGTGGAAAAATTCGCATTTTGAGCTTGAATTTTTTGATCGGGGGAAAACAAAGACAAAAATATTAACAATGTTATTTTAAACTGGATTACTCTTTTTAGCTGATCTAGAAGTCATCTTTTTGTAACGCTCCCTCCTCAAGGTAGTCTCTCCACATTATCTCTGTGGGACATGCATGAGGATGATGCTCTCTGAACATCTATTGTTTTCTGCAGGCTGGCCACAAAACCTTTGTTTCATCCCTGTCTCTGGGCTTAGGGCAGGCTGCCACGTTTCTCCTTCCATTTGTTACTTTGTTCTACACCATGTTCCTGATTTCCTGCCATACTGCTGACTGTTTCTTTTTAATGTGGTTTTTTGGGGGTGTGTTTTTGTTGTTGGTGTGTGGTGTTTTGATTTTTAAACCTGTAAATTATGGCAGCCACCTTCCAGGGACTGACCGGCAGGGAAGTCCTCTCCTTGAGCCCTTAGTAGGAAAGCCTTTGCCACTGTTGACCATTCAGGGTGCCTAATGTCTGCCAGACTGACCCTGAAAGAGGAGATGATTCGTGAAAGAGTTATAAGATACACCTCATCAACTGGATCGGTACTTCTTACAGTAAGGCCAAATGCTTAAAATTCAGATCACTTCTTCCCTTTATAGATCTGTGTGCATGGTTTGAAGATTTACAGACCCCGCAGAGGAGATCCTGCCCACTCATCGGAGACAGATATGCTCTGCCGAGCACTTTCTACATGTCTGGAGAAATGTGTCCATTGCTGACAGCGAGTCAGTTGAAGGCTATCCTGCAGCCGCAGAGGATGCTGTGGGATGCTGATGGGTTCCCCAGCCCTCAGTGAGGATGTGGTTACAGGGAAATGGCTGCTCACTTTGAGCTTGCAGTGTTAGCTTCAAATAATATTTTTTGTCTGGTTTTGCACTATATAGTAATAGAAGTTATTCTGCAGAAAAAGAGTTATTGATCACTGAACAAATAATGTTTTATTACAGTTAGTTTGCCAGTTAGTTTGTCCTAGGCTTTTCCTCCTCTACTTTTCTGTGATTTTCTGTGAGTTTCTGTGATTAAGAAGAAGATTCCTATAAAATAAAGATAAAATTCAGTATTGATAAATGCTAAGTGAAAAAGCGTAAAGGGTGTGTGGAACGTTTTAGCTTTACTTATGCATTGATTGACTCTGAACTAGACACTTGTTATCTGCATGAGTGATACTCTGGAGGTATGATACTCTGTGAAAATGACAGCTTAGCAGTAGTCAACATGTGTAACAGAACGAAACGTCTTGTTCCCACTGTGTAAGCCCACAGTGTGCACCTGCCTCTTGGACACTGTGTACAGTTCTGGTTCTTCCATGTCAGAAAGGGCATAACTGGACAAGAAAAGGTACAGAAATGTGCAGAATTATGGAAAAGCTCGTGTGTGGGAAATGACGAATAATAGCTAAGGCACTTTTATCCTGAAAACCTCTATGGTATGTTAAAAGTGAATAGGGAAGGTTATTCACAGTTTTCCATAGTATAGGACTGAGGAGGCAACAAATTATTGGATTGGAGTTTCATAAGAAATAAAAAGTAGGCTAGCTGCAGAGCTTCTTGCTGTAGTTTTTATAATCATGTATCTTCTCTTGACCACTGTCAAAGACAGGACAGTGAGCTAAATAGACTCTTGTCTGACCTGCTCCTGATGACTTGTTGCTGTTCAGTATATTTATTCATGATCCAGATGGAAAAAATGAAGTTCTCAGAAGACAGTCAGGAGGAATGATTACAGCCTGGGGCAGCTCTGTAGAGTAACCGGGATCACTTGGCGAGCTGGACTCAATAGATCAACATTCATTTTAACATGGCCAAGAATGTGGTCATATATCCAGAACAAAGAAAGTAGTTTGCACTTGCACGTTCCAGAAAACAGTTCCAAAATTGTGTCACTGAAAAGCAGTTAATTATAATGACGCATAATCAGTTAAACATCTGTTCCTGGTGTGATATTACTAAAAGTGCGCTGATAATATCATCTTGGATCCAAAAGCAGGGAATAAAAAGCAGAATTAAGGAGTAAGAATTACTTTTGTTTGCTGCTACTGAGAAAAAGATGACTAGAAAAGATGTTATAAATATATTTTAAAATTTCTGGGATGATTTAAGAACTAGAAAATATGTGCTGTATCCTTAAATGTCTTCTCATAAAATTCTTTCACTTGTTTGAGGTTAAGAGGTTATTTGATCATGTCCCATAGGCATGTACACAGAAAAAAGATGTCTGATATAAAAGATAATTTAATCTGGAAAATAATAAGATACAGTAATTGAGAGCTCAAACCAAATGCATTCAGAATAAAAATGCCAGTGGAAATCTAAGTGAGAGTAATTAACCTTTGGAAGATGTAGGAACTGTAATGGATACTTCATTCCTTCTTCAATTAAGACTGAATATTGTAAAAGCACAAGAAGTTAGTGGCTTGACGTGGCTTTTACCAGGAGAGGTTCTTTGCATTATGTGACATGGGTATCTTCTGGGCATTAAAATAAATGAACTGGTGAAAATCTATTTCTAGTATGTATTCACACCTGCTTATATGAATACTACCAAACCCATGATTTAAGTACCAGATTTTGGGTATGGACGTAGAAATATCAAAAGAATCTATGCAATGTTTCTTTCTGTATGGAGAAGCTGCCAATCTAGTATAATACTTGTAAAAATGTGACTGTCTTTTAATACAGGAGTAGAATCATGGTAGTATCAAAATAACTTTGTTGACTGTACAGCAGTACACTGTGTATTTGGAAATACTCAGCACTGGATAGTTTCCAAGTGTCTTTTGGCTTGACACTGGCAAACGTGTTCACCAGGTGTACTTCATCTGTGAATAGTTCTTCTGCTTTGAATTCTGCCAAATAATCTGACTCTAATTTAACTCTTGAAATGTTGAACCCAGTGATTTTCATGGTATTTGTTTATTATTTGATGTTACCCAACTAATTCAATTTCGTTTTCCAATTTGATCCTCACCACTTAACTTTTTTGTAGTCGGTATTTTTTAGGTAATTAGCATAAGAAGTTACAGTTTAAAAATAATCAGACTGTGTCTGCATGCTTCTTTAATGAACTGTATTTGTTTTCCCTGTCTGTTGCTGCCAGTAGGATTTTTATTGGGTGGTGGGTGTTGGTAAAAGGGATGCTACTAAAAACCAGTATAGCTCTAAGTCAGTGTAGAGCAGCTTTATTGCAGAGATGAAAGTCATGAAGAGCTTTGTGATTTGAAAGTTACCATCCTTTGATCTTTAAGTTACTCATTAGGTTTAATGTTTCAGTAGCTACTGGTTTTAAAGTCTTCCTCTGTACCCTGTATTTTAAATTTAAAAAAAAAAAGTGATTTCTGTAATTTGGCACTGTTTCTTTCCTGTACTAGGAAGTGCAACCTTTTAGGCATATTAAAAAGATTTCCTCTTGGTCTTTCTTAGTATTTTTTTATAATTTATCAAACAATGAAAGTAGTCTGTTATAATTTATAACGACAGGCTAAACAAGTTAGA
This sequence comes from Gavia stellata, assembly GCF_030936135.1. NCBI lineage: Eukaryota > Metazoa > Chordata > Aves > Gaviiformes > Gaviidae > Gavia > Gavia stellata. The sequence continues at coordinate 24,635,837 of NC_082602.1, read as the reverse complement.
TGTCTGCTCTTTTCACATTGCTTTCGATCAAGTTTACAGCTAGTTGGAGAACCTGTAACTACAGCTTGTGTGTGTGACATTAGTATGTTTTGCTTACTGAAATGACAACTGTTTGGAAGAACATATTAATCACCCCGAGGATTCACTGGTAAATTCTTATGTAATCTAGGATTATTTTTGTATTATTGATGGATAATCTCTTGTGTAACAGGTATAAGTATATACATTATATTATACCAAAAATTCTAAACCCAAAGGAGTAATCCAAGGTATTAGGGGAAAGGAGAAATCTTCATGCTGACAATTCCTTAATCACAAATGCTTTCTAGACAGTTAAATTACTGTTGCTTCAATTTGTAAAGCAAAGATATTTCGAGGGGTTTTCACAATGCAGCTAGCTTTCAGCTTTCTGCTGTGTAAAATATCACCACTAATTATTTGGAATTAAATGGATGCATAAATATGATGCATAGCTGCTGGGGGGGAGAGGTTATGTTTAAAAATAAAAAAAAACCCCAAAACACTTAAAACCAGCAAGCTTTTTTTCTCCTCAGTAACTTAAAACTGCATGACTGGCTTTCCTAGACAATGTGCAAACTATTATAAAAGTATTCAAGCGCAAATTCCTTTGCCAGAATTCGGTAGCAGGATCTTGAAATGTTTTTATGGCATCCATGCTGCAGGCATTAAAGGAAGCTGCTGTTCCCTTGCTCTGTTCAGAGCTCTTCACTTCATCTGTAGTGTCTCCAGATGCTATCCTGATACTCTGGTGTTGGTAAAAATGACTGCTGTCCATCTCTGCAAGCAGGTAGCACTTTCACAGAAAAAGCCTTTCTAAGTCACATCAGTGTAATGGCACCGTTAATGAGGCCTGTATGTGACAGTTTTATGGTTCAGCATGTATGGTCAAGACGGTTAGTCTCATTTAATACAATATGTATTTATAGAGCATTTTGATGGAGTACATATCCAATGTTATTGTCAATAAATCTTGACAACAGCCAAGCTGAGAAAATACAAACTGACAATAGGACCTGGCAGTAAGTAGCAATATTTATACTCTGGGCATTTCTAATAAAATAGAAAGATACGGAATGACTCAGTCTGGAGAAGAGGAGGCTGAGGGGAGACCTTATCGCTCTCTACAATTCCCTGAAAGGGGTCTTTTCCAACCTTAATGATTCTGCGATTCTGTGACAAACCACGCTTTTTCTGAATTTAATTCTTCCCAGGACACATCAATTGTACAATAGTTTATTTAGGCATTTAAATTATGAGTCTGGTAAGAGTGATAACTACAGGTTTTGGGACTCGTCTCAACAACCGAGTTAAGAACATGTCCTGTGTACTTTCAAGGTGAATAAAATCTTATTTTACTTTAATGATTATAGAAAGGGGAAACTTTCTCATACCAGTCTGACCCAGTCTGAGAAATACATCAATAGATTCTTTAGTGCAAGATGATAGAATGGTACGTGATTCATTTTAATCATGTGTGTGAAAGAGATTAATTCCCATTTTCTATAGTGAGAAATCAGCTCTATGTAATTGGTCCAGTATTTGAAGTCAAGATCCATTTTTTAAAATATTGTTCATTGCTTTGCTATTTTTGAAGATACTCAGAATACAAACTTTAAGTTACCCATAAGAAATGTTTTGTCTCTGTGACAAAAATGCAATATTACAGTATTTGTTTTCTGGTTTGAGTACCCTAGACGGTGTGCAAGTTGACTTAATTTTAGCATTTACCAGAATCTGCAGTCTGGTCTAAAGCTAAATTTATGCTGGTTTTATCTGTAATATTTGTTGTTCTGAGTGTGTAGTTGAAAACAAGTGAAACTTTTGTTATGTTTATGATACAAATGATTTGTGGAATCAAAGTTCATGTTGCATTTTGGTATCTCACTGTATCATTTTTGTGCTGGTAAGATACATGTTGAAGTTGTTCATAAATGACATTCAATATTTAGGAACAGTAACAAAAACACAAAGCAAAACACCTTACTGAGTCAGACCGATGGTCCTCTAGGCAAATGCTATGTCTCCAAATTCTGTCATTTGAAAAGCATGAATTTAGGTTGCAGGATTATTATTTTTGAAATGATAGGAAAAAAAGAAAAATGAGAGGGAGCAGTGGTGATGCATAGCTTGTAGGAAAGCTGTGAACTGCTAAATATCATACAGATTCAGATGAATATTGTCAATGTAGTGAAATACCATCCTACAAGTAAATAATGGATACCTCTTTAGTTGCAGAGGGAGGGCTTAATGATTCATCTGCACTTTCTTTCAGTCCTATTGCATTTTCACATCTACCTAACACGTTATTACCATTTTCTTCCATTATGGTAATACAAAGAAGAATGATTGTGCTGGATTTCTTGCACATGTTGTAAGGGAAATGGCCAAATGATTTATTCTTTTTATGCATTAAAAAGTCATGGATAACATGATAAAATGGCAAAAGCTCCTGATGATAAACAAAAGCATCGCTGCATTGCTTTCCCAGGCCTGACTGACTGAATGGTCTGTAGGGCTCATGGCAGAGATGTGAGAGGGAGGGGTTTGGGGGAGGTCAGTTATCGTGGGTTTTCAGTGTTTCCAAGCAGTTCCCGCCAAGCACAGCAGCTCAGTAATGTATAAGTAAATTAATTGAGCATCTGCTGTGCTTTCGCCTGTACTTTCATCTGACATCTCCTGGGATAGGGGTGGTGGTGACCAGAAGTATTTCTTTTCCCTCATCACTATGTAAAATACAAAAGCTGCTGTGATGACACTTGAGGGTGAGAAGGTATGGTGCCTTAATCTGCCTGGAAATTTTGTCTAAGATAAAACTGGCTGTTTGCCTGGGATTTCCAGGACCCGGCAGCTGGGTGGGAGGAGTGATGCTGAGCAGGCGCCTGGCAGCGCAGGACATTTGTGCAGGGCTCCAATGGAGGCAGCGCTGTGGGTCCATGCGGTGGAAGACCTGGTGCTGAGGACTGGATGTCCGTCCTAGAGAGGTTTCTGTTGTTACTCTGGAGTATTAAATGCTGCTGGAGAACTCCATTATATATAGTTTGGGGACGAGGGGGAGTGTGTGTTTGCATTTAATTTCAGGCTAGCTCTAGTCTGGTCTCACAGACTGAGTGCTCCTCTCCTTCTGAAAGGCATTAGGTGCATTCCTGGAGCAGAGCTTGAACTTGGTTTCACCCACAAGAAATCCCATCAGTGCGCTCAGAGGCTGTTTTGGGCTGCAAACCAAAGCACAGAAGTGGGGACGAGCAGGATTCCCTTCAAAGCGCAATTGTGTCCTGAACTCAACAGGACATCAACACAGGGACAGCGTGGTGGTTGCTGAAAGACCAGAAGGGATGGCTCAGATTTCGATACAAGCCAAATGCAATGGATTTCCAAAAACCAATTCTCAAACAAACAGGGAAAAAAAACACCCCACCAAATTCCCCAACTAACTGCATGGAAGCAATAACCAAGATCTGGATTAAACCCCGTATTTCTATCCTGCTTTCCATAGTAGAAAAACCTTTGAGTTCTCTTTGGAGAGCAAACAGACTAGGCAGATCTTCAAAGCTCTGGCCAACTCACAGACCTGTTACACATACTTGAAAATTACTTGACATAGTTTTATACATTAGTTCAGAAATTCAGAGGGATTCTGCGTTATTTCTGTACACAAAATTCCTCAGTGTTCTTGATAGCCTGTGTAGTATTTTTGTGGACCTCTGGCTTACGTTATGACATGACTGAGTTCATGAAAGTGAACTAATCACACACCTTACAAGTTTCTGGGATGAAATAATTTTGGATATTTACTAGGATCAGTTCTGAAATGTTCACTGAAAGTTTTATCGAATATAATATGAAATAATGGCACTGAGAGGCATTCAGAAGTGTTTAAAAAATCAGCTAACTTATTTTTGTTTGCCAGCATTATGGATAGTACATTTTGAAATTATTAAGGTATCTGAAAAGGGAAGGAACCAGTTCTATTTTCAAAATGCTTTGTGTCTTGTAATATTATGATTTCCTATTACTTCAGCTGATGACCAGGACATAAATTAAAAGGCTGGGTAGGTAAAAAGGACAAAGTCTGGAACAGCAAAACAAGAAACAGGTTAATCACAGCTGTTACTTAAGACCTCTGACAGCCTTGTGACTTTGACACTTAATGGATTCTTAGGACAGATTCATTCATATTAGCTTGATTTACTACAGTGAATTTCAATTTTAACATCATGTTGTATCAGATACAAGATACATGGAGTATTTGAACTGACACATATAGGTTAAATATCCTTCTGTTGAAAAAAAGAAATTACTGTAAGCAGCATTATTGCATCAGAAAATTCAAGTCTTGTACTCTGCAGGTCAGAATTCAGGGGATTAGGTTTGTCCTAGTTTGTTTAAGCCATGGGCAGGGTCTTGGACTTGAGTTTCAAAAGTCACTGTTGCCTCTTAACCAGCCCTGCAGGCCACCTTTGAAATACGCCCTTTACCTTTAGGGTTGCAAGTTCTAAATGGATAATCTTTAAATAAATACATTAATTTTCAAGTTGTTACAAGCTGCTTTTTTTGTGAAGTTTCGTTAGCTGGGAAGGGGAGCTGATATATTGCTCTGTTTCTAAAACAATTGTATTTCACAGAAGATGGTAGGAAAGTACTTTTTTTAAAAAAAAATTATTATTATTATTTCCCCACTTCTTCTCCTTTTCTGCTGGAGTGGTTTTAGTTGAAACTTATCTAACACTTCTAGATAGTCTTCCAGCAGTAGCTGGCACCAGCCAATGTAAGTCTGGCCTACTACCTACAGCAAAGTAAGTCTAAAAGTAAACCTGCCGGCCACAGGAGTACTTAGTAATTGTACATTAGAGTATGTGTAACACACTTAAGAAAAATACTTGTGCACCATTTTGCCTTTTGGGAAGTTCTTATCCAGTTCATGTGTTTGCTGGCCAGTCATTCTCATCTTCTGAAGAAGCTGGGATCACTTCCCATTTCAGAAAGGTTTTGGGTCCTCCTTGATCAGCTTTGAAGTCTGTACCTGACTGTCTGAATCCAAACTGGAAAAAGTAGCTTTCTTCTGTGTGGCTACTCTCTGCACCGAAGTGTTGATCTGGAGACAGAGGTTCTGATGAGAAAATAAGCATAAGGGGAGTGACAGTGATGTCTTCAGATAGTCAATTATGTTTTAAAAATAAGAGGTGCAGTCCTCAATGTCAGTTAAGGATAAGAATGTGATCGATGTGAACAAATATGCTATGGTGATTCAGTTGTTTCTGCATGAAAAGTCATTATTATTTTTTACTTATAAAGTACCGTGAAGATGTGCTGGATTTCATAAATAATCTGAGAAGTACAAGAGGAGGCAAATCTGCTAAAATTATCAAGGATTTTTAAGTACTGGTTCAGTTCAGCAGTTCTTACTGAAGAACAAAATCATACTTTTTTTGGGTGGGTTTATATATGATAGCTGCTGGATTGCTATATTGGATCAACATGGTTCTGAGATTGCCTCAGTCATTTTGTCCCACAAATAAGTTGATTGGTACAAGGTATTCAGTAGATTTTGAAGGCAATGCAGAACTATCAAGTCTTCAAATACATGTTAATTACAGTAATAATATTTTGAAAGTCTGGAGACCAGAAAATATGATTCCCAGAAGGAAACCTATGGTTCCAATGAGTTAACCTTCAAAGAAAAATTTCAAGTATAAAGAAATAAGAAATCTCTTGGATGCTGATATGTCAAAATTATCTTGAATTTTATTACGATATAGTTGTAAGGACACAGATTTTGACTGTCTATGTTAGGAGAGAAGAGAATTAAATGAAGGATGTATTTTAAAATACTTTGGCAGCAGGGCTGTTTCTTAACACAGAAGTCATTAACATATGTCATATATTATTTTTGATACTTTTATTAGATGCTTATGCATTGAACCCAGAAAAAGTAAAAGTTTTTTTTTGATTTCTCAGGAGAGAAGAGGTAAGGCCAAATGTTATCCTTGGCCGGCATAAGGGTTGGCAGGATTTGGTCTACACTTGGTATTTTTAAACTGTTCACATTTTACACTTGTATCTACTGAGTGCTAATGAAAAATCACTATTTGCCTGTTTGGATTAAAAAATCAAATTTTTACTTCAACTTTTTTTATATAAAAATTTTGGAATACAACAATGTTTTTCTTTTTAAAAACAATAACAGGTCTCCATTTAAATAATTTTACTGCATCAGTTAACTAGGAAAGACAAAGCTTCCATTTTTCCTTTTCCATGCTGCGATAATATTTTTGAGTTCCAACAAAAACCTCATCTAATAAATTTTTACACTTAGACTGTATAAAGTCTACTTATAGCCCTTCATACTACTTTTTGTCACAAATGAAACTGGAAAAACTCAATACTCTGAACTTTGGAGGGTGATTAGAGACATAATCCCCAGCAAGCGAAGAGTAAATAACATAGATGGATCAGCATAAAGAGCAAACAAATACATTGAGAGGATATAATGAGCACTAAACTTAAGAGGGAGCTTTTAATGAAATTGGATATTACTTATGAAAACAGCGTTATTTTCAAAAAAGTGTACCACTGCAGTATAAAAAAATAAAACCAAGTTAAATAGTCTGGGACAAAGTTCTTTGATTGAAATAGAAGTACCTAAATGAAGCAGTAAATTTAGTTGATGTGAAAGGCAAAATTGGTAAAACCAACTAATACTTATATAAACTATATCTAAATGCAGGGAGTGAATCTGTCAAAGCAGGTAATGTAATGCTTTAAAAGGAAATTTGGAAAAGAAAATGCACAGTGAGAAAATCTGTTTACACTGGAGTAGATTAAAAGGGCTGCAGGCATACATTAATTGATGTTACGGAGTAATAAGCGTATTGAGGACAGACTTTAAACAATGTAGGGTTTTTGTCATTCCTTTGAAGTGTGCACTACTTCACATGGTCAGAAACAGGGTTGTCAATGTACAATAAAATATATCAATCAGCAAGATAATTCCTATATTTGTGTGTTGTTTACTACCAAAAGAAATCAGAAATGTATTTTAAATGTTAGGAAAATGCAAGAAAACCCTTATAAATGCAAGAAAACCCTTACAAATGCTGATAAAGGTAGTTAGCTTATGCTGCTGTTTTTGTTTTGATGATTTGCTGAGTTAACTTAATAATACTTTGATAATACTGAACAAAATTCATACCCTTTTCATTTATTGGTGCATATCAGCTGCCATTTTAATATAACGTGTGCTCAGGACAATATATGCAGGGTAATATTTATTTTGATTTTTTGGCAGGTTCAGGTCAGCTGCACATTTTGTTATTTTACTTTTTCCTTCCCTCCATTTCCCTTAAGTCAGGAACCATAGCTTCCTGTAATGTGGCTTTTGGATATTCTCTAAGGAAATTGAATTTCTAGATTCAAAAGCTGTCCATCTCAAGTTCAAGAGCTCTTCTTTCTTCATGAAAACATATTTATGAAACTATATAGCTTAGAGAAATTTTAATCAGCCTTATGGAAGTTCTTTCTCTTTAAACGTAGTAGGAAAGCTGAAGGAATTTAAAGATAAAGGCACATTGTTGAGGTTTAGAAAACTGTCTTGAAGGTTCATAATAACACCATAGGATTTAGGAATTTAAATTCCTTTTATTATGGAATCAAAACCACCCTTAAGCATATAAAATACTTTGCCTAGTTTACAGACTTAACATTCCAAAGCAGTATGGCCAAGAGCTCCACTTTTATTTTGAGCTTATGGAACTATTAGGAGCTTGATAGCCTTCTCTGGGGAACAGAGCAAATGTTGTAAAGTACTGAGTCCAGTTGGAAAGAAAACTTAGTGTATTTTTTTTAAGTTATGCTGCATGTTAGGAAGTAAGATACTGGAATTTTCACTTCTTTATGTGATAATTCATTTGGGAATGAATGAGGCTAGTGGTGGTTTGTAGTTGATTTTTGCTGCTCATTCTTTCTGAAGCTGTGCAGCTACAAAATTATGCAATATAAACTATGCAGGTAGAAATTGTACTCTTATTATTAATGTTATATGCCTTGGGCTAATACAGCTTATAAAATCTTGTGGCAAGATTAAAGAAATATAAATGAAATAGTATCACATGTACTGTATAAGCTTGTTGGTACAGATGATGTCATTTAAGTTATATTGAAGCTAAATAAGAAATCTGTTAATCTTATTCTTGCATGGCTTTTAAAGCCCACAATAATTCTGTATATATTTCTAAAAAATTATGCAATAAATTGCTACCTAAAATGTGTAACTGCTGACTAGTCAGTGGTTAGCTGATGATTTACAGATGGGAGTGAGATGATCCAGATTGTAGGCCAAGGAGCTTTTTATAGTTCTGCTATATCATTTGGATAGTATTACAACCATGGATGCTTTAGAAAAAGGGTGATCAAATGGTTAAAGTGGGGTACCTCTGATTAGGTTACTGAATCTGTTCTTCATTTGAGTATGGTGAAACTTGCTGGGACATTCATTGAAACATCTATTGGGCATTTCTGAAGAGAATACTGAAATCTAAAAAGTGTGAGAAAGTGATAAAAAGTGAATTCACTTTTATAATTTCAATCTGAGCCAGTTAAGTATTTGTCTCAGTCACCTCTGTCCTGGGTCTTCTCCCCTTGCCCTCTTCTGGCTGTTGTCTGTAGACCAGGACCTCCCTTCCACATTTTACTGTAGGTGGTGAGAGACTTCCTCAGGTGCTGAGCTGAGGGAGACAAGAGCTTATTCTGATGATGGTTTTTAAAGCACATAAGTTGATACTCTGCACTGGTGAAATGGGTACTCTGAGAATATTATAGCTCTGTGCAAAAAGTTTATTTTGGTGAGCAATTACTTATAAATGTGAAAAAGAGACTTATAAACTGACCTTCTAGATTTCAGTGAGACTTGCACAGCTAGTTGGTGATACTCAATATGAGTCAGAGTGGCAGGCTCAAGTATTAAACCAGTATAATTTAACGTGATTGAAAGTGGCAGGCTCATGTATGAATTCATTCTTGTTGTAGTTTTTAAACCTCTTTTAAATTGATTCTTTTCAGTCTGTAAAGGTACAAAAGCAGAAATAATATCCAAGATAAAGGAGGTGTCTTAAACAAAATGTGGAATTGCAAAGCACGATGTACAGAGCAGCCCTACCATTGTTGCTTTATAGTCACGTGCAAGGGAATGTTATAACTTGTATTGCTTGCTATTTAATAACATTACTAGCTTTATAAATATGTAATATAGAGATAAATATAAAAAAATAGCTCTTTCCAAGTCTGGCATTTTGAAAAACACTAAAAGACAGAATGTCTTTTGTGGTGAAATCCATAAAATCTTGAAGATATTTGTATTGCTCAGTCAGGTAGTGTTAACTGCATTATGAATTGGTTTTGTATTTTGTTGACATTCTCCAAATGAGATTGGTATTTGACTTTTTTATTTCATTCAACTCTAAGATATTTCAGGAAGTTGTTATGCACTAATTTTGCTCTTGTATTATTATTATCCACCCCCACCCCCCACATCATCCCCCCCTTCTTGATAGTTGAACTTGAACAGATGGTATAGCTGTGAATCTATCTGATTTCAGGCTGCAGTGCTAGCAGTAGGTCCTTAAAGTTCTGAAATCAACTTTAGAAATAGTCTTTAAAAGGTGTCCAAGAGCAACCGTCTTGTTTTGGAGTAGAAGCCATAACTGCAAATATGATTTCATCTACATTTAATATAAATTTGCAGTCACACAAACCATGGTAACGGTGATTTATCACAGCTGTAAAAGGTTGGTGCAAGCTCAAAAACTTATCCAACAGCAAATGTTTTCATGAGACTTATTGCCAAGGTAGGTATAGAGGGAGTTTTTGTTTTTAATATCACAGATGATTTAGTTCATCAGAGTAAGAGCAGAGTGGCAATTTGTAATTGACAGACTGAGTGAACAGTCTTTCTGTCAGATGGTATTAGGTGTGGATGAAAGGTCAATGAATGCCACCACAGTTTTTCTTTGCTTTTGGTAGCTAAGTATCTACATAAAAGTCAATGTCAGAAATTCACCGTGACAACTGATTTAACCCTTCCTGCACCAATTCCAAATGCAGCCACTGTCGTGAGCTGTGGCAGCCGTTAAATGAAAGTAGTCATCATTAGCTGGGTTCAGCTGTCATCTTCATCAACAAGAATGGCTGTAAATTTTCCAGCCTCATGCCCTTCAAATATGTGTAGAGATTATATGTAAAGAAATCTTGACAGGCAAAATCTTCCTTTCAAACCCAAGTACTTAAAGCACTTTGTAAAGATGCCATCGAGTCCAGCAATCTTTTTTATTTATCTCCTACACTGAAGAGGGAGCTGAGAATACAGCAAACATCTGACACCTTGATGGAGTTCTGTAGATGTGTTCTCAGGCAGGATTTGTTTGCTGCTGCCTTTAAGTTTATGATGAACTGTGTGGATCAGCAGTTAGATTTTCTTGTACTGGATTTCAGGTCTTTTGGGACACAGCATCTGCTTAAATGGAAGTGATTTCAGGTTTTATGGCTTGACTTTGCAAGGTCAATACTCTGTGTGGTGTATTCCCATCCTTTTAATCTTGTCTGCTCAAATCATGTCAAACTATCCTTGAATTTCTATCAAATCATACCAGTTACAATTAGTGAATGTCTCTTTAAAGCTCAGTTGAATATTCCTTAGGGTTTGGCAACACTGGTTTTCCAAAGAGGCCTGCAAAACACTTGTTCTCTGGCGTTAACAGAGATATGATCTGGCATGATACCTTGTGTATAACAGTTTTTAAGGTCACTGATGTGGTCTATACGTAGCTTAATGCTGACAAAACTGGAAGTGACCATTATCCCCTCAAGGGTTGCAGATGCTTCCTGAAATGATGCTACCAGTTTTTATTGCGGCATATTATTCTCTGAGGTGTATCACCTGAGCAAATCCCTAAGCATAGCTCTTACAAAGGTAGGCAGTTCATTTCCATGTTGGATGGTGGCATACTGATAAAATTAATTTGGTCTTTGCTTTAAGGTTTTCTGTCTCTCTGCTCAGAAGAGCCCCTTCCCATCCATTGCTGGGTCGGCGGGTGTCCCCAGGAGGATCCGTTGCTTTCACTGCCCTTGGGCTCAGAGAGGTTTCATAGCTGAGCTTGATGTTTCAGCTGTTTCACGCTTAACAGGAAAAGCACCAAGAAAGCTTTCCCAGAGAGATGAGCTAGTGCTTTACAGAAATGTAACTGGTTTAATGGAATCTATAAAATGAATACATGTATCTGTGTTGGTTTTTTTATGTAGTGATTTAATAAGCAGCTCAGTCTTGGGGGTGAAATTAGCTTTGCCTAAACAAGTGCAGCTGGAGTTGTCTTAAGCTTTCCTAAGTTGACTCATGCATCTCAGCTAATTCTTGCTCACAATTTTTGCTCTCGTAATTCTCAGCTCTGTAATTCTCATTCAACCTAATGCTCCGGTTGAAATCAGTGAAGTGGGAAGGAGAGTTGCTTGCTCAGAGTTGTAGCCTGAAACGCTGGAAATGTGATTTTGTTGCCAACTCAGCCACAAGTCCAAAACCGCACGAATAATTCTCTTTCTGGTACTTTGATTCACTGTCTGTGAAATAATAATACTTAGATAAATGGGTGTAATTTTAAGGGTAAAGAATACTCAGATGTGCTTTAGAAAACAAAGCATGATACAGCTTCCAGGGATAGGGTCCTAATGAAAATCATCTCATTTTTTGTTTCTACTACACCATTCTGGATTTTGTCTTTGATCATAAAACCTGTGTGAAACTTTAAATATTTTTGTTTCCATTATTCCTTTGCTTGTGATCTAACTATTCTTGATACCTATGTTATTTTGCACTGGAAGTGGAGGGAGCTTGAAATCCTGTGTTTATTCATGTCCTGTGTTCTTATCCAGATTATTGCAAAATAAAAATAGTCTTAGTTCCATTCTGCTAAAACCAGTGAGAGAAGGCTTGGCAATGAAAAATAAGCTTCAACATTCAGCATCATTCATAAGACAGTTTGCCATTTTAAATATCTGAAAATCTGTTCCCTTAAAGAAGGTTAAGAAAATTCTATTGGCCAAGGAAAATACCTTTCAGAGTAAGGAATGATGTGTTTATATATCCTCTAGTATGCATATTGAAATCATAAAAAAGGACCCAAGAAGATACTGCCTTTTGCTTTTCTACAGCTCCCTTTTGGTCCTGGCTATAAAAAGCCAGTTTAGTTTAGCACTCGAACATATAAAAAGTTTCCAGTACCCACAACATGATAATGGTCTTTGGATGCACATGTATCACAATAGATAGCTGTTATGTTATTCATTACTGTAGATGTAAGAAACATCAAAAGCAATTTAAAACTCCAGTTATCTTGGCTCTGCTGAATCCCAAGATAATGTCTGAATATCTATACGATAGTGTCTGAAAAGTAAAACATCCCCCCTTTAGGATTGATTACTCTGATAAAGGAACATTTCTGAGTTGCACATCTCCAGCATGTATAATTTTGAAATGAAGTAAATTTACAAATAGAGTATTTGTAGATAGAACTGTAAAAATAGCATCTAGGAAAACTATTTTCTATTTATTTAGTGTAGGAATTTAAAGTCATGCCTATGTTGAGCATCAGATTATTCAGTCACAATTGTATAGCTTTTAGTTAAGGACTGCTTCAGAGCTAACAGTCTGAATATTTCACTGCCAGAAGAGCCCTCAGGGAAGTATGGGCACTTGAAATGAAGCTGATTGATGAGATTCCCAAATTCTTACTCTCCTCCTTGCATTTGCTACCTGGAGAAAGCTCTGGGAAGCGCGAACATCCCGTTGACGTAGGCTCAGTCATCAGCATCTCCCCGACCCTTTTCCAGTCCTATATTCACGGGGGCTGTGCCAAGTTCTGCTGCCACTGCTCGCAAGCTCTGGGAGCCCTGACTTCCTTCCCTTTGCAAAATAGTTGGCAATCCCAAAGGTTTGTTGTGGGCTCCAGAGGAAACCAATGGAGCGTACTGCAGAGGTAACTGCCTGTGCCCTCCTGCAGCAGGGAAGTACACGGCTCCCTGCTATTTCAGGGACATGATTATATTTTGGGATTCCAAGGTCTGTTACAGTAAGGGCTTATAGTGTTAGAGTTTGAAGGGGAGGGAAAGAAGCATTGCTGTTGAATTCATGTGCTCGGAAGTCATGAGTCAGGTTATGGGGGCAAGAAAAAAAAAGACCTTTTTTTAATAAGGATTCCTCTAGTGTACCTACATGGTACAATTGGGTCAGCTTTTTTTCTTTCTTGTATCCATGATATCTGGAAACTTCTTGTTTTAAAGAAAGTTGACAACCAGATTTCTCAGAAATGGAGGTTTAAAAAATCCCTCAAAAAGGAATTCCTTTCCAGAGTTGTCATCTTGAAATAAGATGTATTTTGTATGTATAGAAACATTTTTGAAAATGAATGGAAAAGAAAATCAGAGCATGACACAGTAAATAATATTGCTGTAGGTAGACCACTGATGTGGATGTGTTAAGCTTGGTTTCAGGTATATTGTTCTTATGGGAATGTGTGATTACCTTGCCATGAAATGCTTTAAGGTAGTCTTCTATTATTCTACATAAATATTCAAATTGGTTAGACCAGAATCATCTATAATTAACACATCAAGCTATTCTTACTAATTTTTTCGCAAGCCTATACTGAGTATAGCTGGTTTTGGTCAGGAGCAATTAGTTCATGATCACTTATTTCTGTGAAAGACTTGGAATGAGAATGTTTTTATTTAGTCAAAAAAATGCCTGATACAAAGATTACAATGAGTAGCCATTATATATTGTGTCTTGTGTTACAATTTTGAAACACTTTATTTTTTGGAAATGAAACTCCTGCTTTTACCTAATCTTTAATACACAAAGTTCAGAAAGCTTTGTAGAGGAGGACTTTTGATATATTTTAACTATTCTGTGGCACTTATTGAAGATAATTTGTCGCAAGTGATGTTCCCCAGGGCTCAGATTTGGGGCATGTCTTGTTTAATATCTTTATCGATTATCTGGATGAGGGGATTGAGTGCTCCCTCAGTAAGTTTGCAGACGACACCAAGTTGGGTGGGAGTGTTGATCTGCTCGAGGGTAGGAAGGCTCTGCAGAGGGATCTGGGCAGGCTGGATTGATGGGCTGAGGCCAATTGTATGAGGTTCAATAAGGCCATGTGTTCACTTTTGGGCCCCTCACTACAAGAAGGACATTGAGGTGCTGGAGCGTGTCCAGAGAAGGGCATCAAGGCTGGTGAGGGGTCTGGAGCACAAGTCTTATGAGGAGCAGCTGAGGGAACTGGGGTTGTTCAGTCTGGAGAAGAGGAGGCTGAGGGGAGACCTTATCGCTCTCTACAATTACCTGAAAGGGGGTTGCAGAGAGGTGGGTGTTGGTCTCTTCTCCCAAGTGACTAGTGGTAGGACAAGAGGAAATGGCCTCAGGTTGCACCAGGGGAGGTTTAGACTGGATATTAGGAAAAATTTCTTTACTGAGAGAGTGGTGAAGCACTGGAACAGGCTGCCCAGGGAGGTGGTGGAGTCACCACACTTCAAGGAACGTGTGGACGTGGCATTGTGGACATGGTTTAGTGGGTATGGTGGTGTTGGGTTAATGGTTGGACTTGATGATTTTAAAGGTCTTTTCCAACCTTAATGATTCTGTGATCAATTCTCTCAATCTCTGTAAGTGCTTTTCTGATATTCTATAAGAACTTGGAGTCTGATGGACGGTAAGTAAACATATTTTAGAGAAAGGTGCCTAACTAGCAAGGAATACTGAAGTTAGCTAAATTCAATACAGGAAACACAGCAGAAATGTGTGTTTAAATGAAGTTTGAAGGAAAATTATCATATTTACTCTCCCTTTAGTCATTGTAATACCATAGTGTGAGGGGAAAACTGATTGAAACAGCATTGAAATATTCAGGTTTAATGTTACAAATGTTATTTAATAATCCAGAGAGTGTATGCTACAGACTTTTCTTTCTAATACAGATTGGCAGCCTTTAAGAAGTATTACATGGTTTCAATCTAAATCCAATAATGGGACTAAGTATCTGTACTAGCAACTTGCTGCCTTAAATATTATATATTAGCCATCTCATATGCTAACACAGTAAGCACAAAATGATGATCTGATAAGTGTCACTTGTGCGGGTGATCGGTAAAGAAATAACCACTATGTCTGTTGCACGTAGTATGGTTATAAATGAGAAAATGGTATTTTAACGGAAAAGAAATGGATGGGTACCCATGCTGATTTTGGCTGTTACTAGAACTGTGTGTTGTGCTCTGTACTTTCTTGTACCTTCTTGTCTTTGATGGATGATGCATCTTCCATATTGGTACACCCAGCTGTCTATTACTCTTAAAAGTGGCTTGCCCAAAGAGTGAATGTCTGAGCTCTTTATTTTGGGATTTAAGGACCTGCTCTTTTTTTGTCATTCTACTTAACTTCAAACAGTTCATGCTGCTTTCCTAAACAACAGAAGTTGTGTATCACTTGTGGACCAGTTAATAAATAACTGATTAATTATATGTGTACCAGAAATGACAATCTTTACTTTCCTTTCCTTTAGTTGTTTTTCTTCATTAGTACTCATAGCTATACTCTCTTCCCTGTCCCTGACATTTTTTTGTGCCTTTTATTTCTTCTGATCTTCCTGTAAACAGTCTCTGTTTTTAAAAAATAAATAAGTGCAACTGGTCTCACTTAAGCAAGCTTTTTTCGTGTCATTTCAGGCACCCCTGAAAGGTGCTATCACTCTCATCATTTATTCAAGGATCTGAAGACACTTCTGAAAAATGAATAAATTATTCTGTCATCATTATTTTAGGAAAACCTTAAAAGCCACTAAAAGAAATGAATGGGGAAACCATTTGGAATAACCGAGCTTCATTTAACATAGCTGTGATAGCTTCAGGATATGATTCCATACAAAGGCTTTGGAATTCCATGTGGATATTGCTGCCAGAGTTTATTAGTGTAAAAGCAATGCAGTCAGCTACAGTTGCTATACAGCTAAATTTGGCAAAAATGCATGCTGCAAAGTAAAGCTGAGTATTTGCAATCAAGTATCAAACAAAAGGTGGTTGAATGGGCTGAACATTGACTAATGTGACAGGAACAGAGACAAAGCAGGGCAGGAAAAAGTTAGTTGTGTGATGAAAGTTGGTTCAAATGTTAGGTTTCTTTGTTTGTATTATTTATACCAGTGTTTTGAACAGTTGTGTTGAAAGCTTTATTTCAAAGGTTGTGGATATAACTAAAATGGAAAGAACATCAAATATTGAACAACACAGGCTTGGGAAGATAATTTTAAGTACCTGAGCTGATATATAGCATTTGAGGCTAAGATTAAAAAAAGACAGATCACAAGTGAGACTGTCATTGACCATTTTAACTTGGAAGCTGAGAGGTAAATGCACTTGGAGATGATTTCTCCTGTGTTACATTCATTATGTGGGGTGAGAACTGCCTTCCCAAATGTCTTATGAGAATCTTACCTTTAGCTGATTTTCTTAAGGTAACCACGCTGCTCTTCACCTGCAAAATCTCTTTGAGAGGTGAGACACAAGAACGTTGCTTAGGCTCAAAATTAGTACTTTTAACTAAGTAAACTGAGTCTTCTACCTGTAATAATTTATTACTAATTCTGTGTACTGATTTTGCACACCTTAATATATTTTCCAATAGAAGACATGAAATATTTGTTCCTTTCTGTATATATATTCAGTAATAATATATTAGCATAGGGAATTTTTGAAGTAAACCCTTTAATAATATTAATTAGTGCTGGAAACAATGGAAATTCTATACAGATTATTTGCAATAAATGTTATGTTTTAATAGTTTTCCAATTTGACTTGGGTGGGCAATATGGAACTGGGATTTGATATGACAGAGGTTGCTGTCATGGTCTCACTTGTGATGTATGGATCCTGGAAAAAAATATTTAAAATGCAGGCACTGTCACAGAATTAAAACACACCCAACCTGTAGGCTACACATTGGTGATTTTGCTGTATAACCCCTAATACAAATATTCGTGGTGCAGTTAGGGACCCATGTTGGGTAAAGCAGAAGGAGATTCAAGGAAAGCTTAAGGTCTGCATCCTCATGTTTAGGGTTCCTCAGTCTGATACTTGTTGTGACAATCCTGGTTTTTGCCATAAATGTCTGGTCTCTGCAGTAGGTATAGACCAGAGTACCTCTGTGCTGTCTGGATTTAATTTCTGAATTCAAGTTCTTCAAGGATTGTTTAACCTCTTGTAGTCCACTTTATGAATAGTGTTTAAGGCCAAAATAATCCACAATGGCTAATGTCTCCATTACAAAAAAGTGTCACCATTTCACCGCTCTGATCTAACTGGATCTGCTTTGGGCAGGAGGTGGGACTGGACGACCTCTGGAGGTCCCTTCCAATCCAGGTGATTTGGAGATCGTAAATTCGCTGTGGCCCTGAGTTTTCTACCTCAACTGGACGCTATCCTGAATCTCAGTTTTTAAAACCATTTTCAAGCCTTGCAGCACCACCAAAAGAACTGTAAACTGATATGATGGCCTGTATGCATTATGCAGGGTTCCTAGCTCTCTGAATTATGTATGAATACTCACCAACTGTTTCAAATTTTGGGATCTCATTCTGCCAGAGCATATATCAGTAGGTTTCTGAAGTACTTCAGAAAAACTTCTTTGTCACTCTCTATTAGCAGTTAAATCTCTATTCTTCTCAGTCTTTGAAACCAAATGGAGGACTAAGAGGAGTGTTCTGACATGCAGTCCTACTGGTTGAGGCAAAATAGAGCAAACAATTTAGTTTAATAACCTAGCTCTTTTAAATGTCTCCTTATGAGAAAAGAGTTTCTCTTCAAATTCAGCTAGGAATTATTTTATGTTGTCAGACCAGTATTTTTCCAGGCTTTCAGTTTTCAGATATATACCCAAAGGATCCAGAATGAGTTTTGTGTTTTATTGAATTATCAGATGATACACATAATCATTTAAAAAAAATGCTACTGCAGATATCTCTTTCGCAAAACACAATTACAGTCCCAGCAAAACCTATGAGTTAAGGTACAACCATTATAAAAACAAACCAATTTGGAGAGAAATCAAAATAATTTACTACAGTGAAGAATTTTCACTGTTCTTCTGGATTTATATTTGGCATTTGTTACTGCTTATCTGTTGTAGTAACTGAGACACATGAGTATGTTGAAGACAATTCTGAGCATGTTTTTCAGAAATCATACAGAAACTTTACAATGCTGTTTTAGAAATACATACAAAATTTGCAAGACTGGGAAAAGCGGAGCAGGTATTTCAGGGTTTAAAAGAAGAGCAGTGGGCTCAAAAAGAGTAATGCTGAAAAGATCTTATGAAGGAAATAAAAGGTAATATAAAAAGTGTATTAAACAAGGAATGCTGACTCAGGAATTGTTAATCGTTTTCCAAAATGACTTAGAAGAAAGAAAGGTGTAGGAAATTCCATATTAGGAAAGGTGAATTATTTCTTAAAAAATTTTAATGAAATAGATTATTAAAATTTAATTAACCTTATTGAAATTCTTGAACTTAATCAAGGATTCAGAATTTATTTGTAGACTAAAGCCACCTGAATGTATCATAGGTAATGTAAACAACAGGTTTGGCCCACCTGCAAGAGCTGAAAGGCAGATTGGGATGACGATGATTATTTGGCTGAGCAGTAGAGTGTAAACCCAGGAGAAAGGAAGGGCATGCTGTTATGTTGACCTTGCCATGAATCACCATGGCAAATTACTTGCAGTAACCATTTTGAAATGGGGAACCTCAATGAACTCCTTAGTCCCACTGAAATGAGTGTAAAAATTCCTATCATACAGGATAAAGATGCTTCTCTGCTCTTGTCTGTCTAATTGGTGCCAAGCACACTGAAATGCTTAAATCTGCACATTGTTCTTGTGCTTCGTTCACTCAGCTGCTCTGCTCCTCCTGGTGTTTGTACCGTAACTATCAGTGAAGTGCATAAAAGTTTGAATGAGAAACAAATATAAGAATGTAATTTCCCCATAACATCAACTGAGTTGAATGACAAGCAAATCAAAAGCTAATTCTCCTATAAACAATCACTTCATTAAATCCATTTGCATACTACACCAGCTTACTCAGTGAAAAACAACTTGTTATTTTTTTTATATTCTGTATCAGTCTCATTTTTCCCACTAAAACTGCATTTTAAATATATATTCATTGAATGAAGGCTGTGCAGCGGGTCAAAGGCAAAACCAGGAACAAGAAGGCATGCAGACCCATGCTGTCACCAATTGCCTACATATGCTTTTAGAAATGGTGTTTTATGGAAAGTTCAGACATATGGATTTCCTTCTCATTGTAGAGAGAGCTTTGAAAAATTCCTCCCTTTCTCCAAAGAAAATGTTGACAATAGAATCTTTGATCTTCAAAAACTAATGCACATGATAAATTTAATTTGTGTAAATAAATCTGCTAGACTCAGTAGGACCCATCACAGAAAGTTAAACACACATAACTATCTCTTGACTAAAGACTGTGCACATGATAGGTATAGTGGCATAGTCCAAAAGTTCACTTAGGTAAAATTATCTCTTTTTCAAAAGATGTAATGAAAATGCTGTCTTATCAAAAGATCATGTGTTTGTCTTTTTAGATTACATTTGAAAATGTTATCTGCACTCAAGTTCAAAACTTCTAAAAGCAAGATTTATCTAGACAGTTTAATGATGTTATAAATACATGTACATGTTGTAGTAAAATAGTGACGATTCATCACATTTTTATACCCCCAGCAATTCAATATTCTATGATTTCAGGAAATAGCACTGCATAATCTTATTCTACATACTGTTTATATTGTGCAACATTTTTCCACAATCATCCACTAATGACGTAAGTTTTCCAGGTGTTGACTTTATTGAATACAATTGATCAAACTGAGCATAGAATCCAGTATGATACTTTGGGTCTTCACTGATCTACAGATATATCCTCTAATCTTAAAGCTCTTGTGGAAAAAAATATTTTACTTAAGAGGATCATCTAGTTCAGAAATTTGCTGGTGCTTGACAAAAGGCGTAAAATAGACAAGCACATTTCTTTTCTGAAGTACTTAGTAATGCTTTGATTCTTGTCTTGTTCGGTTAATGAACATCACCCTGTAGTGGAGGGGGCTTGTTTCAAAAGCTGGGAGCTCTTTAACTCCCCTACTGTTGAGGAATCATATTATGATTTCTGCTTGAGAGTGACCTTGCTGCTTCCTTTTGTTAATACATTAATACCACTGAACCAGTATTAGGGAGAGGATGAGTTGTGTGTCCTGCTAGTGATGATAGTATTTTGTTTAACTGTTTGCATTGTGATGTTGCTTACAGAAAAATGCTCTTGAATATGATTTTAGTTAATTAAATTTGTTGGTGTGATGATTTATGCAAGAACTCTCTGGCTTTGTTATTTTGAATGTGACCTAGCAGACTCTTATGTCACCCAAGAGGACTATTGATGAAAAGGCACCAGTATGAACACCGAAGCAACAAAAATAAGATTTTTGCCTTATATTTTGAATTACTGAAAGTGAGGCTATTGAACAGTGATTTTCCACAAAAGCAGTATTATGTTTCTATAATATGAGTGGTCAGCTACAGTTTCTCCTACAGTCCATTAAATGTATGACAGATTATTAGCATTTCTTTGCACTTTTGGAAGGGCTTTCATTTAAATAAATAATTACCTACAAGGAAATTTCTCTTTACTTATAGTTTCATTGCTGCTTTTGCTATCATCAAATAGTGTCAAGATCTGGAAATATCTGTTCTGCTGGTACTGTTCTAATTCGAAGGATCATTAGTACACTGTTATTGCTTCTTTAGCTATAGCTGTTTGGGGTTTTTTGCCACATGTAACACATTCTCTACAGCGGAAGGTCGGTTTTGAGTATTTTTCACTAATGCTTGGGACTGATTATGCCGCAAGTGAATGGGTTTAACAAAAGTTGGTATATACTGGAGATAATGATAAAACCAGTTGGAATTAGAGGTGCTAAGTGACTAGGTTTTATTACTTTCTAAAGGATTTTTGTATGATTCCTTTTAAGAATGTTGACAACACACTTTATTTAGTTTGAAAAGACAATACAATGGGCCACAATCCCCTTAAGGAAGAGAGGCGCCACTTCAGACCATTATATGCATCTTTAGTATTCTCATAACTCATCTTTACGCTTTTTCAAGTTTTGGTGTTCTCAAAGTCAGACAGAGTAGCAGGCACTATGAATTACTGTACACAAATAGTGATATATAATGAATCGATAAGTACTTCTCATCTTTTTACAAGTTTTTCCTCCTTTCTGTTTGGTTATCAAATTATGTAGGTGTCTGCCGTACCCCATTCATCTAGTGAGCTGTCAATACTGTTTTCCGTAATTTTTTTCTCTTCACTTCTTCAATCAGTTTTGTTATTGTTTTATGACTTTCCTCCCCCCAGTTTATCTGTATGATTCTGATATTATCTATGGAAGCCCTAGGCAGTAGCTCAGCTATGGGTCTTCAGTTTGGAGGGAAAAAAAAAGTGCAATTACTACCTTTATTTTATGATAGCTCCATATGTCTCTACATATGTGGCACAAAAAGCAGGCATTCTTTTTTCCTTTTTGTTCCTGCCATTTTTGTGGTGCAAGCTCCTTCTTAATTTATTTTTATGGTGCAACTCTCAATGAATTATGGATGTTGTGGAAATAAACAATATTCTGGTTTACCGAGGATTTTAAAACCTTAAAAACAGTTTTTCGTGTTACGCTGTAGCTTTTCAATATAAATGATTCCAGTCTTATTCTGATACTTTTCTTCCCACCACTGTGTCCAAGTATTTCAAAGGATGTCTGCTCACATTCCTTTTGTATCTAACCACACACCATGTATAAAGAGAACAGGCATCTTAAACTGCAACATGTCAACTGTTATCAGGTTTCCATGTGAAATTATTAACTACTATTAGTACTTAATTTTTTATTTTAAAATAAAAGATATTCCACTCTGCTTGCACTGAAATCAGTATGTAAAAGAAACTGCAGAACTTGAAACACAATTTCTTAACACAACCCCAACATGTCCCACATGGACAATCTTAATGGGCTGAGCTTTCTACCTTTTGTCAAATTATCTTGGATATCCATCTAACCCACCTTTTTATTTGAGAAGTGGAAAAACAAACAAGAATTAAGAGGAAGTGCACAGCGGAGGCAGGTGTAGTTCATCTCCTGCATGGTCTCTCCTGTAGTACTTCAGTGTACCTTCAGCTGGTATCAGTGAGTGGACCTTAAAGAAAGGAATTCAGAGGGATTAATTTTCTAGACATTGGTTGTTCAGCTCATCTATCAGCTAGACACAGGACTGGGTCAAGTCTGGTTTGAACCAGTTCCTGGGCTGCCCAGCAGAAAATCATGTGGAAGTTGACATTTTACTGGTTTTTTTAATGAAGTTTGGGTGGGGTTTTTTTGTTTGTGGTTTGTTTTTGTTTATTTTCCCCTGTGAATATTATCAGAGGAAATACATATTTTTAGTAATGGATCACACTTCCTTCTATGTTCACTATGCATTTGGGAATAGCAGTCTTCATCTAAATGTCTTGTCTTTCTTGGATTTGGTTATTTGAGATGTGTTTTCTCTGCTGTGTGAGCTCACAAACTTTAGGCTTTACTGGGTGGGATGCAGTACTATCTCAGTGAAGAAGACTGAGCTGTGGAATTTGTTTCCTCTCTAATGCTGAGTGAACCCAAGTCCATTGACTTTGAAGGCATGGTAAAAAGATTCTCTTGCTCTGCTTGAGGGGTTGTAGGAAGTTGACGTTTGTTTGCATTATGATTGAGAGCTTTTTATTTGATTATTTTTTTTTTTAATACTACAGTTGATTCTTTTATACTGGGCATGTTTTACACCTGAATGAGACTTTGTTGCACAGGATTACATCTTTTTGCGTTTTTCATAGTTTCACAAAAGCAAAATTCGTAGCATCCATTTAAGCAAACTGTGAAAAGATTTGTGCTTGTTTAATTTTAATGGAAGAACCAGAAAGAAAATCAGAGAGGTGGCTTGCAGCCCATTAGAACGCTTTGTCCTTTTAGGTATGTCTACATTGCTAAAGAAAGAGTCCAGGAGAGAGTGGAAACAATGGCTCATTGACCAGCTATGTTTCTCAGTTGTTAGCATGCTCCTTGGCATGGTTTTGGTCCTTGTATACATATGAGGTTGTTGGTTGGTTTGTTTCCAGTGCAGGATGAGTGAAATAGCATGCAGCCTGTGTTGCAGCCCACCAGAGAAGTACATTTGCATTGTGAAACTGCACGTATGGATTACATACTTTAAGGTGACGCTGTAAGTCATGAGAGAATGTTTGAAAGACAACCCTTCAGAGTCTGCAGGAATAGTGCTGGAGGGCTTCACAGGGCCAGGAAGGACAAAACAGGTGTAGAGTTAATGTCTTCTGAACATGCTCCCTGGGGTAAACTCTTCCCTAAGGTGTCTTGGGAGAAGAGGCAGCAGAGACAGAAGACATGAAAGGGTCAATGAAGTGGGCAAACAGTTCATAATGTGTCTGATCAGCAGAGTGGTGCTGGCTAGTGGATTGCTCCCCAGGACTATTTTAGTTTGATGTATCCTGTGAGGGCTAGGGCTGAAAGTACCACCATTTTAACTTCCAGTTACTTGGGGTTTGGATCAATATATATAGTACAAGGACAGTTTGCAAACTGAACTTTAAAATAAATACCTTCCCAGAAGGTTTCTCCAGGAAACTTTTTTTTTTTTAATAAAGAAAAGTAAAACTTTAAGTGGATTTTGGTTTTGGGAAGTAGCTTCACTGAAATAAAGTGAGCTCATTTTTGTAGGGTTTCTACTCTCAGAATAAAATATTTAAAATGTGAGATTCTTAGCACATGGCTAGAAACTGATAATTATTTAAACCAACTGCCTAGTTGCAATATGTAGCAATATTTATCGCTGTGATTCACTAGCACATCAGAAAAAAAAAGACAAGTGAAAAAGCTGTGAATAAATAAAATGTGAGAAATACTTAATCATAGTGGGTGCACAGTGGTGATTTGTTTTAAAAATCCAAACTATATCTAATCTTTTATTAAAATAATGACTTAGTTTCTGTTACATCTGAAAGTTATAATTATGTTATAAGCTATCCAAAATCAAGTTCATGAATAGCACCTTTTTCCATGTATTTATCCACCAAACCTTTGCATTTGTAAGTACAAGAAAAGGATACTCTTAATGCTCTTCACTCACCCAAGGGTACTGAGGGAGCTGGTGGAAGTGCTCACCAAGCCACTTACCATCATCTACCAGCAGTCCTGGCTAACCAGGGAGGTACCAGCGAACTGGAGGTTAGCAAGTGTGATGTCCATCTTCAAGAAGGGCCAGAAGGAGGATCCAGGGAACTACAGGCCTGTCAGACTGACCTCAGTACCACAAAAGATTATGGAGCAGATCATCTTGAGTGCCATTACGCAGCATGTACAGGACAACCAGGTGATCAGGCCCAGTCAGCATGGGTTTATGAAAGGCAGGGCCTGCTTGACTAATCTGATCTCCTTCTATGACAAAGAAGTGACCCGCTTAGTGGACGAGGGAAAGGCTGTGGATATAGTCTACCAAGGCTTTAGTAAAGCCTTTGACATCATTTCCCACAGCATTCTCCTGGAGAAACTGGCTGCTCACGGCTTGGACAGGTGCACTCTTCACTGGGTAAAAAACTGGCTGGACGGCCGGGCCCAAAGGGTTGTGGTGAATGGAGTGAAATCCAGTTAGCAGCCAGTCACAAGTGGTGTTCCCCAGGGCTCAGTTTTGGGGCCGGTCTTGTTTAATATCTTTATCAATGATCTGGACGAGGGGATGGAGTGCACCCTCAGCAAGTTTGCAGACGACACCAAGTTGGGTGGGAGTGTTGATCTGCTCGAGGGTAGGAAGGCTCTGCAGAGGGATCTGGGCAGGCTGGATCGATGGGCTGAGGCCAATTGTATGAGGTTCAATAAGGCCATGTGTTCAGTTTTGGGCCCCTCACTACGAGAAGGACATTGAAGTGCTGGAGCATGTCCAGAGAAGGGCGACGAGGCTGGTGAGGGGTCTGGAGGGCAAGTCTTATGAGGAGCGGCTGAGGGAACTGGGGTTGTTCAGCCTGGAGGAGAGGAGGCTGAGGGGAGACCTTATTGCTCTCTACAGTTACCTGAAAGGAGGTTGTGGGGAGGTGGGTATTGGCCTCTTCTCCCAAATGACAAGTGACAGGACAAGAGAAAAAGGCCTCAAGTTGCACCAGGAGAGTTTTAGATTGGATATTAGGAAAAATTTCTTCACTGAAAGGGTTGTCAGACACTAGAACAGGCTGCCCAGGGAGGTGGTGGAGTCACCATCCCTGGAAGTGTTTAAAAGATGTATGGATGACGTTCTTAGAGACCTGGTTTAGTGGAGGACTTGGCAGTGTTAGGTTAACGATTGGACTTGATGATCTTAAAGGTCTTTTGCAAGTTAAATAATTTTATGATCCTTTGTCTCTGTTTTCCTGCAAAATTTCTGCAGGTCTCTAATTAAAAACATCTCCCTGTAAGCGCGTGTTTGTATTCAAGGGAAAAGAGACGCCTAGCTATTTCAGCCATACTTCATATATTTCATATCTATTCTGTTACTTTTCTGAAGAAGTAATATAGAAAATTATTCAGCAGCAAGATTAAAAGTCACAATTTGACCAGGCATTGATTACTTGAAAAGATTTTTTTCATCATGTGTAGTTAAGCCTAATTTCTGAGTTAGTATATTGAACATTGTAACCAAAACTTTCCTCCCTTCTAGCCTCATTCCCACAGCAAATGTCCTTAGAAGGGAAGAATTTTATGAATTGCATCAAAAGTTTAACAAGTGACTCATTACTGTATGGAAAATAATGTAATTTAAGTTTGCCAGTGAAGTTGTTCATTGTATTCACAGAATTGGTCTTCAGTACAAACCAAATCCTTCTTGATAACAGCCCATTGCAAGTTCTTGGACATCACTAAAGCTGATTAAAAACAGGTGGATTCTTTGCATGTAGTGTACCAACCAGCTGAATGAAATGCAGATAACTTGTATTAATAGTTAGAGAAGAATTATTTTTTTTTTCCTGTACCTTATTGGAATGCTAGGATTCTCTAAAGCTGTGATTCTGAACTGAAGAAGAATCGTGTTTTAACAATAATACCCATATTACTTTGTTTATAAAACCTGAATTTTAGTTGGCACAGTAGAGAAGAGAAGGCCCTGAAGGAAACTTAATTTCTGAAACCTGATCTCTGTGTGAAAGTCTCTGTGAAAGTCTGGTATAAAGATTTGAAAGGTTTCATTTAGAAACTCAAATTTACATAGTTAAGTTCTAGGATTTTTATTTTTTTTTAATTTTGTGGTGTGTGTTATATTTTTCAAGACTCAGTCTATCTTTCAGAAAAATAAAAGCAAATGACTAAATGAGATAGCAGTATTGCAGAACATGAGCTGTGTTTACTGAGTGTTCCATTTATGAATCAAATGTTCTGTTTAATTTTGTGATTTATTATTAGTTAGATAGTTCTCTTTAATTTCTAGGAGTTTGTTTTATGTGGATCAGTGATACTGGTTTCAGTCTACACGCTTAGGGCCATACAGAAGGTGACCCAGAGGTAGAGAGTAGAAGACCCATGTACTGCTGACTTTTGCTGTATTTTCACGGAGTTGCCAGCAAAGTTCAGACTGCCCTCTTTTTCTGGGCAGAATGAATAGAAGGCTGGAAAAACAAATTGGCACCATGAAAATTTTTCAAAGACAGAACTAATGTAGAACTAATACTTCACTTGTATCTAAGTGAGATGAGAGTTCTGAAGTACATGTATCTTTGCAAATCAGGCTATGCAGAACAGTCCAAATATAATATTTATATCTAATGTCATTGTAATAGACCTCAAAGATGGTCTCTGTAACACAGCATATAGCCAAATGACCCAGTATGAAGTGGAATTTATGATGTTAATCTTTCCAAGCCCAGTCAATTTTAATTTTGGGACTTCATTTTTTCTTGACTGACACAAGTTCTGTACAGCCTCAGAACAGAAGGTGAATAAAAGAACAGAATAAAATAATAGAACATTTCATGTATTTACATTTTCTAGTTTAGATATTCAGAACTTTAAAACAATTTTCCGATTTAGTCACTATATGGGCACCTAAAAAGTTCAGAAAATCTGACAAATAAGACAAATTGAAACAGTTAGCGGTCTTTCATCATGTCACTGCTGAAATATATTGCTAAGATGGTAGTGAAAAGTTGGTAGATTAGAGAAATATTTAATGTCATACACATGATTTTTAATCTGAGAAGGAGAAGGAAGATCTTGTGAGATGTCAAGTTTCTTAGTTGATGGCAGTAGACTGTGCATATATTGGAGCATACTAAGTTTTTGTCGTAAACATAGGCTTCTGTGTGCTTTCAGATGCCTGCATTTAAGTGTTCATGATTGATCCCAAATTGCTACTTGTGGGTTAAACTAACTGGTTCTGGGAGAGGAGTAATGTTGCTGCACAAGTGTATTCAGTAACAACATAGTATAATGACATACAGGTCAGATCTGAGCTGCTCTGTTGTCCATGTTCTCTGACAGTGGGCCATCAAATCTCATCAAAATACATTTACACATGTTTACTGATGAATTTTAGAAATAAACTGCAAAAATCTCAAAATCTTACTAACATTACAGTGTTTTAAATTTCCTACATGAGTAATTATTTTCTGTTTCACTATGGGTCAGTGTTATGTGTCATCTTTTGCATCTGGACTTGAGATTTTGTTATAGGTGTATGCTGGGGCAAAGCACTTACTGTTCATATGCATTGGGAAATGCTAAAGGCGAGGCAAGTTAAGATAGCCTTGTGTAACATTGTTCTAAAACTTTACAAAAGTAAAAAGTTGATTCATGAAGTCTCAAGTTTGCTGGTTAAGAGCATGAAATTTCTTTAGAAAATTGGTTTTGTTTTATTTCTATCTTTATTGCAAGTTATGTCTCTTATTTTGAAATGGAATTTTGTGCACTAGAGAAGTATAACTTATTGTAAATGTTACATTAAAAGACTCATTGCTCAAGCAGTTGGAATTAGATTTTTTTCAGAGACAAACGTTTCTTCTGCGTGTTGCATAATCATTAGATCTGTTTTAAAAAAAGATTTCTTGAGCTTCTAAACCAAATTGCATTTCTTTTGTGTATTGTAAGGTTTTTAAGCAGAATGAATGCGTGTTCATACTGTATTGCTTCTGAAATAGCTGGGAAAATATAGCGATGAAAAATCACTAAACTAGAAAGAGCCACTTGTGACATCAACAGTAGTTTAACAAGTAGAGCAAGAATAGACAACTTTTTCAATAGCTTGCATGCAGGGCCAGCTTGCATGTGTACATGATGGTGGTGGTACTTGATGGGCCAGGCATAGCTTAATTACTGAATTTCTACTATGCAGATGTTGCAACAGGAAAAGATTTTTGGACTAGTCTGTTTTTGTGGTAAAGGGGTGGGGTTTTGTTTGTCTCACCTATAGAAAATTAAATACTTTCTCTGTGTTTATCAGCCATTGATGACATCATTCGTTGTACATCCCTGCTAGAGCAGCCACTGCAAAGTGACTGTATTGTCGTCTAATCTAGTGGAACAGTTTTTAACATATCCCTTGCTTCATCTGCCTTTTTGCTGACTGGGTAGACCAACAAGTACCTTTGCCAGTGGTAATTTACAATCTACTAGTGAAGTGTGGGCATTTATCAGTGTTAAAATTTTCAAGTTGAAGACAGAATTCCTTTGTTGACTTATTTCTTGAATGTGCTTTTATTTAATAAAGAAGAAAGTATGCACTTCAGGGAATGGTAATCTTTATTTACTGCTATGATGGGAAAATGCAAATGAAGCAGAGAATTCTGTGATTAGTATTTTACAGAGCAGTCATTTACTAGAATTACATGTTTTTACTCAGTGGAATTACCATGTTCTATTAACCAGATTCTTTCCTGACTTCTTGCAGGATTCTGAGTAACAACAAGATCTTATGGTTGAAGAATGGCTCTTTCTTCGGACTGAGATCCCTGGAGAGACTGTGAGTAACTGATCAGCTTCGTTCCACCTTTAATTAAAAAGTCTTTGTATTTTAAATACAAAAACAAACATCAGATAATGAAGTTGAGATGTTCTGAACTGTACTGCACAGTAGAGTTTCTAGGCAGTCATCAAGTTAAGAAACAGCACAAAAATGAGTGAATGGGGATGGACGTGGAAAATACAGGAAAGCACTGCCATCAATTTGGAACTAAAATAAACATCCAGTCAAAGACTTGTACTACACTATGTACACTATCACAGTGAAGACTGGTATATGTAATGGTAACACTAATGTACCTGACATATAGTTTGGGTTATTTAACTCATTGGTCTCCAATACTTCCATTTTAATTCTATTCTAATTTTAATTCCATATTTTAATTATATTCTAAAGAAATTGGACAACATTTATCACTAGAGCGGACAATGATGTTGATAAAGCTCCATGATTGTGTATTTGTAGTCAATATTTGGAGGGGGGAAGAGAAGCAAGGTTTTCATGTGATCTGCTCAGGAGCAACTAATGAGTTACGAAGAAAACATTCTGAAACTTTGATGGAATAAATGAGCAGTAACAGATATACCGCAATGACACTGCTTTCTGTATATATAGGTCACTCATTTGAGAATAATCATGCAAGCCAGTCTAAAAGGCTATTTTTTTTTATCTATAGGAAACTTACTTTGCCAGTGCATCTAAAATGAGTAATTATATCATGCATATTTTAAAACATCTCCTGCAGCTTAAGCTGAATTATTTTTATATTGCTTTATAAGAATACATTCTTTATGTAGAGCTGTTGATTTAAAGTAGTTGTTACATTTGTGAATGTGTGAATGTATTCTATGTTGTATGAATGTTTCCATATGCAAAAAAAATTACATACGAAAATCAACTTTAGCTAATATTTTACTAATATGTGTGTGACGTGCATGTTGTTTATGGTTGTGTAATAAGGTGGTTAAAGTATATGATACTGAGATATTTGAATATTCTAACTGCAATTTAAAAATAAACAGTGTATTTCAAGGTCTGAAGCAATCCCTTAAGCACCTTGAAGGGTTAAGATAAAACTGTCTGAACAGTTATGTAAAGGAACACTAAATTTTCTCTGCATATAGTTACAGATGTAACAAATACTTCTTTAATATTGGCAATATTAAGTGGTATGGAATGAAGAGTAGTTGTGTATTATTTACTAACTGGTTTAATCTTAGGTGTAATAATGAAGTTTATAAAGAAGTGTACAAATATTTTAGATAAAACAATTTAGGGGATAGGATTACAAATTTATTGCAACAAAGGAAATTAGTGAATTAAATTCTAATGTACTGCAAGTGAAGCATTAGTGTTTAGAAACAGAGGAAAACATTTCCTCTGGGGTTTTTTTGGTTTTTAGGTTTAATTTACATTGGGGAATGATACTGAGCATGTACTTTGTAAAATTTTATTAGTTATCTAGTTAGAGCAATACTTCAACCTGAAGAGACATTGCAAACAGTATTGAGAACAGTATGTAGCCTCAAGTACCATCACCATCTAAACCTTCTTAATTTTATTGTATTTATTTTCCACAACATTCCAGACAAAAATCAGTGAGTATCTTCTCCTCTGTATATGGTGCTATTTGGCCATGACATTAATTCAAAATCCATAAGTGGTCCTTGAAGCAAAGACTAGAATTCAGGTGATGGCATTCTCGTCAGATTCCGATGCTCTCTCTTGTTCTCTGGCCCCATACACGTCTTAACAATATCGGCAAAGGCCCAGTTTCAACTGGCGGAGCGAGAACAGCTGGAATAGTCTACTAAGAGGCGGAAGCAGTGGGTATGAATGAATTACATCTGGATGAGTGCTCCTAACCCTTGGGCAGAGGTTTCCCCAGCTTTGCCTTTTCCACACAAGCAAATTCAGAGCGGTGCTTCAGATGCTTAAAATGCAGAATTATGACAGCAACTGCTGTTGGTGTTCATGGCTCATCAAAATGGACTGAAAAGAATTTTTATTCCTTGCCTGAAAGGGGAGGTAGAGAACCTTATGAAGTACAGTAGCAGAAAAATCCAGCTTCCTTTAAGATAATGTTTAGAAGATCAGGTGCTTAGAAAAGCAGGTGTG
Source organism: Gavia stellata (assembly GCF_030936135.1). Lineage (NCBI taxonomy): Eukaryota > Metazoa > Chordata > Aves > Gaviiformes > Gaviidae > Gavia > Gavia stellata. Next base: position 24,604,526 of record NC_082602.1, on the reverse strand, counting down.
CTGGAGTTAAGGATTACTCATTTAATTTGTCTTTGCACTTCTTGTGGTCCTACAGAACAAAAAATGATTCTTTTGTGGTTACCATGAGACCATGAGCTAGAAGAGTGTTAGCTTATGTGGAAAATGAAATCATTCAATGTCAAACTTCAAAACTTTAGAGGGGAAGTAAAATTTCAGGTGGAAATGAGTGACTTGTATATTCTGGCTCTTTCCTTTCCTGGAGTGCTCAAAACCACTTTTTGAGCAGAGAATGGTTTGAAGCCCTACTCCAATAAGCTAGTGACAACTTTGCCCTTATTATTTTGTTTTTCAATGCATGTCACAACAGGAATTGGATTACAGAAGTGTCAGTCCTCCCAGGTTCTGGTGATTCCTCAACAGCGTGTTACACAAGTGAGAGACCTCACTAAGCAGTCATCTCAAACTATGACACCTCATTTTATGTAACTTTAATCAAGCAAACCGAGAAACATAAGTTGTTTGCTCCTTAACTGTCCATTCTAAGAGTAAGTCAGAATTGATTTCTCTAAAGCTAAGACCCTTGTAGAACTCTTATATTGTTCATGAAATGCAAGTTTTTCAAAATATAATTGGACCTGCTTTGTATTTGTTTCTGCAGACTTCTCAGAAAATGGCATTGTTTTCAACCATAGCATGAGTATTACAAGGTTTCTATTTCAGATTGTCTTAAAATGTGTTACTGCTGTAAAAGGAAACTTGGTATTAGGTTTTCAGGGGATACATTCAGCCAGCCAGGAAAAAACATGTTTGAGGATACAGTTATTTCCCTTTTAGTAATAGGAAGATAATCCTATATTTACTAATACTTTATTAATGTTAAAAATGAAACATTTAATAATGTCTGTAACAAAAAACTGTATAAGTAATAGTGATCAAAATACATTTATGAAATATTAGTATTTTTACTGGGCAGTTTGTAAAAATGCTTTGACAAACACCATCTCACAAAAGGTGCTTTTACTGTATTTTGTGTGTGTGTGAACAGTGACTCACGAGTGATCTGTAGAGATGGCACTCTCTCTGCACTTAGTTTGAGTTTTCTGAAACTAAGAATTACTGCCTTGTGCTGGTTTGGAAAGGTTGACTCACAAATGTGTTATGGCATCTGGATCACGATGCACCTCTGTGCCACTAGGCTTAGTTTGTAGTACTTACAAGGCATTACGAAGTGAATATCATTCCTTAAATACCATGTGAAAATAAAAACTTTCTGTAAACATAGGTGTTGTACAGTGCTCAGTTATATTGGCCTTGACTACTTTCTTGATTTGGATGAAAATCAGAAGCGTAGGTAAGAAACTAACTAAACTTTTTTGAAGCAAGTCTCTGAGACCAAGTCTCACTTAGATTGTGTGTACTTTTATTAAGTGTTGCTGTATCATAAAGTTACCAACTGTGTGGCAGTACCATGCAGTCACATGTTGTCCTCAGCTATTATTAGATAAGATTGCCTAAAACCTACTTTCAGTAGATTTCAGTATGACGTTCTGCAACTATATATTGTGCTGTGCAATTGAAGTAATAACACATTAACTTGAGGGAATGAAAGGGCAGGAAAGGCAAGGAAAACAAATTAGACCATAGAAAAAAAACATGTTGTTAAGCAGCTGGTATAAAAAAATGGTATTTAGATGTTCTTTAGCAAAACTGAAGTGATGAAGGAGTAAAATAGAAAGGTTTTACATTTTGATATATTGATGTGCTTCTTTAAACATACAATTTATGTTCTTTAAATTACTGGCCGCTTCATTTCTTTTCCTGCTTATACTTTTGAAATGTGCGTGCGCACACACACACAGACATGAAGAAACAGAGTTGTTCTTCCTAGACACTGTGAAGGATGGGACATATGCTTAAACAAATTGTTAAACAATTTTATTTTCAACACATAAATATATGTCATCTTTAAAGTTAGAAATTTCAGAAATTAAATTTAGAATTACTTGTTCTTTTTTGGATTGTTTTAAAAAAAGAAAAATACTAGTTATTATAAACTAATACTATTTCAGACGCCAATTGTACAACTCCTTTTTCTTTTTTTTTTTTTCCCCTGAAGAGCTTGCAACTAAGGAGTGTGCCCCTAACTTCATGCAAGTACTTTTAACAGAAAATAGATTAATAATCTTGGAGACCTCAGATGATGACATTAATTCATCCCAAATGCCACCTAGCCATGTTTAGAGAAATGTTGTGATGTTACTTAGGGAAAGGGCAATTTTAAGATCTGTTTCTTAGAGCTGTTTGTTGTGTAAGTAGTCATGGCATGATTGAAACTATTAGGTTTTATCTATTTCTTTTTTTATTTGGAGAAATATGGCAGAAGGAAAATCAGTATAAGTTCCTTTCAAGCATCTAAAGTTTTCTTGCCACTTTTTCCTGTATTTCAAATCCCATATGGATTTAGTAAATTATCTAGATCTAGTTGATAATGATAACAAATGAGTTTGTTGTTTAATTTCACCTTAAATATTCTCGAAGAACAAAAATACAAATGCTCCAACCATTATTTTTCCTTGTCTAGTAATATGTTTAGGAGTCCTGGGGAAATCTAAGCCATTTTTCATGTTAAAGTTCTTATTGTGTTGGCTTGTTGTAATTGTTTACAAAAAAACTCATTATGCTGAATCACTATTTGAAGTGGTTGAGCATATTCCAGTAGGTGAGGAAGGATGAGAACAGCCATGGGGAATGATTTTTTTCTCCTGGAGTGAGACTATCTGTACTTTGTGCACATACTCTAAACTAGACTGAAAACAATTCATATTCCTCTTGGTGCTCATTGAACTTTGAGTTACCCTTTTGCTTTCAGTGTCAGATTAAGAGATTTTCTTTCTAATTACAATGATGCTAGTGTTTGTGTGAAACAAGATAGTTCCCTTTGTCACTTCTAGAAGCAGCTAATATAGCTGGAGGTTATGTTAAGTATGCTTGCCTGCAATATCTTCAGTACTAAGGCATTTATAAACATTGAGTTCAAAAAGGAAGCTCTGAAAATTCATGAATTACTGAAGTTAAGGTAACTGTTCTTCCAGAGAGACATCTATTGTCTAAACAGAGACATCTGTTTAATATCTTCATCAATGACATAGACAGTGGCATCGAGTACACCCTCAGCAAGTTTGCAGATGACACCAAGCTGAGTGGTGCGGTTGGCATGCCTGAGGGACGGGAGGCCATCCAGAGGGACCTGGACAAGCTTAAAAAGTGGGCCCATGTGAACCTCATGAGGTTCAACAAGGACAAGTGCAAGGTCCTGCACCTGGGTTGGGGCAAGTCCCAGTATCAGTACAAGCTGGGGTATGAAGGCATTGAGAGCAGCCCTGCAGAGGAGGACTTGGGGGTACTAGTGGATGAAAACCTGGGCATGAGCTGGCAATGTGCACTCGCAGCCCAGAAAGCCATATCTTGGGCTGCATTGAAAGAAGTGTGGCCAGCAGGTTGAGGGAGGTGATTCTGACCCTCTACTCCGCTCTGGTGAGACCCTACATGAAGTACTGTGTTGAGCTCTGGAGTCCTCAGCACAGGAAAGACATGGACCTGTTGGAGCGAGTCCAGAGGAGGGCTACAAAAACGATTAGAGGGATGGAACACCTCTCCTACGAGGAAAGGCTGAGAGAGTTGGGTTTGTTCAGCCTGAAGAAGAAAAGGCTCCGAGGACACCTTATTGCAGCCTTTCAATACTTAAAGGGGGCTTATAAGAAAGATGGGGACAAACCTTTTAGTAGGGCCTATTGCAATAGGTCAAGGGGTAGCAGTTTTAAACTAAAAGAGAGTAGATTCAGACTAGATATAAGGAAGAAATTTTTTATGATGAGAGTGGTGAAATACTGGAACAGGTTGCCCAGAGAGGTGGTAGATGCTCCAACCCTGGAAACATTCAAGGTCAGGCTGGACAGGGCTCTGAGCAACCTAATCTAGTTGAAGATGTCCCTGGTCATTGCAGGGATGGGTTGGACTAGATGATCTCTAAAGGTCTCTTCCAACCCAAGCTATTCTACAGTTCTATTGCAAATAACAGGTTTGAAGGGTTGGAGATACTCAAGAAATAAAGATTGTTTACAAATACAGGAAGGGGAAAGCAGCAGACAGATCATAAAGAGGGAAGAAAATATTTACCCAGATAATAATTATTTATGACTTAAAATTAGAATAGCTTTTTTGTGAGATGAATGGTTTTAAAGGCTCATCCTGAAGCATGGAGAGAACCAATTTCTACCAAGAAAGTGGTAACCTAGTAAATTGGACTGTATTTTTCAGAGCTTAATACACACGGCTGCCTAGCTGTGTCATTTTTTCAATGATCATGAATGCCATGGTCAGCCACTGAAAGATATTTTTGTCTGGGCTTGCACCATATCCCTGGATTAGGACCCGATTCCCTACTCACCCTGGCAATCCTTCCACATCCGCCGCCAGCAGTCTTCCTTTGTGGCAGTAACAGGCCAGATGCTCTGGGATTTTGCCTCCCTTTGGTGCTTGGTCCTCTGCCATTATGAAAATTTTGGTCACGTTACTCAATAACGCTATTGTCACATTTATTCTGATACAGACAGAATATAGAGACGTCCACTTAAATGAATGTGTTCTTTAAATATCTAACTTCATGTATCTGTCAATGAAGTTTGTAATATTTAAGGGAATTATTGCTAAATAATTAAATGCATGTCAGAAAAAAGTATTTTTTCCGTAAAATCAATTTAGTTCCATAAAATCCATTTTCTATAAAATCATTTTAATATCTTCCAATTTTAATGGCATGGATTGGTGAGATTGGTATGAGTCTGATATCAGACTGAAAGGAGATACAAAAATGATCCTTGTAGCACTATATTATCTTCAGTTCCTCACTTTGAAGTGAATGGATTCCTCATTAGCATTTAAAACATTTGAATTATATCCTGTAAATCATGCAAAACCACAAATTTATTTACTTATTTATTTATTGCAAATAAAATGTATTGGTATAATGAGAAGTTTCCCCAATCACCTTACTTAGCTAAAAATATTTTATTAGTAGTGGATAAATTTCCATTTGACTGTTTAAGTTGGACAACTTCATTGCTCAACAGTATTTATTTATTGACAGATTCCTTTTCTCATCATCCGATCCTGGAAGATGCTACTTTTTAGGCATTGCATTCAGTTAAAAATACAGCTTTTTAGCTACTACATCTTTTACTTAAAGGTAATTAATTCTTCTTAGTCATAAAGGTATTTGTGTAAATAGGGAATTTTATGCATGCTGTAGCAAATGCATAACAGTCAGGTAATATAATACTTATGTACTGATGTTAAACAAGAGTCTTTTGAAAGAAGAAATTCTTATGAAAGAATTATTTATTTGAGGCAAATGATTGGAAATCAGGAACCATTTTCTTTTAAATTTTGCCATAAATTTTCACTCAAGTTTTGTCACGTCACTTGATCTCTCTCTACCTCTCTGTGTTTTTCATCTGTGAAATAGTATTGCTTACCTAATATCTCCAAATCTAGTAATACTGGAGGATCTCAATGCATCTTGAGAGAAAAAGTACAATGATGATTATGTAAATGCCAATTATTTTACATTTCTACCTTATATAGATTGAGTCATTTATTTATTTTTGATGCATTCCTTCTAGCCTGACTGGGAAGCAGTCTTAATGGACACAATTACATGAGCGCAGGTAGAGGATACTGATGCTCTGCTGGTGTATTTTGCGCAGCTCCATGCGTCACAAAAATTTAATTGTTAGCTAAGTTTAGAAGTAAATATAAACCTCACTTTTTTGTAAGCAGTGAAAAGGCAGGTTTAGTAGCAGAAAATTGTCCTGTATCAGAAAAATATTTAGCTTTGACTACAACAACTGAAGTGACTCTCACTAAATCCCATGGAGCCAATTCGAGGATGGTGTGGGCTGAATAGCACAGGGTGTGCATGGGTGTTAGACGGGGATGGAGACGACTCTCAACCTGTCATCTTTGGTGACCAGGCTGTCTTAGTGACAAGACCAAGGCAGCTGGCACATCTCTATACCTGAGAGGACTGTGACAAATGCTAGCAGGGCTGCAGGGGATGTGGCAGAGGTCATCCTTTTGTTGTTGTTTCGATAGGCTTTTTAGGCTCAGTTTTAGACAAAGACATAAATTAGGTCTATAGTAGTATAATCTGGTGTAATCAAGTATCACAAGGAGAACTACAAGTAAGATGGGTCCATGTATAAAACACTTGTATTAACATACTGTCATTAAAAATTGATAGAATCCTGCTAGCAAATAGGTCTACTTGTAAAAATTTATATTTTTATTTTCTTTTTTTTTTAATGGATGGAAGGCAGCTGTAGCTGTCCTATTGAATGTATTTTTTTTTTTCTGTGAACAATATTAAATTAGAAATATGCTAGAGCAAGAGTTAATGTAATGAACCAAATCCTGACCCAGCACTAGGAACTTGAGTTTGCAGAACTGATACTCCTCTTCGCCTAGTACCATCATCACAATGAATATACGCAATACGCATGTGTATTTTCTGGGTTCAGTGTTGTAAGTACAAAAAGAGACAGATCCATGGATGCCCTGACTACTGTAGCTTGATGAAAATACCTACCTAGTTACATGAGCAGCAAGGGGCAACAGCAGACCTGAAGGATCCTTTGAAAACATCATGAAACAGAAAACTGGACTTGGAAAAACCACTGTTGGTCCTCATGTAGAAGTAAAGGAGTACAGGGTGAAATATGTTTCAAAGTAAATATTATTTGGCTGCAGGCAGTATTTTAATGAATTGCACAGAAGGAAGTTATCTAATTTGCAATTGTTGCATAGAAATTTTGAGAAACCAGAGAAGGAGAAAGAGAGGCAGGATCAATGTCACAAGTCAAACTGGGCAAACTTAATTAAAAATCACCTTTTCATTTTAATTCTGTGGTCCTTTATGGATCTCTTCATTACATCCTATGACTAACAATAAGTTACTCATTTAGTAATGCAAAAGCTGAGTACATGCATTTTTTGAACACCCCCCAAAAAAAACCCAACACGCAAACAACAAGCCTCCCCAAACTCTCAAAACTCCAGAAACTATTATGTCCTAGTGTGCAGTATCAAAGAGAGATTTAGCATTATATCAGGAATTATAAAACTATTGTTATTCTTAGTATGACTATCAGAAACACGAGAGTTAGAAGTTAAAATGAGAATTACATCACCGTCTCTCTAATAGACATACGTACTGTAAGTCTTACAAGCATGAAGTAACTATCAAGGTACTTGTAATATAATCTGACAGAAAGATAATGTATTTTTTTCCTCTAGTCATTTGTTATTTTCCAGTACAAAGTCACAACACAGACTATTAGACATCACATACATTATATTTTAGAGGACGAGACAACAGGAAAATAACCTGTATATCTGCTTGTGTAGAGCTGCTACACCATAATGCGGAAAAAACCCAGTAATCCTAAAAAGAGAGGATGTTTCCTTTTGGATATTACAATGCTGTTTAAAAATACCAGTAATTAACTCTGAAAAATATGTTAGTAAACTCAGTCCCATGGTTCTAGTGCAAGGGTCCAGAACCAAGTGTGTTTCCCATTTTTTCTTTCTACCTTAAGCCTGTTTTTCATTTGTCTCCTGAACTGCCACATTTTTTTCTCTGGTTCTTGTGGTATTTTTCCCCCTCTGATAGAAACAACGTGGGCTACCAGGCCATGTCTTTGCTCTTAATTTTATGCTTCATAATGAGACCTAAGACTTGCCAGTGCTGCATTCCCTCACAGGCGCTGCTCATTGGCATGAGGGGCGTTTATGCCGTTCTGAATGTGCTGCTGGGATTGCATTCCTCCAGTTCTGGCATGGAACTATGGTTTCAGCTTAGGCACGAAGTTGGCAACTGCTGGTATGTATGCAGTATGGTAACAATATTTAAGACATCAGTGGTTTGCCAGGTTGCATTGCTATACTTTTGAGTGTAACTATTTGCATTTTTCCCCCGACAAAACAGATTTCTGTTGGAAGTGCTAGCATGACAAAATGAAAACGTTTTGGGGGACACAATAGCTTCAGGAACATCTTTGTCATAGACGTCAGTATTTCATTTCAACTCTTCTGTATTTACAAAATAGAATATTTTAGAATGATAAAGCTGAACTATACCATTTAGGACTAATGCAAGCTGTATATGTTTTCTATAAAGAAATGGCAGACTGGCTGAAGAAGTAGGAAAGACAGAAATGTGATTCAAGGACAGTTTGTATGAAGTCACAGTGCAGCATGCTGGGAAACCAAGCTGATAAAAATTAGTGTCAGTTGATCAATAACTGAGCTAATCTTGTGAAGTAAGCTGTGAGGTAAGTTGACAGCAGAGTCCTTGTGTTCAGTATTTTGTGGTTTTGATCCCTCAGCTGTAGGCTATTGATGGAAGAATGTTTTCAAACTCCAAAAAATATTATAATATTTCTTGTATTCATATGCAATGTGGTCTTTAGCATGTTTACAGTTAAGAAGACCAAAGTTTGATGCCTCATCTGGTAGTATCTGGACATAAAATGTGAGACACCTCAAGTTCTGAATAGGAACATCTCCTCAACATCATGGTGTGCTCAGGTAAAAGTCAGTCAGTATCAGAAGAAAAGCTCCAAACTCCATCCTTCCCTCCCAGAGAGTTTTCTAGGTCCTACTGATACCTTTTTTTGTCTTTCTCTCTCTGACTTGATATCAATTGACAGACATTTCTCATTTGGTTACTTTAAAAAAAAAAAAAAAGCTATATATATATATAAGTTATTCTCTTCCAAAAGTTCCTGTCTATAGACTAGCCTGGGAGGTCTCTGATGAAAACATGTTATTACTCATTCATATCCTGCTAGTCCATGAATCTTCCAAGGGTACCCAATGACCCTGGGAGCTTGTTGCCCTCAAAACTTCTGGGGATGCCTGTAGAAAGCATAGCTTGTTCTCTGACACTTGTCCTTCACCAATAATCTCTGAGAAGGCAAAATAAAAAAAAGTAGAATGTACTTGAAAAGAAATAGAAAGGAGGGCTATGTTTTATGCCAATTCAGTTTAAAAAAACCAAATCCCCAAAATGAGTTGTCTGAAGTAGTTAGGAATGCTGATGTAATATAACAGCTGTGGGCAGTTTTTCTCCACACTTCTTAATATAGACAGAATTGATTAGTTGGGTGTAGTATAGTGCTGCGTGTGTCAAGTAGGTACAAAATGGTTGTTCTCACGAGAAAATTGCATTCAGACTTAGCACATGATAAGCTGTCTTGTGTTAACACAAATTACCTCGTTCTTGAAATGGAAAGTGACTGGGAGAGCTATAGAGGATGTTTGTATAGTCTGAGCTATGCACATATTCTGTGATAAAAAGAATTACAAAATTCCTCTATGCTCTACTTTAGAAAGTGTTTTGCTGAGGAGAATACAGAGAGAAACATTGTGCTGGAATAAAAATGTATATTTTTATTTGCTTGTGAACTTGAAAGAATAAAATAAAATTGTTCTATGCAATGATAGTGAGCTTCATCTTGTAGAAATAAGCAGTTTGAGTTAAAAATAAGCCACTTGAGTTAGCATAATGCAAGAAACTTGTTGAAGCATAAATAAAATGTTTTTATCATGCCTTTATAACCCAGAAAACTGCCAAAGGGGCAGCTTGAAACTCTTAAAATCAATTAATTTCTGTCTATGAAAAAATATGAAAGTGCTAAATCAGGAAAAAAATATTGTAGTTGTAGGTACCTGAAAAAAAAAATATTAAAAAGCATACCCTCTCAACCATAACTGTAAGACTTTTCCTATGGTGCTATAATTAATGGCCAATGAAAGAAACTTTTACAGCTAATGTACGTTCCTCAGACACATGGTGCATTTGTTATTTTCACCAAGTGTTCTTTCCATTTTTTTTATGTTCAATATTCAAATTTGTTTCTTAAGGCAAAGTAAGTTAATACTTTTTTAAAGACCTTAAAGACATGCTTCTCAGCTGAAATGAGAGTTTAAAGTACATTGTGTTCAGAACAAACCCAGTGTTTTTGGTACTGTGTCAGCAGCTAAGTTGAGAATTTGATAGCTTTTTTCCCCTTTGTACCATTAATTGCTTTTAGGTATTCCTGAGAAGTGCAAGTGCCTCACAAGGGACAATTCTCCCATTTGAGTGAACTTTGAGTACTGTATTAAGCTTTCCTACTGTACAGAGTTATGTGAACTTACAAAAATATTTAGGAATGTAAGACCAGGATGGGTTGCAGCCAGGCTGAGTTTCCAGGGATAAAAAGAAAATTTGTTCAGCTCTCCCTCTCATCATATACACCATAAACTAGCCACTCCATTAATTGCTTTCCAGCACTCCATTAAGAACACTGAAACTTCAGTTCAAAATAATGTCCCTAAAAATTATAACGTGTCAGAGGAGAAGAAGTTGTTATGTGTCACAGGGTTTTTTTTAAGTTTTCTTTTTATGTGTCTTTGCCACCGTAACCAATAAATCCTCATCAGTCCAAATCTGACAGTTACTTTAACTGCGAGTGTGCCAGCAAGGTATACCAACACAGACACCTGAAATTTTTTCAGTACTGGACCAGTTCAGGTTGCCAGCGTGAACTATCCAACATTCCCTCTCTTAGCCTTTTTTAGTGAAAAGGGAGGAGCGGGGGAAGCTCCTGAAGCCGTGTTCTGCATAAAGCGAGAAATAAAAAAATGTTGCTGGTTCTTGCAGATGCCCAGAGAGGATTCAACTCTGGATATGCAAACACTCATGTCATAAGCTGCAACTTCTAACTCTATGCCCTGTCCAGGCATAAAACCCCTTCCGTAACAGTTTCAAGCTGCATTTTGAACAAACAATTTGAAGGCTGCTCCAAATATTTCTTTCTGTAATAGCTAAACTTTTTTAAATTTCTACTTCTACTAATCTGTGGCCTAAATGTAGTCATAGCCTATTTTTATCCATATGATTTTACAGTACTGTTATCCTTTAAGTTAAACTAAACCCTTTCTCGTTGTAGGGTTCACCATTTATAAACAATGGTGTAATACTCACTTTCCTTGTCTAAGCAAGCCAAAAATATGATAATCTCTTAGTGACATCATGAAAATAACCATGAAATGTATACATCCTTAAAAAAAATATTTATGGGCACAAAGCCTGAAATGTGTCTAAAAGCAAGATTATTATCTGCAAAGACTTATTTTGTATGTAACGACAAGGTACTCTTTTTTATAGTCTAAAAAATGGATTTGAATGCAGTTTGTTGAATACTCAGACAAGTACAATTTCAGCTTAGTTTAACATTCAGATGTGATGTTCATGTTGTAAAACTCTCATAGAGTTGAATACAAGGAGGACCGCTCTGGAGCATCTACATGCAATAAATATCCTTGGGAACTTCACTGGGATTTTAGGGCTTAGGAATTTTGTATAAAGCTGCTTTCTCTGGTCTTGTGTAACCAGCCTGTGCTGGCCAAATTGTCACTTAGAGAAGCCCAGTGAAACTTTAAAGCTTCTTGCTGATGGCATTGAATTGATTCCTACTTTTCTTCCTATTTTTATTTCTGTTGTCCTTATTTTCAGGTTGAGTGCTGACATTACTGGATGGGTGGGGGAGGTTCTTTTCTTTTTGCTTTCTCTAGAACTGAGAATTCAGTAAATTGATCGCCTTTTTTTTAAATTTTATTTGAACTGTCATCTGCACATAGATAGAGGGTAAAATACAGACCTTTTGTTACAGGCCTTCTCTCCCTATTTCCTTGCATTCAGATGTATGAGTAGTGGTCTGTGATCATTGCTTTGTAGTTCATTTGTGTAAATCAAATTAAATGCTTTTTCTTCAGAAGCAAAACAAGACATTTCACTTATTTTTTCCTATTGACTATGTTATTGCACAGCAGCTGCTCCCTGGTTTCATATACCTATCCACTCATGTATTCAGATTCTGTCTTACTGTAAGAGGAGAAAATTAATCTTAACTAATAGCTCTGACATAATTTCTCCTTCATTCAGCGATTTCCTACTTTTCTACTTGCCTTGTCCTAATTTATGTTAAGCGGTGACAATGAAAGGAAAAACATTTAACAAAAGTAGAAAAATGGTATCATAAAATCATAAATATTTGCAGAGGGGTGGAGGATGCATGTAGAATATTGGAAGGCACCTAACTGTTTGGAAGGGGTTAGCAATAGGACATGTTGGAAATGGTCTTTATGCAGACTTTCTTCTTTCATTCATAAGGAAATTTCTGATCATCTTACCCCTGCATTGAGTTGCTGTGCTAACGGATACATTTCCTAAAGTTTTGTTTTCTCATTCAGGTCTCTCCACTTTGAAAATTCCCAAAAGTTCTGTTTTTATGTGAAATATTCATTTCCTAGGCATGTGATTCCTATAGCATCATTAAAAAAAACCCCAAAACTTCTGTCCTTTGTCATTGTATTTATGTTCTCACATCATTCTATCTGCTTATTTTTCTTGTGTTGAAATAACCTACCAAGGCAAGTACTTTGTTTTTATGTGTAGTATTCTATACCTGTATAATCATTTAAACAGTTCCATAAGTATGCATGAAGTCCTATATTCTTACTTACTTTTGGCTCATTTCCCCCACAAATCTAGTAAAACTTTTTTGTGTCAAAATTCCTCAATAAAAGAATTAGTTTAATTCTGACATAAGTGAGCGAAGCCAAGTTTCATACCTTCAGCCCTCCTAATGTCTCTCAGTAGCCCCTGTGGCTTTCCACAGCTCCATGTGATGGAGGTGCTATTCCCTAATGCTCCACTCTTTTTCACAGGAACAGCCCATGTTTCTTCAGAAAACATAGCTGGCATGCTGCTGAGCAGCCATTTCATTAGCAAGCATTTTAGGAAAAAAGGTAGGTGCAGGCTGAGAAGTGAAACTCTGGTTGATACCTACAAAGAATATAGAACCATAATTTATGAAGGATGTATACGGGACACATGAAGTTGAGCCTATGCCAGCAATCAGAGCATGAACTCTTCAGGACTCTGGGCTCACGCCAATGTATGCAAAAGCTGGTATAGGCATGTCATTGTTGCTGCTGTTGCTTCGCCTTGTGCAACATGCTACCATGTGGTATGCCACGCTTTCTTTTGCTAAACAAACCTAGCAAATTCATTTCTTTAAATACTTGATGTGCCTTGGTGAGGTTGAGGTTCAATGGACTACAACTCTGGCATTCTTAATGAACTGTAGAACGTTAGCTGTGTGCTTTTATGTATTTTAATGGTTGCGTGTTTCAGAGGTTGTAGATCTGTTGCTTTAGTGTACACTATTGAAGTCACTGGTGGTACAATATGAAGTCCCACTGAGTGCCCAATATTCCTGGTAAGTTAGTCACATATAAAAGCAGATGTGGATACTGTTTTCATTAACTGGGTTTACACAGAACTTAAAACTTATAAAATAACTGGGAAAGGTAAACAGCTTGTATACTTGTTTGTGATCCACAGTCAGGCTTCCATGAAACGAAGAAAATTTTCTGAAACCAAAGCTTTTCTGATGACCTATTTAAGTCATTGTGTAGTTCAACAACATGTGGAAGATGATACATGGGATATATGAAAAATAAACCCTCATGAAGTGTGGTGAGCCAGCAAAAAGCAGACAGGATCACGCAAGGTATTATCAGTCTTGCAGAATGAGTGAAAGAACCTTTTATATTCGCTTACAGATTTCACTGTCGAACTTCAGTAATGGGCTAATGTAAAAAGAGTAATCTGTGAGAGCAGCTGCTGCTGACTTTCCTACTTCAATCCACAGGCTGAACTAAAACTAGAAATGGTACCTTTTCTTCTTTCGATATTGAGATAGTAGTATAGCCGGGCAACTTGTATCCATCTTGACTTTGAGAACAATCCTTTTATATGCAATATTATTTTGCTAGTATTACCGCTAGATCATAAGTCGATGTTCTGACATTAAGAACAGCAGAAATCATAATGAATTTCTAACTTAGAGCTATACAGGAGCGTACTTTTTACATCAGTTGCTAGGATAAATTTAGGTCAGTTAAGTAGGAACTGATAGATCAGAACAATACTGCCAGTTTGGCGATATTTGTTCTAAATGCAATTACCTTTAATTTCCCATGGAAGTTTCCAGCTCCTGTGTGAGACAGAATGAGCATGGATTCAAGGAAATTATAAAAAGGGAAAGCTTGCGCATGTGTGTATACTATCAGTGCCAATTTGCCAGCGGTGAACCTGAAGGAAGGCAGCCTGCCTGCTCTACCACTTACCCAGAAAGTTAGCAGAACAGTCAATCAGCCAGTTATCCAGCAAGCTACCTACATCCCAGAATGCTAAAAGTCAAAGCAATTTTTATGTTCTTTACTGGTATTTCTCCTTTTGCATGTCAGCTATTCTGTGCATTTTCTGTACGTTAAGTTTGGGAATGTGTAAGCTTTTTTCCTGGCTTATTTGCTTGCATTTTCCTAATCATATATTTATTTAATTTTATTATATTGTTGAAGACAAGGGATTACTAAGTGTTATTTTTATTACTATTATATTTGCCTAAGTGTTCCTATTTAGTTTTATCCTACCTGACTTTATAGAATTAAATTGAAGGTGGCTGTTTTGCTTCTTATTTGCTTCATTCCTAGAAACATCAGAGAAAAGACTTAAGGGAACAATGCAAGAAGGGGCTGATAGAAACACAATATGAGGCACTGCTGTAGGTCATTATCCTCTGATCCCTCTTTGCTCCCTCCTCCTCTTCTCTTGGAGACAGAGGCAATGGAAGTGATTAGAGCTTACCACACCTTGTGGAGGAAGGTTACAGTTCGGGTGGGGAAAATATCCATATCCATACATACACCACCTCTTGATGATTTGTGCTTCCTGTTTCCAGGTTCTTTTGTCCATTATTGGCAGATAACTTTTATTAGAGGATTTTTTTTGAAAGCTAATCAGCGATTGTCTTCTCAAAATTAACTGGCTATTACCAGAGTTAAGAAGTATCCTTTATCTTAACCTAAACAAACCTCTCTCTGAAGTGATGCTGGAGGTCAGTCTATTCTTGATATAACACAATTTTCATCAGCAACAAGTACATCAGAAATAATTTGATCTGCATGATTTTTGCTTAGAATAATGCTCAACAGTCTAGTTTCTACACATTTCCTATACTTCTGGATTGCTTTGGCGTAAGTTTGGCTTGCTTTGTTGCATGATGAATATGGGTAAAAAATTCCTTTTTTGAGAAAGTTTTTTCCAATTTACTGTACCGTAGAACTCCTTCTAAATATGTTTTATGCACTATGTTTATAACTGTTCAGTAGAATTGTATACGGTATTTTCCTAGAATGTAATAGATACTCTCATTAAAAGAAGTGTTGCCATCCTTTAGGTAAATGTAAAATTATAGAGATTATTTGTACAAAACTTTCCTTTAAAAATCTTCCAAAATGTCAATGAAACATTTAAAAGGTTAAAACTTCTATTTTGAGATCTTTTTTCTCTTTCCCTATGCAAAAGTATCTTCTGAAGGCTTAGTACAGATTTGTTCTAATTCTGTATTTTTAATCTCTAGCGCAAAAAATTTCATCAGATCTTTTGGTGGTTGTTTGGTTCATTTTAGGTTAAGCCAGGGGTTAACTTCTTACAGAGATTCATTAAAAAGCAGCTGGGCTTTTTCTGAAAACAAATGGAAAAGTGTTTTGGCCAAGATTTAAAGAAATTATGCAAAATTGAGATTTTTATCCATTCCCATCTCCTCCCTCAACACTTTTATGTTCAGATTTGAAATATTCAAACTTGCAATCTGGCAGAGATTTTTCCCTGTGTTTCAGATGTGGTCTTGCACAGTTCAATAATGGTCTGTTTTCATTTAGCTGAGATGCAAGCTTTTAAACGATATATGTTACATTTGGGCTAAGTTTTATATTAAACAATGAAATCAATGATCTAACAACATTCACTTGGGACATTTTATATATATGTGTGTATCATATATAAACACTGTGGAAATTCCCAGTAAAAGTCATTCTTGCAGTAGCTTGCTGGATTTGTGTGCATAAAGAAAACAAGGGAAAGGAGTTCAAAGATACGTACAGGGCTCTGGACTATAATTAACAATAATGTATGTGAATGAAATGTATTGATGGAAAAAATTGTAGCTTCATGAATTGGGGACTGGAGTATGAGAAGTCTGATTACCAAGTCATTGTACATGGTGATGGAACTATAATATCAGTGGTTTAATGTGCTTATAAATAAATATCAGAATTTGTGCAATGAACTCAATACAAATCATTTAATAAAAAAAGAAATTTCTCACCTGAAAAGCTAATATTATATTGTCACTTTAAAGAAGGTAAATTTTGCAAATGTAGTAAACCTTTGAACCTAGTGAATCAGACACAAAAAAAATTTATAAAAACGAGAGAAAAAAACCCTAAAGAAAAGCAAAATAAAAGACTGACATATGTCAGAATTTGGTCTTGTGGTATTAAAAAAGCTTCAGTTTCAGAGTTCTGAATGACCTGTTCAAGCTTAGCAATATAAGAATCAATTGCTAAAATAATTATTTTGTTATAAGCAAGTCAGACTAGATGATGACAGCAGTGCTTCCGATCTTAGCAGAATGAATTAAGAAATATTAAACATAAGATAATAAAAAAATGACAATTGTACTATAGATTTATCAGTCTTTTCATGTTGATTTTACTTGTTAAAAGATTTAAAAAAAATAATGTTTTAAGGGTTGCTATGGCTGTAGGCTATAGAATGTCATGATAAGAAACCTGGAAATTTTCCTCATGGTGATGTATCAAATACCTGATACTGAGAAGTATCAAATATCCTCTTTTCTTTTTTCCTGAAATCCAGGTGTCATAATGGGAATTGCTCTTACTGTTATGGTATCCTTCAGTAGTCAACCTGATTGCCTTTGCCCACATTAGATGTGGGCATAAGCATATGAATAGATTTTATATAATCCTGTGGAATACTTAATAATTAAACAAGCTATAATTACAAGAATATATATATAACAAAGTAAGCTTATACTGAGTTGAAGTTCGAGCAGTATAATTGAACAAACTTACGTTGATCAAATTTACATTTTGCCTGTCTTGCCAGAACTTTGTAGCTGCTACCAGCTAAGTTGCATGCTTTTGTGACTGACATTTATTGCAAGTATATGGTCTAATCTGTCACTCTTAATGTAGCTGTTAGATACTGTGAGCATGAAAATTTGTAGGCAGAATAGTAGTACCCATTATTAATCTCTAACTAAGCCTGACATGGTACAGATGTGGTCATTCGCTACAAAAATATTCTGTCTTCCTGAAGCCAATAGTGAGATAATTATCTTGGGATATAGAGACTTTTCTTGCCAAATAATTCTGGGGAATGAAAGTCAAACAGAGAACACTATTTTACTAATATAGGGACACTAGCATTGAATTTATTATAAAATGAAGCTGGACAGAATCGGAGGTGAGTGTATAAGAAGGCTGCCTGTTTTATCAGGGATTCACATGTCCTGGATGTAGCACAGAGCAATACCTTTTGAGATTCTCATCTGCGCTGAAGTGTCACAGCACTAAGCCAAATAGCACATTAACCAGTATCAGGGAACCATGCGTGCTCAACTGAACTGGAGATGAAGGTGATCTTCATAGATGGTAATACTGTTATTAAGACTTAAAGCACTCTGACTAAGGCCTCTGCTTTTAAAAATATTAGTGGGAAGTGTAAAAGAGAAGATAAAAATAGGAGCAGGAGAAATGGAGTATGAGATTAAATAAAGATCCACATGGAAAGAGCAGGGTTGGAAAATTTAGGATGGTACCACAGTGGAGATAGCTTGGGAAGATGTAAATACAGGATGCCTGTGACTGAGCGATGGGATGCTGATACCAACCCAGTAAGAAGGGAGGGTACCAAAGAGCTGCTGAAAAAGGAGAAAAATTTATTGCTTTGCATCTGCTTAAACCACAGGCATGTTACTTGAGCGGGCTGGCTAGGGCTGGCCTAGGGCACTGCTGGAAACCTGCGTTTAGACGTTTGTTTTGCGTTCCTCATCCCTAGAATGAGCGGCAAATACCGCAGGGCCGCACAGCAGAGGAAGAGGAGGAAGTAATTCGCATTGCTTAAAAATAATACACTTCTGATATGCTTTGCAGGGCACTGAAGGGGGGATCTGGTCAATGAGTGGATGGTCCGTGTTGCATTGGAAAAAATGGTTTAGGAGTGTCCTGGGGGGAAAAATCAAGTTAAAAACTGTAATCCTTCTGCAGGGCAATCCTTACACAGTTATTTCCTTCATTGCAAAACTTTTCCTTGGCAAAACTGTGCCAGAGGTCTAATGACATGTAACTCAGTCCTCCCTCAGTCTGTGGTACAAGCTTGGGTAATTTGCTGAGGGTTTGCTGATGCCTGCCTGTCTTCTGTCTAAAGGCAATGCTTTTTACCAGGTGCTGATAGCTTTTTGGCAAAGATAAAGATTAAAGGAACTCCTGAGAAGTCAAATGGGTCATTTGGACCACTGAAGAAAATGACAAGGAAAAGAGCAGCAGAAAGCTCTTCATCTTTCCAGCAAAAATAAAGTAACAGGATGGGAGACATCAACATTACGCAGCTTGTGAGACACATCCCCGTTATGCCTGCCCTTAAAGAGAGATCTCCACCTCTGTAATGCAACAGACTGTAGTATAACTGGAGTATAACCTGCACCAGAAAAAATTATCATTAAGCAAAAAATCAGTGCATTCTTAAACAGCAGGTGGATCCTGCTGAAGTCGTAATTATTCTAGGCTGACCTACACAAATCCAGTGCTGAGCCTTCTGTGTTCAAATGTTCAACTTGATACAGGCAGGGCTCTTCTTTCCCTTCCCTAGTCCTTTTCTACTTTTTTGCCTTATTATCCTTTGCAGCTAAGAAGCCATTCAAGGTGCTCCTCACCCACAGCTTGGTGATTGTAGAAAAGGTTTGTGACTAAGGGACATGATTTCATCCTTTGTTGGGGCAAGAAAATGCAGAAATTCAGAGGCAGGAAATGGGCAGTGGTTGTGAATATGAATTACAACAGAAATACCAATTTGTTTTTCATCTGTTCAGACCTTTCTTAGAATGGCAGGCTTTTGCAGCAGTTGTGATTTGGTGTTTAGAAAAGGAGGTTTCTATCTCCATGAAAAGGGAGTCAGTTAAAAAACAGTAAAGTACCTTGTCTCCTTATTTTTTTTTTCCTTTTCTTTTTAAGAGTTCTGGCTATTGAACTGTAACACTGGCCACATGTGCATTAAAACTATAAAGGCCTTATGAATCTTTAATGAGGAAATGTTCATGTGCGTACAAAGTAGATGGTTTTAACAGAAGCACCTCAGTCACTTTTAATTTTGTTTCCCTCACCATCCCCCAAATACCTCAAGGGCTCCGTTCTGCATTCCTTACACATTTTGCTTGCTTGGGAAAGACTCTCATTCATGTTAATTGAAAGACATCACCCCCTTCCTCCCCAAAAAAGCCCCACATAACAAAACCAAAACTCCTTTAAAACTCATTTTGATCTCAGAAAAGCATATAAAGAGTTTGTTTCTTGATTATTCTCTGAGCTTTTGATATGGGTTCAGGAACAGCTCAAAGAGAATTATAACTGCAAAGAAGGTAACCTTTTAGAAGTGATCAGGCGCTGTGTTGTAGTGCAGCTAGTTAGTAATGTTATAATGTTTCACTATAGTTGCTGCTGTAATTAGGGAGGGGAAAAAGTGTGCCCAGTCACAGGGCAGGCAAAAGCAGCGAGCCCGGTCACATCCTGAGAGGTCAGTGGAATGGCAGAGACGAGGATGCTTCCTGTTGACTCGGCACAGGACCGTGGGTAACAGCCTCCTTGTTTGGATTCAGTATTGGAAGTAATAAAGGTCAATGCCGTTAAAAACAGTGTGTGAGTAAAAAGCTAATCTTGCAGGAAAAATCTCAAAACCTACTGAACGTGTGAGTTTAGCATAATATCAATGAAAGGGTTATCTGTCTTGTTTTTGGAGCTAACTATGTGGTGAATGCAATCAACCACCACAGGACTGTAAAAAATTCCAGCCGTTTTATTAATATGCTTTGCTCAGGAAGGTTGTCTTTGCTTCCTCATCTACCTGTTGAGAATTCATTGACCTTAAAATATGTTTCTATTTTTAAGGAAAGGAAACTGAATAGAGAAATTAATACACTTTGAAATGGAACGAGAAACATTTTTTAGTTTGTGGAGTTTTTTGTCCTAAATAAAGCTTCCCAGTAATAAACATAATAGTGTTTGTGAAGATGGATCTATAATACAATGAAATGTAAAAAAAATCCCTTTAGCTTATTTTTACCTCTGTAGAGGACCAGAAATAGTTGTTTCTCAAATAACATGTTGTTTGTCAAAATACTGCTGTGAAGTATTCCCAGCATCTCAAAATGAGCCATGACAACAGAATTGCTTCTCTATCACTATTCTTAAAATCAGATTCTGAAATCTGTTTGAAAACATAGCTGTATATAGTCTCAGACTTAGCATGTTAGAAATAAATATGCTATTCGGAGCAGTACAGCTTATGAACACACTTGTTTAGAGTTCTCCCATTTCTGTTTCAGAGGATATGTGTTAAATTATAACAGGAGGGAAGCAGGTAGGTTTTGTTTATTGTGACTATGGGGTGAGGAGGTCTGCAGCCTGACCCACCTGCAGGTACCCACCTCAGAAAACAGGACACCAGGGCTGCATTGCTTGTGCCTGTGGACAATAAATTGGGCACCTTTGCTTAAAACGGGTGGGCATTAGCAGCAACCTTTGCTACTTTACATATTGCTTGTCTCTGATCAAATTATATTCTTCTTGGTATCCTGCAAATGCATCTTTGAATAACACTTACTTAGTATCTGGGACACATGTAGGCTGGAGGTGGGATAGGATTGTGCATCTTTGCGGAATCAAGATTAGGTGTCATCCAAAAATAGCTTGCGGGAGGTTACCCTGAGTTTGTACTGATCTTCCAGGGACTATTTCAGCTCTTGAAGCAATCTGAAAGCCAGGAAATAGAGACTCATAGAATAGTTTGGGTTGGAAGGGACCTTTAAAGGTCATCTAGTCCAACCCCCCTGCAATGACCAGGGGCATCTTCAACTAGATCAGGTTGCTCAAAGCCCCGTCCAACCTGACCTAGGGCAACCCAGGATGGGGCATCTACCACCTCTCTGGGCAACCTGTGCCAGTGTTTCACCACTCTCTTTGTAAAAAATTTCTTCCTTATATCTAGTCTGAACCCACCCTCTTTTAGTTTAAAACCACTACTCCTTGTTCTGTTGCTACAGGCCCTGCTAAAAAGTCTGTCCCCATCTTTCTTATAAGCCCCCTTTAAGTATTGAAAGGCTGCAATAAGGTGTCCCTGCAGCCTTCTCTTCTCCAGGCTGAACAAAAATAAAGATATGAAACTTTATTTGTCGCTAAGGTGATATTTAGCTGCAGCTTTGGACCATCCTTTTCCCAAGTCTTGTCACGTATGGTAGCACAATGTGCAAAGATGAGAGAATTTAATTTGTTTATAAGTTTACTTTGCTGAAATTATATATAAAACTAGAACTGATAAGGCTTGGCTTGGCTATGACTTAAAGAAATCAGTACTTTGCATGAAGTTCCAGGATTTAAGCTTTATCTGTAAAAAGAGGATAAACACATGGAGCTCAGCATGTCGCAACACTGACCATAGATAAACAGCATGACACCACATAGTAATGTATTATGCCAGCTGGAACTGCTGGCAGACAACTTAATTCAGCCATCAAATTGTAACTGAGGTTAATAGTGGCAACAGCACCAGGCCATGCAGCTGCTGCTGTCCGTGGAAATTTGTCATATGTCAGTAGGTTGCCTTTTAAATCTTTTCAAATGCCAAAGAGTTTGGTGTGTGACAAACCCTCTTGGGTGTGTGTTGTGCCAGGTTGTATGCAGTATTTTACAAGATATTGAAATATAACCCAGATTTTCAGGGAAGGCTTAGTATTCCAAGCAGTCCAACAGGAAGGAATGGGAAAGTTTCTTTTTTTGCAAAACTTGTTCATTTTCTTTTGCCTAGTGCATACTTGGCCACCCAGAAGATAAAGCCGATACTGTATAAGTAATAAAAGTAGCTTCACTTACAGGTTTGAGGGTTTTTCAATGAAATATTTATTTTTGTTTCTATGCTAGACAGAAGGTTTTTGCACGGACAGTGTGTTCTCTTTTTCTCACATCATCAAATGTTTAATGTACGAACTGTCTGCAGTAAGGATATAAAGCTTGTGAAATCCTTCATTACAGTGTGTTACAGTTGTAATTCTGAATATTTTCAGCTCAGTGGGTGGCTTTAAATCTGATTTTTTTTTGTTAGTTATGAGCCGCACAGCTATGTTTGTATTAATTGGTACAATATTGAGCACTTTTGTTGTTGTCTTTGCAAAAAGGTATTTGGACAGCTAACTGACCTAAATAGTTTCTCATCTGTGTATATTTTCATATTACATTGCAGTTTTATAAGGTGGAGATTTAAAATAAGACCCTGTCTTAAAAACAAATTAGCTCTGGATTTTTATTTTTTTTTTAGGTGTAGTTGTGGTGCTTGAATTCAAGAAAATAAAATCAGGAATTTGTGAATTAAAATACACCACTGTAGCAGGAAGTTACATGTTTTCCCATTCAAGCAGCTGTTTAACTGTTCAAAACATTGCAAGCAAATAAGTTTTTAAAAGTTTATTACATGTAATATATATAATGCAATATGTTAATGTTATATAACAATATCTATAGGTAACTGTGAGACTATGGTTTTATAGCTAAAATACACCCGCCTACCATTTCCCTTTCCCTGGTTTCCCAACAGAAGCAAGATTTCCATTGACAAAGACTGCTGTTCATTATTAAGCTTGCAAATACAATTCCCAGAAATACATACACTCAAGATGGTATTGTTGTTGGGCTAATTCTTCATTTTTTGGTTGAGCATTTTCTCACAAGGAAACTTACCAAACATAATGCAATAAAACTCCCTTTATTTGCACTCATAGGCTATTTTATAGCAGACATCAGGGAAGATGTCCACTTGTAAGCAAGACCAACCTCCTGCAAAATATTCTAAATGACTGGAGCAGCTGTGTACCACTCGGCCGAGAATGCATTGTCTAAGTGAGGAATTTTAAATTAGTCTTAGCCAGCTATATATACAGACTCGCAAAAGAATGTAGCTGGGGAAGCACATGGGAACACAGAGTGTGTAAAAGTGTGTGAGTACGTTCTTTGTGCTCCCAGCCATCCTCTCCTACCCCTCAGTGCACTCACCTTCTAAGAAGTTCCAGGGGAGAAGTGACTGATTACAAAAAAAAAAAAAGGTTTTGCAGTTCGAAAATGGGGAAAATCTGCTAGTATTACTTCACGTATTGTTGAAGTTTCCACTTTGGATAGATTTTGCACTGCAGGATCTTTTGCCCAGTATTCTGTTGTTTTACTGGTCAAATTTGATTTGGAAGTAATGGAAAACAGAATCTTTCCTAAATTAGGAAATTGAAAGAAGGAAAAAGTCTCTAGGCAGAACCTCGGACCTGAAGAAGTGTGTGCCTGTTTCCCTGTAGTCGTTAACAGGGTGATGAATGTAACGCATATTCAGTTTTAAAGTTGCTGAAAGATTCTTCCACTCCAGCCTATTCAAACCACAGGAAAGCATTATTCACTGAAGCACTGTATATCATCTGTTCTTTTGCTGATTACATTTTGGTTACAGCCAACTTTCCTAGAACCATGTATTCCAAATCAGATTTATAGTTGCCATGTTAACAAATAAAAAATTATCCATCACCTTTCTTCTGCAAGACCTTTAAAGAAAAATGGAGGAAGTGAACTTCTAGTCTTAAGAAGGACTGCTGAAGTGATGGCTTTTTTCTAACTGTTTTCTTTTATATTACTGCTAAATATAGGTACTCCTTAATAATTCCCTTGGGGAATGTTCTTCTGTTGATGCGCTAAAGAATATTGTGGGATTCCCATTATTTTTCATTGGTATTAATGATGTCAATCTCAAAGAATACTTCAAACATATAAATGGAAAGTTTATTGGGACAGTCTTGGTTATGTAAGTTAATATATCATTAGTAGTATTTTATATGGGAAAACAGATTGAATGTTATGCTCATTTCCTCAATTTATGAAATCTGTCATGTTACCTTGCTATTGGGGGGAGGGGGTAGAACCCACCTTCTATTCCCTAAAGAAATAAC
Source organism: Gavia stellata (assembly GCF_030936135.1). Taxonomy (NCBI): domain Eukaryota; kingdom Metazoa; phylum Chordata; class Aves; order Gaviiformes; family Gaviidae; genus Gavia; species Gavia stellata. The sequence continues at coordinate 24,580,278 of NC_082602.1, read as the reverse complement.
TCTTTTTCTATGTTGATATACTTCCATCCCTTGAGAAAACTGTCTCTAAGAAAAAAAATGTCATTTTAGGGAACATGATTTGTGTTTTTCAAAAGCCTACATAGAAAAACAGGCACCAAGTATTGCTTTCAGGTAGGTTCACCACTACTATAATGAAACTGTGTGACAGTCTAGCAATCACCCTGTTCACTGGACTGGGGTCTTATGTATAATGGAAAGTGTTACTTTTAACATAAAAGATATATTCTGCTTCCTGGGTTTCCAGAAAGTACTACTTTAAATGAATACGATGAATGTTTAAGGAAATGAGAAAATAGTTGTTTCTGTCCTTTAGCCTTTTCATTTGAACTATTTTCATGAGATTTTTGTCAGTTAAGCTCCTTGTTCCTTCTTTGGGACCCCTGTAGAATATTTTGCTGATCCCTGAAAATGCTCCTCTCTTTAAATATGGACAGCTTTTGTTTATCCATGAGTGGATAATCTGAGTTGCAGATTATTTCTGCCATATGTGTTAGTTCGAGCAGAGCAGTATATGTATGTAGCTACACAGCTTTGACAGCTACAAATTCAGAAGCAGCATCATAGTTTTGTGTGGCCCAAAACTGGGGCTCAAAATCTGTGCTGGATCTCTGCTGGACCAGGGAGCACTCAGAAATGTGATTCAGAGATAAGAATTTTTCAGGTGAGTGACAGCAAAGTAACTACACATAGGGATGAGTACAGTACTGCACGTAGGCTCCTCAGTCTTCCTGAAAACCAGCGTCCTGGGAAGGACATTGCAAAGACATCTGAGTAGCAAAGACTTCTAACTAGATGAAATTGGATTTCTCTGTATTAACTACACATTATCTCACTTATTAACCAAACTTTACTGTCACATAAACTCTGCAGTCCCTTTGCCCTGGATTAGAGACTGTACTGAATTTGATGACCTGTGGTGGTCAGATGGGTATTTACAGGAAAGCGGACGGGATGCAGGAACCTGTTCAAGCTCATCTTTTCTTAGAGATGATGTTGCTTGATAGCAAGTCTTTCAGTTCTAATGAATGTTTGCTCAGGAAATCTCCTACTGAGACCAAGCTTCAATTTACTTTTAAAATATTTCACATTTTGCCTCTCTGTTTTTCGTATGGAATGAAATTTCTGGTGTTTTCCAAAAATTTTTATAAAATTTTGCAGATTTTACTGCCTGTGAGCTGACACACAATTTAAGACTGGAAGTTTAAAAATACAGGAGTTTTCTATATTTCCTTAAGTATTTCAGCTGATTAATGCAAGATCATAGTTAGTCTTGAATATTCATGATGGTTTAACTATAATTTTTAGTTGACCCAAAAGTGAGAAGAGCAAGTAGGTTACTAGTTAAGGAACAGAATTGTGGGGAGTTTTCTCCATGTGGTGTGCATGCATGCAAAGCAGTAAAGCAGTGGAGATGCATAGTTAACTACTCCCTTAAAAACCTTGTGTTGGAACATGCTCTTGAGACCAGTTAACAAGATTGCTTTAAAAAAATAAAAGTGATTGCATTTATATAAAATTAGTTTTTTAAAACTCTAAAAGATGCAGCAGGGGAAGACAATGCAATAGTTAGTTTACATACCCTGGTTTATGGTCATTATTGTTTTTACAAGTTAAATCAATGTCAACATAAAAAAATGTAAGAAGTGATTTGTGGCTTTTTTTTCCAATAAGTAAAATTCAGTCAGTATTTTGTTTTATGAAGGTTGATTTATAGTATACTTTTAGATTTATAGTATAGTTCTACTGTATTTAGTATAGTTATATTCACTGTTCTGTTAAATACCATTGCTACAGATGTCATAACTGGGGGTTGGACAGCTGTATGGGAAACCTTAGAAGTGACCAAAGCCTCAGTGAGCGGTATGGGAAAGATGCACTACTACAGCCACATTGCATAGCCTTTTTTTTTTTTTTTTTCCTGGAAAACCTCAGGCAAAAATATGGATCCATGAACTAGATGGGCATGTGCTTTGTTTTTGATCTGTCCACATGCAGTAAATCCAATGGGTCAAGTTTCCGGGCATATGCTGACCTCTGTGCAAGCCAAACACTGCTGGGTTCAGTGTGTCCCTGAAGTGTCAGATCTGTTATGTGCACGCTCAGATGCCTGAAAATTTTGGACAAATGAATATTGTGGATAGTGACACTGTCAGGCTAAAATAATTGCTGTGTTTCTTCTTTGCCTTCTGTTTTCCTCTTCTCTATTATCTTTATGCAATTTTTAACAACCATTTGTATTCCCTGAGTAGTCACTGAGAAATAAATTTTGTAGAAGCAGACCTTAAATATGGTACTCAATGTGGCAACGCACCTCATGTGTGTGCATTGAGGGCAGCTAGCCTTGAACCTATAACGGAGTTATAAATTTATTCTGGAGCTATACTCTATTTAAAATAGCTCGAAGAGTTTGAAACATCTTATTTTTTTGCCATTCACTAATACTAATCTTACTGAGGTGTTGTAGATGCCGTATTTTCCATTGTGTCAAGCAAAATTTTAGATTTTGGGGCAGGAAATTGTGTGTACATGGAACGTTTAAGTAAAGAAGAAAAACTGTGTGGGAAATAATTCTTGATACTATGTAATGTGGAAAATATGACAAAAGTGCTATTAGACTGATTTGTGTTTCCTGACCTTTATCACCTGATGTCAACTTTGTATCCCATTTCCTGGTAGTGACAGATATAAATTCATTATACTGCATGGCAATATAGAATATTTCAGGCTATTGAATTTTCATATTTTGACTGTGGTTCAAACTTTTTGCATCTCACTGATTTAACTCATTCACAGTTGACAACCTGATGCTACCTGGGTAACGCTTATTTACTTTCTCCTCCTAAATTTTCTTCTAGAAAAATATTAGAAAAATATTCCTTCATTTCCAGCCCACTCCTCTTTTTGAAATTTGGACTTAAATCCTTTCATTTCTCATAATGATTTTATGCCTGCACATTTTCAGACAAACTGAATGGCAGCTGCTAGTTTTGCTATATACAGCCTTCCAAATGAGATTGTTATGTTTTCTGAATCTTGGCTTTAATAACCTCCAGCATGTTGGGTTTCAGATAATAGGAAGTAGTACACACTCCAGCACTTTATGCAACAGGTTTTGTATTTGCTGCTTTTTAAAAACTTGATTAAATATTAGTATTTTCACCACCATAGATTTTCATCCATACCACACCTTTTAGTCTTATGATTTGAAATTTGCCTTTGGTTTTCCTAAACCAAAAAAATTAATTGTATTTGAAATTTGCTCCTTCTGTAAATACAGCAGAGATAAAAAAGGTCAAGATGAAGGGCAGTGTTGCTTCCTGCACTGAATGCCACAGATGTCTTGGCTTTGTCTAAGTCATGTTCAGCCACAGCTGAACAGGAGTTAATGGAGAAGCTTTTACCAGTGTTTTATTTTGATTAAGAGTGATAGTAGAATCCTAAATGTGTCAGTGTCCAGAGGACCAAAGAAATACAATCTTTCTACTGTCTACAATGATAGAGACTTTTTAATGAGAAAATGACATATAAAAATAATTCCACTATTAAAATGTACGCTAATATAGAAGATTGTTATGTCCACATAAAAGCAGAGAAACACCATGAAGTTAGAAAACAGCAATAAATAGCAATAACACTTGTAAATACCTGCAAATAGGGTGATATATCTGTGTCACAATATCTGTGACAATAGTAGACATTACATTAGATGTGTCATATATCCACTCTTTATTGCCTATTAAAAGTTTTGTATTTAACTTTGTACTGATTTAAATGTATTTATAAAAATTATTTAGCATCAGTGCTTTATATGTTAATTATTATTTATGAATTTTATTCATTAAGTAATATTTTGATAGATGTGATTGGATCATGTTGAAAAAAGAAAGAAAGAAAAGCCAAGCAACTCTGTTGTCTGTGACTAAAAGTAATGCCTAAAGGTAGCAATTCATTTGGAACTCAGCTAATGTGATTAAGACATGAAAATACTCTCTCTCAAATTATCTTTTCTGCTAAGTAATAGGCATGGCCTGATTAAATAGAAAGAAGTAAGAACATCTGTACAAATTTCAGAGGTCTGCAGGGTGTAACCCTCTCTTTTATGCAAGCCTACAAAAATGCCTGGAACCACAACACTTTGAATACTTTTGGTACTTTTTAGTAGTTTTACTGTGAAAACACCCGCTAACTATTCAATAGATGTATGTCAAACTTGCTACATACATTTTCAGTTTTACATTGTAGAATAGCCTGATTGGTTCTTTAAAATTAAGTAAAATTGAGAAGTTGTGCATGTAAAAAACTGTTCTATTTGTTTGATAGTGTAGACTTTTGTTTCAGGCAGTCGGTTCTTGAAAGTGATGTGGTGTGTAGAGTTCAGTTGTTTAACTGTTGCTCATTTCAGATGACTCAGATGTACTGCATGATCATGTAATATTCTAGGAAAGAAGTCTAAGCCTTAAATTGTGCTTCCCTAGGCAGAGCCACTGAAGGGAGCAGCTGAGTAAACCACTTTCTGGTCCTGATACGTTTCTTATCTGCAGCTTGCAAAGGTTTCAGACACAGTAGAATTACTGTTTATAAGTGCATGACTTAAGACTGCTGAGCTCATACAGACGAGAAGCTGGCCATGAAAACACTTTGATTTAATAGTTTCTTGTCAATCAATATCTAGCCTTTAGTATCTCCTAACTAGCTGAAGTTTAAAACCTGTTTTGATGTTACTGGTATGTTTGACCAGAACAGGTCTACTACTTTCACTATTTACCCAAAACTGTGAGGCGCATAAACAATTTTACTTATATCTGGTTAATGCTGATGGTGGTGAGGTCTAAGTGGATGGTGCAGAGAAAAGGCGTAGAGCTCTGTGGGACAGAGAAAATGATGTGCTTTCTTTTGGTCTCTGGGTGATTAAAACTGCAGAATGGTTCTTCAGAGAGCAGTGTCAGTGAGGAACACAGTGGATGCCATTTAAAGAGCTTATTGATTAAAATAGGAATAGATTGTGCCCCCTTTCCCTTATGGCTGATTGGAAACAAACAATGAAAGTTGCCTTTTGTGCCAGTAGGTGTATTTTAATAGGATCAACTTTATCAATGTGAAATTGGATTCAGTTAATGATGATGGTCTCTCACTCTCAGCTGAGAGCTCGTAATTGGCTATGAAAGACAGCAATATAAAATTTAGAGCATTTCTGCTGCTCTTCCGTTACGAAAAAGTATGTACAATTGATCATATTTTCTATATGTTTGTGTATAATTAGATTGTTATTCAGTCTTTTTAAAAAATAATTATAAATACTTGGAAAATCAAAGGTCATGTTGGCCCTTTATAACTGATTAATTAATTGGCCTGTAGCAATTTGTTTCCTAGACATTGCTGCTGCATGACTGAGGCACTGAAGCCTACTCTTGCCAATAAAACATCTGAATTAAACAAAGATCACTTGCTGCCCTTTAATTACTGTGATAACTTCTTTGCTCCTGTTTCTAGGTCACAGTAATAACCGTTGCAGGGCTGCTGTTTAAATACATCATATTTATGGATTTTAAAATAGATGCACAAGTCTCTGTGCAAAAATAGTGAACAATGGGGTTAGAAAGAAAACAGAAAAGTCCTGTGCAAGAGAAATCACAAAGGGAGCATTGCTGTACTGGGGTCTCTGGTTGCTTGTGTTTCCTCATGTGTTGTATTAGGTAAGGGTAAGTTTTCCTAAACCATGTGCAAGTTTGTTTTGTACAAGCATCAAAACCAAGATGTTAATTTAAAGACTTTTCTATCCTACCAACTTGTCTGTCTGTTAGAAGTGAGATACAAGAGCTTTTTGGTTTTGTGAGATTTGTTTGGACAGACGAATTTGAACAAACTCTTTGGGGGGGAAAAGAAAAAAAAAGTATCGAAACCCGTATTTTAATAGTTTATATAGCTGAGTAATGTCAGCACATCATGTATTTATAGCTCCTGTGTCTAAAGATTTGTATTTTCACTTGTGTTTTATCTTACATAAATACGCAACTTAGTTGAGAATATCCATGAAATGTTTTCAGTAGTGTCTTATCTGATGGATAAGACAAATTAGCACCTTCCTGAACTGTTTGCTCAAGCCGCTTGTTAATAGTTTCTCATCTTAAGAAAGTATTTAGAATTCTAAACAATTTTTATTTATTTTACATTTTTATAGTTTCATTTAGATTCAATAGCAGCCTCTGTGGTATATTCTAATATATTTGATGGTGCTTTCTTATTAGGGTATGCATATGGTTTGGGGATATCCAGCTAGCAACTTTTTGCTTGTTTTTTCATTTTTTATTAGCCAGCAGATTAGACCTAGATTTAATATTGAAATTTCTACTATCTGCAATGAAATCTTGGCAGATTACGAAAAAATTTTGCAAATTATGAATTCTGTAACAACTTCCTTTGAAGACTTAAAATGGAATACGGTGCCGTACTGATGAAATATGGAGCTGTTCCGCCAATTGGTGGAGAATCTGCTGTGAGGTAAATGCTCTTGTCACATACTTCGCTAAGAAAAAAAAAAGGCAATGAAATATTGCTGAGTTATCTCTGAGCATTTTTTTCTGGTTTTAGAGATACTCTTTTGCATGGCAGAGGCAATTTAGAACTTTAAGACTTCAGTTTGTTGTTGTGTGCAAGTCAGGAAAGGCTGTTGGATCCATCACCAATATAGTTGTGACTACTTTATTTTTTAATTTGATGAAGAGTTGTTTAGTTCTGGAGTGGAAAACTTCAATGTCAGGGATTAAGAAAGTCCATAAAGAGGATGCCAAATACCTGGTTGAGGAGGGTATTTGGAAGGTTGATGACAACTGAGATCTTGTGTATTGGAAATAGGCGTGGGTTTCCTAAACTAGAAGGGAGGGAGCATCACTGTCACCATCTTTCCTTTGAGAAAAGCTGTGCATTAAAGGCTGTGAATGGGGAATTACCTTTCCCACAGTCCAGTGCGAAGGCAAGTTTATGTGATGATGAGTGGTGTTATTTCTGATTAACGGAAGTATTTGCACTCTGTGGGAGCAGACTTTGGAAGATGCTCACAGTTTGGGAGAGCCAGCTGTGAATTCTAGTATTTCCTCACCTTTCACTACGATTGAAATCCACAAGTCGTCGTCACCCAAGTATCTGTCAACACAACACCTGCTGTTTGACTTGCTAGTCTCAAACTACTGAGCCAAATTTATGTCACTGTTTTTGGTAGCCCATGCCAGTAGGTTGCAAAAAAATGCCTTCAAAACTGGTGCAGCCTCCTTTATCTATGAATCTGGTGCTCAAGAGCCAGAGAAATTCTTTGCACAGCTTCATGCATGCTGGAGGTCTGAAATGCTGATGACCTTTTCAGCGGGACAACGTAGTTGTCACCTACTGTGCTTGGTGCTATACTTCTGACCTCCCAGTAACCACAGGAAAAGTCACAGCACCTCCCATTGCATCAGCCAGCTTTGTTTCATCATGTCAGCAGGCCGTCCCTGTAACCCCTGTATCAGGGCATGCCACTGTCTCCTCTCAGTGACTAAATGATGATGTGGTGCATTCAGCTCAAAGCTGGGAGAGTATATGAGGGAGGTGTCACTCTGTTCCTCATAAACATTTACTATGAGTTTCCACTACTGGCCACAGTTGGATACAGGACTCTTGGCTGGATGGACTTTTAGTCTTGTCCTGTCTTGTAGTTCTTGTGCTCCTACTGCATAAGAAGCCGAAGTGCTTCCCTTGAGGCTCTGACTGCAGCCGGGCATTTAAAGTCTCAGTGCTCGCCTTCGTAGATTGAACCCACAGAGTCCTGAAAAAGCAGCAGGACACTCGCTGACAAATCTAATAATATCTTTAAGAAAACTGTGTCCAACCTGCCAAATGCTATAAATACGCTGTAAATACGAGGTTCCAACTACTCTGTCCTTTTCTTTTGGTTTTGCAAATGTCACTGTTGCTCATGAAGAGAATGAAAATGAATGAAAACACAATGAAACAAATTGCAGTTCTAGAGGAACACATTCATCTGGGACCAGCAGGCTTGAATTTTCAAAATAGAAATACAAACAAAAGATCTTTAATGAAAAACTCTGTAAAAATAATACTATCATTTTAGACATCTTCTGTTTTCTGTGGGGGTTTGGATTTTTTCTTTTTCTTTTTTTTTTTTAATGTTAAAAAGAGCAATTATCAGGTTTTAAATGCAGTTGACAGTTTATGCTTGGCCCAGTTCATAGAAAACTCATGCATCATTAATATGGGATTTTCATGCACTTGGAAGAATGCATACTACGCTCTTCCAACAGAAAGCAGCCTCTTTTAGTATGTACAATATGTTCATTAAATACCTTTCCTTGTTTATACAAGTGCTCATGTCTCCATTATTCATTCAAGCAGAAACTAATACAAAATGTGGTACATCTGCTGTAGCACGTAAAAGTAACTAAACAAACGAAAAAAAAGACCCTTTTATTTAGGAGGAGGTAATTCTGCTCACTTAAGAGGAATTCTACTGCATGTTTTTTCCATAGTTGGAATGTCATCTAATTTCTGATGGATATCAGGTGACATTAGAGTCCTACATTTGTTTTCAAAACTGGGGGAGGAGTTTTTTCTCTAATTCAAAACTGAAAATTTTTGTGTAAATGCATTGGTGACACTTTCAGTTGGAGGGGTGGCTGGAATTGCAGAGCATCACTGGGACTCACTGGTGTACCTGAAGGAAGTGACTTGGCAATGTTTTCTGTTGAACCAGTCCAATACAGATAGCGTTTATTTTATTCATACAAAAGTGAAGAGTTTTGACAATTAAAACTGACAAGGCATTTGCCCAGGATCAGGGAAGTGCTAGATTCAAAGGTTTGTTCCCCACTGGGCAACGGTGGCCCTTCCCTGTCACAAAGCATACCCTGCCTGCTGGGGTCTCAGCTGTTCTCCATCTCTCCTATTTCCTTCAAAATCACTGAGAAACTGATTTCCTTTTCTATTGTTGAATGAGAAAAATAATGCCAAGCCTCCAGTTTTCATGAAATCAAAATGTTTTCTGGCCCTCCCTTTTATTACTGTATTAGTTAGCGCTACTGAGAAACCTTTCCCTAATACAGTGTCCATCCAGATATGCTTTTTATTAAAGTAGTGACAGCTGATTTCATACTCACAGAAACACTGGAACATAGTTTTGCAGCTATTCTTTTAAGTTTTGAGGATGAGGACTTTGATCTTTCTGCATGGTTGTAGAAAGATGGCTGCATTTTAGAGGAACAATTCTCCATCCTGGTTTTAGGAGGTAGCACCTTGGTCTCTGTGTGCAGACTGTGTGGTGGAAAGATCTGAAAAGGTCTGAGTGGTATGGAAATCAGAGCTGACTCCTTGATACTGGGGAAAGTGTCGTCATTCCCAGGGAGCCAATTTGTGAGGGCATTGCACACCAAAGGATGCAGGGATCATGAGCAGCTAGATGTGCATCCAACCTCTCACCAAGACTCCTACGCTTGTTAAAGCATATTTGCTGCAAGTACAAGGCAATGCAAGATCCTTCTTGATGAAGCTGAGACAGTTCTTTGCATTAACCCATGCTGCAGCAATTGTTGTAGGCATTTAGATAAACCATTAAAGTCTTGCAGCATCTTTGAGCAACAATATATTCTTTTCTTTTTAGGGGATATAATCAGGTAAATTGAGTAACTCATTGTGTAAATGCAGCTTTAAAATAACACTCCACTTTGCCATTCCATAATGTATATCTGCTGTCAACAGTTTATTTTTTTTAATGTGAGTTTCTTAAAAGTTTGGAAGTTTTCTAAATCCTGATACTTTAATGGAGACTGTAGATGAAATATAATCCTCATCTATTCATAACCAGTCAAAAATAAACAATTTTTTCAAGCCATTAGAGCATACAGAGGAAAAGTTCATGAACCAATCATTTGGGGCTTTTGGCACACCATACGGAACTTTTCTAACAGCTATTTATAAAGTCCTAATGTGTTTATTTTCACAATAAATCTGACTTATTGCTGAATGTGTTGGTTTCATAGTAAAATAAACATTGAAGATTACAAACATAACCTTTTGTAAAGTCTTCTGAAATCCCAAGGCTTAATTTAATAAATGTGATGTTCTCTATGTTGCCTGGGAAATGGATGCCAACTCTGAGAAAAAAAGAAAAGGACAGCCTGAACCCTTGCTTTAAATTACAAAATCAGTTGTCACCAAGTTTACATTATAGCTGAGACTTTTGGCCTGTAAGAAGTATTAATAATTGATAGATTGATAAAGATAAGAACTAAGAAGGGATAAATGAGGGAAGAGATGTACCTCAGTGCTGTTGTTGAAGGGCTATGTGGAAGAAATACTGTGTCTTTATAAATACACAAACTTAATTTCATTTAAAGATTGTTTAAATTTGCTTAGCTTAGCTCTGTAATTTGCTAACAAAGTAACATGCAGTTAAGCAGTTTTAAAGTGCTCTGAAAGCATTTACATTATGGCTTTTACTGGTTTAATTAGAAGAATTTAGATCATCATGCTGTAAATCAGAGTATTTATGCAATTTCTCCAATACTTTGCCCCTTGCCAGTGTCAGAGATGAGCATCCTATTCCACTAAAGTTAGTGGCTCTGTTACCCATGTTATTGAGTCAGGACTTCAGCTCAGATGTATAATCAGATTAAAAAATCTTCAGAAAAGGCAATTAAAAAATAACCAATCCATGGAAGAAACTTTCTCTTTTTATAATGTGTCCTCAGAAATCCTGTCTGATGTGTACGTGAATGTCCTCATTAGGTGTATAATTTCTAATTCTTTTAGTGAACTCTACTAAGCTCTTGACCTCGATGATATGTTTTAGTAATGAGACTGCAGGTTAATTACATATTGTGTTAGAGTACTTCCTTCTGTCAGCTTCAAATATATTGCTTTTGAACTTCATTAGGTACTCCCTTGTTCTTGTCATATTAAAATGTATCGCTACCAACCATCGAATAGACTTTTGTGTTGGATTCATTATTTCACTTGTGCGTTGCTAAACAGACTTCATCTTCTCTTCTTCATGGTAATGTCCCTTCAAACTTCAACCAAATGCTTTAGGTTCCACATGATGAAAAAGTTGCTTTACTTAAGTTTTATTGCGCTTCTAGTATGTCCAATTGCATGGGTGGGAAATGAACTTGGCTATGATTTGGTGAGCATCCAGTGTCAGTTTCAATATATCATTTATTTTCAAAAGAACTTGAATCATGGCCATAGAATGTGCTTTATGTGCACGCTTTGTTCTCAGATAGAAGCCTGCAGGATCTCAAACAATTAAAAAGAAGTTGTCATTGCAGTTGCTGAAATGCTAGTGCTTTGGGGATAGTTTGGGAACGGCTCCAAGGGACATGCCTGGGAGGGTGGACCTGGATAGCAGATTGTTTTTAAGAAAACATCCTTCTTCTGAGTGATTTTATGTAGAAGAAGAAAGAGACCATTGAAATCCATTAAAAATGCTTTGTATTTTTGGAAATGGTTTTTAAAGTTTAGAAAAAATGGACCAGCTGGACTTAGGATCTTAATACACTATACAGTAGTTATCTGTTTTCTGGGTGACACTGCGGACATTTATAAATGCCAGAAATGTTGGTCTAAGTAATTTTCTTTTTTTAGTTTGGGGTTTTTTTTTTGTTTTTGTTTTTTTTTTTTCAGAAATGGGACAGGCTTTTTCTGCTACTAAGAAAGCTGCAAATTTCTGATACTTCCTTCAATAATTACTGTGTTGTAGAGCTTTTATGAATATTTTGTCTTCCCAGTGAATCCTTTAAGCCATATTTGATTAGTTCAAAAGAAAAAAGGTTATAACAATAAACATGGTCATCACATTCCCCATTTTCCTGAAAGTAATTAAGACTTTACTGGCAAGAGTTCATGCTGTGGTAGCCTATAAATCTTGTGCAGATCCTTAAATACTGGTGTCATAAATACATTAGCTAAGTCAGAACAAGCAGATTGGTTGGGAAGGAGCTTTTTAGTAGAATCAGTATCATGAAGAGTCTGTGCCCAGGCAAATGCTCACAGTTTATAGAATTAACTTAAAATGAACGCTCCCCCAACATCAGAGCAATCTGGGCCATTTTCATTTCTTTAAATCATGTTTTATTTAAGCTTTGTTTCAACTGTTACTTTATGTTTCTTTTGCATTTGAAATAGTTGTAAGACAAGAATTTCTTTGGCTTCATTCTGATCTCTCAGAGGTCAGTGACAAAACTCCTATGAATTTTATGCTGATCTCTTTAGGGCAGGGAACATAACATCTGTGGCTGATCCTGCAAATGATTGTATATGGGTGAGCTTATATCCAATCATTCTATATATATCCAGAATGGGAAAAAATGTGTTTGCACAGCACAAAAGAGCGCCAGCCCTGACTGGGACCTTCTGGAGGCTTCTGTAAGATAAATATAAAATATTTTCTTTTTGTTGTTGTTGTTCCTGGAAACAAGTCACTGAGCCAAAAATATACAAAAGTACAAGAATACTTCCAGATCAAATTGTATTGATGATGCAAATGCTGAAATTATTCTGGCTATCAGCCTCTGTATTTTATTTAATATGTAAATGGCCAGATTTATCAGCTTAGTAGAATGTAGCAGTGCTTAGTCATGTCTAGCCCTGTGATTTCAGATGGTTGACATGTACAAGATTAGTACTACCCTAACCTGTTAGTAAGTAAAGTGTAACAACTTACTCCAAATGTTGATGAAAGTTTCTAGATGAATTCAAGTATTATACCTCCTGAAAAACTCCCACACTGAAGACACAATCAAATTACAAAAGTGGGAAATAAAGCACAGGTAGAAATGGGTTATTGCTAATATCTTGCCAAAAGGCAATTTAAATTCTGTACTGAAATTCATGCACAGTTCAGCTCATACTCTCTCAGAGTCTACTGGTGTATGGAAATCACTGTTTTGAATTACCTAATTCTGTTGCTCTCTGCACTTGTAGGTAGTATGTCAGGGAATGATTTTAAATTTATATCACCTATATAATGCTTTTTTGGATCGGTCACCCATACATTACAGAGATTCAAAGTTAGAATGGCTATCTATATTTAGCTCTATTCTACGTGAGAGGAGCCTTCATTTAAAACAAAACAAAAAAAGAACCGCCTCACCTAACTGTCAACATTTTTAACACTCACAATTTTTTTAATAGCAGCAGTCACCCGCCACACACTTAAAAGCAATAAAATGAATAGTTAAATACACCATAAATCTTATATTTCATACATAATAAACAAGTGTGTTGTCATCATGAATTATGGAGAAATCCGTACATGGTTGCAACTCAAACTGCTAAATTGGTCCGATGATGATGGGTTTTGCTGAATTTTAACTTTAGATTTTTGACTTTGTTATCTGCAAAGTATTTTTGAAACCTGCATAAGAACATTTGCATAATCACTTTCACTTGTTGACTCCACATGTTTTGATAAATCATCTACATTTTAATTTCTTGACAACAATGTAATAAATTGTAAGTTATCAGAAATAGTGCAGGATACTCTCAATATAATGTTAAAATAATACAGAGCTTGCATTTGAGGTTATTATGTTATTAACACACATTTATAAATATTTTTTTTTAATTTTCAGAAAATTTGAGGGATATTTTGTTTTGAGTCTTCCAGTTAAAGAGATAAGCTTCTCGTTTTGTGGTTCTGTATGTACAATAATAGGTATGTGCATATGCTCTTTTTTATTATGCTGACAATTTCAGAATCAACATATTCCTAACATACTTTTCTTGAGCTGAAAAACTTATTTTCAAAGTAAGTTAAACAGTCTTAACAGCTTTTTACTCTTTTGGTTATGGTGTGAGTTTAATTTCTCTTAAATATAGAATGGTTGAAATAATGTGTAATGTTTATTTTATTTCATATACTACTTGGCAGGAATGCGGTGGTCTAGTTACTTCCATGAAGTCAAGATCAGCCTCTTAATTTTTCTCACTCATGCATGTACATGCTCAAACAAGAGAGAAGGGAGTGAAGAAATCCAGGCCTATATGCTTGCCTGCATATAGCTCTATTCAAATCAAGAGGCTGCTGAACAAATTGTACAACATTGTTCTCTTTTTAGGACAGTTCTCCCATTAATGAGTATAATTCCAAACAATGGCAACATTTTTTTCTTTTTTAATTGTGTTTTTAATTAATTTCTTTAAGTAAAAGCTGAATTACTTAAGCATTGTATTTGATTTGCACACAATTCTTTGTAATTGGCATTTTAAAAGGAAATTATCTTTATTTTCTTGATGTGAAAAATATAATATATTGATGGATGAGCATGTAATCTGTGTGAAAAATGTTTTGTTAAATCATTAACACTAGGTTGTTTGTCTGTTGAATCAACGACCTTTTGATGGCAACAGAGATTTCACTGTGATAGTTTTTAATATTCTTCTTTTCCCATTAGGACAAGGAGCAACAGTTTTAAAGCAGCCTCTGTTTCACGTTGATGTGAATAGATAAATTGTCAAAGCTGCCAACAAGAATGCTTCCGTATTAGGGGTATGTTGTAAGCAACACTACATACAGTGTTCTTGCTGGTAAACACAAACTGCGCACATTTAGTGGTGCAGCTCTGTTCTCATCCTTCAGCTGAATTTAATGAGCTGTAACACTGTGATGAGATTTTGGAGAATTGGGTTAGTGTGTGCTGAGTGGGAGACAGATATGGGATGACATTTTTCTCTGAGTTGCCCTTTCCCACCACTTATCAGTGGAGGGGAAGGGATAAGAGTGGAATATGTGCACAGTGTATATTGTTCCACAGGAAAACGCTGTTCTCCAGAATTAACCCTTTTTAAAATACTCCGTATGGGAAAGGAAATGCAAAATTATATTTAGCCTTATGCTTCATGCCTTTTTGAAATTAAAAAGAATGATTTGTTTTCGAAGTACTGTGTGCAGTGTTTCTTAGGGGTACTGCACTGTGCCATTAATTCTTAGAGATGAGTGTTGCAATCCCAAATGCGTACCTTAGCTCTCTGCGTTGAAAGGGAGCGCGTGTCACGTTAATTGTGCTCTCAGCTCCGGTTTGCTACTACTGTCTTGTTTGGTTTTTGCTTGCTGGATTGAAGAGAAAGTTGATTCTAGTCTTGGCCTATTTTGAAGCCATCTGAAAACAGCTAAAACCAAACTAAAGCCCAGCCAAATGGGTAGTAAATAATACATACAGCCCTTAAACAGAAAATTTAGCAGCTTGCTAGCTGAGGAAGTCACTAAGGCTCCCATCAGCAACAAGGTATAGTAGACTTAGTGCTTCTCAGCACTGTCATGCATAGCACAGATACTTAGCTTTCAAAATGTAATTCTCATCTATTCTATGGAGGCCTAAGCTGTTTATACAGCGAATGGGGAGAATTAGGTGTGTAAGAAGAGGATCCAAACCAGCCACCATGCTGAGGGACTTAACAGGCAGCGAGTGGCTTACAGAAATGCTGAAGCCTGACACGATATTTTCCTGTGCAGCCCTAGGTTAGAAGCCTTTACTTCTTCTGAAGCCATTCCTCTTTATAGGCATAACTGACTCCATAGTCAAGAGTTTAAGATCTGTGGGGCCAGAAGCGGTCAAGTGCCAAGGGTATTTAATCAACAAGGAGAAAATGGGGTTTGCTATAAACATTCATTTGATAAAATACAGAAATACTGTTTTAGGGAACAGAGATTCCTGTCTGTTTCTTTAGGTCCTGTGTGTTTTAAATGTAGGTATACATCCCTTCTCGGCGAGGAAGGCACTGAAACAGTGTCTTTCATTTCCCCAGTTCTAATCAGTAGGTTGTCATAGAAAAGATGGATGGCAACACTTCCTCACCCCTTCGCCATTCTCTGCGGTGCTGGGCTGTGCTTTGTTTTTGTGGCTTTGCTGAGTGCATCCCCTTAGCCTGCCTGGCCCCACAGAGAGCCGCAGTGTGGGCAGGTCTTGTCTGCAAATCCCGAAAGAGCTTTTATACGAGACCAGCCCCGAGGTGCTCGGCAGGCCCAGCACCATTTCTGTGCTTCGGGAACTTGAAAAGTGAAGGCTAATGTACCTGCAGCCATTCAGGCATACAGGAGCTGAAGAGGGGGCTGTGAATTGCACTCTGGGACTTAGGACCTATGTTGCACTTAAGTTTCACTTTAGACAGCCTAAGTGCTTTTCTGGACCTGGGCCAACACTTTTCCCGTCATGCATCATGTGGGCAGTATATATTACTGTGGTTCTGCTGGGCATTAAGTCATTTCTGAGTTTGATATGCTTTGAGTATTTAAAAGTGTTGAAAATTATTTCTGCCATTCAGGTCAATTGATTTGAATAAGACATTATCCAGTCCTGCTTTTTATTTCAGAAACGTTTGTACTCCTGTTTGTGAATACTTTATGTGATTTGACTAGCTGTGTCCCAGCATTCTTTACTGATACTGCTTGTATAA
This sequence comes from Gavia stellata, assembly GCF_030936135.1. NCBI lineage: Eukaryota > Metazoa > Chordata > Aves > Gaviiformes > Gaviidae > Gavia > Gavia stellata. The sequence goes on along the minus strand of NC_082602.1, from coordinate 24,563,817 downwards.
ATATAACAGATTTTTTATGTCTCAATATTGGCTAAATGAAAATAACCTGCAAAAGGAAGAATCTGCAAAGAATAACATATGCATTATTTATTGAGCTCTCTGGCAACTGTTGCTGATCTGTTGAACTGAATTATTTTCAGAGTACTCAGGAGAAGGATGAATTCAAAATTTGGTATTGACCTTAGAAAATTTAGAGTGACCTGCTCCCTGATAAACCAGTTTCACATTAGGCCATCTGTTAGGAAGATTCACAGTCCTCTTTTGATAAGAAGGCCAGATTCTGCTAGTTCACAAATAGTTATAGTGAACTTTTAATTCACAGTTACCTAGAATTGAAATCGGCACAGAGTTGTTAGCTGGTTTTCAGCTGAGAAGGTTTGAGATCACTTGGAAAAATGGCAACTTAGAAAGGAAATGCTAGTTTGAAATAGCTTTGTTTCCCCTTGAATAAATCTCTCTTAAAGAAAGAAATATTTTAGTGTTTTTGAATAAAAGAGAGACACAGCAGGGTCCAGGGTTAGGTTTCATTTCCTCGACAAGCAAAGTAGCCGTTGAGGAGAGATGCTTTTGCAGAAGACCAGTTGAGAGGTTTATGTACTGTGATGCAAACTGCATACTAAACGGTAAATATTTTTTCAAATAAAAGAATATAATTTTGTAATTAAATCAACATAAAATAATAAATGTTACAGTGCTTTCTAAATTTTCCATAGATGGATGTTGTTCTTTTGGTCATATTATTTGAGACTTCGAAAGAAGTGTAGTCCTATTGTTGTGCAATAATACAAACCTTAGTTTATGAAGCAGTACTAAAGCCTCATCTGTGAAAGTTTCTTTCATGAGGAGATGCAGGAGACATTTGGAATACAAGGTGTAATTTGACTTGATCAGTACTAAAATAATTATTAAAATTGGATGTAGTATGTAATTGAAATACTTGGAAGAGTTCTCCATGCTGTCGTATTTTACTGGTGCAATGGTCATTATCTTTGTGCTCCTTATGTCTCTCATAATCAAGAAATTTTTGCCTTTATATAGTAATTTATATTACATTAATTATCCTAGTATCAAAACAGTTCATAACACGACTATAGAAAAGATTATCAGATATGTTTGGTAAGAATGATGCTTGCAAGTGATGGTCATAATCTGCAATTCAATAATTCATTTTACTGCAAAAAAATATTAAGAAGCTTTTTTTATTTTTGGCTAAAAAGCATTTAGATCACAGTCTAGTACTGTCATGTGTTTTATGAATAGGTACTGGATTAATCACTTTTTAAAAGGGCAAAACGTACTGTATGTATCTTTTCAGGTGTAGAAGATAAAAATGTTTCAGGAGGAATGAATATAAGACATATATTTTTATTAAATATGATCCCAGGGAAAGATTTTAATGGAAAAACATCTTCAAAATTATTACAGTGGTTGTTGCTTGAATACAAAATGTGCAGAACATGACAAAAGCCAGGAATTTCTGCTTGAAATTCAGTGGACAGCAACATAAGCAAAGGGAAATAAATATAGGGGAAATCACTAGTGGTTAAAAGTGAGTGAATTGTTTAGAAACAGAGTGAAAGAAAGTTGTATTAGACAACCGTAGGCAGGAATGAAAGGTCTTCATTTGCAGATCACTTCTGCTGTCAAGTTAGAATGAAAAGCATCTTGCCTGTGTTGTCAGCCAGTGCAAAGCACCTGTATAATTAAATACAATACCAGTTCCTCTGGGTCAACTGTAGCTGTATTCCTAACCTAGGATAGACTAATAGTCTACTAATATAGATACATTTATTAGTTGTAAGAGTTTTTATTATAAGGAATTATTTTTATACACCTTTTAAAATGCGGATGTGTAAAAACACTTTGCAGTGCTTCTTAGCAGTTTCGCCTGGACACTTCCTGGTAAGTCATCATTTTGTTGCAATGTAAATCGTTAGTTGTATAGTTGAACAAACTGGTTGATTAGACACTAAGATTATTTTTGCTATAGCATAGTCATGAATAGATTTATCAGGGCATTGCACATTAGAAAAATTATATAAGGTGTTCTATATAAAAAGTCTATATTGGTAGTCATAAATGACAGGAATAGAAAATAAACTATCTTGTAAAGTTAGTTTATAGAGCTGTTTAAATCATGGACAATTTTTTTTTTTTTTTAATTTATGTAACATGAAGTTTAGCTGTATTGCAAGAAATCACTTAATTGAATTTATGAGCATCTAGACTCCTGTTTCCCATTAGGACCACAAATAGTTCAGTTAGTCCAATGTGCAGTCAGCTATCTCAGCTGTATGATAATGTCATCTGATGTTTTATATAGTGATGTCATTAAGATAACACATGATTTGTGTCAGATGCTGTCATCCTTTAAGAAGACGTATCAAGTGCAGATTTATAAATACATGTGTTAAAATAGCCACCATAAAGCACCTTTGCTGCCACCAAAGTTTCTTCCTTAATACTTCTAACTCTAGCAGTGCTGAAAGGTATTAACAGGGTTTTTTGGTAGGAAAATAGTTGTATTAGGATTTATCATATATGGGTGTGATTCTCAGCTTTAAAGTGAGCTAGCCGTTGCTGATTAATCCCCTGTCTGTACGCTTTTATTCTCAATACAGCATGTGAGCTTTATTGAGAAATACAGTCATTAATTCACTTGCACAACTAACTGAAAATAAAATAACGGGTTAGGAAACCAGCATGGCACAGCTGGCTAGGCAGGGAACAGAGAAATTGGGTTGTGGCTCCCCAAAGCGCCTGTGGGCTTTCCTGCCCTCTTCATGCCTGAACGAGGTTTTGACAAATAAAATTAATTTTGTGGGAGAGAATAGCTGGGTCCCTGGCCTTACATAGGAAGACTGTGGAAAAAAAGCGGTGTTTCTGAGGGGCTGAGGGAGAGGCAATGTGAAGAAGGTAGGATAAGAGATGCCATGAAGGAAGGTATGAAAAAAGAAGCTGGGAAAAGAAGTTTTATTACTCTATGATGTGGTAGAAGGATAGAAAAGGAAGTGATATCTAACTGAACAAAACATACTAACAGTGTTCAGCAATAATTATCTCCAACAACAACACACTCCCTCTTTCCCCGCATCCTTTTTTTGTGCTTCCTTTCCTGTTTCCTCCATTTTTTGGTACACTTTCAGGGCTTGAAGACCTGTGGTTGTTCCTGTGGCCCCAGCTACTACTGTGTGTTGTTACGGCTGTATTGGGTTTTGTTGTTTTTTTTTAATAATCTTTGCATATTCTAGAGCTGAATAACTGAGACATTTATATAAACAAAAGAAAATTTATTTTAAAAAACTGTAATTTTGTCTGAAACACTAGGAAAAAAACAACAAAGCATGGAAATCATTGAAAAAGAACATTTCAAGCGGGATGACCACAGAGAAGTTTTAAAGTATGTGCCAACTTCTTATTATTTTTAATAGGAGAGGTTTTGGCTTGAAATTAATATCAGTCTGGCACTTCTGAGGTAGTAGAAATATAATTTGTTCAGTTTGCTTAAAATAATTTTTACTTTAAAATCTCACAACATATGCATTGTAAAGCATACAAAGTATATGGAGGTGAGCTTAAAGAATGTGTAGAAACTGTACATTCATGTAGATCCTCTGGTCTCCTTACTTTTCAACCTTCTAGTTTGCTCTATCATTCATCCATATTTCATATGAAATTTTAGCAAAAAGTATTTTAAAATTTCTGCAAGTAGCTGCAGGAAAGTGCAAATGTAAAAACTGTGCAGTGAAAATACTCAAGGAAGTTCTTCCAAGTCGTTGAAGAGGATACTCATTAACCCTGATTTCTGCAGCAGAAGACAATTCTGCATGCTTTCTTATTGGCACGTATGGTTGTTTTTTAAATTACTTAAATTTGCCTAAGTTATTATCAAAGCCTCAGTTTATATAAAACAGAAGCTTCCAGGGACAGATTCCCAGACCAGTCTTTCACCAAGATTTAATTCCTCTGAGCTCAACTACTTATAGACAATTCTACCCTGTTATCCTTAAACCACTTCTTATTGGCAGTTTAAATTGACAGGATTTCTATGTAATTAATGTTCCCTCTAATATTGGCTGAATTAAATGTTCAAATGGTCTCTATTTTTAATTTTTTCCCCTTCCTTATCTGGAAAAGGCTTCCTGCTCTAGGTGACGCTGGAATGTATCTGGGCATTGCCATATTCCCAGGTAAATAGGAGGAATGGCTTTGAGTGTACTTGTTCCTGGAGATGGATGAAGGTTATTGCAGTGTTGTCCTGACCATCTCCGTCATGAGCTAAATAGTGACTGCAGGTTGCTCAGGATTTACTATATAATCAGTGTCTATGTTCTTTGTGATATCGTTAATTAAGTTTCTTACTCTTTTAATGAGATTACACAGAAATAGTAAGCAGGCAGAAAGAGGGAGTCCCTCCTTGACATTTTATAATTGAATCACCTTACTTTTAGAAGTGTTCTACTTTTGTCTTACGAAAACACTACAATAAAATAAACATTATAGGAAAGATGTTTTTTATTTTATTGATTTGCACTGAACAGCAAACTATCTTATTTTTGGCTCAAAACTACTCTAAGCTAATCTATGGGCCATCTGCAGGTCCTTATCTTTCCTTCACAGCTCAGGGTGGAATTCTTTCTTCTTTTCTTTGGAAGTTTTAAGCCATGGAAGAAAATATTTCTCTGAAGTTCAAATTGAAATTCAATATAGAATTGCTGGTATTCTTCCAAGTCAATATTGGTTTAGTAACAGAAAAAGAATCAAACATTTCCTTAAAAAAAAAAACAAAAAAACACCCCAAACTCCATGATACAATGGTTTGTATATTTTATGGTTCTCATATCTAATAAAACACATTTTCATTACCATGATACCTCTGATAATTTAGTGTAAAAATGCAAATCTCCCTATTTTGTTATGGAAAATTAAATCAGATGCACTTCTGAAAATACTGGATGAATTTCCCATATTTTATTTTCAAAATTGTAATTATGCTGTTGAACTGTGATTTCAGAGTTTGAAATTTGACCTAAGCATGTTGAATACACATTGCTGGAAATCTGTAACTGACAAATAAATGCAGTCTTAGAATGTGAAATAACAATTCCTACACTGGAGTTTAAACCTTTCTCAGTAGAAAGTACTTTCTATTCACTAAGTGTCTCTTTTACATTTTGTTTGGTCTGTGCATTTCGCTTAAAAAAAAAAAAAAAAAAGTTGAGTATACTTTTTCCCCCTACTTTTCCAGTTTCTTTCACAAAGAGTTTTCTCACAGGTTGGAATTCTGTGCAGAACTGATTTTTTTTTTTTTTTTTTCCTTCTTTTTCCCCCAATGGTTAGCCTTTTTTCAAAAGGAGTAGAGCATGTGTCAAGAAACCTAACCCATGCTGAATTGCCTTCTAGGCATGAACACAAAGAGAAGTCCTGGTGGGTGTAGAAATTAAGGAAGCCTCTGGCTCTTTCCCGCCACCAAAGGTTTCTGCGCTTGTCGCATCTCTACATAGTTGTGGATAGACACAAGCTCTGCTATTGTAATCAACGTTATGCCAAATCTATCGCTGTACACCAGGGCATGATTGCCAACACTCATAGAGGTGTTTTCTGCTGGCACTGCCGAGCTGCCTGCAAAGCTGTGGACACTGAAATCCACTTTATGTGCTTCCCTTGGCAATTACTGCTTCTGACCTTTCAGTCTTCTTTTAGCCCCATGGAAATGATCCACAGGACTCCTTCTGCTGGGCAACACAGCCACGCCATCTCGACTCCCCAGGTTACAACTGCCAAGCATGTGCTTTTTTTTGCATAGCCATTACTTTCAGACCCTACCATACATCTCTGGTTTTGTGGCATTTTCCAGGAAAAGAAAACATATATAGGAACAGTTGTGTATGTTTGGAATTTGAATATTTTGCTGATTTTTTTCTTCTTGAAAACAGGTCAAAGAAAAAGAATCTGGAAAGTATAGATGTTTTATCTTTATTAGAAAATGTCTTTCATTTTGAGATATCAATAATAAAACGCTAAACTAAAGGCAGGTACCAAATGTCTTGGCATCCTCATCCCAGATTCTGATTGGTTAATGCTATATTTAGAATGAAACTAGAGTTTGTATTGGCTAAATTAATCTTTTAAAATGTTATTTTCTAATATATACATGCAGAAAAATGTATCAACAAAAAATTTGCAACAAAAGTCTATCCTGCTTTACCAAGCTTTTTATTCACTTTTCCTTATTTGATATACTGCTCCTTCAATTAAAATACCCTGAGCCTAATATTCTTGCTCTATGATTATTACCATTAAAATCAAATATATTGTAACATTCTGTGGGATACTTTGAGCAAGTAAACTGCCATAAAGCCTGTATCTGTTTTATTTCAGCTGCCATTATTGGCACTTTGTTTAACATTTTTAGGCATGTTCCTAAATAATGAATAACTGCCAAATTACCACAGCACATTTGATGTGAATGAGTCATTGTCCTTAAATTAAAAAACAAAAATGTGATGACCTTTCTGTTGTTCTATATGTCATTATTGCAATTAAGTGACTGACTTGAAACTTCCGATCATTCAATAGTACCTTGAATGGGCAGTGGTTATTTTTTTGGTCCAGTCCTTAGGGTCTATTGTTTTAGGTAATCCAACCAGTAATGGCTTGGCTTAAAAAAGAAAATTAAAGGAAAATACATAATCAACATACACCAACATGCTAAACAAACAAGAGACCTATAGCCTTTGCAAAGGCAGACCTTTACTGGACAATTATTGTCCATGTTTATGTGCATGTTTATGTTTATTATCTTGTGGGAATAATCTAAAAAAAGATTTATCCTTATGTCTTGAAACGTAACTGCAACACAGCCATAACTTTTCTGGTTCTGAAAAGTAGATTAAATATCCACTCTTATCATAAAACAAGAGCTCTGGAGTTTCATGGGACCACTTTAGTTATTGATGATGATACCAGGTAATGGATATCTCTTAACCTGCCTGTTTCTCAGTCTTCAGTGTGTGACTGACAATGCATTCACCAACAATAGAGATTAAAATAAGTTTTGATAATATCCAGGCCATCAAAGTATCATAATGAGCACTGGCTCCTGATAGGTACTGTACAGATGGGTGCATTTGAAATGTCTTCAAACACATTTTACCAATATCATCTTAATTCTTTGTTCCTGTATCCAGGACTGCTCACCCTGACAGTTGCTCTCATGACTGCAGGATAGGTGCTAAATGTTGTCTTTCATCATTGGCTATGCCTCTTTCCTACCACCGTGATCATAATGATGTTTTAAAAGTGAATCTCCTTCAAGGGTCCTGAGTCCGCATTCATTCCTTGGGTAAAGGTGTCGTTTAGTTTAGATGGAATATTTTGCATGAGAAAGAAATGGAAGATGTGACCTTATTTATTTTCTTTTGCTGTTGTCGTTCTTTCATAGTAATATGCAAAATGTGGAAAGTCAGTCATATTTCACTGGTATTTGGCGTCTGCTCAACAACTGGTTGCTCTTCTCAGAGCTTTTTTGGAAAGTTTGCCACACCATAATGACAGCTTTCTAAACACAGATGTCCTCTTGGTACAACTTATAATTTTTTATGAAAGATGTATCGATGTCAGGAATTTGAACGAAAAACTGGAATTAGTTGAACATTCTTGTTATGAATATGTATTCAAAATACCTACAGTACATATATTGTAAGTTGGAGCAAGAATCTGCAGTGTCTGAAGGCATAGATGTTGGTACAAAATGCCCAAAATGTCAGAATGTAGTCTAAGATAAATTGGTTCTTTTGTTAATGGACTGTGTATATTTTAGCCATGTATGTTTTATACTGTGTAAGTGCATACTGTGAACTTGAAGCATCAAGAATCTCAAGAACGCATTTAGATAATCAGGGATTTGGCCAAGGAAGATGTCTAATAGCTGTGAGGCCTGGAGTAGCTATTAAATGTTCTCGTAAAGTCCCATTAGTAGCCTCTTCCTCTTGTTTCATTTACCTCTCAGCTAAGCCATCAGGAAGTGAATATTTCAAACACAGATTTCCCCTCCTTAAGTCAGATGTTTTTGCTGAGGTAACTCCTCTTAAATGTCTTTAGTAAGTAAAAGTCAGTTCAAAGATTAATGTGTAAGATGATAAACTCCCAGCAGCTTGTGATACTTAGTAAAAGAATCCTCGAGTGTTTTTACCTGTGGGACTATTATTTGCATATATTTACAAATTATCTACATACATGTAGGAAGACAGTGCTTAGTGGTTATTGTATGTAATTTACGTAAGTTCAGACTTGGAAGTGAAACGGAAACTCTCCTCTGTTAACTTACTGTAACCATTTGAGATTGGTTTTTAATGATAACATGGTCCATTCTATATTGTTCTTTTACTGATTCAGGTCTACTTAAGATCAGAGTACCATGCAGCAAGTATATCTAGCAACTGTAATAAAATTAGGGGAAACGTATTTCAATAAATATTGTAGTATTTTATTTTTTGTGCAGCTGTGCAGCCTTGATGTAAGTGCTGCAGTTGTTATGACTACAGCTAACTTCATGTAGCTTGCATCTATCTGTACTTGTACGAGGCACTTGGTTTTGATTTATTTTCAGGTCACGCCACTAGATATATACACCCACACCACTAATGACACATCATTCAGATTCAGAATAGATACTTTAAAGTTAGAATGCTGCATCAGAAATGACGCAAAACCATAACTGTTAGTTAGAAAATGCTTTCTTTCTGGACTTTAACTGGGTCATGCTGTGGTCATTCAATATTATGACACTGGGGTTCTTTCCCTTTTCTCTTACTTTTGGTTGATGATAAAATCACTTGCATGGCATGTACGCCTGTGTGCACGTGTGTGGCCCAGGCTGGGCTGCTGTTTGGCATGTCTTGGATCATGACCTTTTGCCAAACCTCAGCAGTAGCTCTTGGGGAAAAAATGTAAACATACAACCAAATTTACTCTGGTTTCTTTATTTAGCTCAGTGAAAGTTGATACTTATTGCTATAAGGCTTCACTATAAGAAACTGTTTGCTAAATTAGAAAATGGGAGAAGCTAATTCAATATTTTAATAAAAGTAATTTTGTAAAAAATGCAAGCGGGAGGTAAGCAAATAGATTCTCCTAATGCAGAAATAAGAATTGTAAGTGATTAACAGTTGTGATAATTTTATTTCTTTATTTTAATCACATTTTAGTCCTCAAGGACGATAAGGAAGAAAACACCTGTTTTGTTAGGCCAGAAGTATATGGAAACATTATGGAATAATACTAATTACTAAGAAAGTGCCAGGATTGTGGGTAGTATAATAATCTACAATTTTCTGAGAATATCCTTACTAAAATGACCTACCTAATTTAAGCGTAATTTCCAAAACAAGGAGACCAGATGTCTTGTTTGGGACAGTGCAAGTGATGGACACTTTTCCTTGAAATGGTCTGCCTTCTGTTAACATTAAACTGGCCTTTTTTCTTTCTGTAGATGATAGTTGAGGATTATGCTGGTTTTTCCTATGTGGTTAGAAGTTATGGGGAAACAGAGCAGTTTCCATAAAACAGAACATAGAAGATTTCAGTAAATGGAAGACCTTTTGTCTACTTGGTTATTTTGACTGGCATTAAAACTCACCTGTCAACAGTTTGACACTCATTCTGACTCATATTTGTTGTGAGATGTTACCACTGTTGGCTATAAGAGATGATCACTTCACCTAATTACAACTTGCAGAGCATTTAGATGAGTTGCCAGTTAACACAGAATGCGTGTAATTGATATAAAGATTAATGATTAAAACTGTCAGTTTTCCTTGCCTAAAATGTGGATATGCCTCTTAAGTGGTTTTCAAATGTGTCCCAGTGTAAAGCCTCAGATAAATCAGCATAGATCCAAAGGGTTTATAGGATTGGGTTGGGGTTTTTGGTTTGTTTGTCTTTTAGGTTTTAATACAGAAGTTCACATGACAAGAACAGTGTCCTTTCAGTCTTTTCCACGCGGACTCACTTCTGCAAGTTAAAGAACTTCCTTCAAGCCGAGTAGTTACATATTTAACATACTGTACAAACAAAAGGTTCTACATTTCATTCATGAGCATATTGTCAGTAGTGCTGTCTAGAGAAAGCTAAGCCCTGATGTTTGGTGTGAACAGAACCAGAGTAGACCAAACTGTTTAGTACTGAATATTTGAAGTTTAAAAAAAATGAGGCTTTGGCTCACCCACACAAAAAAAATCCTAAACCATCAAATGAAAATACACTCATGTAGATTAACTTTTACCAAACATATTGACTTGTCTTTGCAGCTTGATGGGACTCTGGAGAAGAGGCTGCAGAAGTTTTGTATAAACAGTTTTGTTTATGAGAAGGTGTGGAAAATTGGGAGTTAAAGGAATTGTCGCAACTTCTTGAGCAGATGAAGGCAGAAGAAAGATGAATCTGGTAGCTGCTGGTATCAGGGAACTAAGACGAAAATGTTTGACAACAAAATTTTAAAAAACCCCAAAGCTTCTTCCAATTCTTAGAGAGTGTTTTCATGATAACAAACATCATCCCCTGTATTTCAGTTGTGATTAAATCAGCTACTGTCACTTTCATCCAAATCCAGTAGAAGGGAAGGGGACAAAGAAAGAACACTGCTTTGCCAGGATTAGGGAATAGGGAGAAGGGTAGAACACCTGCAGGAGGATGGCTGTAGCCTCTAATTCCTCTCTGTTGTCCATGGGGTGGTTGTGTGCTTTGCCAGATAAGAATCAGTGCAAGCACCAACCTTAACGTCTGTGTTTCTGCCGTCGTTTTGCTTATGTGATTTCCAGGAGAAAGGAAAGAGCTTAGACCTATGCCTAAAATCAGTCATAGACTGTTCAGCTTTCTTATGACTGCTCAAATCGCCATCAAGGTCCTTGCCCAAGCTCTGCCCCTTTCTGGCGCCTTTACCTGTATCTTGAACTGACGCTTTCCTTTTTCTCTCCCCTCCTGTGTGCCACCTTTTCTCCCATTGCCTCTGGCTCATATTCCTGATTTCTTGAGACTATGGGGAATTTCATGGGCTCTGACTCACTCCCTTTCCCAGACAGTACAGGCATACTTACCTCTGTACTGCACGGTAGCAGGGAGGAGGAGGCACTTCTGGGTTTTGTGCTTTTTATCAGCTTAGCCACAAGTGAGGGACTGCCATTGTAGCTCAGGCAAATAGCCTCATCATACCTTGCCAATTATGCAGCATAAACTTTGAGCTGAGTAGACTTTAACAAATGCTAAGTGATTATCTTGACCCTTGTTTACAGTTAGGATTTTACAACTTAAGCAACTGAATATCTAGATATATTTTCTAAACTGCGATGATAAGGACTTCAGGGTTTTCTCCATCAAAATTGCAGTCTTGGCCTGCTGTGCATTTGGTAGCTCTGTATTTCGTATATGTAAGACAAAATGTTTTGTACATAAGTAATCAGAATGTCTTGTCACCTTCTTAAGGACTCTGAGTGTTGTGTGTTGCAAGCTGAAAGCTGAACTTGACTGTTAAGGGTCTGACTGAGATCTTTGTTAGGGACAGATCACTCATCAACATCATCACTAAAACAAAATGGGTGTGACACATAAATTTTTGGAACTGTATTCAAAAGATCTGCAAAAATGACTACCAAAATATAGAAATATTTATTTATGATTTTGACCTTGAAATTAAAATATATCCCACTGTGAACTAAACATTTGGCATGAAATCTTGTCCTGTTGAGGGCAATTGCAGTTAGTGGAACCAAGATTTCACCTAGTGTGCATTTTATTTGCAGTAAAATAAAAAGTCATAAATAAGATGACTCATGTGGCTGTTGATACATCCACACTTTGGCAGAGTCAAGCAGTGTATGTGCTGTAATGTGCTGGAAGTGGCCAGTCGGAAAAACAACACTGATATTATTGCTCACCAGTCGTTCCCTATGAACTGCAAATTGTCAGAAGATGAACACTGACTCTACAAGAATTTACAGCATTTATCTCCTAGGCCTGATTATCTAATTGCACTGAAGGCATTTCCTCAGGGTTCACATCATGAAGAGTCTTGAGACAATTCAGTAGTAAATCTCTGTGCGGACTGAGCTGAGACCAATGTCATGGCTCCAAGCCCTGTGCCAAAGGCAGATGAGATTACTAATGCTAGTGAAATATTCTTTATCTGTGCAACAACCTATCCTCTGTATTGTCACCCAGTGCAAAATGAAGCACCTATGTGACAATTATGAGAAATTGCTTGTATTTCAGGACAGAAACCTGACCTATCTGTTTATGTCTCACATGCCAGCTGCTTTGCCTATGTTAGGTGGAAATGAGAAATTTATTAAGTGTAAAGTGCACAGCTCTTGCTTTGCTGACTGATTGTTTTATTCACTCATTGATTAAAAATTTTTTCCTGGGGCAAAAGTAGCTGGTAAGCTTTTAAAAAAGTACAAATAGTAGAAGAATTAAAACAAGCAGATATATTTTTTTAACATCTAATCTTAACCATCTTACTTGGAAAAATATGTTTTTCTAAACTGCAAATGATGTAATGGTTTTGGTGTTACTATTTAAAAGAAATTAATTCTTGGTTTTAGCTAAGACAAATAAAGGTTAGAATTGCATTGCATTCCACACTCCTTGTGTATAACAGTAGTACAGTAGGTAAAGTGATAATTAATTGCTCCTCCTATTATGTCTCTCTAGAGATCTGAAGAATAATTTGATCAGCACAATTGAGCCAGGGGCCTTCCATGGACTTTCAGAACTGAAGCGCCTGTAAGTGTTAATTCCATTTGAATTATTCTGAAAATTGTGTTTGTATCGACATTTCTATCCTTGGGCAACTCAAATATGCCACCAAGCAATAATCACGTAAGGACACTGGCTGTAAAATAGAAAATCACACACTGTGCTTTTTAAATTTACCATGCCTTTTTCTTCTTCTTTCCCTTCTTTTTTTCCATTTCCCCCTTCTTTTTCACCTTTTCCCATTTAAAATTACCTGTTTGTGCTCTCCAATAAATGCCTTAACAAGTATATCTGCAAAGTTAAAAATATGCCTAATTAATGACTTAGCAGAGAATATATCACTATAGACATTAATCAAAAATAAAACTCAGTGTTTTAAACTTGTCTAAACAATGTTTTGTGCTATGCTAAGTTTTTTCGTTATGTAAGGTCTACTTTACTTTTATCACAGACTAGGTCTATAAAATAAATTCTTTGAAAGGAAACTTTGTCATGCTTTAGAATTTGTCTACCATTTTCATACCTCTCACATTGACTCTGCTTGATATTTTTTATTTTTAGCATGGTTGTCTAAGGAAGCAAGACTTATGCAATATATTCCCTGTCCATCATTCTTGCATTCCTCTCTTTGAAAATGTTTTCACAGTACTTTTGAAAGCACTGGCTGATTTTTAAACTACATTTGTAGAGGGTAAAAATATCTAAGTTACTAAGAACCTACAAGTGAGCCTTTTTGCTTTTAATTAACAAGGACTACAGATCCTCCTTAGTTCTACTCAGCCTAAAGGAAAAGTGAGATGAACCCTTTTTTAATTATATTTTTCCAAGTGACAGCATCCAAATGTCCATGTACTGACTAACCAGGCCATCAGCACGTGCCAGAAATCTGCCTAGCCATGATGTGTGCTGTCTTATGTGTGATGAGAAAACCTACGAGAAAACAGGGATTATTTTTGTGGGATGGTAAGATTTAGATGAGAAGGAATGCAAATCCACAGAAAAATAAATTTACAAATCCTGCTTTTTTGCTCTGAGGTTAAATTCCCTAACTGCTACGTATAGGGAACACTGCACAACCTAAGTAAAAGATTTCCATCTCTGATCATACAGGTGTTTTCTAACACCAACTACTAAGTTTTAGTGCAGTTGGGTAGAAAGCCAATGACATAATAATGATGAAGTCAGAGTAGCATATACATTTTTAATACAAACAAAAACATTAGGTTGCAACTTTCTTGCTCACTCTGTATACAGGGATAACAAGACAATGAAATGATCAAAATGAGTGCTAATTGTTGCTTTGGCCGCATACTCTAATAACACAACCCTGACCTCTTGTGGGAAAACCAGGAAACCTGTGCAAGTCATGGGCTGCACATCTGACGACTGCACAGGTGGAGCCTGGGGTCAGCCAGGAGAGACAAGTCAAGGAAGAGGAAGTCATTCGGCACTGGGAAAAGTGAGAAGACTCTTCAGCAAACTAGGAATGGCAATGTTGAGATTTATCATGCTAGATCTCAAAAAAACCCTTGTTACTGATATGAAAAAGTAACACTGGGAGCAATCTAGAGACAGGGAAATGGTTAATTACTAGACTGCCACATGTTCAGTACAAATTAGTGTAGTTTCATGGTAAACAAGAAAATCTCTGCACTCCTGTACTGTGCAACTGTTGGGTAGCAGACAGTTGAGCAAAAGGAATAAATAGTGTAAACTCCTGTTGAATGCTGAATACAGTGATTACTTTAAGACTGCACTTTCCATTCACATCTTCTTATTTCACATGTAAAATATAAATGATGCTGTGAAAAGCAGAAGCTGATGTAATATGGGCAACTGCAGGAAATACAACTATGGCAAGTCAGACAGACAAACTGCAGGCTGTCGACATCAAAATGTTTTCTGTGAATGATTTGGAGAACTGTTATAATTTGTATTTGAATGAGAAACTGAATTATTTCAAGGGTTTACTCAAAAAGGTACACACAAAACTGATGAAAACTGAAAATTTATGAAGCACTAAAATTATGGCACTCGGTTATTCAACAGAGGACAGTTTTGTTTTCTCTTACATCGATTTTATAAGTCAGCATTAGGAAGTTAAGTGTCTTACTCCTGAAAAGGAATACCAGCTTTGTACATTACAAATTGAATTATGTCTGATCTAACATATATTAGTGTGGAGGAATGTGCAGCAAGCTGTCTCTTGTTTTTGCTAATTTTTTTTAGAAAACATGCTTTACAATACAGAGATTTCAGCCACTGCCATATATCTTATTGTGAAAATAACACTCATTGAAATAAACTTTGAGAACAAGAGATGTAGCCTTTTGCTTTGTTAAAAATACCGTTTTACTGTGTGCCACACTTAGAGAAATATACACTTTTTTTGATTAGTTTAGATGAAATTTACCTTTGCTACCCAAAATATGCCCCACCCAGTGACACATTTCATCCATATGTGTTCAGACTTTGCTTAGGCAGAAGTAAAGCATGACCCATCTAAGAATTCTGCGTAGGTTCTTGTTTACTATTTACCTCTTCTAATAGAAAGATAGAGAGATATGTATGTTTGTATGTATGTTTGTTTGTCTTAAACTTGCATTTTTAGATTTTCTATGTAGCTTTCATTAGGAAAACTTAAAGAATAATGCTAATATGCAATTATTGCACTATATTGTTATCCACACTTTTTTCTCAGCTGTTGCCTACTCAATAGCCCTGAGAAGCATTTAAGGAATATTTTCATTCTGATGCGATTTTTCATCATTTAATTGTACAACAATATATTCTTTGTCTGATAGAAGGAGACTTTGTAGTGAATTCTAAAGCTATTGCCTTCACATTCTAGCTAACTGGATATGTCTCCATGAAAGCAATAAATGGATTTGTCAAACTACAACCTTTATTCTCCTGTTTGATTACTTTAGTGTTCTCATTAACAATAGAAAAATAGGGAATCAGCACAATATAACAAAGGAATCGGAAGACTACCACTGATTCTAAAACAAAAATATATTCAGATCAATTTTAACATTTTAATGGATGTATAATCACTTAAAATCCTTACATTACTGCAATTATTTAAAAAACCATACTTGGTAAGAAGGAAAATTTGAGTCAAGGTTGAGAACCAAATATGTAAAAACTAAACCCTAGTTCAGAATGCACCAAGGGGCAGTATTCATGTTATCACAACATAATTGTTCATACCTGGTTTTGCCTCCTCCTATAAGTATCCTATACATTATGTTGTATGTATGACTTGTACAGAAAATGTCCGCTCACCTTTCTGCACAGAAGAGTTACGGAACATAATGCCTTGTACTATTTGTCGGCTGAGACAGCCACAGTATTGCTCTTAGAAAATCTTGCCAGGTGCTTATCAAGACTGACCTTTTTACTAGATCAAAAATTAATTGCCCTCTGGTTTCTGTGATTTCTTCAGCAAGAAAGGATGCTGTCAATGAGATGAGAGTAAAAATGTGTCAACTTTGGCTGAATAGTGCATGCAACAAAGTGCATAGTATTTTTCATAAGTAAACAAACAGGTGCTAGTAACTTTGATAAAGAAAATCCTGTATATTGGAAATAGTTTTTGTTTTTATTTGCTACATATATAAAATCACATTTTAATGCAATCAGTATAAGTTGCAGTATGGTATGTTTAATTGTGAAGTATTGCTCAGTAATGTTAATATAAAAGTTCTTAAATCTATTTAATTCAGTTATGTTACATTACAGAAGAAGGTTTTATTTCTCGTTTGTCTCTAACTCCTTAAGTGTTTAAAAAAAAAGAGTCTGTATGTGATTATGTAGGTGTGTATATGAATATGACCTAATGTTTCACGTTTTTTTTGTTTGTTTCAGGGATCTTTCAAATAATAGAATTGGTTGCCTGACACCAGAAATGTTTGTTGGACTTAACAGTCTCCACAAACTGTGAGTATAACACCACTTTTGTTTTAAACAGGAGAAATCCAAACTGTCACATGGCTTACCTGAGTACAGTTGGCAATAAACTTTCATTATAAGTAAATTATATGTTTTGTACTAAAAAAATCCCCTCTCCTGAGCCTTTGATTGTTATGACTTGGTATTTTAAAGATGTTGTTTCTATTCATAATTGTAAAATCTATCAGAATTGAAAGAATTAAATGGAATATATTTCATTTCCACATTGAAAAGAGGCTGAATGTGACGTTTCTGTTTGAATGCACTTCTCTTTGCATGCCTTGGAAACAATTAAAGGTCAAGCACACAAATGACACTTACACTGGTTAAAAAGGATACATTGCTCTTTCTATCCATTACGGATCAATTAGAATTTTATAACTTTTTTTTTTCCCTGCAGTGTATTACAGAAAAAAGTAAACATATACTAAGAAAGAAATGTATGAAGTATTAAGTAAATCTGGAGTATCAGGGTAGTTCAAATTGCTTAAAAATATCAATTTAGACTGTTTAAGGTATTGTGTTGTACACTTTATTTGTCATGGTACTTTCTGAGTCATTAGTTTATTACATGCAACGGCACTGGAATATGCTCTAGAGAGCAAAGCAATCAACTTACATACCCATAAGCATGCCAGAGAGCCTGTGTGATCAACAGATTATCAGGCTATTCTAGAAAGAGCACTCAGAAAACATGAGATTATGATAGTATACCTAGGCTGTTCAGTTTTAGGGAGAAGCAGATGACCTGGAAGAAGAGAAAACGTGTGATGACAAAACTTGCTATTAGATTCTAATTTAACCAGGGAATTAGAGACAAGAGTCAATTTTGAAGAAGGACAGAAGTAATGTACAGTAAAATGGCAGATGAAATTTAATGTAGAAAAATATAAAGTGATGAAAGGGAAAAAAAACAATCTGTTCTGGGCTAACCATTAAAAAACAGGAAAGATGTTCTGAGATTATAGTGGATAATGCCATGAAAACATCTGCTCAGTATAATTTAAAAAACATATTAGGGAGTATTATTAAAGGAAGAGAGAACAAATCAGAGAACGTTGATCGTACTGCAGCAAAAAGCAAAGAACCTGCATTTTGAATATTGTGCACAGTCCCAGTCTGCTCATCTCGAAAGATGACTAAAACTAGAAAAGGTTCAGAGAAGGACAGAAAGGAATGGCCAAGGTGTGGTACAGCATAGGCAAGTACTAGGAACGAGTAAGTTGGCTGCGACTTTCCTGGCTGGGAAAGGGACAATTCACAGGAAAGGTCCTGGTTTAAATGGACATTTGGCCAGACCCAGGAGGGCTCTGTATCTTCATTCACATCTGTCTTCATTCCTGAATGGGAAATAAATTCCTATACTGCATCATAGTGTGTTACAAATCTCATACTTTATTTTCTTCTTCTCCAGCCAGTTCTGACGTTTCCTTGGAAAAACAAGGAAATCTTTCTAGAAAGATCTGCCATGAGGTCAAGACAACACCAAATAAAATGCTGAAATCTGGCATGCTTACTGGTCACATTAATGAGAGTAACTATGCCAAATCTTCTCTGATGAAGACAAGTGAGAACAGATGATGGGAAGCATGTTGATGAACAGGTGCAGACTGCCCCTCTTTTTACTCATCTCAGATGAGTTGTCAAATGGGGCAAGCCCCACTCACCTACTGAGGGTTGCTGTGTCTCCTTTTGTTGTGCACAGTGAACATGGCTGTGACTAGGTAGCCAGATTACCATAGGAGGTATGCTTAGTTCAAAATGATGAAGTCACCTTATTAAATGGAAGGTGCTTCTAGATGCTAGGAACAACCTCAATAGAAACTGTTCAAATCCCTGCTCTCTCAGGAAAACATGTCTAAAAATTCCATTTGTAAATCTTCCAGTCTCCATCTTAAAAGCTAATTAGAAGTTAAATACAGAACTTCAGTCTTGTGACGGTAAGGAACAGAAATTCATTCACAGCAAGCATACAACGTTTGTTCTGTTGACAGTGTTTGCCTGTAGTATCCCTTTCCTCTGAAGACCAGGAAAGAGTGCGACAGTGTATCTCCGCATCCTTCACTGATACCAGAGGTGTCGGAAAGAGGCACAATATGCATGCTAAATGCCATCTAGTTACCAGGCTGATCAAACAACACCATTACAGTTTCCTTTTGGAAAAGAGATTTGCCATATCCCTCCTCATTCGAGTAACCTGTGTACCTGTCCCAGTGTTGGCGAATCTTTTCTGAGCATGTAGATCCACAGAAAGTATCACCAGTTCCTTCTACACTATCATTAACACTGTATTTTCTTGCATCTAGTCTTTTTGTGCATCCTAAGTAAATAGTTACCTTTTCCTCAAGATGGGACTAACTTTAATTTCCAAGTGTGTGTAGATCCAGGGCTTTCTGTATTGTTTTCCCTCTGAGACCCCAGTTTATAGTAGAAATTTGAATTAGACCTTTCTTAAGTATAATTCTCAAGTGACATTCTTGTTACACTTTTAACTTTGAATAATATTTTTAAATGAAATTACTAGACCTCTCATCTTCAAGAATTTTCACCTCTTCTAGTATGATAGTTCTTTTAATATTGACCAATCCTTGGTTTTGTTATTACCAGATTTCATTTTCACATGCTTACATTTCTGAGCCAGAGTCATTAGTGAAAGCACTAAATACAACCAGTTACAAGACTGTTTGTGCGGAACAGCAGTAATGTCTCACTCCCCTCCCTTCTATCCTGTCCATTATCTTACAGTGCCTTACAATAAATGCACTTAATGCCAGGTTCTTCACGCTTTTATGGATGTTATGTCTATGCGTCAGTGGAAAAAATGATCATCCTGGTAACTGTAGACATGTTAGTCTGGCCTCACTGTATTTGATGCAGTAACTGAGTGAATTTTGAAAGAAAGAAAAATGGAAAAAAATGTTGGCAAATCAGAAATGGGGAAAAATCAATATGCATCTATTGAATATGTATCATGTAATCATATAAAAAGATCACTAATTTTTCTAGACAAGGAAAATTATTTATTGATTTTAGTATACATTTAACATGATACTACATAAGCAGGAGAAAACCATGAACATTTGTACTAGTGTTTTCATGTGAGTGGAATGAGCCTAGAAGGCCTCTAGTTGCCCAGGTATTTTTTGGATTTTAACTAGTTCTGCAGATCAGTAGTCATACTGTAGGTGGTCTTGGGAAAGATAATTTCCAGAATTTAGTGTATGCTTCTCCCATAAATACCTATAATATATAGTAGTATTGTTGAAGTGTCTTTTGCTCCTTATTTTAGTATACTTTCCAAAGTTTAACTTAATTTTTGGTAATTCTCTCTATGCTTCCTGTCTTTTTGTTAACCTTTTCCTGTTCATTATAGTCTCTCTACTTCTTTGATCTTTTTAAAACTTGATTTTGTTTTTCAAGATTTAAGATTTGGTTATTGATCTATTTAGTCTATCTTCCATTTTTCTTATTTGGGTTTTAAATTGCCTTTCTACCATTTACTTAACAAATGGGGCCATTCTGCATTCCAGTTAATATACTTCAGAAGTTCTTCACTAGTTACTTTATTTTTTTATTTCAAAAGTCTGTCCTTTGGAAATCGGAGGCATAGTAATAGATAAGACTAAATTCCCCTTTAATCTGGAGTAAATCAGTTCATGATTGCTGTCAAAAGTTATGACTTTCTCTTTTGTAGGGACTGTCGTCCTTGCCAAACCAAAGTTAAGAGTACCATTTCTCTTGTTGGGTTAGTGATTATTTTGTGAAGAAATACAGCCACAATCTCAATCAAGGGGAACTGTTCCCTGCCGTTCATAGTATCATTTGTTCCTCGATCTCAGAAATCTCATAAAATGACATAATGCTGATAGTAATTATTTGAGCTGGGATCTCAATTTGCCTCTGGTGTAAGAACTGGTGATTGTTTGTTGACTGCCAGCTAATGCCACTTGGTACTTTTCTAACACTTTCTTGGAAGTTCATACAAACGTCCCAAAATCAAACTTTTTAAACAAGTTTGAAATACAGTAAGTCACCTTTCCATTGCTACTGATACCTCTGAATTGTGTTTACTTGTCATTTCAGGGGTATGAGAAAGCTGCTCTCTGAAAAGGTTATAGAGAAGCATTTACTTAGTGTAATGTCAGTGTATATAATTGTACCCAGGAAAAGATGACAAGTTCTTAAATGTGGAACTGGTTTCAGAGCCATCAAGTGTGGTTTAGATAACTGAAGGAGCAATATAAAGGTATATACATATGTGTTGATTTATGCAGTTGTTGACTGTGGTAATTAGAGCTCTCCTGTGTTACTTTAGCAGAGATGAAGTACAGAAGGATCTTTGCAGACTGTTGTCAAAACCAGTAGGGAGAGCCGTGAGTCCACTGGAAGGAGCAAAGGACATAAATCATTTCATGCACCTTTTGTGAAGTACAGCGATGAGGTTTTTTTGTACTGTTTACAAGCACAAATACCAGGTGAAACAAAATAACACGGTGTGTTTCACTAAATCTTGTAAGTCCAATTCCATTTGAAAAAATTCCATTTGAATTAGAGCTGGAAAATCAGCTCTAGGCCCAAACCGACATAGGGTGTTTAACCAAATGATGTGATGCATATATCTAAACTGAGTAGGGTGAAAGTATGTTTAAACACTTCACTAAAATGAAGGATGAGAACTGCCTGAGCTTTCAGGGATAATGCAAACACTCTCCAATGGACTTGGTGGTTTTGTGCAGTCTATTTTAGAACAGGACAACCTACAGGATTCTTGAATTAAGAAAAAAATAATTAGTAGGATCATCTAGTATTGTTTTGGAAACATGCATACATACAGAAACCACAGAAAATTGTAAGCCTTTTGATAATGTAGATTGCAGTCAGGATGTATATTTCAGTGAATAGGACTTGAATTTCAAGTTACTAATGAAATCTGAAATTTCACACAGCTCCTGAAATTACTGCATCCAGTGAGTTGTGATTATGTTCCTTGAGACTGATCTAATTTTTACACCTTCTTGGATTTGATGATCTGTACTCTGGAAAATGATTCCAAAATGCTTTCACATCAGATGACAGATGCAGCTGACAGTGCCTCAGACAGTATAACAGAATATTTATTATGTCTTCTAAGATATAAGCTTAACTTTTTTGGCTTATATATTACCCTTAGGCTGTGTTTATGCTGTGATGAGGTGCATGTATTCTAACTAGGAGTGACATAATTGAATGCAACAAATCTTCCAAATCTCCTTTGGCCCCTCAGTGGCCATGTTTCAGTGCTTTGTTCCAGAATTATGTATGCAAATATATTTCTGGTAGGTAATGGAGCTGCCATCCACATTTATTCTGTTTATATTTAATCTAAATACCAAGAGCTGTGGAATACTGGAATGGTGCCACTGTACTGATATACCAGATTTAATTTTTTTTAGTCTCCCATAAGTTAGCCTTTCAGGTTCTGATATGTTGCAGCCTTAAACCTGTTTCAACCAGCAGCTATTGCTGGATCTTCCTTTTGGAAGTTCAAAACAGGACTTCCTCCTTGCTTCCAATTGTTTGATTAAAGTATATTCGATTTAGTCTTCTTCCTGCCTCTGAATCATCATCAGCAGTTAGCTTTATGATAATATTATACCATAAATTCTTGTGTGACTTTCTTGCTGTCATTGAAGAAACTAATCACTTTGGTGCCAGAGATAACATACAAAACCAGTAACATAGTGAATCAGACCCCATTTTAGCAACACCAAGAAAATATGCACCGTAACCTGCCCTCTCTGTATTTCTGTTGTCATTTTTCACCCCTCCTGTCCCAGCCTTTTTGCACAGAAGATCAATCTGTCACCCTTGCTTTTTGATACTGCTCATAAGAGTGAAGCATTCTTCATATTCGTATACTCCTGCTTCTACCTTGTCGTGGTTTAACCCCAGCCGGCAACTAGGCACCGCACAGCCGCTTGCTCACTCTCCCTGCAGTGGGATGGGGGAGAGAATCGGAAGCGTAAAAGTGAGAAAACTTGTGGGTTGAGACAAAGACAGTTTAATAGGTAAAGCAAAACCCACGCACACAAGCAAAGCAAAACAAGGAATTCATTCACCACTTTCCATCAGCAGGCAGGTGTTCAGCCATCTCCAGGAAAGCAGGGCTCCATCACGTGTAATGGTTACTTGGGAAGACAAATGCCATCACTTCGAACGTTCCCCCCCTTCCTTCTTCTTCCTCCAGCTTATATGCTGAGCCTGATGTCCTTTTGGTCAGTTGGGGTCAGCTGTCCTGGCTGTGTCCCCTCCCAACTCCTTGTGCACCCTCAGCCTACTCACTGGTGGGGTGGGGTGAGAAGCAGAAAAGGCCTTAACTCTGTGTAAGTGCTGCTCAGCAGCAACTAAAACATCCCTGTTTTATCAACACTGTTTTCAGCACACATCCAAAACATAGCATGATACTAGCTACTATGAAGAAGATTATCCCAGCCAAAACCAGCACGCCTATATTTTGCCTCAAAATGGTCCTTTGAGACACATAACTCCCTTTGACTGTTTTATGGCATTTGTCATTTATATTAAAGCTTTTTGCAAAACCGTTTTATTAATTTCTGTAAAAGCACAAGAGTATTTGGTATATGAAAAAATAAGTGTAGGACCTTATACATAAAACCAAAATGTTTTACCTCTGATATAACAGAAAGAACATGTTTGTTAATGGAGTAAGTTAATGGCATAGTAAGTGCTATCAGCTTTGGAGTGCATTAATTTGTTATGTTTGAAATGTTTGCAAACTAGGTGATACAGACGTTTGTAGAACAAATGTCCTTTTAAATCAAGCTAGAGTGGGTTTTTAGGATATGTGAAATGGTGGAATTTCACAACACTATGCATTTGGAGATATTTTAGTATATAATATAAATGACATGAACTGACAGAACCAGGCATTTGCAGGGTGCTGCAGATATCTAGCTCAGAAATGCATACGTTATTGGGTGATTTAAGAAGATTTCTGAAAGTTTTGTTAGAGAAGAAGCTATTCCCAGTGCTGGAGATCCAGATATTGTAATTATGCATTTCTTGGGCATAGAAATGTATTCCTTTATGACTTATACAGCACTGTGAACATGATCCTAGTTTGCTAATTATTAGTAGTAATATGGAAGCTTCAAACCAGGTCATTGCCAATAGAATATGAAAGAATATGAAAAATTGGCTTGCTGGCTTTGTGCTGACTTTTGAACTGGCAAAACCACTGAAGAAAAAGATTACATGCTTCTCTGTCATGATAAAAAGAAACCAAAAATCTGTAAGTGGAACATTAGTCAGGAATTTTTAAGTTAACACCAGGGAGGTCAGTTCTGGCTAGATATCTCGGTGGATTTGGCAGGACCTATGGAAAGTACATAAAGTAGATACAGAATCGGCATCACTGGCAGGCACGTAGCTACCATACATCTGCTGAACCCTGCTACATTGGCTGTGGAAATGACTTACAGCTTTTCCCTGTATCCTAAATTACTGACCAGACATAAAGCCTTCCTTTGGTCTAAACAGAATTACCAAACTTCAGACTTGGTGTTCTGTTTGTTTTGTTGTATGAAGCCTGGCTAGCTATTTAAGGGGAAAGAGTGGATTTGCATCAGGTCAGAAATGTTGTCATACTGCAGTGGGGTGAGGTAGAGAAAAGAAACCCCCCGTATTTCTGCCGTCTGGCCGCTGTCCACGCAAGGCTAGGCAGATTGCTTTCCCCATGCTTCAGTTCAGCATGATTGTCCTCTGTCAGAAGGTTTATCCTACTGTAACTTTCATATTAGTGGAACTGCTTCTGATTTACTTCAGTGTAAATGTCAGGGTTATCAGTTTCTAATTTAGTCCATTTAATGTCCCAGTTCACTGAGCTGCTTCAGCATATGCCTCGTCAGGGCTTATGTCTAGTAAGCACGTGAGTAGATCCATTTCATTTTAAGTAATTGAGGTAGCTACAAGCAAACATTCATTTCCACCTTTAGACATACCCACACTTGAAGAGATACTCGAGGTCCTTCCATTTCCAAGAGCTTTGCATCACAACTGTTAAACAAAACAGGTGCACTGTTTAACAAAATCTTAACAACAAGTTCAATTATATCAACACATCTTATCGTCACTCAATATAATGAGAAATAATTCCACTTAACATTGCTGAGCCAGTTTATTTTTCTGTATTGGTAGAATTTTGCTTTAAACTGCCATGAAAATTTGAAGTGCTCAAAGTTAATTTTTTTTTTAATTTTCTTTTTATTTCAGTGGTGAAAGATTAATTGTGTACAAAAGTAAGATTAATTATGGTTTCAGTAATAGTCCATAACTTTCTTAAACTAATTTATAAATTAGCAATATTTTCTCTTCTTTCTTGAATTCATTGATTCATATGTATCTGTACAGGTTTCTGTAGAAAGCATGGTTCTTGAGTTTTTTGTTCTTCCTTACTTTATGAAGCTGGTTCAGATCTTTTGCAGCTTGGTAGATTTCTCATGGGTGGAACATTGCTCTTGACCTGAATTTGTATCTTCAATTTAGTATGCATTCTTTACTTTGTAGACATAAAGAAGTAAAATCAATAATTATAAAACCATCTTTTATAATGAAAAAGTAATGAAACCATTTTCTTTGCCAGTCTACATTTTTTTCTATATGTAACAACAACAACAAATCTCCAGTGCAGAGATCTGAAATTTCACTGCTAGCTGAAATTTTGTAGCCATCCTTGAATTCTTGAAACCTTGTAGGTTTCAGGCACTGGGTAGAAAGGAACATCTATGAGTATTTCAAAAGTAGGTAGTTCATATGCTATGAAATGTTAATCTTGGCTACTGCACTAATTTGTCGCTTTACTGGTATAGAAAAAGACAGTATTACTTGACATTAAGCATTTACCTTTTACACTATTAAGGCCCTGGCAGAGCAATACTGTTAAACTAGGCAAAACGAAATTGCATCTGTTTGCAAATATTCAGCCTAATCCATTCAGTCATCAAGACAAGAAATAGTAAACAGCAGTTAAAATGGAAATATCCTTTATTTAAGGATGGGAAAAATCAGTTTGTTTAAAGTCCTTTGTGATAAAACTTTTTCTGTAGTTACTTTGAAAACTCATTACTGTTTTAAGGAATTGCTTGAATTCTTCTGAGCGTTACTAAATTAAGACACTGTTTTTATTTCTTTACCTTGAAGTAGCATTCTACATATACCATAAAATACTGCATAGGTCCCACTGACTAATCATTGTATGAATATTTTCACTTAAATTCTAGAATATTCTCTTCTAGAATTCTATTCTATTAAATATGTAGAAATATTCCTGCTTATTAGACCAAGTGAATTGTATGTATACCTACTGTGAAGATAAAAGAAGTAAAATTGTATGACTTGATTTGAATTTTGCTGTCATTTATGAAAAAACAATGTACAAATCTAAATAGGTTTTTACTATTGTCAGGAAAGCAGAATTTCTTAATTAGCATTGGGAAAATTATACTCCATAACAATTTTTTTTCTTCTTGTGTTTGTTATAACTGACTGTAAATTGCTTTTTTCTAGGAATTTGTCAGGGAACATTTTTTCAAGTCTCATGAATGGACTTTTTTCTGAGCTGCTAGCTCTGAAAGCACTGTAAGTATCATTCCTTATGTTTGGAAATCTGAAATATTCGAGAAAGACATTAGAATAAACATAGCAGAGTTGAATATGAATTCAAACAGGATTGGTTCTAGCAATGCATTCCGAATATAAAATATGCAGTATTTTGTTATCAATGTCTGTCTCACTATTGATGAGCTGCCCTCTTCTACCTGTCCCAGTGAAATGGATAGCACTGACAACTTGACCCCATTCCCGATTAGCCCAGTCTAGCCATCCTGACTAGCATCCCTGGTTTTTGTCCTTTATGATCTTACACCTTTCCATGTTTTCATGTGTTACATTGTATAATAACTCTGAATACACAAAACCACGCATGTTAAGTATTTTTCCTGCAATTATAGTAACAATTCCCAGTTATTTATATTAAATGTACCTCTCTGAGATTTAAAAGCATATACTGGATGCTTCCATGGTCGAGTTTCTACTTAAAAGAGTTTTTAGTAGGTGCAAGTATGTTATAGTATGACTTTCTACAGTAGCACATACTCAAATTTAATTCAGTAGTCAGTGATGCTGTTTTGTAACCAAAACCAGAATTTTGGCATTATGTCTTGGAAGTCAGTGGGACAATGTGTATTAGTTGTCTCAGGAAATCTTTGTAATTATACATCCATAGTTATGCATCTATCTAGAATTAGCTCTCTTCGGATTTAGATAATTTGAATCTAACAGAAGAAAGTATGTTTATGAAAATTGCATGTGTACCAATTGTGATCTTTCTTTGCCTTTCTAGGCATTTCAACACCGACTCACTCATTTGTGACTGTAATCTAAAATGGGTCTTGCAATGGGCCAGAAATACTTCAGTTCGAATAGCTGAGGAAACAGTTTGTGCCTACCCCAGTGCTTTACAAGGACTGTCATTTCGTAACCTGAAGGAAAACCAGCTGATATGTGGTGAGCTGTACTCTCATTTAACATTACAAATTGAAGTGGAGTCCAGAGAAAATACTAAAAACCAGAAATGATGAAAAAAATAAATCTGACTTGTTTATAGGCACAAGAAATTCAGGTATATGGCACAGAAAATACAACTAAGATTGAAAGAGAATGGAAAAAATACAAGTTTCTTATTTCATACAAAATAATATATATATCTCTATTGCAAGAACACCACTGTCCTGTCTATATCTTAGGTAACATGTAACTACAATTTAAAACATTAACCCATGATGGTAGCTCTACATTGTGTACTGCATGAAATTGATGATACCTACAGGGATTTATAGAATGTTCCTTTCAAGTTATATCTCTGACAGTGTGGCATAACTGTCAGATTTCGTTTTTGTATTTTTCAATTTTATAAACCTCTAACTATACATTTTAGCACTGCGTCCTGGGGATGAATAGAATTTTTACAGTGAGCTTCAGTTAGGTGAATTCTGTATTTGAAGATCTATAAGTGAATCGATTTTTGGAAAAGATTTTCCACCATAGCAAACATGATGGATACGGTGTGAGGAAGGAAACAAAAAAATATGCATGAGTAAAGAAAATTCATCTCACACTGAACTGCTCTAGCAAAGAGCAGACTAAACCAGAGATTTTAGGAGTATCACATACTGCGGAGAAAAAACCATTGCCTAAGATGATGCTGGTGGGTTGCATAATCAGAAGTATAATTTCACACATACTTGATTAATCGCAGAATCTCCAAATCTTTGACTTTCTTGAATGACAGAAAATTGCTGGGATGTTGACTTTGCTAATGTCTTATGGAAACAAAAGGAAAGTCACACTTTTTTCCTAATAACGACAAGAGGAATGATGTGCATTGCTAACACGTTTATAGCAGAAGGGAGATCAGAGTTGACTGGAGTAATAACAAAAAATTTGGTTTTAATAGCAGATAAAGATGTTTACAATTTGGGAGAGATGTGAAAGGATGTGAATACCAGCTACATATGCCCCATCATCTGACTTGTTAAAGAAACACAGCCACTTGTCTGGAGGCAAATAAGGAATGAGCTCTTGTGAGCAAAAGTCAGAGAAGTTTTCCAGTAGCCTGTATTACTGAACATTTGAAAATCTGCAATACTTCTCAACTATCAAGCTGCCATTTTATAGAGACCAAGCATGGGCATCTTCATAGAGATCCATTTCCCAGCAGGAAAAGTCCTTCTGAAAATGCTGGAATGAGCAGACAAATTGATTAAAGACTGTTAATTGGTATTTCCAGGTTGTCAATGAATATGAGCCTGTGAATTTTACAGAGGAAATGAAAGCAATTTCTCAGAATTTCGTACTTTAATTCCTAATAGGACTCCTTACCACACCTCTGATACAGAATTTACAATGCCCATCTAGTTCTCACTGCTATTTATGAAGTCCACAGAACACTTGACAAGGCTTGTAATGACTGCCAATAGCTTGACACTGCTTTCAATATCTGCAGAGAGCTTCATGGTGGTTATATTTGCTGAGCCTTCCACCAGCTCTGTAATATCTGCCAGGTACTTCACGGTGTTCATAATATTTGTTGGGCAGCTCACGGTGCCCACAACATTTAGAAATTTCATTTTCAGTAACTTAATTTGAACTTAGGTATAATAAAAGGCTGTCTGACACTAAAATAATAACAGCTATTGAGAAAGTTTTAAAAATAGTATGTGTTGAACTATGCATAGACCTAATCAAATCAAACATATCTTAAAGAAAATACTAAGTAATTTAAAAATTTAAAACTCCTGCATGTGAACATTTTCCATACTGTCAGATATTTGTATTTATAGTTACTGATCTTCCTTCTACATGCTAGAAGACGTCTTGAGGTATCACAGTAACAGGATGAGCAAAGGAAAGAAGAAAGGAAGGGAAAAAATAAAAATAGAAGGGAAATGGAAAAGAGCTTTGCAGGCGAGTTAGGGAATGAACCAAAAAGTCAAAGTATGTGGAGAAGAAACTAGACAGTAAAAAAAATTCTGAATAGCTCCAGGGAGCAGTTTGCCATGACCTTTTTAGATTTATTTTATGTTTTGATGGGAGAAGAAATAATCTTTCAAATTCCTTTGTGGCAAATCTTTCTCATGCATCTGATAACTCACAATAGCCAAAGTAGTCACCCATTGAAAACAGTTGAAAAGCTGCTTTGGGGATTTTTATAAGAGTTAATTTAAGTAACTGCACAGTTTTGGAATTCACAGGGTTCTGCTTCCATATTTCATTAACAGCTTATAAGAGCTACTTAAATCTTCTTTAACAAAAATCTCCACCTCTCAGAAATATTCAGCTATAAAACAATTTTTGACAATGTTGGAAATAAGGCTGAAAAGTTAGTTTGATGATAATAGATAGTTTTGCATTTGTCTTCTGCCTTAATTATGAGGGATTGCAATGAATTCATAGCAGTATGGACAGAGTATCTTTCTGAAAAATGATTGTGAAATTGGCTTCATGCAGTGCCTTGTTACAATTTCTCCATGACTCCAAATAAAACTTACTCAATTTACAGGAGGAAAATTATGTTTTCCTGAATACCAGTGCTATAAATTCCACCTGAGGTCTGATAGGAGTCTGTGATTTTCCCTTGTGCATATCATCATCAGAAATGGATTCTGTAGGCCAAATTCTTCACTCAGGAAGGACCTATATGAGTCTTGTCTTAAGGGTATTATGAAAGATTTCTCTTAAAGCTGGGTTTTGATCATTTGCACTGATGAATGAGATACTAGAATTTAGTTTCTCAGTCTCAAAGCTGTATTGATGCTATTGAACTAACAGCACTAAGTAGTAAAAGTTCAGTTGTTCTGCAAATTTCAGTTGACATATAATTCTGATGAAGCCTTTTTCTGTTAGAAAACGTTGACTCACAAAACAGATGTTTGGAAAAGTGCTGACTTTCTTGTCTCCCCCAGTTAGATTTTATTTGAAGTTTAGAAAGTAGTTGACATAATATCAATAATCTTTAGATAAATTATTTGGCTGAAAATGATGTAAATATTTACTAAATTATACGAAAATATTGCAAAGGTCAAAGTATAAAAATAATTTCATAGTGCTTTAAGACATATTTATTTATTTATTTCCACCACAAAGATTATCTAATTCTCCTGGGACAGAATACTGTTTCTCATGCAGGTCTCCTACAAATGAAAGTATTGCTTTTTGCATATACTTTTTCTCTACAGATGTTTAGAAATAAGTAACTGGGACCATGCTATCACCTTTCTTTAATTGAAAAAGAAATTGCTTCAAAAGTAAGAAAATATAAAAGGATGTTAAGAAATTTTTTTTTTTGCTTAGAGTTTAATGCATTTATATCTAATAAATTACATTTTTATTCCTCATCATTATGCATTTTTCTGTGCAGAGAGCGAATAGGTTTAGTTCTTTTCTTGCTGTCAGTAGCTTTTCAGCTTTATGTAGTCTACTGTCCTAATCTTGATCACCATATTGTTGTGTGGACTATTTTCCTATAAAGCAGACAGGTTAAAGGAACTGGATGTAGCATCTTGTCAGTTCTCAGGAAGTCTAAATGTAGAGAAGCCTAGATTTTTTCAAGTCACTTTGCTCTACTTGAGCAGATGGTTTGATACATATACATTCGCACAATCTCATCACAGCACTTTCAGGCTAGCTAGTTTTGTCGCATGACACCTTTCTTGTTCCTGTTGTTGTCCTTACCTTTCCTAGCAGTCTGCTGTAAGGCAGTCTGGCAGTAAGTCTGATAAAGCAATCTTTAGCAGTCTTGGATGGCTCTCAGGCCATGTTAGCAGAGCTCATTCTAGCCCTTTGCATCTGACCCTTTCATGAGGAACGGCCTAAATGTAGTCCCCTCAAACTATGTTTACCCTCTTTCTCTATCTATGATGGAAAGATCTACACAAGTCTTTTCCTTGGAAGAAATTAATCAGATGCTTGTATCTTTACTATGCTTCTGTCCCAAATATTTCTTAGTTTCCCACTTCCTTATTTGCTGGGTTGTATTGAATGTGAGAAAATCTCCTTGCATGTTGAACTGCTTCAACACAGGATTGTAGGACAAGAGTAAAAAGAAGTTCTAAGATACAGCATTATTTATGCACCTATATTGTGCACATCTGTGAAAAACCTGTGATGATTCAATAATTACAACCAACAAGGGCAAACAGATACAATTAGCAAAGCTAATATTAATGGTTGTTCTTCGTATACCATCCTCAGTCAAGAAACTTCCAGAGTAAGGAAACAGATATAAACTCAAATGTTAGACACATTCATTTTAAGAGGCAGTCTCAGGGGAAAATATGGTGGAAACAGAACTTGCAAAGCACAGAGTAACGGCAAACAAAATACCGCAGCTGAGTCATTTTCCTTTCTTGAATTAACACGGCTGATATAGCATCTGGTTTTATGTAGTGTCTCATCTACCTTGATGGGGGTAGGGTGGCACCCCTAGGCTCAAAAGCCTGTTTTTCAGAGGCTAGTTTTGGATTCTGTTGTTGCTCTGGGTGCTCCACGTTCATGAAAATCAACTGCAGCGTGTTTCACCAGGCTGAGCGGGGTTGTTACAGTATGTTATTTTGAATGTGTGTATTATGACAAAATGTGTATTCTATACATGGGTGGTGCGCCCTTTGGTTGTGATGAATAGAATTGTAACTGTTTACATCAAACTTGTAGTGAGAAATTGTTTGGGTTGGTTCATAATTTACTCATAGCTCTAATAGTCAATTAGGACTTTCAGTATAGATGACAGGGAATGAGTACTCAAAATACAGAGCTGGAGTTTTATCTGTGTAAGATCTGTATGATTAGGTTTCTAGCATGCCTTAGGGGCCTGTCTACTGAGAAAAGTGTTAACAATAAAGAAGAATAAAAATCCATCCTACTGAAAATAGAGGTGAGAAACAATGGAAGATAATTGCTTCAAGTTGTGAGTGTCCAACAGTGTTTGAATTATTACACAGTCTCTGAGTTCTGTAAACTACCTTCTTTTAAAGTGTTAGCTCATGAGTGAAATTAGCAAATTGTGACTCATGAAATATTATTGAAATGTGCTTTTTTTGGTATAATAGACCCCCTACTTAGGAGGCGTACTTCTAAAGGAGGGATACAGCTCAAAGGGATAGATCCTTTTCTGCCTTCTGTATTCTGCAATGCAATTCATTAAATGTTTCATAGAAAAGGTAAATAATATATTGGGAGGGGGTAAATAATATATTGGGGGAGAGGGGATATAGTTTTTAGGGAATTGTTTGTACTTAACCAGCACCTTGTCTTTTGTAGTTTGCCTCACTTCACTGAGAATCAGAGTATTCACCCTCTAAAGGAGCAGAGTCAGGTTAAAATGTAAGCACTTTCTGTTCTAATGCTCCGTACCTGTTCACATTGAAACTGGCGTGAAACAAAAAAGAAAAGACAGCATTTATATTCTTAGAGATTTCTTGACGATTTCAAGATTTAAATTGGTACAGAGAAAGGTACAAAGTATTTTCATTATTAATTACTTACTCACATTTTCTAATGTGTATTTCTCATGCTTAAATACGAGCAGAACATTAAGGCATATTTCTCTCGGGCCACATGCAGCTCCCTAGTCTATTTTCATAAGTAGTTTTTTTTGCAATCTTACCTAAAATACCACAAAAATTTAGAACATTCGAGACATTTTAAATCAATTACAGTAATACCATTGGGATAAAAGAGAACATTTTCTTTTCTATACTTCCTGTATAAAGTACTTTCATTTTCTGAAGCAGCTTTTTTGTTCTTGGTATATATTCTTAAAATACAGTGTGGCTTTAACTGCTTTCTCAGCAAAGGAGGAATAGCGATGTTTCAGATGCTAGGTATGTTGAAATGTCCTTACAGTTTTACCTGATGTGCTTGGACATAGTTTTCTCTTCATCCTAGCAAAGTCTGTTTCCACTGTGCAATAGTAAGAACTTTGAAAGAACTATGTACTTTTAAAATGCCAAAAATAGAAAAAAATAGATTGATATTGGGAAATTCAATCTTTGAAAGGAGACTTTTTCAACAATTAAATTTAAGCCTGAAGTCAGCTGAATGCATTCAGCTTCATTCTGCATTAGCTTTTAAGAATATTGTCAAATATTTTGTGCTAGGGATGTTGGGTGAGAAATGAGATCTGAAGTTGTTTTTTTCATATGGTGACAAAAATTAATTATCGACATTGCCTTTCAAGTCTTAAAATGGTAATTTATACATCTGCACATAGATTGTTCTTTAAAGTTTTCTTTCCTACATGAAATATATTGCAATAACAAATACTGGCTCAAAGTTAACAAGGAAAATTTTTTTCTTCATTTATTTCTCTCATAGTACACACAACATTTTTTTGGTCTCATTTGTTATTTACTTAAACTTAGGAATGGGTTTGAGATTATTGTTTCAACCATTTCTTTCTTCATTTACAAGTAATTCTTACTGCATTAAGGCAATGTAAATATTGAACTGTGGGTTTTTTTACAATATGTAGTAACTGACTAAACTCAAAATCTCAAGTCCAAAGAGTGATGGATTAATTATCCAGATTTAGATTCCAGTCCTGTAGTTTCTTGGCAGCCTACAGATAGCCTGCTGCATTCATGTGGAGCATCATTGTCTTCAATAATACGTGGGATCAAGACTTCAGCTCCAATTCTGCAGGGAGTGCCTAATCATATGAATAGGTCTAATTATATTGAAATAGGAATATTCCCATTAGTAACCT
Organism: Gavia stellata; assembly: GCF_030936135.1. NCBI lineage: Eukaryota > Metazoa > Chordata > Aves > Gaviiformes > Gaviidae > Gavia > Gavia stellata. Next base: position 24,529,790 of record NC_082602.1, on the reverse strand, counting down.
TTCACAGGATTAGGTTTTGCAAGATATGGATAGTGATACAATTAGCTGTAGTTAAATCCTCTTGCGACTGTTGCTATTTTACAATGTTAGCAATTCAGGATTTTCTTTAATAACAAAATATGGATAATAGCAGAATGTAAATCAAATAATGTAACTGTACATTTTGGATCTTTCAAAGACGGGTGTGGTAGATTCATTTTCTATCAGAGCTAAGTGGCCCATTTTAAATATAAAAGTTTTCAATAGATAGCCATTTGGTAGCATGAAACTAACAATGCTTTAACCTTTTGGCTCCAAATTATAGATTTCTCGTCCTAATATGATCAGTCTCAAACTGGAAAAAAAAAAAAAAAAGTAATATGGTGCCCTACATATAATATTACACATATTATCTAACAATATTATCTAACTTCTTTAGTGGTAATTTAGAATGCTGCTGCAAGGTTTGGGGCACAAAATTAATAACATTTAAAACTTACAGATGTGAAATAACAGAAGTATTAAAATGGTCATTTGAGAAATTTAAAGGATGAAGTTTACTAGTACCTATTTTCTTGTATCTGTGCTCACGCATGAAAATATAGTTCAACAGAACTTTTCACCACCGAAATCTCGCTGATTTAGATGCTGGAAATGTACCCAATTTGTTTTTCTTATCAGAGCTTACTCTTAAACTACATCAGAGTTTTTTAATGTACAGTTGTGTCTTATTTTCTACATTCTCTTTGCCTGCTTGTTCCAAAAAGCATGCAAAATAACTAAAGGAAAATTTATCTAAGATGTAGTGAGGAGAATATCAGTGACATGAAGCCTCTTTAATCTTCAAAACTTCTGCACTTGGAGCCTTGACTGGCCATCTCCAAAAGCTAGTTGCTCATGAGCAAAGCAATGGTAAGACAGCCAGCCTTGACTAAAGCCCATGGAATATCCCAGAAGATATATTGTTTATTCTTAACATGGTAACAGGTACTTTAAAAGACTAGGGTTAAATTTTATACTGGTAATTTCTGGATAAAATTATTAAGCTGCTTTACCAAATCTATGTTAATATTGTCCAGTTAACAGCACCTAATTCAGTTTGTTGTAATTAATCTTAATTGTTCTCATGGGAAAGTTCCCTATAAAGCCTCCATCCTAACATTCTCTGTTCTAATTAAGTGGAGTATACCATAGTGATATTTCACATTTTTATAGCACATTTCATCATACAGCACTTACTCTACCGTATGTATAAAAATGGCTGTCGAGAGCTGAAGTTTCTGACACTGTCAGCTGGGCTGAGAGGAGTTTGGAATGGAAAAATTTCATACAATGACTGGGACAAGTTTCTACTGCAACAGAACTGTCACTTGTTCAGCATCTTTTATGACTTTTACATTTCTTTTTTGTTTGGCATTCTTGCAGCATTCATGCGTAGTCATGCAGCCTGCTGGACTCTGGGCAATTAGGGGCAATCACTGTCACTCTTGGGACCGTCCTGCTGCCATGTTTCCGTGGTCTAAGTGTGTAGTAATGATATGAAAATAAAAAGAAGGTGGCTAGTGGTGCTTAAGGCTTGGAAAGATGAATGCTACCACTGCGCTTCCCAGTTAGATAAAGTTAATCAATATATTTTGTAGAGCTAGGTGCTTTACCTTGCCACTGCTCAGCCATTTTCATTAACTGCAAGCTTTAATGAGTGTGCGTAGCCGTGAGCCTGCCAGCTTGCTTGCCATAATGGTAATCTGAGTAATCAAAATTAGCTTTCTTTCAATGGCTTCTGACTCTTGCCAGTGAAGGAATTTGTGCTGATGAATCTTCTCATACCATAGCTGTCAATATGTCATGGTCTTCAAGTTTCGTGATAATAATTTGGCAAATAAATATTTGGCAAATAATAAAATGCTCCCCAGCTTCTAAAGTAGACTTCTGGGACAATTTGAAAATAAAAAATTGAAAAGTGGCAGCAGTTTGATAAGTAAGAAATCAGTGATGAAAAAACTCTTTGCCCATTCTTTTAAATGTCTGCTGGATGTGTCAATGCAAAATGTGGCCTTTATTCTGCCTTCATGCAGATAATATTTTTGATTAATTGATTAACTGGACTGAAACCTTGAATTTCCTATTGTAGATATTTTCAAGTAGCTGTTACCATTTGACAAATTAATGTTATGATATTTGGCTTTTATATTAAATGCTATTAAGTGAAACCTGCTACCCCTGTATTTCTCTACCTCTGCTTTCCTACCAAGTAAATCACTGCTATCACCAGTAAATAAGAAAGTGTTTTTCCACTGCTCCCTCACTTAAAATGGTTTTAAGGGGCACAACACGCATCAGTCCCTAGACCCAGTGCAAAAATGATGATTTATTTTCACAGGGGCTTGTAAGCCCTGAGGAAAACTCCTGTAGAGAAAGACAGGTTAAATGACTTTGTCATGGCTGGGCTTGTCATCCACTTCCTGAGTGCTGGCTGAAACCTGTATGACTTGGATTTGCTAAAAGTGACTAGATTTGAATTGTACTTTTTCCAATTCAGCCTTCCGTAGTTTCTACACAGGTGTAACTTATTTTAATTAAATACATCTGAGAAGTTATGAAATCCAGGTGCTTCTCAGTGAAGCTGTCATCCAAAGCAATGATTGTTGCTCTTCTTGGCATAACTGCACTGACTTTAATCTTCTGGTTTGTAGATACGGAGTATATTTATGAGGTTAGCTAACCCAGATAACTGAAGCACCAGTAGCAGTGGACTGTGGCAGCCTGGGCTTGCCATACTTCTAACTCAGGATAAATCCTAGGATTGCTACTTCTGTTCAGCTCCCTGCAGCAGCATTCTTATCAGTGCCTCAGCCCACTGACTCTGCTATGCTTGCTCATGAGACATACACCCTTTCTTTCTCTTTTTCTCAGCTTTGATGGCTTTACAGAAGTTTGCAGGAGTAAAACGCAATCCAAAATTTGTAACTTAAAGTAAACCAGCACACATGTCTGAAGTCTTGCTCTCTGGTTAGTAGCTACCATTTCAGTGTAGCACTTAGCATGACAAAAATAAACACAGACCTGTGATTGAATTAGAGAAGCTGCAAAAAAATACATCTACTTTATGTTTCTGTCTGAAAAGCATATATAAGGGTGAAAGGGACTGATAAAATTGTGTGGAATATGCCTTGCCCTGCCAGCATTATGAATTTGGTAGAAATAAGAAGCTATTACACAAACAAAAGCTCCACTTTTTCTGCAGTGAGTGGTAAATGAATATGATACAAAGCTTTCTTGTCCCAAGCCCAAAAGGCTTATCTTATTTTGATGTGTTTAATACATGTTGGCATCTGTATTTTCTTGATATTATGTTAAAATTGGAGCTAGGCAAAGCTTTTATCATAACTGAAGCTTGGCTCCAGTTCTGTATTCATTCTTGACTTCCTTGGCATATGGTGCTGTCTGTGACCTTCTACACCAAACCTTTCGTTATTGTCAGCAAATTTTGCAATACAGAAATTGGCGTTGGTGTACTGGCACCTCCCCTTCTTGGAAGAACTGGCCTTCACAGCAATTCAGATCACTCGGTTTTCTTCAGTTCCATTCAGTAATTATCAACAGATATAATTTGCTGTGTCAGCAATTCAAATTTTTAACTAATGTTTTTCAATTTGTTTTCCCTCATTTTCATCTATCCTTTTTATTGGACCAGTTCCTTTGCTTTTTCCTCTCTTCTAGCTTCCCCCCACTGTGCTTTCCATGCACATTTCTTTCCCACTGAGATTGTATACAAATATTAGAGCTCTAACTCACACTTTTGTCAGCAGGATGTGCCGCACTCTGTAGGCACACTCAGTTCAAATAAAAAGCCCATTGGCAATACAATAAATCAAGTGATTAACAAGAAGCAAAATGCCAACCTCTGGCTTTTTTCTGTCTCAAAAGCTCATGGTGCACTGTAGCAAACTGAATTTTCTACGAAGAGGCAGAAGTCAATGGTGTGTCCTGAGGCCTGAGCACTGTAATACTGCACTGATGTGTGGGCAACCTGGAGAAACCTGTGGATTTGCCTATTTCTGACTGTGTAAAAGCTGCCAATATCAAACAAAGCCAGTTAATGAGGGCCAGAAAATGCATAGCAGAAAACTGTGTTTATGGTAAACTGAACAGTGGAATACACTAGTGTAGTAACCAGGATTACGCACTTAGTAGCTATTTAGCTGTAGAGAGTTGTGCTGCCCAGGTTATATGTTATGCAGCAGAAAATGCAACGAATGTGGCTGGAGGTAGGACATAGTTTCATTTTTCTCTGATCATGTCTCCAACACCTTGTGCTGGTCATGTTGCCCAATGACTAACCAAATTTCTGAGGTGTTTAGACAAATCTATTGCATGGGTCAGCTTTTGTGCTTACAGATTTGCTTTTGATCATTCACCCAGAAAACTGTAGTGTCCATTCATTAGAAGTGTATACATTCTAAATGTCATCCTATTGTATTTAAAATGTAACTAAAATATAGGCTAGAAATGCATTTTATGTTATGTCTTTTCCAAGCATTTGTATTCCATATATGTCCAGTGACAGCAGTATTTCCTTCACATTCCTCTCCTTTCCATCTTTTAAAACAGTAAACAAAAAAGGTCAAAAGTAGATGGAAAATTAAACTATTTTTAAAATCTCAAGAACTGAATGGTAAGGCAAAGACATGAAGTATTTAATGTGTGTGCATGTGTGTGAGATAAACTGTTTTATAAGATATTAAGGGAGTACACATTGGAACATTTACTTAGAGCTTCAGTGCACCTTGCTGTTTTTCTATTTTAGCTAATGGTTATTAAAATAATTTCTATTTTCTTTTTCAACTTTATATACATCTTGGGGCACTGCATGCATTAAAATGTGCAGGGATATACTTTCTGTGAGAAGGATTCTTAAGTGATATTCTAATTCAGTGGTATTTGTGTAACCTGTTTCCTCCTCCATATGTCCTCAGTATTCTAGTCTAGAGCTAATCTGAAATACAAGACTGGATCCCATAAAGAATCTGGCCTTCAGTCAACAAAACCCTTTTCTGCTGAGAAGTGAAAGATAAAGAAAAAGGTGTAATTACTGTAATGACAGGTTAGGCCTTTAGATTCATGCTGCAATCAGTGATTCCTGTGGTGTTCTGCTGCAATCATGGTTTAGTGCTGACTAGAGAGACAAGACAGGTAAAGACTATAAAACACTCCAGCAGCCCTTGATCTAAATGCCTATAGGAAAACCACACCTCTCATTTGCAGATGGTGGTGCTGGTTCCAAACTCAAGGGCAGCAGAGTGGATTGTCTTGGAAGGAGAAACTTGGAATATTTTTCACACGTGTAATAATTAAACAAATAAAATACCCCTAAGTTAGTTCCTCCTCTCCCAGGATACAGTAGTAAACCATAAATTATTTTTAACGTTATGAGGCTGTTCTATCTGCCACACACACGCACACACATACATGAGCATCAGAGATTACATACATTTATTTGGTCTTTAGTAATCACATAATCAAAGAGAAAATTTCTGTTGTGTAGGGATGTGCTTGCCAGAGCTGTTATATTTCAAGTGCTGTCATATCAATACCAAAATAATTCCAAATACTTTCAGAATTTCTTACTACTTACCTCTTACTTTATTCTCTAAGTCAAGCTTGAAAATGTGTGTACAGCATTAGTAAATACTTTTATTTTTATTCTGAATTTGAAGGATTGTTGGATTATGGATTTAAAATAAGTATTTCCAGCTGATGCTGATGGAGCTAGACAATCATTTTCTAGCCATTCAGGATAAAGGGTATTGGCCCTAATCCTGAAACTCTTATTGATGCAGTTAATCCTCATATCTGTGAGCTGTGTCACTGAAGTCAACTGCAACTTTTGCATGAGTAATAGTTGCAGAACCAGCCCCAGTCATTTAAATCATGACCATCCCTGGAAAACAACTGAAGATTAGCTCTGGTAATAATTTTTTTTGTAGACATCACAGAGATTAAAAGCAGATGTCTTGCAAAGTACTTAAGTGTACCTTCCATGGTCTGCAAATGTCATAATTCATAGATATTTTACTAGTTTCACTTTGAAAATGAGTTTGCAGCATTATTTGTCAATTTGGCCAACCCAAATAGGTACATTCTCAAAGGGTTCAGCTGGTCAGAAGGATATCCTAGCCTAATGGTAAACTAAAGGTATGTTTCATTCGCTTTGCATCTTTGTTGGCACTTAGAAGGATTTGCAAAGAAAAAGAAAATGAGTACGTTGTTGATGAGAGTGATGTCAATCAAAGGATCATTTTCTCCTTTTTTGATATGCTGCAGTAAAAAAAGGTTTCATTTACTTCTGGTCATTAATTGACAAAATCTGTACAGAACATTTCATTCCCACTCCATTTTTGGGTTTGGTGATTCCCAAGGCTGAGCAACAGAAGGGATAATGGGAGAGCCTTAGAGACCAACTATAAAGGCAGAGATAAATTCAAAGTGATAGTGTTACACTACATCCACATGCCAGAGAAGTTATTTAGCTCGACTTAAGAAATATTGATACTACAATTCGCACTCCTACTACTTCATAGCCTCATGACACAATGTGTCACTCACTGCATGACCAAAAACATTTGACGAGATACAATATCCTCAGTTAAAAATTACTCTATTCACGAGAAATATTTTATTTCTGTGAGCAGTATATTGTGCTGTTGTACTTGTGACAGTATATTTAATTTTTCTGGATGCTATTTTTATAATCATTCCGTTAATTTATGGCTAAATTTCTACACCATAACTTTTCCTTATATTCCATATTTGACTCCTTAATGCCACACAAAGATTGCAACCTTTTGGAGAGAGAGGTTCTCTCCATCTTCTAGTAAAAACGTTTAATGTAAATGACTGAGACCAAGCCTGCAGCTATTATGAATAAGGTATTAATCTGGTTTACTTTCTCTGATCTCAGTCAGAAGCCAAAGATCATATAAAAACACTAGATATGTTTCAAGGGAATTTTTAGTAATGCATCCATGTCCACAAATAATAGGTGCAATCAGAAGATAAACTACAGGATGTACACAGAAGTAAGGAGGGATTTCTAAAGCCTGCCCTTTATAGTCACAGCAGACTTACAACATTTCAGTAGATAGTAGCTAGCCCCTTAATCCTCTGCGTGCTTCTCCCGGACAGCAATATCACGTATTTACTCATGTGCAAATCCTGTGTATTATGGTGGCCAGCATTCTTAGTTTGTAAAAGAGTAGAAGTGATGCCTCTCACTGTTTATTCAAAGCAGGTGATGAACATACTATTTAACATTTAAATTCTGCAATAGTATTGAGTGTCCAAAGCTAGGTTTATAAATTCAAGTATTCCAAAGACAACATCAGAATGACATAAAGCAGCATGTTAGGGTGGGATACTGAGTAAGGAGAAGAACAAACACTACTGGTTGTCCACAAATGTTAGCAATTGTAGAACCAGTGATTATGGCTTGCAATCTGGTTAGGCATGGTTAAGTTCATCTGTATTTATTATGGGCAACAGAGGATTTTGAGGAGAAAGTTTAAGGAAGATAAAATGGTGAGCAATGAAATGGGGAAAAAAATGTTAAAGTACTTGTCAGAAAAATAGATGTTTGAGGTAGTTACTACTGGTGCAAATGTGGAAAGATGACCTTTCGACTGACAACGCTGTAGGCTGCATAGATATTAATGATGAGAGGCCTTTAAATGAAAACAGAAGAAAAATAAGGGAGAAGAAGATCTAGCTTAAAGATTCTCTTTCCTCCTCAAGGTAGAAGGATTTCCAGGGTGAAAGACTGTAGGCATTTTGTCTAAGATGAGATTGGAGTAGTGAAGTTATAAAGTGACTCAGGCTCAGTCAATTGTTTTGGCATCATAGGCTGAGGTGCAAAGGTTGTATTTTAGAAATTATTGTGCAAGGTGTTTGTGTAGTGTGTTAATCAATCACAAATGTGAGTCCTTAGTATTTTTATTACCTTTAGAATTTTGTGTGATGATAACACATTGTCAGAGGTAGAAATTTTCTTCTCTTGGCTAAGGAGACTATATCAGAAAAAAGAAAATAAGGTTTTCCCTTTTTTCCTTATTATCCTATAGAAAATGATCTTCTTTCTTTAGATGCAGAGCTTCTGTTTCAACTACCTTTCCTAAAATGCTCCTTTTCAATGTTCTCCTACCAATTTAAAGAAATAGCATTAATCTCACAATGTATAGAAACTATTTTACAGAAGTTGTTTTAAGGTAGTTTCAGGATGTAGAAATAAAAATGGAAGAAAACAAATACTGTCTAGAGATTCAGTCTCTATGGACACTGTAGGATTGAAGGATATAGCCTTCAACCACTATCAAATCTATGAAATTAGCAGACTTTCAGCAGTCCCAGAAATGCATATGCCTTCCAAATTTACAATACTATTTATTTTTTAATTGTGTTTACACATTTGGGGATGTGATGAGGGCAGCTGTTTTTTGTAAGATTCTGCTTAAAATAAGAATATGCAAAATTCTTCTTACTAGGGTATTTCTTGGGGAAAGCCAGGAGAGATAAAAGTCATAAAATAAAGATAGTGAAATGTACTCCACTATTAAAAAGTAGAAGGAGCTATTTAGATAAATATTTAATGTTGAGTAAACATCTAGAGAGTAAAGATGACTTGTGGAAGAGGCAGAAGGAAGTAGGGACAGGGAAATGAGAAATCATAGGGACAGTTGAACTTCAGGGGAAAGTTTAACTTTTGTTATTAGCCTTATTATTATGAAAATCCCAGGCGTATGAGATACTTCAGGCTCTCTAGAGTGAGTAGATTTTGTTCTGGAGCACAGTGGGAATTTCATCCACTGACAGTGAAGTGGTCTTATTAATGTTAACTGTACCTATATTGATAGCTGTATTTTTTTCTTTAATTGGAAGACTGATTTTTTTCTTTCTCTAGTAAAGCATCCTGCTTTGGGTAGGAGCTGGACTGGAGCATCTCAAGAGATCCCTTGCAACCTCACCCATACTGTGAACTATTCTGAGACACCAATCTTCTGTAGCTATTCTAGTAATCCTGTGATTATCTGGGCTCACACCAATGAAAGAAATATGATTTCCAGAATTCACAACACTATCTTTTATATTAGTGCTTTAATGTTAAGATCTAGGAAGCTAGAATTGTATACAATTATTTCATTTCAAAATATTCACGAGAGGAACTCATTGTGAGGGGTTTTTTTCCTATTTTTTTGTTTTATTTTGTTTTTCCTGCAGCTGGGCCGCTGGAACTTCCTCTTTTTGAGCTGATCCCTTCACAAAGACAAGTGGTTTTTTATGGAGACCGCTTGCCATTTCAGTGTACTGCAACATACGTTGACAATACCACCCAAGTACATTGGTACCATGCTGGTCGCCTGATTGAAACAGATGAAGAGAGTGGCATATTTGTGGAGGACAGCATCATTCATGACTGCTGCTTAATTACACGGTAATGTATACTCCTTGTAACAGACTTGTAGGCAAGGTGAACAGACTCAACACTTGCAAAAAGCCTCATTAAAACATGCATCAGGAGTTGTTTTATTTGAAGCAATTCAATTGCATGCGTGAATCGGAACAAACACAGGTACAGGTTTTTCATGGCTATGAATGGCTGTGGTTCCAAATCATATTTCTTGTGTCTAAGTATTCAGATTTGAGCAACTACGGATTTGAAACAGATTAAAACAGAGTTCCTTACACAGTAAACCGTGAAAAGAAACTGAACTAAGAATAGCTTCAGTAGCATATGAGAGTGACTTACAGCCAAACTACTTTCTGACACCATCTAGAAGATTGAATTGTGATCTACCTGTGAAGAGCTATCAATTTAAAAGGCTTGGATTAATTTTTGTAGGCTCCAACATACTGGATCCTATATTCTTTGGTTAAGTAATCTCATACTTGTTTCTTATTAAAATTTTTCTCAACTTTCTGTGACTTTTACCATCTGTGTGCCTCTGTGTGCTTGAGAGACACAGCGATCTACAGAAATCTTTGCTGATGTGAAAAATACAAGAGGAATGAAGTAGAATAGGTTGCTATAAAAGAAGTGACAACTAATACTTGGCAACAACCATATCATTCCAATTTTGCTTCAGTTTTGCCTTTTAAATCCTATTTAATAAATTACTATAAATTTATGTGTTTATTTTTGGTTTTCATCATAGAGTATGGGCTTGTCACTAAAAGCTGCTAAGCTGTTGCACACATCCTTTTGTCCTCTGCCAATTTCCATCATTGATCAAAAAAAAGAGTCTGATTCTATGTCTATGTTCTGCCTTTCTCTTTGTAGGAGATGGAGTGAAAATAGCTATGCTAATTAGCTCTGGATCATCATTAACATCTTTTCACTCAAACAGTTTCTATAAATGTAATTGACCTGAAATGCTTCTTGAACTGTCAAATGAAAGTTATGAAGGGAGTCAAATTAATTCCTCTCCACTGGGGTTTTTCGGCTTTATTGATTTTAATTTCATCTACTCACTGATTATTTGACCCCTTTTGGAGTCCTATAGATCTAGAGGCATAGATCTGACCTATTCTCACAGCTGCTGGCTTTCTTCTAATATCGATGTGTATGGCTGTAGCGGATAATGAAAAAGACTATTAGAGCAATTAGTATTAATGCCAAGTGCATGAGCTATTATGTAACTGCCGAGTCACTTAAATTAAAGCATGTTCTTCTTATTTCCATGATATCAAAATTAAAAGACATGCTGTTAATCACCTCATTATATTTTTCAACTGAATTATATTTTGCACTATATAAGCAATTTGTAGAGCATAGTAATAAACTGAAATAAATTGTCTAAAAATGTTAAGATATTCAAAATACCTACCCTTTTTAAAAAGCTAGTTTAGAAGTAGCTTGACTGAATTTTACCTTATATTGCTTAATTTTTGCCAGACTATAAAATAAAAATAATTTTTTACCATAGCAATATTTTAATAAGGATTGTTGATCTGCTACCTATCCCATTTGCTGTGCCATTAAACAGGTGACCTTGATGCTCATGTTGCAGTATGCACTGGGACCAGGTATTCAGAAGGAATGTTCTCTAAATACGTTGTCATATTTGCTGTTATAGACTGGAAAAATACTTTGACTTGTCCAAGTTATGTGATACAGACTGTCAAAATGAGACAAAGTATTTTTTGAATTAAACTCACAATCTTTAAACAGCTATTTAAAAGCTTAAAACATTTTAATTGCTCATTTGTTTGAGCTATGTGTTTCACTTCACAATATAGAAGGGCATCAACACTGCATCGTACAGCATGGTCCTCATCCAGTCAAAAATGCTAATACTCATGCAATCAAGCCTCTGCCTTGATCAAGGGGCTGATGAAAATTAACTTACTAAAGGCATGAGAGACCTATAATTTTGAAACTAGCTTTCAATACCCATACTGTTTTGAAGTAAATGTTTTCAAAAATATAAATTACAGAGTTGTATTGTCCCTTCATGTTGAAAATGAGAAAACATTGGCCAAGTTATGATTGTAAAAACTTTCTTCAGCATTTCTTAATTTTAATCCCATCATCATGATCATGTATACTATAACTTCATTTATATTATGATTATTATTACATGTTAAAATAATATGTAAGAGCATGCTTATTACATGTTACAATAGTACGTATTAATATGCTTGTTACGTGCTTATTACACACTGATTTGTGATATTTCTTAAGGCTAAATCACAGTTGTGTGAGGCACTGTGAAACATCAGAAAGGTTATGCTTCCCTGAGGTTATCATATGTTAAGTATAAGACTTGGAGTAAAAATAAAGGTAATTTTAAAATCAGTTCTTACAGTATCATATTTTGCCTTCCTATACCTACTCTTTACAGCAAATGTCCACTCTCTGTGGCTTTCTGTGATTGCACTAAAGGACAGGGTTTGGTTTGTGCTGCTTAGCAATTTAAAGATTTCTGAAGCTAGTTTTGAACAAAGAGGTGTAGTTGTGTTCCGAAAGCTGCTTATTCAGACATTTTTAGATGGTTATTTTATTGGGTAGTTCCAGATATTTCTGGACATGGATTTACAACACAAATATCATACTAAACCCTTCTGTTTTATTAACTGGCACAGTAGAAGGATAAAATATCCAAATGTGCATTTTTTGTCTCCTATGATAAAGCAGAATAAACTAAAATAAATGTTTTTGTTATAATAATTAAAGTAAGTTTTGAACTGTATTCCGGCATGTGACATTTTTCTTGGCAAAGAGTATTCCCTTCTAGGAGATCTTGAGAAAGTGTTTTCAATTCTGCTGCTAGCTCACATTTACCATTTCTTGCCAATGATAATAATATTTGATTTTGCTCATGTTGAACTTTCTGTTATTATGCCTGTGTATAAATGTCACAGTCATACATGAAAATGTAAATGTGATGTGGAACTAATTTCCTATCATCTGTGAATGGATCTAGCTGAAATTGTGACCTCTGTTTCCATGAAGACAGCCTAATTTCTACGCCTGGAATATTAGATTATCAGTTTGGTCACAATAAGCAGCAATGAAACAATCCATATTCCTGAAGCCACATAGGAGACAGATTATGTATGATTCTCTGCAGCACAGCACCTTTCCCAACTTCCCCCCTGTTCCCTTTCAGTGTTTGGAGAGTCTAGCAGGACAGTTATTATAATATTAAACTAAAAAAGGAAAATATTTTAGTTTTATGAACCAAGAAACTCCGCAATAGTAGAGAGACTTTAATTTTCAGGAAATTTCTTGTTTACCCTATAGACTATAATGACAATTTTAAAGTCTTTTTAGTTCTATTCTGTAAATACTTGTGTAGAGTGTTTAACAATGCTTATGTCTCTGACAGCTGTAATGGCTGCTCTGGGACCATTACAGTTCACAAGTGCTCCTTCTGAAAACATTAAACCGTGCAGAAAGTTAAGAACCCATAAAAAGTAGTGTTACAACTGGAGGAACTAACATGCTAAACCTAGGATAGCAGGTGTGAGTATCAGATGTGTTTTTCAGACGTAATTTTTATTATGTTATGTAGATAGCTTTGCCACTGGAAATACAAACTATTAGGTCTCAACTGTGATCCCCCACAAATAGTGTTTTTCTGTTAAATTCTCTCCTAAGTAGTTCAGTCTTCTAAATATGGCTGCCAAATGCAGTTCTTAAAAAAAAAAAAAGTAAGCTTAAGAATCTGCAGGTTTTTTAAAGCATCTAGTGCTTCCTTACATTTTGACAGCAGTCAATGCCAATACGGGATGGTCAAAAGTAAATAATGAAAGAAATAGTAATGTTTGAGATGATAGGACAATTATGGAACTACAGCTGACCCTTTAGGTGTAACAAGGATAGGGACAATAGTAAGAAAACTGGTTTTAGAATTTACACATAAAATGTGTATATTCATTTCTGAAAGCTGCTTTTAGAGGTATATAATTATGTGAAAATCTCCAAAGCTTCCATCTGCAAATGAAATGTTTGATATCAAGGAAGAGTTTCAAATCATGATCCACTTGTACTGTAAAAGTTAAAAAACTGGGGGAAAAAGAAAAAGGAATGCAATGTTGTGGATAAAAAATTACAATCATAAGTTTTGTAATCGAAAGGCGGTTTTGAATCCAATTAATAATTTTTAAGTGTTTAAAATTATCAGTGCCGCTATTAGTAAAGAATTTGGAACTTGGCTGAGACAGTTTCACTATAAGAATAAGAATAGTTTAAGATATGATTATTGAAAGAAATTAATATGAGTACAAATCGATTCCAGGAGTAGACAGGTGGTATTATGACAAGTTTGAGATCCAGGCAGGCATACCATATAAGAAAGAACAAAACTTCCAGAAATTCTGGGAGAAAGGCAGAAATTCTATGCCTATTTTTTCTGGAAAGAATCCAAATGACTCCTGAACTCTTTTAACAGTTTGTGGCAAGAGTACATCTGGAAAAGATATGAAGCAAGCGGTTGTGGTTTGGACCGATATTAGGTTAAGAACAGTCTGAAAATGGTATATCACTGATGAGCATGTTACTAGGCTGGAAACACAACTGGTAGTAGTTTAGGTATGTGCCAAATCATGGCAAAATATTGGAGATTCATTCTGCTCAAGATTAAAAAAATAAGTGTTAGAATAAATCCAAAGAATCTAACTCAGAAATGCAGATATTTCACAAGCGCTTTGTGTTCTGCTGTCATGAGCATTTGGAGATGGGCAGCTGAGGGTCATGCTGAGAAGCCCAGGGAAATCAGCAGAAATTGGTTAGTACTGGTATTTTGTTGGTTCACCTAATTGAGTCTGCTTGACCCTTAGTTGTTAGGAAAGAAATGAAGCAAAATAACAATTTAAATTGTAAATCAATGCATCTGTATTGTTTTGAGATTACTTTAAACGCTGTAGTCAATGGTCTACAGCTTACTTCAGGCACTGTAGGCAGCAAAAGACTAGTAACAGATGCACCTTTATCAGCAACATTCTCATATCTCAGACAGGAAGATAATATTTAAAATTATTGCAGAATATTATGAAATGCACAGGCTAAGGGTTTGATTATCTGAGATTAAAAGAATCTTCATGTGAATTAATTTGGAAGATTAATTAAATTTAGGCCTTTTCTCTAAAAATCTTTCAATTACCTAAATAAAATCCAATGACAGTTTTACTACTAATCAGTTTGAGGAAAAATTCGAAGTATAGTCTGTGGAAAAGTATACCAGTACTATGAAAAGCAAAAGCAACAATGATGATACCCTGTACCGTTAAAGGTATTAGACAATTATGTGAGAATTGTGCTGTGCCATAAAAACTGTAGGCTTAATTTGGATAACTGCTTATTGAAACATGATTGAGAAATAGATATTTTCACAGAAAATATATGTAAGTATTTTTGGCTGATAGAATAAAAAAACCCTAGTAAAATAGTAAGTCAGAACTGTAAAAAATTTTGATGGAGTCCTTCCTGAAGAACTTTAAGAGTACCCTTTTTGTGATGTTGAGACTGGATTAACAAGATGCCTTGCACTAAATGTTGACCTGTCACTTCCATCTCTGCTTGTTTCCTGCAGCTATGTATGGGTCCATCCAGCCACACCACTGAAATTAAATGTTAAGTTCAGTATTAAGAACAAAAATCTGCACTTTCACCCCCACAAGGGGAAATGAGTAGCGTTTTCTTTGATTTCTTAGGGCCAGAATGATTTCAATGTGGCCTTTTAAACAGCTGCGGCTATACAGCTGAGGAGATGCTGCACTGCAGCAGCAGTTTGGAGTGAACATCCCAGGACTGGCTTTTTTTTGAATTAGTTTTCCTGTCAACACCAATGTAAGGTATAATTATACATTTTCTCTCAGTCCAGGCAGTAGTTTGTAACCCTGTGCATCAGCTGTGATTATCAGAGCAATTCTGACTTATGTCCAGACTCTGATGTACTCCTACCAAGTCAGTCACCCTAGATACTGGTGAAACAAACCACTTATTTAAAGCAAAACATGTTAGAATTATTAAAACGCATAACTGAACTACTTTTTACTTTTCATGTATTTCAGTCTATTCAATCTAGAGAATGTGCTGTAGGACATATTCCTTATGGTCTTATAGAAAGCTTTTTTATTCTGTTAGCATGCTGGAATTCCATGAAAATAGGTCCCAGCCCCTTCTTTCTCCCTATAGGATAAAAAAACTGTATTTTTAATTGTTTATGGTGTTTTGATTGGATGACTCCTGGCCATCACAAAATAAAGTTTACACTGTTGGAGATACACTATAAACTGGAGAAAGAATAGAGATTGTTCCTGAAGTTCTTATGTAGGAAACTACTATGTCTTATCTCCTTTTTAGATCTTGCCAAATTTCTTGCAGGTCAGCATATAAAACAGGTCAGTATTCTAGTCCTAATATACAATTACTCTATCCCATAAAGTATTCATTAAATAATTAATTTCTGCATTTGTAACATCACCACTGACTAGAGAGAGTGGGAAATTCTGTCAAAGTAGTGTGCATTTGACAAATAATTTGAAATTGTAAAATTAATGTAGTGGTTTTTTAGTTTGTTTTCTTTTGTGTGTTCTTTGGGCTTTTTTGTGGGGTTTGTTTTGGGTTTTTTTTGCTGGTCCCAGTGGCATGTAATCAAATAATCAAGAATTGTAATAAGTAAGTTAACACTTCTAGATCATCTGGGAAATATTCTGCTTTAAAAGCTTTTTATGCAATTCTGGTTATTGGACTGATTGTCATAGTGTTATTTTTGTCTAAGAACCTCTGACAGTGTACAGATCACAAGAGTTATGCTAATGAAATAAAGCTTCCTCTGGTTATAACATTGCAGCATACAGACTACTTAAGGGCAGATGAAAGGCATACAGCAGGTGTAGCACCATTTCCCCAGAAGACTGCAGTTGTATACATCCTGCAGCCAAGTAGTTTGCTGGTAGAACAAAATTAATAACAGTAAACACATTTGAGCATCCCCAAAACTTTCACCAACTGACAAAGCAGCTCAATGATAGACAACTGATTCATGAAGTACTTTAAATAAGCCCTGGCCCAGTTGTACTCCCTTCAGATAGCTTTATAGCGCTGTGCCATCACAGACCTGCCAGCTGTCTGAAGGTTTCTCCAGCGAGAGAAAGCTTTGAGTGCTCTAGAGCTCTTCTTATCTTTTTTTTTCCCCTCCCCACTTTACGTTCTCAGCCAGCTAGACTGGCATGTATTGACTCTAGCACTGTGGGAGTATGAAGATAAATGCAAACACCTTTATGCACACCCTTTGCTGCAGCACAGTGCAGCACTGTAGCTGGTGTCTGTATCTACCTGACAAGCTCAATGAGAGAGAAAAGGACCATACAAGAAACCCAACCTGTTGTGGTATGTTGTAGAGCTATTTAGATTTCTGAATCTGTTCCTGAAGATGATTTGGTTTAGTCATTCTTAGTAGTATTTGTTTTCTCCATTTTAAGAAACAAGTTGATGGCATATAAATGTAGGTCACAGGTTATTTGACATCTACTTATAGAAACCACATCTTGCTATTTGGCAAATGTTTACTTAACAAATGGATCATATTAGCCTGTGACAACATTTTTGAACATTTGCATTTCTGTCAAAGTAATTTGAACAATACAAATGAAAATAAAGCGAGATGGTTTAGTAACTGACATACGGGTCTTTCCTCCCATTTTCAAAGTAGGTTGGGGTTTTTTTCTGTCAATATATTGTCATTAAAATTAGGTCTTTTCCATTGTCATCTCTGAAGTCAAATCCAACTGTTGCCATGGTCCTAGCATACTGATGTGAACAAATTAGCTGATAGATAAATTATAGTAAAAGTATGTTACAGCACGTTATGTTTCTTGGGTAGCTACGGATGGCATTAAATGGTAAGTTATGCTTTGTTTTTATATTCAATCAGACAAAACAGAAAATCACGGGTATTGAATTTCTGATGTGTATGACAAATTGATTACACCTGAAAATATTTGCTAGACATCTAGCATAAAATGTGTAGCAACTTTAATCTTTAATCTTCCTTTTCTCTTGCTGTTGCCTGGACACAAGCCTTCTTTAAAGGCTATCAGCCTTCTAAAGCTGTTTCTTTCATGGGTAAATAAGTAATTTTGTCAGAGAGATCAGACTAGCAATTTAAGTTCAGTTAAAGTGCCTAGATTTACACACTTTCTCTTAATTTTCCATGTTTTAACCTTATATCCCCTGTGAAAGGCTGCATTCCAAGCAGCAGTGTACTCTGGAGACCAACACTCATTTTTTAAATTCTGTGTTGGTATTAATAATTTAAGGTGGTATGGGTTGGAGGCAGGTTACGCAGGCCTTCTGCCTGAGCTGTAGAAACGCATTCGCTATTTATCTGTCTGAGGAAGAATATGAGGAAACCTAAATGTTTTCTGTGTTTGAGTAATTAATTTTTATTTTTTCCAGGAAGAGCAGTTGGTTCTTCCCAAGTCTGACAGGAACTCAAGTTAGACTTTAAAGTCTTTCTTGTGGAAAGCCAATCAAAATATGGTGTTAAAGTGTCCTCTTTATTTGTTACTCTGTTTCCTGGCATGCAAATGGCTGCTGGGGCATACAGTAAATGTCCCTAAGGCATTACTTCAGGACATGGTTGAGTAACTTTGCATAATGAGACCTACTTCTGATTGTCTAATTACTTATGCATAGCTGTAGCAATGCCAAAATATGCCTCAAATAGAAATCTATTGTCACAGGTTACTTGATTACATGAGTATAGCTTCAGCCTGCATCATGGTTACGCTCTTTGTAATGACCAAAGCCACGGGCTTTTATTGAATATTATAACAACTTTTTCATGCAATTGCGTCAGCTGTACATTTTAATTATTTTTTCAATATGCCAGGCATCATATTTGAAAAAGGAATCCTACGATGCATGAAATTTCGCAGTACGAAGAAGAAACATGTATATTCTCTTTCTTCCTTTCAATGTTTTTACTGAGAAGGCCACTATAATTTCAAAAGAAAACTTGAGAAAAGCTTGCTAGTCATCCTTTTGTTCTCATCATCCTTTTGTTCTCATCAGGCAACAATCTTCATATTCAGTTTGCCTTGACATCATCTCATGAATATTTGACTTTGTTCTATGTCTTGGTAGATGAAAAATTTCCACAAAAGTAGCAACTATCACACCTCTGAGGAGTGGGATATGATTGCTAATGTAGAGGAAGTAGGAACTCTTTCTGACTAATACTCCGTCCTTAGGAAAGCTGCATAGTAGAGGCAAGATCATTTCATTTGTGGCCTGACATTTATTAGCTTCTGTGAGATAGGATAATCAAGGAAAGTATACAGCCAAAGGTGACGTCCTCTTAATTCTGTTGTGCTCTTGTCAAGCTCCTAAACGAGAGAGTCCTGCCATGTTCTCAGGTCACAAGAGAGTTCTTGCCTTTTATTAAAATTTATTGTCATGGCCAAGAGAGAATAAGAATGCCTTTCTACTAAGAGTAAGAAAACCAATGGAACTTCTGGGCACACTAATGTAACAGTGAGTGCCAAGACTTAAAATATGTAACTGACCTACTAGAAAACTTTATGAAGAGATTTAAAATTCTATACAGGCCCATCCTTTCCTTTTGGTCTGCCAGGACTCTGAAGTCACCAACGATTATAAGTGAAGAAAATGTTAAAGGATCAAGTTGACTGCTTTTTTTGAGAATTAAAGGACTTTTTTTTTTTTTTTTTTTAATCCAGTCCCCCAAATTCTCTAGGGGTATAAGATCAATTTATCATTTGTCATATCCAGATGGTAAGTAAATGAACAGTTTCACCATTGGGCTTGCTATCCAAAATATTCCTAGAGGAATATAAATGAATGCATCATTTACAGTGGCCAGATGGCAATTCAGAAGACAATTCCATGTTCTAGTTGTTACAGCTTCTTCTATATTGTATAAACATATTCTGGCTTATTTTTGTTCACCATCTGAAGAAAGGGCCATAGAAGATTGAAAGTGTGAATGTGAGGATTTACACATCATTTTAAAGAACTTGAACCAGTGTTCAAGTATTGCATTTCTACCAGAGGCAACATTGACGTATCAGTAAATATTTGTGTGTGAACCTGGGAAACTTCATCAAATGACAGGAGATCTGTTTCGCGGCAGATAAATTTGCATCAGAACGCATTTCAGCAACTTAAATAAATGGAAAAAGTACCCTTTTTCTTTATATTTATTTATCTTCATATTGATTACCTGTAAAACTGATAATATGTTCAAGTATTGCATTTACCTAAAATCACTGTGGCTCCCAGTTTTATCAAATATGTAGTTTTAAAAATGTTTATAGATATTTTATACAGAATATAACAAAAGATCAGCACATCTATCATACATTCTATTCACTTGGGAAGTCTCCCAGTCTTGATGCCATAGTTGAATATTTACGCTATTGTTTCTGTGAAAAAGAGCTTTTATGGATAATTGTTTTTATAAGCTCTAGGAATATATTCTTTCTCAGCTGTCTATAAAGGTAATGTGAGATTGTTGTGACATATGAAATAGAAGATTTAATTAAAAATTTTTTATCAGCTGGCTAATTTCACTTAAATATTTCAACCTGAATGTAAGAAGGTATATTAAGAGTTAGCTAAGAGGCTGCCGCTATTGGGCTTTCTCATCTGACACTTCTTAAGAGAACAATTGCTTCTTTTGACATGAAAATGTTCAGCTACTCTGTCTGAGAATGGCTAGTAATACTTCTACTATATTTTCTGCAATAAAAACATGTTAGAGTTTGTTGAAAAAATGAAATAAGGGGTTCCAAGGTACTTGGAGCTCAAAGCCGTGATAAATAGGAACAGTGTGAGATTTTTGAAGTTACTGTTTAATGATAAATTTGACTGAATATCTGGAGAACTGCAAAAAATTCTGAAGCAATTTAACTTAAATCAAAGGCTATTTACCATGGTTTGCTTGTTTTCTGGGGATCAGGATAATGGGCTTGTAGTAAGTACTTGAGTAAATCATCCTTCATTGTATGCATAATTCAAAGAAAAATTACATACGCAGCTGTCTAATCACTTCCTACCTTGATTGTGGTCTACTTTCATGTGTATCAGAAGTTGTCTATACACAAGGAGATTAGATTCGATCCTTTCTTGCAGCCAAGTTAATAAAAGTGCATTTATATTATACAAAGGTTTAAACTGAAAAAGGATAACCTTTTTAGAGACATTTAAAAGAGCAAAAAATTAAAAATAAATTATATATAATTATTCTCCATATATCTTTCAAAATGTCAGGCTCTTTACAAAAGTGCCAAAGGCCACAAGTAGAATTTTTTAAGATTTTGTTTTAAATACAGATTTGAAATCAATTTAATAACTTTAAAATTCTGTGCTTCTCTTTTTATAATGTACCTTCTCGTTTCTTCCCACATAATTTCTAATTGGCATATTCAAAGATGAGCCATTTGTGTAAAGCAAAGTAAATATTTCAGATAATTATTACCTTTTTTCCTCTCCCAACTACTTTCAAAAGCTTTACTTTCTTTAAAACTGTAGTAAATTTATTTCTAGCCCAACAGCAGATTTAAGATCTAATGTATTACTTTCTTAAAATGTAGTAGTTAGCACTATTTTTCTCTATGAGATCTGTGGAGTTACAGTAATTGGATAAAAATCTATCCACCAGATGATGAAGGAGACCTTCTCGACTGATTTAAAATATACAGAAAATACTAACCAGAACAGTTCTAGATGATTTTAAATGTTTCTGAAATTATTTCCTCCTTCTCTAATTATACATAGAATATTTAGCTTAGGCAGCTAAATATTGGTATGGTGCAGTCACGCACAGCGTTTGTATTGTAAGAGAAGCCACAAAGTGTCAATATTTAACTTGTCTAACACTCATTATAAAAAGTTAATGCAACCTTAATTTATTGATATTAGTAACAACATTTCATATTTGGTAGGGGATGGTGTGAAAGAAGTTTGTGAGTAGCAAAGTACTGAAAGAAATATCAACATTTGCCTCATCTCATTTTGCATTCATCAGGAAAATTATACTTCCAAAGTCAATGGCTATTCTGGAAAACTTTTCCCATGCTGCCACAGGGGCAGCAGATTCTGCTATCGAATTGTCTTTGGAGCTGCAATTACAGCTGAAGAGAAGCTCTGTGAATTGGTTGTGTTGTCAACTTGAAATGCATTTCTGACTTTCAAGTGCTTTCATTTATGCAACAAAAAACCCAATTTTCTAATATTTGGGGAAAGGAGAACAGGCATTGATACATAACTGATGTACCTTTGTGATGACTGGTAATCTGTGTTGTAGCCTGTCATGATCTGAGTGGTCAATCCAAATTGGTGCTGCTAAAATCTTAATACCAATCACTCACATATTGTCTGTTCCTATAATAACATAGAGCAAAACTTGTTTTTATATTTTCATAGAAAATTTCTGAAGATAAGTTAATATCAGAAAACCAATGACTCAATCTCTGTATAATTAAGTATATACAAAAATTAATCTTTTATTTTTATAGTGAACTTATCCTATCCAGCATTGACATTGATGCAACTGGAGATTGGGAGTGTCTAGTCAACAATTCCTATGGAAATAGCACTAAACAAGTAGAAATTGTGGTACTTGAAACGGCTGCACCCTACTGCCCTGCAGAAAGAGTTATTAACAACAAGGGAGATTTCAGGTATGATTTCCTGATTTTGGAGTGTGTTTCATATATTAATATAGATACAGACCATATTCATGCTTACATGATACTTCAGTGTCAGTTACGAAGATGACACTTATTTTACTTGTCATTTTTATGTAATACAGTAGGAAGGAGGAGCACTGTGTGATTTTTATGGGAAATGGCAGATAGTGCTTCAAGAGCAGCAGGCTTGTGAAAGTCAGAGAATCTTTCTTCTAATTCCTCAGTGTGAGATTATAGAAAATTTCAAAATATGTAGCCTCTTTACAGCTAAATGAGAGAAGGTTCAAAATTGTTCTTGGTCTTTTCTAAATTATAGAATATGATAACACTGCATTAAAGCATTAGAAGATTAAATCTTCAGTACTTTTCTAATCTGTTCCAGTTCTGCTGGTTTTGTTCAGCTGAGATTAGAGGTACCAAATAACATAAAACTGTTAGTAAAATATTTCATTGAAGAGAATCAGAATAGCAAGTAAAACTACTTAGTAAAACAAATAGATCGTTTGAGGTGAGCTTAAGGACACACACAGTTCCACCAATATATCACATGATTAGAAAACACATCCATCCTGCTATCTGAATCTTAGAGTCTGCACAATTTTGTTGACTAAATGTAGTTTTTGTTTCATCTTTACTTT
The DNA here is from genome assembly GCF_030936135.1 of Gavia stellata. Lineage (NCBI taxonomy): Eukaryota > Metazoa > Chordata > Aves > Gaviiformes > Gaviidae > Gavia > Gavia stellata. The sequence goes on along the minus strand of NC_082602.1, from coordinate 24,506,958 downwards.
TCTCTGCATATGCTGGTGGGCTTTTTAAAATTTTAATCCTCATAAACTGATGAAAAATTTAAGGATTCTGTGGAATTTGGTATTGTTTTCAGTTAGCTCTAAAATATTTCAATGATATGCATAAAGCTCTTAAACAAAATATAATTACCTGCTTGACAATAACACTGATGTATGATGGCATTCCCATTGAGAAATCAAGAAGGTAATTTGTTACCAAGTGAATTATAATAAGAATTCAGCTTGAATAGTTAATGAAAGGAAAAGTAGAAGAGAGAGGAAGCTTCTCTTAAACACCAGAACTTTCTGCAAATACTTCTGACCTGAAAGCCTCTCTTCAAGTTATCTTTAAAACTTTTCCGAAGGCCTTTTACTACTATTTCTTGTGTTTGAATAAAAATAAATTAATTAATTAGAAAGATGTGGAGAAACCGATTCACATAACCTGTTTTCTCTTTACTATGAAGCTATTTGATTACGTGTTAGCCTCAGTTCCAGTGAGTATACCACATTTGCTGAACATATATTTATATACCTATTTAATCCATATATATGGATTAAAATCCATTAGAGATCTTTGACAATCTCAGGTATAGATTTTTTTTGTCATCGCAAGAGCTGCCATTGTGTTTTCTCATAGTGGACATGCTTAAATGTATTTTAATTAGACCTTTTAAAATACACATACTTCCTATCAGATAACACATACTGAATCTTTTAGATGACAACTTTATGAAGTTCACGTTCTTGCCATAAAATGACATCCTTTTCTTCATAAATAAATATATATAAATTCTACAGACTGCACAAACTAACACCAGGGGCATTTTTGTCATTTTATATAAATCAGAAGAACAGGAGTGCACATTTCTCTCCCTATTGAACATCTTTCTAGAAATTCATATAAATTTATTTTTAAAATCTATATCAAAAGGAAGCTGAGTCCATAGGTTCTTTTGGCATTTGAGGGAATGAATTTAAAATTATAGAGAATTTATCAGGCTCAAACTCAGCATTAGCACTTGAAATTGTTCCAAAGGTTTGTCCTCAGAGATGCAGCTATCACACCAGTCATTTTTCTTACAAAGGTCTTCGAAGTTTTGGTAACATACCAAGTATGTAAGTAGAAAGAGCTGAACCACAAAAGTAAAGCTAGAAAGAACAGTTCTTTCACCGGGCAAAAAAAAGAAAAAAGCATCCACTGTTAGGGAAGTGTGGTTCTTTCAGTTGACCAGCCTAGGTGTTATTTATAACTGCGCAACTGCAGTAAGAATTAGGCACTGTACATCAGAATGAACTGGCCTTACATACTAAGAGGTTTTTCTCTATGATGGCCATATTTTGCTCATTTTTTGTTTTTCAACTCTCTCTGTAAGATAATTCTGAAATGCAAATGGTAATGTTGTTATGTCCTATCATTTCTATTCATAAAGGCCAAATTCTGCTACCTATGCTAATACTAGTTTCAGAATGATCTCTTTAGTTTTACTTTTGAGGTAAGCTGCTACTCAGTGTGGCCCAATTGCATTAATGCAAATGTTTTACTAAAAATATTTCAGCCCAGGGGCAAAAGGAGACTATACTACTGTACGTATTTTAATTTTTTGTGCGGCTCCTTTCATGGTTCATTTTGTATCAACTGTTTTTACATCACAAAATGAATTATTCCAGTGACAGTTAGCTATGACATATAAAAATATTTTTCTTCTTACCTTTTCTTTGTTTGAAACGAGGAAAACTTACATAGCCCAAAATGTGTCAGTATACTATGTAATAATGTCCAAATGGACATGCGTTGTATAACTAAAAGGGGCTAATACGTATGTCTGAGCAAAGGCTGACTGTCAAGGTGCGGCTTCCCTGGCAGGCAGAATATTTTTATGATTGGTTGGGTTTGATCATTACATCAGTGCAATTAAAATAAGAACGATATCCTTCCCAGGCATGCTGACTGGCTGATAATATGCTTCTGGTTTTGTTTGATTTCTCCCAATTACCTGATCCTGCTATGTCCAAACTAGCCTGGAAATGACAATGGATTTTGTACCAAAAGAAATAGATCCCGGTTGTACTGTTCTAGAGAATGCAGCAGATGATACACAGAAAAAGAGTATTGTAAAATAGACCCATGAGCTAAACAGAAGAATTCTGGCTACTTTTGATTTATAGTTTGTTTTCAAAGACTCTTTTGGAATCACACTACATAAATCATATATACCTAAATGGTTAATTTTGAGGACTAGCTCCTTCCTCCTCTATGAGACATAATCTCTGCTGAAATCTTATTTATTGGTTTCTGATACATTCAGAGATTTTTGGGTTTTGGGGCTTTGTGGCAGACAGAGCTTTGTAGTGTTGGGTCAAAATGCAAAGCAAAGATTATCAGGCACATTTTGAGCATTTAACTTTTACAGCATTTAGTAATAGGGGTTTGGGGTTTTTTGCGTTATGGTCTTACTGCTCTGCTTTGTGCAGTCTGCAAAGATGAATGTGGGGAAAACGCCATCCATATTTTTTTCCTTCACACCAAACACCTTCCTGGGATTAATGCAGAATTAATGTGTGACCAGTCAGACTCGAACCTGTATAATTTTGACATTTTCCAAGGAAACGAAGTAATTCGTTATAATGAGGTAAAATTTAAAATAGTCTTTTTTCTCATATATTCTGTATATTGTTGCTATGTTGTAAGCTGCCTTTAAATAATAAGTTTCACATTGTAATTTTTTATTATCATGTTGTTCATAGATGGCCGAAAACTTTGGCTGGGATAACTGCTTACCATCCCTGTCTCCAGTATTCATTTAACTCCATTGCCTTTCACAATGGTGCAGAAGAGTCTAAGGCATGGCGTAAATGTAATCGAACTGGACGTTGGGATGAAGAAAACTATTCTGAATGTCCTTATTCACAAGAAGTAACTCAAGTTCTTCATGCTTTTAGTCAGGTAACATTATGAAATTCAGGGCTTCCCTTTTTTGGTACTGATTTTATTGAATAGCTTGCAAGAAATGTCTGTTCAGCCACAAGTTCGGGATAGCTGGACTTCTAACAAAATGTTTTACTTGAAAGACAATGTGTTTGGTAATTGAAGTTGTAGTAGGAACAAGTGCACAACGTTTATTGCCTTTATTTTAATATTTTTGTTCCTCCGGGTGCCTGGAGTCTAGATGACCATTAGTAATGTTGGCAGGGTCATCAGTGCTTCACTTCAGTTCCTTCTTTGTCTTCCCCTCATGCATTTTTACCAGAAAGATGTTAATTTCTCTTGAAGTCCTGTATCAGAGTTTTGTCAGCTGAAGTGCCTTTCCTCACTGCCATTGTCAATAATATATTTAAAAGAGTTGCAGAAACAAAGCCTACTTTAGAATGCCTTTTCGATGTCTTCCAGAAAAGCAATACTTAAATGGTTTCTTATGGATAAGTAAAAGAGAAAGAGGTAAAAAAGTAAATGGATAGAAATTAATGAGAAAAAAAGACCGTTAACACTGAATAGCATGGAGGATGGCACAGACCTGTAACTGCCATACTAACTTTTATAACTTTCAGTTTCCTTGATCATTTCTTCCCAAATAGTAGAGCTAGATAACACCACAGGAAGTTTGTTTTCAGATGTGTTCATACTTAAATAAGAATAATTACTATATTAAGGGACCCAGTGCAATTATAGGATAATAAAATAATTAGGAAGGTCTCTAGAAGGTCCATTCTCCTGTAAGCAATGAGGTTAGACCAAGTTTCTCAAGGCTTTAACCTCTCCACTAAGGTCTTTAAAACCTCTGAGGATGGAGGCTGCGCAACCTCTGGGGTAACCTGTTCAAATGTCTGACTTTCCTCATGGCAGAAAAGATTTTCTTCATAACCAGTCTGAACTTCTCTTCTTTCAACTTACTACCATTGTCCCTTGTTCTCCCACTATGCACCACTGTGTATATGAACCCTCACTGATACTGTTGTTGTCATGATGATCTAAAGATACAGGCAAGGCAAGCTGAGTAGCTTGGTATAATATTTTATGAGGCCAGTTAGTTACAGTCTAGAAAAAGTAGATAAAAATCTTCAAAATTTGTTGGCCTGTTGTGGTGTTGTCTTCAGATAACAGCAATGAAATCTAAGACCTAATGCTGAAGATACATTCATATGTCCCTGAAATTTATGCCCATGGTACTAGTGATGCATATAAATCCATGTGAAATTATAGCAAGCATTGTACAAATGGATGTGATCTCCAGTTCGTAAAAGAGAATGAAGCTAGTTGATTTATTACACCTAATGATTCTGATGTATTTTCAGATGCACATCAATTTGACAACCGTGCTTGAATTTTCCCGCCAGCTGACAGCCTACACAAGAGGTGCTTCCAACTTTGCGGATAAGATGGATGTAATATATTTGGCTTATATAATGGAAAAGTTAATTGTCTTCGTGGATGAAGTTGAAGATGTAAGATATTTTCTCTAGGCTGAAAAAAAGTATCGCTTAGAAGTGAAGTCTTCACATATGGCCCTGTTCTTAATGTATGCAGGCACACACAGAAGAGTAGCTTCTAAAATTGATTGCTGGTATTCTGATTGCAATGTTCTGCATATACTGTGATATGTTTCTTTATGCCAAAAAGGACAACTAAACCATCTCATCTGACTGACAAAGGTGTTGTTGCTTAGGAATAAAAACTGGTTTTCAATAAGTCACTTCTTCAATTTTCTTTTTAATTTTAATTTCTACCATGTCTAACATATTAGAATGAACTCAAGGTGCCTCTCCATCTGACCACAGGAGTTACACTTGCTTCTTTTGTTTTCTCCATTTCATCAAGAGGTTTTCACTGAGTTTTGAAAGCATGTATCGCTTCATGTGAAGAGAAGATATTGTGTCTTTAAGTGCAACTTCCTACAGAAACTTTTAGCCTTTTAGCATAATGTACAGCATTTTTACAGGGAAATCTATACAGAGAGTTATGCAAACCCTATGAGAAAAATAGATTTTTATAGAGAACAGCAATGTTCATCATAGTTTTTACTGTTAATTTTCAGAGTAACTGCTTGCATAAAGAATTCATAACCTGTAATTTTTGTACACATGATAGCTATAGTTAAAACATTTGTTTTCTTTTGGTTTGGCAATGTCCGATCCATTCTGGCTCTGGGGATTGTAACAGCTAATATTTTAGTGCCTATTTGAGAAAGCTTCCAACTTCAATTTCGTCATTATACGCCAGACCTAAAGTGTATTATTAAGTGCTCTCCAAGAATCATGTTTCAAAGCTACAACTAGATTTTGTCTCAAGAAAGATCTTACTGCTTTCTGACAAAACAAAAAATTACCATTCAAAGGAAACAGTCGCATTTGCCATAAAGCCTCTTTATTTTTTTAGCACCTGATGCATTATCCATTAAAACTGAGCACCATCTCTAATATTTTAATTGATGTCTTCCACTTTTCAAATAGGTTTCAGTTTCTGGTTTTTGGTATTGAAACATCTCCATCTCCACCACTTATGTCTATATTTCTTACTTCTTAATCCCTTATTGTTTTCATAATTTAGAATATTTCTCCTAATTAATCTCTGTTTCCTTCTTCTATTTGGAACTTTATACTTTTTCCTCTCTCTCAAGTTCATTAAGTAGGTTTCTCATTCATCGAACCCTTTACTAACACCTACTCTTTACTAACTTCTTAACTCTCACTCATAAGGTACAAAAATACATGTGAAGTTAAAGTGTCAGTAGTTTCACACAGGAGGCTGCACTTGTAATCATAAATAGGATTGAACTTCATTTAATACAAGGCACCGTATGAACAAAGGTACACTAGTTTGGAAGTCACTAGCAGATGAAACTACAGTTATATAAAATCATTAGAAATTAATGAAAATACATACACAGAGTTTTTCTATGATTTGTCAAAATAATTTTAAAACCATTTTAGCTAAACTGGTACAGTTTCTGTACATCCTTTCTGGGGAGTACCTCTCCCAGTCAGCACAGGATTATTAATTTTTATACAGCTTAGTGGTACTTTGTCCCATCTGGTGGTTCACCTCTCAAACAAGAGAGCTTCAACAGCTGCACTGGGGACATATTTACAATATACTACAACTTTTTGCCAGGAAGATGCACATGTATTAGCCCAAATTTTGGGGTTTTTTAATGCCACCCCATTATTCTTCATCAATGCATTTAATTATAATATAAATTACTTCCTCTTCTTATTTCTCTCCTTTTGTATGTTTATAAACTATTGTTCTGCCCTCAGTAAGTTACTGTTTAGCTGATTGGTGTATGCTTTAATTGTTTCTCATAAATCACTCCAGCCTTTTAATGTGTTTTATTATTATTCATTGTATCAATAACTCTGTCGCATTGTCAAAAGCCATCTAGAATTATCTAGTAATTATGTTCTCAAAGACAGATTAAATATTTCAGGAACAGTCACATAAAATTTCATATATAGTCTCATTTCTGTGTCCCTTGCAATGCGTGTGAAATATATGTAGTTTTTATTGAAAATGTAGAACTAACTTCATAACGTCAGTCATTCCTTAAACCTTTTTCACCATTGCTGAATTTCTTTTTTCCTTCCCACAGAATTATCTGTGTATCTGCCTTATTTTTCTGTTTCTATTAGTTTGACTTTTTAGCTTCCTGACCTTTTCTTTAGGTATATTTCTCTGTCATTTTTTCTCTTCTATATATCTTTTTGTTCAGTTTTATTTGTGACAACCTTGTGTATATTTGGCATGTCTTTGCCTTCAAAAATAATGGTAATGTTAATTTTGAAATCTCACTTGAATTAAGTTTTAGAATTTTAAAAAGTAAATATTTTCATTTCAATTTGAAATAATCACCAAAAATTATTCACAGTGACGTTTAGTCTTTCTAAATGTAATATACTAATAAAAATTAGAAACACATAGTTATACTTACCAAAATCTGCAAAATGTCATCTGGTAAAACAAGAATTTATCACTTTGGGTTAACCACAAGAGTGAATTAAAACATCCAAAGCTATAAGCCCACACTTTCTGCATAGCCAATGAGATGATATAGGTTTGTATCAGCACCTGAGTTATATGTCAAATTTACCCCACTATGTCTGTAACAATAATGTCTTTCAAATACATTTTTCCCTCCTTTTTTTTTTTTTTTTTCCCCCCAAAGGTCCTTTGATTAAACATGAAGCAGTTCTATAGAGGGACATGGTCAATTTTAATTAGTTTAAGAGAGAGGGTGATAATTCTGGGATTCCATTTATCACCCAATGAGAGACTCCATTTTGTGGTGTATCTTGAAGATAAGCTTTAAAATTGTGAATAAAAAAGCTTTTCCTTGAAGTCAGTTGCACTTTTCTTGGTCTTTATTTTTCAGTCCATTTGATTTTCTTAATAGAATCAAAACTGTCTTTGAATGATGGTTACTAAGAGAAATAAGGTGCTTGCTTTCAGTTATACTCTTGTGTATTCTTTTCCTATTTTTGTGAGTTTTCCAGACAATACCATTTTTGGTTTTTTGGTTTTTTTCTCTTCCAGATTGGGGATGCTCTTATTGAAATTGCCAGCAATATAATGTTGGTCAATGACCATGTGTTGTGGATGGCTCAAAAGGAAGACAAAGCCTGCACCAGGATCGTACGATGTGTGGAACACATTGCAAGTCAAATACTGACCAGCAATATTCAAGTTATATCAAAGGTATTTCATAAAATTACAAAGCTTTTTGTCAGAATTTATTTTTAAAATGTCATTTTTTACAACCTACTAGTACACAGAGAAGAGAGATTGTGTAAGCCAGCTATACAGCGTAGCCGATTCATGTAGATATACTTGGATTCTGTGATTTTTTTTTTTCTTTTCCTGGATTGTATCTGGAGGACTAAAGTATTTTTTTGAGTATCACTGATAGTATTAAAAAGTGTTTTTTCTTGACTTTATTGTATTTATTCTTACAATAGGCTGTTCACACTGCCTTCCTAGTGCCCTTACTATTCACTCTGTTTCTGTTGTTCTTGTCATTATATTTTGAAAGGTCTAAGTTGAGTGAGTGAAATTTTTAATAAAAGAAAGATGACATGCTCCCTTGTTGCCTGAAGGTTTTTTGCCTTTCAGAGAGGATTCTTGACAATACTTGCTTAAAGCATTTAGAAAATGATCAAAAAAGGTGTATCTTGTTATAAAGATTTCTAATTTAGTTTTAGAATTTTAGAAGCAAGCTGTAGCAGTATGAAATAATTGTTCTTATTCCTTGGCCTCCACCTACATGAACTTGTCATTAAGATACTGAGGGGTTGTCATTTGGATACTGAGAAACTGTCTTTTTGCCAGCTCCAACATCTAAATAGCAGAAATGCATCTAAATCAGAAGCTTGAAACATATCCTTTTAGAATTTTAGATAAATATTTTAAAGCCTTATCGCTCCCTGGGTGGTTTGCTTTCTTGCTTGATTTTAAACAACCTTTATTATTTTCTCAATTGTCCACTGCATTTACATGAAGACACTATTTTAAAGCAAATTCAGTGCTAGTTTCAATTACAGCAATGAGGTATAAAAGTAAAAATACCCAAACAAACAAAAAAAGGAATTATAGGCAATTACAGGCTGAGCCAAATAACATAATGGCCTTAGTTCCTTCACTGTACATTTTTAGAAAAGCAGTCTTTCAAGCAAAGAAAAAAATATATTGGACTGTTTTCTAAAGGAAGCTTTTTATTTAATTCCTGTTTATGTTAAAGAATGAAATTTGCTGAAAGTATTTATTTATTTATATTAAATACATAGAGACAGTAATGTGCATTTTAGAAGTATTTTGCAATGTGAGGCTCTGTTACTTTATACTTAAATTTCTTTTAAATGTCAAGTGCCAAAGGTGATTTTTTTTTTCCTTGTCACTGCTTCAGGAAGCTGTGGACATTACTGTAAACAGTAATTCTGTGTACTCAGATGTAGATCTGCGTCACTAACCTTTTTGTCATGCTTTATTTTTTTGCTTCTTACGGTTTTCTGTAGAAGAATTAGTTTACTGTTGAGTGCAATTTGTAAATAAACAAAGATGTGGAGTTTTTCTGGTGTCATCTCATGCAATACCAAACACTTCTGTTCCTTTGGGAGGCCAGCCAGCAAACCATCTCACAGAAATTGCATCTGCTTTCTTTATTTTAAACAGCAGCAAACAAACCCCCCAAAGCTTAGGTAGTCACTAGCTTATAATACAATTACTGAAAAAAGGGAACCTCTATAAACTGTGTCAGTCGTATAACATGTGCACGACTGTGTTCCTATACATTGAAAAGCTCCTTGGGAGCCATGACTGTTACTCTACGTCATTTTTGGAAGACAAAAATGTTTTTCCAGTTCTGTGAGGTTGTGGAATGACTAATTTCAAGGTCAGAAAAACACCAGGATGGATACCTTCGCTTAGATCTTCTTAAGTCTCCCTTGCTATCCAATGGCGTACAAAACACACTGCAGAAAGAACGGCCAGTAGTAACTTTAAAATGCTAGATCATTTCCTATGTATATAAAAAATATAATATATTTAATGTTTCATTTAACAATCATATAACAGTAAAACAAAGAAGACTATATGGTATTTAAAATCTTAGAGAAATCATATAGACAAAAGTTTCCTGTCAGGATGCCGCGAGGGCCCGGGCCTCCCCAGCAGGGCCTGTCCCACTGTCCCCAGCCAGGGAGCGGGGCAGGCCGGGGGCCGCCGGGGCGCAGCCCCAGTCCAGGGCCACGTCCTCAGTGGTGGTGATGAGGCCAGGTGGGGAACACGAGGCAGCAGATCAAGGTGAGGGTCAGACCTGGTGGTGGTAGCTGGGCCCAGTCACAGCCTGGTGGTCTCCAGGCCAGGCCGTGGCGAGGAGACCAGCCCCAGATCAATAGTGGGCCTGGGGCAACGGGGCTGGTGGCCAGACTGAGACACAGCCACCACGGAGTTCAGGCGAGGCCTCGGAGGAGCCTCAGCTTGACATTGGGCCAGAGGGAAGGAAATGGGAGCCCCCTCAGCGGCCTTGGGCACAGCCAGAGAGGCGGGGGGTGCCCTGGGCAACTGAGAGCTCCTGGGGTGGATCTGTATGCCTCAGCACTGCCAAATTAATTTCCCTTCAGTATTGTTCTGAGGCGCTTCTTTGCTCCTGCTTTTATTTTATTTCCGTGTATACACCTCATGTGCAGTTTGAAAAGAAAGACTTCCAGCTGATGATAAAACTTACCTCAGTGGTCCTGTGTCAGGCACGTGCAATAGTTTTCAAACCCACCTCTGAAGAGTTTTCATTTCATTCTCCAGCCACTGAGACTGTCAGAATATTTCAGGCTAATTGCAACATGGCTTTTTGTTTGTGCTCTCAGTCTTTGCAGCCTTCAGCACTACTCTCAGCTTACCCAGGTAAGAATCCCCTTTGGCCCTTCTGGTGAGTGGTGCCTTTATTTGAGGTTTAGGAAATGGACACCAAATTATCATTTTCGGTATCTGTACGGCTTAGAGACAAGATTAGCTTGTAGTTTTTCATAACATGTACCTGACTGTGGCTTGTTTCCATGGATAACTTTGTGCTGAGTTCATCTGTATCCATTTTGTAGTTCATTTTACAATCCCACATAATGAACATTTTTTTACCTTGCACTTTACCCATCTGTTTCTATATGCTGAGAATGGCATGTTTGCACTGTTTGAACATTGTCAAGCCTTTACAGGTATATTTTGGGAGTGGAAAACCCCAAGTGTTTAAAGAATTTAATATTCAAAACATAAAAGATAGGGCTCACTGTTGTGAAATCACTTGAATCCTCAGTACAACATTATCTAGCAAACATCTTATTCACCATCACCTCACATTATGAAATAGGCAACTAGTGTTATGCCCATTCTACAGCAGGAAGTATGAAGTTATAAATAGTTAAGTGGCTTTTCCCAAGATTAAAGAAAACCTGTTAGCACACAGGAGTTTTAACTGAGTCATGTAGCTTGATTCCTGTGATATGGATAATAGATTTCTGCAAGCAGTAGATTTTTTAACTCCTTGAAAGGCTATCTGCAGATGGTAAAAAAATTATCCAAGTAGACCTAGTTTCAGGTTTTAGGAGTTTTCAATAAACAGCCACTGGATTTTTAATACAAAAAATATTTGATTCTTAATGATCTTTGGCATTTTTATTTGAGTGTAGAATAAAATCATCTTCAGGCAAGGACAGAAAAGGTGGAAATCTAATCTAAAAAAGGGGGATGTTTTAGGAATTTAGAAATAATTGAAAAGAATCTTTAGGCTACTTTTACTTTAAAAGTAATATATATAGTAAAAATAATAGATATATTACTTTTATATGAAAAGAATAAAAAATTTACTGAAAGCTTCTGGATTTTGTCTAATTTTGACAAAAAGTAAAATAAAGTGCTTAATGAGATTTCAGTACTTTCATTCTGGACATATTCACAATCATCAGCGACCGAAGAAGGTGGATTCAAAAACCTTTTCGGAAGTTCAAAAAAGGACCATCAAGTCATGCACTTGTGCCTCATGCTAAGATTTAATTTGTTCTGGTACAACGACTTTTACACAGTTAGGCTACCCTCTATCCTGCCCTTATTTTTTTATGCAAAACGTTTTCTTTAGATTCATTTATTAGTATGAATTAATGCTATTTTCTTCAGTGAAGTAATTTCTTGTCAGCACAACTCATATGATGCCCCAAATTCTGAAGGATTCACATCAATTTAAGGTACTTCTGTATTGCTAGATTGCGTAACAGAAGCAAAGTACAGTACTATAAAGCTGCCATGTTTGTAAATTTGTCCTTCTGATAAACCTGCTAGTTTGTGGCTTAACTCAGGTATCTTTACATTGCAATCAATGTGCAAAATAGATAACATCACTAAACAATCTATGCCTGGAAGCAGAAAACATATAGTCCAATCAGTGTGGTGCCAGTCTAAGCTAGTCAACCTGATTATAACATGAGCTGTTTATCTCATGCACAGGACTGCGCTGAAATGAATATACTAGTTTAAAGATAATGCAGTGCAGAGATGCATATCTTTGCACTGTGTTACAATCTCCATCTAGACACATCACCTCACTACAGGGTAGGCCAAAGACCTACAATGTGGTGTTGCATTGAACCATATAGTCATGTTCAATATTCTAATGGAACAAGATCTGTAAAAAACCAATCCATCCACCAAATAACTAAGAAGATTTCTGTTTCATTTCTGAGGTACGAAGCACATCCTTGTTCAATTTTTAAATAATTCCTACTACTGCTGTTGCTAGTTCACTTTGTAACTGTATTGCTTTAAATCAGGATTTATTCTGCTGAGGTTGATAATGACACAATTGCAAAACTGATATAATAATAACTGATATAACTGATATATTCCTCAAGAAGATTCAAGCAAACCCGCTATGCTGTTGTAGAATTCTAGATCAGTTTTTTAAAAAAGTTCCTTTTTCTTTCTTACCCTATGAGTATGTATGGAAGTGTGTGCATACACAATCATTTATAAAGTATATACAGTAAATACATGATACACATATAATAATACAATTATGCTTAATGATTTAGCAACATATCTGCTTCTCAATGTTTTCACAGGTATCTCGTAATATTGCTCTGGAGGCCTTTATGATCAAGCCATCCAGTTTCACAGGAATGACTTGCACTGCCTTCCAGAAAATATCTACAAATTCTGACAAGTCAGTGGTGCATGATTTGGGAAGCTGGGCAGCAAATCACCATCCTGATCAACATTTGAATTTCAAGTGCAACACTGGCAATCTGAATGGTTCCTTAGTGAATTCTTCTACCAGGGTAAGTCAGTACAATTGTGAATATAACTTACCTATTTCAGTGTGTTTTCAGTTGTACCTTTAAGCAGAATACTGATTTGGGAAGTGTATATGTTATGTGTTAGCATTGTAAACTGGTTAATAATTTCAATGTGTAAGTAGCCTTAAACTGGTGTAGCATATTTTGCTGTGCTAACAGATATTCCGTTAATGTAATCAGGTGGAATGCAGGAATGCAGGAGGTGAATAGAAATTAGTAAATGTCTTGTTGTTTCTATCTCTGGGTCCAGTTCTGCAAACTTTTCTATGTGTAAGGATTCTCTTTAAAGTAATTTGGAAATATTTGTTCTAGTGAGGTGCTCTCTGGGGATTTTATATTGCAAGAATGTATTGTTTTAGGGAAATTACCTTTACTTCCACTAGATAATATTACATTCTCTATCTTCTGAACTATATACAGAAGGGGAGTGTTATGTTGGAGTTTTTGAGTAGTAGCTGAAGAAAAACAATAATAAATATGCCTTTTAATAGAATGCACTGTTATTATCAAATAATGAAATGGAACAATTAAATTTTGATTTAGCAGGAAATGGAATTTTGCATTTGGCTGAGCATGTTATTAAATTTAAGTATTGCAGAGTTGAATTTTTGTTATCCTTCAGCTGAATCACAGTTTAATAGGCTTATTTCTTGAAATACTTACTATGACAAAATGATACTTTTCTGAGCAATATGACTAGTTTATTGAACTTTGAAAGTATTTTGATTGAAGTTATATTCTCTTTGGTGCATTTTAATCTTCCCTATGGACTATGCAGTCAGTGATACAGCAGTTTGTGCTCTCAGGATCTTCTGGTAAAAAGGAGTCATCTTAATAATGGAAGAATAGGTTAAATTTGTTTCCTGCAATGGAGTTAATTTCTTCTGTGGACACTGTTAACATGTCTATCTATAGGAAAGAGAAAGTTGTCTCTGAAAAGAGAAGAGTTTGACATCCGTAAGATGAAACCCAAATGTCAGAGACCTAAAAGATACAATATTTTGGCAAGCAGCAACCCTGGAACAGTCTGCAATGTATGGGATAGTATTAGCAATATAGAGATATATATGGGACTACATAAATTGGAAAGTTTTCTTTATCAGCTCTACCAATATATTTTGTATTCCTTCAGAAACTGAGTACCAACATTTCTAGTAAATGAATCTCTTGAAAGTTTGATGGTCAAGCACTGGTGTCCTGTTATAAAGAGTTCTACCATAAATGCAAATTCCTCATCTCTCCTATCAGCATGCATGTGTCAAATACACAGAGTAAGTTAGAATATTTATTTGAAGCCCCTTTCTAAAATGTTGCCAGAATGTCACAATATAAAGATCTCAGTAAAATCTTTCCTAATGTATTTTGAACCTAGCTGACTTTATACAACTTGCAGAAGGGAAACTCTACTGACTACACAAAGAAAGAAGCTAGGAGAAAGTAAGTAAACTTATTACCATGCAAAGCAATTTTGAAGTATGTGATATATATTCTGGCAGAAGTGACTTTATTAGGTGGATCATTAGTTATCACCTGTATATGAATTTGTAAATATTATAACAGCACAATACAGGAGATTATAGGTTCAGCTAAACGTTAGTTTCATGGCTTTAGGTTTTAATACTAAGGTGTACTCGGGTTTTAAATGTGATATGTGAATAAACAGACTGAATATATTCCTTTAACTTAATCCTGAAAAGCAAGATGTTTTCATTCACTGCTGTTCTCTGAAACTTTTAGGCTAAGCGCTCCTTTAATTCATTCTGAAATGAGTTGCATTTCTCCATTGTTTAATAGAATGATCTGTAGAATTATATCTGATAACAGAAAATGGGATTCTTTATCATCATCCACTAGCAAAATTATTTCTATATTTGCTCAATGGAGGCAAACAGTAAACCTACTTGATTGTGCAATGCAAAGTTCAGGAAACTAGAGAATTTGTGGTGGAGGTGGGAGTTGCTTGTTTTAGTTACCAATGTTTAGTCACTATATTTAAAAGTAATACTCATTATTATGTGTGACTCTTTAGAACTTCATCTTAGATGCTGAGATTATTCTTAGAATCTTCTTCTATTTAGCATAGGATTAATCATAAAGAAGAAAAAAATCTAATTAAAATCACTAAATACAAATGGTAATTACAAATCTAATTTACTCCTAATAAAAATGTGAAAAATTGTCCTTAAAAAGCTTATTAAAAGAGAATGTTTATATATTTTTGTTCTAAAAAGTGTAGCCCTCTTCAAATGTATAATACTGTAAATCATCCGCTTGCTAAACATAAACAATTGTTGCTAACCAATTGCGCTAATAAATTTAAAAAGTGAATACTCATGAAGCAATTTGGGGGCAGTTGATGGGAGAATACTGAAACAGATGATCACAAACTATCTTAACAATCAAAGCTTTTGTAGCTCACCCAGAGTGATATTCCTGGCAATGGTAGGAAATTGATACAAATTTAGTCAGTGGTTGTCTGTACATAATTTAACCTGATCTAGTTATTATGGGATAGAGAGCCCCCAAAAGGGGAAGAAATATTAAAAATTTAAATAAGTAAGTAAAAAAACAGTTAAAAAAAAAGCTTTGAAAATTAAATATTTTAAAAGGCACTGAAAGAGATCCACCATTCAGAGAAGTTCAGGAGATAACTGTTAAAATATACCTGTATCCGCTTATGGTTCAAATACGTGGTAGGTCTTTTGTAGACTAACTTGCAGTGTTTCCAAATACCCTAAAGGAAAATATTATTACAGTTTGATACACAAATTTTTATCTTTAAATCTAATTCTGATTCTGTAGCCAGTAACCAATCTGGAAGGTTGAAAAGAATTATTTATCAGTATTGCAGATCAAAAGTTTCTTCTGGTAGGATTTAGACCCAGATGTCTTCTCTTAGATCCCATTTCTGCAGTTAGTAGGGAGCTTTTGCTCCCTGACTGGACTCTACTGGGTGAAGAGAATAGCTCAGATATATCTTCCTAGGTTTTGATACAGTAGCTTGTATTTTGACACAGTGGTTTTTTTCATCTCTGTTTAAGTAGGCTTAAGGGCATCTTCTCAGCCTGGGACTCCAGACTGAGATCCTGTCTAAGGAATGCTCCTGAGGGACAATTCTGTCCCATGACATGGCTGTGGTCTAAGGATATCACGATAACGACACACCAACAAGGCTGCTGTAACATATGAACTTGGACAATGTGAGAATCGCTTTTGAAATTCTAGTGCCGTTCATTCTGAATCCAGTATCTGGTTCCCATTTGATATCAGACCTGAAGCATGCTTTGAACCTTATCTCTGTTCCAGCCTGATCCTGTAAACTATCTCCAGCATGCAAAGATAATCGGTTGTATAGTTAACCCTTCCTCTAACTCACTAAAATTACTTCAACATAAAATGAATTTTTAAACATCCTGTACTATCGTAATCAACTGTGTAGTTTATAGAGGACTGTAGATTCAGTATTCATGCTTGGACTTTAAAGAAAGTATTTTATTAATATAACTTACACTTTCAGCTTCATTGAAAACACTTGTCAAATAAAAAGTTTTTTTCCTCTCTTTAATTATTCTTCTGACACATGAATTAATTAGCAAGTTTCAAAATTTCAATAATCTATAATTTCACATGTAATCCATGACTTCTGAAATTTGAATTCCTCATAATATTCTGCATGCATCCCATCTAACTTTTCAGTTCTATTTATTTCTTATATGCTCTGAGCCAGGCTGACCTTTTGATTTGCCAGGTTGTATTACAGGTGATGTCCGTGTGATAAAATGTTTAAAGTTAAATTGATGCTATGATTGGTACTAGACATGCTAAGCACAAAAAAAAAATTCTAAAGTGCTTTGACAAAATCCTATGATTACTTGCTTATGCCACTTTGAGACATTATACAATTTTAGAAATATTCTTGTCTCAGATACTTACTGGAAAATACATGATCACTACATAAGAAAAGGTTCTTTCTTGCATAAAATAAATTTTTAATGTCAGACCATACAAATAATGTATACGTAATAGTAAATTCATATGTAGAAGTTAACAGGAGTGCAGAAAAGAACTTAATGCAAAGATTTCCACCAAGAGACAAGGCGTTTGGGGTAGGTTAAAGCACAGAATTAAAAACCCAAAGAGGAATTGTGGAGGGGAAAGTTTGAAGGTGCAGAAAATAGGTCTTATAATGAAAGTGCCTCTCCTACATCCACTGTATGTGAAATGTTCAGGATCTCTATAGATAATTAATTATATCCATTTGGAAGCTGCTTAGTAGAGTGTGCAATAATTAACTTTCTCATTAATGCAAAACCTAATTCTTATATAAATAATAATTACAATTTACACTGGAAGTGTCAAAGCCAGAGTGTAAGACATGTAGTTACCCAACTATAGGTTCCAAAATGGTTTCCTACAGTACTTCTGCAAGAACAATTAGTTTTGACTAAGATTTGAGCAATACCTTGTCCTCTTTCAGTGAAACAAAAGCAACAACAGCATTTAAAAATTTCTCTTCTAGCTCTTTAGATCATACATTTTCATTAACAGGGACCTTCCTCTTGCACTGGCAATTTGTAATGTATGTATATTCTAATCACCTGTGAACCTGGTTATGGAAAGTACTTTCATTTAACCTTGTGCTTATTGTTACTAATTTCATTGAGTTACTAATTTCATTGAGTTACTAATTTCATTGAGTACTAATTTCATTGAGTTTCATTTAAGATACATTTTCCCATGTTCAGGATGCATGTGTACAGAATTTTTCAAGGCAATAAGGTCAGCTAAGGAAATTTAGAATTCAAAGTAATGTATAGAATTTGTGACTTCAATTAAAATGTAATACAAAGTAAAAATACTTCCTGCAACTTGCACAGAAGATGGCTACTTCTGATTAATTTTTCTGATCCCGTCTTTCAGACTAAATATTCCTCAGTCCAGATCTTCTTTCATTCACTTCTACATTAAAAATTGCACAAATGCTTTTCAGTCTCCTGTTGAGAAGATTCACATTGAAATGTTCCATAACGACATACACCATATTAACAAAATACCAGCCAACATACCCAACAAAATACTGCTATACTACAGTGTGCCGCAGTATATCATTAGGGTAATTTTGTATTTTTTTTTCTAGAGTGTAATAACTAGTAAGTTGATAGGCATCATAAATGTACCATGAATTATGTTGGCATCATCATTTCCATCATGATCTTCTCTAATTTCCCAGTGCACATTGCTTCATAGAGAGTATTACAGCACTTTCCTCATCAAATATGAACTTTGAGTACGTCTGTATCATACAGATTAGTACAAGATTATAGTTTTCTTTTTTCTGAATCTGCAGTTTTTACAACTGCAGAAAACATGGAATAAAGAAAACACTGCCAAGTGAAGCAGGACACCACCAAGCGCAAGTTAGTTTCTCAGTTTTGTATGTATGGCATATTACAGTGAGACACTGGGCTCAATGCTGGAATACATAATATCATAGCTCATTCTGGTTTCAAAATATTTTTTCCTCCAAGTATTGTAAAATTTGTCATGATTAAACTTCCAGATCACGACTTTTCATGTTACACACCAGAATTTGCCCTGTTCCTTTTCCTTTGGGAATTGTCTATTTTTGCCCATTTTTCTCTTTTCCCTTTTCTTTGTGTGTCTTAGCACCCAAAGCATTTTGCTCTTCTTGTATTGGATATTGATATTAATTTGAGAATTTGCTCTGGGAACTTACGGGAAAGTTTGCTGGGGTGTAAATACTGTATATAGATTTTACAGTAACCATTCTATGTCTGTTTCTTCTTTCTCCATGGGTAGGTTGTTGGTACTGTCACAAAGGGATATCTTATGTGATGTAGGGATTTTAAAGTTTATTATATTTTACCTGCTCCATCCCTTTATATTTATTCTACATGCTTCTTTAATATTTAAAATATAGTTTTAAATTTTATCCTCTAGTGGTTTTTATTGTAATTTAGAATCTATCCAGACATATAGTATCTATTTATTCAATATTCTGAATAACCACATACATTATATTTTTTACATTTAAAAATATATTTTTTATATTCTTCTTCATTCTTAGACATAATATCTAGGAGGTACAGAAAAGTAGCTGTTGGTATATCTCTTATTACAGCCATTGAGTCCTTGTTTTAAAATAAAATGTATACTAAGTAAAAGCATTTAGTACTAAGAAAAGATCTGGGAAGAATTTCCACTTATTTTGAACTACAGCAATATGATATATAAACCAGTATTTTCTGTGCAGGCATAAATTTGGTTGCAGGTGTGTTTAGATTGTACACTGAGTACTAGCTATGGAAAAAGCTGAAATGTCTGTCGTTCAGTTGATTAGACGGGTTTAATTTCAAATTCAAAACCAGACAAGACAAACTACCCCTCTCTTTCTTCTTCCAGAATGCTCATATCACACATTTGTATATTTATATGTCCTACTACTATTCCTTCTCAAACAATGTCTTTATATATTTATGCCTACTATGACATCTTCAACATTTGTAGTTTGGTATTCTGTGTTCAATACACCTTGTTTTCTCTGCACATGCTTCTGTGGTCTTTTATAAATGTGGATGGCTATCTGGCTCTTGCAGATCTTTCTAAACATTGAGAAAATTAAACAGTGCCAAAATACTATTCATGCAAGTGTGACAAATATCAGTTATGTTAGGTATACAGAAGGGTTTCTACAATTCTTGTATTTGTTTAACATATGTTTTAACGTATAAAAATTAATATACATTATGTTTTTTGAAAGTAGACAAAATTTATTGTATCACTTTTTTCTGTTTCATAGGTGCTTGGAACAAACTTTAAAATGTGTAATTACAAGCTCATGTCCCTTATTTTTTTATCATGCCCTTTGCCACTTCTCTTTTAGCAGATAAAAAGCTTATTCTGCAAATAATATCAGCCACCAGGAAGTGTTTTCTGAATTTTATTGTTTCTGGTATTGAAGTTTCGGAGACATGTTATGTTTAAAACTTAAAGTTATTTAACTGGTTCTCCTTTAATGCTATGTACAGTTCAGAGTTCTTACTTGTATGTGTATGAAGAAGTGAAAAGAAATTTGAATAGGTTGAAGAGAATAAATACAAGGACAAAAGGACTGTGAAAATTACCAACTTGTATTTGATATAAAATTCTGTTATTTCAATTCACGTTTGCTTTCTTGTGAAACAAGCTTCTGTTCCTGGACAGACATGAATCATATTGATTTTATGTATGCTGTCAATATACATCTGAGAGATATGCTGTCACTCTTTCATTCACAATAGTTGGGTAAAAGACTGTTTTCTTCTGATTTTCTGCTCCATTGCTCTTGTTACAGAAAAGTTCTCTTTGGGATTTCCCAAAGGGCATTGTAAGATTAGTTTCCTTGTTATAAACTATCAGACTCCTTCATGTGCATTCTGCTGTTAAATAATAGTTTGTACGCTAATTAAGATAAATCTCATAACAAAACCACATTGACACTGTAACAGTTAATAACACAGTACATTAGTTGTTTGAACATATTTTAAGTTAACTTAATGGTAAAAAGGTAATAATGAACAAGGAGAACACTGAGTTCTAGTGAAATTACCAGTTCTGCATTGACATTTGAGGAATTATACCCCAACCCTGATTTTCTTACTATACTAATAATCAACTTTTTACATTTTTTTATGGAACTGTATATAAATTGAATATATTCAACTACTCTTTTCTACTTCCTTCTTTATAATGCCTATTTTATTTTCACTGAGTAAGATTGATGCTGGCTGACAGAATATACTTCAACATCCACTAAATAATTACATTTTGTTTCTCAAAACCTTTTTCACTACATGGTTGTTTAGCTAATTGATTGTTACCTATTTTTGCTGTTACAGAAGGCATTTGCAATTTCTAAATGGATAATTTTAGTAACTGTAGAAGTGTGTTTAAAAGTTTTTCTTTTTTTTTTTTTTTTCCCCTGTGTTGGTTTGATTCCTGTTGGCTTATGTTGGACCACAAATAGTTTGATGATGACAAAGAGTTCACTAAAATAGATTGCTTTGATGATTAGCAGGTGATGTGGCTGGAATTTTTGCTCTGAATGTGGGTTCTTCTCCTAGAAACTATAATTGTTTCCTGACTTTCCAGTCTCCAGCTGTATATGATAATCAGGGGGAAATAGCCAATGACACAGAGGTGAGGAGGTTCCTTTTGGAGGATTGAAACCCTACACATGGCATAAATGTGCTCACTGAAAGGTACAATCTTTTTCCTTACAAAAGTGATAGTGTTGGCCAGAGCTCCTCTTAAGGATCTGATCTGCTCAGGGAAAATGCAGCAGTATATGAGGTCATGTATCAAAGATTTTTTTCGAGTGGTTTTTGGTTTTGTGGATGTAGAGGAATTAATCTGTGTGATTTTTCTATGTAGTAGTTAGAACACTGTAATTTGTATGTTGTGAGAGATTTCCCAAGACTATATATACATATATAGCCAGATATATAGTTGTTACTGAATATGCAGTGGAAGTCAGCAGTGGAATGCAAATTTTCAGTCCAGGAAGCGGGTATGTTACCTCTATATTTTAAGCACAGTGTAGACCTAGGGGTGCAATTATGTAGCATATTCTGACTCCTCAGTCTAAAAATATATATAAAAAACTGTGAAGTAAAAAATTTTCTTTCAGTAGTTGCTGATATAATACAGTGATATTCACTAAAAATACACAGATGAAATAATGATGTGGAGTCCTGGTTTCTGTGTGTATGGGGTTAGCAACAGTTATTCTGAAAGGAATAGTGCACACATGGACAAGTAATATTATGTGTTTATGGTGCCTATAAGCTATTTGAGTTTGACCTGTTTTCTGAACTTTGGGAATGTCTCCTAAAAAAAAATACAGAGGGAAAATGGAGTAGAAAAGAGTGAGGGAAGGAGAGAGGAAAAATAGTTAACTTAATAAAATCAGTTTGCTGGGTTTACAGTCCTCATCAGATCATTCTCTGCTCTGTTATTCTATATTGTTGGAGGGTGTGGGAAGAGGGAGAGATTTGGTGATGTACGAGGAGGAGAGAGTTGTTTGTTTGTTTTTTAAAAAAACCAAACTTTATGATAAGACTTGCATTTATTAGGAGAGTTGAGACAGACTGTAATTCTTCATCCTTGTCTGCCATTTTAGACAATGTCATGTGTTACACACTTAAAATAGGATGTAAGATTGCATGACTACTGTCCCAGTGGGCATCTCAAAGACATTCATAGTATTTCTTGAGCCCATCTCAATGAGAAATTGATTTTTAACTAAATGAATATTGATACGCTGATTCATGTTCATACTGGGAACTCTTTCTGCGTTATTGATTTATGTATGGTTAGCATAATATATATTAAATATATAAAGGAAAGGTTGTAAATTAGTTGAACTGTTATTTAACATAGTACATACAGACCTGAAAAGTACAGATGAGATCATAGCAGAACTTCCTGGCTGTGAGTTGTAAAAAATCACATCTTCAAAATTCCATAGTTCTACATAAGAATTAATTCATTATTCTAAATTATTGTTATTGTACTCCCAAACTGTCAGTGCAGGAACTTACAGGTGTTAATTGAGTTTCCAAATCATCAGTGAAGGAACTTACTGGTTTTAATGTCAGATTAGTTTTTAATGCCAGATTAGTTTTTAATGAAGCACTTATGCTCTGTTTTACAGAGAAAGGAATTCTAAATAGATATTCATTGTATGATGTTATACACAGACAGTCATTCTAAGTGAAGTTGATTTGCTTCACTATCTTTTTTTAGGGAGTGAAACTCATATGCAGCTTTGCTTTGTTTCTGAGAGAACTTCATGATGAAATACAGACATTTAGATTTCCTTAATGAACTTCAGAAAAACAATGGGTTTTAAACTACTCTTCATCCAGGCCTTGTACCACTTTCTTCTGTTGGTATCAATGAGTTACTAAAAATTAATTTTAAAAAAAACTAGTCAGAAGTTACAATTCTATTTACAATAGCTAGAAAGATTCAGTATTTCAGTAAAACTTGAACTAATGTTCTTTCAAATGTTAGTGAAAAGTGTTGAATTTAGGGATATAAGCACGGATATTTTATATCCACCTTTGTATGCCTTATGGATTTGCTCAACAATAGGTTGTATCCAGAAGATTGTCATACAGGAAATTGGTTCCTTCTTTCGAAAGAAAAATTATCTGAATTTTTGAGACATCTTAATGGACTAGGTCTTACAGTACCACACTTGTTTTTATTTATACACTAAATTATATTATATATGTTCTTAGATGTAGAAATAGTTCTCCCTCTTAATGTACCATGAATGCAAATGTAAAAACCTGAGAACAGGAGTGATGATGATTGTTAAAAAGCCCAGATCTGTTAACATCCTCTCTGTGTGCATGCAAATATATATTCATACATTATCAAACTGCAGTCCTGGAGGTTTTCTGCCATTAATTCTTGTGCTGAATCTTTTCATGCATCCTGTGTTGCTGTTTGAAAGGGAAAAAAAAAAAAGTCGGCCAATTGTTTTAGATCAAAACAGGCTGGAGGCTATGAATTACGGATAGACAAGATAACACTGAATTGTATTCTTTTGCTAAATTTAGATTAAAGTCCCTCAGATCAAAAGTCTGATGAACCAGAATTGAAAAACATAATGGCTAATTCAATGGTACAGGTCATACAGTAGATGTAACAGCTGTGCAGTATATGCTTCACTGACCAGCATATGCTGCTGCTCTGAAAGAAGAAGAGTAAGCTTAGGACTTGACACTTTAAAAAAGAAGAACAACAAAAACCCAAGACACCCCCACTCCCCCCACCCCATTTCTGTGATATTGTAGTACAGAAAGCCCCTGTATTTTACAAGCTCACTTTGATCAGTACTGTGGAAACTGTCTAACAGATTTGAAACTCTTACTAAATATAGTCTACCAAAGTTGCATATAATTATCAGACTCGTTGACCTGGAGAGTTATTTACAGCTATGTTGTGTTTCTTCAGCCTTTATCACTGCAATTCTTATGATAGCAGTCATCTACAGAAACGCCACAGAACATCAAATATACTATTTAAGTGGTACTGATCATTTAAATGTGTATATTCTTGATTTCCACATAAAATAGGATTACATATGCATTCCAAACTATTTTATTAACAGCTCCTGTTCACCAGAACAATGGTTTTCAGTCTCTGTGAGCTTTCAGTATACTTGATTGATTTGGCATCTATATTTTAATCCTTCCTTTTCAGAAATTTCATGTCTGATTTAAGTGAAGTCTGTAGCAAGTAAACGTCTAATGGGAATATATGTCAGAATGTATGTAGTGTATTTGAAATAAAGTGCATCTTACCCTTAGAGTTTAGCTTAATTCTGTCAAATAACAAATCAAATCAAATGGCAGGATCAAACTTCAGCATTAAGTTTTCCTCCACAGTGAAATTGCTAGAGTTTCTTTAAGGAATGAACTTTCAAAGAGGATCAGACTCACTGGGTACTTTTTGCTACAGTGGTTTTCAGTGTTTTTTTTCTTGGGGATTCATTAAAGTGTGGAACATCATTCTAGACATAATTGAAAATTAGCAGTGAATGTTAAAATCTATTGATAGCTGACTATTTGCAATAAATACTCAGAAAACCTACTGCTGTACTACTTGGGCCTGATTTACCATTGTATAATCCCAATGGAATCACTGCACTGAAAAAGGAGTCTGTATTTAGTTTGGCTAATGATCTGTGAATTCCTGGAAATATCTTGCCTAGTTTGTTATCACTTTTTTTAAAAAAAGCAAACATAAAATGACTGGGACATTATTTTACATCTTCATTTTAAAAACTCTAAAAGGTTATCTTTTTCTCTTAGCATTAGGCTCAAAGATGCTTTAATATATGTCAAACTTTAATCATCAGTGAAAGTAAGATAATTCAGTGAGTGTTGAGACACTATAAGCATGAGATGGTAACCAGTCGCTTTCCTAATTAACTGCTCATCCTTGATAGATGGTAATGTGTTTGTTCAGGTGTGTGCTAGTAGGAGTTGCTTCTGGAGTAGACCTGCCCTGGCAATCCTACTTCTAAAATGCTGTTAACACTAGGAAGAGTAAGGTATCTAGATGATGATTTTCTTTCCAATATGCCTTCTGTTTTCAGGAACATGTATACAGTTGATACGAGCTACCGTGTATTTGCTGATTTCTTGAAAGTGGTACAATAGTAAAATTGGTTGGCTTTATATTTCAGTCCAAATAGTGGAAGTTTTTAATAACTATTAGGATCTGACAATAAACTTCCTTTAAAATGAAAGTGGTCTTCTGTAACCGGGCTATGGCTAGGAGAATCAAAAAATGAAATATACCTTCTGTAGCCAAAATGTGCATATGTGTCATGTGAAGTTGTTATATAACCTGAAGAGTCAGGGAGAAGATGTTTATTCAGCTCAGTGAACAAGTACTGGAGTGAAGTTCACAACTTTAGGACACTAAATTAAACATCATCGGTGCAAGAAGGGAACAGGCTACAGATTTCACGTACAGCCATGGTGATGACTTCACACAATTATGAAGAAGAAAAAAGTGTAGGAAAACTTTTCTAGCACTAGAACTCTTAAGAACTCTTTTTCTCATGTTATTAGCTTTGCTAGTACATTCTATTGTGCTGTTGTGAAAGCATATCACACTGATTTGCAAAGAAGAAATAATGGTGCCAACTCCATTTTACATAACAGTTGAAAGGGCTTGAAAGAGAACAAGCCTATCTCTTCTGTAGGTTTCAATATGTGTATATTGAAATAATGCATGAAAATCTAAATAATAGATTAAAAATTAATAAGTTCTGAGTTGCTGAAGAGATTATTTTAGAAATAAGTTTCTAGTGGCACTCCA
Source organism: Gavia stellata (assembly GCF_030936135.1). Classification (NCBI taxonomy): domain Eukaryota; kingdom Metazoa; phylum Chordata; class Aves; order Gaviiformes; family Gaviidae; genus Gavia; species Gavia stellata. The sequence continues at coordinate 24,481,230 of NC_082602.1, read as the reverse complement.
TGCATAATTTCTTCATTTCCCTTTGTACTCAGTTTAAGGAGTTTGTCTACATGCAGACACTGGGGAAAATTAATCTGAATTAATTTTGAAAGTGGTTAAGTGAAACCCTAAGTAGGGACCCTTACACAGAATCAAAGTAGCTTTAATTCAGTTCAGCTGAATTGAATTAATTTGGAAATGAACTCAGCTAAATTGAATTAAGGCCACTTAGTTATGAAGGAAAGTATCAACAGAAATGTCTAAGTACAGTTTATTCATTTACTTTAAATTAAGACTTTTGATAACTTGTTCTAACTTTTCTTCATCATTCCTGGCACACATTCTCAACACATGTACACTCTCCAGGTTTTCCCAAAAATTTTCCTGTGGACTGTAAGAGGCTCGTTCTACAATACTTCTTCCATGTAGAACAACTTCATCTTTTTTTGCTTAATCAGTCTTGAAAACATAGATATTTTTCCTCTCCCTTTTTCTCCATTTCACCTTGTTATTGTATTCTGGTTGAGTGTTTTCCCTGTTAGAGTCATGCAGGAGGAGTGACTGACCTCTCATTATCCCAATAAGAAATAAGGTAGATCATTTTAACTGTGGAACTATGCACTGAAAAATACTGTACACTTTTTAATCACATGGCATTGCTATAGCTGTAACATAGCTTTTAGAGCTGAGATGGGCATTTGCAAAATACAATGTTCAGAAATTACTGGAAAGGTTTCAGAGTCTAAATGCATGCTCAGGGTGATTTGCTTGACCATAACATCTCTGAGATGTCTTTATCAACATTTTCATACTGTTACATAATAGTAGCTTTCTTAGTAATTATCTTACAATCCCTTGCACCCTTAAACAAAAATAAAATTAAAATTAAAAAAAATAAAATTAAATGATAGAAGAAATTATTCAGGTATTTTTTATGATCTATAAACAGCAATAAAACAAAAATGCAGTAAGTATAAATTTACTGGAGTTATGTCACATAAAAGGGTCTTGTGGCCAACCCAGGCAGAGCACAGCATAAAATGTCATAAAAATACATATTAATTCCTCAAATTTTATCTCTGTAGAGTAAACAGGCATGTAAGTCTACAGAGCTGAATGAAGGAAAACTTAGCAGTGAGGAACTTCAGGTACATAAAATTTTCATAAAGCTGCTGACAGTGCATGTCAAGATATCCAGCTGCTTTTGTCATCTTATATCTGTTTATATTTTCCTATGGCATTGGCTCCTAAGTACTTATTTTGTAGTACAAGCACCTTATAACACTTAAGCAGCAAGATAAATGCTTGGAGCTGATTCAGTTAGACTACTTTTTGGTGGAGTAAATCCTGCTCCTTCCTGCCTAATCACAGAAAACTTTGCTGGCTATGTGGCTATCTTTTGTAGAGAGGGACAAATCTCATACTGTTTGAAAGAAGTGTCTGCATTTTCAGATTCATCATATCTGACTGTATTCAGACAAACTTGTTGGAATTTGTTGTATTCCTATAGGTTGTGAGACTTGTAGAGTAGGAAGAGAGTTAGTGAATCACAGAATCACACAGAATCACTAAGGTTGGAAAAGACCTGTAAGATCATCAAGTCCAACCATTACAAAAAAACCCCAAACAAACAAACAAAAAAAACCCCCACACACCACCCACTCCACACAACACCATGCCCATCAAGCCACGTCCCACAATGCTACATCCACACGCTCCTTGAATACCTCCAGGGAGGGTGACTCCGCTACCTCCCTGGGCAGTCTATTCCATTGTGATACCACTCTCTCAGTAAAGAAATTTTTCCTAATATCCAGTCTGTATCTCCCCTGGTGCAACTTGAGGCCATTTCCTCTTGTCCTGTCACTCATCACTTGGGAGAAGAGGCCAACACCCCCCTCTCTGCAACACCCTTTCAGGTAGTTGTAGAGAGTGATGAGGTCTCCCCTCAGCCTCCTCTTCTCCAGGCTGATCGGTACCTGTTATCCAATCCATGGCAAAGCACAGGAGCATTACAGGAGTAAATCCTGCTTCAGTGATTATTGCCATAGGATGGACAGGCCATCTTTCCTGATTGACTTCCCAGAGCATTAGATACACACAAATCCATAAGAGAAGAATCTTGCATGAAGGAGTTACAATTTCTTTTAAGACCAGTTACTCTATGGAACCCATGTGCTCTGACATCAAGTCACAATGCCATCCTCTTTCTTTTTTAAATACTACTCCTTACAATGTTTTGAAGAATTAGTCTTTTTAAAAAATAATCTGTCGCTAATTTTTTTTTATCCCTGCCTAGGAATTCCTTGGAACTTAAATCAGACCTTCTAAAGCCCTGGCCATGAGGAATTTGCTTATTGATTGAGCAAATCTATAATAACCACTACAAAATAAGATAATCAGAACTATTTTCACCCATTTCTCTTTCGTTACTTTTTCAATCTCTCTCTGACATTTTTATTTCTCTTTCCTTTACTGTGATGTTTATTATGTCCTTTTTTTTAGGATTTATTTTTCCATCGATTCCCTTTTCTCTAGAGTAAGGCAACGCATTAGAAACTAATCAGGTAATTTTGTTTCTTTTTCCAATAACGTACTAATGCACTGCTTATCACTTAAAATTATCTTTAGTTCTTTTGGGCTAGTTTTGAATTTTTTCCTTTCTTTTCTCTTGGCAACAGAAGCTGTCAGGCATATCTTGCCCTTCAGCTGCTTGTGATGCTTCTGCTTATGCTCTGCAGATAAGGTGACTGCCATTCTATGATAGGCAGAAAACCTCATGATAAAGATGGTTCTGGTAAGGGCTGAATACACATTTCCATTTTTGCAGTGCAGAAATTTTCAAGAAATTGGTGGTTTATTATGATATAAAGACAGAATGTCATCTACATCTACTCATCAACTGAGTGTGGCTCCCTTAGCCAGAGAAGTATTTGAAATGTCTATGTCATAGCGGTTTTCTGATATTTTTTGTAATACAAACTGAAAGTTTGGTAAAAGAATTATATTTTCAGTAACTCTAAAAATAGATAGTTATGATTGCCCAAGGTTAAAATTGTTTTTAATGTGGGATTTTTCAATTAAAATCTAAAAAATTCCAGTGGGAATTTTAGACATGATAAATGCAAAAAACTTTTGCTGAATTGTTTCAATAAGTTTTTATTGTTTGAATATTCTTCCCATGTTTCTCTGAGAAAAAAATAATACAAATACAATACTATACAAAATAGTAGGCAGACTGTATATCATGATTGTATTTGGTAAATTAAAAAGATGTTTGTTTGCTGGGGAAAAACCCAAAAAAGGCAGTTTGGCTTTTTTCTTGTATTGAGTGTTTGCTTAGCCCACAATCCAAATAAAACAATGTCATTGCTGGAAAAGCATTTATGAAAATGAAGATTCATCTTAACTGAGCACAGGCACTTACCTTGACAAGGGATGGTAGCAACAGCAACAAGGTAATACAGCATTACCTCTGTGTAAATCTCTGCAGAGGACTCCTCATGTCACCTAACCATTTCCCTGAGCTCCCCAAATAAAATAGCTGAGACCAGGGAGGTCCCTCTAAAAACCAATTTAGTGGACGTGTCTCAGACTCCGAATGTCACAGCTAACCCCACATTCACTGATGCTCAAAGTTTTGGTACTTAGACATAGTGGTTTCATATACTCACTGCTCTTTGCAACCACTCTCCAGTACAGAGTAACTCAGAAAAACTTAGTTAACTATGATAACTGATGGACATGACTTCTCTCTGTGTATCTTTATCCAGATGTACCTAAAATTTTAAACCTTTATGACTATTCACAGTGATGCTTGCATCCCTCGCTTTAGATAAGGTTTCTTCCAAAGATTCCAAATTACATTTGTCACAGCAATAATAACGGCAGCTTATGCACCTACTTGATGAAACTATTGGCAAACAGGTTTGGGGTAAAGTTTTTGGACTAATTTATTGGCCAAACACTTCCATGTTTTTCTTTGACCTCAAAGAAGGGAACAAAGGTTTCTCAGGTGACAGAATATGTTGCACTGTCTCATGATTCTGATCTCAACTTTCAAAAGACAGAGGAGTTAGAGAAGCTTGCATTATACTTAGTATTGCTACTATTTTTTTTTTTTTTTAATACAATGAAAATGTAATTCACATTGTTAGGGACCAAATCTTGTCATGAGTTCCTTTTCACAGTCCAATATAAGATATTGACAAAGGTCAGTATAACACCAACAAAAGTTATATAAAATGCTGAAAGCGTACAGGTCAGGTATTACAAGAAATGACCTGCAACTTTGAGAAAAATAATCAAATTAACTCTGAACACAGCAATATCTTTATTAGCATTCTACTTATCAATGTATGTATGCTTTTAAAATTGTACACGCACTGGATTATGCATGTAAAATAGATAAAGGTGTCTTAACTGGTTTTGTCAAGTGCTTTGAAAACAGATTGATGCTGAGATAAAAACTGCTGCTGCTTCGAGGACACAAGGGAAATTTCTTGCTTCAAGAGGATGAGTTCATTTTTACCTCTGGTAAATATATGGTAAGCTTGGAGTAATGGAGATGCAACTTAATTTTTTTGACAAGTAACATGCATCTTTGTGAAAAAGGGAGGAGGATTTTATTAGCTGCCTAGGTTATCAAATAAAGCTCTGTCAAAAAATTAAGCGTAGATTAACAAGGCTTCTTAAAATACAGTTTCAGGTTAAATCTGGCTTCTAATGAACAGCAAGGATTCTCAATGTTTTCAGGGAAATAGGATGTCATTCTGATTTGAGAGGTCTGTGAGAGAGGCATGGTACAGTCTCCTTCTAGCAAAATAGTTAAGAGTTTAACTTACTGATACTGTTCCAGTAATTTTATAAAAAGATTGACCTGTGGCCTTAGTATTATGAGAAATCATGCATGTCTACTATAATGGGAAAAAAGGGGAAATGGTGGTTGTTGCTGTATACCAGTAATACACCTTACCAGGAGTTCATGGGAAGGACTTCAATGGATAGAAAGTAATATTTCCAGATGTTTTGGGAGAATTTGAGAGGTAGGAGCAATATGCAAAGTATATTTCAGTAATAAAGAAATTTTAAAATTAAATACAATTAATAACATTATGTGCAATTTTCTTTAGCTTTCATGTTTGGGGGAAAAAAAAGAAACATGAATTATGAGATCAACATTCTAATAATCAATGAAAATCATCGTAAATTTTAGCCTTTACATCTTTCCTCAGTTCCGTTTTGGGGAAGCTTTATTCATTTTCTTTTTTCCATGATCTTCCAACAGTCCAACCAAGATAACGATATGTAGATAAGACTTTCAAACTTCACATGTAAAGTAAATTTTTTAGCTTGCATTGAAACCTTTGCAGCAAACTTTGAAAACCAGCCAAAATATTGCACCTATGTTGTGTACAACATTAACCAAGCAGCCTTTGATTCATGTGTTTAGTATTCACCTGTTTACTTTTGCATCACTGGTGTTTTTGTTGTGAAAGCACTAATTACTTTCCTTCAAATTCAAGAAATTCAATGAATAATTATTAGACACACTCCTTGGAGATCATCTCAATAACAACTAGATAGATAATTAGAAAAAAACTAGATTAGATAATTGGAAAAAAGGCACATAGTACACATTGAGCCAGAAATTCTTTTTATTGTTGAGTTGCTATAGATTCTTTTTACTCAGCAAAGTTTTTGTATTATTTAAAAATGTGCAATGTAAACCATGTAAAAATAGCTCAGCAAGTGCTCCATTAAGTTTTATAAATACCTATATTACAATAACTACTACCACTGACGTACGTTAAGACAAACTGAATAAAACTTTACTCATTATATTTCAGAGTTTTTTAATAACAACATGCTTCAGTCCTAAATATACAAATAAATAAAAGTGTTATTGTAATGAAATAGGATAAAAGATGTGCACATTCACATTGCATTTATTGCGCATAGTTTACTAGAAAATAATCATAAAAGCCCTTTGGAGTTGCTAACAAGAACTGACTAACAGAGTGCAAGGATTCACATATTGTACAGCTATCGAAAAACATCTGCCCAGTCATTCTGCCACTCAGATGTCCCACAGTCACATATTTAAACAATACAATAGCTTGCTTTTTGCTGTTTTGTAATTTACTAGTCCTTCTACACGTTCTTTGATCTCTGATTATTCGCGACGGTTCAATATAGTTGTGGTAAATTATATTAATCAGCACTTGCATATTTTTCCACTTTTCTTTGACAAAGGCTAGCTACACCACTTAGACACCCACAAGTCTATGGGACTGGATGGGATCCACCCAAGGGTACTGAGGGAGCTGGTGGAAGTGCTCACCAAGCCACTTACCATCATCTACCAGCAGTCCTGGCTAACCAGGGAGGTACCAGCGAACTGGAGGTTAGCAAGTGTGATGCCCATCTTCAAGAAGGGCCAGAAGGGGGATGCAGGGAACTACAGGCCTGTCAGACTGACCTCAGTACCACGAAAGATTATGGAGCAGATCACCTTGAGTGCCATTACGCAGCATGTACAGGACAACCAGGTGATCAGGCCCAGTCAGCATGGGTTTATGAAAGGCAGGGCCTGCTTGACTAATCTGATCTCCTTCTATGACAAAGAAGTGACCCGCTTAGTGGACGAGGGAAAGGCTGTGGATATAGTCTACCAAGGCTTTAGTAAAGCCTTTGACATCATTTCCCACAGCATTCTTCTGCAGAAACTGGCTGCTCACGGCTTGGACAGGCGCACTTTTTGCTGGGTAAAAAATTGGGTGGATGGCCAGGCCCAAAGGGTTGTGGTGAATGGAGTGAAATCCAGTTAGCAGCCAGTCACAAGTGGTGTTCCCCAGGGATCAGTTTTGGGGCCGGTCTTGTTTAATATCTTTATCGATGATCTGGACGAGGGGATGGAGTGCTCCCTCAGTAAGTTTGCAGACGACACCAAGTTGGGTGGGAGTGTTGATCTGCTCGAGGGTAGGAAGGCTCTGCAGAGGGATCTGGACAGGCTGGATCGATGGGCTGAGGCCAATTGTGTGAGGTTCAACAAGGCCAAGTGCCGAGTCCTGCACTTGGGTCACAACAACCCCATGCAACACTACAGGCTTGGGGACGAGTGGCTGGAAAGCTCCCCCGCAGAAAAGGACCTGGGGCTGTTGATTGACAGCCGGCTGAATATGCGCCAGCAGTGTGCCCAGGTGGCCAAGAAGGCCAACAGCATCCTGGCCTGTATCAGAAATAGTGTGGCCAGCAGGAGTAAGGAGGTGATCTTGCCCCAGTACTCGGTGCTGGTGAGGCCGCATCTCAAATACTGTGTTCAATTTTGGGGCCCTCACTACAAGAAGGACATTGAGGTGCCGGAGTGTGTCCAGAGAAGGGCAACGAAGCTGGTGAAGGGTCTGGAGCACAAGTCTTATGAGGAGCAGCTGAGGGAACTGGGGCTGTTCAGCCTGGAGAAGAGGAGGCTGAGGGGAGACCTTATTGCTCTCTACAATTACCTGAAAGGGGGTTGCAGAGAGGTGGGCGTTGGCCTCTTCTCCCAAGTGACAAGTGATAGCACAAGAGGAAATGGCCTCAAGTTGCAGCAGGGAAGGTTCAGGCTGGATATTAGGAAAAACTTCTTCACTGAAAGGGTTGTCAGACACTGGAACAGGCTGCCCAGGGAGGTGGTGGAGTCACCATCCCTGGAGGTGTTTAAAAGACGTGTAGATGAGGTGCTTAAGGACATGGTTTAGTGGTGGACTTGGTAGTGCTAGGTTAACGGTTGGACTTGATGATCTTAAAGGTCTTTTCCAACCTAAATGATTCTATGTTTCTATATCAGGCTAATAATTTTCAATTGTTAGAGATTCATGCAAGTCAGCCAAAGAAAAATATTAAACCTTTTATTTTCCTGATTACTGGTAATGTGGTAATGTGTGGGGAAAAATTCCTCCTGTTACCAACATTATAAACCACAAATCCTTTTCTTGAAAGGACTGTGATTAAGGAAGGTGTGCCCACTAGTGCTTGCTCTTGGTTTGTTTTCATTGTTGATGATAGCATGAAGAGCAAGCAATAACTCTATGCTGGTGCTTTCTGCTTTTCTTACCACTGCAGGTTGTAGAACATAGAGGTCTGTTGTGCCATTAATCTTGTTAGAAGTGGTCTGACTTTTTCTGAAATGTTTGCTAGATCAAATTTCAGTGGAAAGACTGAAATAAATAATTATTTACTTGGTGTGGCTGATACATTCTGTGCTGACCTTATCAGGATCAGAGATTTAGTATCAGTAAGGCCAAGTGATGGACAAAATCATGTTATAAAGTAAAATATAACCTCTCTTAAAGCCTCAATATTACTAACTGTTATCGGAGGTTTAAATACCCACAGTTTTATAAGAAGTGAGATATTTATCACTGCTTTTTGTCTCTAGAAATATCTACTTTCCTTTTCATATTAAGAATCGATGGACTCAGGTATGAGCAGGCCTGTTATTGTGAAATCATATACTTCTATACATGGTTTAGGTCTGTCTGATGTCAGATGGCTGTTTTCAAGACTACTTACAGAAAATTAGTTTGCACTAACAGAAAATAGGAGTTGAAAGTATTAAAATATATTTGCAATAGTTACCCTATAAATGATGTATCAGAAGTGTTAGTTTTGAAAGGGGTGAATAATTGATATGCAAATAAAATTGAAGTCTGTTCACAGAAAAAACAAGCATTAGAATTTATGTTAAGTTTTATGTAAATAATTTCCTTACTGGTGTAGTTGGCATAGGTTTGATGTAAAATATTTACATAATACAAACTGTAGTATGCCCTACCTATTTTCACATGGTGAGCAACTAGTAATCTTGTAGGGCAGGAAATCTTACTGCTGCCCTTTCTTTCATGTGTTTAGATTAGTTCCATGTCTTTTCGAAAGCTTGAAACGGATTAACTTATTAATGCTTCGTGGCAAATGACACCAAGTTGGGTGGGAGTGTTGATCTGCTTGAGGGTAGGAAGGCTCTGCAGAGGGATCTGGACAGGCTGGATCGATGGGCTGAGGCCAACTGTGCGAGGTTCAACAAGGCCAAGTGCCGAGTCCTGCACTTGGGTCACAACAACCCCATGCAACACTACAGGCTTGGGGACGAGTGGCTGGAAAGCTCCCCCGCAGAAAAGGACCTGGGGCTGTTGATTGACAGCCGGCTGAATATGCGCCAGCAGTGTGCCCAGGTGGCCAAGAAGGCCAACAGCATCCTGGCCTGTATCAGAAATAGTGTGGCCAGCAGGAGCAGGGAGGTGATCGTGCCCCTGTACTCAGTGCTGGTGAGGCCGCATCTCAAATACTGTGTTCAATTTTGGGGCCCTCGCTACAAAAAGGACATTGAGGTGCTGGAGCGTGTCCAACAAAGGGCAACAAAGCTAGTGAAGGGTCTGGAGCACAAGTCTTATGAGGAGCAGCTGAGGGAACTGGAGAAGAGGAGGCTGAGGGGAGACCTTATTGCTCTCTACAATTACCTGAAGGGGTTGCAGAGAGGTGGGTGTTGGTCTCTTCTCCCAAGTGACTAGTGACAGGACAAGAGCAAATGGCCTCAAGTTGTGCCAGGGGAGGTTCAGGCTGGGTATCAGGAAAAATTTCTTTACTGGAGAGTGGTGAAACACTGGAACAGACTGCCCAGGGAGGTGGTGGAGTCACCCTCACTGGAGGTGTTGAAGGAACGTGTGGACGTGGCATTGCGGGACATGGTTTAGTGGGCATGGTGGTGTTGGGTTGATGGTTGGACTTGACGATCTTAAAGGTCTTTTCCAACCTTAATGATTCTGTGATTCTGTGTTTTACCATAATACATAAAGAAGTTGTGAGAAATACACTGGGATAAGAGAAGAAGGAACCAGCAGTTACTTATCTCTCTTAATATATTTAAAATTCAAACTTCTCTTAAAAGTCATTGAGAAAAGAAAAATAATTAGTCCCTTTTACCAAAATCTATTTGATGTGAAAGTCTGAAAGTACCACAAGGGATTTATAAATTTTGGGGACCATTTCTTCTAAACACTTCAATGCACATGCAATTTTTTTTCTCAGTCAGCATCTTATGGCAACATGTATTTACTTGTCAGGCAAGCAGGGGAAAAAAAAAAAAAGAAAGAGATATCATTTAGTCTCCCTCTAGGACAGACAGACTTGTAGACATTACTAGTGACAATGAGGAACATAGGGATTGGAAACTGTATAAAGTGTTTGTCCACCTACAGTCATACTAAACAGGGGAAAGTAGTGAAAAAAATTCATTTGTAGAATGATTTAGATTTTTGTTATAGAATGTATATACATACATATCTCTGTGTCTGTGAGAGAGAGATTCTTGGTGAAAAGTCTCTTCTAGGGATTTAAATTAAATCTTACTAGTTTTGTAGTCGGTAGTGCCAATACTGGACCCAAGTGACCTCATTAGTGCTGTTGCATTCCTTTTCAGTACAGATGACCTTACTGGTAAATTCTTTGTTTTTTTTTTTTAAAAACCAAAACCACAAACAAAACAAACAAAAAAAAAAACCCAAAAACCCAAACAGAAAATAGTGAAGGGCTGCTCTAGATCTTTTGGATCATCTGCATTTGGCCAACAGAAAAATTCAAGAATAAAAGTTTATCCTAACTTGAATTTTTTACGTTTCAGCTTTTGTTAATATAACTGTAGTCTTGTTTGCAGGACTTGGAGTTTTGGTTGGTCGTTGTTGATTATTTTTTTAAAAAGTTGTGGATACTCTTTAGTGGTTAGTTTCAGGCCATTCTCTTCTTTCCGTGTTTGAATTTCAGTATTATCTGTCCTACTTACTAACTGGTCGAATTTTTCACCAGTTTTGAAATAAACAGTTGGGTACTTTCATTTTGATGTTTAATGTCTTCCAGAACAGTGTAGATAATCTTTCTTGATGGTGAACCCATCTGGGCTTGTGAGCCACCCTTGTAACCCTTCTCAGGCCATCGCTGGGGTGTCTTCCAATGCTTTAATTTTGTTTTCTGAGTTCTTATTCCTCTTACTGGTCACAAACCACACAACGGACTAGTTTCCTTTAAGAGCCAACTTCTTTCCACACTTCTCTAACTCTACAGAATTAGCAGGAATTCTTACTCCTTGTCTATTTCCTGGTCTGTTCTTGCTGTTAGCTCAAAGTAATATGGAAGGTCCTCTGAAACTCCTACTTTCTTACCCTGTATTCCACTAACCAGAAGTCATCTTCCTTGCTTGTGATATTTTGTGAATTTTGAGCTGTTGGACAGCATTTTCAAAAACAAACAAACGAACCCCCCCACCCCTTGTAACAGAAAATAACTTGCTTTGTTGAACTGTTGGAAGCTAAATAGATACAACAGTTATACTAAAGGAGGAGTCCGGACAATATGATCACATATATAGCAGAATTTATTATCCTAATCTCTTCCTGGTGAATCTGATTGACAAATTAAAATACTAGGTCTAGTACTAGCTGACTTTTCTTCCACAGATTTGTAAGTCAGAAGACACAAAGTTTTAATACACGAGTTGTTTTTTCACCTCTCAATAGAAACAGAAGGATGTATTAAAGAGAATTTGTTTCAGTCCGTATCGTTTAGAAGCAAAATTGGGTGGATATTCTTGTTGACTGATTTTTTTTATTACTGAGAATGATGTTATCATCAGAGTTTAGTGATGAGTCTGCATTTGCTTAAAAAGGCTGATTTTTTAAAATTTTTTTTAATGAGTCACTGATAATATTAATAATCCATCATTAGTGACCTGTCTTAGACATCTGAACTAAATTGTTCTCTTTTTTTTTAATCAGGAAAATGTAGCATAATTTTTCCAGTCTCCCATAATTTCCTCAGATTATCATGACTTGCCTGTAATTGTCCGTGCTAGAGATTGAAAGAAATCCAAGTTCTATGTTGTTATGTTTCAACTACGGAGATGTTTGTCACAACTGAAGTCCTAGAAAGTGAAATCATTTGCATATGTAAGGAACAACAGACAAAGCCCACGGGCAAGCTCCTAGACAGTACAAGCTACCCAACACTGTCACTAAAATGCTTGAGTTTTGACCTAAAGAGAGCCCCCCAAAGACTGAAATGGTAATTCAGTTTTCATATCCATTTAATCCTTGTTTTTTCTGACAAGAATGGCAGTATCGTTGCCAGATCCAATTGTGATAATGTTTTATTTCTGTGTGGACAAATGAACAGTACGAATTAAACCAAAACATGTGAGAAAACATGTAAGTAGTTTTATATGGAACATTGATTGAACAGGCTAGGTGATTAAGATGTTTGGCTGATACTTTTAAAGCTAGATTCAGTCTGGTAGTATAAATGTGAGAATTCCTGAATAATTCCATTTCTAGCAGACAAATACTGAAAGAATCTGTCTCTTTCCATAACTTCTGCTCCCCTGTGAAGAAGGGGATACACCAGAATAGCTACTTACACTCTGAAAGTCCTATTCTTACTTGAAGTTAAAGATTCTAGAAATAATTTTTTTGAAGTTCAAAGTGCACTGACATACAAAACTTAAATTAATGCCACATTGTTATCAGAATACCCTTTTCAGATAAAAAAAAAATAGGTAATTTCAAATTATTTTCAGCTACTTTTGAAAATAAAACTAAACTTTTTTTTCAAAAGATAGTGGTAGCAGTCATATTTATCAAGGAAGTTAGATTTTTATTACCTTAATCTTAAATTTCCATGGCATTATACAACCTGAAGAATTTCAATAGATTATGGCTCTCTTCTGTAGTGAGAACATAACCACAAAGTAAATAATCATTCATGCAGGCATGGCACTCTTTCTCTTTTTTCTTTCTTTTTTTAATTTAAATCCAGCTGGAAAGTAAATAGTAGAGGGAAGGTAATATACAAATTCCCCTTACAAAGCTAAAGATTTTGGGGTAACTGAAACTAATTCTTATGCTTGTCCTTCACTGTAGCTACTGAACCTAATGAAATAACGTACTGAAATTTGATTTAAATCTTCAATGTTTCAATCTTCTTACTTGGCACCCTGGTCATTAATCACTTTGAGTTATTTATCAAACAAGTTGAAGTTACAAATCCAACCAAAGCGGGAGAAAATCTTCCTCCTTTGACAAATGTAAGTATTGATGCCTGTTCTTACAAAAATAACTCATTTCAGGGATCTGAACTTGGGCATAGAGATACCAAGTCTGAACCTTCTGGAATGTAAGTGTTGAAAAATCTCTTAGAAAAAAAGTCTTCAGGGCGACCATTTATTTTTGTGTTTTTCTCTAGAAAAATGGTCTTCTCAAGTTTTTCATCAGAAATCAGACCCTTCATATCACTTCAGAATATCTTTAGTTTCTGACTGTTGACTCCTGTTTCCCAATTTATCTGTCTGTAGTGAATTCCCTAAAGGCTGAGACCATCTGGTCGTTCAGTTTATTTAACTGTTTCTCAGTTTTTGTGAGCCTTGAATTAAAACTGTCAGGCTCAAGGTTTACAACCATAATGATTTCTCAGACATCATTAATTTTAATGTTTCCAGGATCTGTTCCATTTTGCTCTTACTCTTATCTCCCACAGGAGTAAAAGCTTCCTTTCTTGTAGGATGTGCTTTAAAAGTGGATTAAAATGAAATGAGGTAAGTGGGGGGGAATCACTGAGTTGCAATCCAAATCTTTATCAGAGTTAATTTAAATTCTCATAGTCTGTATGTCATATATGAAATAGCTGTTTATGCATTTTCTTGCTTTCATTTAACCTTCCATTAAACATAGAATTATTTTTATTTTGCCAGTGGGCAAACCTCCTCTAATGTAGGTGGTGATTATACATAATAAGTGAACATGTAACAGTACATTAATTATTAACACATTATGTAAGGGTTAACCAGCTAGTCTCAAAATACCTCTGGGAGGGTAATAATTATTATTTATCCTTGGGTTTTTTTAATTAAGAAGATGAAGCGTGTTTGATATGAAGAGGATTGACTTAATTATTCAAGGGTTCAAGCGCTTTCCAGTCAAGACTAAATGAGAGATACTCAAGCAGAGAGGACCCTCCCTTCCCTCCTATGTCTCCAGTACTAAGGCCAAGACAAAGATGTGTTTTTTAGAATTCCTGCTTCAGAAATTTGAAAGAATGGTGAGAATGATCAAGTTAAACTTGCACATCTTTTGCTCTACTGGCAGAACTAGTTGCCATTTACTATCCCAGTGAAAGAGAGTGAAAAATATCTTTTTATGGATCTTTTATGATATATATTGTATGTCAGTCTTGTTGATTTTAAAAAAAATCTTAATAGTTCACTACAAAATAATACTTTGGGGATCATTATCACTGCATAAAAACAGAAGTTTAATATTGCTATAGACATGAAAGATAAAAATATATATATTGATCATGACTTTATCATGGTTATTTTAAATGCCCAGAGTGAGAACTTATATAGTATAGTAGCTAAATCACAGAAATGTCTAGGCATCTGTGGTGGTTTGCTTGCATTCTTGTTTTAAGATACAAGAATATTATGCTTTTAGAAAGTGGGATTGTACCATATGATAAGGTACTTAAGAAAAAGGCTAACACATAATGTGAACCTTGGGTCACATCATCTACTCCTCAAGTCCATATTTTCCCATTCCTACCATCACAGCTCCTTTGATTTCCATTGTTGTGGCCTGTATCACATGTTTATTCACAGAATGAACAAGATTCCAAGTGAACATGGTTCTACCAGACCTTAATAAGGGATCCTTTGTAAGGATCTCTGTACTTTTTCACATGGTAGACTTACAGTTCTACTTTTTGGTGGCTCTCCCATCTCAGGTGTCCCAGGAACCTGGAAGAAAGGTATAATGCTTTTGTTAAAACTTAGAAGCTCATCTAAACTAGGACAAGTATATATTATTTTTAAAAATTGAGTTATCTGCTGAAATATCAGCTCAACTGTATTTCACACTTTAATATTAATGATTTTAGAAGTGGTTTGCCTGGAGGAGGGCAGCAGACTCACAATTTAAAATATGTTAATCTGTATATAAAAAAGGAGAGTTTTAAGGAATATTCAATACACCTTTTAAGACAATCTCTTTTTTTTTTTTTCCCCCCTAATCAGAAATGGAGGTAGTGTTAGGATTTTAGCAGCCTGTATTATATATCAGTTGGTGATATCATAATAGCCAGTCTCACTGCTTAGGAAATCAAGGAGGCACCCTCATTCTTTAGTTAAGATAAAGTTGGCCTGCTCTTTCACAGGGTAGAAATGTGCTCACCCCCATGGTGTCAGAGGTGGAGGTGACAGGGGTAGTATTCTGAGTGGGTTACCAGGGAAAAGAAAATTCTTGGCCTATTACCTCTTCCTTTTTCTTCTTGCTAAAAAACAGAGAGAACTAATAAAGTAGAGCCACAAAACACACCATCTTGGCTGTTCCAAGTACAGCTCAGCTTTTATTACAAGGGTGTAGTTGGTTGTTCAGAATCATGCTCAGCTGCTAGACACCATCATATAGATTGGTTTTGTGACTTAGCGTCACCAGGATAATCATGACCTGTGTATGGCTGTTAATGGGGTGCAAGAGAGAAGCTGCCTTTTGGTTTTACAACAGAATGGCTGTTGTACTGTCTATACAACAGACAACGCAAAATGCTTTAAACATGAGTCTGGTATTTGAGCAGTGTTTCACCACAGTTGTAGAAAACGGCCAGGACAGGCGCTCGAGCATAAGCAGCTTCCCTTTAAAATACTGTGTGTGTATGATGGGCAGATAGTTGCCGCATTTATGTTACTGCCCAGAAGACTTTTCTGTTCTGCAGTTTCCCTTCTTTACTTCTAGGTGTCCAAGAATGTTCAACACAGTCACATTCTATAACTACTAGAAAAAAAGATCTGGTACCACATCTTTTGGAAAATAAAATTAGAGAATTCTCTGCAATGGGCATGAGACAGATAGAACAGGAGTAATCTGTTACCATAAAGTGGAACAGATGAAAGTGGGAAGGACTGCAAAGTACTTCTAGTTGCATAATATAGTTGCAGCCATGTTAATAATAATCCTGGTGTATCTTCTGCCTTTTGATGAGGAGCATACCCCAGCTATACAAATACAGCCATATTCATCAAACCTCTTTTTAAGCTTTCTTGTTCCATGGACAGATGAATTAATTCATCGTTTCATCTTTAGTAACAAATTTAGTAGCAAAGTAGACCTCTATTTCTTGCTGATCATTTTTGTAAGTAACAAAAAAAAGCTTGCTATTTATCTGTAGCGTAAGACTTTCTTCTGTGCATAAAAGAAAATTGTAGTTAAAACCAGTTAAAGACAAAGTTGCAACATCTTTAATGAAATGTTTTATTTCCTCAAGCTGGATCAGCTTGGCACATCTGTGCTTATATTTTTTTTTTTTAGTACTACAATTTACTAAAAGCCTGTGGTATTCTTGGGGATACTGGCTAATTTTTCCTCATTTAGAACCACTAACAATTTTGAAGAAATACATTCTTCTTCAGACTGTATATTGCTTTGCATTATCATAACAATCACTTCTTAGTTCCATGTGAAGCCCTTTGTATGACCTTCCTACAAGCACCTGTTGTCTTTGTTGTGCTGTCTAAGCATAATTAATGGCACTCTGCTAGTGGCAAGGGTTGAATGCTAATTTGTCATAGAAAGCTTGATAGAAGGGTTTTGCACTCCTTGTACTTTAACTTGAGTGCTACTGTAGCAGTACATTTATGTTTAGAAGACAGAATTATTATTTCATGTTAAGCATCAGCTACATAACATCCCCAATGAGTAAGACAGCATGGAGTCCTGCCTTCTCAATTAGAGATTACTGAATTAGTAATATTTAACATTAATACTACTGTGCAGACATCATGAAAATATTTAACATTAATACTACTGTGCAGACATCATGAAAATATATGAAAATAAGGTAACTTGTCCTAGCAATTTTAAATTAAAGCTTTTTATATAAAGACATCAATAGAACATGTAAAATTTCCTGTGTAAGTTCTTGTTTCATTGTAGATTTTTAGAATCACATCTTTAACTTGTATATATTGTCAATGGTATTAATCAGTTTATACCAGTGGAAGTTCCATCTGTAAAGACTAAAACTGTAATAGTTACATTTACACTGAATATTAAATTGAGGTTTATTCTGGGTTTGAGTCCTAATTCAAACTGTTCCCATTTCAATTTAAAAAAA
Organism: Gavia stellata; assembly: GCF_030936135.1. Classification (NCBI taxonomy): domain Eukaryota; kingdom Metazoa; phylum Chordata; class Aves; order Gaviiformes; family Gaviidae; genus Gavia; species Gavia stellata. The sequence goes on along the minus strand of NC_082602.1, from coordinate 24,464,064 downwards.
CTTTAACCGTAGCTTACAATGCAGTGTAGTCTAGCTTTGAAACTCTGGGCAGGCATATATGTCAGAGATTAGTGTTGTGGTCCAGTTCACCTCTAATATGTATTTCAAGCAGAGCTGAATCTGCATCTAATTATCTCAGTTAGTTGACTTAGCTGATTCCTGAGCTTTGGGGCAAAGAAAAAGTGCAGGAATTTTCCCAATCCTCTGCAGAAAGGAAGAAAAAGCATTCTCAGCTTTTCCAAACTCCAGCATCTATATCCTTTCAGATGGTGTGACCAGAGACCAGAAAGATGGAGGAGGACTTTATAACCACATGCATGGGCTAGGTTATGACCAGCCACCCCCAAATGGGGTCATTGTTGGGATGTCCCTTTAGTTAGGAATTTTCTTTGCTTTTCTACCTTGAGTATTTACCCTTGGACAAAACCTAGGTCTCAGGTTTACTAGTATTCTTCTGCTACTTCACACATTCTCAAATGATTGTTCAGGTGCTAAAATCAAAATCTCAGAGTTTTAAATTAAGGATTAGAACATAGCTGTAAATTAACAGGAATGTGATTATCTACAGGTATGCAAAGACAGTGAAAATTAACACTGATTGCTAGGAATGACTGGATAGATACTTCTCTGTTTACAGTTATTAACTAGATGCTGCTTGGAGGGTATTTGTCTGGTTTTCTTGTTTACAGGTGATAAATTATTTCTAGAATGTTAAATAAGCTTTACCTTTTTCAATATTAGCATATATTTAGTGCAATGCCATTGAAGGATATTTTACCACAAGAGGAACACATTTGCCTATGCCTATCAGAAAAAGTCACCCAAATGCAAATCTACGTATCTTAGGCTGTTGGACTGTTTATGTGACAAAATGCATTATTACAAAGCAGATTGACAGAGTTAACTTTATTCTCCCATGTTGTGCCTTATTAAGCACTCTATCTCAATATTACAGACTTAATTAGCTGGAATTGTAGTTACATCACCTTCAGTTGTGGGGATAATTGATGTGAGCTGAAGCAAATCTAATAGGCTTGACCTTCAGTCAGTTATGTGAATGGTTAAGAACTTAAATGCATACTATATTTACCATCTTACTGAAGGTTCAAACTGATCAAGTCTCTGAAAGAAAGAGCTGCAGAAGTCAATGCTGAGGAAGTCAAGTGCAGGGATACACACACTTGAAATGTAGCTACAAATTGAACTTTTTCCTGGACTTTAAACACCTATGTAAAAATACTAGTGACTGGAGCACATGTCCCTATATCTAGGGAAGGAAATACTAATAAAAGCAGTAACAGGGTGTCAGTAAAAACAAAAACAGTAAAAGGCAGTTTTGTGTTTAATGTCACAGTCTAAATATACCAACATTAATTAACTTCACAAAATTAAATCCACCTGCTAGTCCCTTTGCAGTTTTTGCAAATGGTTGTCATATCCATATTTCCCTCAGAAATTACTTAACAGATAGAGTGTTTACATCTACATCCTTCCCTGAATACAGTCCAGAGCATTGTAATGACGCCTGTCAACCACAAACATGCCTGAGTGTCACAGCCATGGTCTGGGCATGTTTTTCTGCACTGGGCAGTGCAGACAGTGAAAACAGCCTGAAGTGAAAACAGCCTCAGCTCTTTCACAACAGAATATCCTCCTCCTGTTCCCCTGAAGGTCTTGAGAAATCACAACCTATGCATATACTATGAGAGGAGGTAGGTCTTCTAAGGGACCTGTGCTCATTTCTTCATGTGGGATACAGCCCACGAATTTCAAAGGCCTCCATAAAGATATGGTGTTTAGACTGTATAAATATTATCCTTAACTAACTGATGCTGAACCTAGCAAAGGTTAAAGAACTAAGAACATACAAATGGCCCAGACTAAGGATTATGTAGTCTTTGGCAGTGACTAAAAGCAAGTGCTTAGGGAAGGGTGTCAGAACAGGGCTAGCCTGAAGATGGAGTGTCCCAGAACATTTCTCCATCTTCCACCAGTTGGCAGCTCTGGGTTTTCTTGCGCAGTCTTGACTAGGGAAATATCTTGTAATGAGTTATTATTAGGGGCTTTCTTCTTAGAGAAAAAGGCAGAATTGTGACTTAGGATAAACTATGTTTTGAACCTCAGGTGAAGCATGGATTTGGTCTGTGACTGTCAGGCATACTGTTTTACTTTTTCGTACTTACAACAGCTCTGCTAGAGAAGACAGTAGAGCACTGGACTTCAGTGGAAGTCAGATGCTGAACCTGTAATAATGTTTGTGTTCCAGTAAATGACAGCTGAGAAACTTTCTCTGAATAGAAAAGGAGATTTCTGAAAGTCTTACTGTTACTAACGAAAATTACAGCACTTTCAGTATTGCATAGTGCATATTCTGCCAAAATGGTATACTTAAGATCTGGTATTCGGCATCTTGTGTGATCTGATGCACTTGATTGAAAGGCCTGAGATACGCTGCCCTGCCTGTAAATGGTAGTGACAGAACTATGTCAAAGGAGCTGTCTCTCATATGTACTTGCTTTTTCTTATTTTAGGACCTAAAGAAAGCTTATAGTGTTCCTGTGTTGAGAAATGAATTTAATAATTAATATCACTAAAATATTAATTATTAAATTAGAAATAATTGTGCAATTCTTGTAAGCTCCTGGAAATTACTATTTAACATGAGTAGCTAAAAATAATCTTTCAAATACTTCAAAATAGCTGCACTGGCTTTGAAGTTACTAAGCTTACTCTCTAATACAATATATGGTAAAGATTCAGTGATACACTGTTTCCTGAGTTCTGTAGAAATTACCTTGCTTTTGTATAACTCTCTCTGTGAATTTTGACTTCGGGCTTTTATATATATATATATATATAAAAAAAACCACTTAAATATCTATATATGTAAGCATGATTATAGCAAAATTATAAAAAATTATGCTTTATCTTGACTATTCACAAATATGTTCTTGAATAGCTTCATGGTTTAAGAAATATTGCTGTCATGGTCTGTTGTAGGTGAAAGTTGTCCCTTACTCCACTGATATTTTGTTATGATTTGTTGACAGCTAAGATGAGGTCTTATTCTTTTGGATAATCTGACTATTTGATTTTATTTGGGTGGCATTTTAAAGATACTTTAAGATTGCACTAGAGCTCTCTTTCAGTAGGTTAGGAAATGGAAAACATGGACTAACATATTTACATTACTATTTGTTATTTTGGGAAATTAGTTTTAATGCTGTGTAGAAGCATTGTGTATACAATCCTATATGATCCTTTAGGTTCAAGTACTAGTGATTTTTCAGCTGTTCTGGTTCCTGGGCCATTAGTATAGTTTCAGTGGTGGTATAGACCAACTTAGAAACTCTACTTCTATTGGTTGATATACAGTATCTATGATTTTTTTTTTCTTAGTAGTTTTTTTATAGACCTTTTAGAATTAGTCTACAGATTCATTCTAGACATTCCATGGTCCACGTGTTGAAATCTGTTGACTAAATAGGGTTGACATAATTCATCAGCTAGCCAGGCAATGAAACTCAGGTTATTGGTTTTTTGCCTGTGAAGAAGGCTCAGACAGGGAAGAGGCAAAATTAGCTCTCTTCATATTTTATTTCTCTTGCACTAACAGGTCCAATATCTTTTTTTAACACATCAGCTTTTATAAGCTTTCCATACTTTCAGGTGGAGTACTTTTAGTTCTCTAGATTGTCTTTTATAAACCTGACTTGTTTTCTATCAAATAGATGGTTGCTTCAATATATTGTAAAACACAATTGCTTTTCTATAAAAATGGACTAAACTCTTCTTTATACCCTTTGACAAATTCATTTTACAAGCAGCTACAAAATACTGCATTTCACTCTGGTAGGCCATAAGTTGTATATATTGAGTTACAATACCCTGACAGTGGTCTTCTATATCCAGGAAGAGTAAGTGTCCCAGTAAACAATATATAAAACTTTTACCCAGAGATTGGTAGTAGAAATTGTGCTTCGTGTAGCAGTAGATCCTTAGTCTTCTCTGATTGTCATCTTCTGAATCTTCTAAACTGTATTTAAAAGGGAAAAAAAACCCCAAACCAAATCGACAATTGCTTAGTTCTATACCATTCATTATTTAATGAATAAGTACTTCAGCTATTTGAGTGAAATGTGGATTTTGATATTGGAAGCCTTTAATTATTCATATTGTTGTCTTCCACTCTGTAATAATGACATCTCCTAAAGCTCAAGTGTCCCATATAGAGAAGACTGCTAACAAAAGACATCCGTTAGTTGTAAAAATAGTCCCCTGATAATATTGGTATTTATCTCATGTGCTTGAGAAGATAACACAATCATTTCTCAGAAAAGGGAATAACAAAACCACTACAATGACCTCTGTGTTGATTTTTCTGTTCAGGCAGGTATTTCCTTTATTGTATTTTATTATGACAGGTAAATTTTCATTCTGCCTCTCTCCTTCTAAAAAGAAATGCCAAAGAATTAATGACTTTAGATTATTCAGTTATGTTCCATGTGATCACACCACTGTATCTTGATGTTATATTTTACTTCCACACAATTTATTAAGAATGTCTTCTTTTTAGAACAGATGCAAAACAGGCTTCAATATTGCCATCGACTAAATACAAAAATTATCTTAAAGTTTTATGCAGTAAATAGAAATACTGTATTTAGAAATACTTGATAATATTTCAGGAGAACTTCCCATGTTTTCTCATAACATGCGCCAACAAGACACATTTTAATGAACAGATTGAGGTGGAGGGGGTGGGGAGTATTTCTATCTTCTCTCAGTTGGTGTCAAATAATTCCCTTCCATCTGAGGCCACTAAATTGGTCAGAAATTTTTTTGTCTGCATGGCGGGGAGGGAACATTTATACACAACAAAGAGAAACATTTCTGGGTGTTAGCCAAAAGAAAAGAAATTGGCTTTTTTTTCTCTGCCTGAATACACCCTTCTTCAGAAAGTTTTGTTAAAAGGTTGAAAAGTTCGGATTCCCCCAGCATAACATTAGTGTTTATGCAACATTTTTGTTCCATTCAGTCTTTCCCACAGAATCAAATGATGCTTGTGGCACTAATAAGGTTGTGCCACCACTGTCCTGTTGAGAATTTTTTTCTGTGTTGCTAAATCCACTTCTTTTTTTGTATTCCAAGAACTCTCATTTGGAGAGAATTTCATTTGATCCATCACATCTTTGTTTTGCTGCCCTGCAATGGAAAATACCCAGGCTTCATTCTTCCTATGAGCCTCAGAATATTTTGATGGTCTTTCAGGGCAAGTACAGGGAGGAGAGAAGGTTGACGAACTCTGAGAAATTTTGGCACGTTTATAAAATGTTTTAAGTTAATACATATTATCTTTTCTAAGGCAGTTGCTTTGAAAGCTTTTTGATATCTTTTGGCACTGCTGATGAATTTCCAGCTATGAGATCCATATGGTATGATGGGAACATCCTTGGAGTTGAAGATTTGTTAAAATGTACCCTAACTGCCAAATCCTATTGATGTTGCAGAACGTCTTTTAAATTATCATTCGCTTGCGTGTAATCTCAAGTTAAGTAACTTATTTCTGTATTCCATTGCCATTTTTGGTAATATGTGAATTGTAATCTCTCCAGTCGGACTCTCATTGCTCACACAGACTTGCTTGTTAACTGTCATAGAGGGGGAATATTTTAGCAACATCTAGGTCTTCTGCTGCATTATTCACAGGTATCTGTACCTTCAGAAGACTTTTGTGCTGCTTCTCCCTACAAATTATTAAAAAAAGTATATATACACACAAACACAGAGTTTGCATTTTAATGCATAAATAAACAGTGAATAAAATCAGCACCAAAGGTAAATATCATGTTGCAAGGACCCAGAGGAAAAATACGGTGTTTTTTCACCTGAACTAAACAATTAAAAAAAAAAAAAAAAAAGTTTTGTTATGTAATCCAAAACCAGTAAGGCATGGAGATACCTTGGGACAACTCAAAATGCTTAGAAGATAACACCTAGCTGAAATTTAATCAAATCCACCTTTCTAATCAAAGAACCAAGCAACAATTTGTACAGGTTAGTAACTCAAAATGTAGATAGTGCACAGCTAATCCCCGAAGATATTTCCAAGGATAGACAAAGATCCTTTTTTAAAGTATAGCATGTTAAAAAACGCTGCTTCCTTGAATAAAAAAATTGTAATGGAATAAAAAGCTACCCTCTAAAAAGTTAGTATTTTAGCTTTTGATAAATACATAGTTTGCAATAAAGCAATTTTAAAGCTTCTAAAATAAAACATATTTACCCGCTATGCAGAAATGTCCAATTGGGGCGTTATTACCATGTAATAATAATATGCTTCTCTCCCTGTTACCTCTTCCTTGAGAAATGTGTACTCAGAAAGAGGCCTAGATTAATTTGTGTTAAGTAACCATTAGAATTGTCTGTAATGAAAGCACTCCAGTTTATGTAAAGAAGTAACTAAGCGGTATAAGCCATTTTCCTATGTGCAGGCAATATAACATTATATAGAACATGACTCTTAAACCGTTAAGATGTTCTTATGAGCTGTAACTGATGTATTAAAATATTGAAACAAAATCTGTGATATATATAATCTTTGCTTCTGATTGTGTTAGTTTTTCTATTCCAGTGCAGACCTATGCACAAGCTGGCACAAATTCATAAACACCCACAATGCAGCTGGGATAAATTGAATTTACTTTTCGACAGGATGGAGTCTTTATGGTCAGAATACAGATAGTTTCACTGGTAATAACTATAAAGCAAAGAGCTTGTCACGGTAGTTAGCACAGCGCTTATTTGTGCAGTAGAGGGATAGCTCTAGAACGGTAAGACTATTTGTGTTCAAAGTTGGAGTTTATTCTTCATATTATCGTTTTTTAACTTTCTGAAAATTAAGTTAAACACTTTTAATGATGATCTGAGTGCTTTGGGTGAAGACGCTGAGATCTTGAATTCATCAGATTATCTAGTATACCTAAATACAATCAAAGGCTTTTTAAAGTTCCAGTCTGACACGTGCCCTCTTCAATCTCTTAAAGGATGACTTTCAAATATATTAACAAAAGCTAACAAAGGAGTTCCATTTCTTTAAATTCCAGACATATGCTTTATTCAAAATTTTAGGTTTCAAAGTTGAAAGTTGTTTTTTTTTTCCTTTCAGGAATCTTTTTGTCATGCATAACTGTTTGTCAATATAAATACTCTAATCTTCATAGTTCTATCTTTAAATAGTGTTACCAAAAATCACTCCCAGAATCAACAAAGTGCCTGTTGTTTTTCATTTGTTTGTTTTGAATGAGTATGTGTACTTTGAATACATACTCAGCTACAAGGTAGGCTCTTTTTAGTTCCATCGTCCAAGTATACTTTGGCTGGACAAGCAGTAGCCTGAGCTGACCAATAGGTAGGTGGTAAGGTACTCTGTATCTCTCTGAATTGGATTATACCTTTGTAAACTTTCAATGTGCAACACAATTCCAGACATCAAATCGAGAATTGGGGCATTTGGAACTTTTGTTAATGGTTTTGCAGCATATCATCTACTTGTATACTAAAAAGGTGCATTATATGACCAAAGTACTCTGTGCTGTAGCAGCCTCTTAAGAGGCTTCATTCCAAATGTCAACCTCAAAAAATTTACAGTTAAACAAGCAGTATGAATTTCATTCCGTAGGCTGAATAACCAGATTTCTTATGGAGTTTGGCTTTGTTTCAGCTTCAGTGACTCTCAGTATGTTGGTTCTAGATGCTGTAGCAGGAGGAAACAATGAGGAGAGTATGGGGCTCCTAGTTAGGAGTCTCTCACATCAACAGTAATAAATACATCCTTCTTTTAAGTCCTCTTTTCCCGAAAGCTAGCTAGTGGTTCCTTCTCCCTCTCTGGCCTGTTGACCTGTCCATCGACCATGGCATTTTTTGGCTTTGAAAGTATAAAGCTCTTCTAGAAAAGTTATTTCATTTTTTGCTTCAGCAGAATCTTAAAAACAAACAAAATTGGCTAAGATCAGACTGCTTAACTACACAGAAAGAAAAAGAAAGTGGTAAATTACCCCAGAGGTATCACCTCTACATAATTCCTTCTTTTTGGCAACTTCAAGTATATGTAGTCTATCCTGACAAATTTATTTATTTTCGTAAAAGCCATTAATGATCACAGCCTTGCACAACTAGTAATGAACTTATTTCTTCTAACAGTTGAAAAGGTTTTCCTGATATCAGAACTATATTTTCTTCATTGCAAATAAGCCAGCTTTCCCTTCATATAATGAAAATGATTGATCACATGCAATATGAAACACACTTTATTATCATGTTGCTTTTCAGCCTTCTCTTTTTTTTTTTTGATTTAACATATTAAATCAGATAAAATGACTCTTGATGTGATCATTTGTCTTCTGGAAGCGGGATGCCCTACAATGGACTCTAGCTGAGGCCTCAAACTTCAAACAAAATGAAATAGCAACATTTTGCATCTTCATATGACACTTCAGTTCCCTGATGTCACCTATTTCAGAACAGTATATCCATTTTTTGAGCATCGAAGTTAGATGACTTGCAAGTTTCTGTTGAACTAACTAGTTATATCACCTTTGTGTTTATGAATGTTTTATATGAAAATGTAATAGTTTGCATTTGCTTTCATGAAATTTCTCACTTGTTCCAGAATTTATCAAGATAATTTTATACATTCTTAGAATAATCTATTCTTAAATTATTTAGAATGTTGATTTCTTCTATACAATGTCTAAATCATTCATGACAGTATGTAATTGTGACTGACCCAAACAGGACTTCTGGAATTCAAGCAGAAATGTTCTTTGCTGTAATCTTGTGTCAAAACCTGCTTTTTGCATTCCTTATTTCCAGCCCATGTGTGCTCATCTTTTAGCACTTTCAGCTTAACTGTATTTCCCTTATTTGCTTAGGTTAAGATACATTGCAAATATTTCTTCCTTCTTATCCACTAGACTAATTACGCTGACCAAAAAAAAAATTACATTAGGTTGGTTTAATATGATTTGTTCTTGACAAATCTGTGTTGTCTGTTTATTATCTTATTGTCCCCAGGTGCTTGGAAATTGATTTTTGAATAATTTGTTCTAGTAAATTTTCAGATATCCCAATTTAATCAACTAGTCTGTGAATCCCAAGATACGCTTTTCCCCCTCCTTTTTATATGTAAGTACTGGTTTTGCTGCCTTAATTCTGAGACCTCCCTCTCTTCCATATGTTGTCAGGCCTAACAGCTAAAGTTTTGTTTCAGCTGATCACACCTCTCTTAAATTGCTAAGTCCTGCTGAATTGGAAATCTAAATTTTGGTTTACTCTTTCCCTTTCCTGTTTTTTCTTGTCTGCTGTGCTGTCTCTTTTATTAAAATTATGCCAATGCTTGGTCACAATTAGTTGCTTTCTAAAGAAAGACAAAAAAAAAAAAAAAAAGCCTAAACTGTTTTAGCTTTCTCTGTTATCAGTGATTTGACCTTTTCCTGTTAATAAATGACCCTTTCCTGCTTCCTCTACTTGCAATTTTTAATAACATTTTCTTGGTTGCTTTAATGCACCTTACCTGTTGTTACTTAATTAGCATCTTTATCCACCACCCTACCTGACAAATTGATGCTATTCCTTTATAGGTGATACTGTTTATGCTCTTGGTACTGTTACAGAACACCCCAAAACACAAGGTCAAAAACAAGTGAAAAAGAATGGGAGGAATGTAAAGAAGATACTTTGTAATAAATGCACCTGGTATTTAGACATATTCAAGATAAAAACTGTCTCCACTAACTCTCCACTAACTAGCAATAATGACTAATGCAAGGACGAATTTTAGAAAAATAGAATAGAGTGCCAAAATAGTGCTCTAAAGTTAACCTGCCTCATTATAATCTCATTATAATGTGAAAACCACACCTCCTAGCTAGAAAACACCCCCAACCCAGATAAGCCCCCTACTCTCTAAACATGCGTATTGAATTAAAAGAGAAGTGTATCTTTAAGATGAAGTAAGAAAAGTATTAACCAATAGTTAATTTAGGGGTAGGATCAGTAGGTGTAACTAACTTTGTTAACTGTTTTAAATACCTGTCATGATTTTAACCAGGTGTGCATGTTAGGAGGAGAAATCCCCCCATGCACCCAGCGCTGCAATAAACCAATGTCGGCTTTCTAAACTATTATTTGGTTTGGAGAGTTTTCTTCGTTACAATTTTCGGTAACAGTACTGTTCTTTTTTAAATGTCAATCGTTCAAGAGATCTTGATTTAGACTCTTAAGTCTCTTCATGTACTTCCTTTTTATCTTCCTGTTTGGGATAAGTTGTTTTTCTGCCTCCAGAACTGGTTCTATTTAAACCTTCCTGTTCTCCTGAACCCTTTTTTTTTTTTTTTTTTAAACAAAACAAACCAAACTTTTGAATGTTTGCCCAAGAGATCGTATCTTTTGTTTCCTCAGTTTGTTAAAGTCTGGTTTGGGAATGTCGTTGTTCTTAATGTGCTGTGGCAATTCCTTCCTTTCCTAATATTTGAGAATTCTGATTGTTTTATGGTAACCTTCACTCAAACTACCTGGTCCCTTTATACTCTTGATCAACTTCTCTATATAAATAGGAATTGAAACAGCAGTCCTTACCAGTAGCTACTTACTTGTTCAGCTCTCTGAGGCTATTTCCAGCATATACCAAGAACTTGTTAGACGATTCATATCTTCCAGCATTACTTACCTAGCAGTTATGGTAGTTGGTTTGCCATCATCACCACTTCCTACCCTTTGATTGCTTCTGTTAATTACTCTAGAAAAGAGTCATTCATCCTCTGACTGGATTTGATATATCACTGATCCCTATCATAAGATTGGTCCAGTCTTCCTTCCCTTTTATCCTTATCCAAAGGTCTCTATTAGGTCTTAAGCTCACCTGTTCTTGAACAGCAGATAAATTATATTCATTATAGCTATACAGTGCATCTCTGCCTCAATTTTTTTACTTGCATGTACTTTCTTAAGGATTGCTTTATTTATAGCTTGAGGAGACACTGTATCACAGTAATATACTGATAGAATACTATTACATTTTATTTAAAAGAAAAAAAATCTGAGCTCATAAACTGAAATCTGGTGACTTCAGTGAACTGTGCTAAATGACTGGGAAGCATGTCATGATCAATGTATTGAGTACAGCATTTGTGACAGGCAGAAGAAAAGAGAAAAGAAGCCTGAATGAGAAAAGAGAACATCATCAGTCTTCTAAGGGCATGTCCAATACTGAGAAAAGGGGGGAAAGTGGAAACATCCCAAGATACTGATAAGAAATTGTAAGATCAGCTAGAAAGATTCTAACTAGTCTGAATATGTGGCATTAAATTACTGGAGACTATTATAATGACTAATTAAAAAATAGAATTGAAATCTGAAAGACAATTGCTTTGCTGGCAGAAATTTTAAATAGAATTAGGTATGAAATGCATGTGCAGATTAGCAATAAATATTGGCTAATTATTCCATTTATTGAGCAGATTAGAGGGCACATTTCAAACACATGTCCAGAGTATAATAAAAAATGTATGTACACTTCAAAATCTAAGTTTGCTTATACAGAAAAGCAAAGGAAAAATGAAGATGATATAGTCTAAAGATATTGCTTAGAAGGCAAATTTCCATTGTTCTGTACAATGCACATGGCAGTACATATGGAATATTTTCCTAAGGAGAAAGCCATCAAAAGCATACCAGGAATTCTACATTCCTTGTTCACATTGGGAAAATCTCTTAAGTGTTTTCCCTCCCCATAACAGTGAGGAGGAGTTAATGAGTTGGAGGGGAGGAAAGATGACCATTAAGTCTATGATTACATGAATCTACTGTCCAAGACGCCTGTTTAGGGTAATGTATAACAGCTGTGGCTGCTGCTGCCTATGGACTGCAGTAATGACTGCAGAACAGCTGCTCTAGTGCTATGAACCCTAGGGGAGGAATTTGCTCTCTCCTTTTACTCTGCAGTATGTAGAGCTAATTTACTTGGATTGCAAGGCTATCTAAAGTTTGCGTCTAAATACTTACTTGAAAATTAAATTTCTCTTATGAACAGAAAATTAACTCAAAATTTGTACATGGTCATGTACATATCATATACATTTGTTGTACCCATACAAAATTATTTATTTGGTTATATCAATGGTTGTTTCTTTCCACAAATATTCTTTGAAGTGTAAACATCTGTTTTATAACATCATAAAGGGACTCTTATAGCTTATATGTGGTTTTATTTAATCTCTCTAAAACCAATATGTATGCTTTTACTATGGTGAAGAGACTGACTTTTTATTGCCTTCATTACCTTTTTCTGAATTGCTTCCTAAGAATTACAGGTCTCTAACAGTAAGAGTTTGGGGGCTTGTTACATAATAATGTGTATACTACTTCATATTGTTACTCACTCTGTGAAAACCTCACTACACAAAATGTAGTATTCAAGAATAATAATATATATGCTGCATCACATAATAAATATGTAGTACACCTCATCAGATGAGAAGCCATCTAGATTTTTGGGTTACTGTTCTTTTTTTGGATAGTAAATATGAAGCATACACTTCAATTTTATAGAAGACTTGAGGATCCTTACTGCTACCATTCTGCACTTCCTTGGGGTTTTTTATCTACAGGAGTTTATTAAAAATATTTTTCAATCCTGGGGAATTTTATGTTGTTTCCTTTGCATTAGAGGCTATACTGCATTTTCATTACAAATTCATATCACCTACTGACTTCAGTAGGACTGTTCATAGTTATTTCTATACTCAAAGAGAGAGTTTCTCAATCAAAACATAGACTTCCAGACTAGAGTTTCAGGTAAATTTTGCCTTTTTTTTTTTTGTGTGGAGTTTGTTGTTGTTTTTTTTTTTTTAAAGCTTTTTGGGGAAAAATGTCATATGATATAGATAATTATGAAAAAGTACATCAGCATTCACCAAATATCTGTATATTCAAAATACCTATTTTTAAAAATCCAATGTTTCTTTCTGCTGCATTTATTATGCATTTTTTTAATTGTACAACCATCATTTCATAACATTTTTACATTCTTGTTTAAGCAACACTTCAACAAATAGCACTGAACGTTGGGTAGACATTGATGAACAGCAAAGAGATATAAGGGGATATGTTCTCAAACTTCTGGAACTGAGTGAAAACCTATATAAAGTATATTCATAATCATCCATTTCTCTCCAGATCTGAGCGCATATTTGATAGTTATTGCGAATTCATTCCAAGCATCCAGAGTATGGGGACTGGAGAGATGGTCTTTGATCTGCACTCATAATTTAAAAGATCAGTGACAGAAATATCACTAAACCCTGTGATGCTACTACGACAACTTAACAAAAGAGTATAAGTTTACTCTTTTGTCTACAGCCTTTCAAGTAGAAACAGCTCTCTGGTCCATTCCAATGCTTTTCTGTGAAAACAGTATGAAGTTTAGTGCTTGAATACTAGCACTTTTTTTAGCATTAGTTGCATTTGCCTCTTAATTTTTCCATTGTCTAGTCAGCCATCTCCCTAAGGAGGCTTGTGGAAGTATTTTTAGTGTACTCAATACTCTAGCCTGACTAGGATCACTAGATCACTCGTATCATGAATGCCTCAACTAGATACTGCAGTCTGTCCACATCCTATGATCTACTCAGCACTAGTAAGACCACAGGTGGTATGCTGTGTCCAGGTCTTGGCTCTCCAGTACAAGAACAGCATTAACATACTGAGTCAGCAAACGGCCGCAAAGATGAATAAGGGTCTGGACTTGGAAAAGATAGGGAGAAACAGTAAAGCAGTACTAAAGGTACCTATAGAAAGTTTTATGGCTACATAGTTTTTAGTACCTCGATGTTTAACACAAGGCACAAATGTGGTCTTTTGGGTAAGGCTTCAGACTAGCACACAGGTGGGCTGGGTTGTATTTTTACCTGCATGCCATTTTCTTCATGTTGATGCTTAAATCACCTAAATTCTTTGCGACTCAGTTCCACAACCTGAGCAATTAAGGGATAATTACTACCTTGTATGATTATGTAAAATGTCAATAAAGCATTTTCAAATGTTTAAGTAGAATACGCTATAGGGATGGAAAGGCTTCTTTTATTAACAATAGATTTTTGGTTTTCTGAAGTTTACTACAATGTTCAGTTCTTGTTGCATTTAATTGCAAATTAATTCATTGAGAAGCTGGACAAATCCATGAGATCATGGCAGTTAAATACTTATATAAAGTAATTTGTAAGGTCATGCTTGCTAATCTTGCAAAACTTTGTAAAACTATGTAAATAATTTAACTTCAGAATATACGATATGAACTTCCTTATTTTTACTGTAAGAACAACTACGGTAATTCAAATAATGACATAAACTTATTCTGTCTGACAACCACCTCCAGGGTGGTGAGTCACCATCCCTGGAGGTATTTAAAAGATGTGTGGATGAGGTGCTTAGGGACGTGGTTTAGTGGTGGACTTAGCAGTGTTAGGTTAATGGTTGGACTTGATCTTCAAGGTCTTTTCCAACCTAAGAGATTCTGTGATTCTAAGTGCAAGATATCAAGGGAAACGATTGTATTAGGCATGTAAAGGTTCTGCAATAGAAGTTTTGCATTCCTATTTGATTGCTTTTTTGTCAGATGGGGAAATGTTTTCTGTCTGTGTTTGTGCTACGCTTGTTCCCAGAGTATATGAACTGCATTAAATTAAGTTAGTCCTGGGCTAAAATTGGTTGAATTGTTTTTTCTTTTGCTGCCAGTGGTTATCTTTAGATAGCAAGATATAGGGGTGTGAATTACTTTGCATTACTTCAGTTAAATATGAGACTGCAAGTTGCAAATTCTCTCCAATAAAAAGAAGTGTGAATTGAAAGAATATATGCCTCAATCAGCAGAATGCTATTATTATTTTATAATCACTTGACAATTTTCTCCGCACATTCATATACTGGAGTGTGTACATCCTGCTCAGTCTGAATCCTAAGAAGAGCTTGTGGTCTTCCCCGATCTTTTGGATTATTTTTTTTCTTTTTCTAAACCTGTGCTTTTATGTCTTGAATATCAAGACAACATATTTGGGGGATATTTCTGCTTGAAGGATCAACAGATCTCTGGTATTAAGTGCAGATTTCCTTATCCTGTGTTTTGTAAAAGCGATGTTATTCTAGCTATGTCTACTCTGACTGCCAATGCCAGAATCACTCTCTGTGACATCAGTCTCATAATGTCAGCAAAAAGACAGACGTAATATGGGGAGGCAGTTGGGCACTTTGCCTAGCCAAGTGCCCAGAGGCTTGGCTGAGTCTCCCTATAATGCTCGCCCCAAAAATGCTCTAATGAGTAAATGATGTAGACAAACTGTGAATCCATTCTCAAATCCAGCTTCATGACTGCTTTTGTACAGTGCTGTAGCTCTGGCATCTTGAAGTGAGATTTAAGTTACACTTACCCAGTTATCTTGTAAATGGGTCTTAAATTGCATTAAGGTCTCCTAGAAATCAAATGCATGAACTCCACTTCTCTTATTAAAACATATATGCTGCTAGTTCCCAAAAAAGCTCTATGTCATGTCTTTGAAACCAAATGTGTGTTGTTAATTATCATTATTTATGTATAGAAGTTAGGTTTCTAATTAACCACAGTTATGCTGAAATCTTCTACATGAATCAATGTCTTTTGTCAACATTTTAATTTCATGCTAGCAAGTTCTACCTTGGAGCAATAAAAGTGGGGTTTTTAACGTGTTGCTAGGAGATGAATACTTTTTCTCCAATTTCCTGCCCCCAGAAAAGGTTGGACACTTTGTTCCCTTGTAGCCATGGGAGTATTGAACACAGTAACATGATGACGTAAATTCTGAAGTTTGGCTTCTGTCTTCTCCCTCTGTGCTTTCAGAATTGTTTCGGAGATTTCATCATGAAATGCTTCATGTATTTCTTTAACAGCTACTCAGTGAAAGCACTACAGATTTGGAGTAGGACCAAAACTGCTATTATAAAGATCTATATGTACATTGGATTTCTGGCTTTTCACAAATATATCATCTTTGGTGGCTCCACATTTGAACTGTACATCTGTCCTCACATGAGCGACCATTTCATCAGGGCTTTTTCTTCATCTTGTCCTGAATCTTTATCATCTTCGTACCATTTGTAGCTGCTTAGGCCACTGTTTAATTTTGGTGATCTGTAAGGAATGAAGAAAATACGACTCTCATGACAGAGAAACAAAAGAATTTTTGAAATGCCAAAATATCCATCAAGTAAAACTTCCAAAATTTAACTGGCTTTGTTTCTCACTAGTGAAGAAAGTATAGCAAAATTTGCAGCTTGAAATTTATATTCTGACTTCTGACTTTCCCTTTGTTAAAAGACAAAGTTCAGCATTGCTGGCTAAGCAAATCATTTAGTTTCACCTGTCATTTCTATTTCCTATTAACATTTTTAAAGAGCATAATTCTGCAATTGTGACATTATCTGTAGTATATGAATACAACTTCTGCTAATAGGATGAATTACTACATGTGTTTTTATTGCTTCTGTGGGAGTAATTGTATGCACCAACATAACCATGCAAAAATTCAACATAATATGCAAACAAGTTGGCAAAACCATATTCTTTGCTATGAAGCACATGAGATTCCAGGATATCTGACTTGACATATTACAGAATCACAAAATCATTAAGGTTGGAAAAAACCTGTAAGATCATCAAGTCTAACCATCAACCAAACACCACCATGCCCACTAAACCATGTCCCACAATGCCACATCTACACGTTCCTTGAACACCCCCAGTGATGGTGACTCCACCACTTCCCTGGACAGGCTGTTCCAATGCTTCACCACTCTCCCAGTAAGGAAATTTTTTCCTGATATCCAGCCTAAACCTCCCCTGGCGCAACTTGAGGCTATTTCCTCTCGTTCTATCTATATTCCCAGAGTGTGCTGTTGTCCTCCCACCTTGAGGACTCATTTGCAAAAACTAGTTTGTGATTTCATGAAACAGTCAGGAATGAATTCCTCTATCCATATCTCTGTACTTACAGCTATGTCTTCTCACCTTTCACTGAGTTTCAGTGGGTTACTAGGTTTCACTGCATTGCTGAGAAAGGTGTGTTACAATCAACATTAAACTGAGGTAATTTTCTTTCACACAGATCATGTATTGTCCAAAACTATATCATATGTAAGTCTAAGCTAGTTTGCAGTTCTGAGTTAAAACCCTTTAAATCAGTTCAAAGCATTGTTCAAGTCTGGAATATATCCAAAGGAAAACATGCATATGCCATGCTCCCTCTATGTCTTTCCTTTATTCTTTACATTGGCTCTGCATGGTGGTTCAAACTGGTGATATGATTGATTTGTATTTTATTCTTGGTAACGTGTTTCTTTTCTTCAGTCAAAGCCCTATTCTTAAGGTGTTTGGTTTTTTTTAGTTGTCCCATTTCCTTTTATTCAGTATTTGTATTTATTAGTACTATTACTTCTGCTCTAGACCATTTCATTATAAAGATAATAAACATGTATAATATTATGAATATCATAACGATCCAAATAGCAGATGAAAAATATCTACAGCCAGTTTGCACAAATTACAACTCATCAGTTGACTAACATGGGGTCTGAAATGCCACTGGAGTATGTTGAAAGACAGTGTAATTTATATACCATGCTCTTTCACAGAATCATGTTGCACGAAGAGAAAGACATGTCAGTATGTACAATTAGGTTTTTATCTGCCAGCCACATATCAAAAAAAAAAAAAAAGTTGTTTTAACACTAATTCCTCTGAATGCAGGCTTGCTGTAACTAATAGCTAATAAGCCAAGATCAAAAATTTCAATTATTGGCACTGTGTAGAGTGGAAAATTCTTTTTGAAAACATTTATGTTTACTGAATTTGCTTAGCTCCGATAAACTTTGCTGAATTATGGCTGAGTATTGGTAATTATGTTTGTAATGACAACATTCTTTAATTGGGTGATAAATTTATTTTGTATTAAATTATGTAAACCATAAGTATTTATTCCTCAAAATGAGATCTGAAGTACAAACAGGGACCTAACAATTACATTCATTGTTTAAATGTACCACAAGCAAATAAGATAATCTTTTCCTTGATGGAAGTACGCTAGTGATATTTTAAGGCACTTGTAATGCAAGACATATATATTAAACAACCATCTCCATTATTATCAGGTCTATGTACTTAAGTCCATTTTAAATACATACATTTTGGCTTCTCATATGCTTCAAGACAGGTTTGGGTACTGGTGATCTAATTATCTACAAAATGCCAAATTCTTATTAGCTTTTTATTCTTTTTAACTTTTGAATCCAGTAGAGTGAGTTCATCTTGAATTCCTCCTGCTCGATAGCTTGCGCGCAGTACATGTCTGAGTAGTTGGTCTTTGTTTAACAAATGCTGACTGAAGTTAGAGTCACATTTTTTGGCAAAGATATGCTAGAATTTTTTTTTTAAATCCATTATTGGTCTTCTAAGGAGATTATATAGAGAGATATACATATCTATATATATGGCATGTGAATTTTTTCAAAGTGTGAAAGCCTCCATCTTTGCTTAAGCTTGGAAAAGTTTGATATTGCTACTTCTCCTGCACAACTTTTAAGGCCTGCAGCTTTCTCTCACGTGCAAAAGTACTAACAATATTGAATGCCAGAGCTGTGCAGACCAGTCAGTGCTCAGTGATATACCATCTCAAGTGAGTATGCTTCTATATCAATGCCTCTGTAATCTGTATTTATCTAGCCATCTGATATTCTCACCAAGATGTGTCATTACTGAATTTAAGGTAAAGTGCAAAGGCACCAGTGTCTTCAGAAGTGATTGTAACTGTTTTATACCTAACATTCAAGGCAAGGGTTTTATGCCAAATAACTCATATGTCTGCCTCTTCTTGAGATGATTTGAGAACTTTATCAGTGGTCTTCAGTTAGGTGAAAGCAGAGGTGCTCAGCTGTGGTTCAAAATATTTTTTTGAATGGCTTAACTCTGCAATCCCTTCTTCTCACCATCCTTTGGCTTAATGAGCCTTGACTTCCTATACAACATTTGCCTGTGGTTTTGTTTCTTGTGACTTGCACCTGCATTCCCAAAGTCAAAGTTTACATTAAACCTTTCCCATACCATCTTGCATCTTCTATTGGTGTTGCCTCTTAAATGTCCAAGACTGTATCAGTCCCATCACTTACTGCACTTGTGCATAGTACCAATGAGGAAGGATGTATCACAAGGTCTGCAAATGCCTTTTAACACCATTCATACATTGGATTAAGACTTTTGCTGTCAATATGACAGACAGAGAGCTTTAGGCTGGTTTACTCACATTGTATACCAGCTACCTGAGATTAATTGTCTTGTTTGTTTTATGTAGTGATTGACTGAAGCATTGTCAGGACCAGGAATTATGGTTTTACTGCGTGCATGCCAGTACTTCTCTGACATGCAACTCTTGTGCAACTAACTTTTCTATCCTCAGATTTCTTTACTACTGCTATTTATACTTAAACATATCATATGGTTCTGTTTAGACTTCTGTGAGGGAGTATCACACTCAAGGTACGTCCTGAACTCACCATAAGCAAGATGACATACAGCATTTTCTTGGTCTTTTTAAATGCTAAGTGTTTGCAGGTCTGCTTCAGTTTATTAGGAATTACTCAGTATCACACCTCCTAATTGTCCCAGGTGTTTTAATGCTCACCAGTTATGTAGTATCATGCTGATGGCACTAAGTTTGAAAACTCTGGAGTCTGATTGTCTTTATTTGTTGTCCTCTCAGTTTTCTCTGATTTTTACCATATGATATGGAGATTCAATCAGAAAACAGATCCTCCATCTTAAGATGGGCATACGCAAAGGATAACTGATCAAGCACATAGCAGGCTATCTAGTATCCTGCCTAATTAAAATTAGATGTAGTTGCTACAACCATTATCTGTTAGACAATTGAGGACTACTTTAATTGTGAATGCTTCATGAAAATGACAAAGTATGCATAGACCGATTATACATGTAAGTACCAGTTCAAATAGATAACATACATAGAAACTACAATAAAAATAAAAAACATCATCTAAATAACAGCAAAAGTAAGAGAAACAAAAATGTTTGATGACATTCAGTTTTCATTTTGTAATTCCCAAGAAAGCAACTCATATGAAAAAATAATCACATACAGAAAGGCCTAATTAAGTCACATAGATGATTCTTTCTGACCCAGATGTAGTCAACTTAAGTACCCTAGAAAGTGCCAGTTGCCAGCACAACTTAGTGGTTATTTCATACAGCCTATTGGATAAATTCAAAATCATAGTATAAATATAGGTCTAAATCTGCATCTCCAAAGCTTTGAATCCAATGTATACCCACTAATTTGGCATCATGTAAATGCGATGGGCAAAATGATGCAAAGTCAAACTGCAGCTCACAAAGAACTCATGTGGGCCTTAAATAGAATTTATTTTAATTTTTAAGTACCAGAAAACTGTGTGGGTGTGGATTTCCCATCAATTTAGATTTTTCTCATAAACAAGGTATACAACTGTGCTCAGAGTTTCATTTTTGTCCCAAATTTTCCAGTTAAAATGTGAGCAATTGAACTTCTCCCAAAACCCATTCTAACCATGCTTCATTATAATTAAGAATCCTTGGATACCAAGCACTGATCAGATGTGTAATAGAAAATATCTCTCTCTGTGAAGGTTTCCACTATTAACTTTGTGTCAGCATTCTGATTTTTCTTAAGAAATGCCATATTTATTTCATGGGCTTAATTACTAGGTTTGGTGGAAGATTTGAACATGATTTTTGACCCCACTATTGTTTTCCTGATCTTGAATATTGTGCGTGTCATAACAGTTTTTTAAATCCTTATAAATTCCTAGAAAGGGAACACTGTAAACTGTTAATTTGAAAAGAAAATTTTCAGTTGTACAAGCAGGATAATTTTCCCCAAGGCACAGTCTGTTTATTTGTAACTGCTATGAAAATCTCTGGTTTTTGCATATGCATATCAGACATAAACCCCATATGTAGTCTGTAATAAATAGTGCAAGAGATCGAAGCAGTGTTAAGGTGGAGATAGCTCAAGTTTACCTTTCATCAGACCCTCAAAGACAGATGCATTCAGACATCTTCAGAAAAAATATTTTTATTTTACATACAAAGGAATCATTTCCCAATATCTTCATACGAAATTATCACTGAACGCAATAAAGACATGTTTCTCACCAATAACTAAAATTTGAAACATGAAGTATCTTGTTTTGAACCCAGATTAGAAGCACGCTAACTATGCAATGGTATTAAACCTTGAGAAACAGAAGAAGAGTAAATGAAATACTAGTCTCCCTGAAGTCAAAGTAAAATTCGTATGCACTTCAGTGTAGCCAGAATTTCTTCTTCTGTGCTTCTTTTAGTAAAATCTATCATTATATAAATTTGTTAGACCTTAAATGCACCACACAAATACAAGACAAGAAAGAGAAATAGTTGTAATGTTCTTTATGCCAAAGCAGCATTATCCCTAAGCTGCAGACCTGTAAAGATACCTGAAGTAGTTAAAAAGGAAGAGAATAATGTAGTTAACATTTAAAGTAAAATTTAGGTGTGCTAAATCTTGGACGTGAGATTTAAGATAACTGTGCACACTCTAATCACCATCTTTGCTGGCAGCTATAAAAACAGTATGCAGTATATCAGTTATAGAACCTATCACTGAGTGCAGCAGACAGATGGAAGAGGTATGGGGGACAAGACCAAAATTAATTCAGCAAAAGAATGTAATTAAATATACTTTGTCTATTCCTAGCTCTCATTTTCTCTGTGAACTTTGCCTTCTGTCTTCTGGGTGTCCTTTTTCCAGTTCTCTTGTTTTAACTCATCCCAATCTTCAGATATGTTAGCTATTCCTTATGAAAATAAGGACCAGTTAATGTGTTCTTGTACAGCACTTTGAATCTGTACCAGTAATTAAACTTTTTTCTGGACTAAGCCATTATCAGTTGTCAAGTACTTTAAAGTATGGGTTTGTATATTTAAACCAAAACCTGATTTTTTTAACAGCACAGGTTAGGCCACTACTGACACTGCTGTCTTAAATGGGTTTTTTGTAGTTTCAACTGAT
Organism: Gavia stellata; assembly: GCF_030936135.1. Classification (NCBI taxonomy): domain Eukaryota; kingdom Metazoa; phylum Chordata; class Aves; order Gaviiformes; family Gaviidae; genus Gavia; species Gavia stellata. Next base: position 24,441,880 of record NC_082602.1, on the reverse strand, counting down.
TGGACACTGCTGAACAAGTCTGGTGATGCACAAGTTGAAGCAGAAGCCAGTTTGCTCTGTCTTTTGCTGTATTATATCTGGGCTGATGAAAATACAAAATCAGAAATAATGCCTTGGCACCAAACTAAGAAATTGCATCCTGAATAAACATGATTAAGACTCAAGATGTTGATTAAAACAAGGCTATTTTAGCATAGTCCTTTTCTTTTTTGAGTGGAATTTCATTTCAAATACTCATAATTTAAAGCTGAAATCAGCTAGTTAGTTACTAAGACTGTACTAACTGTGTAAAATTAAGTCATCTGTCAAAAATTATGCTATGACAGTTTATTTCTAATTCTTGAAACTGATAGTATAGTGAAAGGAACTTCGGGGGCTTAATGCACTGTAGGTCCAAAGCACAATTAAAGGTTTAATCACCTCTGTGCTGGTTGTGGCTGGTAAAATCTCCCAGGCGATTTGTGTGAACCATTTTATACTTCCATTTTGGTTATGTAGGCACTAGTTTCAAATCACTGTATTACTGAACTGCCTTGTAACATTTGGATAGTTCATTTCTGAGCTATCCATTACTGATGAAGTAGACCATAGTGTTTCCATAGAGATGATCCCTCTCTTTTATTTCTTGTCATATAATCCTCCATGCAATACATTAAATACTGTAACAGAACAGTGGGCAAAATTCTTCTGACATCTACCCCGTGATTTTGAGCTTCAATATTGTGCATTCCTATGAGAATGGTGATCCTTTGATTCATGTTTTCAGAAAATTAGAATATTGTGAAACAATATGTAAGTATAGGATTAGTTTTCCCTTTTAACTGGTCCATTGTTGAAGTGCTAGTAAACCGTATAGTTTGTTGTCTGGGTCATAGGTTTCAAGAAAGGACGTTAAAATTGTGGGTTTGAACTTTCCACTTAAATTCAGAGTGTGGGGTTTTCTTAATGAATGTCAGTTGTTTAGCTTGGGGGAGCTAAAGGATGGGCTCAGGAGCTTACAAAAGGGGCAGAACCTTTGTAATACTGGACATATGTTAGTGTGATCTGCAATGAGTCGATGTAATCACTAGGCTAGCAGAGCCAATGGGTATATCAAATAAGGTAGAAGGTATCTACATGAAAATGACAACCTTTTTAGGTCTGTGGAAAAACAATTTCAAATGCAAGTTTATTTCATATCAGAGACATTTTGTACCCCATTGTAGTATTGAGAGGAAGCCTGCACTCCTGATTTGTTTCAACTGCTCATGGTGTGACTCTGACAGCTGGTTACTATGAGGTAAACAAAAGCATCTGCACAAACCCATGGCTTTCTGGATGTCTGTCTTACCTTGCAGTGCATGTGAAGTTATTTACTGCTGAATAGAGACAAGAAAATCAATTGGTCATTTACCATGTGAGCAAAAGGATGCACACTGGAGGTTCTTCTGGATTGAAACATATATTATACATTTGTTCTCTAGCCTGTCATAATCCATGTAGCCATCCCCTCCATCACTGTTTTGCCAAAGTAAAGAAATTCAGTTTTCAACAATAAATGATTCGATCTTACACAAACTTTAGCCTACACCCAGTGCTTCTGCCTCTTTCAATACCAGTGGAAGTTGCTCATTGATTAAGCAGGAAAGACCCTCAATGTTTAGGATAAGCAAACCTACTTGTTTCTGAAAATTACAGCAAGTGAAAATACGGAGTCTACATTTGAAATCATGCAATATTTTTACAAACTACTCTATGTTCACTGAGAAGCAGAAAAGAGACTGCAGCTAATCCTTAACAGCTGTAAATTAGCATAGTAGCATAAATTTGAGTGGCTGATGATCTGCGCCATTCTTTCTTGAACTGTTAATATTATATAGGTGGCATTTATCAGTATTTCCTGAGTGAACAGTACATGTTTTCTCTTTCTTTAAAACAATGGGCAGATATTAACTTGCATGCATTCTGTTTGTTTTGTTAGTTGATTTTGTTTCCACAAGGTATATACTGGCAAGTGATAATTAATGTTCACAGTATGAAATTACTAACTCTCCTTCACACCCAACAGGCAGGATGTGTGCTGTACAGCAAACTGCAAAATTAAAACTTTTTTGTGAATCAGACTCTGCCAGAGTTACATCTAGCTGTAGCTTTTGCTTGGTGCAAATCCAGCTATATTATTTGACTAAAGTTTATGGTACATTTTCAACAGGGTATCAAGTTACTGCAAAATGTATATTGCACATGCCTTGCATATATAGGATCTTTCGCTGTTGCTTTTTTTAATTGAGTGTATGAAAAAGTACTTTTTCAGCTATGCTAAGAAATTATTTTACAATTAAAAACATGGCTCTTTCCAGTTTTTCTATTGTTTAACTTTCAATTTTATATTTAATATGCTATTTTATACAAATGGTTATCTATATGTATTTTAAAGAGATAGAGTAGGGCTTTACATGTAACATTTTTTTTTAAATTTCAGGTTAAGAAATCTATTGTTAAATAATGCTGTGTTAGCTTCATAACCAATTGTTTTATTCATTGAATTGTGTCCAAGGAAGCAATACTGTCTGAAAAGAAAGTATAAAGTTTACTGCAGCTGTCAAAATTATTCTAATAAGCACCATGGAATTATAAGTATTAGTATAAATTGTACCTATACACTTATAAAAGATGATTATGGAAATTAATTTAAGTAGAAATATAATCATATTATTCATATATATACCTAAGAATGTGAAAAGATAATTTTTCAAGAAATATAATTAAATAACTCAGAATAATATGGTAATTACATTAATGAGAAGCCCACTGATTTGTAAATTCTGTAGGCCTGAACACTATCCATGCAGTCTTAAAAGTCTAAAATATCAGTTTGTTGCATGGTAGATAGATGTTTGATTTGCAAAGAGTCGTTGCAGAAGTGCAATGGTGCTGGCTGCTTGCCCCATTGGTTAATCAGACTCTAGATTTCATAAAATATGTTTTCACTCGTTTGAGACTTTCTCTCCTTCTTTCATAAAAAGTAAAGGTTTTAGATATTAATGCTTTGTAGTGCTTCAGAATTAAAACCTGAGTACACAGCTATAGTATTGCAGATATGTCTGACATTATTTCAAAGGAAGAAAAAGAGAAAATAAATTTGAGAAAAATGAGTGATGGATGGAATTCCTCATTCATCCTCAGCTGTTGCAGCACCTTTCTTTGGATAGGATCACTGTAAGATACCAAGCCATGGAGTGTCTCTGAGCTGCACTGAAACTAGTGTTTTACATTATGGTGGGGATTTTATGTTAACCATAAGCAACAGAAATATTAGTAAGTTTGTTGAGTAGCAGAAGAGCACTGTGTACATTATTAGATTGTAAAGACTGATTAAGCTTTTGAAAAGGGGACAAATTCTGATGCCTTTTCTAAAAATCATGAATGAAAAAAGCATATAGAAGCCTAAGTAGAAAATAAGAAAAAAAAATTTGTCACTTTTAAAAACCCTTTTTTGTCCCTTATAATGTTCTGTTCTAAACCATCCGTGAGATACGCAAAGATAATAAATGCAAAAATTTTGCTTTAGATATTCAAATTGGTACATACAACAATTCTTGCCTGCAGACTCAATTTTACTGTCGACTTCTCTCCACCTTAGATAATTATGGACTTCTCTCCGGAACTCTCAGTTCATTATGTACTCACCTATCTAAAACACAAAGTTTGAAATGGCTTAATTGTTTCAGTCAACCTAGTCTTAAAAATATCCTACTTGATTATCTCTAGAACAGAAAATCTTATTTTCACTGTATGAGGGGAAGTGCCAATCGAAATTCTATCAATTCCTTTATGCATATCTGAGAAGAGGTTAACTGGTCAGAATAAAATAAACATTTCTATTTTATTCAGTTCATTGATTCAGTCCACTAACTAGCCAGACATCTTTCAAAATGTGTGTTTTTAAATTATTGCCATTCCCTTGCTTCATATGAAAATATATTTCAGGATTATATTGAAATGTGCCCAAATAAATACATACTTTAAAACATTAAAAAGGTTAGTGTTTTTAAGGACTATAAGATTGCCAGTAGAATTGAGGGGCTCTGTCTACCTTCAGCAGTTAATCAGCAATGAAAATAGCAATATATTTTTGTAAGAATGTTTATATTTGCAGAGCCTCTGAAGATGAAAGAGGATTATTTAAATCTCTGCTTGCTGAAACTGCCATAACAATAGTAGTGGGAATACAGTGAAGACAAAAACTCCAGTCGTCACAAGCCTCTTCAGCTTTTGGGTTAGCAGGGGTTGCTGGAGTGTTTTTGGGCCTCAGAAACAAAGCTCGAACCTTCCTACAAGGTGAAAAACTGCTGGCATGTCAAGCATTAGGTTTCTTCTCCTTATCATTCAAATAAACTAATGTTATTTCCCTCTTACTGAACTTTTTGTGGGGAAAGGGGAGACTTTTCTTGCTTCTTGCAGATCTAAATCAGGAGTAACAGAGTGAAACTGCTTTTGGGGTTTTGCTCCAGCTTTTAACCTGGCCTTTTCAAATGCTATCCTGCATTTCTCTTAAAGCCAGACCATGATGTTACTTCTGGAGAGTGGCAAGCTTATTTTCCCTTCACCCATCCGAATTCTTCCACCTAAAGCCAAAGGTAGCAGTTACAGCATATTTGCTTAACTTCAGGGCCCCACAAAAGTGGGCTGAATTTGCTCTGAAATGAGAGCTTAAACAAGAGCTTGGTAAGGCAGTTTTCTTAAACAAGCTAGTATTGTATTAGTCACCTGATTAAGTAGGGTACAAGATTTTGTGTCAGAATGTCATTATTATAATAAAATCTTTCTCACAGGGAGATCAGATCGGCTGTTCCTATACCATTTGGGGAGCCACATGTTGCTCGTTTCCTGTTTCTTCCTGTTTCTTTCTCCTACTGTCTTTTTCAATAGGTTTTGAAAACCTGACTGAGATCTATTTCAGGAGATGTAGATTAATGTCTAGAGATGAAGCTTCCCATCTCAGTTTAGGTTTGTTGACTGCTTTGCCATTCAATTCCACTTCAGTTGTCCTTGAATGAGACAGCAGGTAAGGTTACCTGTTATAAGCCACAATGATGAGTCTATAGAAGTTCTAGTTGTTGTATGTGGAGGTTGAAATGATTGCGGGGATTGCAGAGCTATCCACAGTTTTAGAAAGAAGGAGAAAAAGAAGAGGGTTATGGTGTAGGGAAGAGCAAGGGCTCCATTTTAGCTAGTGTTGAGGCTTAGGAGAAGGCAGATATCAATTACTCTTAAGAGGAAGAGAACCAGGAGACACCACAGTGACAGAAGGTAAGAAGAAATTTGTACCAAGTGAGAATTGTTTAATCCCACCTTAGTAAGTAATGCAATGCAACAGGTGCAAATCTGTGGAGCAAAACAGGTGGTACTGAGAATCCAGCATCAACATTATATGTATTTGAGAGCATTTGTGCCTTATTAGCTCTAGTCTCGTCCCATGTATCTTACCAGTTACATTTTGTGACTGTTTCATCGAAACAGAATCCACATTGTGCACTGTGAGAGTACTTTGTGAAAGCATGGCAATAGAGATCCCATCAGGAAATTTGTCTGAAAATTGGCATTCAGATATGAATGTGATAGGATGAAAATAATATCTGAATATCAGACAACTGTTCCAAATCTAAACTAAAATGTTAATACAGACACACCCATAAGTCTATTGTACTCAAGCAGCATGGATCCAGCAAGCTTATTAAAAAATTTTGGTGAGTCCTATTTTAGAGGAACACAGTGGTGAGACTGTATTTTTCTTCTATTTTCTAAATTGCTATCTGAAAGACCTTTTCCCTGACTTTAGAATAAATAATATTTTTTTTATTTTTTTTTCTAATGGTGCCATCAATACTTTTTTGAAATGCAACAAGAAAACATCTGTTAATTGTTAGCAATGCTACTTTAACCCCAGTAAGGCATCTTTGACACATGGGTATAGACTCAACCTCAGAGCAAAATGATTCGCATCTGCCTATATTGTCATCTCGATTTACTTTTAATTTGTATTTTATTTTATGATATTACATTGCAGCTAAATCTAGGAGTTAACGGATTGTTACGGATATATTAAATTCCAGTAACAATCATATTTGTTTTCCCATTGTCTTTTACCTTTGACTGTGCAGCCTTTTTGCTGGCAAAAATTTGTTCCTGTTTGGGTTTGTGGATTTGGAGCCCCAGGCTATATTTTATTCCTTCTCTTGCTTTCTACCTCTTTTCTACCTTGAATTCTTCTGTTTTTACATTTAAACATTATGCGCTCCCATTGTTAAAGATCGAAGTGCTATATAGAAATCCATTTCTTTTTCTTTCTTGCATGTAGTGTTCCTGTCAGTTTGGTTTAGTATAACCTTAAAGAAGGGTTTGATTTCAGTTTGTGCTTGATTTCACATTGCCTGTCACTGATAACAAATGTGTCCACAGTAATCCAGGACTGAATGCATTTCTGTGCTACTTCCTTCCTCAATCTTTTTGCTATGATTCTATGATTATACTTATTTTTCTGTCTTTGTCCTCTGACCAGCATTCCCACATAAATGAAATTATTTAAAACTGAAAGCATTATATTCAAACTAAAACTTTTTATTATTACTTATTTTCCTCAGGGTTAGGATTCAATAACTCTCAATAGCAGATTAAAACTCCTTATAATAGCTTCAGATTCCTTATAGCCTCAGAATGTTTTAATTTTAAATGCATTACATTTATTTGTTCAGTTTTCTCTTCTGATGTGTTTTTAAGTTCTGTGATGCAACAAGTGCTATACCATATACCAAATGGGAAATCTGTTGTGGCACTTGCTTCCAGAAAAATGAGTGTAGGATGTATCATTAACATGTACATACTTCAATATGTAACATTAGTAGTTTCTTTAGTAAATATATAAGCTAATTAATTTTTCTGTCTTTAAATTTTTTATACTTTCTTACAGAAAAAATAGTGTTATTATTACCTTTAGTTTGACCATACATTATGTTTTTAATAGCTTAACTAACTTTTTTTTCAGCATTTGCTTTCCCCTCTCTCCCCACACTCAATATACAAATGCAGAATTGATATGTGTTTTTTATGTTGCTTTCCCTCTCCTCATAACACTACATCCTACTGTTCTGCAAGCAGACCTGGCCATTGTTGCCATTATGTAATTATGCAATGACAATCAAAACCGACCGCTCTCTACTGAAAGCATGTTTGGTGATCAAAAGGATCTGAAAACTGCCAGGTGGCTACTTCATGCTGATGACCAGTATGCAATTGTATGATGTTTCACCAGATGTCATAAATATGATATAAATTTGATATACTCCTGTTCCCTCTCTCCTTCATAGCTCAGCTGTTTCAAAAGCAACTGGGTCTTCTCTTTGTATTTAAATAGATTATTAAAAACAAAACAAAAGAAAAACCTGCAAGTTTACTAATATAGGAACTTAGTTTAGAATTCCCCAGCCCAGAAATTATATTCCAAGTTTCAGATTATTTTCCCAATGGAGAATTGCTGGCCAACACATTTGGATGAACGTAGATTACACTTTATTTTCTAGTAAGAATCTGTATAGTGCTGATGTTAGTGATAATACCCAAGGTAATCAGCAGCATCATTCAAATGTAAATTTTAGAACATTATTAAATAAATATTCTAATACATTTTCCCCACAAACTCTTCCATGAAAGTTATGCCTTCTCTTCTCCATATGCAATGGACAACAAATCATATACTGTTTCTTCTTAGCAGCACAGTTTAAAGAAGGCCATAAAATCAAAATGAAATATCTGTCTAGAAGATTACAGTGTTCTTCTTCCATCACTTACTACACTGAGTCAGTTTTACAAAGATGATTGCCTAGAAATTTTAAAATATTGTTTATAGTAGAATGCCCTATTGAATATTGTTTCTTACATGTTCATTGGGTCAAGAATTTCAGTGGTCCTCAACTGTATATTGACCAGAAGATTACCATTCACCTCTAATTTCTGAGAAAAGTCACTGCAACTCTCTGAAGATCTCCCAAGTCATACTTGGAATTAATGTATTGAGCTAAGTAATATTATGAAACTGAAAATATTTATTTGTTCTTAAACCAGATTTTTACCTTAGGGTAATACTGAATTTGTTGACTTAAATCATTGTTAGAAATGGTCTGCACAAATTCAAACTGATGCTGTATGTGGGAGACAGCTGGTTGTCATGGTAACTGTAGTGCAGTTTTTAATTCCACTTGGTGAGTAATGCTAACACAATGATGCTGAATAGACCATGGCTTAGCAAGTACAAGTATCTTGCATTCTCCGTGTCAAGGTTACAAAGTAAGAAAATACTGCTGTTCAGACATACAGACTGCATCATTTTTGGCTTATTGCTTCTGAACAGAGACATTTAAAAAAAAAAAATCTGAAAAGCTAGAAGATATCAAAACTATACAGAGAATATAGTTTTGGTGTGTCCCTCAAAAAGCCCCAACAAGGTGATAAAATTAAGAGATGGACTGTAAGATATTTATAACTAGTGAATATGGTTGTTTTCTTATGAATGTATTTGTCACTATGTTTTTAATGTAGATCTATTGAAGAAATGTGGGAATATCAAAACTTAGAATGGCAGAAGAGCACAAAGTAGCCAATTAATTTTTTTGTTTGTTTATGTATGGAAGAAAATAGGACATTAACTGAAGTTATTTCATTTTGTTAAAGTTGAGACATTTACTTAATGCTGTTTTCAAGAGAAAACCTTTGCTTTTCAGGTAATGTGTATAAAAGAAACAAAAGACAATTAAGTCTAGGTGTGGTTGGGGAAGTAGGATCAAAATCCATTTGTTAGTTTGCTAAATTAGTCTCATTCTCATTCTATCTAGGCCCTCATACTTGCTATAAAAATACTTATTCCTTATGTTAGACAATAGTGAGAAAAAAATGGGAATACAGTTTTTAGAGTCTGTGCCCTTGGCAGCAGTGTTTTCATATCATTGTAGCTATATAGAGCTCCCAGGACACAGAATTCCTGATGATAAAAAAAAATCTAAGTCTTTCTCATTGCTGAGATAGACAATTTGGGACTCTGCCAGTTTTTCTCAAATACACTGTCTTTCAGCTAATAATGTTAGTTATTAATTTTGTACATGATGTTAGTTCTTCAGTTGGCATGAGAGACTTAATTTTTTTCTGTATTGATTTTCTTTCCCTTTCCCTCTTTGAGCACGTTTCTTTCAGATCCTCGCTCCTAAATAATTAATTCATACACTCAGGTAGTCATATCAGCATCTGGTAGTAGCAGTAGTAAGAGTCCAGAAATGCATGTGCAGGATTCAGCAAAGTACTCCCATCCTATTTAATGCAGAAAGTAAAACTGGGGAGTCCAAAAGAAAAAGATAGTGAAATGGTGAACATATTAAGTTTTTATGTTAGAAAATTAACATTGCTACTGCCTAAAATAAAGGCATATCAGTTTAATAGGAGACTGGAAATGATTCAGCAAGAATGATAACACACTTTAAAAAAAAAAATTCAGTCAAATTTGGCAGTGGAAGCTTTTGAGAAAGTCTGAATTATACACACTGTTGATGTGTCTGACTGACAAAATGAAGCCCTTTAGAATAAGAGGCTTTTCATAAAAATTTGTGAACACATTAAATATACTGATGCCAGAAGAATTGACCTTTACTGAAAAAGATTAGAAATCAGTAGAGCAAGAAGGGAAGACCAAAAATATTCAAAATGTTGTGAATGCTTACATATAACAATGTAAACCAATTTATTTTCTACTGATTAAATTGCAAATTTGCTGCTTATATAACTAATTTACAAGATTTAAAAAGTGAACACTTCATGGTGTATAGACAGCTATTTTTAATGAACATGTTGCAGTTGCTTTTTCAGTATGCAGGCCCTGCAGCATTAATACTTGAAAACTTGTATTAATTCAAAAGCCATGAGCAAAACGAAAAGTCAATGCTTTCCCATCCTCTCCTGTAGTACATTGCAAACTGAAAACAGCTTTGTATTTGGAAGAATTAAGATGACTATTGTTATTCCCTTTTGTTTGATCTAAGAAATGGGGAGAGAAGACTGATCTAAGTTCTTACCTCTCAGTCTTCATTTATTACTCTATGAGTTTCATCCCATCTAACTTTAGCTAGGTTAGCACCTATCTGAGTATTTAAAGGAATCTATTACATTAGAAATCTATTATATTATATTAGGAATCTTCATTCTCAACAGTCACTGAATGGGAATGAGGGGATGCTCCTCCTGGGGTTTGTTCAGACCTCAGCTGGGTTCATGCACTATATAAGAAGTCTTAAGTGACCTTCTTTGGCATCTCAACTCAAAGGTGCTGGCTTGAGTGAGAGCAATACAGTGCGTACTGCCCCAGAAGTATAAAACCATCCTCACCCAATATAAACTATGAGTTTTATTGTAGTGATAACTAATGACAGGAACTGATACTGTATGTTAGGATTTTAAAATCTGAATCAGGACATCATCATCACTGTTTCATAGCAGCTGAGCTACAAAACTTGATTTGACTAGAGGATCACAATTTTAATTCAATCAGCTTTTAGAAATTAAATGCCTAACATTGACTATGTCAAGTGACTATTTTTGCAGTAACAAAGAAATATGCACACATGCCTTGATGGTTTCTTAGCATCTGTGAAACATTAAGAAATAAGAGTTAGATTTCTTCCATCCTTCTTCAAATAACAGGACTGTATAAAGTGATCACTAGATTGGTGGAGACATGGTCTGATGGAAGGTTCACTCTGACCTCACTTCCATTGTGGTTGTTATTGAATTTTACTGTGGAAAATTCTAGCAAATATTTTTGATGTTCACATAACTCTGTGACAAATCCCTCAGAAAAACTTAGTAGAATGAATCAGGATAGATTGTCCCCAAGCACTTGTTAGAACAGATGCGTTCTGGGCTAAGGAGTCTGTCCAGATAAACTAGTAATCTATGATGAGGACAAGGAGAGTACATGTGATTCAGCTGGAGGTAAAAGTGTTCTGTTTGGCTTTGAATGTTTCTGGCTGAACCAAAGGACTGACACAACAGATTTTCACATGAGCGACACATACGATGAACTTATGTACGTGTCCTGCAATGTTTTATTTTCAAAGCTTCCTCACCATTCTAATTTAGATTGTTGGTGAAAATATATCTGCAAATATATTACTTGCAAGAACAACTTACAGTATTTCTTTAAAAAAGGAATGGGAGAATATACTATTCATCAGACAATATCCATTTTCTATATATAACCCAAAAATAGAATGGCTTGGAAAAGGGTACTATTAATGAATTAACAACCTTCTTTCCAGATGGACTCCTTTCCTCCATTCCTTCTCTGTTCAGTTGTCAAGAAAGTAAGACAGAATCAAAGGCTCACATCACCACTGTGGCACAAATTTTGACCCTCTAGTGCTGATAACTAGCTCATGTAAATGTAGTCTTGGATAAATCCCTTTACTTTAATATCTATGGTCTCTTATTTCACACTGAAACCTATGTACCAAAGCTATGTTTGGTTTTGCTCTAACTGCGTGTTCAGCATGGCACTTGGCCAGAACTGAACTTTAAAGGTGAAAGTCTGACTTTACCATTTCATTGTCATAGTGAGCTCAGTATCTTGTCTTTTGCATCCATACTGGGTGCATCAGAATCCTGAAGATGTGTGCGAGACTTACGGAACAGGGTACATGATTTTGCATGGGAGCTTTGGGGAGCAACAGCTACTAACAACTACAGGCACTAGCAGTAGTGGAGTGTCTGTCTTCTCCTTCATACCCAACATCTCAGTTACAAGAATTCTTTTAAAATGTCGCTTGCCATCATTGATATACATCCACTTTACTACCATGCAACTCAAAGGTCTGGAGACCTTGGGTACTTTCATCCAAATGTGAACACACTTCTGTGACTCAGACCCTTTCTCTTGCCTGTGTAACTATACTCACTTTACTCACGTTTTTTACATTTCTTCCCACGACACATGCTTTCTGACTGTACTGTAGAAACTAATAAATCGACTGAGTGACTGAAATTCAGGAAGTAGATTATTGTTTTGGCAAGTTGGAGACTAAAATATATCAGTTTTTCAAAATGGAAAACTGAGTTTGGGAACTCAGTTGAGCAGGGAAGAAATCATATTTGCTCCTCCTGAGGAGGTGTATTTTCCTGACTACTGTGAGGATAGTGAAGTTGTATCTTGTAATAGAGTGAAGAAAGGTGTGATTGTGCATATGTGAACTAAAGAAAAGGTGATCTTATCACTTTTGTTTTTCAAATACTTAACTAGCTCTATATAGCAAAGGAATGTAGAAATCTCGCATCCACTTCTAGAAATGTGTGCCTTGCCCAAGTTATGGCTTGTAAGAGTTGTGCTGCGTGTGAACTGTTTAATGGCTATAAGCAGTAGGGATAATTCCTGAGGATAATATCCAAATCATTCAAAATCTGCAGAATACTGAGCCATTTCATGCTGTGGAACTTCTAAATTCACTTCCTAAAAGACCCAAATTGCTAAAATTATTTTCAGCAGTTTCAGCTTTCCTCCATTACCAGACAGGAGCAATGTTTCAGTAGTCATCAGGCAGCAATGTCAGCATTTCATTGCAGTTATCTTTATGAAAAGGCAGCACCAGAAAAACACTACTTGGACTTCTGTACATTATATGCAATGTAGAAGCTCACTTTGCCTCAGGCAAATTATATCAAAATAGTTTATTAAAAACTTCTGAATTAATCTTTTTCACTACATTCCCGCTTACGTTACTAAATGAACTTTATATTTATCTAGCTTAACTAAGTGTGAATACCTCATCAGTGAAATTAGAAATCCTATCATCTAATATGATTAAATAGTTGCAATGTTCAGTCATTTTTAATTACTGTATTACCTAATGGTTGCATCACTGTGTACTCATATTCAATAAATGGATATACACAAATTATCTAAGACTTTAGAAAAATCATAAAATCCATAATGGTACATACTGTACTCTATTAAAAAGCATATGAATTTTCTTTAGTACAGAGTGGGTTTTCTTATGCATATAAGCCACCTAGTATCCTTTCTCCTTTCAATCAAATTGTGTTTCTCCAACTTCAGAAAAATCTTTGTTAACACTTTATGTCTAAGTAGTGGGAAATATTTTCTTTGTTCCGATTTTTAATAGTTTCTTATGTATGATAATTACTAAGCTGTGGACCATGCAGAAAGTAAGACTGTTATGAGGCCTATATTAACACAATTCACCTAGTTAAAAAAATAAATTAAAAGTGGTCATGGCAAACACACTACTGTATGCCGTTATAACGAAGCAATTCCTTCTTCTAAACTGGTAATACTTAGGTATAATTGAATTCAGTGGTCAATGAGCTGTAAAAGATATTTGGTTAGTTAGGTAGTCTGTACAATTATGATGCCCTTCCTAAGATCCATGGTGATAGCTTTGTAATTATGTAACAGAATGTTCCACCTAGACAGCTCACAAGATTATTTATTGTGACTTTATATTTAAAAACTCTAACAATTTAGCATATGCCCATCCCATCCTCTGAGTGCATCTGCAACAATTAAAACCACAGACTCATCAATGTAACAATAAAATCAAATATGCTTATCATCTTTCCGGAAAGATCTCACATATTTAATGCCTAAAGATGAACTCAGCTTCTAAATAAGAAGAAAAAATACTCCTTCATCCCAGGCTGCTCAGAAGAAAATGTAGTATTTCTAGGAGTTAATTCATCCCTGAAGGGCCCAGTGAATCAAACTCCTAAGAGGGTGAGTCTTCCTGTAAAGCGCACTGCCGGAAGCCATCCTTTTTAAAAATGAAGCTGCAATGAGTCTCTGTAGGTCCAGAGGAAAACAACGGAAAGTTACAGTGTGAATTTCGGGGTGTGTCCAAAATCCTTTAAGACTTCAAGGTTCTTCCCCCAAAAAAACCTTTTAAATTCCAGTTGAATACTCGTAAGCCACTCTTAAGAACTCTTACATTCCCAGGAAGGCCAGTTTTGTGCATTCTCTGACATAACTTTTTGCATTATGGCAAAGTCTATTGCAGACTCTGCTTGACTTGTAACAAGGAACTCTGAACTGAAGCAGTCATGTAGCGCTGTCTGAAAAATCTGAAAAGATCCTTAAAATAAAAGCTTAATCTAAATTAAATATAAAACTTAATAATTAACATTATAAGAAATTTGTGTTGTGTTTCTTATATAAAATTCAATTGATATAATGTTGTTCCCTCGTTATTGATTTTTGTTGTGCTTTACACTGTTTTTTCTGTTGTCAACATCTGGGCAAAAGATACATTACCATAAAAGGTGAAAACTTGGGTAAAACTTGGAAATTTTAAAATGAAATTGCTGATGTGGAATTTTGGAATACACAAAAAGTATACTAACAAATTATCAGCAGTAAATAACTTACAAATGTGGTTCTTAATCCTTCTTCTTACATTGTATCTACGGGAGCAATAATGTTTGAGGTTGTCTGCAGATTCATTGTGTTTTCTGAGGCTTTTGTAGAATCACCTGTTTCAACTGATACTTGAGTTGCTTCAAAGGCTTTCTTTAGACTCACCACAATATCGGAGTTAAGTATTATGGCCCTACCTATAGGTGCAGCCTGAGCGTATGGGAGATTGCTAGCCCATCCAACAGTGTAAAAAAAGGATTTTTGTCTTTTATTCAGAGCCACAAGGTACACCCACTAGTGCTACTACTGATGCTACCACAAATGAAGGATATCTTCACAGAATCACTAAGGTTGGAAAAGACCTGAAAGATCATCAAGTCCAACCTTAAAAAAAAAAAAAAAAACAAAAAACAAAAAACCAACCACCAGAAAAAACAAACCACAACACACCAAAAACCAACCCACCCACCACACAGCACCATGCCCATCAAGCCATCTTCAATTTATATTCTATTTTAGGTGGAGTAAATCTGGGATTCTTGTTTAGGAATAGTAGTGTAATGATTAGGGTGATTCCATTTTTATGTGATTCTATATTAGGAATGTTCATCTGAGTGTCAGTAGTTAACAATTATCTGTGATGGATATTGCTGTCTTGACCACCACACAGTATAGGAGACTAAGCTCTTGTAAATTAAGTGCTAAAGATCTCTTAAAATTTAAGGACAAATAGTAGGAAGATAGAATAGAAATATGCCTATGTCTTCATTTTTTTTACTATTCCATGTGAGATCTGTGTTTAATTGTTCTATTTTTAGACATCTAATTTTTAGATTTCTAAAATAGGTGTCTACATTAAATAAGTGGCTCAGTTTTCAAGTTTGCTGTCTGCAGCTCTTACCTGTGTGCAGAACTTTTTCTTGTTTGTCAAAAAAATTATAATATCTTTTCCATGCTCAATGTTCTTTTATTGCAGATGTGAGTCACTGGAATCTAATATGACTGTACAGTTTTTTAAACTCTTTTTCTTCTTAGTGAGATTTTTATGAACTCTATTAACTATATGCTGGCAATGTAAGTAGAAGTAAGAAGTTCAGGGAATTCATGAGTTCTCAAAAGGAATTTTAGACACTTCTTGTAAAACAGAGACATAAACTAAAACTTTTCTTACTGCATTGTGTAATTCTATCATAAAGTTTTCAAATACTCTCTCAAGAACAGGTAAACTTTTTTGTGTATCCCTAATCTTTGAAAACTATTCTATCCTCTCCGTTATAAAGGCTAGGAAACTTTTTCGTATTTTTAAGTCTGCATTTTTGCTCTTGACTGATGTCCTATTTGTCCTTGTGCTCATGCTGGCTATTTGCTCACATGACTCTTCTTCCTCCCTAGATGCTATTCCTCTGGTATTCTTAAAGACAGCAGGCACTGCCTCTTCTTTCATTTTGCTAAGCTAACAAAGCTAAACAATTTACTCTGCAGTTGTGAAACAAATTATTCATTCTAATGGTGACCCTATTAACCATCCTCTACACCCATTCTATTCTGGACTGATTTCTCCTGAGCCCAGTTGATCAAAATCATGTAGCATATTTCTGCTTAGGCCTTTAAAATCAGAGTATTTCCCTGTCTAATGGAAATGTGTCATCTTGTATGTTCTGGACTGTATTTGTCTTTTTTTTTTATTGTTAAATCATAGTGGCTCTGAGTCATCCTGTGATCAACCAGTGCTTTCAGGTCCTTTCCCTTGTCTGTTGCATTCCAAAGTGGTCTGTTTCACCAGTTTATAATAGAAATTCTCATAAATCTATAAAACAAATGATTTTGAACATTGTCTTAGGTGACATTCCTCTCTGTTTCAAGGTCATCAAATGAAAATTGGAAGTCCCCAAACTGATTTTCATAGAAACTTTGGATATATTCACTCCAGCCTGTCTTCCCCTTACAAAGTAAATAATTGCATTATCAGTTTTAGCTTGTTCCTTATCTACCTGGAACTATTTGTTACTAATTCTCAATGTCTCAACTCAGCTAACAGTTTTCTATGCAGCATCCAATATTTTATTGAAGACCAAAGGAATTAGGTGAATTTTATTGCCTTGTCTAGAAAAACAGTTATCAATGTTGGTCTGGCATTATTTACCTTTGGTAAACCTACCCTGTCTCCCTTTGTGTTATCTTTGTATTTTATTTTTTTTTTCCCTCTTTCTTTTTTCCCCTCACAGTATCAGATTAACAGGTCAGTTGTTGTTTGTAGAATTGCACACATTTTCCTTTTCTTAGGAAAAAAGTATTACATTTTCTGACCATATTTTCATGGATGCATTAATAATGAAGTCCTAAATACTGACCTATGGTTTGGAGGAATAACGCATGAATGCATAAGCAACTTCAGTGCATCACACCGGAACGCAGAAACAATGACATAGTGATCCATATAGAAGTAATTAAAATACACCACATTTTCATGCAATTTACCAGTCAACTCTTTCGAACTTGTTAAAAATAGCCTGTCTTTGGGCACAGAAACAGACGAATATGGCAGCAGCAGCTGTGAATGATGTTGTGAAGTGTGCAATAAAGTTGTTCATTCGTGCATAGATCTATGCTATTTATCTACATGCCAAACTTGGTTCACTCATTCATCCTAACTGTAGATCACTTTACAGAGCCATCATCATTGCTCTATGACCAACTTGGTAGATTCCTAGATAAGAAAAAAAATTATAATTGTCCTTTGATTTCCTGTGTCAGTTTTTTCAAAGATTTGTATGAAAATATTCAGCTCTTATTGAATTTTGCTTTGACATTTCTGGTAATTTTTATATTCCTGTTCTCATTATTGATCCTAACGTTGTCTCCATGTAAACATCAACACTTTCACTGAGGTTAAATAAAAAATTTGTTACCTGATTTTTTTGTAGTTTGTTTTCTCTCTACCTATTCTTTCTATATGGCAGCTCTATTTCTTTCCTTGTCCTTTTTTTAATATAGATCTGAAGAAATTACTGCTGTATATAAAGTGTTTTTAGCAATTATCACAGTATCCATCCATTTCTTGAAACTTAAAATACCATTTTGTTCCACTGATCAGTGGGGTTTTTTTCCTTTTCATAGGCTTTCTGATTATACTCATTGTCCTTTTTGATCCGCTAATCCATTCTTGATCTTGTAAGTCCCATTGACTTTTATGAATCAATTTCCTGATTTTGCCAAGTTTCAAATTTGAAATACAAAATCCTAATGTGGAGGCTACATCTATTTTTTTATGTTTATTAGAAAAGGGCTATTGATGATAATTTCTCTCTAGAAATCTATACAAATTTTGCTTTTCACTTCCTAGTCACTCCTGAGCCTTTCCGGACTTGTGTTTAAACAGCAGCCTATAAAGGGGGGTTAAAATGTGACAAATCAGGAGCAAGGTTATGTAGATAAGTTAACATGGCTGGGGATCTCTGACTTTCCTTGCTTGGTAACCTCCCATTTAAAAAAAAAAAAAAAAACAAAAAAAACCAATCCTATCTCTTTTAGGACCTGTCAAATTGTTTGTCATTGAGTATGTGTCTTTTATAACCATATTTCTTGAAACTGGCATTGTTTCCATTCTTTTTACAGAACCTTTATTTGGCATTTTCCCAGATAGTCTAAATTTTGGGATTTTTTTTGATGATAATTTTCATACCAGAAAAAGTGATCACTACTCATGTACAGTCTACCTAAAGCCTCACAGTGCTGGGCCAAATGCCCATCCTTATATATCATGTGCTGATATAATTTCAGAGGAGTATTATTTAAATATCTACCAGGAGAGACAGCTGAAAAAACAATATTGCATTTTTTTGTTATGTTAACCGCCAAACCTTTAACATAAACTCCAAACTGAAATCTTCAGTTGTTCTAAGGAGCTGCTGTCTTGTTTGAGGGCCTAAAGAAAGTCTATTGTACATCTATAAATAATTTATTTACTGTTAACTCAGTCAGTATATATTTAGTAATATAGACTATTACCTGTAGAGCTTAGTTTCTCCTTTTTGTTTACTGCTACTGTAACTTTATATAGCTTGTGCCTATTTTGGCAACACCCTTGGATCTTTAATAATATAATACACGGCATCTTCCATCTGAATCTAGAAAACACCTCATCAGATTCTTTAAAATCTGGAAGCAGTGGAGATGCTTTTCCAGTTCTCTGCCAGGCATTCAGGTGATTTCATTTACTCTTTTTTTTTTTTCCCCCCACTCCAGTTTTCTTCTGAACTCTTGTTAAAGTGCTGGTTTTTAAGTTAAGGAAATTGCCGACTGGAAAAATATACCTTATGACTGTTCTGAGGACTCAAAATTGGAGGCTTTCCTATGAAATATACTTTCTCTCAAACAGAAATACTGTGCTTGAACTCAAAATCAATCTAGTATCAAGTCATATGCAAGGAAAAGCTACTGAAAATAATTTTATTTATGTCATTTCACAGTGATCATGAAGTATCTTCCTTGATAATGATTGTCTGATAATGGGTATGGTCTCTCAATATTATGCTAAATTTTAGACAAGTAGAAAAAGATAATGGGGAAGCAATGTTGAAAATGGGAGCAGGTCTCTTTAAAGAATCATGACAGTAGAAGGGCCAACATATCACAAAGGCACCTAAGGCAAGAGGCTGTCTTCCCTAAACACTTAAAAATTCCTTGTAAATGCTAGCGTTGATTATAATGAATGGACTGCTGACCAGAATAAAATTGCCAGGGGAAAAACTTCACTTTAAATCTTTCATTTTTCCCTTAAAACGTTTTTAATAAGGGTCACACATGCATGAGCTGCAAAAATGTCAAGAGTCCATAGCTTTCAATATCCTGGGGACCATTTCCTCTTTAGAATTAGGTTTTCCTGTCAAATTTAAAACTTTTGGCATCCAGTTGGATTTATTTGTGCTGCTTCTGTTCCTCAGATATTTTGAAAAATTCCACACACAAAAAAATTAGCTCTGAAATGGAAACAAAAAATTAAACTTCAAAAGTACTTACAAAACTGTACTTTCCAAATTATGATTCAGAGTGTTCAAAACAACCTTTCATTTGGCTTTTTAGAAAGCTTCCCAGGTTCTAAGAAGTTGTGGAAGCCAGGAGTCCTAGGAGACCTCCCGGAAAATCCTCAGAGCTGGTTTAGAGCTGATAAGCCCTCTTTCCCTTGCTGCAGGTCACACAGCAGATTTTTTAGTATCTGGGCAGATGACATGGGAGATAACTGGGAGGTTTTGAAATTTGCACCGTTTCTATCTTATTTATGTGCAAATGGGTGGATCTCTGTCGATGGCTTTCATTCTAAAACACTGGCATTTTCCAGCAGAAAAATATTCCTTAGAATAATCTACAGTATGTTCAGCATTTCCTTTTTCTAATGAATGCCAGTACAATCCAGTTAATAGGACTAAAAGTGAAATGAAGTCCTGAAGGGATTATTGACATTCCATTTTGAAAATGCTCACAGAACGTCTAAATCCTAGCTAGTAAATTGCTGACACAGACTCTAAGCTTTTCCAGGGAAAATATGAGATGCCAGTGCTGACTTGTGTCATTGCAAACCTGCAGCTCCCATGCAGGTCACTCTGCCTCCAGCACTCTTTCTCTGTTCTTAGAGGTGGAGCAGCTTCCTGAGATGCTGCCACTAGCACGGTCAAAAATGTCGGTTCTTATGTGATGATATGGTATCCAAATAAAATTTTTAAAAATAAGATGATTTATGTGGATTTTGAAACACCTGAAGCACAGTCATTCACTCAAAATTCGATGCCACTGTCACTGGTTTTAGTAATAGTCTGTTTCTATATTGTGTTTCATCTCTGGACTCAGGAGCACCTTAGAAAGCGAAAGAAATACCATCATCTTTATTTCACCAGATGTGAGGGAAACTGAGGCAAGGGGTGAACTGACTTATTCATCACTACACATAAGATTAGCAGAATCCAAGAATGAGCCTCCAGTCAGGCTCCATCCATCCTCTACCACAATAACAAGGATTGCCTGAATGCTCAGATCATCCCTCTCCTGTGAATAATGACTAATGCTATTGAAAAGAAGATTCTCACACATCTTAGATGTAAACATTGTTCACAAATATTTATTCATATTTTTAAACAGCATTGTCAATGTGTAGGCACTCTCAATGTGTGCACTTTTCATTAACATCCTAGCGCCAGAGTTTGTTGGCAGGCATGTTGCTGTAGCAGGCAGTTTGACGTTTAATTCTGAGGAATTTCTACATAAAGTAAATATTTGATGTGCAGCAAGTATTTTGACTTTACACGTACATTTGTCCAGTCAAGGAACAGCCATGTCCCTTTCCCCTTTGCTCCACCAGACTGCCTGCACTCAAAAGAAATTGTTTGAAATAACAGGTATAAGTAGGACAGTATTCACAATTAAACTGTATCCAAGGAAGTGACTGTAGACATTATTTCACAAGGATTACTAAATAGTTATTGTTAAGGGTGTTCATATTCTTGGTACGTTTTGAGGAGACAAATAGGGAAAAACACTCTCCTGAAGTCTAATGATGAAATCATTTTCTGTAAATACGTCTTTTTGTCATGTGAGTAATTTGATGTTGTGTTGCTGCGTGTGTGAGATTTGCTCAGTCAGCCCGAGGAGTGCGGCCAGTCCGCACTAAATCCATCTGTAGGCTGTGTACAGCTTTTCTTCACTGTGTTTGACTTTGCCTCTGTGAGGTGAAGCTGTATTCTGTGGGTAAGACTTGGGGCACCATGGTCAGGTTCCTTTCTTTTATGCTACATAGTGAAGGGTCTCTGTGTGGGCAGAGACAGGGCGACAGTGAGGAGGTGAGGCATAGACATCACCTTGGTTTTTGCCCTTTTGTGCAACCTGTCATCAGACCTGCACGCCAGCTCTCTGTGCTTCAGATATGTGCAGCCCCTTCTCTGCGCCTCCCCAGTCTCACAGCCAAGGTCTGTCTACACTATTACTTTTTCCCATTGATATCAGTAAGTCCCAATGGAGAAGAAATTAGAGAACCACAATGAATTAGGCAATTTCCCCTCTTAGCAAAAGTGCTATAAACCTCTTGTTTTCTCTGGCTTGTGTAGGACTGCTTTTGTCAAGTCATAGCACATTGTTGCTTATCCCAGTGCCTTTAGCTCTTGGTTTCATTATCATAAGCTTATTCAGATGCTTCTAGCTTTCTATTTTTGTGTATAATAAGTAATTAGTGTAATTTAATATGTCATTGTTGTTGCTTTTTCCACCACAGAATAGTAATAAAAATCCAATATAAATATAAAGTTGATCACACTGTAACTTCTCTTACAGTCCTCTACATCTCCAGATAAGTCCTCAACAGTGATCTGGGGTTTGACAAATGACACTTCTAAAAATTTCTGTACATACTTATTGATAACAATTTTGTGGCCGAAATGGTATCATCAGAGGTTCAGCATATACAGATACTTTGGGATATCATAGACTAAAATTTTTCATTTTTAGAAGTGTGAGATAAAGCCGATTATGACAGCTTTAATGAATTAGGCAGTGGAAACAATCTAAGGAAGGAAGAGTGTTTGACGTTTAGCTCAGTTAATTCCAATTAAAGCCTTCATAGTAATTTTAAAATCTAATGTGGCAATGTCCTGTTGCTATTTGCTCTGTTTTTCCTGAGTACTTTTAATGTGGCATCACCTAGATTGAATACTTATTTAAAAAAAGGAATTTTGGGGGTTTTTATTGTTAAAATCACAAAACTTTTCCAAAATATACATGGTAATAAAGAGAAAACTGTACAGAAGCCTTTAATTGTTTATTTAAGCATCTCAGTGACATCACAGACTACTCATGTTTTTGTCCCACATTTATCGTGAGGTCACTAGATGCTTCTCATATTCATTTCAGTTTGCTGATTTCTGTTGTACCTTTTATCTCTCACGTGTGTACTTCTCCCAGCACATGGACATATATTAGCATCATGTTTGTTTACGTGATTGTGAAGATTACTGTTTTACTTCTCGAAGAGGTAGCGCACATGTGCTATGAGTAAACTGTGTGATAATCTATGTAAATTATGTGCACAGAAGCTATACTTTGCCCTTGGGGGAAATGCAAATTAGAACATTTTGTACTTTGTTTGTTTTTAAATACATACACTTTTCACTTCAAGGCTCAGGACAGACTCCCTCTTTATTTTCCCATTGCTCATCATTTGTTTTTTCTTGTAAATATCTCAGCCTTTAATGATTAGTTTGCTATTTTGGCCAGAAAAAAATGCTTGATGAGTGAAGTCCTCAGAACATAATGTTTGGTGTATTTTATAGCTCTGCTGTAAGGGAATTATCTGCTTGTAAAAGGGTGTATAACACACTCACAATTCAAAGCCATTACAGTGATCTGACAGTCTTCATTCATTTTCTCCTAGTGCCGTCTTGTTTTCTTCTGTTGTATTAGTGCTTGTAATATTTTTAATCCTGCATTACTAAAACACAGTTAACTGATTTTTCTTATATGAAGCAAGAAAAACATATTCATAAAATGTGTTGTTTACTGCACTTGCAGTTCTCTGATGATGTAATTTTTTTTATTAATAAAATTATTTTTATACACTTTAAGTACCCTTTTGGAGAAATGTTTTAATGTAAGTTGTCCGATTCTGTTTTAAGTGAAGGAGAAAACCTGGTAGAGGTTGTCTCTTTAAATCAGATCTGCAGTGTTGATGGACCCTCTAGCAGGCACGGTAAGAACCATTCTCACCTCTGCAGCAGGGAGCTTGACCATATAGACTCTCACATTCAATCAAAACGTTTTCCCTTTTAATATGCACTGTACCAATCCTATTCCCATGGTTACAGCTCGTGCTTCTTTGGTTGCTTCCAGTCTATTGGAAAAGGAAGGCAGCATACATTTCTTGTGCAGGAGTTTAAAACATCATGAAAGCAACCCTGTTGTGATTTGCATTTTAAATGTTTCTTTTTTTTTCTCGTTGTACAGAATGCTGTAGCAGTAGCTTCAGTTCATTTGCCACAGTCTGTCTTCTCTCAGTCTTCAGCCTGGCAATCTGTTGATAACTCCACTTGCAAGCTACAGTTTATTGTCTTTCGGAATGGAAAACTCTTTCCTAGCACAGGAAACTCATCAAATCTTGCAGATGATGGGAAACGTAGGACGGTTGCCACACCAGCTGTTTTTGCTAAAATAGGTGAGGAGTTGTTATGCATTATTTCCTTTAATCTAAAAGCTACGGTATATTTGATTGTGTAGAGAATAGAGGAGTAGAGTATACAGTGTGCTGAGAGGCTGGAAACAGTCTCTTTCTTTAGTACAAATGTTTGCATTTGTTCCTATCTCCATGACTTTATTCAAATTATCCTGCAAATAAAGAAGTGCACTTGCTGTATGACTAGAATGCAAATTTTGGACGACTGTTTGTTGACAGTGTTGTTACAGATGCTTGTTTCTTAAAGCATGGTGCTATCGGAAAGAACCTTGTTTTACTCTTTACAATGAAAATTGCAATGTTAATGTCCTAGACACTGATAAAAATAAGGCTTTTGGAGTGGGAGTAGTGCCCTGTTGCATGTATCAATACTCACCAGTATACTTTCTGATACGATGGACGTAAAACAGGTGTTGTTAAAGGCTTTTGTCTAAGTGTGATATATTGTACATGCTAGTGAGTCATTATTTTGATTAATTATTCACCCAGGCAATTTTACTAATTTTATTTGATACTGAATAATGTTCTCATTTCTATTAACATTTTTAAAATGTTTAAATGTGACTTTCAAAGTGCAGAATTGTCTCAGCTATTAATCATACCAGGAAACTGAGCCGTTTCTGCAGCTACACGGGCAATAGTGTAACACTGGTTGTAACTGAAGAATCTGAAACAAAAAAGAATCTGCTTTGTGAAGGATGATTAGATCATTTGGACACATTATGGGACTGAAATGTTCGGATTTATTTACACTATTGCAAACTTTCCTGAATGTGAGCACTACCTTTGACTTTGACCATTAAGAGTATATGTCTATTGCTTTTTTCCCCCATAGCTTAGTGTATCTGATCTCTTTACATAGCGTTCATCAATAAAGGGTTTTCCACTCCATCTCTCTGATTCAGTTTGTTGCTTTTGCAGATGGGTGCAGTTTTGGAAACCTCACCAGCCCTCTTACTATAGGGTTGAGGCACTTTGCACAGGGTATAGACCCCATTGCAGCCTTCTGGGATTTTGACCTTCTAGATGGACATGGAGGCTGGTGGGGAGAAGGGTGCCACATAATTAGTTCTGCAGGCAATATTACCACCATTCAGAGTACACACTTCAGTAACTTTGCAGTGCTAATGGTAAGTATATGACTTAGCAAATATACCTGTATTTCTCTCTCTCTCTCTTTTGCCATACATATATGCTCTTTTTACATGCATCTGTATCATTCTTACTTGTCAGCAACTGACCTTCTGTTTTCTGTAATGTTTAGTATAAGGCAGTCTTAAAGAAAGTAAGTTATTTAACTGCTAGTAAGTGAATAAACCTGGTGGTCGGTTTTAGTATCCAGAGACAGGCCTAATCAGAAATGACATTAAATTCAGTCTTACAAATGAAAGTTCCATCAAGGAACGATTAGTATGTAATGGTTATAAATTATAGGACAGGGTTTAAAAATGCATACTCCTGTGTGCTTTTACATCAGCACATCTCAGAGGCTGGTCTGCTTTTGTTCCTGCCCTGCACTGTGTTGATCATACTAATTAGTTGCAGGCATACCGCAATGTTGAATCATTTAATAAATGGAGAGGAATAACATCTTCTGCTCTTTTAAGTGAGGACAGTGTTGTCCTTATAGATCCTGTAGGAGTTTTAGTTTGTATACCAATGCTGATAGCCTTCTTATGAAATTGCTGTTTGTGAAGAGAAATATTTCTGTGCAGCGCTAACACATCAGCCTGCTTTGGTCTGTTCTTAGTCACACTTACAGTTCCATTGCAGTTATTTAACTATCCAGCTTAACAGAAAGTTACCTTCATGAAAGCAAAAATATTATGCGTGAATTAATGACCTGTTATTATTCAGGGAATAAAGGAAAGCAAACAAAAAATGAGAGGTTTCTAACATATATCAGTGAGAAAATGTTTGCACTGTTAAAAATATTTATTATAAACCAGTTGTAGAAAGATTAGCCAGATGTGTACTCTTAATACCAGATTGACCCTGAATGCTGGTGCATGATTGCACTGTAGATGCTGCTTGTGTACATTACAGAAATGTTTACAGTTGAGTAAATAATGTATTGTGTATATGTGTAAGGGACAGCAAACATAGGCGACAGGAATTGCGAGGACGTGTGCAGAGAATACCAATCTGCTGCTGTCAGATGGAGCCCAGATGGCAGCCAATCATAGCACAAGGCTGTGGCACCCACGAGTTAAATGCGGATATTATCGTCCACTTTGTAAGAACTGACTTCCCTCAGAGTTACTTGAACATTTTTTCATCCGTTCCAGAATTGTTCAGAATTTAAGAGCCGTTCCTAAGATTTGACGACATCAAACATACCTCATTTTCTGCAGCTTCTATGAGTTCCCTTTTTTCCCCTAGCCGCTTGTTTCCCCAACTGTGAAACATAATTTTGCTTTGAGCACGTTCTTCTAAATTCATTAAAGAAAGCACCTGTTGACTTTGCAGCTGCCACACCCAAAATGGCTTCCTCCTCCTTCAACTGCTTGGGTTCAGCCTGTTCTTCTTAAACTTTGGGTAGTTATTAAATGTTAACGAATTGCTTGCAAACAACCAATTTCATGGTTTCATTTTGTTTGCAAAAATCGTATACTGACATAAGGGCTACTATTAATTTTTTGTTTGTAAAGCCAAACACACGCTTATCTCTGATAAGATGTAGCAGATTGGGTTTTCTACAACCGTAAAGGCAACTGAGGCACCTTTCACTGCAGCTTTTGCATCTGGTATGTAATTCTGTTTTAGGTCTTGTGTTTGTTTTGTTATGGTAATTCAACTTTCGTTTTTTTCCTGTATGCATGTCCGTTTTTATCTGTGCAAGACAAGAAAACAGAATCTTAGACTCACCCTTGCTTTGCAATTGATATGGTAACAAATAATGTGATACATTCTTTAGCTTATATATTGCAGTCACTTTTAAGAAAAAAGATGCCTGACCTTAAGTCACTTTAATATATATACACACACACAAATATGTCTTCCAACAGCTGTCTTTCTAAACAGCTATTGGAAAACTTTGAAAAAAGCTTCATTATGTGCAATTATTTTCATTCAAGTGTTATTTCTTAATCAGTATTTTATGGCATAAAGTCAGGGATTGTTTTATTTGATAGAAACTATGTTTTTCTGGGCAGTTCAATTCTCATACCAGAAATAAAAAAAAATGCTTCATTGTTCTGCTTAGTTATTAATTTATAATATGAACAATATAAAGTGCCTATTTGCATCTTCTTAATTCACACCTGAGTGCCTAATATATTTTAAAATACTAACAAACTGACAGCAAATTCAAAATAGCTAGCATATAGTATGTAGCCAATGAAATTATCTACAATATCATGATACATGTTATTAATCTATAATTCTCTAATCTATGAAACAATAAAAATTCATAACTGATTATTATGTTTTGGGGTAATAGCAGAAAACTAAAGTAGCATCTGTAAACTGAAGAGCAGCAATAAAGCAACAGTGATGAAGGTTTACATTACCATCAGAATGATGTATATCCTGCTGTGGAACAAGATGAAATAGAAGCCTCAGTTAATCCAACTGTCCATTTTATAGCTAGTACAGCACATATTCTGATTTGCCATCTTTTTAAATAGTAAGACAATGTTCCCTGAACTGCTTTTATCAAAGTTTTTTCTGCCTATGAACTGTAAAAGGGTTAAAATAAAGATTTCATAGAGTCCTTTTTTAGAAAGGCAATAATCAAGGATTTATCAACTGTGATTGACAGTTAATAAGCATGAGCATACTTCGGGTGAGAGGGTTCATGTAGAGACATTTCATTTCTCTCTGTGACAGTTGTTCAAATGAAGTCAATGAGAGAGAGAGAGTACAGTTTGGAGGTTGGGTTGGAAAGGAGGTAGAAGCTCCTTCCCTCACACTGCTCTCATGCATTCACTTTGCTCTGGGTTGGGCCAGTGGATGGAAGTAAAATAGCAGTGTCAGACATAGTGGTGTATTATCTTTTTTTGATCAGCTTTTGAATGGTGTGTCCTAGGGGTGAGAGTGAACTGAACTCCTGAGTTATATTCTTGCCTTTCCCTTCATATACTGTGTGTTTAGACAAGTCCCCTATTTTGTCTTTTCTTCTGTTACCTGTAGGAGAGAGAGAGACAGTCACACTCTAGCTTCTTTTGAAGGTGGCCAAAGCCCTCTAGGGTCTTGAACGATGAACCTCTGCAATATGACTTTCTATTTTAGCGTCAAATTATGAACTTATATATTCTGAAGCTTTGGTATATCTAATTAAAAGTATTTGTTCTATAAATACTCCGTATTTGTGCTCTTTTGTGAACTGAGCTTTATAGCAATATTTTAATTTTTCAAGACAATATTTGTATATGTTATGACCAATCTAGTGCCCTGTAGCCATAGTATGAGTAAAAACTCTTCAGGAGATAACAAAAATATCCAACACTAACATTGAATTTCAAAATTTGCTGAATGTGTTTTGACATATGTTGTCCTTTGTTCCTCCTTTCATTTTCTTAGAACAGAATGGCAATTCAATAGTGATGGATATTACTGTAATTGTATACAGCATTTCCTTTTCCCCCTCAGACTGCTTTGTCAATAGTAATTTCCTTAAATCTGCCAAATAAACACTAGTAAAATTCTTAAATCTAAGTAAGCTACTTCTCAATTAACATAAAATGGATTAATAAATATTGTTAGCATTTTTCATTGTAATCCTGAAGATAGGTTAAATGAACATAAAATCATAAACAACTCCTTTCGTGTTTTGTCACAGTGTATCTCATTATTAAAAAAACCATAGGTGGGGTTTTTGTTGGATTTTTTTTTCTTTGTGAGTGTAAGGAGTCATTATTTGCAAAAGTAGCATACATTCAGTGGATGGCTATTTGAGATAATTAGGGCTGAGGAGATGAGCTGACAAAACCAGCAAATTTGAAACTATTCTGGAAGCAAACCTTGGAAAACTGTGTGAATGAGAAATTGGGGAGAGGCAAGATACTATGAACGAATCATGCTGAGTTAACAGGATCCTGCTGTTGTTTTACAAGCATTCCCTGAATCTTTTAAGTCTTTTCAAATTGGTAGGATCACAGTACCACAAAAGCTATGTTTTCAATATTTTCAGTGTGACTGGAGACAATTGCAGAATTTCTTAGGCCTATTCATTAAGTTCAATTCTGAAAACAGTCTTCTAAACTTCCACGTTTCAGGTCTTCTCCAAATTTAACAGCCTGTCTAAGGCTTTTGAGAAGTTAATTCACGAGTCGGGGAAGTATTACAGAAATGTCAATTAGAAGGTTGACATAATTACAGTATTTGACATTTTCCCCATAGAGAACACAGGGTTTTCTCACAACAGGCTGTGGAAATGTGGTTCAGTACTTTGACAAAACAGGCTGCTTATAAAGAGAGGTTTAAGAATGAACTTTTCTTTTTTGTGTGTGTTTGAACACCTACTTTTACACCTACAGAATAGACTTTAGCAGAGTTTAAGCACCAAGGACCATGAAAATGATCCAGAAAGTTTTACCTGCTATCTGCGAAATTAATATTTGGTGTAGTAGGAACTGCAAAATTCCCTGGAATTAGATTCCTCTGCATGTGCATGGATGCTTCCCAGCGTGAATAGCTAGATTTCTAAGCTCTGCTGTCATCCAGAGGCCTGGCAAAGAGGCACATGCTCTTCACCTAAGTCCTCAGCTGGCATATACTGCTCACCTAACAGAGAATGCTTAGCCCATATGGATGGTATTGAGTCCAGCTTCCCAGAAAAGGTTGCTTTTTTGCAGAATGTTCCTGAATGCACCAATCTCCAAAGCCTTGGAGTTAGACTACTCATAAGAACAAGATCTCACTTTTATTCCTTTCTCCTTGGATTACATCTACTTTTTATTAAATTACACTTAATAACATGTGTTTTTTGCTCTGTAAAATGCATAAACTGGCTTGGTACTGGGGATAAAAATCCAGGCTTGTCTCCTTCAAAATGCACTTGCTTTATAACAAATCAAGCCTCTGGCTCAAGCTCTTTCTTTCTATTTGCTCTTGCTTTCTGTTGGCTTAATGGATCTTACACTCTTGGTGGTGCAGCTTCAACCAGAGGGTAAAGGGATCCAGACTATAAAGGCGCTCAGTAAAATGGGCAACTCTTGGGAGATAGGAGATGTAAGTTAAAGACCTAGAATCTAGGTCTTGAGCCATCTTATTGTCTTGGTGCCTTCTACCGGACTCCTTCCAATTTGTCAATGTCTTTCTTATACTGAAGTGCCCCAAACTGGACACACTAGTCAAAAGATTTGTTCTCAGAATTGGTGAATAGAAGGCAATAATCACTTCCCTCAGTCTGCTGCCAGCACTTTTGCTAATATGACCCAACATGTGGTTCACCTTATGTGTCACAAGGGCTCACCACTGGCTTGCTTTCAGTTTATTGTCCACCAGGACCCTCTGATCCTTTTCTGCAAAGCTTCTTTCCAGTCAGTTGTCCTCCAGCCTGTACTGCTGTCAGGGTTACTCTGTCCCAGAGACAGGAAGCTTTTTATTTCTCTTCATTGAACTTCATGAGGTTCCTGTAAGCCCATTTTTTCCACCCTGTTGAGATCTTGCCAAATGGTAGTCCTGCCCTCCAGCACATCAACTGGTCCACTCAATATGCATTGCAGTGTTTTCAGCTCTCCATAGAGCCCAACTCTATGGATAATTTCCATATTCTGGTGCTCCTAAACATCCTAATATTTGGAACCTAATTTTTCAGTTTTATTTTGCTTAAGTAGGAGGAATCTAAATACAAATAGGAATCTAAATCTTACCATAACTGATTGTTCAAATGCACTTGTGTTTCTAAGTTTCTGTGGCACTTGCATGCCGCTTCCTTGGGGAACACAATTTCGGGTGTCCTGCTTTAAACACAGAAACCAGTTAGACTATACTTTCTAAAGTCATACTATTACAAACAATATATTAAAAATAAATGTTTAATTTACCAATATAAGTAGATGGATTACAAAAATTTACAACACAAACTAGATTGTTTTTAGCAGCTGTGATTTTGTGAAAGTACCACATTTTTAGTATTAGTTCACTGTATCTTCCCCTCAGCTTTCTCAGCATCTGGTATTAGATGTCTCAGGGCTGCCTTTGGTATGCAATTTGTCTATACCTCTTTATACTTTCATATTGAGTTTTAACTGTTCAGTGTTGACTGTCTGTTTCAGTCGATTTTTGGAATGAAGTCTCGACTAAAAATGAAACAGTCCCATTTGCACTCTGATGTTTTCATAATTCTGATTGTTGGATGAAATAGCTGATAAAAAGTCTATTCTGTCACTGATTTCCATCACTAGTTTCTGTTGTGCCTTATATATTACGGTGGCATTTACAGCTGAAAGAAGATGGTTTCACACCTCCTTATGAGAGTGAATGAATGACAATTTCTCATTAGATAACATTTTACTGGCCTTGTAATTGTAGACAGCAGTTTGTAATGGTCAAAGTCCTGTGTGTATTCATTTTCCTGTAGATATTCCTGCCATTTTTCAATATCATGATCATTTGAATCCCCTCTAGGAAATAAAATGATACCTACCTTTTTAAAATGTGACATACAATTAAGCTTCTTTGCTTACAGCGTGAAAAAAAACACTTTGTTTTCTGCATGCTGTCTTCCCCAGAGGATTACTCAGGGGAGGTTGACAGATCAATAAGGTTTAATTATCATCAAAAAGCAGACAAGGTAAATTTATTATAGATCTATAATGAAATCAGTTTTCAATATACGAAACTCTTAAAAAGGATATTCTACACTGTCAATAATGCATTATGGTGCTCAAAAGTTTTACCACTTATTTACTGTACAAGATTAGAAAAGATATAACAATAAAAACAAATATTTTAAAATGGAATTAACTTTAAGATGCTGATTATTCTTGATCCTTCCGCAGGCAAAATGGCTGTATTCCTGTAGGACATATGGCATTTGCTTTTATACTGATGTTCAAACATAGTGATTGGTTGATCCTTGCATTTACACTATTAAAAGCTAGTTCTTTAGTACATTAAATGATGCCACCTCAAATAAAATCACTTTCATTTGTTGCTACATAAATGCGTAACTCCACTGTGTTTCCTTTTTCACAACTTTGTTCACTTTTCAGAGTATTTTTTTCAGAAAAATCCAAGATATTTATTTCTTTAAATAACTGCATTGTTACTACTATATTAGTTACAGTAATAGTTTTCTTAATGCACAGAACTGAAGCAAGTCTACACATAAAATTATGACAAAGTGTACTAATGGTATACCAAAATATTATTATATCAGTAAGAGCTAGAAGTAAATATTTTATCATTTTCAGCAGAGTATTTCTACTTAAATTGTCCAGTATTTACATTACTACTCTAATAATATAAGCCAAAATTGTACTGAACATTTCTGGTAAATAATAGCGTACCTCAAGAAATTCACTCGGTAAAAGAATTAATGGGGAGATGATGTAAATAAAAACATGGGAGAAAAGATGGTCAAAAAAAGGGTGTTTGAGTGGAGATTCAGTGGCAGTTCTGAGCCAATAGACTTTTAAAGTATTATTTGAAATTTGTGAATTCAGTGTATCCTGAATGTATATTCATGCACACTAAAAAAAACAAAATCAAGAGAAGGCCTCAAAAGCATAGGTCTGTCATGTTAAAAAGCTACCACATCAAAACACAGAGCTCTTTTCCTCTTCTATTCCACTTGTAGTTAAGGGAAGAGTAGCAAGAGATGTTAGGAGGCAGTATAAGAGTTCATATACATAAATAATGGTGCTGGAAATCAGTTCTCCGCATGCAAATGCAATTAAAAAAATGTATTAGCATTACAGTCCCAGCCTCCGAAAGGGAGATTTCACCTCAGGAAAATAATGTATTGAATCTTCTTCCAGGGGAACCTAAAACTGACAAATAAGAAATAACTCTTATAAACGTATGCCAGTATTTTCAGTGTTAGAGTTTGCTGGATTGTCATATTCAGTACTTTTTCAGATTTTAGCTTTTTCTGTGCTGGGATGTATATTCATTTTTGTGTGCACAGTTAGTGCCACTGCACATGGAAACTGGCATGTAGACAACACTTTGTTTGCACTCAGTTAATAGTTTATGTGTCTAATTTATAGTACTTGTTTGCAGAAAAGTAGTGCCACAAACGGATGTGGCTTAATGTATTACAGTGAACCTCTAATGTTTGGTTTAATTCAGATAGTTTGAAGACATACCATTTTCTGTAATGGGCTCCTTTTGCTTTCCATCCATCACACCTGAAGATTTAGCTTTCTTATTATTTCTTACTTGTGAGATCCAGTAATTTAGAATGGGAATTTGATATGGTTAATTTCACAAAGATATTAATAGTTTTTCATTATGTTTTTCATGAAGAATTGTGTCAGCAGGCACTAGCAGATCCAAAAGGAATGCATGCATCTTTACTCTGCTGTTAATATAGCTGTTGAGCTGCTTTTGAATTGATGCAGGTAGTGAGTATTTGCAACTAAGTGTGAAGGTCACTGGGTCAGAGGAGGTGTATCGACTGGGAATTATATTTTAATATAGGAGCAAGTCAGATGATATTTGGGGTGTATTCTCATGGCTTTTGTTTCTTTGAGTGGTTCTTCTGCAGCCAGGTATATGCCATTTAGAGACCTTTATGGTAATTTGATATTTTGTACTTAATATCCTAGTAAAATACAAACATAAAGTTCATGTTATCAGAAGGAACAGATATTGCTAATGCCTGAAGATTTAATATTCTCTGTATTTTTTCAGAACTTTTTTTTAATTAGGATATGTCTGCTTGTACAAAAAGGTTAATTTCTGTCTTGCAAAGTGTATGCAGATGAGGAAAGAGCAGTCTGATGTTATTGTAAATTCATGAACTATATCTACATAAAAAGTTCATCATCTTATTTTCCTGCTCTTGAAGGGGAACAGCTAGAAACGACAGGACATGTTGAAATGAAGTCTCAGAGTTTCACACATGCCTAACAATGTTAAATCATTTTGCTTTCTCCATAGGATTTTAAGACAGTGCTGTCTTTCCCCCAGTACCCAGGGGAGTTTCTGCACCCTGTGGTATACGCATGTACTGCAGTTATGTTGTTGTGCCTGTTTGCTTCCATTATCACCTACATTGTTCACCACAGGTAAGAATTCACTTTTAAGCACTTGTGTTAAATGGTCAGCATTATGCTGAGGTACTTCAATTTTTCTAACCCTCACTGAAAAGATAAATTAAAATGATCTGAATTACTGTTGGATAGTAATATCAGCAATGTGATTTACACCAGAGAAATAAATAAAAAAAAAAGGTTATGTCAACCTTTCTCAAGCTGTATGTTTCCTGAGACGTATGTCCAGATGGTCTACACACTGTTCCTAAGATTTCTAACTTGACAATTGAATATAAAACCATGATCACTATCAAATTGCTGTCTGGCAAATTGCAGACAAAGAGCAGCACTTCGGACAGCTACACTGGCGGTATTGGCTTCTAAGACGAAGTTTGGTTGAAAGACTTGGTAACTATCATTGGATAAAAGAAACTTTCTTTGACTTCTAAATCTTCTTGGTTTTAGAAAACTTGTGTTTTCCTTTATATGAAAGATTTATATAAATGCCATTTTAACTACATTCTTCTGTTAAAGACCATTAGCAATTTAAAAGAGTAGGAATGTGTTGTACTGTAGAAGCTGCTAAATATTAATCAAGTGAACTTAATGCAATGACTTCTGATCTTCAGCTTCCATTTAATCCTTTAGACATGTCTTGTTAAAGTTCTGCATATCTGAAGCCACGCAATAAGCCTTTTGCTTTTATTACTCTACTTCATATGCTTAATTTGTTGTAGGAAATCTTAAGTTAGTAGATCCTTGCAGTAGACTCTTTACAATTTTTACCGTTGATTTTACCTTTTTACCGTTTATTTCAATGCTGTATAAATCAGACTCTCTCCTATAGGTAGATTGCTAAGTAGGTATTCAAGAATCAGAGAATGTAATTCTATCATATTAAGCATTTTTTCCAAAGCATAATTTTCATGTAGACATTGTTGGGTTTTCATTTTAAAATGTTATTTTTCAACAGCACAATCCGAATAAGTAGAAAAGGATGGCACATGCTTCTCAACTTTTGTTTCCATACTGCTCTTACATTTGCTGTTTTTGCTGGTGGAATCAATCGCATTAAATATCCAATTATATGTCAAGCTGTAAGTATCTGCCTTAGTAATTCTTACTAATAGCATGAAAACCTGAAACTGTATCTTTTAACATAATATTGATAGTTCTCTTTCTTTTCATATATTGTTCCTGGATCTTAAGTTCTTCAAAATAAGTCATCATTATAAGCATGTTGTTTAAAGGCCAGCACTGGGGATGTTCAGTGTTTGGTTGTCACCTGAGTTTCTGTGATAGGCTGACCAATGCATTAACTTCTCTGCAGCTCAGATTTCCTTGTTTTAAAATAATCCCTGAAAATCATAGTATTTCTCTGTTCTACAGTATAGTTGAAAAGTATGATTCCAAAATACTTCTAATGTCCTTTCTGATCTTTGGATTGAATGTGTGGAACTAAAGTTACTGCTGCTCTTTTGTAATATATATATACCATTTGCCTGAGGGTGGCCCTGGCTTCACTGGGCGATCCCTAGATATATACTTGGGCAGCTTGGTGTTTATAGTATGATTATGTCTTTTAATTACAACTCAAGCTAAGGAGACAAAGCAGACCAGTACACTTGCGATTCATGGACCCCTGTTTGCACTGCTGGACTATTTCACATCTCTTGCTTCATCCTTTCCAGGGATATAGTGCCATGAGATGCACAGAGAGGGCATGGCTTCAGCTGCTCTAAATATAGAGCCTGAGTCTGTACAGTGCGTAAAGAGAGGCATTTCAGTCATCTTCTGTAATGCCTGATAAGGGCTTGTTGCAGTTCGTTTGTCTTAAGTATTTCTTCCTCTTGAATTTTGTAGAAGTGCTCCAGATCTCATGAACGTTCTTGGTGTTTATCTGTAGTACAGCACTTTATTAAACCAACATTTTCCCAGGTATTTTGCCTGTCACTAATCTGGTTCTTTTGATTGGCTTCAATGGCTGTAAACAGCAAGGGTTGTCAGCCAGCAGCAGAGTCACTTCAAAACTCGCGTAACTAGTGTAAGAGTTATCACTCTAGTTTTCAGTGAGATGCTATGGAAGTCTTTTGTGTATCCTTATGCATGACCATCAATAAATAGCGTATGTAGATCTGTAAGAACCTGTAACGTTCTACATGCGAAGTCTACCTATTTATATTACATGGTATTCATTTAAATGACACAGCTGTCCACCAGATTATTCTGAGATAAAAATCTCACAATATCTAGTGTATTGTGTCATAATTAATCTGTGAGTTCTAGCAAATTGAAATATCACTTACCATTGTCTTTATCTGCAGTTTGCAAGTGAGGGTAGCAGATTAGTTTGTAGGGCAGCCATGGCTGTGTAATTACATGATCACAAATGACCATCTGTTGTTAACATCATTGTCTGGTTATTTACTTTGCAGATTGCATGGTAACAATGCAGTATTAACAGTGATAATGAAAAATTGATTGAGATAAATGAGTTATTAATAATCTGTTCTGAGTAATACAGAAACTACAGGGGTATCTTCACAAAATGCATTATCAGTGACAGCTGTTTCTTGCTATGGTATAGGACCAGATCCTGAGCTGCTGAGAAATATGCACACTTAGAGAAACTGAATGGATCCATTCACATATGCCTTCTAATCAGTTTCATAAAGTTATTTATTTACCTGACACCATGCTACATCAACAGACAATATCATCAGCAGTTAAAATATAGGAAAGATACAGGACACACAAGACACACTCAGTCCTCTGGTTCCTGGTAGAAATTGTCTGATGTAATTAGGTAGGGCTAACAGATGCAACAGTCCAAACAATCTAAGACAAGACTCCTATACCTGGTAACACTGGCTGAAAATATGTTCACTCCCAGAACATTGTGCCCCACCACAGACCCTTTCTTGCCTACTGACAGCAATATATTTCAAAATCCTGTGAGTCCCAGTGGCTGTCTTCTCCTGTGATAACCCTGAGAGGATTACTCTGTGAATTAATTTCAGGGTGCCAAAGCTAGTGTTACCGAAAATGTTCTATAACACTAGTAGGTAGGGAGGTCAGACCTACTAATGGTTTCCCAAGAAACTCACATATTTAAACATTTCCCATAGCTTGCATAAACGGTGGTAGGGTGGACAGCACTCCTTTTCTCCTGCATGTGAAATATAGCAATTCTTTAAATCGCTCAACCTCATGAAAGGTATATTTATATAGCTGTTTTGGGCTTGTGTGTCCCTCAAGTCTAAGTTTTGTCTCTTTC
Organism: Gavia stellata; assembly: GCF_030936135.1. NCBI lineage: Eukaryota > Metazoa > Chordata > Aves > Gaviiformes > Gaviidae > Gavia > Gavia stellata. Next base: position 24,404,804 of record NC_082602.1, on the reverse strand, counting down.
TCCTTTTTTTTTTTTTTCAGTTCTGGAAAAAAACTGATATTAGGGTTTAAAAATATATTTGTGAAAATATTACTGTTTCAAGCAGCACTAAAATATTAGTTACACTCCAGGTGTACCACCATCAGTGTTGCTATAGTACAGGTATCTTTCCATCTGCTACAATTCAAAACACAGCTTCACCCTGCAGCAATGTAATTTGCACTTTTTGTTTCCTGAATGCATAGGGGAAGATTCTAAGTGCAAGCATTTTCTGTCCTAATCACTGAAAATGTGGTGTCAAAGCCAGTGAACCTCCACCTTTCTCATTGTAATTATCCCCAAAACTTTCACACAAATTTCACTGCAACATCCTTACCCAAGTGAAATAATAGACTGAGTTAATTTTTATCCTTTATAATTAACCAAAAAGGGTTGTTCTAAAATAAGTTCAGTTGGATCACCTTCTCCCTCTAAATGAGGTGTTCCAGGCTAATTTTAAGCAGCAGGAATTAATGCTATGGGAATGGACCCATTTTCTATGATAGATAGCTGGAAGAACCTTCATGTCCCCTTGAAGGCAAAGTAATTACACAAAAAATGTGTTTTCAGAGATGGTAAGATGTTTATTTTTATCTGGAATCTAAAAATCTAAAAATCCTTTTCAAACCTGCATGCTTATTTGAGAGAGAATTTTGTATAGACAGTCTCACTTGTGTATGTGCTATGCAGTCTTTATGATTTATAGAGAAAACTGATGTTAGAGTGCTGGTCTGGAAGAGTTGATTGCTTCTTCACAGATTTTCTGTGTGAATGAGGTTATATCTGTTTAGATTACCCACAAATCTGATTGAGTGTCACTGAATGCTGGCTGTTGATGTAGAATCCAGAGTCTTGAGTTTATGGCAAAATCTTTCATGTAAGGCAAAGGTTGTGTTAGGAATAGATGAATGGGATTAATCAGAGCCAGTACACTAACCAGAAAGGTGCTCAAGCCAGCCAGTGGATGATGTAGTCAGCCCCTTCCATCTCCTAGAGTTAGGGTCTCAGATTACTTTCCTTCAAAGTGCAGAAGGAGGCTTATTCCTTTCATGTAAAGAATGAGATGCAAGGGGACACAGCTGTAGCTGGATCAGTCCCCATGTGGGGGAGGTATTGATTCTGTACCCTCAGTCTGAAAGATTTCAGTCTCATGGCTCCTACTTTCTAGGAGAGCATGATAGCCATGAGGCTATGGATGCTAGGGGATGAAATCGTCAGTTCAATATGTTGAAGCATGAAGAATAGGCTTAGGGGCACAAGATTCAGGAGACGGAAAAGTTAGGGAATGAGACAGAATCATAATTCTTTATCCTAGTGGCCAGTCACTGAGTGGCATGATCACTTCAATCGTATCTCCAAGAACCTCCTATATGGTTTATCAAATAAAAGCTTCCATGTAAAATTTGGCAAGGCTCAGATCTTCCTCCTCCCTGATGAGTGTCATGTGTGAAACTGCTTATGAATTCCTTTCTGTAGGGCAATAAATCTTCAGCAAGCGAGGCAAGGCCCATTCCATACCAGCCAGTAGCCTGGAAGTTAGAATACTATCCCCTGGAAGTTTGAAATTTGGATTTGAATCCTGTTAAACTAAGGTCCTAGAGTTATGCACCACTACTCCGGTAGGAGCTGTAGATACAAAAATATTATAGAAAGAGGAGGAAAAGAGCAGTTCTTTCTGCTCTAGCGATATTTTTTTTTTTTTTTGAAAGAATGGGTGTCAAATTAATGTACTGTGATCAAGTTTGCTGGTTAGGGTGTCTCAAGTGAAGAGTGCTATTTAAGAGCTCTTGAGCGGTCTTTGGTGAGAAAGGTGCTGCATGGTTCAGCTCTGCTGAGACAGGAACAGAGCTAGTCATATGCACAAGCAAGACTTCTGCTGGCTGGAAACTTTACTAGCAGCAACCTGTGATGGCTAAAGACTTTGCACCTATGGAGTTAGATGTGCATGCTGTGCTGAAGATGGTCTTCCTGGTCTCAGGTACCTGATTTGTGGGTCTCAACTTATAGGTCTAAATTTTTTACCTGTGAAGGGAGCACAGGGTTGTTCTAAGGCTAAATGTTTTAAGATCATGAAATATTCAAATTCAGTGGTGTTATATAGACCACACAGAAATTCCTGAAAGCCTTCATCTCGCTGAAAAGAATAACTTTCAGTGCAGGATTAAGAGTTTAAATGGAAAGTCGGTGCATGTCCATATCTTCCTTTAAATAGAACTGACTGAAGAAGGACAATCTTACCTGAAATATGATTACAATTGAAAAAAAAAGAAATTAAATTAAAAACTAGGGGAAAACAAAGAAATTTGTGTGCAAGTTAAAGCTGATCAAGAGAGCTTTTTGTGCCAAAATGCTTTGCATTAATGTGTATTCTGGTCACTACCATGGTAACTGCATGGTGTGCAACTTAAGTTACCTCAGGAACTGAATTTTATGTGAAATACAGAAGTTCTACTTATAGTGAAAATAGTTTTAAGTGAACACTTGAGTATTTAATTTGTATCTATTTATTGGCCTCTTAAGCTTTGCAGAGGCACAAATCCACTAACAAGATATACACAGATAAATATGTACCCTAGACCTTTAGTGCATGAACCTAAGGTTTACGTTTGCTAACACAGTTAAGTGAGAGTTTACTAAAGAAAACTATGTTTGTCCTGTTCCCCTTTCTGTTGAGCCTTGACTTCCCCTTCTATGTCATGTGCTGGTATCTCATATATTTCTAGTGTAGGGCTCAGATGTCTTCCTAGCTTAGGAGAGCTAGAAAGAGGTGGTCCCACCGAAGGGGACGAAAGAACATGCAGCCACAGCCCCTAAGTGCAACAGTGAGGAAAATGCATCTCCATGGCATGACTGATGTCGGTGTGGAAATATGGGGAAGGAAGAGGCAGAAAGCAAAGCCTATTGCTTTGAAACACTGAATTTTCAAGATGAGGTGTGACAAGCATTTCTTTACTAATTATTACTAGTGGATGAATAAAAGCAAAAACTCTAGTCCAGAAAGCGTATTTTGTAATGGGAAGTGAGAAACAAAATCATCACCACACAGAGAAAGGGTACCCTTTCCTTTGGAATTTAGTGTAACAGCTCTGCACACCCTTCCAAATTCCACATTTTTGTTGTGTCATATATGTTTTATCTCCAGATTGTCACCATTGTCCTTCAAATCTGTCAGTCATGAGGAGGTCCTGTATCATCAGGATACATCCTCTTTTCCTTTAAGCAAAAAATGCAAATGGATTTTTTTTTTTTTAGAGAAAGAGGCATATTATTAAAGAGTTAGTACAGATGATAGCATTTCTTTCTCTTGTTCATGTTTGTTCAATTTGTCCATGTATCGGAAGGAACTAAGTTGCTGAAATATGAGCACACTGTGAAGAAAAGCAATGTGACTAAGGTGTGACATAGCAATGATGTGTTCAGTTCAGTTGCCTCCTTGAAAGTTCAATAAAATTGTTATACTGTACTACTTTTGGGAATCTCATTCATTTAAGTGGCTGATCATTTCTGTATACATGGCCATATATGTTGTCAAAATATCACATGTATGTGTCTTGTCACATGGAATTCATCCCTACTGTTCATAATCTTATGGACTCTTTGGCATAATTGTGTAGAATAATTACAGAATATATAGTAGCAGTGGTATGCTGAAATGACAAAGAATGAAAAGAACCAAATCTCTAGAATTTTTCCAGTTCTTCCTTATGGTTCCCGCCTCCTTTTTCTCCCCCTTTCTCCTCCCCCTCTTCTCCCTCCTGCCTTACTCCTTCACTCCCCCTGCAGCTCATAGTCATATTCACTGCGTCCCTACAGAAATGCTGCAAGCTGCATATGAACTAAGTCCAGGCAGCACTAGCCACTGAACTGGCAATGTCTGCCAGCTAATGGTACAAAGTTGTCTCATTCTCTTGTTTCTGCTTCTTTCACCTCAAGCGACAATGGCTATGAAGGCTTTATACTCCCTCGTCTAATGTGTCAGACAAGTCCCGGAGAAAATTACAAAGGTTTTTCTGTTGATATTTGGTGCTATCTCCACGTTTTGTGCTGTATTACTAAATATAAACAAAATTCATGAATTTTTTTTTCTTTACCCATCAATTATTTTATTTTAAGTTGAGCAGAAATAAACACTGGTTCAAATAAATCATTATAATAGATTTGTGTTAGCTTTATTCAGCAATTCTCTGTATTCCTTAAACATTTATGTGCTTTCCAATTATAGCAATATTTTACTTGTCACTGCAAAATGTCAGGTTATTGCTTCACAGGTAACCTCATTTTGTATAATCAGATGGAGACATAGGTGATGTAATAAAGCATTGAAGATTGGATAAAATTCCAAGTACTGTTTCCATAGTAATTAATAACAATTACTAACATAACAAAGATGTTAGTATTTTAGAGGTGTTTGTACTTTATTTTACTTTCAGTGACAAACACACCAGTTTCTTGGAGACAAAATGATACTACTACTATTGAGAGTTTGTATTTCCTTTTAAGGGAGGATGCCAAGATCTGTCATTTAATTTTTAGAATTGTATGGCCAAGTTTATGAGTTCCTTAAAATATGTCTGAAAATAATGTGGTTTCAGACAAATAGCACTGATCCCATTACAAGAAGTCAACCTTGGCTATATGCAGCTGAGAGGGACCTACAGCAGGATATTCCTGAAAAATGAAAGGAAATAGTAGCATAAGGGGTCTGGAGCACAAGTCTTATGAGGAGCGGCTGAGGGAGCTGGGGTTGTTCAGTCTGGAGAAGAGGAGGCTGAGGGGAGACCTTATCGCTCTCTACAATTACCTGAAAGGAGGTTGTAGCGAGGTGGGTGTTGGTCTCTTCTCCCAAGTGACTAGTGACAGGACAAGAGGAAATGGCCTCAAGTTGCACCAGGGGAGGTTCAGGCTGGATATTAGGAAAAAGTTCTTTACTGAGAGAGTAGTGAAACATTGGAACAGGCTCCCCAGGGAGGCGGTAGAGTCACCCTCCCTGGAGGTATTCAAGGAGCGTGTGGATGTGGCATTGTGGGATGTGGCTTGATGGGCATGGTGCTGTGTGGTGTGGGTGGGTTGTTTTGGTGTGGGTGGTGGTGTGGTTTGTGGTTTGTGGGTGGTTTTGGTGTCTTTTTTTTTTTTTTATGGTTGGACTTGATGATCTTACAGGTCTTTTCCAACCTTAGTGATTCTGTGATAATAGCAAGCAAAAATGCTGACCTCGCATTAATTTTTAAACTGCATTGTCATGATAAGCTAACAAAGCTTGCAGCACACACTAAGCTTTACATCACTTTAAATCCAGGTGTAAAAAGTTTTCATTAATCAGGTTCTTAGAAAACAAATGTCTTTACAGGCTTGGTTTCATAACATACCATTTGGTATCACAGATCTTATCTATGATAGATTAAATAAGATTCCATCTGCTTTTTAAAAGTGTTTTCCCTGGTTAGAAATAACCAGCGAGAAATAAAAAATTGATGCACTTACAAATTCAGTTAAAAAAAATGTTTCCTTGTACACTTATGCAGTAAGATTTTTCTAAAACTCTTGTTTTAATGATCCATTTACTGACTTGTTTAACTGTCCACTCTTTATTTAGGTTGGCATAGTGCTACATTATTCTACGCTCTCTACTATGCTATGGATTGGAGTAACTGCCAGGAATATTTATAAGCAAGTCACAAAAAAACCTCAGCCATGCCAAAACAGTGACCAACCTTCTTATCCAAAGCAACCACTACTCAGGTATGGAATAGTAGCTATACTTTTTTTTTTAATGTATTCCTAAAACATATAAATTTTAAACAAACTCCAGTTTTTTTTCTGTATTCTTTACTTTTTACAGAATATAAATAGGATCCATAAAGAACTGAGTCACTTAGGTGTATATAAAAATCGGAATATTTATTGCATGCTAATAGTTAACTCTACTCAGGAGATGGAAATATGTAGAAATGGTATTGGCTATGTTCAGATACCTTAAGAGGAACAATTCAAATGTTCATGTTGGTTTCTTATGGAGGAAAAAAACCTCTGGGTTAAGGCATTATTTAATCATCAGAAACGAGGCTGTAATGACTCTCCCTTTACCTTATCTATTCTGCTGTAAATCTTGCCCATACTTGTATTGATTGCCTAGTAACCTGATAGCAACCTTCCTCATTCCACATCAGAGATCTAATGCTATTACAGGAACGACTGAAAGTCTGGACTCTCTATCAGCTTTCTAGATGGAGCAGAGTAACTAATGTGTCTCTGACAGCATGGCAGGTGCAATGCAGTAAGAATTTTAGCAGATGCCTATGAGATGCTGAAACTTCAAGACTAAATAGTCAGTCTGCATAGGAAAAAAACCAAAACAAACCTTACCACTAACTTACCAACCAAAGGCATGATAAAGTGGATTTGTCGTTTTTGACCTTAGCTATCAAAAAGTTAGGTATTAGACAAAGTTATCTAGTGTCCCTGTATAGGTTTTGGAGGGAGACTGAGACAGAGAGGAATTTTCAGAGAACAATTCCTCCCATCTGTCTTGGATGTTTGTGTGAGGGTGGGATGAATTGTCTTATGGAGGTGCCTCTCTTCCCCCACAGATCATGGAAAAACCTGAATGGTCAACTTAGACTAAAGACCTCAGTTTTATAGTGAAGGACAGGAAATACGAACTCTACTTTTTAGGGCTTTGCTGTGAAAAATCCAGATTAGTGTATTCTTTTAAACAGACTTAGCTTATTTTATTTTGAGCACAAAATGTTTATTAAGTAGCATTTATAGATGGCTATGTGAAGCTGTCATAACTTGTTAGAAGTCTATAGGAAAATGAATTGTGTTTTGCTGTCTGACTCTGCTGAGTGGAATCTTTATTAACAGAATTAGTTTCTGCTTTTTAAAACATTTTCTTTCTAGAGATGAAGTTGATTAAAGTTCACATAAAATTTGTAGAGTGAAGAGAAGAGGAGCCATATTGAGCATTAGCCTTGTTAGGTGTAAGCAACAGGACATTCACTGAGAGTGCCTGACTTTGCTAATCCATGATTTACTACACCATTCTTCACAGATGAGAATTTCACTCTTTCAGTTACTAGCTCATGGCAAAATGAATAATTGCCAATTTTCAAAGGCTGCAGTGTGGCTAGTAAGGTAGAAAATTGTTACAGGTTACACAGACCCAGCATAGTGTATGTTCTTCAAATTCAAATCTTGTTTGAGTTGGAAAACAATGGACAATCAGGTTACACAAAAGATTATACTAATTAGAATCTTTGTTGTACCAGTCATGTTGAGGTTCTCACACAGTGAAAATAAATAGTAGATATTTTAGGTTTAGTAATAGAAATTATAAACCTCCTTTTAGCTGTAAGAAAACATGAGTGTAATTGTTTAATAGCTAAATAAAATTATTCTAAGTTATTTTTCTCATTCAGGCGCCACATGTCCTAGAGACACAGGCACTGAAATGCCTAATATGATTTCATAATGGTTAGTACTATATTCAAAGTAGTAAGGATCAATTTCATTTCATGTAGAAAATGGGCATAGTATATGGAAAATTAAAAATCGCTTTAAGCAAGAAAATGCCAAACTCATAATCAGCAATTGTTGTTCTTTTAGAAGGATAATGATCATTTTTGTGGGCATCTTAACTTTCCTAGTTTTAATGACATTAATGTCAGAATTATTCTGTATCACAATATTTCCATAAAATCCATTTAAGATGCTTGTATTTCAGTGTAGTCATTTATAAGAAAGGTTTTAACTAGACGGTGTTCTTGTATCTATAAGTTGATGCCATCCTTTATACATATTATCCCTCAGGTACATAAGAAATAACATCGCAGTTTGTCCAGTCTGGGTTTGGGTGAGGGAGTGTTAATTTTTGTCTTCATTTGACACCAGTAGACAGCTAAATGATATAAAGTTTGTTCAAATGGAGATTGAGTTAAGCTTTTTTATATGTCACGACCATCAGTGCTGGGAAGCATATAATATGGTCTGCAAGACACTTTTAAACAAAAGGTAGTTTGTCAGTAATCCCTGTCTATAGACCTAGTTTGACTTGTGTTCAGGGTTTGTTGAATGCAAATATATGAATGTGTATGGCAAGAATTGTACATTTTGCTGTTCTCCTTCGGTCTTTTCTGGTAACGTATGTATATGATAGACTGGATTTCCAGTTCACATATGAATATATTCCTTGTATATGCACTTGCTATATGAGACATAAGGCTATCTTTTGTGAGTCAGCAAGTACGGACTACTGCCAAAAATCAATACATAAATCTATGTCACAGAATTTACCAAGAAATGATAAAAAATCTCTCACCGTATTCTTTTCAAGGAGCTTGATCCACTATAAATACTAGCTGAAATAGTGAAAGTAAATACCAAAATATCTAAAAGGAGACCTAACCTGTTAGTAGAAAAAGGTGTTTGCTTGTAACTGTTGCTTCAGTTTCTCTGCCTGCTATTTCATATTCATTTGCAGAAGTAAGACAAATGAGGTACACTTGATCCTAGTTTTCTCCTAGCTTTCCTTGAGCTGTGGCAAGATGTATCCTATTACGTAAAATGTGGTTCTCTATTAGTTTTCTCTGTTTCTAGGTACAGTGATCAAACCTGAAATCTTTTTGCAGTGTAATTTTACTGAAACTTGTTCTTCATAGCAATATGATTTTGAATATTGCCTCTTTTTATACATTAATCATATATGATGTTATATATGTTATACATGATATATTTTATTAAGTATATTATACATTTTATATATATTATCTGTTAATTATGGAGTTAAAGCTCTCGGGGCCTATCACTTTGACTGGAACCAATTCTGGTATTTTTCACTAAATTTGCCAGGATGGTAATGAGGTGGATCAAATTAATGCATCATTGAATTTTGTGTATTGAAATGCTGAACCTTAGCACTTCAACTGATAATGAAATTACTTCCTGTAAAATATACTCTCTGGTATTCTTAATAGAAATAAATAATTCTATCTGTTCATCCTCTGTGGACATTTGTTAAACCTGGCAGAGTTTTGGCTTCTGACTCATCTGAAGTCAGCAAAGACGAAGGGGCATACAAGATTCAGCTGTTACTTGCAATGTACAAAACTTCTCATCAGTCCAAGCTGAGGCACAGGTAGTATTAGTTTTTATACCTGATACGTGCATGCATTTTTCATGTGATACTGTGTGCACATACAGATGAGACAGGACTACAGACCTAGCAGAAAGTATTTCTGAAAGGTATTCTGTTCAAATCGTTCCTTTCCAAAAAGAGAGGAAAAAAAGTCAACTACTGTAATTGTTAGTAAGATAACTACTGAGCACAATTGCACTATAAACATTTAAAATAAAAATAAATAAGCTGCCAGCTGGGCCAGGGATTGGTGTTAAAGAGACAGATAATTAAATTACCTTTTATCTCAGGGTTAGGTACAAATATGTGTCCTAATTTCCTCCACCCTCTTTTAATCAATGAGCATCTTGCAAGGTAACTAATATGGCAAACTTCAGATTACAGAGAGTCCAATATCCTATACCTGTCATAAAAAAACATCCAGTGTGCATAAATAAGGTTGCTGAATCAACGGCAAAATGGATAACAGGTGATGTTACTGACTCTGCTGAACTTCAACTTGTTTATTATGTAATGTATCTTGATAAGCTTTTTAAAAGGTTCTTACTAAAGTTGTGGGCCTTCTAGGAAAAGTACCTCATGCAGTGCCTTAGAAAAATTGTGTATCTCGCTGAGGTAGTAATTTAGGAATGGATTGTGTGTCCTTCCCTTTGTATTCAAAGTACTAGGCTTAGTACTATGGCTATTAAAAATGAACATAGATAATTTCGGGAAGACCATAACTCAGGCAAATTAAATCAGTTTTCAGCAGCACACTCAGAGCACCTACATTCAATACACTGGCTTCAATTCCATTCTCTTATTGTTTTTAACTTTAAATAATTTTAAAAGTTAAGAATCATTTTTAGAATGAGAAAGCTGTTTGCGTATTTCATATATTTTGAAACGTCTTAACTGTTTTTCAGAAACTGTCCTTTAACTTGCACACAGAGCACACCTAGAAATACTAGGTTAGAACTGAAGTTGTTCAGTTGAACTGTAATGTCTGCTAATGAATGTGTACGGGCATATATGTGTGTGTGTCTGCTATTCTGTATGAGTTTGTATATCGGCAAGTATCTGTACATCATCCTTACACTTACAGAGTACCGAGTGATGTCTTGGGAGTAGCAACAACAGGGGTCTTCCTTGTGGGCCATGTTTACGGCGTAGCAATGACTGACAGCCTACCTCCTGATCACACGCATGTGCAAGATGCAATAGTGTTCCACTTGCATCCTCCCCCTCTCTTGTGAATGTGGCAGCAGCTCTTCACAGTCATTCCCTAGCTCATTATTTCTCTCAGCTACCCAAACATTAATCATAGTATCCAGCTAAACAATAGTGAAGTATCTTTGTGACATCGAATCATGTTAAAGACTTTCACTGCAAAAGGGGAGAAACCATGTCAAACTTTCACATCTGGGAAAACCCTCTCCTTTGGTTTGTGTAGACAAATCCTGTGATGAGCCTCTTGCCTTGAAGTGAGAAGATTTTACAGACTTGCATGATACCACAGGGGTCACGACATCTGCTTAGTGCTTTGCTCACAGTGTTAACCCTGCTTGTCTCAGGATAAACATTTAGATGCTTGATCTGAATTCTGATCAGCTGGAAACCAACTCATGGGCACAAATGCATCTACTGCTATGTACTGCCGCATTTGCCTAACTGCAGGTCCCAAGAAAGCCTGACTGGAAGTGTGACTTCCATCGCAAATTGATGATGTGGCAATTTTTACTGAATAAGTTAGCAGTAAAGCAGGCTATTCCCTGAATTTGAGTTCAACACAACAATATTCATGATATCAATGAAAATTGGCATATGATGTTTTTGCACCATAATGGCGGTACTAAAAACACTCCAGTAATAAGGACTAAAGACTTCTTACATTTAGTTTTTTAAAGAATGATTACGTCCTTTACCAGATAAAAGCCCTAGTATAAAAGGAACTAATGGTTTCTAATATTCCTGAGGTTGGCCTTCAGAAAATGAACTTGTTACTCTCAGGGTATAAAAATTTCCCCTATCAGTTGTAACAAGTTGCCTATAATTTCTTGCAGTATAATAGCAGTGTAATGGGGGATCAAAATTTGACCAAGATAACAAATTCTCTATTAAACGTCAAGTTTGCCAAATATGTCATGTCATTTTCTTGGCCATGTACATTTCTGGATCTTGAGTGTGAATCATATGAAGTGACTTAATTTACATTCTGACAGACACAGACATTACTTGTCCCCTTGACACCAGCAGCTCTGAAATGCAGTTAAGTTCTAGTGCATTTTTCATTAGCACTGGCTCTTATGAATTCATGTCGTCTTGTATCAAATAATGATTGAGAGAGAGGGAGAGAGAAAGAGGTCAGATGAAAAGCATCAATTACAGTCCATTGTTTTCTTCTTTATGGTATGCTCTTAAATATTAATTTCTCTAATCTTCATCCATGGAAGCCCATTTTTCCTTCCTGCAGTGAACATACTAAACCTCCTCTATAAAGTTTAAATTTAGGCCTGATTATCCCAAGGGATTATCTGCCTCTTCCTTAACAACCTTCTGGAGTTTGTATATGTTGAAATAAATGGGAAATGCCACAGGGCAGAACTTCTTGGAAGCCCTCAGGAGATCTGTGGAGTTCACTCTTTACTATTAGAATAGACACAGTTCTGTCTTTGGAGAGTAAATGAAAGTGATGTCTCCCTGCAAGTAAGGTTTTCACCATTTGGATGAACCATGGTACAGTAAGCTAACAGTCTCACTGAAAATCTGCTATACCATGCTCAAGGAAGTTGGCTATAATTTAAATACTCGATTGCAACCTTTGCTTAGAGGATGGAATATTTTGATGTAAGCAGAGTCAGTCATCAGGACATGTAACTAATGTCTCTGACATTACCATCAACACTTCTTATTTTAGTTATTGGAATTTAAGACAAGAAAATTGTCTTTTTCAATGTATATTTTTGGATCATTTTAAAATTGTGCTATAATTAGTTTGATTCATTATTGAACAATGGAAGTTTTTGCAATCCTCATGTATTTGCAAGGCCACTTATAGCTTCAATACACATAGTGTCTAACAGCTGCTTTCATACATATTATCTGCAAATCACTATTCCCATGTTTCTTCTTCCAATATTTACCATATTTCCCAGGAAGGAGAAAGGCCATATTGCTGAAATACCATTTTTAATATTTTTGCATTTGATAAAAATTGAACATAGGAGAAGCCATGTCTTCCTTCCAGCTATTGTTTTAATTTTATTCACCAAAATAAGGCTCATACTCAACATCAAAATAAGCTAGTGTATTATTATATTGGATATTAAAATAATCCAAGAATAAGAGCCATTTCAAAATTTTAGTATGGCTTAATTATACAGCTAATCTTTTGAACTATGCTGTATTCTGAAGACAATTTTAATAACTCTGACATTCAAACATGACACAACTAATGATACAACTGTACCACCAGAAATGCTGATCTTATCAGTCAGACTGTACTGTGTCTTATCAGCCCACCAATTTAGGCAAGTTCTCAAAAAAACAACAACAACAAAAAAAAAAACAGACAAAAAGAATTGTAATGCTGAGATCTTAGCCAGAATGACCAGAAAGATTCTGCCACCTGAGGTAGAAAAGCTGTTGGTATTACAAGCTATTTAATATGATCATTCTAAAAAGGCTGATATATGGTCAGATGGAGTCATGGATTATAGCCAGCGGCATTTTGTTGCTAGCTAGCAATGTAACTGAAAGATTTGCAGTGGAAAAGGGTATAAAATGGTGACAAGGGAAACATTTTCATTAATTCTTTTTATTCAATTTCAGCCTGAAGCTAAATGCATTTCCATCATATGGGAAAAAATTATCTTAGGTCAAAGAAAATGTTTAATCCAGCTTTGAATTAATTGTTGCACACAAGAACATTTTCAGTAAAACCAAAATATTAAAATATGGAGGAGATTCACAGTAGCAATATATTGTCAGTAGTAGCCTGAGAAAGCTGTTGCACTTTGCACAGGCCATGTAAATATTCATTGCAGACAGCATTGGATTGACACTGTATGGTGTCATAGTTTGGAGGTATTTTCCTGCCTACTTTGAATCAAACAAGAGAAGCAGTTAGAACTTTGCTTCGCCACCTTCAAGGTGAGTGACTGAATTATCATGTTATTAAGACCAAAATGGCAACAGAGCCACCTGCTTTACTTTTGGTTTCTAGTTTCACTTCATCTGCCTTGTGAATCAAGCCTCAAACTGGAAGTATTTCAAAAGTTTGTTCTCATTTTCTAGTAGGCAAAATTATTCTTCAAATCTGACCTGAATGCACTATCAAATGCTTTAAGTGAATGATGACTGGAACAGAGGTTCCTCTCTGATTTGATCTTATTTCAAGAGTATGTTACGATCAAAGTGGAAAAAGGATTTTCTTACTGCCATAGCTTCATTAGCTAAGGTACAGGCGAGATACATGCAATGTTGACACTTTTCAGAGTAGAAATCCAGTAATACCAAATCTTTAAGAGATGTTGAGGCAGTAGGTGAAGTTTTATCTTCTTTGTTTAAAGAACAGTGTCTGAGCTACTTAGTATTAATTAAAAGAAATGGTTTACAGTTATTACAAAAGAAAAGTATTTACTTGTTACTTGTAAACAAGCTGTTAAACAGCATAGCAAGTCACGTATCAAGACTTTCAGCTGAAACTATCCCCAGTTATAAACTATTGACAAATGTAACCGAGAAAGAAAATGACAACGTCTGAGTGATACCTGTTATTTAATGAGGGAATTATGGTCTTGGACTTAGAAATTGTTAATAACATGAGTTATGGCATTTGCAAGCTTGCAAAGTTGTGAGCTTCAGGGAGACTTATAATGATTCCTATGATATTTCCAGATTTGAAAGGTTGTAACTTCAAGATGCCGATCTGCAGAACTGTATTAGGTTGAATTATCAGCTGCTTTTATCATGAGTTCACATCCAGGTATTTCCTGGAAATTCAGAATTCTTGTCACACTATTCCTTGCCTCAACACTTTCTAGAATTCGAGCTAGTCATATACGTAATTGCAGAGGAGAAGTTAGAGGGTAGGGTAAGCTTGATAAAATGCTCCATACTTTGATATGCTGCTCCAGGCAAAATGTAAAACGCTGATTGGAAATTTTGCAAGTTCTAAAAATCATTGAAGATAATATATTCAAACTCCAATGGGGGCTTTGTAGAAAACTTTATCAGATTTGAAAGAGCTAAATATTTTCTCAGATGATTCTCTGGTGTCATATAGATTAAACTTGATTATGCAAAAAGCTGTAAAGAGAAATGCGTAAGATAATAATGTGTCTATTGCCATAGTATGGACAAAGAACTAAGCATTCTCATCTGCATGAAATAATACTTACCACAGTTACAGAAAAGACTATCTGACTTTTAATTGTGGATGATTGTACTCATTTATTATTAAGAAAAATTAAAAATTAATCATTTGTTTTATTTAAATAAAGCCAGAGTCACATTAGATACAAATTCTTTCTTATGAAAATTGTTTAAAGATTGTTATAGGACACATCTCTCTTAAGAGGGTGTCTGTATACATCCAGCTTAACTGTAATGAAAGCAGTGATGTTGCAAGAAAACATGAGACATGAAGAACAGTGAAGCATGTTGTGCAGACTGATGAACTGTGATGTCACAGAAACTAGAACACTGCTGGCAACCAACTAGTATAATATAGAATTATTCAGTTGTCTATAGTAACTGCAGCACAGTACAACCACTATGCATTTAAATCATAGCATGGCATAGGTCTTATTAGGTTATTGCATTTACCAGTACATTGCCACTAGTCCATAAAGTAATTTTGTCTTAAAGGTATTGTTAGATTCTAAGAGAAAATTATAACAATAAAAAGTACATGGGTTATCTTAAAATAAACCAGCGATAAAAAACAAATATATCTTTTTATGCACATATAAATGTTTTTAGCAATGATAGTTTTAAATACATGATTTCAACATTTCAGAATATTTTTCTTTCTTAATGGATGGAAAAGTTCAAGGAAATAAAAATATATTCCTTGGACAAACAAGATTGGTAAAATCTACAGATACGCATATTAAATTAAATATGCTGCAGCCTATTTAACTGTAACTGTTGTAAATTCAGCTTTGGACCTGACTCATTCCATGCATACTTCCTGCCAAATATGTGTGATATTCTCTGGCTTATGTCTGTTTGGAACATGGGCTTAAAAGTCTTGGGAGGAAACATTGCATTAGATTAATTCACTTGGGTTTGAGTTGAGAGAGCATGGAAAAATACACATATACTTCCATTGATCTCCTTGACCTTGTACATCCTAAATAGTTGAAGCCTATTACTGGAAATGTGGATGATTATTTTCTTTTCTTTTCAACTTAGTCTTCATTAAAAACTCCAAATGGGAAGACATTAAAGAGAAAATCACACATTTAAAGTAGGAATGCTTAAAGTTAGCATCCTCCTGGGATATGACTGAGTATTTTTAATTTGATTTTCAAAATGCTATAAAAGTAGACCCAGTTAGAACTTGAGCACGCTTTGGACCAATTTTAGTTGTCCTTCAACTGCTAAGGCTGTAAGTAGCAAAACAGTCTTCAGGAGCAAAGTGCGTAAGTTGTAGAGTGAAAGACAGCTCATTGGTGTAAGCTACATCTCATACATCAATGCCTCAAAGTTTTGCCTTTTGCTTTTATCATCACTTTTCCTTTTAACATAAACAGAAAAATGAATCACAGGGGCTACGTTAATGCAGACTGGGAAATTAAAGTTCTCCTATGTAACATTTATAATTTTAGTATTCTGAGTAAAGAATAAGGTATATACTAAGAATCACTTCCAGAGTAGATAGAGACCTCATACATTAGATTAAAAGCCAGCCATTGACTGTTGGGGTTAGAGTAACATTTTCTGGATCAAATACTTCAAAACTACCTACCATAGAGTTCTTTACAATGGTTCATAAATGATAGTAAAGGGAAAGCAGGTCTTATCTGTAGAACAGGTTTCGTACATACATCGTATTTTCTCTGCTCTTTCTACTGAACACTTTAAACTTTATACTTTTCCATTGAAAAATTACACTTCCAGTATAACCAAGGTATTCAGAATTTGCATTCTGAATTTTCTGACTATTGATCTTCTGATTTTTCAACCTTTGTCTTGCACTGTTACAAAGTGCTATGAGTATATGTTGCATTTTACAGAGGCAGTTGCAACAATTGCCTGTGCAGAACAGCATACATTGTGAAAGAGAGAAACTCAGTGGAATGATTGAAAGTATAGAAACTGGGAAGTAGAGAAGTTCAAGAGGAACATCAGGAGATGAAATTTTGACTCAGGATAAAATTAGGGAATCAGTGTGAAAATGACACAAAAAAAGTGTCCAAAGTAAGCTGTAAAGAAAACTAAGCAAAGGATGGGTCTTGAAACAAAGTGCAGACCAACATACAGACCTTGGGAGAAATGTAGAAAGTCTCAAAGAGATCAATCAGACTCTAACACAGGAAAGGAGAAGTTATGAGGACATCTGAGATGGTGATAATATTAATCAAGGAAATGGGAAGGGAAAAACGCTGGCCTGCAGCAAGGTAAGAGACAAGCAAACTCAAGTTAGGCAAAAATTTTATCATGTATTTTTAAAGTCTGTATCTATCCTTATCTATCTTCTGCAATTTCTGTTCAAACCCTATTCCTGATATTTCTTAATGGGATAGTAAATCACCTCCCTGTTGCTGAGACATGTCCATTGAAAGGTTCCACAGTTGAAAAGGCAGGAAAGGAAAAACAGAATATCTGTGTGCCATCAGAAAAATCATGATATTTCATGTTCTGTTTAGAGCTTGACTTTCTGGACTCATGTGATTTTGTTTGAAACCCTCATCCTAAACTTCTTTAAAAAAGCTTCTAACTCCTTATTTGCAATGACAGTTTTAAATATGAATAAAGGAATACATGAACTCAAATCACGTGAAAATTGTGGACCCTTACTGCTAGTTATGAGTGTTAATAACAACATTGATAAGAGATTTAAAATGTATTAATAACAAAATTCTCTGAAATTATTGAAGACAGGACAATAAATAAGCTTAAGTTGCAGTAAGGGGTAAATAGGTTGATATTAGAAAAATATTTTAAACTATGAGAACAGTTGACAATTAAAACAGATTATCTGGGAGGCTGTGGAAACTCTGTCATAAGCAATTTGTTAACATAGATTAAATTAGATAAACCCAAGCCAGTCATGATAGGTGTTTAATGTGACCCTGCCTCAGAGCTTTTGAGTGGACTAGATGACCTATTGATGTTCATTCCCACCATACAATTCTGTTGTTCTTAAGCATTTTTTGTAACAGTATTCTCATTTTTCAAACCTTTATTTACTGTTGAGTTCCTACAGCCTTCTTGGTCTCGTAAGAACTCCTGTGTTTTCTTATGTAAGCAAATTCTGACAGAAGAGACTTTGAAACTAATGTGTTCCAAATATGCCTTCAGTGTTTGGAAATGTTATGAGTCATGTAGAAACTGGCTGCTGATCCTCCAGGTATTTTTATTCAGGTACCACATTACTCTATAAAACACAACAAAAAATTAGGCCAACTTCTGCTCTGAAATGTCCACAACTGCAATGGGTTTTCAGTGAATCATTGGGAGATACACATATATAATCAGAGGAAGATTTTGGTTCATAGATGGAAATTATTGCTTATTGCTACTTACAAAAAAAAAAAAAAAAACCCAGTAAATTCCATGGAATTTTAATGATACAGATTAAAATAATTTCAATATATAATATTTAATATACCTTAGCAAAATAGAATGTCCAGATTAAACATTATGCCTATATTGACTGAGTACTCGCTCAGGTAAAGGGATGATGCCATTATTATTGGATCACACTTGGTATTAAGGGAATCATTCAAGATTTTAACAGTTTATCTGAAAGTGAACATTGGCCCAGGTTCTCTGTGAAAGCAAGCCTGAGACCATGAGCTACCCAACTTATTTATCTATTGATTATGAGAGATACCTAGTTATTGTTTTTTCTGTTGATTAGGAGGTAGGAAAACTATGATTACTGAAGATCATTTGCATTTGCTTCTCAATATTTGAGTGATGCCAAGAAATTGGAGATTTCTGAGATTTACCTTCAAATTTCTATGTGATTTTTGTGGAAAATATATGGAATGTGAGAAGTAGTTCCCTGTTCCAACACACCTTGACTGGTGGCTAGGCTTATTACAAGTGGTCATGTCAGTAGATATAGGTAATTCACCACGAACATTATCCATAAATTTATGCCTATAAATCTCTGAGCAGATAACAATTTCTTCAGATATAATTATTGCTTTGATTTATCTCCCAGTCTTTTACTTTTGCAATAATTTATTTTATAGGTTGATTATGGAGAGTCCCTGGATTTGTGGTATTTGCTAACTATATGAGTCATGTGTGGTCAGTCATAGGATCGTGCTGCTTTTTCATTTTAGATGAGTTTACAGACATCTCCAGAAAAAAACACCTATACAGGTAGAGTTCATTTCCAAGAAATACTTATGCATACCACTTTGGAATTTGATTTCTGGGATTACTGATGTCAGTAAAACTTGTTCTCATGAATCAAAAATAAAAGGAACAGGAATCATGGGCAAATTCCTACCACTGTTATTTTCAGACTAGCTACCCCATGCTGGCTATAATTCATATGTAAGGCATTTTGGACTACTTAATGTGGCATATCATACTCTTGTTATTGTCTCATAGAAGAATGACATTAAACTTGTCTGCTCATATAGACTATTAGTCTTCCTATAGAGATATTGAAGAAGCAACCAATTAGCTATATTACCTCTTCATGCATTTAAGAGAGTGTTTTCCAACTAAGGAGAACACTTTACTTCTTTCTGAGGTTCTGCCATTGCCAAATCCGACAACAATTATCATACCTAGACAAGCTAGGCAGCCTTTTGACCCGGAAAGCTGAGCAATGAGATGCTCTTATAGTTTTGTGAAGATGGCAATGACTGCTGTTCATTCCTTTTCAGATCTCCTTTTTCCACATTACTAACGTAGTAACATTCTGGAAATGACATGTCATTTCTAGCTTTTAATTAATATTTCTCAATTATTATTTATTTATGAAGATAACTCTCCTCTATCTCTGCTTGTCCTTTTCTTTCAAAGTTTCATGATTATTTCTGGCTGAGTGCTCCAAGAAACCCTGTGATTTTTTTAGAAACTTACTTTGACCTTTTTATATATGATGGAAAAGCTTTGTTTTTGCTTCTGGTTAAAATCTGGGATAGGGATCACAAAAAATAGATTTCTGTGTATGTCAGTTTTTAAACAACAGGAAAAAGCAGATGTTTATGCCATCGTCATATATATAGTATCTCCCATAGCTCAGCTTTGTAAGACTAAAACCAACAACAGCAAAAAACCTCAACATTAAAGCTAAAAATTGGGGTTGACACTCATGAACTCATGCAATTATACCTTTGTTTCTTACTTTTCAATAGGGTGAATGAAGGACAAAATGCCAACCTGAATTTTTACCAATAAATCTAAATTTCCATGGTTTTGTGGAGTCAAGTCATCAACTGAATACAGTTTATCTATGATTTAATAGCAGGGTAATCCATAATCATTCTTTTGTGTATAGTATTAAAAGGGAATGCTTTTTGCTGCCTCTAGATTAGCAGATTGAATTACATCCTATGGAATATGAAGGAGAAAGTGTTCCAGAAAGAAGCCAAAAGCCTAAAACCATGAGGGAAAGTTATTTCCATCACGCTTTAATGTTTCAGTGCTGCTAGTTACATTTAATAACACCTACTTTGTAAGATTTTAAGTTCTTGGCTACCTGGATATCTGTCAAGATGATAAATTGGAAGTTGTAGAAGTGGATAACATTGCATAAATCCTAATATAAGATTTTCTCCATGAAAACAAACATGGAAAAGTAAGCTTTTTCCTTTTTGCAAACTGTAAGGAAGAAACTTTGCTAAGATTCTTTAGAATGTAGACTAGTTTCTGCAAAAGATGAATGCAATTGTGTAGTACGAAATCATGCAAGTCTGCATCTCACTCATATGGAGCTTGACCAAAGTCAGTGGGAACACTTACATAAGTAACGGATACACCTTATCTGATGCAATAGTGGATTCTATACATAGCATAAATTTTTCTTTTGTTGCAACTATTCTTGGCTACAGTCACAGCTGTAGGCATTGTTGATGGGACGTGAAGTGGGGTCTTTTTCTGACCTCAGTCCTGTCCTATCTCAGTTATATTTTGATAATGCACTGTACTCTTCTGAATAACTCTGTCTGGCTCTAGGCACATAGCCTTCTAATTACAGGAATTTTCAAGCTATGCGCACTCACCTGTGAATCATTCTGAGTACTGCATATGTTTCAATTTACAGAGTGATATAAACTAGAAGAGCAGTAGGTCTAAAGAGCCCTTCTCTCAGCATTGACAGCTGGTATGGATGGACCCTCATAAGATCAAAAAGATAACAATGAATATTAAGTTAATCATAGAATCATAAAAACAATAAGTTTGGGAGAAACATCTGTACATCATCTAGTTTGACCCTCCACTCAAAGCAGATCCAACTTAAAAGTTAGCTCAGGGCCTCATCCAGTCAAGTTTTTAAAATCTCCAAGGACCTTATTTCTTCCTTCCATCCTAGTTCTGTTTCCTTTTAGCTTTCATCTTGAATGGACCACAAACATGAAATGTAAGGGCTGTAACCCAGTCTGAAATAAAGCACAAAAGAAACAGTCTTAATTCCATTAATAAAACCCCATGAGTTTAGCGGAACATCATTAAAATTCACAGATATATAATGTAAAGTTAAAATTCATAGCTACATAATGTAAAATATGTAAATACCATGTTTATAAACACAAGTAATTCTCATCAAATTGCACATGGTATATCAAAACTATTGATGAGAGAATATAAGGAATAGCAAAAGAAATTCATCATGTGGTGGCCACCACGTTCTGCCACAGTCCATGAGGACTCTGATTCTGATTCTCTAGTCCTGACTCTTTCAGCTTTTCCAGAAGGTTAACAAAATTTCTAAAACACTGTAGAAATAAGAATAAAATAGAGTTGTGACAGAAGTGATTTTGCATTCCTGCAAATTGAAAGTATCTCTACCTCACAAGGAAATTAGTACCATTTGTGCTAATATGGGAATACTGAATATCCAGTGCTCACAGCACTCAGGTGTGATGGCTGACCCTTAATTGTCTAATTCTGTCAAAGAGAATCTGTCTTCCCCATCACAGAAGACAGTCCAGGCACCTGATTATTGATTATTCACAGATGGTTTTCTCTCACTATCACTTGAAGTAGCAGGTTTACTTGGTATAATAGTTTACTCTACCAAAGTAAACTTTAAATTGTTTCTTGCCTTGGGGCATGTTGTTACGAGTAGTATTTTTTTGCTCACCGTGGTCAGTGTACACTGACCAGTAAATGTGTGTAGCATTAAGAAGTTAGAGAACTTTGTTATGCCCTAACAAAAATGTGATGTATTCAATTATGTGAAGGCTGGTGTTATTGTTCTAGAAAAACATTCAAATAGATTAATCATTGTTACATGGGTTTAAAATTACTTGGTCCAGCTAATACTTAAGCCATGAAAAAAAGGAAATGCAGCTTTCTTTCAAATAGCAAAACTGAGGAATATACTACAATGTTGAAATACATGAAAATGAAGCTGTCATTACTAAGGATTCCTAAGTGAAATACGACAGGAAGTAATAAAATGTACTTTAAAAAGTGTTGGAATACTATCTAATTATGAAGTCAAAGAGAGTAGTTATTCACAATTAATCAACAGGTTTTGGATTTCTAATGTTTTCTTTCTGTATGAGTCCGTTGTGGTGTAAGTAGTATTTGCATATACTATATATATATATATGTTTCAAATGTGGCCAGCTGTAAAACTGAACTATCATTCATGGGGGATGCCAACATTTTTTATATGTCTTCTTATTCTGACAAATTAAAGCCCATATTTAGAAGTTATGAGGTAAGATATTCAGAAGAATTTCTGGTTGGAAAAAATTAAAATGTTTCATCTTGATAGTTTGGGGTTTTTTACCTGAGCTATATTTTGCAGCTTCCCATTTTAAATTTCTGGTGCATAAATTTTCAGTAACTCTAGTCTTTGTGGAGTGCAAGTTAATTTTTGAGGCAGGCACTCTATTCTGTTCTGCTGCTCCATATAAGTACTGAGATATTTTTTCTCAGCAAGTATTTGTGAACAAAGACAATATAAGGATAGAAATAGGAAAAAAGAAAAAGCCCTGTGTTTAACTTATACAGAAACCTTACACATAATACTTTTTCTTAGATTTTTCATTGTGCAGTCTCGGTAAATAAAGCAAAAATATAGTGCTTTCAGAATTGATATGTCAAGTCATCTAGGGTGTTTCTTAGGATGTTAACATCTGTGTCTTCACTGGCTTCACCTGAAAGTGTTTCTGCATGGTTTCTTTGTGATTGATTGAAAGCAGTATTCTGTGTGAATAAAAATCATGTCTTTGGTGTTTGAGGTATTAATTTTTCTTAACTTTCAGGGACATGCCCTCCTTAATATATGACCTGTGACAAACCCTAAAAATATTAAAACTATTCAAAAAAATTAATTGAAATATTTTAAAAGGGGAACCAAAATAAAGCACAGAGTCCCTTCCTTTACTGTACACTGAATATGGACTTTAGAGGAATTAAAAATCTGCTTGTATGCTTTTCACATCAGAAACAATTCCCTTCAGGAAACTGTTTCATCTTTTCTCTAAAAATGTGGGTTTGATTTGTCAATGACAAAAGCTTGGTGGCTGGAAAGATTCAACAGAAAGGGTTTTGTGGTTTCCATGGATCTTCTGTGTAAATGCTTTTCGATTTTAAATGGCCCTCTGGGTTTGTGATTGAATACTTCTCTTAGACCAAGAAGATTTAATAATCAAAATGATATTATTTTTATTTAGTGTGTGGTTTCTTCGAGTCTTAAACAAGACTGTTTGTTCTCTCACTTTGCCTGAGGATACATGTTGCTCTAGCTGTGTGATTAGATTTTAGATACATGCAGTTGAAAATAAACCCAATTACCTAAATAGATGGAAGGTAGAAGTAGATTGTGATTAGCACATAATTGTAAAACCAGAGATGCAGAAGCCTGAAACACTAACTCTGTTTAATTTTGGTGATGTAGCACCTAATCCTTTTTCTCCTAATATTTTAAAGATGGGGGGTTTATTACTTTATTGGTAAAATCCTCTAAAACAGTAAGAATGCTTTTATACTTTGAAGTTTTGATATTTAAAAGCCAATAGAGCTATCTCCATGTATTGCCTGTACAACGACAGTATAAATATATCTTGAGTATTGTGGGTGGGTATCATTCAAGACTATGCATAGCATATGCTGAACAACGAGATGTAGTTACCATTGTTCTGTAAACTTCATAACAAAGCTCTTTATAAGGACATATATATTAAATATGAATCTATTAAATATTAAAAATATGTATGTTACACAGTGGCCAGATCATGTATAATTTTAAAGTATTTCTGAGAGTACTCTGTACAACAGTAAGCACTGTTATGTGACAGAAACCATCTGATGCATTCAGCAGTTTTACATACAATTATGTATGTAGCTGTAATTTTCCTTTTCATTGAAGGCAAATTTTTTTGGCAGAAATGGCAGGTTTTATGGGGCAACATTAAATTTCCTAAACACATTATTTTAATGGCCTGTATCAAACAGGCTTTATAAGATGCTTGATTGAAATGTTTCAGGGCCAGCAGAAGAGATAAAAATGCTTTTTAGCTTGTTGGAGCTGTGCTTTCTTGCTACTGTTTTTTCTCTGTAAGCAGTAACACCAACATTCATCATTTAAGAATCAGTAAACAAAGTAAAAATTGTGGTATTAGTGTAAAAAACATTTTTCAAAACCAGTGAATTTAAGATTCCTGTTTGTCTGCTAGTTTTTAAACCATTAAAGTTCACATTTTTCACATTTTGCCTATAATTATCTGTAATGGAAAAATGGAAATTTATTCTTATTTATATTATGATCTCCTTAAAGAAACTGTTTGGTTAAGTATGTGACTGTCGTTGAGACTTTCCTTGTCTAATAACTGGCTAGGCAACCTGAGATGGATAGAGATCATTAAGCTCCTGTAAGTTTCACATGACTTAGATGGGCAGGTGAATGACAAAGACAAGTATCTCAAAATGAGGGTGAAATGATCGAGAGATGGCATAACTATGGGAAAGATCTCAAGAGGACCTTGTACCTTTTTAGACACCAAAGACAATCGTAAGACAAAATCTGTAGGAAATCAGATTTCAGTTGTTTCTGTGCCCATGTAAATGTTCAGTAGAGAAAGCTGAAATTCTTTATCACCTGCCCTTTGGAACAGGGGCTTAATCTCACATCAAAAGATACAAGGCTTGCAAAAAATGTGCAAATTAACAATGTAGGTTTTGTGGAAATTCACATCTCTGAAGTATTTCTTGTATTTTTCTTCTAAACAATTTCAGCTCCCTCTGGCACTGTGGGGAAAGATCTTCCCCTTCATATAAGATCATTGATTTATATAAGTGAAAAAGGAAAAGAAGACATGAATTCAGAAGAAGAAAATTAATGTGTCCTCCCTAGAGATATTTCCCAGGAGTTCCTGTATTCTCTTTTTGTTGTCTGTTTGCACACATCTGTCTTGAATGCTCAGCTGAGCAAATCTAAGAACAAGCCACCTGGGTCTACCAGTACAGTCTCTATCTTCATGACATTGATTGCTTGGTCATGAATATCTTCTGAATCATTCTGTGCATGTACAGGGAAAGAACTTAACAGAAAATAAAACTAAGAGTATTATTCTCTAGAAAAAGGACAGTTTCACATATTACCTGTGAAACTCATGCAATCGAAATTATTGAGCTCTAAATTGGCAATATAGCTCATAATAAAAAATAAGGTCTCAGAATATCTCTTTTTAATACAACAAATAGATTTCATACCTAAAACCAAGAATTTACCAAGTAGTGAATAAATAACCTCTGAATAAACTCTCCAAAGGTTCTCCTCGTGTGGAAGTTGAAAATAATGTATTTTCAGATGATGTAAAACTTACAAAACAAGGACTTGACTGGTCCGCTTGAAATCTTAAAAAACTACTACAGAAGAAAAAGAATTCTTGACAAAAAAATTGTTGCCTACAAAGCAAGTAAGTGTCAAACTCAACAATGCATGAAACACAAGGGTATTCAGGGAGTTGTGTTGGTGATTGCCATAATAAAATACGGGATTGACATAAATTCCTTTTAAAAAATATGATTTCAAAATTTAGTCATATGAAAACATAGACCAGAACCCCCTATCAGTGACTTTCACAGCTGATCCAAATTAAAATATATTTCCTCCTGCTAGCCATTTCATTTGGTTCCTTTGGCAGGCTTAATGAAATATTACATCAAGTAAAACCAAAGAAATCCATATTTTCTATTTAAAATTCAAGGTGATTCTACTGTCAGTCATAAAACATTGATACTAATATAACATGAATTGAGTATTAAATATGTGACAATATAAGGGTACAGCACTTATTATCACTATCTTTGCATGCTTTACTTTTCATTTCACTTTCATATTATATAAAATGGCATTGTCATACATAGGCTGTTATCAGAATTTCTTGTCTTGATGAGGGTTGATAGGTTAATGGTTCTTTTCCCCCCTTTGAAAGGCAGAAGAACATCCTGATGGTAATTGACTTTCTAAAGGTGTACTGCAATGCTCGGTGAAGCAGTTGTGTTTGATTCAGTAGGCTGGAACTGCAAAATCATTTCAGCTAACAGCTCTATGCCAGAGTAGTAAAATGCCTGGAAAAATGAGGTAGCAATGAATTGCTCAGAACAAGAGTATCAGCCATTTTACTACCAGAAATTAACTGTGGAAACAGAATTGAAAGGCCTGTTGTGTTCCCTAGGGATAAAATGATTGCGCAAATAGAAAATACTCAAAGCACAGGTATTGTTTCTCTCCTATTATTTCTATCCAAGCATTAACATAAACAGTTTTCTCTCTCTGAGCTCCATGCTCTTTGTAAACTTTTTAAAATATAGGTAGATTCTTTAAGAAAGACTAATAAATATATTTTCTTTCTCATCAACACGCTGCTTAATATTTTACTTCCTTCCTTCAGAAGTACATTCAGCATGAGTACCTCCTTACCCTGACTTAAGTTATTTATTCATTAAGCCTAAGCAGGAGTAGAAGTCAATAGAGCTAAACTGCAGCATGGAATGCACTGTAAGAATCATCTCTCTCTGATTTCCAACAGCCCCCAAGGCATTCTGCAATAAAATAGGAAAAAAAAAAAAAAGGCAAGGTCCCTCTTGCTGCTTAGCTACAATGGCTCTTCAAGTTGGTCTAGCTCATCAAGAGACAATATAGTTATCTCTATGTAAATGAAACACCCTTCTCTGCCTTCTGAACATGCCTCTGAGCATTTTTTTGAGTTCTTGAATTCTTTCTTTATTTTTTTGGTATATTCATTTTTGTTTCTCTGTCCTCTCTGCTGGCTCAGACTGTCTTACAGGGTCATGGTAAAGCAAACTGTAACTGTACTGCCAGTCTGTAAATTCCTTTTCCTCTGCAAAATACTGAAGTAGCCATAAGGGCTACACTAGGCATGAAGGTTGTTAACCAAGGAAGTTGAATAGAAATAACTTCAGCACATCCTCTTGGCTTCCTCCACTAGCAGGGCCTGAACTCTCACACTGTCTACATGGCAGTGCATGAGACATCATCTGACATAGACGGAAAGGAAGAGAAGCTCAATATGACTATCTAGTGCAGTGGATTCACATGAGAGAGGCAAGTGTTTTTGAAGCCGTTTGATAGGTGAGATTTCATGTCTTCTGACACTGACTAACATTCTCCCACTTTATTGTCCAGGTTCCCATATTATGAGTCTCTAAGGGCAAATCCAGCAAAGTATTTGAACTCCTATCTCACAGCCAATTTTAATAAAAAAATAGAGCCTAGTTTTGTCAAATAGAGGCCTGGACATCTTTATGTTGAGCAAAAAAATCTGCAGAGACTTTTTTTAATGGCTTTGTCATTCATCTCTCTGTGCTTTAGTTTCTGCCTCTAAATGGAGAAGACTATACATATTCTCACAACAACATTATGAAGATTAATTAATTAATGTTTGTGAAGCTCTTAAATTGCAGTAAAATCTAGAAAGAAGGGAGATATATATAAATTAATCACTACCTGTCCAGTGAACTTTGTTCTTTCCGTGCTGAATGAGTGAAATGTCTTATGGAAAAACATGGACTTTGAACAGGCAGTTAAAAAGACTAACAATTTTGCCACATAAAGGTGCTAAATAGAATTTTCACACAACTCTTAATTCTGCCATTATTTACCTTTTAGAGTTTGACTTGCAATATTAAGTTTATTTTAGCATTACTAGTAGATTGTTTTTCCTTTTTTTTTTTTAGTGTATTCTCCATGTTTATATTCTACTTTGCAGACAGGGAAAAAGCACTTAAGAAATATAGGCTATTTCTCTTCAGCAAGGCCATGAAGAAAAAATAACATGGTATTTGTAAATATGTTCATAACTCCAGACTATCTGTGAATAGGATTCAAATTGACAGGGTTTTTTTCTTAAATGAAAAGTGTATTTTCAAAATCCCATCATTTCTACAAAGTCGTCTTTTTATTTTATCAGAATTCCCAGGAAAAAGGACCATGAAATTATGTGATGCATGAAAAATTCAGGAAGAATAATTTGAAAATCAGGCTCATAAATTCAGCTTTCTACAGAGCAGCTACTTATCTGTCTGCCTGCCTGCTGGGTACTTGAACTGTGGCATCTGGTTAGCTCAGAAGTTAATGACCATTTTCTCTATGGATTATTTTCACAAAGATGTTAAAATCAAATCCCAGCTCAAGGAAGAATAAAGGGGAAAGCCATCTTGCTGTGACTCCTCTTTTATTTTCATGTTTATTTTGCAAGTGGCTAATAGATTGACATCTCTTCCTATATGAACTGCGCCCTAGAAGTAGAGCTAAACAGATGAATCTTTTATTGTACTGAGGAAAAGGAAAGAAATTAATGTTTCACTAGTATCTTTATATATCTAACATGTACCTTGCTAGACTTGTGCATGCAGAGAGGAATACTTTTAAATATACATACAATTTAATCAAGTAATGTCTGCAATAAAGACCATTTGAAGCTATTAAATCACTTCCTGATATGTCGCCATTCTGCCAACCTCTGCAGAAAAAAACTTAAAATCAATCTTGCATTACACCCACAAAGCCAAGGTCTGGTTCTTTTTGCAAGAATTCATTCCAGAGTCAAGGTTCTTAATCTGGAAACAGTTTTGGACTAGAGAATAGCCAGACAGTCAAGCAAGAAATTAATCACTGCGTAGAACTCTCCTTTTACTTGCTGACTTACTGAGTAATATTTATGGAAATAAACTTGGAAGAATATACTGTATGTTAAGTTAGCAGAATGGATGCTACCTGCAGGCTATTGCAGTCATTCTTGCTGACATTATCCTGTTTCTATCAGATTGGCTATGTAGCTCCCAGTATTTTGTGATAGGGTTTGCCTTACAAGAGGAGTTCTTGCTGAAAGGAAGCTGGAAAACAGTAAGCCATGATGTCAACAGAGGGACATCACCTCAAGCAGTGTCTGCTGCTCTGTTGGGGGTTTTTTGTGTTTATGTCAGTGCATGTAATAAAAAATATTGTACTTATTGGTCTCAGGCAGCTGCAGCGGGAACTTAGGGGTTCCCTTTAATGTTCAATGAGGATGGTTCCTCCCCCCACAAATTACTGCACATCATTTGAGCGCGTCTGCATAGCCTGGTTTTCAGGCCGTAGGTGTTGCTTGCACTGCAGCAAAGAGGTGCAAGCGCAGCATGCTGAGGCCTACCAGGCTAGCTTTAATCTAATTAGCTTGTATAATAATGTTAGTGAAGATGTGCTAGAATGAGCTTCAGTAAATAAATGTATGCTGATGTGAAAGCCTGCTAGGAATCATCAGGCCATCCCTGGGTGGCCAGCAACAACAATGTACAGATTTTAAAACTCTTCCCAAGGGCTATTGAAGCAACAGCTTGGCAATTGCTTCAAAGCCCCAAATCACCCCACAGATAGTTTACAGTTTTCCCTGTAAAACAATTTTAATATATTATATAAATCAATCGCTTGTCAAGATCACATTTTAGCTGCAAAAAGTTTTAATTTCCTCCCTGCGGTTTCCCAGTCTTTAAAGATTTGCATGCGTGGCTATCTCGACTACAGCCAAACCCTCTGACTTCGCTGGCTCCATCATAACAGTCACATCTGTCAGAGCAGGGTTCTTCTGTCTTCTTACTGCTGCCTACAGAGTTTCATTACTGGTAGCCTGACTATCACTGTTTGCGTTCTTGAACGGTAGAAGAGTAACACAAGTAGATGAAATTGGCTCTGGGTCCTGAGTTATTGCATGTTCTTTTGTGAAGAGGAGACAGCTCACTGGCTTAAGGAGAAAAATTAGAAAAGTAACTTGGAAGTAGAGAAGGCAATTGGAAGACAAAAGCTGGTTACTGAACCAAAGGACATAGACCTTTAAAGCTTTAAAACCAGAAGATAGTCCTGAGAGGGAGCAGTAAATGTAAGTTAGGCAAACAGCGTAGGAAAAAGATTGATCATTATTTTCAAAATAAGAAAATATACTTGAGGGGGGAAAAAAGATGGTTGAAAAGCACGTACTTGTTCAATCTACAAGGTTCATCCTTGTACTGCTTATTATACTGTTCTGTGAATGAGCATTACTTTTGCTCTTGTATGGCTGAGAAACACTGAAAGTTGGCTGCAGCGGCAAAAGCAGCAGAGCCCAGCATCTCTCCAGTTACAACCCTTAAACTCAGACCACTTTAACAGGTCTGGAAAATCTGCTCTGTGTATATGCCCAGGCAGTGCTATGCGAAATACCAGTGGACATTAGTATTAGGGCTGCACAGGGAATAGCGCACACAGGCTCCTCCTCCACAAGTCAGGCTTTGTAGGGAGTAACAGGCAGACAGTCACTAGCAAGGCTTAGTGAATACTGGGAGGGAACTACCCTAACCAGGGGATCCTTCAGATAAGATTATATTCTTCTTGCTTCTTCTGAACTCACAGAGAGGCAACAGTCTTTCTTGGGCTTGGAGACAAACTCCTGGATGCCATGATTTACCCAGTCCCTTCATTTACAGTAATAGAGAGGTGCCTTGTGTTTAAACATAGGATGGGAATTAAGAAGTCCCATTCTGAAACAGATTTTCTCTGTGACCTTGAACACTTAATTTCTCCTTGCTTGTTTTCTCATCTGTACAACAGGGATGATAATGTTTATTGACCACACAGGGGACTGTAAGGCTAAATTAATTAATGTTATAAAGCACTTTGATTCTCTTAGATAAAAGGTTTTCTAGAAGTATGAAGCACAGCTATTTATTATCTGTATTTTCTTTACTTTTTATTCATGCCCTATGAATTCTACTTCAGCTTTTTCTTCAAAATTATTTGTCCTAATCATCTCATCTGGGTGAAAAAGAAAAAATTGATAAGAACTAATGATTGCATAGAAACTAATGTTTGGAAAGATTGGTCTGAATTTTATAATTTTAAGTGTACTTCCTCACAACTGACATGTATATAGATCTTCTTGAACAATGTTTCTTGTCTTTGGTGACTTTCCAGTGTGGTCTTTTCTCCTTTATACACTGTTTAAGGTATACACGAGCCCACACAAATGGGCAAGAGTATGCACTCCTGCTCTTACAATTTAACTTCTATTTCGTTGATTATATCTTCTGTTCGCTCTATTTTAATCCCATTTGTCTCTTGCTGACTTTTCCTTTATTTGGCAGATATTTTTTTCCCTTCCTGTCATTTCTATTTGCTACTGTACTTTTTTTTTTCAATGAGACAAGGCAGGCAGTGTGCTGTGCTGGATATCAGTACAGCGCACCTCGGGTACACTGAAACCATTTGACTTCACCTTATGTCATTCCTAGAATGTATTTTCTTTCTCTTAGCAATGAGCCAGGACAGGAATTTGGCTAGATTTTGCCACATTTCTGAAGCACTGTGTAGCTAAGTGCTTCCAGAACATCTGATGCTACTGTCGTAGCGTTCAGCAGCCTGCTGAAAGTGTGAGATACGAAGTAGATTATCTAACACCCAAATACTGGCTTGTATGAGACTTTAGACAAGGATGTGATTTAAATGTACATATCCACTCTGTAAAAAGTCGTGGCACTGCAAAAAGTGAAATTATAGGTTCCATTGTAGGTAAATTCTATGGTGTAATCACTTCAGATGAGTTTGAAGTGCAGTTTCCTATACTTGCTTCTGTATTCCTATTTTTCTGCTCCTTACTATTTCTTAGATAAATCGGGATTAACTTTTCTATGCCTCATTGCTTACCCTAGTCATTTCCTGAATTTCAAAAATGTCATTGAACATGTCTTTGTTAAAAGTAATAATAAGCTATTAAGCCAGCTTATTCAACATGCTGAAGTCAAAAGATATGTACAATCATTAAACTGCAGTGAATGAATGGATTGTAAGGAGGCAGCTTGTTCATTGGAATTTGTTGAGCTCTACAGAATAAGCCAAGTTTGAAGAAAAAATATATATTTAATGACTTTGAAGTTATAAAATCTGAAGGGGGGTTTTGATGAATGTGGAGGATGGTTTTCTCTGCTCTGTTTACAGCTTAGACCATTCGGACAAAGATTGACCGTAAATGTTAACACAAAATTTTCTGAGGCCTGGCCTCTAATTTGGCTTTGCAGGGAGGTGCGGGAAAGAGGTTAAGAAATTCTAACACTAATTATGGGTTTGATTTAAATGCCGATTTATTTAATCTTGCTATATCTCTGTTTCTGTAAAAATCCTGCCTTGCAATGACTGTGACATTTCCTGATATTTATAACCCGTTTTAGAAAACTAGTGGCCAGATTCTCATCCGAATGTGTCCAACACATTATCAGGTTCTTCTTAGTCCTGATGGACAACATAATCGCAGTGATTGGGAAGCATCTGTATCCCTGCATACTGTTTCCCGCACCAGAGGAGTGGCTTGAAAGGAAACTATTTTTTTCTACTGACAGTAGAGCATTGGTTAAACCAGGAAATGAGTCAGGATGTTCAGAGAGCCAGCTGAGCTTCTAGGTGCAGTGGAACATTTTCCCTTTTTATCACTGAGCAGCATTCCTTCCAGCTGTAGCCTCACATACACGGGGCCAGTGGTCTCCACCTCAGAGACCACAGCGGTGGAAGTGCTGTGCTCCATGCATAATTTTGTGTTTTGCTTATATAAATGGAAAATGTGATGATGGTTTATTTTGCTGAATTTGGACACAGGAATGTAGGATGCCAACTTCACTGAGACATCCCCTAGGACTTTAATGTAGCCTAATGATCATACATTGGAATGACTGCTGCTTCCAAGTAGTTCAGTGGCATTTAACTGGTTAAAGGGGTTTGTAACTATATGCTTTCAATCTTCGAATACAAGTCTTTACAGAAAGATTAACACTTAGGTTAACACTCTTCTTGGATATTAATGAGATCTTGCTGAAGTCTTAGAGGCCCTCACATTTTAATACATTTGCAAGACTGGGTACTGAACAAGTGAAGGAATGTGTGGTGTATGCAAAGGGATATTCAATCCTCCCGATTTCTCCAGATTACTCCTCTGTGCAGAAACAAAACATTTTGCCAAGTAGACTGCCCCTTTTCTCTTTGCCTAACTGAACTCGGGGCTTTTTGTCATCCAGGAGTTAGGAAAATGTTTCTGTGATTTCACTGTATTTCCCTGCAAACATTTTCAGGTTAAAGTGAATACAGCTGCTGTATCTGGACATTTTTAATTTATAATGCTTACATATTTAATAACTATTAATATAAATATCTAGGTGAGTGGAATAACTTTATTTGGGATGTAGGCTCCTTCATTAGACAAGGTTTTGTTCTTCATATGACTGCAATAGTAACTACATTTACTACAGATGTAAATCAAGATATTGTTAAAAGTGGGTCCATATAAATACTAAATATTAAGCTTTCTGCTGTTTGCTGCATAAAGTACAGTGTTTATTGTGATAATACTTCATTCTTTGCTTTTTTTGGTTTTAGGGACATTCATGTTTCAGCAATATTGTATACTCAAGATACTTCAAGAAGGTACAATTATTTAAAAAGCAGTATTCAACTACAAGTCAGGCAAATTAAAATACCAGTTATTATCTCTCAACAGATTTTACCTGATTAGTGGCGGAGTTCCTTTTATTATATGTGGGATTACAGCAGCAACCAATATCAATAATTATGGGATTGAAGGCAATGCACCATAGTAAGTATAAACTATTATAAAACTTTTAAGGAAAACATACTCTTTTTCTTCTGCCAGTAAATGTAACTGTCTTCATAAAGGGTACAGACATGCCATTTGGGATGACATTTATTATGAAATTTTGTTAAATAATAGCTATGAAAGAGCAATGTCTTAATCTGGGACTTGCTGCTTCACCTCTACAAATGTGACTCCATTACGGTCAATAGAAACTCTTTTCATTTACAGAATTACTCCTCATTTACATCTGAATAAGTGAAAGGATATTAAAAATACCTAATGGATAGCATATTTAATGGACCCACTAATTAATTAAATACTTTCAGTCATTATCTACCTTGAATTGATACCCTTCAGGTGACTTATTTAAGGTAATTTACAAATAATTATGGGGAAAAAAGGACAAGTAAAAATCCCTCCTCCCCCACCTCCACCCCCATCCCCGCCTTAAAAACTAATTAGTTTGGATTTTCACCACCTGGAAATTTTCCAGCCACAATGTCTTGCCATCCTGACATAGCCCTCCAGTGTACTAGTGTGTTAGTGTTCAGTATACCTCCACAAGCTGTCCAGGCATCACATTGTTATTAATTCTTGGCATGAAACATGAGATATCAATAAAGTACAATAAGTCTTTCCATAAAAGTGTAGCAGAAAATTAATCAGACTGCAAAGTTAAATACATTCTGTGTAAAAGATCAGCATGGCAATGACTGGCACACTGATGGATATATTACTACTTTGCCAGCACTAGTACTCTGGAGGACATCACTCTTAGTTACTGCTTTAAGCATCTATTGTAATATATTTGAAACTAGTTATGTTCTGGGTAAGAAAAGTGGAAACAAAGGAGAATGGTTTGTAAGTGAGCATTTGGCTCCTTAAAGGCATTTTTATAGGTAATTGAAATTTAAATTCTGGTAATAAATTAGTACATACCATGGCTAACTGTTTGCTCTGCCTAGGGCCCAACTCATATTCATATATTTATTCAAACTTATCCAATTAGACAACCACTTATAATCAACAGTATATTAAAAGACTCAATTATTTATGTTCATAAATGTGAGACATTTTTCTTTTTGGCACAGTGATAGAGGTTATACTTCTTTAATCATGTTCATCATAGCCAATCAATACCTGGTACCACAGTCTGTACAAAAAATAAGGCAGAGGTGAGGGATGGCTGTATGACTGAGTGAAAAAACAGCTTCTAATTCAACAAGAGCATAGTGAGCTATATGCCTTATTCATTTTTAATAGTATTAGTACAGTAAATGTAGATGCACAAACTTGAACTTTTTTTATGGAACTGATTTTTTAAGTGATCCACACCGAGGTTCCACTTGAAATAAGAGCATCCCAAGAGACTGTTCCACTGGGGAGCATTCCATTCTCCACATCAAATATTCATTTGCATTCAAACGTACTTCAAGTATTCATGTAGCTTTGTGCTCTCTGCTTATCCAATTAAATATAGGTGGTAACTTACCTATCTTTTCACAGATATCTTTCAGGGAATCTTCTCATGTGCATGTCTGACAGCAAAATATATACTACTTGGAGTGTTTCTAAGCTCATTAATAAATGTGTGTATGTTTTTGTTTAACGTTCTCATTTTAAAAATTTAAAGTAGTTATGCTGCAGTTTCTTGTGATAAATACCTAGTGGGACTGCCTCTTTTTAGCTGAGAGGTTCTCAGCCTGGGAGAAAAATTCATTCTGCCCTTTTTATAGTAAGTGGTAGATGATTCCTGGCTTGACAATAATGTGATATCAGAAGGTTCCTTGCTGCATTGGAGGGATTGCAACCAATCACACATGCCTAAATGAGTATGAAGTGTCACACAGTGTCACTTTTAGAGCTGGAATGGATCTGGGATGAATCATGACAGATCACCTGTTCTATCTTTCTGACCCAGTGGGAAATTAGCTATATCCAAACCATTCCTGACAGTTATTTATCTGAGGTGCTTTAAATGCTCTAATAATAGATACACCAAACTTTATTCCAACAGCTTATTATCCTAATTATCCTAACAGCTAGGAAACTTTTTGAAAATCTAGTTTAAATCTTTCTTGCTGCAGTTTAAGCCCATTACTTTTTGCCCTAGTCCAATAGATAAGGAAAGTCACTTATTCCTCTTTCCAGAAATCCATGCAATATTTAGAATATGAGAACGTAGCAACACCTGTACTAGCTTATACCACCAGCTCAGTAGCCTGTCTGTAACAATAGCTAAAAGCAGATCATACAGAAGAGTAAAAACGAGGCAAATATTCATTCTCTCCCTGACCCAAGTTCTCCCAGTTTCCATCTGCGATTCCATTAGCCAAAAGTGTTTTCTTCTCCCATGTTTTTTTGATTAGATCATTCATCCTCAGGACAGTCCTGTTAGACTGCTACTAAATTATGCTGCTGACTGAGGCTTATTCAACTCACACTGGCCTGTGAACTACTTTAAGCTGCTCTAAAACAGTTATGGTTATATTATCTAAAGCCTAGCAAATAATGATCCATGCTACAATAATATTATGCTACCAGTGTATCACAAAGAGACCATCAATTTCCTTAATTTTTCTGAGGACATTCAAATTGATGCAAATTAACTCCCAGGAATTTTAGAAACAGTGGAGAATTCAGAAATGGCATATATCTCTTGGGTCCACTCACTGCAGAAAGCAGTGACTGTTCAACTGGAAGTCTTTTTTCAGCCTCTCTTTTACTCAGGCTGTTGTCTACTTTGGCAACAAGAAAATTCTGTAAGAACAATCTTCAGGCTTAAGAGTTTGTATCAATGTTCATTGATACAAACCATTGAAATCTGTACATTTCTATTGCTCACACAGATTGTATAAACTATGCCTCATTTTCTTTTTAATCAAAGTATTAGCACTGACATTTTTAGTAGTAGAAAAAGGGGTTGACATAAATGATCTTATACTTCACTGCCATTCTAGATTCTAAACTGACCTACATTTCTTGGAAATTTTCAGCTTTAATATCCTGTAAATTATTCTAGACATTTTATTCTATTAAAAAATACAAAAATGATGCCTCAGCTTAATTGATACTGAAGACACACTCCCTTTCTCCACAGTGAACATATCCAAACTTCGGAGGCACTGTTGGGTTGTGCAAGTTAGTCAGAAAGCCCAGTTTCACATCAGCCAGTTGTACACCACATCTAACATGGGCTATAGAGTGTTCTTGACTCTTTTTTTTGTTGTTTTCAGTTGCTGGATGGCATGGGAGCCTAGTCTCGGTGCTTTTTATGGGCCAGTAGCATTCATTGTGCTAGTCACCTGTGTTTACTTTCTCTGCACATATGTGCAACTGAAGCGCCATCCTGAACGCAAGTATGAGTTAAAGGAAAAGACAGAAGATCCGCAGAGAATGCCAAGTAGTGAGGTGGGCCATGGTCATATTACAGACTCTGTGTCCGTTCCCCAGGCAACCTGCTCCATGATTTCTTCCTCCTTGTTGGAAAATGAGCATTCATTTAAGGCTCAGCTTCGAGCCGCAGCATTCACTCTGTTCCTGTTTACTGCCACTTGGACATTTGGAGCACTTGCAGTATCTCAAGGTCATTTCTTGGATATGATATTTAGCTGTCTTTACGGAGCCTTCTGTGTTACCTTGGGGCTTTTCATCCTAATCCATCACTGTGCAAAGCGAGATGATGTGTGGCATTGCTGGTGGTCCTGTTGCCCATCTAGAAGAAACACCTACTCTGTCCAAGTTAATGTGCGCCCAAAGGTTAATGTCAACGGTGACTCTCAAGTTCATGCACCTTGCCTTCAGGAATCACCATGTCCCAACAAAACAGCTGTGTTTAATCATCCAGCGGCTGGCCACTGCAAACTTACTAACCTACAAGCAGTTCAAAATCATGTTAACTGCCTTTCGCCTGTGACACCATGTTGTGCAAAAATGCACTGTGATCAGCTACTTGATGATGAAGCTCACATTCATGTCCACAACGAGGGAACCTTCAGACCCAATATGCACATTCACAGATGTCTGAAAGGCAGAACTAAGCCACGTTATTTCAGTCGGCATAGGTCTGCAGGTGAAAGAGAATACGCCTATCACATTCCTTCAAGTATTGATGGCAGCATCCACAGCTCACATACAGACAGTCCCCACAGTACACATGATAGCCAGTCAGGTCACAGACGGGCCTGCTGCTCAAAAAGCGATCCATATCCTACTGTCAACCAGCCCGAAAGTAGCGACGCAAGTACTGTAATATATAGTTGTGCTAAAATGCCAGAAAGTGACACTGTGCACCATCCAGCTCACTTTGAAATGCACCCACGGACACAGTCATTGCCGTTTAATACAACGAATCACAATGGAATTCTCAAGGGAAATGTGCATGAAGCCATGATATACAGCTCAGATAGTACAGGAAATATCAAAACTGGCCCTTGGAAAAATGAAACTACTGTGTAGTTCATGGGCCATCATAATGTGGTTTTTCCCCCTAAACCATTGTTATCTTTGTTTTTATTCCAAATTAGATAAGATGACATATTTGTGTAGCTCATCAGTAAATTGTACAGCTTTCCCATCTTTATTTCCATTTTCTTAATAAGAGTCTAAAAGAGAAAGGGATTGACAGTTTTAAAGTGAAGTTATTTTTAAAAGAAAGTTGTACAATTATTCTGAAAGATAATTAGAAAATGAAGTCTAGACAATTGAATATGCGAGGCAATATCCTTTTGTTACACAGAACAACATTTCTTTAGAAATATGGCATTTTCATTCATTGTTTTCACTTTTGTTCTGTAATAACTTCAGACACTTTTTATAAACATATCAGCATCTTAAACTTTTACTTATTTATTTTTGTAGCAAAATATTATTACTGTGCCATGGATTTTAATCAGAAGTGACTATGGTAGAAATAATAAACAGGATTTTATAAAATTACAGCTTTTTAGACCTACAAAAGTGATACTGCCTCTAAAGATCTTCTGTAGCATATGGCCTGTGAAGTCGTGTAATGTACAGTCTCTGTTCTGTCCTTTTTCTTGTTGGAGAGAAGTGCTAGGTAATGTCTCTGTTACATCTATGGTGCTGTATTGGTTGTATTTTGCATGACATATGTCAGGGTATACCATTTGCTGTGTTCTAGTGTTACATGTGTTAAAAAAAAGAACAAAAAAAAGTGTTGTACAAGGCTGTGAAAAACCCTATTGATATTAATCTAGAGCAGTATAAATCCACAGAAAAAAAATCACTCTGCACTAGTTTAAGTGGCACAATCCTTTGTATAAGGTTATATGATAGCTTTGATAAGGGTCCACTCTAATGTCTTTACAGAGCATGCACTACTCATTGTATGTGACACTGCGCGGTGTAATAGCAATTATCTCAACAAGTTTTACACTTCTTTGTAAAGTATGCCTTTTGAACAACTCTGTAAGCTGTTTCACGATAACCTTTCCACATCTGTTAAGGTAGAGCAGTTTTATCATTAACTCTTTGAGGACTACAGTTATTTTCTTAAAATAGCTTATTCTAGTTCAGAGACACTGTATATATGATATTGTCTATTTAGTTACATGATCAGTGTAGTCCAGAGTTGTCAGTACAGAGAAAGTTCAGTCATTTTCCAGAAACACACCTTCTTAGAGTCCACCTATTAATTTCACTACTTGCTTTCTGAAAACCCATTTCCTCCCCTAGAAAATTTCAGATTGTCTTCATCCTTTAATGCAAATTTGACCTTCAGAGAAGTTCTTTATGTTCATGATTTCTGCTGAATTGTAGGGCATTCCAGGGTCAGAACTATTCTCTACTAACAAGGCTCTTGGCAAGAAATTTTTTCATGTTTCCATGAACATCTGGACACAAAGCATCAACTCACAGTACAGAACTGCATCATAATTATCCCTATGTGAAATAAAACTGCTTTTTTCAAATAGGAAGGGTGCAGAATAATAATGGATCGCAGAAAGTGAATAGGAGCATAGAGCTGAGAGAAGAATATCTACAGTGGAAAGTGAGCAGTGCATCCATAACTAAGAAAAAGCACAATTCTGTATGGCCACATGAGAAAGTTTGCTGTCATGTGCTAACACAGGCTTACGTAATTGCTACATTTCTATAAAGAGGAAATACAAAATTCCCTTGAGAGATCATCAGTCCACCATTCTCTGTGTATATGTTGCAGAAATCTTCACATACTTCAACCCATTATTTTTCTGTTATTAGCAGTTTATTAGTCTCTACCTTTTTTTTAATATGTAGGAATATATTTCCTAATAGTGTACATAAAGATGACAATTATAATTGTTAGAATGTTGTAAAAACATGTAAGTCAGATGAATGTGTTCTGCAGTGTTGCAGGTGGGAATTAGTACTCAAAGGGTTAATGCTCAGTATCTGAGTGCAAGAAATCTTGTTTTTCTGTATTTTTGTAAATTTGGAATATATATTGTAAACTCCAGCAGTGCAATGTATCCATCTCAGACTGTGTATTTTTAAAAGGTGAGCAAGAAGAATGCACTAGGTGGTTGTCAAGTTTTAAGCCAATATACAACAGTTTCATGACTGCTTCTTTAGCTAATATGAAAAAAGAAATGCCTGAGCTTTATTATGTATATGCTGTATATGCTTGAACTGTCTCTAAACTAAAATACAGTATTTTTCTTTGTTTGCATAATGAAATATTTTCTGTTTAATAATGATTTTATTTTAATATTACTTTTAATCATTCCATATAGACAGTGAGACCTAAACAAGCATAGACATAATGTGAAATACCACTTCTCTGTGTCTCAGCACTATGTATATGTATATTCTGTAATAGCAAAATCCTAGGAGGTCTGTAGACCATTATGCAAAATATTCCACACACACAGCCAAGTGAAATACTCACTCTGCAAGAACCCACGCGGTGAGCTGCTTTATTCAGCTTGTGTTTTCATCACCTCTGTTGTTTTGTCTGAGAGGCTAGTTCCATCTTCATAATGGCTTACAAAGAAGTAAATAGGTGCTGCTTTCCACAGAATATCTTATGTGATAAAACTCTCTGGAATTTAAACGTAAAATATTAAAACACTTTTCTTATTGTGTTAAAAATTAATTTAGTGAATATTTCTGGGCTAATTTGGAAGAGATGTGTTATGCAATAATCTGTTTGCATATTATTTTTTCAGAAAATATACAGAATAACTACAGAGTAGGAGAACATGATATTAAATAAATATAAAAATGTTTTGTAACATCAAATTTGACCAAAATGCTTTTTGTGCTTTGGACTTTTTTTTCCTTAAGATAAATGAGATAATTTCAATGCTTTGGGAGTCTGGCTTTGTTTTATTGTGGGGTTTTGGTCAATTATAGTCAGTGAACCATTACTACTTTACCTGATTTTCTTTCCTACAAAAATAAAGTCAGTGAAATAACCAGAGTATAAGAGATATATTGTCCTAGTAAATTCCTCACAGACATACACATGTAACAAGCTTCAAAGTCAGCATTAGTTTTGGTGATTCATTGATGACATAAAAATGACTGAACAGATTTTTTACTGTTCACTTTCTGTTCGAGATCTAGCAAGAGAAATTTCATCCAAAAAAGATAATTTTTTGAGAACGATGCAATCAACAGAAATCTGAAGGGTTGTTATTACAGTACTACCAGGATAAAAATACGCTCTGATGCTGTAAAAAAAAAAAAGATGATGTGCTCTTTTCTGCATATAGAAATTCCAGTTTTCATGACCAAATTTCAGATCATCTAAGTGACTCCATTTTAAGTCACATAGACTGTTTACAAGAAGAATTCCTACCCAGCCTCATCTAAAGAGTTTTGGTGTAAAAATAAAGCATACGCTTTTGCACATTATGCCTGATCATATGTGCAGTTCCCAATAAGTCTGTTGGTTGTGTCTGCACTAATATGACTGAACAGCCTCTGTCAGTGGCCATAAACACATGTTCTCCTTCACCACACAGCTGCCTGCCAGCTACCCTGTGGGCACCCTATCCAGATGTTAAGCCACTGAGGGAGCCTTCACTGCGGCTCTGAAGCATTCTTGCTGTCTAAACCAAAAGCAAAGTCTGTGCTTAAAGCAAAGTCAAGGACACCTTTGATAGACAACACAGGCAATTGGGCAACCTCTGCTCAAACACTAAGGGCTGAAGGCAGATAAACCTAATGGAAGTGGCTTTAAGCAGTATAACTCCTCCTCCCTCCAGCTCTCTGCTTAAACTACCTGCCTAGTAGGTCCACTGCCTACAGACATCTGCCAAATCCAGGCAAAACTAGTCAGCTTACCTAAAATTCCTGGTTAGCTGAAATGAGAGTGAAACAGCACAATAGAGTTAATTATCAGAAAAGCCTAAGTTGGAGGAAACTTTTTTGGATGCTCTGCAACAAAGCTGCTTCAGGTTCATCATGTGTGGGGACATCAGTCTAAGCATCCTGGATGCACTGAAGATCTGAAATTGCTCTTGTGCAGACACTATTAAGGCTTACAAAGCTGACTGTGACTCCACAAATGTGGAGGGAGCTTCCGCTGTAAATTATATACCTTTTTAGAACAAAGAGATTGCCTGACACAGGACATCTGTCCGCTTGACTATTTGGGGGGGGGGGGGGGGGAAGCTGTCATCAGGATCAGGCCAGTAGCCTTTTTAACATAGAATCTTCTTTGCATGGACACAGCAAAAAGGAAGGTGGGTATGGTTCTCTGTAAAGGAGACCACCTGTGCTCTCACTGAGTTTTTCTTGCCTATGGCAAGACACGTCAGGCCTATGAAGACATTAGCAGCTCTGCAGCTTCCTTACCAAAACACAAATTCAAGTTCCTGTACCAGCATCCTCCAGTCAGAAAGAAGCTGTAGGAGGCAGCTGGATCAATCAGGATCCATCAGCTGGGTTTAAAGGCTGGCTGGCTGGCTGACTTCAATCAAGCAATTTAAGTAGTAACTTGGTGCTCTAGGCAGCTTTTACTTGCTTAGTTAACCCTACAGGGAAGGGAGCTTTTGGTTTGGTTGTTTGTTTTCTTTTGCTGTGCCCAGTTGATCATTTTTTAATTAGCAATTGAATTGCTAAGAAGAAAGCTTATTCTACAAATTACCTTGACTATATAAACCATGCCTTTTTGTTCCCTGTTACTAGGTCTGTGAAAGTGCAAGTGAATCCCTGTTCCCTTATCCTACCAGCCTATTACCTGAGTTTTTCAGGAGCAAAACAAGTAAGCATCAAGTGAATTCAGGACAGTATTATAGGGTTCACTTCTCTGCAAGGAGGGTTTAAATTTGATTTGCAAACTCTAGAGCAGTTCAACCTCACAGAAATATCCTGCCTTAAGGTTATGCAGCTGGCCATGCCTGAGAGGTAAGGGTTTTTTTGAAAACATGGTGTCTGTATACCCTATAGGTGCTACTGCCTCTTCACGCTTTGTTTGAATTCTGTAGCGCCTTGCTGTCTGAACAACAAAATGACTGACTGTTCCCATCAGCCTGTCACTCTGCTCTAGCTGTTCCCCTTAACCTGCAGCATACTGTTGAGTGAGGTTGTCCAGCATAGTCAGTGTTTTCATTCATTCCTTTATTTGTTTCCCAGGCACTCAATAACACCTGAGGAAGGCAGCAGAAGGAGCTTATTTGGGGGTTAGAGGGAAACTCTGGAAGAAGAGTAAGCAATAAAACCTGATTGGGTTTGTACATTATTCATATTCTTCTCACAGTACTTTTTTTTTGTTAGCCCATTTGTTACTGAGCTGTAAGCAGTTACAGTCACTTATTCCCTGATTCTTTCCATTGTAAGACCTTGTTCTCTACTAATTAGAACACAGCTGAAAGTTAACCATTTAGCTTGATTTATACCCTCAGAAGTTACTGCTCTAAGTTGGATGATTTTAAAAAGTTCAGCCAAAACAGCTGCAGTGTTTTCAGCAAAGAGGCTTGAGGAAAGTATGTTTGTCCACAGTAACACCTTTCAGTGATTTTTTTTTTAATAGTTCTGTCTTTGAGGCCCAGTATTTGAAAACTTGGGGAACAATGACTATTCTAAGAAGAGCTAAGGGCACTTTTTGCTGTTTCTGGGAAGTAAGCAGTTCAGTACAGATGCCAATTTCAGCCACTACAAATATCCCAATATACTACTGTGAAAAGTCTCCCTTCTTCTTAGGACATGTATGCCTTGACTGGGGCTACACTCACTGATCACATGCTGCTGCATGCTACAGGGGCTCTAAGGGACCTGCCCTACAAATGATTGACTTCAGCTGCACTCAGTTAGGGTTAGGATGGAAAGCAGGGAGTTTTGATTCTCATGTTCTCTACCAAACTCTCCATCTTGCCTCCCCCTCATAGACACCATGATGGAGTGAAGGAGGGAACTATCTGATTTCTATGAGGAGAGACAAATGCTGGGCTAGAGGAAACCAAAAAGAAGAGGTTGAGCTTCTAGCAGTGGATTGAGTTGAATGGAACAAGCTGACCAGAAGAAGAGATGCTGGTATGAGTAGGAAGCTGCAACAAGCTGGCTTGGGGGCTGATTTGAAGCTGGGAGGGAAAGGAGAGTCACAGAATTGAAAAGAGGGACTTGGAGTCTGGGAAGAAACTGGGATCAAATTGGTAATAGGGAAGAGGGAGAGTAGGGTGAAACAATGATGTCCATGGGTGTTTCCAGGTTGGGTATGTAAGCCAAGCTTTGTGATTCCTCTGCAGTCAGTAAATATCTGAAAACCTACTAGCAAAATGGCTATTCGCTTATAATGTTGTTCCTTGTAGAAAATTACAGTGTATTAGTGCTGTCAGCTATTCCATTAACATAAGTGTCAGAAATCTGTGTAATGAATCACAGATGCTCAAAGCTGTTGATTAACCAGATATTTCATGTGCCACATGATAGAATTTCTGTATTTTTAATGTCCTCTTTCAAAATCCAGAAACCATCACAAAAAAGACAACCAATTTCAAACAGCACTAGTGAAGCTGAAAATCAAACACACCAAACTGAGGAACTGTTAGA
The DNA here is from genome assembly GCF_030936135.1 of Gavia stellata. Taxonomy (NCBI): domain Eukaryota; kingdom Metazoa; phylum Chordata; class Aves; order Gaviiformes; family Gaviidae; genus Gavia; species Gavia stellata. Next base: position 24,360,185 of record NC_082602.1, on the reverse strand, counting down.
ATTAAGCTTGCCTTTGGAACTTCCATTCACAGCTTTAGTCTGCCTTTTGATGTTATTTTTTAACTATTTGAGTGCATGCTGCTTTCTAACACCTTGGCTTTGCTGCTGCACATTTAGTGTTCTTTAAATGTGTGGGTTTGTGTACATCTAGAGTTAAGCCAGTCATTTCACTGTAAGCTTTCTTTTCCATCTTTTTTCCATATTTTTTTCTGGAACTTTTAAAGAAAGCCTTCTCAGAAGAATTTTGAGGTTGAAGTCTTCTAATAACACAGACCCTGCTTTTCTACTCTTCCTTGTGCTGAGTGCTAGAAAGGAAGATGTGGCTTGAAAGACTTTCTTTTGAGCTTCCCCTTATTTGGGGTTCTTTTCCAAAGTATTTAAGTAGTTGTATAATTGTTCCAAGTGTTGTCATCACTATGAGGACGTAGGAGCATTAGGAGAAGGAGCAAGCCGAAGTCAAGAAGTCCCTGCCCTGGCTCTGTGCAACTGTATTACAGTCTGTAGGAAGCCTGTACCTTAACTATGATAATTCACATTGACATATGGGTTGCCTGTAAATTCCATGTTCCCCTGCAGTGGGAGCCCCTTCTGTAAAGCCTCCTATGGGGAAGATACCTGGGGGCGCTGAGAAGGGCATCACATACCCAGTCCCTCTGAACTGTAGGATGTGCCAGCTTTGGCCGTTGAGACATGGACGTACAATGGCCTCCTCAAGCCAACAGCTGGCTAGCCTTACGCACCGGGAGAGTTCCAATGCAAATGTGAGGTTTAGCCCCTGCCATTATGCTGTGAGCTCCAGGAAGGTCCCTTCCCTTCAAAAACTCGCACTTCATTGCTAACCCTGAGTGCATTGCCCAAGCCAGAACCTGGAAAGCCCCAGTTCCTTTGTCAAGGCAGCGTGCGAATGCCATATCAGCATGGAGGGCTGCTTCCTCTCTATCTTGTGTAAAACCTATTGAAACTTTCCCTGCGTTAGTATATGAGAAAAAAGCAGGGAGAAGAGAGTTAAATGACCAGCTAATCTCTTCTGGGATAGTAAGGGGAATAGTTTAAGCGCTGCAAAAAATAAAACAAATCCCTAGCTATTCTGAGTTACTACAGAAGCCTTAATTCTAGCATTATAACAATATTGCATTCCACCTGACAGCACAGCACAAGCAACGTGACATACAGTCAAGGGCTATAGTACATTGAAAGTAACTACACTTCACCCACAATGTTTTTCCCCTGGGTAAAAATAAGCTGTACACGGTTGTACTGTGGAAATATTTTCTGCATCCTTTGATACACTGGTAGACTGTTTTAGACTAAGGATCCATTTAGTGTGGACATGCACTTAAAATGTTCTTGTAATATTGAACTGAAAAGAGGGAAAGTTACTTTTTCTCTCTTTTTTTTTTTCATTACACAAAAAGCTAATCATTAGTATTACACTGAGATGTTATTTTTCTTCAGTGTGTAGCTAACACAGAGCCAGACAGCTGCGTAACAGAGCATTGCACCAAGAGCGAAAAGTAGCCATGGAAAATTAAAAAAAAAAAAAAAACCCTCTTGCTGTCAGCAGTTCAGAACTTTACCTGTAAGGGAATGATTCCAGATCGTGCAATCTGCTTCATTAGCCCATTCATCTTCTCAGTGTGTTATTAAGGTTCAACTTGCTTAACAAAACCAGGGAGATCAGAATATGCCAATCAAGTTCAGAATGACTTGAACAGTCTCTGGTATAAGTGGCTTACGTAGTTCATTGTAGATTGATGCGGGGAAACTGCTGATAGAGACAAAACATACAGGATATGATTTCAAAGGCCCTGGAGCTGTAGGATGAAAAATCTTTAGCAGAAGTCCTTTTACTTAGACAAAGTAAGAATAAAATATCTTATGTAGGATATAAGGAGGTTTGAATTTAAATCAGTGAAACGATGAAAGAGACCAACAAAGCGGCATTTTGAACAGCTCAGCACAGTCTTTCCTTCCTTGTGTAGTCACTGCTAGATGCAAGGAGATGTTTAATTTATGCAGTCTTTAGTCAAACTTTTTTCACTTAAGAGCAATAAGCTGTAAAACTGAAATTACAGGCAGGAATCTTTCCATCGGTTTCCGTGGGTCCTAGGGAATGCACAGTGAACAGAAAAGGCACAGTGTACGGTTCAGAACCTAATCTGAAAACTGACAAACTGCAAACCTTATTATGTGGAGGCTTTCTGTCATAGCATGGGGTCGCACATCCTGGCATGCATCTACAGTTGGAAGGACCTAGAGGAAACGTGGATGGAAATGAAGGAGAAATAGGGCATAAAGAGGAGGACGGTGTTGTGATGGATAATCAAATGAGCACAAGTGCCTGCGGAAAATGGTGTGAGTCACAAGAGTGACCACAAGCCCTGGGTGAGTAAAGGAGTGTATTGAGCAGGACTAAGAGGGCTGCACAGGTGAGCCTGTTCCTGTTGTGATGCTCATTCAGAGAGGATGCCAAAAGGTTGGATAATGTTTGGACGGTAGCCTTGAAGATGATCTGAAGACTGGAAATATGTTTCAAGGAACGTAATGTGTTTGGGTTGTGGAGAAGAAGAGGAGAAAAAAAAAAAAAAGTTAAGTGATTTGTCACTGTCCACAGGTACCTATATGGGCAGAAACTACCATACTTAAGGTTCTTTAATCTAGTAGCAAAGGTATGAAAAGATCCAGTGATTAGGAGCTGAAAACTGAAAGTAGGACTTGCCCTTTAATCTGCAAAAGTAATTAACTTCATAACAATTCCTTAGTGATATAGTAAGTTGAAATTTTTAACTCAAGAGAGTGTATCTTTCAGAAATATATTTCACTTCAAACACAAATTTTTGACCTTGGTGCTATAGGAACTACAGGGTAAATTTTTCCATTTTTCCTTTTTCCATGTAAAAGGTTACATTATATTTGATGTTCAGTGGACTTAGCCTCCGAAAAATCCTACTTTCAGATAGGTATTGTAGAGGTGAATAGAAAGGACAGTGTCTCAACCTGCCTATTTAGAACCTAGGAAATTGTGTTGCACTCAAACACCTTGACTTTGGCCTTCATGGCACTGTTCAGTCTAAGTGCCGTTTCAATGATTATGATTCCAAGTTGTTTCTAAACTGTATATTTGAATGGAAAATCTTTATACTCTGCAACATAATAAGGTTCTTAGTTACTCCTTTAAATGAAAAGCTCCATTAACCTCTGACTAAAACCACAATGGTGCTTGCTTAACTAGATGTTATCATATGTCCTGTAACAATCTGCATTAAATCAGACTCTTCCTTATCTCCTTTCTAGTACCTAATGGCCAAACTTTGAGCTGCATTAAGAATTTGATGTTTCCAACTGAATTCCTTCCTTGCAAACTTCCCAGGGTGTTGCCTATACTAGAATACATTCTTTATAATCTTCTATTTTTCTGTCTTTCTGGTAAAATTGGTAAAATAATTCCAGATTTCACATTTCCAGTAGTAGAAAGATTGAGGATCTCTAAAGTTTCCCAAAACCTTATTCCAGCTCCTAGGTCCAAAGTTTCACCTTCCATATCTGGTATGTTTACTTGATCTTGATGTAAAATGATTGAGCCTTTAGTCTGTTGGGAACAAAGGTAAAGCAACGATGTGTTAGGATCCTAACGTACTGCACAGAGAATGGCATTTTCTAGGTAGAGATAGCCCTGATTTTGCACATACTGTTTGTACAAAGTCCCAGCATTGGTACCTGTGCACATCTGTGCACCTTAAACTGTGATGAACAGGATGAAACTGTTCCTGGCCTGGGTTGGGAGATCTTCCTTTTTTTCTCTTTCCAGCCTCATGCACAGTGGTTCTTCTCATATCCTCCTATTTTTCATTGTCTGACTTTGGTTTCTGCACTCAGTCACGTTGCTGTTATTCCACTCACTTTTTCACGTCCTCTGGAAAGGCAGCACAGGTTCAGTGCTGACCTCAGCTTACCTGAAAGCCCCAGGTCTTGTGCTGACAGGGTAGTGTCATGGCTGTGATGCGGAATGCTCTTTGCTGTCTTTTTCTCTCTCCTCCTAGATGTGGATTTATTCAGGGAGATAATTAAGCTGCAGTCCCCCCACCCTCTCCATTTCTTCTGCCTGCTGCAGCGTGCTGGGTCCTGTGATATGATCACCCATGTCCTTTCTCGGGCATGTTGTGTAACTTCAGTGCCAGGCATCCACAGTGTCCTCTTCTTTATTCTTCCTTTCTGAAAATGCTTCTGCTGCACAGCACATAGGTCTGCTTGGTTTTCTATATTATCTGTTGTGAAATGTCCACATATAGGAAGGTTGTTCTGATTATAGACCTGTGGCAAAGTGATTGGAATGATTTCTGCTTTTTCTCACAGTGATTATTTTATTTGCCTAGTAACTGATTGTTTATGAATACTGAAATATAAGAACCACAGTCAGCTTGGGAAGGTCCTCTGCTGACATTCCCCAGAAGCGCCAGTGTTGTGCAAATCTACCAGGCAGAATCATTTCTCTTTTAAGGCGCTTGCCCGAGTTCTTCATTTTCCACTTCTGTGTTGCCCCTAAAGCTTCTTGCTATTTCTTGGGTTTTATTCTCCCTCTCAGCACTTTGCTCTGTGTGGCTCAGACAGCATCCAGATGGTGTCTTCCTGAAGTGAGTCCTTTCTGGAAAGAGCCTCACTGTTGTCACTCACCAGAGGATGAAGCTGGCCTGAAAAGACTGTTCAAAGCAGAAAGGTTATTTTTCCTTTCACTGGCACTTGGAAGTTATATAGCTCTAAAATATATATGTGTATGTATGCGTGTGTACACATGTGTAGAATTTGTATGTGTAGAGATATATATATACACATACACACATACAAATGAACTGTGGAGAATATTAGAGAGATATCAACTTAGTGCTTGTGACTGCCTCCCTCCGTTTTGAGCAAGCCGCCCGTGTTTCCAGAATATGTCTGCTAATCTGAAGTATTACTGGTATTTGCAGTATTTCCTACTGGTTTTAAATGGAACCTACAATTTTCTAAGTGTTACAGGTTTTCTAACTCTGCATAAAAGGAATGAACCTTTTAAAACATCAGCAGCTTTTTCAGTGGCTCTAATTGCTCTTTCACTTGCATTGGAAGTAGCTCCCCAGAGGTATGGGAAGCTGCCACTTGTAAAATTAGACTGAGAGAAGCACGAGATTCCTAATAGTGATATTTTTAACACAATTTTGCACAGGCTGGACAAAATTAAACCTTTTATTATATTTCTGACATGCATTAGCAACTTTAAATTCCTTTTAACAAATTTCTTTTCCATGGAAATGTCTTAATTTATGAGTAAAGAATACGACCGTGCGATATTTCTAGAGAATTGAAACCTCATGGTTCAAATTCAAATTATTTCAGATGCATGTAGTTTACAAATGGAAATTTCCCCATAAACCATAAGATATTGATGAGTTTCTCCAGTTAAGAGTTAAGAGTCAGACCGCGGTCTATCTAGTCATAACAATTAGAGGCAGAAATCATTAATAATTTAATTTAATTATAACCACTCTTTTGACTATGGCTGGTGTAGAAGATTGCAAATATGAAACGCTTGCATAATTATTATTCTGAAGATCATTCAGGACAAATAAAAGACTGAAAAAGATGTTAAATCTCTTAAAGGACTTATTTTAATTATTTTAAAGTCATACATTAATTAACGTGTTTACTTGTTAATCCTTGGAAATTAAATTCTGTACTCAGAATAAGTGCTGCAATTTTCTTGAGTAAGTGCTGTGTTTCTCATACATAAGAGAGGTTGAATTGCTCAACCTTAACTTTAGAATTGTCTATAATAACTTGAGGGATGCTGACAATTAACTTTCTCAACAACTTCTCTATGCATCTAGCAAGTTTTGTGGCTCTAACAAATCCCTGTTTGGACGTTTTCTTGTTGGCCTAGTTTATTTCGGTCATTTACCAGTCATTGTCTGCTGCTTCATTTCTTGCTGACCCTAATTTATCCATCTGGAATTAAAGTAGAATGTAGACAGAATTGATTCTGTGGCTGCAGTTGCATGCCAGCTATCATGACAATCTGAAATTGAAGCCCTTTGATATTTGTGGCCCCTCTGGAGAACGTCCTTCTCACAAACATAAGGGATTGGGGTGTCTACTATTCTTACTGCTTTCTGTCCCTCCTCATGCTGGCCCTTTGAGCGTAGGAAGTAAACTTCACAGACCTTCTCAGACATCCATAGCTCTCCTTGAAATATCTTTGTGGGTCGGAGTTTTAGTTATCCTGGTTTATGCTCAAGAAAAACATTTTAAAAGCCTAAAAGTCCGGCTTACAGGTTCATGGTTTTCTTCTTTACCTCTTGTGTGCACCACATTCCCCTTCTTACTCCTCTCTTGGGTCATCCGTATAAAACCCACACTGTGCACTTCATCTTCAAGCAGAGAATCGGCCCTAGTGGTTATTTAAAAATAAGTGATTTTGGTCCAAATATTTTTTTTCTAAAAAATAGAGTTAACCCCACTGAAAAGTAATGTTTTGCAGTACATGAATCATTGTAAGCAGATTAAAAAAGAGGCATGAAAGAAATTAGGTGGTTTAGATTAAGACAATGAATACTGCAATAGTATTCACAGGCTTTTTTCAGGCTTTTCAATCCTTGCAGGTCCTTTATAGCCAAAAACTATACATTGCCTTCTGTGCTGCAGTGCCCAGGGAAAAATGACAATCCCGCCTCTTCAGCAGAAATGCAGCAATCTCACTGCAGACGACAAAATACAAAGCCACAGTTCTGCAACAGCAAGCTGTAGAGCTGCCTGGAAGGGCGCAGTCTCAGGAAAATGAGAGATGCCTTCAGATTCAGTTGTAAGTCTGCTTTGCTTCGCTTTGCTTTCCTTCCTCCTCGCTGGCCGCGCAGACTGTGAGAACTATTACTGCACCAGCTGGAGCAGATTCAAATTTCACATGGGAAGTAAAATATTGGGTAAGAGAACGTGAATCATTTTACTGTTGTGCTGTAGCATGAGGATTATCACTCACTCTTTGTACTGCTCCATCTTGCAGACAAAGCCCTGCGTTGTAGTGGTAACCCAGCAGTGCAGAGTATCGGCAGCTGAAGCCATTTTAAATGTTGTCCCCTAACTAGCTGGTATCTTCTCCCACGCTGTGTTATCTGTGGGTTATCTGAAGTTTCTCCTAAGAGCACTTTAACATTTCAGTGGGTGTCTTGGTGGATTGCCCCTTTTCAAAAGGTAGACGTTGTCCTCTCAGTTACAAACGCAACAGTCAAGAGAATGATGGGTGTTACCAGCTGCTGCAAAGACCGGTGGATGTGCCCAGCTTGATGTGGCCGTTCAATGCCAGTGACGTGTAAGGCCTGGGCAGATGTTAGCAGTGAAAACGATTTACCTACATTTGATTGACTCTCCTGTTTATTCTGCTTGCCATCAAAGCCTTCTAGAAAAATCTCGACAAACATTTAAGCACTGAAGTCTGTTCAAGCCATTCTAAACTTCCTAAACATACAGATGTCATTGATTTAAAGTTAATGGACCCACTGTCTACAGCACCTTCTCAGACTGTCTCTCTGTGTTTGTGAAATTCAGGTGCCAAATAAAGCTTCCAGCTTGATTGTGGCTCTTAGAGCCCTTTCAAAGGCCTAAGGTAATTGTAAGTCATTGGCCTAAGGTAATTTACCTTTTCAGGCTGTTGGAAGTAGGATACATAGGATTTCTCTGAATGCCCATCTGAAATAGCTCTTCTTCACTACAGAGTGCATTTATTGCACCTGCGATTATTGGAGTAATTGACAAGGTCTATTTTTCCCACATTAGACCAAAAATGAAACATTTATTTTGACACATTGGGCTACCGCCATCTGTGCCCCAGCATCAAAACATTTTTTTTAATGTTCTACTTCAGCTGTTCCAGTTGGCCTCAAAAGAGCTTAAAATCTGGCAAAAATAGCACCAATGTTTAACTGTGCACAGAAGGTGTTATTTGTATGTCAGTAGCACATTGTTTGCTTTCTAGGTCTTTAACAGCTGTCTATAATAACATGATCCTTTACACATGCTAGTTTTCATGGAATATGTCACATGGCTATTAAGTACAAAGCTGAGGGTCAGCAAATAACTTTGTATTTTTCTCATGTATACAAGGACAATACACAGTCACTGCATGGAATCTCAGCATAAGCCAGATATTACTTTTGATGAAATAATATAGTAATGCACTTTCCTGGCATTTGTAGAAAAATTGATTTCTGTTAAACTGAGTCTATTCTTCAAATATTGGGTGAAGAGTTCCATTTAAATCTTTTTGTATAGAAATATATGGTGTGTAATATCCCTACAGGCAAGAACTAGGATTTGGCTCTCAGATGACCTAATTTTGAGAGAGACAATAAGATTACTAAATTGAGGTGCAGCCGATATCAGTGCCCAAGGCCACCCCTAAGCTTCACCATAGTCTATGGATGGAAGGTCACCTTACTTCAGTGTCTGTAAATTGTAAAACAAAAAAAAAAAAACAGCAGTGCAAAAGGCCTCACAGAGATTTGTATTTTAGATAGAGACCAGTTCTTTATTTCCAAGTTCTTTAGAATACATTAATTCTAACTTTTAATTTAATATAAAAGAGTACTGGACACAAGATGTTTTTCTAAACTCTAAAACTAATTGTGACAGTCAGTAAATAAAAACACAACAATCATTTTGGTTGACCGTTAGAGGAATATGAGATAAATGATCTGAGAAGTAATAGCAAAATTAATGTGACACTCCAAATATCTAACTTTTTTGACTCAAATATTGATAAAATCTTCCAATTCAAAAACAGTAAATTCCAGATGCTGCCTGATATGACTTTTTTCCCATAAAAATGAGGATACACATCAATCTGTAGACACATTGCTTGGGAGTTACAGGGGAAAAAAAGGTCTTCAGGTATATTTTTAGGCAAAAGGTTCACATCAGTCTCCCAGACAATTTGTGAAAGTTTATGCCCTGTTGTTGATACTGAAATGAAAACATTATAGAAATAAATGTCTTTCAATTCAAGCTCACCTCATTCTGTTGGGACAGTAGCCTGAGGGGGGAAAATAGATATGCAGCTGTTTCCGAGTTGCCCAGCTACTGTCTCCTGCCATAAGCTACTACCCTATAAAAGCTAGCAAGTGTCCAGTGTCCCCCCCTCCTCACTGGCCAATGCTCAAGCATCTAATTTCAGTTAAAAAAAAATTAATTCAGGGAAAAGGGTAGACTTTATTAAAGAAGTTCAAGAAAAAAGAAAATATTCTCCAATTTTTAATGCATGTGAAGTAGTCTAAATGAGACATTAATACTACAAAATTGAATTCATATGATTCAGTGGTGAGTTGTGGGTCAAAATAGCAGCACTGAGAATCAAAGGATGATCTGTTCAGCTGGAAGCTGAAAGCCGTAACTGGCTGTGTCCTTAAAAAGACTTGTAAGCTCCAGTTTTTGAATGCAGTCTTTAGTTAAACCTTATTCCCCTCCCTATGCTTATGTCTCATCATATTTACAACACACATGTGCATCCCTACACAGCACATATTATGACACTTCTTTTTTTTCCACACCTCAGTATCATTCAGGCATCTTGGGGTTAACAGAAGTGAGCAAAGAAGTCTATTTTTGAGACTGTCTGAGAGTTCACTTTGATTATTCATAGATGAATCAGCATGTCGTCATCTCTGTAGGTCTAGACGTAAGAAAGGTATAATATGCAACGCCACTCAAGTCACGACTGCAGTGAAAGCCCTTTATCTGAGCAGTATGAAAGCACATTCACTGAGGAATCAGATGCAGGCTCAGAGGCAGTCAGGCAAGAGCAGCTCAGCTAAAGCTCTGGGGAAGAAAAGAAAATGCTGGCCTGAAATATTGTGAAATATAAATAACAAGACCACTTTTGGTTGCATAAGCATATGCTGAATGACATGTGAAAAAATAATAGCCTATAAAAACCAGAAGTCTCTCTTTCCCCAAAGGTAAAGCCATTCATGGCAGTTTAAGACCTTTCTTGTTCTTTGCAACTCTGCTATACCTGCAAACGCCATCTTCGCTGACAAATTTTCATCGCATCAGTGTCATCAGGACAGAGGTGCACAGGCATCTAGCTATATTTATTTAGTCAGCAGCTTCAATACTTTCCTTTTTCAGTAAACCTCATCTGACATTATAAATGTAAAAGCTAAAAGCTCACTAGGGATTGTAGAGCAATGCAGATTTTATAGAGGCGATCAGATGTTATCTAAAACTTACTTGTTAACAATTCTTTCAGGTCCTGCAGGGCAGTTGGTGCACATTAAAAGAGATTTCCACAGAAATCTGCAGACTTTGCAAGCCCATCCTTCAGCCTTTTTCAGTGGGAAACAATGTTTTAGCTGCTTCAACTGTAATGGGATTCCCTGCAGTGTTGCCTAACCTACAATCTTCGTTCAGATTAATATCTCAGGGGCAGAATTTTCTTCAGTGAAAAAAACAGTGTTTCAATGACATGGGTGAAATGCAAGATACTGGGATAATACATGGAGAAAAAGCTTATATTGTTTTAAAACAAAATAAATTTTATATGTAGGAGACTAAAATATTGCTCCTACCTTGAAAAGATAGCTATGGTACATGTTACAAGATGCGAAGGCACGTAGATAGTGTTAATGAAGATCAGGGGAAGACTGTAACTGTTACAATAGGCTATGAAGAGCAAGGCTAACCATCTGATTTGCTCACTGAAGGTCTCTTTTGGAGTATGACCCCCATTGGCTTCTTAATCTATGAAAAGTCCTCAGGTGCCTTGTATGAGGTCTCTGTCTTACCTAATTAGGTTTAATATATTAAGCTGTATATGCCAGTTAAGAAAAGTGTTCTGTATTTAAACTAAACATTCATTGCATCTGCAAGCACTACCTTGTCTATGATTATAATATGTTAAAATAGTTGATGACCCAATAACACAACGTTGGCAGATGCAACTTGTCCATCCAAAGAAAATCAATGTGATAATATCTGTCCAGTCTGGGCCACATCAGTATAGGACACCTGAAATATATAAACAGATATTAGTGAGTAAGTGATAGTGGGCATGGATAGTTTTTTCAGTTTTCATGAAAACAGACAGAGATGAGAGAATATCTGGAGAGGGACCAATTACAAATAACCCTGCACATGCATGCATAATTAAGAGAATTCAAGAAGCAGTAATGATCATTCTTTTAACACAGCGTAAGTCTGCCTAGAGAGGTGAACACATCAAAAAAACTCAGCATGAAATTTAAAAAAAAAAATCTTTGACTAGTTTGGCTTTAGGGAGCTTGTCAGATTATTAACATTACTTTAACCTAATTTTAATTTTGTTTAATGTGATTTCTTTTTCCATGAAGCTCTTTGAAAAAATGTTGTTTATGCAAATAAACTACACGGAAAATTGGGTTTGTAGCTAAATGACAGTTGACAGACTAGGCTGTAATAGCCAATTGGGAACTTCTAAAGCATGATTTGTTTACTCAGTAGTACAAATTGCATAGCTCTGATTATTAGGGACAGTAAATATCTTAATAGTGGCTATTTTAATTAACAGAGTCCTACGGCTGAATCTCAGTCCCCACTAAGACTGTTTTATGCTGCTCCAGTGGCAGCAAAAATAGCCTTAATCCTTATTTCAGTACTTGCCCTATTTAATAGTTCAGAGGAGCTGGAATAACGAAGGTCAGATTTGTCCCATTCATTTCCTCACAAAACAATGTTTCTTGCTTGACTGTTTGCATAAAGAATAAACCCTACCATTTTTATCCTCACTGTCAGCTACAACTTCTCTATTTGCCTTAATCTGACTCCACAGTTCTTTTTTTTTCTGTCTGGGATGCAAGTCCTTTAAGAAATCCCTCTTCTCCCAAATCTTAGATTTTACTCCAATGTCAGATCTTTGGATTTTTTTAGAATTTATTTCTTCATTTGAATTTCAAGGTATTTTTGTCACAGAGTTCTACAGAACAAAAAAAACCCCACAACTCTATAGCTGATGCAACATCAGTAAGTAATATAAGAACTTTCTCACATCTTCAGATGTAGAAATATGGATGCTAGGTAGGGAAAAAGCCATTGCACATGTTACCATTTTCCTGCCAGTGCAAGATTTTGCCAACTGACAACAATTTATAATAGCACACTATGATGAAATTATGCAGCATCATAGACATTGGTTTCATTACTGAAAGCCTGGTATTCCCAGAGATACGTTTATTAACTGATCAATATTTGATTCCTGTGTTAGGAAAATTCGGGGAAATACCTGGGTCTCCATTGTTCCTAACATCAAAGCCAGTGCTCTGTCAAACCTACATCATCCCAAAACCACAGGTCCTATACAGTGGGTGATGGAACAAGACCAGTTCCAGAGACCATGGAAAACCTCAGCAGGTGAATTACCTGGGGGGGGGAGAGGAGGCAGCCACCAGCTCTCTCCTCACATGAGTTATCTTACGAGCAAGTGAAACCCTTTCGAAATGACTGACTTTGAGTTTCAATATATTTTCTTCTTGTCCTCCTTTCTGCGGGTCCTTTCTCACCGATGGGCCTCTCATATGGGAAGGGAGTGGATATTTGCTTTCTGGGCTGTTTTACTCCACCCCTGGCTGCTCAGTATGCCCCAGGCAGTGACACAGAAGGTCAGTGAAGATGCTGCAAGGAAGGAGTCATTTGAGAAATCTGAAGGAGAAAAAGCTGGTGACAGCAGTAGTCAGGTGAGCAACACCATGAACGAAATATCCCTCATCTAGCTGGAAATCATATGGGGCTACTGAGAAGCAATAGAAATATTAGCATAGGAATGAAAATCATCTGGACAGCAAAAGAGAGGAAGCTGAATTATGGTGCAGGGTGTCAAACCAGATATAATTAGGGCAACCCAGCTGAGGTAGGATAATTTTAATAAGGTACAACGTAAATAGGAAGAGTACATGTTGTTCAGAAAAGCTAGAAATAAAAGGCAGGGCAGTGAAAGACTATTACATATTCATAATGTGCTAAGCTAAAAAAAATTGGGATAGCATGATAAAATGGATAAGTTTGAGTAAAAAACAATTTAAGGAAGGATCATAAAAAGGTTTGGATAATGTTGGATGTCTGCTTTAGGCCCCTAGAGTTTAATTTGTGCTGGATAAAGATGTCTGTAATGTTATTAGGAAGAGAAATATTAGCATTAGGGAAGATTTACTGTCTTTATGGGATATTTTGACCTTCTAGAAACAGGCTTCAGAATAAATACTACTAATAATGGCAGAATGTAGGAATATCTAGCCATAGTAAGTAAAAGATTTTTTCACTGAACAAAGGTGGTATGACAAAGGCATGCATGTAGGAAGGAAAACAATAGTTATGTATTTGGGGTTAAACATTTGAAAACTTGACAGTCATAGCGTATCTGTGAGTCACTTGTGTAATAGGGAAGAGAAAAAATAAAAACTGTGCTCAGGCATATCAGGCAAGCTAAAAAAATCAGGCACTGGTTAAAATTTATCTACAACACAATAAGCAGTTCTGGTTACCTGTATTAAAAAAAAAGGGGGTATTCTGCTAACCAGTTTGATGGTAGAGCTCTTTTATTATTTGAGCTGAAGAGTACAGATGGACAATATGTAACAACATTTGAAGGCAGAACAAAGTTTGATAGAAAACGGTCTTGGCTTGTTTAGAGAAAATAAATAAAAGCTGGAGGGGGTAGTAACACAAGGGAAAGAAAAGAATTATTGAAGCATAAATGATAACATTGGCATAAAACCAACTGGACCTATGCTAGTAAAAGTAAAGGATAAAAGATCCTTAATCACTGGAAGATTTCTCAGACACACCAAGGCAAAGGCAAAGAACACAGTGAAGATGTAAAACTGCAATTTGATAATTGAGATGGTCACTTCAGGTGACCCTGGCATCCAAGAGAGTTGAGATGATTTTGACTCTTGGCACTGACTAAGAATTGAGATATTTTATCCTGAGATTTTGCATACTTAACAGAAAAGAGTGATTTCCAATTTGGATGTTGGGTGGTTTCATTTCATTATTCCCTAAGCTTACATACCTTGTCAGTAATTTGGACTGTGTCACAATATATGCTCTTACAATAACTAAGTCTTGCCACAATTTTTTTATATATATATTTTTGAATGTGTTTAGAAGAAAAATTGAAAATGAGGAAGAATTACTTGATTAAAAATAGAATTTCCCAAATGAAATGGTCTTTTATTTATATGACGTTACTATGGAGATACAATATGTTATTGAGAGTAAAAAAAGGCATTTGGTTAGATAGATGCATACTCTCGTAGTCATATAATAAAAGGGAGTTAAAATGGATACACTTATTGCTGTAACGTTTCTGAGGAAATAATTGTAAAAGAAAGATATTACTTAATTGCTGTTGTTTCCCCTTTGGAGTTCCATAGATGGGAGATGAACAGATGTGATTCTTGCTGGGTTTAGAACTAGTGCTTCTGTCTGCAGATTCAAGTGGACATCTCTGAATTACTTAGTTAGTGTTACTAAAGGTAGCTTTGCCCCTAGAAGTATGATTCAGTATTTTTCAATGAAAGCTGAGCTAGTGGGGCACAATTATCTGGCAATCTGCAAAAAAAAGAAACGAAATGACCAAGTATGTGACTGTATATGCAGTATTTCAAACATCAAGTGCAAAAGCCTTAAAGTTTCATGAAGCATCCTGGGACTTGTTACATAAACAACACTATACAAAAAATAACTTCCACTATAGTACATGACAAGGTCTATAAACCTATTGCCTTTTTAGATCACAGGAAACCTTAATGACCTGTCTGTTGAAGACCTGCTTGCAGAACTTTTTGTGCTGCAGATGTATAATGGAACGGAGTGGAATATCTCTGCTATTCAAGACTCTCAAGCTAATACTAGAGACAGGGAAGACAACTTGAGCACCAGAATAACCAGCCAGCTCTTTCCCAACACTCAGCTGGCTGTGCTTTATCTAAATGTAAGTTCTTTGTTATATAAGGCAACCTAATTTACTCTGTCTTCACTAAAAACAATGTCACATTGTTAGTGCCAGGTGTTCCCGGTGCAGCGGTCAGGACTGATGACCTTGCAGCATGCTGCGGCCCATCACCCCAGTAGCACTACAGAAGCTCCTCTATACTTCTATTCTAGCCATGACCTTACCGCTGAAAGTCGGGGCTAAATGCATCAGCTATAGCTGTCTGGGCTCTCTCAGCATTACCTTGCAGAAGTGAAGCATTCAGACACATTAGGAAGGCTTCAAAAATAAGGTAGTGAGTTGGTGGCTAGAGAGAAGCTCTAACCCATTGAGAGCCACCTACGAACTGTCAATTAAAGCTGCCATCTCACAGCTGAACCTATTTTGCTCCATACTATGGGACTGCTTTCTGTTAATGCATTTCTGTTAAGTGGAGTCAGGACATGTGACCTTAAGGTTGTACCCTGATAGCTTATGAGAAGCTGGCTATGAGTTGCTTTGGCTTGCCATGCAGCAGAAGGAATAATTTTGCAACTTTGGAAACTAAAGTCCTTACTCTGTCATTCAGTAAGAATTTATTTGCCAAAAAAATTCAGTCCAGGCTGTTCTTGTAGCAAACAAAAAGCTATGTCTCAGCTAAGCTGCCCCAGATGAATCGTAAAATATAACTTAATATGTACATGCATCTGTTTCATGGAAACTACAGAGGAGAGGAAAACTATGTGAGAAACAAAGGTTCTTCAGTAACGATGAGCTCAATTATATTTTGTTAATGCAAACTTGAAGTTATAAAGAGGAAGACACAATAATGGAGGAAACTTCTTTTTCTGTACTTCCCATTCCCCTTCCTTTCTTATTTTATGTCTAGTTGCACAGACTGCTATTATGAGAGAGATCCTTTGTGTGTTGCCCCTGACATGCAGATTTGTTTGTATTTATTTGTCTCCTGGAGCTGAATTCAGAACTGCAGAAGCAGCTCTGGCAGAATCTCTCCTTATGGTTGGTTTAAACTACTTAGACCACTGTAATAATACTGTGGTTTACAGGAATGATGCAAAGAGACAATTGACCTTTTTCTTCTGCCCTCAGATCCCTGACCTGTTCCAGGATTACAAAAGCCTGTGGTCCTGTTATATGACAGAGATCAGAATTTACTGACACCGGTGGTAACTGCTATAGAGAACAAAGCACTAAGGTATGCAATGTAATGGGTAGAATACAGAAAAATATCATATATATCTGTTTCGTGATAGTGAAGGGTGAATATTGGTTTGTTTTGTGCCTTGCATTATCCAGCCAAGATTTCTTCAGTCTGTCACCAACACAGTGTCTTGTTGTCTGTGCTGTCTGTCTTGCAGGCGCAGAAATATCACTTTTGCTTTCATCTCTTTTTTTCCTGGCAACACAGTGGGGGGAAGAAAAAGTTGTTAATATTAAAGAGAACAGTGCTGCAAAACTTAACAAGGGCAAAACTGGGCATCTTGTCTGTATAAAGAGTAATGTACAGAAAAAATATAAAGGGTATGTACAGGCATAGTTAAACCTACAGATTTTGACATATTAGTCCACTAAAGGCCAGTTAGTCTGTTGTGAGATACGGAAAGGTCACATTGATGGCAATACAGAGGAAGCATGAAATTTGAACAAGAGGTTCCAGCACACTGGCTTTTTGGAGGCTGCTGACAGGGACAGGTGTAGTAACCAGGAGGTTGGGTCATTCAAAAAGCTACTTGAATTTCATGAACTTTAGTGCATTGCAAGAAACTCCACTGTACACAGGCAAAATCTCATTCCTAAATGCGATCAGGTTTGGGGTTGTTTTTACACTTAGTCTTGATAGATGCCAGCATGGAGGAAGACTGAGCAAATTTGATTTGAATGATAGAATTGCTGTAACTGTGAAAACTGGGGTTCTAACCTGTTGGATTTTGTTACTGGTTTAAAAAATTTTCTGACAACAAAAACGAAGAGCTCTTTGCTATATCCTTTCCCCTGTCTTTCCCCAATGCACATTAATAGTCCTGACAGTTGTCAGCATACCTATCATCGTCAGTGCTGGCAGGCGAGAGGAAGAACAGAGAAATGTGTTTATTTCACCAAAATAAAAGCTTGCGATGATCATAACTTTAATGCCTCTGAACTGTAAGTCATTCCCCCTGAAATGTCAAACAATATAAGCTGAACAGGGAGACAAACAGCTTGGTCATTATTCAAGACAAAGAAAGGATGCTTCTTCAAAATAAAACTAAAACACCACCCCACAAAAAATAAACAAAAATGAGCTACAAACATTGATATTAGAACTAGAGTTTCTCAAAGGATTCCTTTTCTCACAGGATTCCTTTTCACAATATAAAATTTTGAACAAAATAGACATTTTTCCAACCAATACTGTGGGCAAATAAAATCTGGAAAATATTCAATTTCTGTTGTTATAAATGAGTGGGAAAAATCACCTTAAATTGAGAAGCAAATTTTCATTGTACGCTTTTCAAGGACAAAAACATTTTCTTACAGCTATAGGTTGAAAGCTATGACAATAAAATTAGCTTTTGGGAACACGAAGGTTCTCTTGCACTAAGAAGTTGGCTTCATATTTTCAAAGATCTTAGGAAGACCCCAAATTTGCATATCATGGCTATATATAAAGTTTACAGTTGTATATTAAAAACAATTCTGATGAGAAATACTGTGCCAAATACCCCTAAAAATCCAGCTCTCTGGCTACCTTTTATTATGTGAAGTTCTAATTACGTTTTATGGACAAAGTGAGGTGCAATTTTTCTTATCTTACCCATGAGTTACAATCTCCACATTGTTTTGAGAAAGCAGAGGAAGCATTAATATAAATTAAGGTTAGGATTTATGTGCACCAATTTACCAAAGAGAGAGCGTAGCCATCTCTCCTCCTTGCTATTTCTGGCATTTCAAAACTCTGGCTGCTCTTAGCAAAGAGTGAAATGTTGGTATTGCTAAATTACCCATTCCTGAGACCACGGGCTTATAACTCATATTTTCACAGAGTTTGAAGGCCAGAAGTGACCACCTACACTGACCAATACGTCAGAGCCCAATAATAATTTCTGATTTAAGTATATCCTCCAGAAAGCAAATGGCCACTTTTCAGCATTACTTATTTCAGTATTTAATGTTAAATCTGTGCTGTCTTTACTACGTGAATTTTGTCTTCCATTTCCAGTGGGTATTTTTGATCCCTACTAAGACTGTTCTTAGCGAGCAGGAGTTCCCGTATTTAGAGGTAAACATGTTAAAAATTAAAATTTTAATTTTTTTTGGATAAGCTAAGCAAATTTATTTTGCTATGTTTTTTGGTATTTCCTACAGTCCTACCATCGTTATTGTGATTCTGATTTTGCAGTTTCTTAGTTTGTTTTTTTTACACTGTGCGCCAGGACTGTACGGTAGTTTGTATCTCTTTCATATTGCTGTTACTGGATCAAAACCACACTCACGCTTCTATTCACTAATTAACTTGTATTTATAGGGTCAGTTTCAGCCAATTTTCAAGACAATTTTAAGGAGAACAGCACAGGCTTTTTTTTTTTTTTTCCCTTGTGAAAGCTATTTAAGTTAAGCAACGGTTCTGAAATGAGA
Source organism: Gavia stellata (assembly GCF_030936135.1). Classification (NCBI taxonomy): domain Eukaryota; kingdom Metazoa; phylum Chordata; class Aves; order Gaviiformes; family Gaviidae; genus Gavia; species Gavia stellata. The sequence goes on along the minus strand of NC_082602.1, from coordinate 24,341,581 downwards.
AATTACATGGTCACGCATATGTCCACCACGCGTATGTCCAAAGAGTGAATTGCACAGTCTATTACCTCAGGCAAAGCAAACTGCCAGCTTGTCTAGAGAGATTTCATTTGCCTCCCACTGGCTTGGCAGAGCAACCTAATGTCTGCCTGTAACTGAGCGTGTAGATGTGTGCTAAGCATGTCGTGGGATCCCTGCAGAACTCTCATCACTTGTTTGTGATACCAGTATAGATATTAGTAGCCAGAAGTTCAGAAGAGAGCTGTTGGGATCATGTCCAGACTGAAATATGAGACTCTGGGCCTGTTTTGCACATGCAAGTATAAAACGTACCTTACACAAGGGAATCTTACGAGTAAATATATACAAACATCACCAGTCATTTGTTGGTAAACTTGGCATTGTAGGTGCAAACAGGAATGTGTGCTAGAGCCTGTATTATTTTAAAATCCGCATAGATTACAGACTGTTTGTTATTGCTTTCAAACGGAAATATGACCTGGATGGTATTTGGTGGGGTTATCCCTTTTATCACTACTTTTATGATATTCAGACACACAAAAAAAGCCATTCATTTTTTCCAAGTTATAACTTGGGATTTAACTTGGTCTTTGTTGTATCTCGTCAATATAACCCCTTTATAACATTTTTTTTCTCCCAGAAGAAATCAGACATGGATATATTATAATCTATTTTTTAAAGTCCTTCTCAAGAAAATGCTACACTCTATCATTTGATCTTGTATCTGAGATTGTATTTTTGAGTTCAGGAACTTTTATATAAAAAATGCAGTGTTTCAGTCCATTAGTTGCTCACTTTAGTTTGACCCAGCTTTAACTGGATTGAATATTGTGCTAATGAGATAGATAGATTGGAAATGGCCTTCAGTAGAATGAATGATTTGATGATCTCTACTAATTTGCTATAGGACAATGACCGCATTAAGGAGATGTATTATTTTCTGGCTTAGAAAAGACTTCAGGCTGTGTACTAATGGAAAAAAAAAAAAGGAACTGCCTGTTTGATATGCCTTGTCCAAATATGTTTCTAACACATATAAAAGGAGTCCTTTACAAGTACAAAGATCACTTAATGTGCTGATTTACATTACATATATGTCTCACATCGTTCTCTCATTTGTCCAACCTGTTGCTCTCATTACAGCAGAACCTGCAGCTTAGGTTCCATTTCAAACTACTATTTGTAGAATTGAGTTCCAAGTCTTCCCTCTAATCATCTGAAGAGTCTTACCTCTCTGGCTCTGTACTATTCAACAGGAAGAATTCTGCCTTGCTAGAAGGATGGATCAAATATCTCCTTTTTTCCCCTTTTCACCAGCAGTTAGATTAGAATGAGATGCCCCTGATTAAAATGCCAGTAGTTCCCCATCAGTAATGAAGTTGCACCACCAACAAAAATAGCTAGCAATAGCAGAAAAACCTAGCGTGGACAGTGTTCATCTATAACAAGAGAATTCCCAGCAGGTTTCTAGGACAGCTTCCCCAAAGCAGACATCCAGCAGTGCACTCCCATGCAGCGAAGGCTTTCAGCAAGCTCCTTCCCAGACAGATTGCACCAGCAAGCTAAGCACAGGGCACCCCCAGAGAGAACACTTCTTTGGAGGTCAGGAAGGAGGGAGAAGAAAGGGGGAGATGTGGTCGTCCTGAATTTATATCCAGTGCATTTAAAGATGTCACTTGAAAGAGTGCTGAAAAAGTATCCTGTGTGTTAAAACATACAAGATTTCTGGTGGGAGTTGTTCACAGCCCAGGACTTTATATTCAATAAAACCTGGCATGGGGTTGGAAGGAGCAGAAGATGCTGTGAAGAGAGTATTTTAAAATCTCTATTGTTAACTAGTCTGCATTTGATCATCAATTTGATCATTTTAAATTACATTTTCAGTGTGTGAATCATGAAGTGGCTTTTAGGTCAAGCTAATCAGAACAGTTAAAACCACCTTCTTGCTGTCCTACAGGGTCTCATTAACCCACACAGAAGAGGAAACCTGCCACTTCTCACTGTATTTCATTTAATTTCTGCTCAAGTAACCAGCCTATTTCTGCTTGTCTAAGTTGTCGCTAGGAAAAAAAACAAACCTGAAACATTAGATTTATAAATATTTGATGTGACACGGGGTTTTTTTGATACTTAAGATTGGACTTCCTTGTGACACAGCCTTACCTCCAGGACTGACCAATATAGGAGGAGTCAGAATGCCACCATTTACTAATGTTTTGGACCTCAACATCCCCTGGTGCCAAAGCTGGGACTCACAATGGGCAGGCAGTGTGCAACGTTGGCATTTATTTCAGCATCAGCTGAAACCTGTAGCGCATACTTTCGCTGACAAACCTGGGTTTTAGAAGAGGAAGAGCCTCTACTTTATTAAGCAGCTGGAGCATTTAAAGGATTAATCTCTACTAATTACAGCTATTTAAATATTAGGTATCTAAACCACGCTTATCACATACAGAGAGACAACAGCTGACCACTTTCAATCAGTAATTCAGTCCTTCCTGAGACAGGCAGGCCTAATCACCTTCTCTGAGAGCCTTGTTCTCTCTACTGACTATAAAGACAACCTAACAAGTGTCTCATACCATATCCCTAACTTTCCGAAGGCTGAAGCAGATGAGATGAACCCTACCTTTAGCCAAGAAGTGCCTTACCTGGGGTCCGTGCCTGCTTCCCAGATACTCTGAGAGCTGTCTATTCAGAAGACATTTCCCCATCTCTTCACTCTTTTACCAGCAACTCACAATTTCAGAGTCATAACTGAGCCCATAAAAAATGGGTATCTGGGACCTCATTTTCTCGTCTCCTCTCATTTCAATATTAAATGAATAAATAAGCTGCTCTTTTTCAGCCTGTGTTCACAGACTCCAAAAGCTCATCTGCAAGTTTGACTAGGGCTGAATGGATTATTCAAAGCATGCATGTTTGCAGCTTCGATGGGGATTGTTTTGGTTCCATTCATTAGAACAAGAGTGAGAAGAGTATCCAAATGCGCTCACTGTGGCTGCCTGTAATGCTCTTATGCATATGCGTTGCTATAGTCATGTATTGTCACATGGACCCTTTGCGTCAAGTCTGAATTGTCTTGCACCCACTAGTTAAGTTATTGTAGGAACACGTTCTCATTTGATAATTTTTTTCTTTGTTATCAACTTAAACCTTTAAAGGCAGGCAAACAAATCCTCTCTGCCATCTTCCTGTAAATGCATAGTAATAATAAACAACAGCATGTTTGAAGTCTGTAAACTTCCACAGTTATTCAGTATTTTTGCCAAATTAAATGAAGCCACTGACCATTTTGAACGAAATGAGCTCTCTCTGGTGGCTAATTTCAGTTTTACCATTTCTCATCAGTTTTGCTCAAGTCATGTCATCATTAAAAAAAATCCTGCTAATTTTCCTTTCTTCTTTTTTATTGTAGATTAGCATGTTCCTGCAGCTAAAGCAAATAAATTATTTTTTAAAACAGTGTCCCAAATTAAAGTTCTCTTCCCTATTGCTCCTGTATGTTCCCACAATTGTGATACAGAACACAGGTATGACAGATATATAGGAGCAAGTGATTCTCCTCCACAGTCTTGTGGAAGTTCCTCTGTGAATGGTTCCTAATTATCACAGGGAAGTAAATGGTGCAAGGTGAAGCATGGCTGGACAGGCTGCAGAGGTCTCCAGAATCTCCCCTCTTAATGTCTGTGCTGTTTGTCTTTCTGAGGTCTGGTTAGGGGGTTCCTGGAGTAGGTGCATCCCAGTTCCAGAGGCAGTTGTGCTGCCACAGGCATGTTTGCATGCCGCCTTCTCTTCTGAAAGCCATGAGAAATTTAGAGGTAGCCAGGAGCATGGACTATTTCTCTATACCAAGGGCAAGCCCCTGCACTCTCAGCATCTTCTTTAGCAAAAGGTTAGTGTGGACTGGTGTGCGTGCTTGGATCAAGGCCCAGCCTCAGATGGCAGTTTAGTATAAATTATTTTAACCTTGATCAAGAAGCTGCACTTAGACCAGCGAAAGACTTGTGAGATTTTCTAGCTCCTCCTTCCTGCTGACATACAGCTGTTCTCCGTGAGGTGCCATCCAGACACACGTTCGACATCTGGCTGAACAGAAAACTCCAGGGAATGCTTACACAGACTTCGAATGTTGAACTTTGTCCAGAGGAGTCTCTTTTAAAGGAGGTGAAAATTAATGGAGATTAAAATGTCATACTGGAGTGGGAACACTTCCTGGGTCTGTCACACTCACACAGTGAGGCCCCAAACAGGCTTGTCCATTCCTGTCTGTTTGAGAAGGTGGGTAATGGTATAAGAGGCAAGAATGACCTCAGAGTGAAGCCAGAAAAAGATAAGTATTTAATATTCCTGCAGTCTCTCTGGCAAAATATCTCATCCTGAGACTGTTTTAAAGTGAACTGAGAATAACATGCTTAATAAAAATAATTTTATTTTTATCAAATATATTTCTGTGATGAATAGGATCCCTTTGGCTGGGTGGGGGAGAAGGCAGCTGCCTGTTTGCCTCATCCTGGCTTCTGCTCTCTGGGTTGGGGAACCCTTGGAAGCATGGCAGAGCCTGGGGCGAGGCACTGTGACCCTTACAGAATTCACTCTGGGGCTAGCGCTGATCTCCATATTATGTTACGATAGGATTCAGATAAGTGTAAATATTGTTATTAGCAAACTCAGTAATTATTTTTACAAGCATGTTTCACATGGCTATGTGGTGGAAAAAGATTTGGACCTCTGGAAAGAGAGTAAGTTGAAAAAAAAGACAAGTAGGTGCCTTCACGTGCCAAACCTTCATCTTCCTTGCAATTGAAATCAGGCTAAATCTAACGTGTGAGGCTTAAAGAAACTGAGTTTACCCTTCTGCAAAGGCTAGCTCAAGGTTCATGCATAATTTAAGTCATACTTACACTCTATTTTAAGGTTTTAGGTGAGACTTAAATGACTTATCAGCCTTAAGCTGAATTTTCCCCTTAGAGAAGCAATCTATATGCAAAGAGTAAATCAGAGATACGTTAATTTCTTCAGTACACAACTTCAGGAAGAAACAGGGGGGTTTATGTTTTATGACTTGAACCACCTAGAAAGCAATGAAAAAAGCTCAGTGCATCCATCGAGATGCCATCTCTGCTCCTAAGGATGAAGGTAATGCTCTGTGACACTAATGTATCCTTGCACCATCTGCTTTTTCAGTCAATAACACTCAAAGCTGTTCCTTTCAGAATTCATTCATTTTAAATGTTTAAATTTTCAGTGGAAGGTATATAGATCATGTAATTCTTTTTATATGTGTTTTTACTTATATTGGATTTATATATTTTAAAATCAGAGAGGCCAAAACTGTATATTAACAAGAGAGAACTTAGTTGTGCAAAGTTCTTAAAGTAGACTTTTCTGTTTTATAAGCTATTACTGATACGGAGAGGTACAAATCCTTTGGGGGCAATTTATATTATTCAGTAAGTTTTTCTGTAACATTTAAGAGATCCGAAAGAGGGAAATCAAGTGCTCAATGTTTCTTTTTCAATAAACTTCATAACGAAGTAAAAACTCAGGATGGGCTGACAAACATAATCAAGAGTTTCATGGTTTTTAGGTCTGGGAAGCTGACGTGTAAACTGTAACCTCGCACTGAATAGATCTATTCAAACACACAACTGTGGGTGTCAGCTCAAATCACATCCAAAGTCATCTGGGCAAAGAGGAGAAGCACTAAAGAGTTATTCAAGGAGATGTTAACTTCTCAGTTGCAAAACTTGAATGTCCCCATATCGAACGTTACCTGCCAATTCTCCTTTGAAACTAAAGCGTGCACCAAGTCCTTATCTATGTAGTAATATAACCTGTAGTATTAGGGGCCATATGCAGGAATGGTTTCTTTGTCTGCCCCTGCCTGAGGACAGGTACGGTCTTTTCTCACGAATCTGGATCTATTTCGTTATCAAAGCCTTTGTAACTGTCAGTTTATGTTACTGGAAGTTTCCCCACTTGCCGATATAAACACTGAAACCAGTGAAGATATGGACGAATTTGGAAGTCCTCCACAAAGGAAATTTTATGCTGGCAGTCCATTAAGACATATACTGTGAAAATTAACTCTTGTAGATGCTCCCAATATTTTGTCCAGGCATTTATTTATTAATCTGTATTATTAATATTAAATATTTATGCATAAAGGTAGGTGTGCCAAAGCAGGAGTAAGCCTAAGGAAATCTTCCGTTCACAAATTTGAATGTATCACAGGGAATGCATTTGTATAGAAAAAATTGAAAGAGACACCACTGGAGCTACTGTGTAATGTGAACGGACAGAGCAAAAGGGCTACATGACAATCCAGGGAGAGAAAGAGAACTGTCAGATAAAATATAAAGGTGGAGCAATCACAGCACTTGGGGCTGTGTTTAACTCCATTGGTGCCATGCCAGGGTGAGTTCCAGGATTTATTATACAGTTTACATTTGTCTTCCTGTATGTACCAATCCAGATAATTGTTACTAGAGACAGACCTCCTCACCAGACTTTTCTAACATATGCAATATAGTCATACACAAGCAAAGGATTAGGGCAGAGAAAGGGCAGGAAAAACTCAAGGATATGTATTTTGCCTTGATATCAGCCAGTTTTTCCCGAATACAGATTAAGAATTCATTGGAAAGGAATGTTAGAAATTGCACTCTCTTTCTGTGCTGGCCAGTACTCACAAGCTATATTCAAAGGTCTTGTTGAGATACACCCATGCAGAGAGCAAGTTAATAAAAAATATATCCTGGGTTTCTTGTTCTCATCTGTAGCTGGTATCCTGGCAGATCTTTCTCAAGCTATGATGTGAACTGGCAAGTGGGTTGCCAAGAGTGAGATGAAAGAGCACGACAGAGACTCCAGAGTATGGTAATAGTATTCTAATCCCTGCCATGCTTATGCTGTTATTTTATTTATTATTTGTTACATGCCTGGGGTATGTCTGACACACTACAAGACAAAAGGAAAGATACTTCTCTTGTGCCTTAATGCATTTTGCTGTGAAACACGCAGCTGTGCCTTTTGTAAAAGCAGGAAGGCAACCTTCCTTATTTCTGTAAAGCCTTATTTCTGTATAAGCCTTTCAGAAGCCTGAAATAATGTCCAGAATTCTAGTAATCCAAGAAATGCTATCTGCAACTTCTGTGAGTTACTTAAAGAACTGAATAAATTATTTCCATGGGATTGTTTTTCATGGAAAGCTGGTTTTTATCGATTCCCCTCTCCTCCCCCCCCCCGCAAGACCGCTTTAGATTTTTCACACAAGGACCATTAATGAGTGCTCCTTCCACATCCTCCTCACACCTCTGGAAACTTATATCCCATTTCTGGCCTATGGAGATGTAATTAATGTGTCAGATGCACTGAATAACTCTCTTCTCTCTGACATGTCCTAACCATAACAGACCCTCTGAAATCCTGATTTTCAGATCTTAGCAAGGCCTTCCTTGAAGGAAATTGGGAGTTCTATTTATTAAGTAGAATTCTTACTAATTAACAAAGGTGGGCCAGATGGATCATATTCTAAAATAAGGCCATTTTATGACTCTAATTCTGCTAATGGTACCTAGAAAGGGAACACTTTATGTCTTGAAGGAGCTGCGTGCCTTGAATTACAGCACTTTATAGTCCTCTGCTTTACTGTCCCTCTGGAATGAGAAGGATTATGCCTCAAAAACTGCAATTTTTTTCCATATATTTGCTAATATACCTTTGAACTGATGCAGAAACAGACCTCTGGTAAATCATACCTTCCTCAAGTGATTATCTCACTGGAATCATTCTCAAGGGCTGAAATAGCCATGCACATGGCATACACATTCTCTATCAGATCAGAAACGGACAAATCAAGTTCAGTCTTTGAATTTTTATATAACTGAGCTGGGGGATAGCATGTATAACCTAGTCCACTTAAATCCTTCTGTTACCAATAGATGTATTTATAACTTTGTGTATGAATAGATGATTTATATCTTTTTATTACCAACAATTAGGTAGTCATATAAACATAGACAGACAACTGCTACGTATGTAATATAAATTGGCTGATGTCAAGGTAAAGGGTGATAAGGGATATATTCTAATGGAATCATTTTGTTCTTTTCAACCTCCTGGACTTTTTTCTTTTTTCTTCTTTTTTTTGCAGTTTTCAGGATGGAAAAGCCTCTTCCTTTAGCTTCACCGGGCGGACTGGGAAGATTGTAATACTGTCATATTTACCGTGAGCAGTGAAGATTTCTGTAAGGTAGCCTGGATGTTAACGCAATGAAGACAGTTTGCTGTCATGCTGATCAAAGCCTTAGGTAAGTGCTGCCAAACTCAGAACCATGAGGATTTCATAAGGTCTGTGGTTGAGTTAGTGGCTCTTTATTTCTGCCTAGAGGTGGTCACTTGCTTATGAGGTTCTAGTTTATGGCAGTGATATGAAAGATATTTTCCACTTTGCAATTAATTGTGATAAAAGTGTGTCACACTTTCCTTTAGAATAGGTGCAGGTACATCTGCCTCCCTTGCAGAACTTGACCAAAACATTAGACAGACAGACAGAAAGAAATGAAGAGCTAGTCCAGTGGAGAGCCACCACAATGGCCAGGCAGCTGGAGCACTGGAGCACGCCATATGAGAAGAACTGGGCTTGTTTAGACTGCAGAAGAGAAGGCAGAGCAAGAAAAAAAAACCAGCGGCCTGCCAATATCTGTGAGGAAGTTACCAAGACAGAGACAGGCTCTTTGCAGTAAGAAAATGAGAGGCAATAGCTATAAATGGAAATGGGAGGTTCTGAATAGATATTAGGTAAAAATGTTCTCTATGAGGATAATTAACCATTGGACCAGCGCCCATCCTTGGAGGACTTCAAGACATGATTGGACAAAGCCCTAGAAAACTTCGTCAGAATTCAATGCAGACCCTAATTGGAGCAGGACGTTGGATGAGACAACTCCTGAAGTCCCTTCCAACCTGAATTATCTTAAAATTCTGTGAGACTATAGACCATTCAGAGACCCCCTTCTTCTTAAAATTTATACCCACAGCACCTGTTAATCCTTGCAATAACAGGCCAAAAATATCTAGCAACTTTTATTCACAAATCTAATTTGAGTATACTAAAACGTGTTAATGACATAGGGAAGTAATTTAATGGTGATGTAATCTGACTGAGGTCCATGCAACTAGACATCCTTTTTTCCTGGTGCATTTGTACTGTTCCTTGCACAACAGAACCTTGATGCATGCTTGTGGGTTTTATATAAAACAGTACAAGTAATACCGTGGTATTTCATGGCAAGTTTTGTCTGTGAACATGAGGTGTGCCTACTGTTTTGTTTGAGCAGTGACTTTGTGAACAGGCACAGACAAACATGAAGAGAAGCAGAAAGAAAACACAAAAGAGTCCAAGATAAAGTAAAAAATGTTCATATAGCATGACTTTAAAGAAAACTGAGGAGAGAGAACCTTTGGTGTTGCCAGAAAGCATCTTGGAATTGGAAGGGGAGAATCCCAAATTTTGCCTTTGGTCATTTAGTTACTATCCTGTTCCAGAAAACATGACTTTCTGACTGTTCTTAATAAATAAACATGACAGCACCAAAGGTGTAATGTGATTGATGCTTCCTAATCAAATTTATATGAAGGCTTCACATAATGACTGACTGTTTCAAAAGCGGGTCATGAGGAAAGTGTGTTAAAAAGATCTTAATGTCTAGTTCTCCAGAATTTTTATGCTGATGATTTTTTTGTAAAGACAATTGTAAATTTATTCCTCAGCGTCTTACTTGGAGGCAGGCAGGTCAATGTTACACATTTATATTAAAGCCTCAACTGAGAATATAGTTATATTTCCCAATCCTGTTATAACATGCTAATAGTTGGGATCTTTCAAAGAAAACTTAATTAAATAGTTCCCTAGATGCACTAAGTTAAGCATTGAAACAACTAGCATGACATAAATCATTTAACAACCTTTATAAATGCATTTTTCCTAGATTTTTGTGCGTCTGTGTCTTGCTTGCACTCAGAATCATCTGATTAAGTTCCAGGAAATTCAGAGCACAGCCGTGCATTCTGGGTTCGGAATGTACAGATGGCTGAACTTAGAGATTACATGAGGACTGAGTGGCAGTTTGCTTATTATCCCAGGTTTCTGCTGTGGTGGGCAGGTAAATGCTAGCGGGAAGAACAGGATGGGAGTTTCAGGGTGCTCATGCACAACACAACTCGGGTCAAGCAATACACTCGCACACTTTTAACATGCAAATTCTATTCGATCCTTTTATTATTGCGGGGGTTGATATTAATTATGACTTGATAATATTTCATCCTTGGCACGCATGGCACTTCATCCACAATTTAACGCAACTCCTCTTTTGTATTTGGAGAACAGACAGGGCTTGATGAAACTGGGGACTAGTTACCACACCACACTGGCCGGGGAGGTGATGATGTGTAAAATAGTGTCCTCTACTGCATGAATCGAGAAAATGCACTTGCACTAGGTTACCCTCGGAAGACGGCAGACTGGAGTTGAAAACCTCCCTCCCTTTAAGTGAAGATATTAAGCTGCACCTTTTCTGCTCGGTTTTGGTTGCTGGATGCCATCCAGGACTTCTACTTCATCAGAATTGAAATGTTGGTTTTTTCCTTTTGGAAGGGATTTATTCTGAAAGGTTTTTCTTGCTAATTCTGTTCTATTGTCCTGCAATTGTTTACTTGTGATGTTCTCAGTAACAGTGAAACCTGACCTAAAGGTAATGTTTTACCTATTAATGGGAATATGATTTATCTTAAGAAGTAAAAGGTTGAAAAAACCTTGTGTCCTGAGGGGCGGCTCGGACCGTTGCAGAATGTGACAGTTATTGACTTTGTTGCTCCAGAAAGATGAAGGAGACAGTTAATATGCAGCACACACTGTTCTTTGATGGAAACACTACTGTATTCATTTCACTCTTTAAAACACCTGAACAGTATCAAGAAGCTCAACTCTGACTTCAGGTAATCCATTGGGTATCTAAGGAGGCTGGTAGCCCTGATTTTCTGCTGAAAACAGAAACTAACTCAACTTAGTTTCACTGACCACAGTATGGTTACACAACCCACGACAGCAGAGGACAGGACCAATTGCAATTAATTTAATTAGACGTTAATGAAAGCAACGTTTCAATACTGTTGGCCACTGGCCATGGTATGGAGAAAAGCAATCTATAATACAACACTTTATGTCATAACTCAATCAAAGGACATTTCTCCTGTCCCATAATGTTCAGTTTCCTTCCCAGATACACAGACCTGTGTGCATGAATGGTCAGGTGATGGTTCAGCAATGCACAATAAAATGAGAGTTACTTTTCAAACATTATTCAAAAAGAAATGTAATATTTTACCAGCTTTTCTACCTCTCAAAGTGCTGTAGGAATGACGAGTAGGCATTCTTAATCACTTTCCACAAACTGGAACAAAGAGGGATAGCTGTTGCCAATAATCATAACTTAGAAAAGTGTCCTCTCTGTCAAACTCCCTCCAGTTTGCCTAGGTCTATTCCTACTCTGGGTAAATTCATAGCTTTGGGAAGATAGGTTTGAGTCCATGAAACAAATTTTAGAAATTAATCTAGGCTTGTTTTTTTAAAAAAGATTGGTACTAATAGTCCACTATTAGTACAGACTTTGGCATGAAACAGCTGACAACCACTCTGAGCTTATGCAGTTATAATATGTCATGCCTTCTTGTTACACCCTTCTAGATTTTCTCCAGATATGCTGATGTTATGTTAGAGCCGTCTTCTGCCATATTGTTTTTTACTTTCAGGCTTTTAGAGTACCAGTAAGGAAATAATTTGGCTGATATGACAGAATTTCTTTTCTGAGTTTGGTTACTCATGGTCTGGACCACTTTCTTCACAATCATAAGAATGGAACATCCTTCTCTTTAACTTGCATGCTACTATTTCCCTTGCACAAAGCAAATTATAATTAAATTATACTTAGAGGAATGGATTTGTGGGTGGAATTACCTAGTGCCTAATAGATAACAGAAGCACTATGAGTCCATTGATCTGAGAGAGAATATTCTGGGAAGTATATGTTATGAATGAGTTTGCAATGCAATATGATGACTCAAAAATTTACTGTGGATGGAGGCAGATCACGCACCGCAAATGCTTGTGATCACAGTCATGTTATTTAATAGCTTTCATGCTGCTCTTAAAAGACTGTGGCAAAGAGTGAATTTCATCTCCAGTTCTTCACAGAGACTTTGATGCAACAAAATTGATTGAAATGCATTCCCTCTGACACATCATTCCTGCACTTAAAAAGTAAACTTATTACTTTGGAAAACAGCTTTTTTAGAACAACATATTTTGAAAAAGAACTGTTCTGGTCAGCTTCTCTGTACAGGCAAGCCCATCTGGTGCGAATATTGCCATATAGTAACATTCAGACTTCGATAGGAAGGAACTTCCTTGCTGCTGATCAAGCAATGTTATGCAAAAAAACTTGCATATACCTTCTTATGGCAGGTGATATTGAAGGGGAACCTTTTAAAAAATAAAATTTTTACCATTAATTCTTACATTTTCTGAGCAAAACTGAATGCAGTGGATATAAGCTTTGATCGTGACACTTTAAAAAACATGAGAAAAATACTGTTCTACACATGTATTAAGGGTTATGTGACAATTTGCCACTAGATAAATTATAGTTTTGTAAAAAAAAAAATACATTTTTCATAACCTGGAAGATGCTTGGAGGTTTTTAGAGGAAAATTTATCACCGAATCATGTAGCAGCCAAAATAGAAGAGGACAGCCTATCAAATGAAGCAAGACAGAACTCCATTATGTTAGACAGCTAAAATCTCCGCTCTGTCTGACATACTGAAGAATATGATTGGAATTTTCTGATTGACCTTTTTCTCACTGAAGTTGTAGGACTTTTTTAAGTATAAAAGAAGTATTTGATGAAATTCACAGAAAGCAGCCAACCTATTATTTAATACTCCACATGACTGGATAATATTATTGATGGATAATATGCAATTTGTTGGTATATAGCAAGGAAACTCATGCATATTTTTCCACTTATGTATACGATTCACTGAGTAAATTAGTTTTCTTTATTTTTCCTGTTATTTTTCTATTAGATAGAAGAACAAATAGAAATCAAGAGACATAACATGAGGTATAGGTTTTTTCTGTAGAGTTATATTTCTGTTTTCTAGATTTTGAAAATTGGTCACTAATGTAATTATGTAAAACTGATATAAAAATATGATGGGGGACGACTGTGAAACAAGTGGGCATACTGATGGATTCAGAATAGCATCTCCAAGGTAGAAACATGATAAATATTGTCTCCAAAACATAACAGTGGAACTCCTTAGAGGTTTCTGAAATCAATTTGCAAATAAAGAAAAACTCATCATTTTTGTAAGAAGAAAGAATTTATAGCATACTCCCATTAGATGCTGTAGAGAATTTGGGGCATAACAAGTCTTAGGAAAACCTTTGTGTTTCAAATCAATACAAAACTAGTTTCCTTGTCTCTGTTTTGGGGCTGCAAGATCATGTTAGTGCTAATTTTCATTGAACATTTGTTTGAAAAGTGCTTATGCTATTGTTCTCTGTTCATTAGCTCTTTTGTTATTTTTATTAAAATATAAACAACAAAAAAAGTTACTTTAATACAACCATGTAATTCTAGCTTGTCTTTGCCATTTCTACTCTGTACAAATTTCCCTGGATCATAAATTTACAATCCCATTTGACTATTTTGTTTTCAAGATGTGAGAGCATTTCTAAGCCCCTTTTCATGGCACATTTCTCCCTTATTGGCAGTAGCAGTTTTTATGACTATTGTGTCACAAGCAATGTTGCAGTGACATACAGCTTTATAAGGGCATCCAGACCTTACCAACTTGCAAAGCCTGATGAATATTTTCATACTGACTTGGTAACGGAGTCACAACCTTTGTGAATTGCCTGAGGGCACAAAGCAATTCTAAAGAAGAGTCATTTAGAGAACTCATCTTTCCAGACTCCTGTGCTCTGTTCACTAGTTTACAAGGATCTTTTTGTAATCACAGTAAAATGCTGATTTCTAAAAGTTGGGAAGGATCATTCTGTACATGCTATGTTCTTATATTCTTACTTAAGCGTATGTTATTGGCCAGTAGCAGACAGGATACTGAACTAACTGGATCTCTGTTTTGACCCAGTACACCAATTCTTATCTTCAGGCAAGAGAGCTTATATTCCTCCTCGGGTAGCTAGAAGTAAAATATTATTTGATTAATATGATTAATATGCATTCATCGGATACATGGAGGATCTGCTTTTCACCCAGGTGTGAAGAGGGCTGGCAAGACCTTGTTGGGCTGTATGAACAACAAATTTAAACACCCATAACAAATGTCTTTGTGAAAAGTAGGGTAGGAGAGTGAGGGAGGGTGGTGGAGGAGGTCAGTAATACTTTTTCAAACTTCCAAGAGCAAGTTACAAGAGCTCTCAGTTTCAGTCCTGCATCTCTTCTGTCATCTTCTAGAGTTACACAAGTGTAATTTAGATTAGACTGGAAATGTGGAAACAATTCAGCCAGTCATGCATAAGGAACAGAAACCAATTCTCCCCCTCCTGATCTTCTCTTGGGCTAGAGAGAGTAAAGAGCAAATCATCTCTATTTCCATTACTAAAATATTGTTCCTAATATTCAAAGGGCAGTAATCCATGGCATAAGAAGGCACTGTTAAGACATAGGTACTTTGCAGGATGGCATAGTGTCTTACGTAAGCCTAATGGAAATGCAACATGACAAAGGCCATGTTGAAAACCAGGGAAGTTTTAATGCAGACTTTTTTTCAGCTGTTATTTTCACACAGTGCCTGTTGCAACTGTGTGCTACAGTAACACAAAATTGCTGTCATTAATAGTATAGACCTTTTTTACATGCAGAAGTAGACTCAGCAAGATGAACCATTATTAAATTGTAGAAAACATTAAAATAAACTCTGGGAATTGAGGTGGCTAATCTGGATAATGAGTTTTTAAACCATGAGGCAAGGTTAAAGATAATGTAGCATTGGAGAGTAGAGTACCTAGGCTAGACTTGGGAGAAGAAAGTGAATTCTGTCCTTTAGTTGTTAAAAAACCAACCAACCAAAAAAACCAGCCAGTAGCTGAGGCTGTTATCAAAATGCTGTCACAACCTTCAAACTGCTTTTCCTCTGTTTCTTCATGTTGGCTGAGACCCAAACAAAAAACTTGTGATATCCCAGTCCAGTCTCACTTTGGCTTTCTGATTCTTGCAGAAAAGAAAAGTAGGTGAGAGAACATCCCATTTTCATATTATCTGACTGCAAATCTTTAGGATAAGGCTGTATATATTTGCAGTGCTGTCAAACTGATACTGTTGTACACACCCCAGCTTACTGCCAGTGTTGCTGGTGGACCTGGCATTCTGACCTATTGACCATCTGCCCTTACCCTGATGTAATGTAACTCGTATGGAAGAGACAAGATTGTCTGGGGTTCTTTCTCTGAGCTCCCAACAACATCTGCTCCCAGACAGCCAGGATTCATGCACAGCTTGACCTCATGCTGAATTTAGGCTGCCTATGGCAACAGTAAGATGTTTCATGTCATGTCTTGAGAACACCGTGGTTGCTCCTTAGCAACTGACCGCTCGCATTCAAAGTGGTCCTAGTGACACGATGGTTTCTTCCAGACTTGGTAAATCCCATGTGTAGGCAAAGAAATTATACCATTGTCATCACCTGAGTAAACAAATATGGAATTCCACTGAACTGAGAAATAGGTTCTGTATTTTTATTGGAATAAAGGATGATGGATGATCAAAGGAGAGACATCTAAGAGGCAGCTATATGTCAAAGCAGAAGCCTCTAATACAAGAGAATAGCACACTGTGCTCAAGTTCATGGTAGTTCATTCTTTGTGAAGGACCAACACTATTATTCTCAGGGTTATAACATGGTTTCCCAACCCAAACTTACAGGGAATTTCTCCCCTTCATGGCCACTGCCCATTTTTACTTTATGATTACCCAAAAAACATGATTAGGCTCCAGGCAGAAGGAGGGTAGGGAGCAAAGAGAGGGACAGAAGACTGGTCAGATTAGGAAACGCGTGGAGCAAGTTTGTTGAATGAACATTTGTTTCACACCGGTCTTACTGACGTTGACCAGGAACCGCAACACAGCCTCTCTCCCAGGGCAGTTGGTACCTGTTCCCCTAGCTGCAGCCAGAAGGTTAACTCCCAAGGAGCTTTGCTAGCAGGATGGCACCAAGAGCAGGTATTACAAATTCTGTCAGGTTACAAATATTGCTTTCTCAAATAATGAGAAAAAAAATGGGAAGGGATCTTCTCAGAGATTTCTTACCTATATCTTCACTTTCTCCCCTCCTTCAACTATAGAAGCAAGGTTCATTTTTCCTTAATGCATTGTGTAGTAGGTTTTGAAATCTGCAGATAGAAGGCACAGTGCTGTTATTATTACTTACTGTTATAAAAGACAACACAGGGATTGCCATCAGTGAACCTGTCTCTCAGAGTTAGGTTTGAAATTTGCAGTCCTCAGCTATATGGGTAGGTTTAAGGAATAACTTCTGTTGTTTGTAATATATGAAGCAATAAATGACTACTGAGAATGATTAATAGCTAAAGTGAAGCTCAGACATTTCATCGATCTCAAAAGCCATTTATTGCAAGTATATGAAAGCAATAGAGATTATTGCTATTATACAACAAACCATAAAATCAGAAAGGAGAAAAATGCATCTTTTTCTTCTTATGGATGCTGAGAGAGTGTTCTGCAGTTTCCTTCTGTGCTGGATTTTCTGTCAGAAACACATGCTGGAGGCACAAGTGGGATCAATAACATCACAGCCACAGCTTTAAATACTGATTAAATGATCAAGGACAGATACTGTTTGAGGATAAGCTGAAAAACTGTTCACAGAAGCAGCTGGTGCAGAACAGAAGTGACTGGACTGGACAATGAGGGTTTTGTGTGCAGATATGCTTGAATTTTTCTGGCTGAAATTCTGTTGTTATATAACCTCTCTTGATTAATTGAGCCTCAGTGCCAGGTTGTCGGCTGCAGCTGAGGTATGCCTGGCACGGCCGAGGGGAACTGGCACACCAGACTGCTGCTAGGCTTTACTTTATTCTGTCCCAAGCCTAGGACAGCTCTGTGCCGCTCTGGTTCCCCAAAATAAGATTACAGACTGGTCTGACTATTTCTGTTGCTTCTAAACCCAAGGAGTCACTGCTACAGCCAGTGTTAATGGATACACAGTATTGACTCTGCCATAATCTATGTTCACCATAGGAATACTTGGTGGGCTGGCTGTTCCTGTGCTGGTTCTGTAGCACCTGAAGGCTCTCCTTCATACCAAAAAAACTGTCCTGTAGTTTGGTGTCACACTGGTCAGAGCAGTCCCAAGGGGGTTCTGGCTTCAGGAGGACATTCCTGGAGGCCCAGTCACACCCAGATAGCCTTTTGCACAAGGCAGGAATAGAAGGCATTCCACTGGTCCTGTGCCACCCAGACAACTAACATCTGGGGAACCCAGAAGGCATCAGGTGCATTAAGACAGCTGGAGGTTGTTACATTGAGTATGTAAGTGAATCTAGTCTTGTATTTTTAGGTCCCAAGCAGGCCTTATGGGGGTATTCAGAGAGAAGTCATGACAGGAAGAGTTTCCCCCTTATTCCATGCAGTAGTAAGGCATGGCCAGGATTAGGGAAGTCTAACTAGGGAAGCTTGTGTGCAGGTACTTTTTTTTGTTTGTTATAACCATTTTTCCTGGCTATGCTCCTACCAATAAGAGTGTTTTATTTCAAGAGGCTGAATTGAAATAATTTACCTATCCTTGTGAGGCAGATTAAAATTGGGATGTATTGCCTCTGAGATACAAGTAGCTGACTCTTTCCTGCCTCTTGAAAGGGGTTGTTGATGGAGACATCAATACAGAGACCAAAACTTCCATGAAATCAGCAGAATCCTACACAATACTGGATGGAGGCATTGGCACTACCTTGTACTCTTTCTGCTTCTCCCTGTGTGTTTTAAGAGTTTCTTTATGGGATATTCATGTAGCTAACTGCTTGCTACACACAATCTTTCCTCTTTTTTTTTCTTAATATAAATCAACTGTCTTTACTAAGAATGAAAATCTAATAACATGTTATAGATCTGTATGAATCAATAGCTCTAACAGGTTGGAAGAGAGTTTTGCCCGGTTGATTCATTTGGATTATCAAATTCTGGAGACATATACTGCAGTCAATGGATTTTATGATGCCCAAGATGGCTTTGGCTTCATCCAGGAGGTAACTGACGATGCCTAATTAATGATAAATGTTTCAAACACATACTCGCTGTAGCTACTATAGAGTTTGAGCTGAACTCAGCAATTTATCTTTCTTCCTGGCTCATTAAACACTATTTTGAGCTCCACTAACATACAGCTAATGATCATGTCTTTAGGAGTCTTTGCAAATCAGTTACCTCTGCCCCTGAATTAGTTCTAAAACAGACAGGGAAATCTAAAAATCTACAGTCCTGTAAACCAGACTGCAGCTCAATTCTTCAGGCTCTGTATCATGTGAAGGCTGAGGGGCTATTTTCTCCCTTCTGCTGATGAGCTCTCTTGGTAAGAGGAGATTTTTTGGTAAGAGTTTCTCTCCTCCTGCTGATCTGCATGTGCAATGTACAAGATTCAGTCTCAACTACGTTTTCTGGTTGTATTTTAAGTTTTATGGCTGGATTCTGGGTATTGACTGCTTGTCCTCAGAGGAGCCTTTCCCACTATAAACGAATCCCCAGTGGCACAATACTTAGATATTACTAATGCATCCATCAGCAAAGTATCTAGGCAGCAATTACAAAATTGAGACTCAGGTAGTGCAAATAATTGATTTTTTCAGTGCAGTAGCTGAATTGAGAAGTTGGAAAAGAGTCTTAATTTAGGGTGACTGTAAATAGAAGTGTTGGGGTTTTTTCTCAGAATCAAAAAGGGCACTCACCTGTGTGTGGCATCAGCGTTCAAACTCAGCCTGCCTGTGTAAAGGACTACTTCTATCTGCCAGGAGAGCACTCTAATCACAGCACTTTCAAGCTATCATAGCAGAGGTCAACCTTAGCAAATGCCCTTTTCCTCTATAGTTGTGAGTATCATGTGAAAAATAAATATCTCTCTGGAACTATTTAGGAAATGAAATCTGCATCTTTAATAGCTTCAGTATGGCTCCCGCTGTGTTTTTCAACAAATATTTTCGGATAGCCTGTATGAGATTTGCCTCAGTTTGCATGCAAAAAACCTCTGCTCTTCACCTCTTGTAAGGTCAAGTGACTTTATTGGATGATCTGTACCTTTGAAAGTTCTTTCAACTATCTTTGTTTTTGATTGAAGGGCTTGGCAGAAAGATTGAGTTCAGCATTGTGATCTGAAATTGATTGTGATCAGACTCATTCTAATCAGCTCTGGCACAAAGAAACATAATATAGGGCCTTCTGCCAAGAACAGTCTGATCTCAGCTCCTGAGAGCTTCACAGTGGAGTACAGCAGCCATTGGGCTTCCATGGAGAGCAGTTGTTCTCCTAGGGTAAGAATGGAGAACAGGTTGCTGGATTAGCAATGTTTTTATTTTGGAGGGCCTGTAAGGAAAATGGAGAACAGCACCTGGTATGCTCCCAGGAGATTTGGTTTGTTTTGTCTTGCACAGGTGGAATTTTTGAATGCCTTTCCAATTCAATGTCAGGAAGAAAGAACTGCAGTGACCCAAGCATGAAACACAGTAGCTAAATCCTCATTGGAGACAAATAATCACAGTAAATCAAAAAGATGAAATTGTAAACATTGTATATTATCTCTGTTGCTAGTTGACCATGTCATCTATGTTCTAGTTTGTCTTTATGTTTTATTGAGAAAGATTCCCAGGATAACCATGGTCATGTCTCTGGGGAAAGGAATAGAACAACAAAGACACTCGTGGATTTCATATCACCTGTTGGGGGCACCAGGTGATTGTTTTGGAGACATTAGGCCTTCAGGATGGATTTTTCCTGCTGATTCATTAACTTCAAGAAGGATTTAAACAATGCAGTTTGATTCACTGCCCCATGGATGGGAGAATACTTTGTCTTGCCAGTGTTTTCCTTTATAAGCAGGTCATGATGATCTCATAGATCTCTGTAGAGGAAAGCTTAAGGAAATACCTAGATGTCAGAAATATAAGCAATCCCAGGCTTAGAATTCTGCCTCCACACAGTTAATTTTTATGTTTCTTTGATATGAATTTAAGATCTAGTTAATTGTTATGAGGTGTTTCTCAGAAGGATGGCTAGTACTACCCTGCAGCTTATTTTCCAGCGTGAAATTGCCATAGGCATCATACTAGACTTTATTATGCACATTATCTTTTAAAACAATCTTCTGTGCAACTTTTTCTAGTGTTTTCAAATGAATGCCACTAAAATGAATTAAAAGAGCAAGGGGACCAATAGTTACTATAAAGACAATATTATGTTATGAAGACAATGTTATAATGTCAAAACTAAAGCAGTTCAGAATCAATTGGAGGATGCTTTGCAATTATAGTTTGAATTTGGCTCTCCAAGTTTACAGCTTAAATTTCCAGTTGATATGAGCCTCCTGAGTAATGTTGGAAGTGATTTATTTTCATGGTGCCTCACTTTACAGTGTGAAACAAGCAAAGCAGTCTCCAACTTGCAATAAAAGCCTATTGTGGGAATACCTGGGATGTATAAAGACACTGAGATAAACGAAGTCATGTAACACTCCAGAGTGGCAACAACAGAAAGAATCCCATTATCAGTCTCTCTGTATGTACATATGTGTGAATACAGACAGACACATATATTTCTGGATAGATCCTGCCTATGACAAACCTAATAATCTAATTGAATTAATAAGACAATAACTCAGAAATTCCCAAAATACCAGACTTAGCACTGGATTGATTTTGAACTCCTACCTCCTCTAGTCCTAATTTTCCAGGGGTGAAAAGAAAGCCATGTGTTTGCATATTGGATCATTACTAGGTTATTTTCCCATTTGTATACAAATAAAATCAATTCTGGTCTTTGATCTTGCATCTCAATGAGTTCTCTTCAAAGGAAATTATGCCATGACAGTTTTGCTATTGACTTCAATTGGGGCCAAATTATATCTTTATTTCCGCCGTCTTTCCCTGCATTTCAGCTGGTACAGGAAGGTAATATCCAACTGCAGCAGCATAGGATATTTAAAGAATGACAAAGAAAGTGAAGATGCCTAAATGCAAATCACATTACCCTGAAGTAGCTCCTGATGGGAGCTATCTATGCCTGGAGTGCCACCTATTAGAGTTCATGTAGAAAGAATACAGGAATTGGAGATGCAGCTGCAGTTCAGATGAAAACATATTAGATGATTGAAAGATGTCCTGAGGATAACAGTGAAGAATCCTTTGATAGTCTTTCATATGAGGACAAGTGAAACTACTATTCAAAGAAGATGCAATGAAATCAAAGTCTTTAGACAGTGGACATGTGAGTAGATTATGAAGACAAAAAAAAGGCACAAGCCTCCATAAAGAAATACACCAAGGGGGTAGATAGAAGAGGACTTTATTGAAAAGATCAGATTTCCTAAGCACCCAAGGAAATTATGAACTTAAGGTTTATCAGCATTAAAAAGACAACAGAAGTGTAGTGTTGTAGAAAAGCAATCATGACTAGAACACAGGTTTAAGAAAATGCACTGTTTGGAAAAGACGAAAACAAAGTCAAAGGCAACAGAACAGATGTACGCATAATCATAGAATCATAGAATCGTTTACGTTGGAAAAGACCTTTAAGATCATCAAGTCCAACCGTTAACCTAACACTGCCAAGTCCACCACTAAACCATGTCCCTAGGCATCATCCACATGTCTTTTAAACACCTCCAGGGATGGTGACTCAAACACCTCCCTGGGCAGCCTGTTCCACTGTCTGACAACCCTTTAAGTGAAGTTTTTCCTAATATCCAATCTAAACCTCCCCTGGCAAAACTTGAGGCCATTTCCTCTTGTCCTATCACCTGTCACTCAGGAGAAGAGACCAACACCCACCTCTCTACAGCCTCCTTTCAGGTAGTTGTAGAGAGCAATAAGGTCTCCCCTCAGCCTCCTCTTCTCCAGTTCCCTCAGCTGCTCCTCATAAGACTTGTGCCCCAGACCCTTCACCAGCTTTGTTGCTCTTTGTTGGACACGCTGCACCTCAATGTCCTTCTTGTAGTGAGGGGCCCAAAACTGAACACAGTATTTGAGGGGCGACCTCACCACCACCGAGTACAGGGGCACGATCACCTCCCTACTCCTGCTGGCCACACTGTTTCTGGTACAGGCCAGGATGCTGTTGGCCTTCTTGGCCACCTGGGCACACTGCTGGCTCATATTCAGCCCACTGTCAATCAACACCCCCAGGTCCTTTTCTGCCGGGCAGCTTTCCAGCCACTCTTCCCCAAGCCTCAGGTTGGTCTTCTTCCCCACTGGCTTGTCTATATGGTAATCTGTAAAGAAACAGGAACTGAGATTAAAAGATAAAAGACAGGAACTGAGATTAAAATATAAAAGACAATGTTGGGGCAAAAGTGAATGAGTATAAGTAGAGACTGGAAATCAGAAGATTCCTAGCCTGTAGGAACAGGTGGAGTTTGATATTTCTATGAAGAGAATGATGTGACAGCTGCCTTATAATGACCAAAGACTGTGCTTGATGATTCTGAAGTTTATATTGCTATCATTCAACCCCATGAAAAGGGAATGCCTATATATGGTTTTCCCCATAGAGTAAACAGTCTATGATATAATTTTCTGATCCTCTTCAGAAATGCAAAGCTATCACATCCCTATTGTCTTTGTAAGATTCTGAAGTACTTGGAATACCAACTAACCTGCCACTTTAGGCAAGCAGATTTATGCTCATATACAATTCGTAGCAGCAACAGGGCTGGTTTAAAAATTGCAGTGATTTTACCTTTTAATTCTTTCAGGTTTTTCAATAGCAGCAACACATAATTTGCTTTTTATTACAATGCTTTCTCACTGCTGCCACAAAGGCAGCAGCAGTTGGCAACTGGCAGAAAGCTTTTCTCAGTCTTGAAATATATATAACTGCTAAAGGAAGAACAGTAGTTTCATAGACTGTAAAAGTATAAAAGCCCATGGCATTAAAGTGATCTCTGATTAACAAAAACCAAACAATGGAAAAGGATATAAGTCATACACACAAAAAACCCAATTCTTTGTACTGCAATCCTTCAGTTCCTTCAGTTTCACCCAAACTAAATTAAAACGAGAACCTTCAGGCAAACTGCCATTAAACGAAAACTCTTAAAAGAGAATGTACAATCTAATTATAGTGTAACAAATGTGTACCTTTCATCTACAAGACTGGTACTCCAAAATTTTAATAGTCAATTATGATTATATAATCTATTAAAAAGAATAACCAAAGTGCTATAATGAAAAGGAAAAACCTACAAAAGAACATGAAAGACATCTCCAGTGGCACAAAGTGGCGTAACAGTAGTACCCTATACAATTTCCTTCTCCTGTAGCTTGTATTTAGATTATTTTGCAGAGACAGAAGTTCTGGCAGTCACTCCCTGAATTCCCATGAATTGTGGCTAGCATGAACTGTGGCTAGCACCCACTGAATTCTTTTTTGACAGTATCCCATGAATCCAGATATCTGGAAATAAAAGGCCTGAGGTTCATAACTAAATCAGTAAATCATGGTTAAGAAAAGTACTTCCTTTAAGTTTACAGGTCATTAATATATTATTTTCAAAAATCTCTTGAGAGTTTCCAATTTCTTCTTTCTTTCTTTCTTTCTTTCTTTCATTCATTCATTCATTCAGGTTCCAACCTCTCTTTCACAATTTTTAATTACATAATGACACAATTAGAAAAAGTACTTTGAAGTGCTACGGCATGATTGAAATCATGGAATAATTTCTATTCTGTGAATGAGCAACTAGACCAGGACCTATGGGAGATATGACAACTCCATAGTATGAGAAATGATAGAAAGAGGAGTCTATCCACCACCTTTTCAAACACAAGAAATTAGGGGCCTCAGACGAAACAAAGAATTTACTTTTTGCAATGGGCGGGTCAGCTGAGGAGTTTTGCAATAGGACATGGTGGATAGTAAAACTATTCAGACTCAAAAAGTGAATGGACAAATTCATTAAAGAAAAATATTCCAGTGTTTCTCAAACCAATAGACACTACCACTGCCTTAGGGAATATCTGAACTGTGACTCTTTGGAGGCTGTGAGACTGTACTGGAAGAGTACAATATGTAACTACCTTCTCTAGACATCTGCTGTCGACTGCTGTCAGAGACAGAAATCAAGTCAGCTATTCTGCTGCAAACACTGCTTATGCGCAAATTACAAACTGCCCTAGCTCTACTGCATTTACTACAAATTAGATACAACTTAAGGAGAGCATGCTAAAACTGTGATAAGACTGAAATCAGATGTATTTGATCCAGTCCCTCCATATTGTCTGTGATCATGCACCAAGTCTACAACACAAAACTCCATGTTGATTCAATGACTTTTTGGTCAAGAGGTTTCTCATATATAATATCTACACTATTCCTGGAGCTTACACTTGTTTAGTAGTTTTTCATCTCTAATCTACAATTAAGAAGCCAAACTCTCTAATAATTGTGATTCCTGGTGTAATTGTTACTAAAGAGCTCTCAGTTCATATTCAAAATCTGATCACAGGGAAATGAAACCTCTCTCTGGTACTTCCATAACGACATCTGTTTCAACTATCCTTTACGAAAACAATTTTAGTCACAGTATGTTCCTTTAATGTATGCTAACATTTCTTATTTCTTTCCAGGCTATAGAGTATTATTAGTGCAAAATAATGGTTTTATTTCTGCCTTTTGACAACTCTCACCTTTAAGAACCTGATTGCTGTTCGAGATATGTCTGGTTTTAATATGATATTCACTTGCATGTTCAGCCAACCTCAGACTCAGAAGATAATTTCCACAGACACATATCCATCAAAATGTCTTTCAAAAAATGCCTACCAATACTCTATAAAGACCTCTTAAGAACTTCAACTTTCTTAAGCAATATTGTGGAAAAGAAAACAACAGAAAATATGACCGCAGAGAGATTGTCAGCTTCATCTACATGTGGGGTTTTTTCTAATGCTGACCTGTGTAGTGTTGCATGTACTCCAACAACTCCCACAGGCCATGATTAATTGCAGAAGTTAATAAGAACAAATATTCTAGTGTGAGACTTGTTACAGGATTGTATCAAACAAGTTACAATGCCTTTTCTGACAGTTGCCTCAACCGTGAGACCAATGAGGAAAACAAAACAACAGAATTACCGATGAGAGCAGAGGCTTAGTATGGCAATTTTTCTGGAATAATCTACCAAACCATATCAGTTCCAGTGACTTGTTCGTCCTGCCTATCAAGGCAGGATAAGGCAAAGTCTGCTGCAAGCTTTTGTTTACAGAGGAATCCTGTGCTGCTGTATTTTATAACTTGGAGTACACTCTCTTTTGCTCCCTCTATGTTTATTTCATTTTGTTTTCCACTTTGTACATTTTCCACTTGGTATAAACAGTTCTTCAGTAGAGCAAGTAAGTTAACCAGAGCAACCAAGAGATAGGTCTCAAGCATCTCGAATCACTTGGATAGAGTCAGTCAGCCACTTACTCTGGCAAAATCTACCCAAGCGTAGATTCAAGGTCCAAATAATGCAGGGTACGTGTCTGAACCTGAGTCTGCTAACCTTACAGTGAAATTCCCTATCACTCAATTACTAATTGTTTTTAGCAAGTGAATTTCTCTTAGTCAAAAAAAAATATTGCCCCTTTCAAAACTAGCATGTGAATTTCCATGCAGCAACCATCAGTTTGACTTAAACTATCATTTTACAGAAATGTCTATGAAGTGCTTATCTAAGATGTATTTATGGATGAGTGTAGATCTCAGACCCGGTTTACACACCAGAGAAATTTTTCTCTTTTCTTTTCCTTTACAATGCAGCTATGAGTCCCACCCGTGAGGGTCCCGAAGATAGGGTTCTTCTTGGGTAGATCATGCTGCCTGAGGAAAACATTTTGCCAAATATGCTGACAAAACAAATTTTAAAAAACATTTTATCAGTAAAATAGCGCTGTTATTGGAGTCACATTGGGCTTTATATTCAGAAGCACCAGGCACTCACTGTTTCCCATGCTTTAATATTTGTTCACAATTAAAAGCCTGAGTTACCAAATTAGAAGTATATATAAATCAGAAACATTTGTAATCATGAAAAACATTTTATTCACATCAATTTATTTCAAAAATGTCCGTAAGAAGATAGTATATATATGAAAGATTCCAATCTGCCTGAGTTTGGGTTTTTTTCTCAGTAACATGCCATAACTGTGGAATGTATCCAATTAATGTTTAATTGGGAGAAATCTTATGACTGCTGCAGGATGACTTTTATGGGGCAGTTAATCAAAGTATCTTTGTTTGCTTCATAGTGTTTGTTAATGTATATTTTAATAGATACTAATCTTTTCTAAAGAGTACTACATACAAAATAGAACATAAAACTCTTGCTTTGCTTGATGCACTGTGCACAGATTAATTCATTAACATACTCCATTTTGACATAGAATTATAGGAATACAGGAAAGCAGAATAATGAAAATGGCACTATTATTTTCCAAGTACCTGTAGTTGTGAAATTTAATTACAGGAGAAAACGGTCTGCTCTCTCCATCCACCACGCTGGTTACAATGGAGATGTGAGATTTCGATGTGGCTGCATGCATACTTAAAGCTAAATCAGGAGACACCCGCTCAGGGGTTCGTGCAGTGCGTGCAGTTACCCGTCCGTTACCGAATGCCGATTGCCCTTCCCAGGCAGACAGGGGAACAGCTAAGGCCTGTTCATACAACACAATTTGCGGTTTCCAATGGGGTTTACTTGAAACAAAAACACGTGCCTAGGCAGGTGGTACTTTTGAAGGAATCCTTGATCTTGAACCTTCAACTTCAAAGGGAGTCTTAATGAAGTTATTTTAGGCACCCTAAACCCTGTGGATAGCAAAAATGGGCTAGAGCTAATGGAAAGAAAGTTGATAGTATCAGATTGGTTTTGTTTGTGCTTGTTACAGTTTGAACTGCGTCAGGAGTTATGGCCGTGATCACATAAATACCTGGTCACCTGCCCAATTTTAAAGCTGGGGTTTATCCAGTAAATCCAGTGATTTGGAGAGTCGAGGCGATAAAACGGTGCCGGGTGACACGGGCAGCCAGGGCGGGGGTTTAAGCTCGCCCGAGGAGCCCCTCACGGGAGAAAACCGTTCGCCGGTGGGAGCGCGGGGGCAGCCCTCTGGCCATACCGACTGCCAGCACCCCGGGCTCCAGGCAACGCCGCAGCCCCGGCTTCTCGCCCGGCACTAGCCCAGCTTCTCGCCCGGCACTAGCCCTCCCCCCGCCG
Organism: Gavia stellata; assembly: GCF_030936135.1. Lineage (NCBI taxonomy): Eukaryota > Metazoa > Chordata > Aves > Gaviiformes > Gaviidae > Gavia > Gavia stellata. The sequence goes on along the minus strand of NC_082602.1, from coordinate 24,314,000 downwards.
TCCCCGTTCGGCCGGAGAGCGCAGCCGAGCCGCGGACGGGCCCCGGCGGCCGCAGCTGGCACTGCGGCGGGCGCGCTCCTTAGGGCCCACCGCCCCGCCACCACCTTCCTGCCGCGAGTTCACCGTGAGAGGGGAGGAGGGGGCGCGGGGGACACGCCGGGATTCGCGGTGGGCCCCCCGTGACTCTCGGGGACGCCCCGGGCCGCGGCGGGCCAGGGGGCGAAGCGGGCGGCGGGGGCGGGCGCGGGCGCCGCCGCAGGAGGGCGGGAGCCGCCGCAGTGAGGCCGCGCCGCGCGGGCGAGGCGACGGCGGGCCGCGTTGCCATGGCAGCGCTGCCCCAGCCGAGGGCTTAAGCGGGCGGCGACGGGCCGCTGGGAGAGGCAGGGGGCGCCCCGCGGCCGGGCCCCGCCGGGAGGGGAAGGGGTTAAAGCGGGGCGGGCGTGCGGGCCCGGCGCCGTGGGGGTCGCTGCTGGGGGCAGCCCGCAGGCGGGTGTGGGGATGAGCCGCGGCGGGGGCCGAGGGCCGTGCTCCGGGCGCGTAGGGAGGCTGCGGAGGTGAAGCCTCCGCTCCCTCGCCCGGCGGAATGGAGACTGTTGGCGCTGCAGAGGACGTGTTTTATGAGGAAGAGGTGAACTGCTACGACTTCGAGCCTCTGCCGACGCTGCTGGAGGATGAGGTGAGTGAGGCAGGTGCGGGGATGGCGCCGCCGCCGCCCTTGCACTCACCTGTGGTGAGGCGGCCTCAGGGGCGGCCCCCAGGCCCCCCCTCCCCGGCGCCTCTTCCTGCCCGCGCTGTGAAAGCAGCCCGCCGGCTGCGCCGGGCCCCGGAGGCAGCCGGAGCCCAGGGGCTCACCCGCCCCGCCGGGGGCGGCCAGGCCGTGTCGACATAACCGTTCGCTTTCCGTGTATTCAGCGCGGGTTCCTCGCTTTCTCCTGCTCGGTGATCCCCGCTGCCAAGTTGGGCTTAGCCCATCCCCATGCACCTTCTCCACACAACAGCAAAGTCACGGTCCTCGAGAGTGGGGTGTCTCGTAACTGCTGTCGTAGCCGTGGGTTAACGCTGCAGCTGGGAAGTACGTGCCCTTGCCACACCTGATAAAGGGAGCTTTCTTACATGGGCAAAAGTGTTTCCAGTAGCCACCAACCAGATTTTTGCACAGCCATTTCTTCCTGCCCTGTGTAAAAAGGCCTTGTCACTGGGAAATAAAAAAAAAGTTAAATCCGTTTGTTCAGTTGTTATGCCAAATAACCTGTAGCTAAACCCAGTTCCATCGTCATGTTTGTCTGGATTTGTACTTGGTTTTACACTTGCTTTTTATTGCTCTTGCTCATCTTTCTTTGTATCTTTCCACATGAAGTGTGTTCCTTACCCCCTAGTGAATGTCTGGGCAAAATGTTTTGGGTTTTTTCTTTTTTTTCCAGTAAAAAGTTTAGTGAACCATACGTGAGCCCCAAAACAGATCTTGCAAGCTTTCTTATTTGCTATGTCAAGAACCCAAGTTGAATCAGGATTTAAAAGTGTGTTTGAAAATGAAAAGTCCCTTCCAGCTTTCATAAGCCATCTAATGGCTCAGCAGTTCGGCTCTTCCTCCCATCATCTGTAGTGTTCAGCATAGTAGGCCCTCTCAGACTGGCCCGTGCAAAATAGAGGGAAGAAGGAAGGTGGTAGTGGCTTCCTTTATACACATCAGCTTAAATATTTAGAGTATCTCTTCAGGATTGGAGAAGGCTGAGGGTCAACTCTTCTGTGTGAGGAAGACCTGAGCCCATTTTTCTCACCTGCTCAAAATATACTTTAATTGTGGATTCCTATGAGTCCCTTCTATTTAATTATTCCAAGCACATGAATTTTTTCAATATTCTTGTTGAGAGAATGAGCATGACCTATCACCTCGTGATTAGGGAAGTTAATAAAAAAAGGGCTGCTTTGAAGAGTACTCAGTGAGCTTACCCAGGCAACCCAGTGTTTTTCTTCAAATGCAATTAATTTAATGAATGGTGTTTGCCACGTTTTCCGTGATTCTGAAATAGATTGTTTTGAAGTTTGTGTGAATTATCTTGGCAAAAAGACTTAGGTGCCAGAGGGCTGTGAATGCTGATGCACCTAACTCTCAGCTGCTTAGTCATTTAGTGGAGCCTGTGCTTCTCATCACTGTACATAATACAAGGAATGAGGTTGGTGTCTGATGTATGTGGTTTACAAAAGACAATATGTGAAGCAAGAAGCAGCCTGAGCTGAAGAGTAGGAAATACTGAGGGTATGTTTCAAATGCCTTTCTTTACTAGGACTTTCTTTGTCTCACACTCCTTAATATTTAATTTAAAATTTTTTAAGAAGTTGTGTGTGACAAATTAATTTGTTTTCTCTTCCTGCTCTCTATTCCTCTGCTTAATTACAGATGCTACTGAACTGTTTTATACCGTCTGAAGAAAATATAAGGGAAAATTGAGAACTAAAGTGAATAATTAAAGCATGGTTGTCTGACCAGTTCACTTTGTGTAGTTATTAAACAGTAATTGCTTTTACAAGTGCCTTTTACTGATAATGAGATAAGAGAGAAAAGGCATCAACATCTCTGTTAAGTAACACGCTTGAGTTTTCCTGTAATTCGAGTGAACCAACTTTCAGTAGTCCAAAGCACTGAAGTCATGGCTTGCCAGAAGCTTCAGCTTGCCAGAAATTCCTGCGTTACAGTCTTAAAAGGATTTTTTTTTTTCCCCACAGTGAAAACTTTGTTTCCGTATTGCTTTGGGGATGCAAACTAATCAAATGCATGTCTCGGTGTTTTCAATGCCTCCTTCTCTACAAAGGCCTTGCTTTGCCACAATAGCAGCTTTAAAAACTAAGGTCAAGATAGTGTGGTCATTTGAGAAATACATGGTTTCTATGAAGTAAATCACTTCATGTCCTGGAACACTGGAAAGAGGAAAGCTTGCAGTATGGTGGTAGTGGTGTTTCACTTTGTTTTTCGTCTTCACCTAGCCATCCATTGCTGATGGAAGCCACTTGAACATTCATAGGCCTTTTTTCTTTTTTCTTTTTTTCTGTATTACCTAACTTTCCCTTCTTCTGGAAGGAAGATAAGTTTGTCTGACATGAGATCATCATCATCTTTCATTTATTCCCCAAATAACCACAAGACAAAGATGGTTTTGTAGGTTTAAACTGTAGATATCATTACTGACGAGTAATATCTGCTGTAGAGCTCAACCTCAAAGTTTGACTCAAAAGAAATTCTACCAAGTCCTGACTGTGACTGGAATTTGATATTAAGGCTGTCTTAAAGGTTGCAATTTTTATTTATTTCACATAATCTCTAAATTGAGCCTTTCTTGTCCATATGCACAGACGAAACTCTCATAATTTTGCATCTTAATTAGTGAAACATTCCTTTTTTTGTTTTTGGCAGTTTAGGCAAATGCCATCATGTCACCTAGCTGGATGATCCTAGGAGAGTTAAAAATAATTACTGGTTCATTGCTTTGGTCATAGAACTTGTTTTTCTTATTTTTTCTTTTTTTTTTTTTTTTAAATTTTTTGCTTGGCCATAGAATAAGCAGTTAGTCTTTCCTTTCCAAGCCTGTCCTCATCCTACCTATCAGTGTGGTCAGCTTCAAAGCCTAATGGTTTGTGGTCCAGCTCCTTGTCATATGTTTATGTTTTCAGATACAGGAACCTCTGTGCTGCCCTTCATGCTTCAAAGAAGTTACCCATAGAGATGTGCAAAACTTCCTCATCCACCCTCAAAATCTGATGGCAGCATTACACATATGGTGCTGAGCACAGAACAAAGAAAATGAGATCTTTTTGTCTCATGCACCTGAACTGTAAGGGCTTTTGCTGTTCATTATTATGTAGGACTGAACTCAGTGAGACCAGGGTCCATGACTGGTGCTAGAAGGCACTGTAGTAATGCTGCCATTAGTAAATCAATCCATCTCTAGGCTGATGAAAACTAGAATATTGAAAATAGAAGTTAAGTTTCCCAAATAATAGTGAGTGCACTTTATTTCCTACCTGTTTTTTCTCGTATTTATTAAGTATTATGCATTTGACCAAAAAGCAGACTAAAGATTGGTCCTTGTTTGAAGGGTATTATGAGTGCAATACTTAATTTTCTGAAAAACATGTTAACAAACTCTTAACCCTTCTGTAAATGGTAATCCAAATATCATTGATGTTCTCCAGTACTGAGGTACATAAAGAAAGTTATAACTGTATTTTTCCAAGGGATTAAAAGTTTAAGCACTACAGTTTTCAGAGCTTTAAGATATCTCACATTCTGCTTTGCTGACAATCAGATACTTTCTTTTTTCTATATTCTATGTCATATGCAGCTACGTCTTCAATTCAAGGTATATTTACTATCATTCAGAAGTATAGGCTGTAGTCTTATTTTCTCATTTATATGTAGTAATTATGTGTAATTAATAGTGGTATAGCTGTAATGCAAAGTAACTTCTGTAGATATTTCCATTTTTCTGTTAGCTTATTTTTCCTTACAGATGGAATTGATGTTTTGTTTGTACTTTTTTTTGGTCATGTTTTGAAGTTCATGAAAACTTTTTACTTCTGTAGCTTTGGGTAATGTATTAGTTTTGTATTCTAAAAAATGTACATAAAAAGGCTAGCTGCTTTGAACAAAGCACTGTTTCTGAGCATCTTGACCAGAAAAGCCACGTTAGAGCTACATTTTTTTGGAACTGGACTCTTCATTGCCTTACTGTGATGACGGGATCGAAGGAAGTTGACTTTTATAGTTTAGGACAGTAACTTAGAAACAAAGTCCATAAACTATTTTGATCACCAAGAACTCTGGGTGTAATGGAGAGGCCTAGGACAACCAAAGTGTTTGGTTTTAAGTTAAACAATAAGAACACTTTTCCTATGGCTTGTTTGGCTTTTGTGTGTTTACTAAATGGTCTACACCACTAAACTTCACAACAGCATTATTCTTAAGACAGGCTAATTTAGAGGGTACTTTTTCCCAGATCACAGATGGTAGGGAAAACTGTGAAGAGAATTTTTAAGTGGTTTTTCCAAAGGCACCTGGGAGAGCTGAAGGGAGACATGTGTTAAACAAAATGTTTTAACTTAGTCTTTCTGCTTTTACCTCCAAATGGTCTGTTTCCCTAACTTTTCATGCAGTGTTTATGCAATTTACATAGATTCCATAGTAAGTCCTTTTTGATATTAACATACTGTGATACCTTTGTTCAGGTTAACTGTGCTTCTTAAGAGACTCTCTGTGTTAAGAGCAAAATCACCTTGGTGTTTCTTGGTGTGTTAATCAGTGTCCTAGAAAGTCTGAGAACTTGCTGGAAACATTACTCGCAGCCAGTTGTGTCAAGTGTAATCTATGATACACAAAGTAGTGTCATGAAATCCAAGGTAATTTATGAATTCATATCTTGGCAGGAGAATGTGTCCCTTGCTGATATTTTGTCACTGCGGGATAGCTGTCTTAGTGAGCAAGATATTTGGGCAATTTGCCTGGAGTGTTGCCATTCTCTGAAGAGCATTGCCCATTCTGCAATCTTCCAGACACTCTGCATCACTCCTGACACTTTGGCTTTTAACACCAATGGCAACGTATGCTTCATGGAACAGCTCAGTGGTAAGTATTTGTGTTTCCAGGCCATTTGTTTTAGAACTATGGAAACTCATAGTGAGAGACTGTAGTAGAGCATAATATTCTATTCTTAAGACTTGTAATTAAAATAAAGAGAAAACAAAAACTTCTTTAGGAATGGGTGAGTATAGGTCCATATGAAACTACATGCTCAGTTTTGTGATTGATGAACAAAGGCTTTTATGAGTTTGCTTAGAAGATTCTTCCTAGTTGTTTTAAGACTTACCCAGGGGAATGCAATTTATCTCCATTTTAAACACTGTAGGTTATGTATTTGTGTATCTGTCTGCACAAGTCTCTACCTATGTAAAGCATGTTCTTGGTCTCTTCCAGTTATTCTCATTTCATGCATATATTCTGTTTCTAGAGAAATCTGACATTCAATGTACCTTGATGATTGCGGCCGTAGCACACATTCACTGTTAGAAAGGAAAGCATTCTCTCTCTTGAATAAAGGATTATTTTTAAGTCATGATTTTCAGACTCAGCAAGTGTGATGACTGACTGAGAAACGAATTTTAATATGCTAAAAAACAGTGTGTAGTAGCATGTAAGATCTTCAGTTATCATAGCAGATGAATGGGGGAATGCTTAACTTGCAATCAGAAGTAATTTTTTCAGCACAGACAAAAAAGCATGTTATTGTTGCTGTTCCCTTTTCACATGACCCATCTCAAGAGTCTTTGTCTTAAGCTAGTTAGGGATATTATGAAACAAAAAAACCACCAGCTGTTATTCTATAGTTCTTTTAAAATTATGTCAACTTGTAACTAGAAGAACCATTCTAGTCCATATACACACTATTCAGGTTTTTGTTATGTTTTCTTTAACCCAATTTATTTTTACATCTATGTCAGAATGAGTGTTTATTCTTTTAGTCAAAATCTAGATTACAGTATTTAGAAAAAACAGGGTAAGGTAACTTTGCAACGAATGAATATTTGTTACCTTCTTTAGAATTAAAGATAGTGTTTCAAGTAAGCATGTAACATCATAAAATATAAGTAATAAAGATTAAAAGATATCTTCATATTGTTGTGGTATTTGTTTTGTGCTTAAATTCCTCAGATATGTGAGTCAGCTTTTAGTTACATATTAATAGCGTAATGTGCAATCAATTTCCTTTATTTTAAGGAGCTTGTCATAACTTGAAATTAAAAAAAAGAAAAAACCTGACTTTGTATTCATAAGGGTATATGAAAGACTTATTGAAGAGAACAAACCTAGTGGATGAAAAATGCCCCTCAACTAAGATCTTTGCTTGCAGCTGGGAAAGAAAAAAAATCAATTTCTTCTTAAATGTTTTAGTCTAATTGAATAGCTGGCAAACAATTGATCCAGGAATTTGCCATATTTAAGTGCTTAAAATGTGGGATAACAAATTCCGGTGCAAAGCAAATGTACAAAGATTTTGTTCCCTGAGGTCACGTTAGTCTCCGAGGAAGAGACTTTTCATTAGTTCTCTTTAAAGAAAGTTGCGTTTTTCCTAGGAATGCGAAAAAAGTTATGTATATATTCTATTTCCCCCACACACACTCCACTGTGTCTTTAACTCTTTCTCTTCCCCTTTCCCTCAGATCTTGTTACTATTTAGTTAAAATATAGTTTGTTAGATAGGCTCTTGGGGAGGTTGTCCTTTTTGCTTCCCTATAGTTGTTGCCTACGGATTTATTCTTCCAGAAGAAAATTATAACCTCTGGACTTGCTTGCCAGTGAGAGAAAATGAACAGCCTGTCGCCTCTGCTCTAGCAGCGAGTTCTGCTTCCTGCAGGTTCTGTAGTGCTAAAGTGACAAACATTCAATAGGATGTTCTGCCAAGGGCTCTGAAATCTTCTTGTCTCTTCAAATCAGACAAATTTCCATTGTAAACATTACATTAAAAGAATACAGTGAGCGTTACCAGTGGTAAAAATTACATGCTTGTACAGCCTTTAAAGTGTTCTATCGAAAGAAAGGGAAAAGGTAGTGGGGAGATGAAAAGAAGGAGCAGTAGTCTGGGGGTGGGGGAGAGGGGAGTACAAAACATCTTCTGTCCATTAGTTCCCTTCCCCTTCTGCCACCCTAAATACCAGGGAAAAATATGTTATGGAGGGAATGCAGAATTAGTTGTGTACCTCTCTTTCTCAGTGGGCAAGTAGAATTGGGAACATCATAAGGAACTGTAAACCAGTTAGTGGCATCTGGATAGTCAGCCATGCCAGGTAGCTGAAATCATCAATATGTAAAAAAAAAAGTCCTCTCTACCATATAACTGAGTTTAGTATCTTCACAATAAGAGCTTCGCATTTCACTTCTAAAATACAGGCACGGAAGTTCTATTAGAGCTAAAGCTATGTTGAGTATGCTATGCCTGTGAGCATACTTTTTCTTTCTCCCTGTTGAGAAGGGAGACTTATAGTCTTTGCTTGTAAATGATCTCAATCATCCATTGGCCTCACAGAAGGGTAGACTAGGTGAGTCGAATATGTACATGAAGAGTACATTTTCAGTCGGGCACTTTTTTAATCCCCCGGTGTTCTTTATTGGGTTCATGTGACATAATTACAGTGTGATACTACACGCATGCTTGGATGCAGCAGCAACATTGATCTCTCTTAAGATGTTCCTTTCTTCCTTCCACCTCTTCACTCAGAAGTGGCTGCTGCAGTAGCTCAGTTCTCTGCTAAGCAGCCCACAGGTGTGGAATGTGCTTCCTCAACTCGTTTATCATAATTAAAACATACTAAGCAGAAGGGTCAAGGGTTCTGTGCTGGCCTGTACATGAAGAGGCAATTAGCTGTTCAGGTTGTTTTTGCTGCTTGAACCCCTATCCCCCAGGTCTGCAGTGGAAAATAGGGAATGGAAATGTCCCATTAATCAAATCAAACCTACAAGACACAGCTGAGCCACACCAGCTTAGGTGATAACTTGGTCCAAACATAAATGTCTGAAGGCAAGAAGTGGTTAGGCATGGTAAATGTATTTCTTTGGTGGTGTTTTGTCTGTTTTGTTTCTTAGTAGGAAAATTATGCTATCTTGCAGAAAGTTTGAAAATAGCAGTTTATTTTACTTACAGTACCAGAAACATGGATAACAAGTTCTTTGTACATCAGATATGAGTGAACCAAAATACTGCTATATACATAGTTTCTTTCATATCAGGTATGAGTATATCATTAAATTTGTATCATCACATTGGTTTGGTTTTTAAACAAGCAAGACTACTGATTTCTAATCTGATATGTTTCCTTTTGCTTTTGAAGATGATCCAGAGGGTGCCTTTGTTCCACCAGAATTTGATACTACCGGTAACACTTTTGAGGCAAGTTCATAAATTTATCTGTAAAATAGAGGGGGCTTTAATCCTTTTAGTACTTCTGGCAGTACTAAATGCTCAACATTCTAAACGTATAATTACAACACATTTAAAGACTGTGAATAGTAACTTGTGCTGTTTAGATACGTTTTGTGGAAATAAATGTAAACTTAAAATGCTATATTAATTTTCTGTATAAACATTTGTTCACTAGCTGTTAAAATGTGAAAATCTATTTTGGCTGAATAATGTGTTGCCCTAAACCACAGCTGGTCTATATTACGTTCACTGGTATCCTTCACTGGTTACATTTGCTTGTTTGGGGACTAGCCATGAACTTTTATGACTAATATAAAAATTGTTTGCCATCCTCTTCAATAAAATAATTCAGGGAAGGGTAATCAGCAATTTTATCTTTGATTTAATGAAGAAACAAATTACTATCTGTTGCTTTGCAATGCACAAATGCTCTACATTGTTAAATTAAATTAGATTTAAATTGTTTATACTAATTCATTAGCCTCCCAAGTCAACCATCTCATTGCATGCTGCAGGAGTGCTTGCTTGCTTAATATCCTTTTTATAATACAGTATTTTTTCTGGCATGTATTCTTAGATAATTCAAATGCTTTAATTAGCAACATGTTCTATTCCAGGTATTTAAAAAAAATGTTTCTTTATAGTTCAATACAAATACCTGTTACTTTTGTAGTTAAAGCCTTCATAGTCATGTTTACAGTTCTCTATATTTCCTTGGGGGGAAGGATAAGTGAATCTTCAATGTGTGTAGTACTACAAGTAAGTTGAGAATGATAAGGCAGGAAGGGTAGTGTTATAGAATATGAAGTAGTACAGTCTTTGAAAGGTAGAGATGCAACATTTCTCCCTGTTGCTGTGCTTTGTCAATGTAGTTATATAGGCCAGCAAAGCTCTAGTGATTTTATGCTTGCTCTCCCCCCTCCCCCCCCGGGCTTTTTTTCTGGGAGTCTTTGTTTGGTGTCAGGGGGCAAATGCAGGTGTGGGGTGGTTAGGAGGTGACCAGTATTGCATGTAAACTTGGCAACTGTACTAGTCTTTATATTCAGATGTGGTTGAGGAAAGCAAGTCCCAAAGTCACCTTCAGGTGACTATTTTTTCTTTCTTTCTTTTTATTGTACTTCTGAAGCTGGACTTAAGATTTTACATAAATATGTTCTCCATCCCTTGCCCCTTAACAAGTCTCCAAGACTTGACACAGAAAGACTTACAAGATTTGTGGAATTATTTGCTCCTCTGGCAAACTTGCATTTCTCCCCAACCCTTTCTCCTCCTCTAGGAGTTGCTGAACTCTTATGCATGTAGCAAATAGAATCATCCACAGGAGCATTAAGGTTGGAAAAGACCTGTAAGATTGTCAAGTCCAACCATCAACCCAACACCGTCATGCCCATTAAACCATGTCCCACAATGCCTCGTCCACATGTTCCTTGAACACCTCCAGTGATGGTGACTCCACCACTTCCCTGGGCAACCTGTTCCAATGCTTCACCATTCTCTCAGTAAAGAAATTTTTCCAATCTAAACCTCCCCTGCCGCAACTTGAGGCCATTTCCTCTTGTCCTATCACTAGTCACTTGGGAGAAGACACCAACACCCACCTCTCTGCAACCCCCTTTCAGGTAATTGTAGAGAGCGATAAGGTCTCCCCTCAGCCTCCTCTTCTCCAGGCTGAACAGCCCCAGCTCCCTCAGCAGCTCCTCATAAGAGTTGTGTTCCAGACCCCTCACCAGCTTCATTGCCCTTCTCTGGACACGCTCCAGCACCTCAGTGTCCTTCTTGTAGTGAGGGGCCCAAAACTGAACACAGTCTTTGAGGGGCGACCTCACCAGCGCCAAGTACAAGGGCACAATCACTTCCCTGGTCCTGCTGGCCACACTATTTCTGATACAGGCCAGGATGCTGTTGGCCTTCTTGGCCACCTGGGCACACTGCTGGCTCATCTTCAGCCGGCTGTCAGCCAGCACCCCCAGGTCCTTTTCTGCCAGGCAGCTTTCCAGCCACTTGACCCCAAGCCTGCAGTGTTGCGTGGGGTTGTTTTGACCCAAGTACAGGACTTGGCACTTGGCCTTGTTGAACCTCATACAGTTGGCCTCGGCCCATCGATCCAGCCTGTCCAGATCCCTCTGCAGAGCCTTCCTACCCTCGAACAGATCAACACTCCCACCCAACTTGATATCGTCTGCAAACTTGCTGAGAGTGCACTCAATCCCATCGTCCAGATCATCGATAAATATATTAAACAAGACCGGCCCCAAAACTGAGCCCTGGGGAACGCCACTTTGTGACTGGCTGCTAACTGGATTTAACTCCATTCACCACGACTCTCTGGGCTCGTCTGTCCAGCCAGATTTTTACCCAGCAAAGAGTGCGAGTCGCCAGCTTCTCCAGGAGAATACTGTGGGAGACAGTGTCAAAGGCTTTACTAAAGTCCAGGTAGACAACATCCACAGCCTCTTCCTCACCCACTAGGCGGGTCACCTGGTCAAAGAAGGAGATCAGGTTGGTCAAACAGGACCTGATTTTCATGAACCTGTGCTGGCTGGGCCTGATCACTTGGTTGTCCTGCACGTGCCCTGTGAGCACCCTGAAGATGAATCTCTCCATAATCTTCCCCAGCACCGAGGTCAGGCTGACAGGCCTGTAGTTCCGTGGATAAATAGATACACTGAAAGAGGTTCGAAGACCAAGGGGATGGGACAAGGTGAAATGAGGATTTGGGAAGACTGTGGGAATACTAAGTGACCTGAAATTTTAGTTCTGTCTGATACACAAGCCCATTTTATCCCTCTTGGATAAAACTCATCTGTGTGCAGGTTCATTACTGAACTCTTCTCTTTTGGCAGTACTTACAAGCCTGTTAAGCCCCAGTGGATCCCAATACCAAGCACAGCACAAACAATAATTATACAGTCGAAAGCTGTTTGAGTCAGGAGTGGCTCTGAACATTGACCCTTTTACTTTTTTTGCAAAGGTCGATGAAGATACATGAAGGTACACATTTGTATGGAAGGAAGTCAAAATGCTCTGCCTTGTCTATTGTGAAGTGGCGTAAGGGCTGGGTCCACTGATTTCTGTCCATTGCTCCTGTTTCTTTATCTAGCAAGTTGGGGAGCCTTGCAAAAGTAGGGAGAGCAGTGCTACAATAGTGTCCTGTTGCCTTAGCTGTTTCTCATTGACCATCCTAGGGCAATACAGAAGATTGAAAAGCTAGGGCTTTCCCCTTTGTTGAGGCAGAGGTCTATTGTTTTACTCTGGGCTTTGCATGCATTTTGTTAGACAGCTATGGGATTCTGAGTATTCATGGAACTTTCAAAGCTTTCTTCTTACTGCTTGTAGAGTTTGGTTGAATTTTAAGTACTTTAGTACCAGATAAAATTCTGCCAGGGATTCCATGCTGACCTCGACTTGCTTTTGCAGTTTCCAAGACCTACAGTGGGTTAATCCTTATGTACTTGTTACAAAGGCTTTATAATATTGTAATCTTTCCAAGGTAGCTGTTTCCTTCTTGGTGTCAATAATTCAATTTTTCTTTTTTAAAGGTATTGATACTTTTGTCTATCCCCTCACCCCTAGTTGTAACCTCCTACTATGCAATAGCAGAATAGCACCGATTTATACACATCTCTCTGAGGAAACCCTGAGCCCTTGTGCTTTCTCAGTATTATAGTTTGTACTATACCAATAAGCTGCCCCTTTTTACAGGGGCATCAAATCTTTTGTGTTACTGCTTGTTCCTATCTTGGTGATGACCTTACTCAGTTGTTCTTTGTTGAAGGAGTGTTTTTGCAGCTGCTTAGTATGCTTTGTTGAGAACAATGGAAAGTAGTGTTTGTACTGAAACTATCAATAGTATCAATATTTCAATATCAGTTGAAACGATATCAATATAAAGAAAAAAATAGTATTGGAACTAGTAATTATGTTCAAGATGATCTTTGATAGCCGCTACTCCAGTGTCAAAGCTCAGCTGATTTAAAATACTTATGTCAGCCGGAGGTTTTGCTTGATTTGAGCATGACCTGTTTTCTGGCTTCTAAAATGGAAGCACATAATGAGGTTTGTATAGCTACTGGATGACTTCTTCCTCTTTAAACTCTTTTTAAAAAAAATCCCTCAAATAAAGCTACAGTTATTTCAACAAGAGATGTTTTGTTTCCTGCTTGGTGAATTACTGATCCAGACCTCTAATGGAATTGTGACTCCAGTCTAATTAGTTACTAAACTTAGCTGGCACTCACAAGCACACAAGGGTAACAGACACAGGAAATAAATTGAAATGCATTACTGTCCTAGTGTCTGAAACAACACTTTTAAAAATGTCAGTTTCTAGTTGGAATTTTAAATAGCAAGAGATCTAAAGCTTTGTCCAAATGACAGTTCACAGGACTGAAAAGTAATTGATTTCACATGGTTTGTTTTAGACTTGTGCCTTGTTCCCTGACCGGCTCTCCATTTGTAAAGTGGTAATAATAACACCAACTTCAGTTGCTGTTGAGTAGGAAGGTAGAAACTAGCCCTTCAGGGAGCTGTCAGCTTCAGTGTCAGGTGTAGAACAGACTTTTTGGAGAAAAAGATGTTAAGAAGGAATTAGCTGTGAAAGGGGCGTTCCATGCCAACAGTGAAGTGTGGCTGAGCTTTCCAATTGGTGACTTCTTTCATGCTGCCACAGTTCCAACCTGTGGGGTTGGAGGAAGGATTGCAGTTTCTGAGGGTCTCAAGAGACCTTGAAATGACTGTGTTGCTAAGCGGTTTGGAGCAGCATTTAATAGGGTAGTTCTGTAATGTCCTTCTCTTCCTGGTGTAAGCATTGTCACAGTGCAAGGGCAATAAAGGCAGCCAAGCAGGTACTGTTGGTCTCTAGGACAGTGTTGGACTAAAATAGAGAATCTCCTGGGTGTCTGGTCATGTTATTTTTTTTCCTTTAACTTTGCTATCTCCTTACAGACTTCTGTTACCTTTGTGCCCTAGTAACTGCACTGTTAAGGATTGGTGCTGAAAAGAGAGAGAGAGGGAAACAGGAGAGAAACTTTAGAGTTATGATCCATACTGTAACTCCAAAGAAAAGGTGAATTTCTGTACAGTACCCTTACTATCATTTTCACTTTTATTCTTAATGCATATGTGGGTATGTGATGTGGCTGTGCTCAGTAAATAAAAGCTTTCTGATGACTGAAGCTGTTACTTGCCTGTGTTGGTGGAAAGATCTTACTTTCTGCTTCTCCTCAAAGCTGGAAGGTGTGTCTGTATTTGCTATAGCGAGTACTGACCACTTTTTTGTTCTCATTGAATCTTGAGCTAGAAGTCAGTTAGAAACATCTTGAGTATAAACACTAGCCTCTAATTTTGTAATGTTTTACTAATATGGTACTGTAGAGAGCAGTATAGAATGTAAGTTTTTCTGTTCTAGAAAAACATTAAGACTGCAATGCAAAAATACAGATTTGAGGCTTCTTTTAAAATTTGCGTACTTGATGGTATACTGGGCTTATCAAATAATTCATCTTCAATATAAACTAATACTGAGTCCTGATTCACTCCTCTAAATAGGAAGAGCTTTAGCCTTTTCCTAATGAAAATGGTTTCTATTTCATTTTCTTGCCCTGGGCAGTACAGTGCTAGACTTGTGAAATTTGGCCAATGGGAAGCCCAACAGGAATAGTTAAATATTGGTGAGTTCATTAATAGCCTTATTTCTATCACTACAATACAAGTTTGCCTCAGGTTAAAAACATTGACTGTCTCAAACCCGTTTCAAACAGCTATTTGTCTGCATCACAAAACTGCCATTGAGTCTGACACAGAGGTTTATTGATGTAGAACCCCACATTTCTAAGATACGAGCTTTCAGTGAGATGAAGAACCAATGTCTGCCATGTGTGAACTTGCATTTATAATCCTTTAATAGTGTGGCTATTCAATTTTGCTTGTTCTAATGAACCTCTGTAACAGAAACCACTGAATTTTCAGCCTTGTCTGCCTTTTTTTTTATATCTAAAGCAGACTGGATAATGCTTCTGTTTAATGACTTCTTCCATTATTTAGGGGTGATAAAATGCAGTAGTTCAGAAACCTCAGTATGCAGCAGGATTAAAACCTTTCAGTAATAAAAGAACCGAAAAAGATAGAGTTGAATATTACCTTGAAGAGAAGGGGGAAATATGGGATGGAGAATGGGAAGAAAGTGAAGTTCACAATTCTCCCTGTTTTCTCATCTAGAACTTGTTCTTGCTTTTTGCTGTCATGGCAGGAGTGGGGTATGCTGATCTCTCACCTGGGAGAGAATCAGAACAAAAAAAGGCTGAACACTGCCTGTCTCTTTGCTAGAGTGTGACAGCTGTCAACTTGCACTTCGCAGTGAGTTATAGTTGATTTATATTACTAAAAAGAAAAGTCTCAGTGTTTCAACAACCTTAAAAATAAACAATTCTACACAAAGTGGTATAATTAGTGCAAATAGAAAAGGCAAGCTAAAATGTATTACTTTTTTTTCTTAAACTAAATAGTTAAGATTTGTATGGCTTATTCCTATGAAATATGACAAGGCAGTTGGATTGATATATACTATATACATACAAATATTTTATATGCATATAAATGCAGGGGTTGAAATGCCAAATGAAACCTACTGTTCTAGGGAATAGATAAAGAAAGTGTGGTTCAGGGTATATATATGTTGGTCCTACTGAAGAAAAATGAGCTGACAGTTTGGTGCTGCAGTGTTTCTCAATAGCTGATCATTACTGAGTTAGTGCTCAGGTCTCAGCTGGTCCTTCTGTAAATATGAAAGCCTTCGTCTTTCTCCCAAATCAAAACAGCAAAAGGTACAAAGTAAGTCTTGCCTTTGCCACTTCCCTGGTCTTTAAAAGCAGTAGCTTTGAATGCTGTGAGATTATCTCTACTGTTCTATTCTTTCTTTAGCTCTCGGTACAGGAGGAAGAAAGAGAACTTTTTACATGTTCTCCTAGAGGGGTTTTTGGTTTTGTTTTTATCTGATGGGGGAAATAAGTCTTTTGAAACACCTAGTGCCTTTTTTCTTGAGTTCTGTTTCCCTTAATTTCATGTAGCCTCCTCTTGGGACTAATTCTATCTAACAGCAGCAAGGCTTGTCATCAGCAAATGGTAACTTATCTCCTCTTGTAGTCTAAACCATTCTGTCTTCTGGGTGTTATTTAAAGCTGTATTTTCCTTCAGTGACAAAAATAAATTACTTTTATTTGGTTAGCTATGCCTCTACTGTGCTATAGAAGAGGAAATTGAATCCTGCTCTTGCTTTTACATCACTGACCCAATTGAGGTTCCATTCAGGAACTTAGTACTGAGCAAATATCACCCTTTAGTTGCTTTACACAAAGAACTAACCAAAGGAAGAATACAAGGCCAACAGGATTTTTTTTTAACAGCAGTCTTTTTTTCTTTTTTCCCATGTATAGAATATCTTAATGTGATTACCTCAAAAACATACAGCTTGTTGCTTAGTTCTGAAGTTGGGCTTGCAAAGTTGTCATATTGGTCTTTTCTAGCTGGCTTTTTGAGCATATTGCTCATATTTTTACAGTTTTGCCTCTGAATCTGAAACACAACCTTTCACAGACTGACTTCTAGTTTTATCAGGAATAGTCTGTCTCTTAGGCAGAAAAATGTCCTCAGAAGATAAATGACTGACCGTCCAGGTAACCTGCTCAATGAAAATATGTAGTATTTTAGGTTTCTTCCTTACTTAGCTATTAGGTTTCTATAAGATGGCATTATTAAAGCTAAGATACATATTTTCCTTAAGATTGAGGAAGATGGTCCTCTGATGTACAAATTTTTCAAATCAGGGCATTTGAGGATTTTTGGTTTTGTGAGGGAAAGATTGTGAGTGAAAAGAGAACTTGGTGTTCTGTCTTAAAACAGTTGGTTCTTGTGGTAGTTGAAGTTTATTCTTTTAGAAGCCTGAGGAGCTGTGTTGGATAAATTTGCAGATAGTTCCCATCATGAGCAAAAATCTATGGAAAAGAGGACAGATTGTTTTCTCCTATTATGCTTGTGTAGTGTCATAAAACTCTAGGCTCCTTAATGTTAAAGATGCACAAATATTTTGGATCAGTTGTTTATCTCCAGCCTCTTCCACATAAACTCTTCTGATTAGTACTGATACTTTCTCAGCTATGGATGAAGTTGTCTTCCTTAGTCCTAGTGGAATTATCTGTCAGTTTCTGGTGCTACCTATTCAAAATAATTTCTTTGGTGGACTCATCATACTGGTCTTACTGGCAGAACTTAATTTTCTATTGCACTCTCTGCTTATTTCCATCATTTACTCTCTAGGATGTTCGAAAATGCTTTTGAAATGTAAGCCTGAATGCTTAAAGGCAACATGAAGACCTCCAGCAAAATTATTCCTTGTCATTACTTGATATCAAAAGGTTTCTCATTTGTTAATTTTATCTCTGTTTTATGTGGATATTCATGTTACTAGAAGATCCGTGATCATTGCTAGGCTGGATCTGGAGACTTTATACACCCTGGAACAATGACAAACATTTCATTTTTACCATATTTTGAAGAAGCACATGAATGAAATATGTATGTTACACTTTCCTTGTGTAAAAAAAAAAAAAAAAAAAAAAAAAAAAAAATTGTTGTTTGTGGGCTATACTGTTCAAGCTCTATCACATTATACATGAGTTCTATGGCCAATTAGAGAAGAAGGAGCAAGGTTTACTTCTGCAGAAATCATTCCCCTATGAAACAAACAAACAGGAAAAAAAAAACCACCCACAAACCAAAACTAGCCCCCAACCCCCCCCCAAAAAAAAACCAACAAAAAACAAATCCTTCTTATTTACAATCCTCTGTTTACATTCCTGATATATACGATGAAAGCTACCTACTCATTTGCTACTTCAGTCACCTACAGCTGTTCTGTGAAAACTGGTGTTTTGAATGGGGTCTTGACAAGGTATTATTCGGTACAGTAAGTTCAGAAGTGTTTGGCCAGCTTTTTACATTTGTAATTCTATATATGTTCCTTGTAGGAAAAAAAATTAGAAAAAATCTGCATATATTATTACTTCAAAGAAGAGTGAATTGGTTACTGTACAGCAATAAATATTTTACATACAATAAATATTTACCATGTCAATGATTCATGGCATGGTAAAGGAACTGGGATGCTATTTGAGTTTACTGAACTTCTGTTCTTTAGCTCCAAACTGTGGAGTAAGCATCCCCCAACACAGGATTGTGCGAATGCATTGCTCAGCTCAGAGTGACAGGCTTTACCAGTAGGCACCTTCTCTTAAGTTTAAGATAAAAAGAATATACTTTTTTTGTTAAACAAATAACTTCAGTAACTACAAATAACATCATAGAATGAAAAAAATCTTATAGAGTTGAGAGAAGACAGAGCTAGTCTGCCCAGCATGCATATAACTGTTTCCCAGGTTTCCTTTTTCTATGCCTACAGGGAATAAATTGTGTTAGTTTAAGTGATAAATGAATTACCTATGGCGGGTAACTTAAAAGTAAGGAGGTTAATGGCTGATAAGTCATAAGGAGAGTTGTGACACATGAAACTCAGTTTCAAAGGGAATTTTAAAAAAAACACGTGGTGTTCAAGAAGCTTTAGAGATAAATGTGTCTAACTTTTGCTATCTAACCTCTGAGGTCTCCAGCAGTTTTACTGCGATGTTCTTCCTTACCTGTCATAATTATACTTCTCCTGCAGGAGAGGAGTCAATTGGTGTGCTATTCATCCATGTTGGGGTGCTGATCTTTGTGATTAAGGGAGCCTGAAAATGGGATGGAAGTGTAAGAAACCTGTCCTTAATTTGTGTCCTCACCCTGCAAACACATGAGTACTTTCATGCACATAGCATGGTCAAGCTTCTGTGTATGTTCATCCTCATGTGACTTCTTAAAGTGAAATGAATGTTTACAAAGGTGACTGCCAGTGGCTGAAGATATATCTCAGTCTTTGCTACAATAGTTAAGGGAACAGCTTCTTGAAACTATATTGAGGTCCAGTTGAAAAGTTTGTATTTTCTGACTCTTCTTCCCCCCCCCCGCCCCAGTTGTAGCTCTGAATTGACAATATTGCTTTTCAAATTAATTACTGCTGTAGATGCTGGCAATTTAGTCTATGGCAATTTAGATTTAGATGCTGGCAATTTAGTCTATGGACAGCAGTCACCTGTGTTTTACATAGCCATATGTAAAAAATAAAAATAAAGTGTTTTCAGGTAGCATGGAGACTGCTGTAAACCTATTGTATGATTTATTTTTTTAAACAAATACATATCTCCTATCAAAGAAGATCTCAAAAAAAAAAAAACCTGAAAAGATGTTTGTGTGCAGCAGCCTAAGGAGGTGATGAGAAGTAAGTCAAAAACTATGCAAAAAGCTTACAAAAGTCTGAAAAACTAACAAAATTTTTTCCAAATCTATCAAAACAGAGAAATGCTACTCAAAGTCTGCAGTGATTGCAGATGCACAAGATATAAAAGAGTTTTCTAAAGAAAACCATACCAGAAAAACTGTTTAATTTTTTTAAGCCATTTTCATCTTGTAGGACCTTCAGGAGGGTTTTACATTGCAACTCTTCTTGATGGGGAATTATCAAAAATTTCGCTGAAATAAGAGTGTCAGAATAGACTACTGACCAAGTTGATGAAATTAGCAGTAAAATAAATTTCCAGGACCAGATGGTGAAACAGCATTCATAAAAGAAGCAATTACGTAGAGTAATATTCTTTAGCCTGGAAGAGAATACCCTAAGGGAAAAGTTATGCTAGAAATCTGTGAAGTATGCCATGACAGCAGCCATAGAGTATTTGCCAGCCCTCATAAATGAAGTAGGTGGCAACAATGAGATGAACACAGGTGGACTCAAACATGAGGAAATACTTCTTTGTTATGCTGTAAGCTGTGGAAATTCTTGCTGCAAAACATAAATGCAAAAAGGTTGTATGTGGATAAAGCTTAGACAAATTAATGGAGATAAAACAGTTGTCATGAATGATTACAGACAAGAAGCCCGCAAGTACAAAACAGTGAGATTAGAGTGATATACTAGGTAGACTTCCTCTGTTCAAACTGAATGATATAAATAGAGGTCACAAGAAACCAAAACATCATAAAATGTAGGGACTAGACAACATTCAGTTATAGTATATGTGACACATGCTCTTTCCAAGTACATTAAGATTTTACTTGGTTCATTTTTCCTTATGTTGTTGTAGCATTGCTTTTTAGATGACTGTATCTATGAAGCCTTGCTCGTGTTTTGTGATGTAAACTGATCACCTGACATTCGCCTAAATGTATGAAAAACTTGAAAGCTTTCACTTAGTTGTTAGGTAAATTAAAAGGCAATTTGAGAGTTGAAATACCTGCAGACTTCAGCTGCGAGTGGATTATCTGAGAAAGTCTGACCTGTAGCTGCATTTTTGTGGGGCCCCCCCGTTTTTTTTTTTTTAGAAGTCTTTTGGGAAAGAATTTTTTCAGGTAAAGCTAAGTAGCAACTGTAGTCAGAAGGACAAACTGCAAGTATAGCTTTGGTTGAAAATGTTGTTTTTCCAGCGTTTGCTACCAATTCAACCTAGAGTATATGTTTTGTGAATAGTCTACAGTGATTTAGCACTTTTAGCACATTCTGCAGACTAATTATCTACACATCCAAAGTGCCAAATGAATAAAAAGCTACTATTTAATACATCACCTTCCAGTAATTACAGTTATGCAGAAAGGCATTTAGTCCTTTTGTAATGAAGAAAAGTATTAAAAATAATAGGCCTATTTCCCTTTCATTTTGTTGCTGAAGAATATTACTGTCTGACTTTCTTTTGCATAAAAATGGCACATTTTAGAGTGAGTACATTGAAAAAAGACATAGGTAAATAAGAAATGTTTTCTCCCAATAGTAATTTTCTCAAGCATTAGCTTGAATTATTTATAAAACTTTGAGTTTTATAGCAACACTGAAGCTTTCATTTACGGAACCTTTAAATGCTTTGAATTGTGGAAGGGTGGAAACATCTTTGTGTGTGCAGCAGTCTCAGTAAAAAAAAAAAGAAAAAACTGTAAGCTAAAATAAGGGTCAGCTATGAATGTCAAAACCAAGAATTGCCTTACGCTATTCCCATAGCTTATCATTTAGTCAGAAATATTTTACAGGAAGTATTAGTTCTATTATGGTCTGTCTTTCAGTTCTGCTGAAGACCTACATTTCTGAACTCAGTGAAATCTCAATACAAAATGTAAATGTCATTATTCGTAATTGCAATATGCTAAATGCTTCTGCAGTCACTATTCAAAAGCTCTTTTGTCAGCTTTTTTCTGTAGTGTTTGTCTGCAAGTATGAGTTCCTACAGAAGCTTAGCTCTTTAGCCCTGCCAAGCAGTAATACAACAGAGCCTCTGTCACACTCTGTGTGTAGGCTTGGAGCTTTTATTTCCTCTCCTGATCTTTTGATTTGCAGATTTTAAAACTAGAGTGGATCATTACTGTTCTCTGATTTCACTTCCTATAGTGTTAAATGGTCATAAAATGGCATGCAGCAAGCCAAGTAACTTTTGATTGGAACTGACACTCATGATATAAAACTTTAACATGATGGCAGAAGCTGTCGTCTCCCCTGGTAAGTGTTTCCAGTACTTAGCGTGAACACTTTAAAAATGTGTAGTATCTTCACCTTTTGAATTTTTATCTGCTTTTCTCTCTTTTTTTTTTTTTTAACTTTGGAGACTTGTTATGCCTTTGTGTCTTGGAAACCACGCTAGTATTAGAAGTTATCTTGATTTGAAACTACTTCTATGATTATGACCTTCAAATTTTTCTCTGAAATACATGAGCTCCCTTAGCCTGTTGCTGAAAGGAAGACTTTCAGGACCTCAAATCACACTTGTGACTTTTCTCAAACATCTTTTCTTTGTGTTGCCTTTTGGATTTTTAAAGGGCACATTATTTCCATGATGGCCTTCACAGTGATGCATACAATTACCATTTTACCTACAATCCTTGTTACATTTGCTAACTTTGGGCTAAGAGTAGATGGACTCTCTAAGACCAAATCTGGAGATCCGTTTTCCTAATGTGACTTACTCTTTTTCCTCCCATCCTTTCTAAAGCTGATACTGTAGTGCAGACTTGCCAGCATGGTCTATGTATTTTTTGTAACAAGTTACATTTAGTCTTTAACTTAAGTCTTGTTAGGAATTGTGTAGAGGTTGTTTTGGGTTTGGGTTTGTTTTTTCTTTTGGATCTTCCTTGAAGTGTATGCTATTTATCAGCTATTAATATTATTATCCTGTAGTGCAAAAGTTCCTATAATTCGAAAACTATTTTCCTTAGCTAGATTTAAAACAGGTGGGTGTTTTTTCAGAAACTAATGAAAAAAACCCCTCTTAATTCTTTAAGAAAATTCCTAACTGCCAATACAGTACCAGTTTTTGCTTGTCTTCCTGGAGAAGTTGTTTGCTTCCCTTTCCTATTTGTTTGTTACTCTCCTTATAACATACTAAAAAAAACTTGGTTTAATTGTGAGAGCAGTCCCTTCTAGTGAGCATTAGGTATTTTATACTTATGAATTCGCTTTATTTATTGCATTTACCATCTTGCTCTCCTTTCCCAGAAAGTGAAATTTTCTTCCTAAGCCTAAGCAGTTGTGGTAAGTAGAAGCAGATTTGATGCATAAACTTGGGGAATGCCCCACCTAGTGGATGATCACAAACTAATTTTCTCTTTGCTCCAGTTAGATAGGAGACTTAAGGTTATGTTTGAATACTTTACATATTAACGATGTTTACTGCCAGCTCAGGAAATTAATTAAATAGCTGGATTTTCTTTCACCTTTTTCTTATGGGGGAGGGGGGGTGGTGGTGGTGTTTGGGGAGCTGGGAGAGGGGAAAGGTAAAAAGGGGGTTTACATTAAAGAAAGTTTCAAGTTGAAAAATATGTTGAAGTTCCCACTAAATGCTTTGACATAAGAAATTAATTACAAACTATGATGATTGAAATGGCCATCTTCAAAATGGCATTCCTGGGTGTCAGAGGAAAGGAAGTATCTCAACAGAACAATTTTCTGTGTGGGGAAAATTCTTTCTTTATTCAATATGAAACTGGCCTTTCCCTTTAAAGCAGGACAGCAAAGTGGAGGGACTGGAAGCCTGTCCTCTAGCATCTCAAAGACTTGTGCTTTTAAAGGCAGACTAGGGGATGAGAGTTATACCCCACAGTGAACAGAAATTATTCATTGGAAAAAGTGGGATGAGTTAATAGGCAGTTGCTCTGCCCTTCCTATTCCTGTGTCCAATAATGTCCACATCCTTCCTCATGTGGATGAAGAAAATTTGTCAAAAGGCAGATTTTTTGTTCCCTTAAAGTAAAGTTCCTGATCTTTCTGTCCTGCTTTTGGAGTTGGTATTTGAGTTGTATATAATGAGATTATATTCAGATATGCTTTCTTATTCTTCTGTATTATAAGAAATACTTTATTTCTTATGAATTTCATACTGAGAGAAGACTAGATAAACTCTTTTTTACTCTTCTGCACTGTGTATTTGGAATAGACGCTACATTCTGTAAATGAAATAAGATGCTGAGGAATCACACACACCTCTTCTACAGGCTTAAACATACAGGTAATGCCCAAATGATAAAATAGCCTCAAAAGAGATGCCTGTAGACACATGCAAAATACCACTTTTAAACTGAATGAAAAAAAAGAGGAGGCAGGAACAAGAATGTCTTCCATCCATATTCTAGTTCACTGAGTTTCCCCACAAGTATTCTGTTTGCTGAATGTCCAACAGGGAAAAAGAAATATGTCAAGTAAGTTGACAATTTGAGGTAAACTGTTTTTAATTCTTTCTTCATGGCTACAGACTGTCTCTTGATGTGAGTTGTTAAGGACATGCCAAGTGTTACAACACTATCTGTGTCTGGAAGCTGAGTCTTAGTTGATTTTTCTCTTTTCTCCCTCCCTGCCCACCCCCCCAAGAATGAATAAGT
The DNA here is from genome assembly GCF_030936135.1 of Gavia stellata. Lineage (NCBI taxonomy): Eukaryota > Metazoa > Chordata > Aves > Gaviiformes > Gaviidae > Gavia > Gavia stellata. Next base: position 24,290,040 of record NC_082602.1, on the reverse strand, counting down.
TGACTAATTTTTTTTTGCTGCTGCTGCCTTTATTAACATTAGCATTTCTATAAATAGAACACTATACTGAATAAACAGAAGGGCAAGAATTGCTAATGTAATGTGTTGCTTTTGCCATGTGATGTAAAAGCACATAAGCAATATATTATTTTTAAAGTATCTTCAGTGAACCTTTATGTCAGTTTCATAGTGGATGTTAGAGTCCAAAAGCAAGTTTTCCTAATAAAGCAATTCTTCTACCCATTCCTGATGTTAGGAGTGATATAGGGAGGCTGAAATTGGTTATCCTGGTCAGAAGTACCTTCTGAATTCAAAGGTGTCCCCACACTATATGGCATTATTTCATTTGGTATTCTGACATTGCTTGATTTGCGTAGTGTATGTCCGTAACCTGTACATTATGACTTTTTCTTCCTCCATTTCTTAGAGGAGTGATAGATTTCTTTCTTTATTAAAGTCAATTTGTGGAACAGAGATGATGTCACTTGTTTCAGATCATATCAAATACATGGAATAACTTAGTAATGTTGAGTATATTAAACTACCACAGTACAATGTTAACATTTATACCAAAAGTTATTTAAATAGAGCTGTAGTATACTTTTAAGAGCTTGCCTTTGTTTCCTTGTTCTTTTTGTTTTCTGTTATACTGTCCATTGAGAAATGCAAAATGACATAGCTGACTGAAACAGAGTATTTAATATCAAAGTAAAGGAATAAGTTCTACACTCTACACTTCCTCTTCATTCTTCAAAAGCTTATGAAATAGTCTGCAGAAAAAAACCCTTAAAACAATCTTCACAAATTCTTGGATGTTGGGGAAGGCATTTTGGTTAAATTTCTTCCACAAATTGGAATATACTAAAGTATAAACCTAGATTTTTTTTTTATTTTTTTTGGGGGGGCATTTACTGGCTTTCAGTCCTGGGCAGGCTTAGAACGGTGTTAATTTATACCTAGTTAGTTTTATAGCAAATTAACTTGTGCGGACTGTAAGACCACCATACTCTAAACATTTATTAATAGGAGTTGTATTTCCTTTGTGAGTAGCTTTATTAGTCCAGGGTGGAGTTCATTTTCTGCAGCTGAAATAAGTACAGGTGGGGGTAGTGGTCACTTCAGGAAGTATGAAGAAATAACTGTCTTCCCATCACCTTGTTAGTGGGTTATTTGCTCAGGCTTCATAGTTTTGTATCCTTTTGCCAATATAGTCTGGTTTATCTTACAAAAAAAAAAAAAAATCATGCCAGTCTGTGAACAGTGTAGTCCAGTAGGGCTGCTGCCACTGAGTGGGTTATAGTAGCTTAATGTGGTGAAGGCTGGGGGTGGGCGGGGAGGCTGGGGAATAACCCTTACTCTTGCAATAGATGAACAGCATTCATTCTTCTGCTAAATCAAAATAAAAATTGTAACAATTCCTGTCTGAGTTCCTCTGAGATTCTCAAAAAAATAAGTCTTCAGTTACCTCTTCTGCTTAATGGTGAAGTTGTATAATAGTGTAGAACTTGAGACTGAAAATACTGCTTTGCAAAAAAATTTCTTGATCTTTTCTTTTTAGATCAGATGACATATGGTTTGGTTTTTTGACCTTTGTCCTAATCTTGATGTGTCCCAGGGGTAAATTAAGACTTTGGTTCCAGCAGTCAGTACTAGTTTATGCTTTGTTTGTTTTAGGCGGGCACGGAAGAGGGGGGAGAAGTGGAACTGTCCAAGCTACACACTCACATGCACACAGCTTCCTAATGAGGTCGTGTTGCAGTCCCCTTCATGGAGGTGCCCTGCCTCACTAGAAAGTAAATATATATGCATACCTGTGGAACAAGTCACCTCCCCTTCATACAATTTAGAGACAATAATACACCTTAACAAGAAATTTGTGGGGGGACAGAGGCAGGAAATGACTTCTGACCTTAGAGTCAGTCTTCTTTCTAGGGTGAAAAATAGTAAAGCATATAGCAAATGTGTTAGTACAACCAGATTTAATATACAAATCTGGTCATTCTTTTGTTTATGTATGTATCTGTAAACCTGAGAGGGCAGTGTTCAGTACACTTGAATTCCTGGCTGTACTGCATTGCCATTGAAATGTTTACACAAACTTGCACTTACTATCTTGGTTATAAATTTTACTGAATTGTGTTCTCTGAATGGAACATAAAAATTAAATATAACCGATCATGGATAAATTACCATTACTACTAACGCAGATCTGAAAAGATCTGTTTTTTTTTTTTTATGAAGCAGAAAAGTTCTAAAATTAAGAGGTAGCTGTGCTGTATGGTAAATGTAATGCATTAGCACTAGATTTAAGAAAGTTGTTGGTTCACCTCCATTTTTATTGGAGCTCATCACATGGTTGTGGGCTTTAAGAGAAGCAGAGGTGGCAAATGTGGAGTATTTCTTAAAATTCTTTCATAAGTGTCTTCAGAGACAAATGATATTATGCTGTATTGTTTCTGCTCACTTTCTTTATGCTTGATAACACTTAGATATAGCAGTATTTTACAAAGTTTTTTGTCAAACTAATATTTTTTTTCCTGCTAAGAAGAATGTCACTTCAATCTGCCAGCATGCTTCTAACTTAAATATTACTTGCACACACACAAGGGGCTGAGTTTTATACTTAACTGTAGCTGATGAACAATTGTAATACTGATTATTGGTGAGGGGAAAAAAAAGGTTCTAGCACAGGGTTATTTCTTTTTGTTTGCAACAAGCATATCCCTCAAAGCAGGACTGAAGCCCGACCTTTCCAGTAAGCTGTTACCTTGTAAGTTAAAAATGAAAACAATGTAAGCTGTATCCCTTGTGATCTCAGAGGGTTTTTTGCATGAGAGGGGAAGCTGATAGAATGTTTAATGCCTTTTTTTAAACTTCATGCAGGCACACATCTATTCTTTGGGTACAACGTTGAAAGCAGCAATAGAATATATAGTAGAACCTGAGACAGAATCAGAATTTGGGCAAGATCTGCATACTCTTCTGGAACAAATGCAAGAAGAGAATCCTGAAAATAGGCCAGATATTGAGGTAAAACAGCCCTACCTAATTTTCTGTTTAAAAAAAGTGACAAAAATATTCCTGTATGTGTGCACATTAATAGAGGGATGGTCTTTATATGTAATATGCTGAGATTTTGCAAGAAGGATGAGGTTTTCCCTTACTCAGCAGAAACTCTTCTTTCTTCCTACTCTAATGGAGATACAACCTGAAAAGTAGATGTAAATGTTTTACGATTATTTGTTTATTAAGAAGGTTGGGTGAATACACTTGTGGATCTAAATTTTCTCATTAACTATTTCTTCCCATTTAATATTTAGTTTACAGAGAGCGAGAGAGAGTCAGTCATTAGAAGTAAGAGCACAGGCATTATGCTGTGAAATTTGTATGATGTCTCAAATGGTGTTTGGATTGCATTTAAGAAGGGAATGGAGGGAGCCATGCCTCAGGAAACCTCTGTTGCTTGGCATTTTCAAAGCAGTGTTGTTCAAAGCATTACTGCTAACTAGTTTTTCTGTAAATATATAGATGTTTAGTAGTTTTTGATTAGAAATCTTAATTGTTTTTGTATTTTATTCCATTTAGCCTCTTATTTTAGCTTTAATTTTTAGAAAGAATTTGAAGATATATAGGAATTTTTGAGATTATATTTCCAAAGAATTTACATTCTAAATGTTGGTTACCTAACACAGTGTTACTTGACATTGATGTGTGAAAGTTTAGCTTTAATGCATTGTTTCTGGAGACTTTCAGATTGTAGCCAGAGAATAACAGCTGTCCAAATGTGACCTTTTCTTTGGATTCAGTTCTACTTCAGAATAGTGCTATCTAAATTTCTGGGTTTTTCTGTTTTGTGGTGTTTTTTTTCTTTTCCCTGAGCTGATGGTGTATATTCTAAATGGTATAGCACCGATAATCAATACTTTCCAGAAAGAGTGCTGCAAGTGAAGGATGAATAGATTCATTTTTATAAAGCAAATAAGATTGGCTCCCTGATTGAGGACTGCCCAGGCAGGAGACCATTTCTGACATAGAGTCTACTTGATCAACTCCTGTATTTCTATTTGTATTTCTATTTTGAGCATAGTCAGTAAAGAGATTGTATAACACTATAGCACTGAAAGCTACTACTGACTACTTACATCAGCCCAAAAATAGAGTGGATCAAGGCTGGTCTAGGGTAACATATGATGGTCGCTTTGTGACTATCTGTTCTCTTTTCTGTTCCTTTTCCACTGGGACCTTTCTTGGGTGGAAAGGAGGGGGGGGAGCTGTATGGAGGGAAAACCCATATACTTTTCTAGGCTTTTCGCTAGACTCTAGCACAGCTGGCTACCTGTGTCTTTTTCCTGTCCTTCCTCAATCTGGTATGTGAACCAACAGAGTCATTTTCTTCCTTCCACTCAAAACAGCAGAAGAGTAGTTGAGCAGGTTAATGGGGAAATAGGAGCAGCTCTTCAGAGCTGTATGAGGTCTCGTCTGTTCCTAGATAAACAGTTACTGAGGAAACAGTGGGATGCATTTGGAGAGACAGCTCTTTTCTACTTCCTGCCCATGGTGACAGGTTTTTAAGTGTGTGAATGTCTGTAGTTAATTGTGTGTGAGACCAGTGCTAATGCCATCAAATGATGCCTAGGCTGCAGATTGGAGTTGTATACTACTGTTTCTTCTTGTTATCTGATAATGATTGCTTTCTCTTAATTGGGAATAATGCTTTCTAGATATTTGTATTTTGCAGTTTTTAAAACATTCAGGATTTACTTTTAATGTAATTTTGATAATAAAAACATTCACCATCCTGCCTATGTCACTCAATTCAAGGCTGTTTAAAAAATAATCCACACTATAGCTTTTTATGTTTTCAGTATGTTACTCGTAAAGGATAACATTTAAGATTATTAATTTATATCAGTTGTTCTTAGTGTTTTAACTGTAGGCTAGAACTTGAACTGTATTAAATAATTTCGTGATAGCCCATGGTAAAAATAAGAAATTAATCCATCCACGTAACACAGTATAATGAACAGTGCAACGAAGACCTCCAATGTAGCATCGTATAAATTCAGATGTACTGTATGAGTTAACGTGATTCACTTTAGTCAAAATTCACAAATCTATTCGTTATTAAATAAGTATTTAACACTAATTTTCTCTAGAGCATTTTGTCATTATGTGAAGAAAAACTGAAGATTGCTTCATCAAGTAATATTTGTCGAAGCCTGTCTGCTGTTGGAAGAAGGGTTCTTTCAATTGAATCATTTGGTGCTTCTCAAGGTAACCTTAAAATGTATTTAGTCTAGAATTTTAGATTGCCTGACATATCTAGTGATTTTTAAAATACTATGTTTGTGTACTTTCCTGTTATAGGTTCCTTTCCAGATATCAAAAAGTCATTCTTAAATATTTGTGGATTGGGGGTGGGGAGCAGGGGACATAACTCTTAATGAACATAATTATTATATTTAGTGTCCTTTATGATTAAAAGTGACTTGTCTAGAAATAATTCATTTGTGTAACATACTGAAGATACGTAACAGCAGTGGCAGAAAAGCAATACAATGATTTACTAGGAAAGATTAGAAGGTTTAAATACCCATTTAATTTAAGCATCTGCTTTTTGCATCTAGATGTCTGTGATAACATGTGGAAGGGAAGAATGTGTCAGAGAAGTTTGGGATCTAAATTACATTCAGATGAAAAAAACAACATAGCAGGTGATTCATCTGCAGTGGAAGATGTGACAGCTACCTGTCATAAGGACTCTTCTGTAGTTACTATGGTGACTGGCAGAGAAAGTGGTTTAAAGGAAATGCAAATTGCTCTGGATAATGAGAAAACTCAACATTCTCAACTTGCAACTCAAGCTACAAAAAGCAAAGAAGAGGACAAATATGCAGTGTATACTGACAGTTTTGCTAGTGTTGCTTTGGATATAAAATCATGTGTTATTGACCTGGAGAGAGATGGCATTTTTAAGAAAGGTTCTTTGAGAAAAATTAAAACCTTTCCAAAGCTACCACTTGAACCTGCAGATACAAATAACTTTTTTACTTCTGTAACCAACAGTGGACCACTAGCTAGGAAAAATCACTTGCTAACACAAGAGTCACTACCTCTAGACAATAATAATGAGGTTGCTTTTTCAAAGGGAAATCTTAACTCATTTGCTATTAGTAGTCCACCAAAAATAGAACCAAAGAATCACCAGGTTAATGATCTTCTTTTAGAAGCTCCGTGTGTATGTACACAGGTGTCTGGCATGAATCTAGAAGAACATATGTCACTTATTAATGGTAAAAAGATAGGTTTTGCTTCATCTGATTACAAAGAAGACTGTTCTGATGCTACCTCTGAAATGCCAAATACAGCTGGTATGCTAAAAGCCCCAAATCGATCTGTTGCTGGAGCAAAAATGCTAGACAATTACATGGCGTTGGAAGACTCTTCTGAAACTTTTCAAGGGTCAAATGAAAATTCTTTACCACATTTTAACAAGATGGCTTCAGTGTTAACGACAAAACCCAGTGGGAACAGATATGGATCAAACCTAATTAGGTCTCCAGAATTAAGCAACGGTGCAATGAGCGCAAACAATAATGAAGATAATCTTTGTGGAGGCAGAGGGTCAGAAATCAAAACTAATGAGCAGGTAGTAAAAATAAAGTCTTCTTTATATAGTTGCTGTAGTCACTTATGTGGAGATGAAATGACTTAAATACTATGTGATTGCTTCCCCCCTTGCCCCCTTTAGCATCCTGGAAAATCAAATTTTGCTAGTCTGCACACTTTAAGAGTTAATACTGGAAACATGGTGATCCTTTTTTCCTCTTTAAAAGTAAAGTGCTACAGTGAAATTTATGCTATTGCAAAATCAACTTCCATTTTAATCTGTTTTTTTTTAACAAATGGAGTATTCTCGCTACTGTGTTAGAGCAGCATACTTGATAGTTGATTACATTTGTAAGAGAACATTACCAAAGCATATGTAGATTTTTAACTCTTTACATTACTGTCAATACATAAAGTTCACTACCTTGCAGTGGGCCTCCCAGGTGCTTATGAAAGTTGCAGAGTTCTGACTGTAAACCTGACCTCGTTGAAATCAATGGCAATATCCCATCTGCACTGGGAGGTGAAAAAACTCCACTTTTTTTTAATCTACATATGCATTTAAGTTTTTGAAAACTGTACACCTGCTGTATCTGTTCTGTGTTCTTAAATTACTGCCTCTGTGTTTGTTATGTATATTTCATGAGAGAATTCAAATATGTGCACAATATGATGGATATGTTGTCTCAAGCATTTAGCCTTTATAAATAGCCAAATAAGAAGAGGGAGAGCTGATATTAGTCTACTAGAATTTCTTGATAGATAGTGTAGTGTGGTCTCTTCTCTGCTCAAATTACGTATTTTCAAGGTGGACAAGTTTGGTCTCTGACTAGATGGTTTTCTCTTGTGCTACACTTAGAGAGATGTAAACAATCCACGTGATAGCTGCTGGCTAAAAATGCAGCATGGCTGATGCTTCTCCAGCCTTGCTGTGACTTGCTAAAAATGAACAGCACAAACCTCACACATTTCATTTCCAGAAATTATGCTTAGGTGAAGATGTTGGTTTTTTTCCTTACTTGTCTACTGACAACTCAGCCTTGTTCTCCTTGCCTAGTAACCAGTCTTCCAGCCATCCCATGCAGTGGCATCTAGGGGTATTTTCAGTCTGCATCCATCCCTTTTTTCACCTTGCCCAAACACCTCCACTGGAGTAGTAACCTAGGACTGTCAAGTGTCTAAAGATCCTTTCATTCATCATAGCTAAAAAGATGAATGCAACATTGAAGATTCTATTCTAACTGCTTTTTTCCCTTTCCTGTCTCTTCTCCCCTCAATAACGTGCACTTACTAAATTCATAGTGCAGGAGGATAGTAAATATGGATAAGTACCACATGGCATGGTTTTGCTCTCTGAGGGAGTTACATGTATGCATATTGAGTCCTTTATTTAGGTTTTAAATCCTGCAGGTTCATTCTTCAGACTCTAGGAAAAGATCCATTTATTGTAGACACATCCTCTTTTTTTTCCTTCCTGCTCTGGACTATGCAACCTTACATACTCAGAAGAGAGTGCAAAGTAATATTCAGATTTATAATCATTCCAAAGTCTTCTGCTTTTGTTATGTCATTTGTTACTCTGAATTTACATGAACCTGCTTCATTTGGTAGATGTGTTTGTATTTCTAACAAGGATCATAGCAATTTCAGTCACTGATTTCTTGTGAGAAGGCTTGTTAGTATACAGAAATCTAGATACGTCTTAGTATTCAAGCAATGGAAACAACTGTCTTTCATCTTATGTGCAAATCTCTTTTTCTGAATGGAGGTCTTATTTTTTTTTATGCCAAACTGTATAAACCTAGGAATTAATTTGCATGTTCTTTGTCATGGAGAGGATGGCTAAGATAAGGCCCTCAGACCGCTATAAAACCACTGCAGCTGGTTTGCTGGGTTTTTTGGTTTGGTTTTTTTTTCATACCAAGAAATAAAGATACCACACTTAAGTCACTTGCCTTGAGGAGGAGGTGGGCTTACTTAAACCTCTGTGTCAACTAGGTAGGTGTGGTGAATAAGCTGCCATCACTTAAGAACACAAATTGAGTGTATTGATAGGAGTGGTTCTTTTAAGGAGGAAAAAAATCTGTTGAAATAAGGCCTATGTTCTAGCCCTCCTGGATTATCAGGATAACAGTTTAAGTCTGGGTACATGAAGATACTTTCAAGAAAATAGTCTTCCTCAGAGTTATAGTTTCCCATAATTCTTTCATGATTTAAAAGCTGTAATGGAAGTCCTGTTTGCTTTTCCTGCACCAGCATTTGAGATTGGCACACAGAAAAGTAAATCTTCTTCTTTTTCTTCAAATATTTCATAATCAATTTAAATAAAGTTTTCTTTCAGCCTGAACAGAATTTCAATCTTCCAAATAAGTAGGCTCTTAGTAGAAGTGAGTTTATCCTGCTCCCACTGAATTTGCAGGACAATCACAGTGAATTAGAAAAGGTAACTATTACTCCAGTTACCCTAACTGGGATATATATGATCTGAAATGAAGATAGCAGGGTGGTTGTTGTCTATGAAACCAGAGTTTTTATAGCTGTGTTTTTGGTAGAAAAAAGGTTTGATAGACTCATGCTCTATATTCTTTTTTTAATAATCAATTCCAGCAAATATTCAGGTTCTGCCACATAAAAATATTATGCTCTTTAGAGCTTGTTAAAATCCAAAGTTGGTCTTAAACAAAAAACAAAAAACAAACAAACAAACAAAAAAACCACACAAAAAACAAAACAAAAAAAAACCCACCAAACGCCAAACCTCTTTGATTATTTAACTGCTGTAGGGAGAAAAAAAGCATTTAAATATACCGACATCTGTGAGCAACACCTAGATTTCTGAAATGGCTGTCTTTTCCCTGAAATGCTGATCTTCTAGCCTGGTAATCTTTTTTGTTTTCTGAAGGAGGGTCATTCACTTTCAGTAGTCATTGAACTGTATGGCAGACTGTATTACATGTCGTCTTAGAGAAGGGGTGGGGGGGGTTAATGTTTTCAGCTTCTTTTTCCTCTTCTGGAAAACAGATTTTATTCCTCGGGCTTCTGAAGCATAGCAGTTTCTGCTTCTGTCTTACCTCCTGACAATTGCAAAAATAAAGCCATACTGTGCTATCCCTTATGTGACAAAGTTCCAACTGATGTTTCTGTAAATTTTCCAGTTCTCTTTCATTTCTCTGTGCCAGAATTTTACCAAATACCTAAAAATGTTTGATTTTTTTTTAAGAAGCTGAAACTTGAGTCTGAGAGTTTGTTCATTTACTGCAAAGGCATAAAAAGTGTGAAACCCCAACTAATGTGATTTCTATCTTCTGGGCTAAATGGAAAACACCTCAGAAGATCTACAGTGCAGCTCTTTCACTAGTTTTCTATAACAGATAAGCACGATTGCAGCGAATAGAGCTTTTAGAATAGTATCTCTAGCATCTCTAAATATTTCTTGTTCTTCAGAGAAAGTGCAATACCGGTCCCATCCGGTTGAAGATCAACCTTGTCTACTCTGGAGAACAGACAGTTTTTCTTACCTGTCAATAATACTTCTCCAGTGGACAATATTTTTCTAATACCCCAACACTGTTTCTTAATGTTGTGTGCTTTACTGCTAGTAAGCATTACTAAAAATACTTGCTTGCTTTTGTCTGGCTACTGCAATGTATCTTGTGAGGGTTTTCCTAGTAATTTTTATAGTTTTGCATGCCATAAATAAATATTTTTCACTTCAAGTTTGAGTGGGGATCTTTTATTTCTCTAACCAATTTCATTCCAATCAGGTGTGTCTCATTTCTAATGCTTTTGAATGTTTCTCTGTGATTCAAATGCTATGGCCTTTCCATGGGAGGGGTTAACAGGAACCTGGCATATACACATTTGTTTTCTGTTGGTCATTCATAGCCGGTCAAGCATGAGAGAAGTGAAAAGCCATGTAGCTAGAGAATGACACTTGAACACTGGGGAAATAACACATGAAGGAAAGAAAAGTTGTCTATTCCTAGAATAGTACCTATTAAGAAAAGAATAATGAAAATCTTGCTTGCTTTGGCTGTTTAAAATATGCCAGCGTTATGTTCATAAATATAATATGTTGGCATAGTCTGAATGCTTTGAAAAGTTTGGTTTTACAATTCTGGTACCAACAATGAAATAAAAGATCTGTTAAATGATCTTTGCAGCACTGAAGAAAAAACAACCCTTTTTCAGGAAGTGAGGTTTAAAATGCGATCTTTTTGGCATAAAACAAAATGTCACCAGTATGTAACTATAGGCAATAACCAGTCGTGGTTTTTTCACATTTTCTGTCAAAATTCCTGTGCTGTGAAAAACATTTTTTTATTTTAAAAACTGGGTTATATAGTTTCTGTTATGAAAATGTCTGTTTTAGAACATGAAGAAAAAAAATTCAGGAAGAGGCACTGGATTATAGTTTTGTTTGCTTTTCCCTGCAGTTTCACTGATGATAATAATAAATGTTTTATATCAGTACTGAAATAATGTTAATGCTTTAAGTGAAGTGGACTTGAGGCATTATAGATGCTGAATAGTTGTCTTGAGCTTGCTTTGCTGAACAGATAATTAAGAAACAATGCATGCTACAGGTGGTTTGACTAAAAATTTTAATGATATGTTTTCCAGCACTTCAAATTTTTTTTTTCTTGGTGGTTGAGTGGGGTGTTTTGAAGTTGTAGGAAATAGTAATAGCCATGAATCAGACACTTGCATGTTGAAAAACAAAACAGCGAAGCCTGAGGCAGATGCCTAAATAAGGGACTTTTACACTTAAATGTTTACCAAAACATGAACAGGTTCACTGTTGAGTGTGCATTGTGCTAAATACCTGCTTTGAGGCTTAAATAAAAATTGCCTTATAATGTTAGGTTGAGAAGTGTATTGTTTTTCCTTTGGAAACTATTTTAACCAGACTGCATGTGTTTTTCATCACAGGTGTAAATGTGTGATGAAACATGTCTTATCATGTACCTTGACTATATCAGATAACTTTAACAATATGTTAGAAGGACAAGTCCCCGGCAGGTCTGAACCCTCAGTCTTCAAATGAAGTGTTCTAGAATTCTCTCTTTCTGGTATAGGAAGGTGAGCATTTGGAATAATTAGGATACTAGAAGAATTACCTTCTCAGGTATTTTTTTCAGGAATAAAAATAATCTTTTGGTATGGTCAAGGTGGAGAGAGACTTGAATTATAGTAAGAGACAATAGCAGTGCAATTATTGGTATCACAGGAGAACAAGTTGCATGTGAATACTAGCTAGCAATATTAATATTTGAAGTTTAATCTTTCTTTAGGATGCTTGCCAGAGAGAAACAATGAGGGTATACATTTAAATAAAGTTCACCAGTCTGTTACCAGACTGCATCCTTTTTTTTTCCCTGACTCAGGTTAATTTGGCCATCCTGTGGATGGCAGTGATTCTCACTTCCGCTAACATTTGCTTTTCCTACATCCTCTTTTCTTCTGAAACAGAGTTTCAGTTTCAGAAACTTTCTTTTTATCCTCTATTTTGTTATCTATCATTGACACTTTCTTCTTTCTTATCATAAACTTTTGCTGCTGCTCTTAGGGTTTATTCCTATTTTCCTGCTGTGCTTAAATCTCTTTCTGTCATTTCTTTCTTCCTCTAGAGAGCTTGGCTATCCCAGAAGTGATGAGAAATACCTTTCAGCTTTCTGCTGTATAACTAGCTTCAGTCTCCAGTTTAGTGAGAAATTCTTCTTCCCCTTGCTAGCCATTCATCGCCTTCTGCTGAAGTGAGAGGTGATTTGTATATGCGATAGAGGAAGTCTATCTTTCTCCGCTGCAGCTTTTAGAGCCTCTAGGGACATACGCTTTAAGAGGAGGGATTCTCTTACAGAGGAACATGTGGCAGTGGTGTGTACTTACTAGAAAAATATTCCCAAATCCCAAAATCTTCTTAGTGTTCTAGTCAGTCTGTGGAATTTCTCTTTTGATTTCTCTCCATTCATGTCAGCTGTACAGGGTGAATTTGAAGATTTGGCTGCTTCTTTCATTGTAAAGTGTCTGTGAGCAAAGACATTTGAGGCATGTGAGAACCAGGATGCTATGGAGGAGGGAACACAGCACTGATCAGGGATAGTAATCAATGAACAGTATGCAGCTCAATTTTGAAGGTTCTCTAGACTACTTCATTCCTTTGACTGTCTGACCTCTTCCTTCCTACTGTGTAACTGATGGTTTGTTGGGGTTTTTTTATCAGACAGTTCAAGAGCTTACTTTTCTAGCTATAATGATGGAACACATTGAATTTTGCAACAAGAATTTTGCACTCCAGAATGCTGGTGAAAGAAAAATTTGAGAATGAAGCTTAACCTTATTACCTGGCTTCAAATCTGTCTATGCTGAAGTTACTAATTTTTTCAGCGTGCCACAATGGAGGATAGGAGAATAAAAGCACCAAATTCATTTTTATGTGTGTTGGAGGTAGGCAGAATATAAAACATTTTAAGTAAATCAAAAGGTGTGTTTGCTGGCACATCTTGTTAAAAACTTATAGTTTATCTGGTTCACCTCAAGGACTATTTAAACAGCACAAGCCCAAAATATTACGTTCCTTGAGAAGGTCTTCTGGTAAAAATGAAATTACCAACGAAGTTTCAGCTACAGAAATTAATGTGGTTCTTTTTCTTCTCCCCATAGATCGCAGGGAAGCTACTTCTGTTTGTTGATCTTGATGAAAGTTAATGCAGTAGTCTGTTCATTACGTATTTTATGATAAAATCCAAATAGTGCCTCACTGAAGGGTGTTTCATAGCCAGGATCATGAAAAATTGACTGCAGTAAATGACAGTGCAAAGACTGATTTGTCAAACGTAATGAGGTATTACCATGGTGTGTGAGAGAGACCCTTAGTTTATTTAGATTTTACAAACATTGATTGGGATATAAAAGTGTCTGTAAAAACAACAACCGTTCAGAGGTTTTAAATTTTGTTTGTTTCCTGTGCTCCAGTTTTGTGTTCGTTTTTTTTCCAGAGTTAATGCTGAATTGCTTCCAGTAGTTATTTTCCCCAACATGGCCTAAAGTTGACGTTTAGAGATAGTTTACTATCTTAGGGCTGCATATGCAACAAAAGATGTACTATGCTGTTTTTTAAAATAGTTGGATAGGTCAGCCCTAACCCAGAGGTTTCTGCCTACAGTGAATTTTTTACTGTTCCTTTGGTAGATGAATGGAGATCGTAAAGTCCAGCTGATGTCAAGAGCCACTAGTAGCAATAAGCACTTCTGTTAGCACAGCTTGATCAGGAAGGTGTCTGTGCACTACTATCAATGTCAAGTTCTTATATTCACCAAAAAAAAAAAAAAAAAAAAAAAAAAAGACAAAATGTAAAACATGGATTCTCTGAAGAGCAGTAAGTTTCCATGGAGCAGTACCTTTGTCAGATTAAGGTATTATGCCAGCTATCAAAAGCTAAATTGATAGCCAGAAAAGCAAATGCTGTTACTACAAATTGAGCAGCCAGTGGTTAAAAATAGAACAACGTGCTTGGACTTCAAATAAACCTGTCATTAATTCTGTCAACATTGTTAATGTCTTTTGCAGAAGAACAAGAAATGTTGATGAAATCTTTAAGGTAAGACTTGTAATGCAACTGTCAGGATAAATCAGGATTTGAATGTAGGATTTTTTTGTTGGTGGTGATCATTTGGATTTTTATATTTTTAAGTCTAGGTGGTGTCCCTATAATTATGTGTCATCTTTGACATTCTAAAAGAGTCTTTCCTTAGTACGATAAGAACAATCTTCCAAACAACTCACTTTTCCTGAAACACTTCAATTCTTGCTGAAATCTCACTTGAATTACTCTTTTGTTATGCAGTTAAACTACTGGTTCATCTATACAGCTAACTGTGCAGTGCTTTTTCAATAAGAAGTATTATTAGTTCATTACTGGCAAATGCAATAAGTATCTTAATGCTTTTAGGTGAGTGCGTTGTATATTAGGATTTACTTTTTCATTGCATCACTAAACATTTTTTGTTTGTGATAATTTTTGGTAACCTTCTGCATCCTTACTCTTTTTTTCAGTGGATCTCTCTAAAACTCCTGTTATCCTGGTATGGTAAACCTCTGAAAGACTATGAACTCTGGGCTTTATGTCATGAGTGTTTATGTACTCTGCAGACTTGCATAGATTATCCAGGTATAGTTTTAATTATCTTAAAATATTTACTTATTTATGGTCACTTTATTAATGTTTTCTTTATTCTGTTGATGCAAAATATCTCAACTTTCATTTTGAGGACAGAAAAAATAATAGGCAGTATTTCTAACTTCACTCTCTTAAATTGTGACTTAGAATTTTTACTCAATTTGGAGTTCTTCCATATATAGAAGAATGTCATCTTTTCTCTTTATTTTGAGTTTTGATGGCTTTTGTGGGGAAAAAAGACCTTTATGACTTCAAGCAGTGAAACAAATTTTGTATTTAGACATTTTGGAGATGGAGAAACTACTGTGTCTTTTAAGAGAAGCACTTAGGACTTGTATCTTGAAAGCAGAAGGAAATAAGTTTTATATAGATATGTAAACAAAATTTCCTCTCTTGCCTGGATTTCTTTGTGACAAAAGATTCCTGATGTTTTTTGACAATACAGGCCTTTGTCCATTTAAAGCTCCCAGGGTCTTGTCATGACGTTAATTCTTCCACATTCCCTATGCTTCAGTTTATAGCAGAATTATCAGAAGTCAACTTCTGAGAGAGGAACGGGGAACTGTCCTTCGACAGAATTGGAATATGTTGTATGTGACTCGGGAGAAGACCATCCTAAATTTCCATAGGCATTCTGAATGTTGGTTTAGCTTATAATAAATCTGTAGCAGTTCGGATAAACAGAGCAGAGTTTACCACCGCCACCACTCTGCCTTCCCTTTTTCTTGAGTTAAAAAGCCTGCTTTTAAGGGTTTGGACAGGGATGAGTTTGAAGTCTGTAACTGACTATAAACAATTGGATAGTAAGGTACAGAAAACTTACTGCATCTCTTTGGTTTTCAGCTTCAGCTATTTTATCTTTTATAATATAAAACTGTTAAAAAGGAAATCGGCCATAAATGGAGATTTCTGAGCATTTTAAGCAATGTTACCCTTAAAACTAAGTACTTGATATACCTTGGAACAGAAGGATTATTTCAGCCTCGTAGCATGTTCCTAATGTTTGTGAAGGTTTCGAATAACTGTACATGATGGCTAGTCAGCCTCTTTTACCGTGTGTACATGCACCCAGAATGCATAAGTCTTCAAAATACTAAAGACTGAGTTGTGATCTGAACGTTATGTAGCCTGTAAAAGTGAACATAATGATACAAACCACTAAATGGAAGGCACCTTACTTAAAACTCCATATTTGACAAATAAAGCTACCTTGAAGTTGAATGTTGTTTTCAGATTTAGAATATGGACTGACTTACTGTGGTGTTACTACTTCAGTGCCCACACGCACACACATACAGTTCTCTCAGCATTCCTTTTGAATATTAACTTACTAAAGGTGCAGCTGATATCATAGAAAGTCATTGTTAAAATATCCTTTGTCTTAACACTGGTAGAGTAAGATTGGTAGCTGATGAGTCATAGTTAAATATATGGAATGTGGAACAAGCTTGATTATTTATTATTTATTCACTTAGGATTTGGAGGAAAAGGCTGTCTTTCTCGATTACACTTTTTTCATTATCCTAAGCAGGAATTATCTGGGTAAGAAAACATACCCCAAAGATAGCCTCTTCATCTATTTTTTAATTCAATCCTGCTACAAAAGTTGTTTGTACCCTCCATTGAGACTTTACTTATTTCCTCTCCTCTTATCAGAGGATGTTGCTTACATGTTGTTCACGGTGCTTTAGAGAACCCAGGTGAGAATTCTGATGTTGTATTGAACTTGTTGAGATCCGGTTTGTGTGAACTGTCTTGCAGATTCAGGGCCAGAGGCGTTAACTCTTGAGAAGCAAAGATAGTGAGCATGAAGAGTTCTCAGGGGAGCTGCCTCTGCAGAAATAACTAGTAAAGGTTCCCATTTGGGAAAGCTTTGCTGTTCAGGTCCAGCTTAAATGTTATTGAAGGTAGTAGGCAAGCCTTTATTTACATTAAGCATAGTGAACAATTTAATGGCTTTAGATGTGTTTTGTACAGGTAACTACAAAAGCAAAAGGATTATTTCCTTTTTTCCATACTTTATTTTTCTCTCTTAAACCACTTCAATTTATTATTCAATAATAAATTAATATTTGTTTTAGTCTTAGACCTCTTAAATATTTTATTTAATAATTAATAAATTTGATGTTTTAACCTCTTATTTAATTTAATGCAAGAATCTATTCTCCTAGTACTCTGTTTTTAATAAGAAAACAGCGTATTTGATGGTAGTCTACAGAGGCAGGCCTACATTGCTAGCAAATTGGCTTACTACATTGAAACATGTTAAATTACAGTGTGCTTTGAAGATATCAAACAGATAGACACAGTCTTACCAGACGTTTTGAATCATTGAATTTATGTAACATGATCTCATGACCTTAATGTTAAGTTCCTGAAGACTTCAGATCATTTAAAATAGTTCCAGAAGTCAGTTATTTCTTTCATAACTATGGAAAATTTCAGGGCCTTGCAAATACCAGTTTACGTAACACATTTTCAGTGGGAGAGTGTGTGTGATTATAACTATCTGTGCAAAACTGGACTCCATCCTATCCCACCTTAGAGGAGTTCTGGATCTGGCCACATCTGTCTCAACTGTCTCCAGATAATGACCATGTATTTTTGAGGGTTGGAGGAGGGAAGAGAGGAGAGATTAAACGCTTAAGATAAATTGACTGTCTTTTATTGGTACCTTGTGAGAAGACTAGAGTACGTGCAGCTGTTGTATTTCTTTTTTTGTTTTATTCCTTTCCTTTTCAATGCTGAGTATAAAGAGAATAAACTTCCAGTATTCTAAGCCCTTTTATTTATTGCGAACCCGTTTTGGTTTACTTCTTGTGTTTGTTCAGCAGGAATTGCTTTGGGTGATTATGCATCTGCTGTCTCTTTATTGAGTGATGTCTGTTCTAGCATTAGTGTTATTTAAAGCAGGAGGATGAGGAAAAGGCTGAGATACTTAATGACTTCTTTGCCTCAGTCTTTAATAGCCAGACCAGGTATCCTCGGGGCATTCAGTCCGCTGAGCTGGAAGACAAGGATGGAGAGCAAAATAAACTCCCCATGATCCAGCAGGAAGCAGTTATTGACCTGCTATGACACCTGGACACTCACAAGTCTATGGGGCCTGATGGCATCCACCCAAGGGTGCTGAGGGAGCTGGCGGAGGAGCTTGCCAAGCCACTCTCCATCATTTATCAACAGTCCTGGTTAACGGGGGAGGTCCCGGACGAACGGAGGCTTGCCAACGTGACGCCCATCTACAAGAAGGGCCGGAAGGAGGATCTGGGGAACTACAGGCCTGTCAGCCTGACCTCGGTGCCGGGGAAGATTATGGAGAGGTTCATCTTCAGGGTGCTCACAGGGCACGTGCAGGACAACCAAGGGATCAGGCCCAGCCAGCACAGGTTCATGAAAGGCAGGTCCTGCTTGACCAACCTGATCTCCTTCTTTGACCAGGTGACCTGCCTAGTGGATGAGGGAAAGGCTGTGGATGTTGTCTACCTGGACTTTAGTAAAGCCTTTGACACTGTCTCCCACAGTATTCTCCTGGAGAAGCTGGCAAATCGTGGCTTAGAGAGGTGCACTCTTTGCTGGGTAAAAATCTGGCTGGACGGACGAGCCCAGAGAGTTGTGGTGAATGGAGTTAAATCCAGTTGGCAGCCGGTCACAAGTGGCGTTCCCCAGGGCTCAGTTTTGGGGCCGGTCTTGTTTAATATATTTATCGACAATCTGGATGAGGGGATGGAGTGCACCATCAGTAAGTTTGCAGATGACACCAAGTTGGGTGGGAGTGTTGATCTGCTCGAGGGTAGGAAGGCTCTGCAGAGGGATCTGGACAGGCTGGATCGATGGGCCGAGACCAGTTGTATGAGGTTCAACAAGACCAAGTGCCGAGTCCTGCACTTTGGCCACAGCAACCCCATGCAATGCTACAGGCTTGGGGAGGAGTGGCTGGAAAGCTGCCTGGCAGAAAAGGACCTGGGGGTGCTGGCTGACAGCCGGCTGAAGATGAGCCAGCAGTGTGCCCAGGTGGCCAAGAAGGCCAACAGCATCCTGACCTGTATCAGAAATAGCGTGGCCAGCAGGACCAGGGAGGTGATTGTGCCCTTGTACTTGGCGCTGGTGAGGTCGCCCCTCAAAGACTGTGTTCAGTTTTGGGCCCCTCACTACAAGAAGGACATTGAGGTGCTGGAGCGTGTCCAGAGAAGTGCGACGAAGCTGGTGAGGGGTCTGCAACACAAGTCTTATGAGGAGCGGCTGAGGGAGCTGGGGTTGTTCAGCCTGGAGAAGAGGAGGCTGAGGGGAGACCTTATCGCTCTCTACAATCACCTGAAAGGGGGTTGCAGAGAGGTGGGTGTTGGTGTCTTCTCCCAAGTGACTAGTGATAGGACAAGAGGAAATGGCCTCAAGTTGCGGCAGGGGAGGGTCAGGCTGGATATTAGGAAAAACTTCTTTACTGAGAGAGTGGTGAGACACTGGAATAAGCTGCCCAGGGAAGTGGTGGAGTCACCATCACTGGAAGTGTTCAAGGAACATGTGGACGAGGCATTGTGGGACATGGTTTAATGGGCATTGTGGTGTTGGTTGATGGTTGGACTTGATGACCTTACAGGTCTTTTCGAACCTTAGTGATTCTGTGATTTATTGTAGGGTAATTGCTGACATTGCAAAGTATTTTTAAAATTACTTCATTTATTTTTTTAGTGTCAAATAGTTACAAGAACAGATATTTATTGTGCCTTGCCCTTTTGTGGTTTGTTTTGCAGTGGTCTTATGTTTGGACTCTGTGCTGATTGACTGCCATGGAAGTATCCTCTTTGCTTCTCCAAAAGCTGAAGGTAAACTAATACATTGCATGCTCTGCTTTTATTTCTTTTGGGGGGGAGTGGAGAAGGAAACAAATATCTTACCTTTTGTTTCTGGTTCCTTTTTCATTTAGAATCTTGTGATGTATTTTATTTAGCTCCTGAAATTGAAGAGGAGGATGTGGATACTGAGAAGGTAATGTGGTAGGTTATGTAGGTTGCTATGCATTTTATCAAAGGACAGTTGTATCCCTCTGCTGCTTGCAGAAGAAAGCTAAACTCTTCTAAGATTCTGATAATACTTTGCATTTTTTTCCCAATATTTCTTGATTATCTGTGGGTTTTTATATATTGATCTCCCATAAAATTTCAAAAAAGTAATTTTGCCTTCTAGAATTGTTGGAGTAATTGCAAAGAAATCTGTTATTCAATAGTTTTCCATAAGGCTTAATTATTTTCAGTTTGTTAGGAGTAAGACAGACTTAGAAGTCATGTTTTCACATTCTGGAGGTCACACTAAGATCAGTACTTTAGACTGTCTAGGCTAAAACCCACACATTAATCTCATTTGGAAGATTGGATAAAAATACCACTATTAGCATATTTTTACTATGGGAACACTATGAATTATGTCTCTTACCAATACAGTTTTGCTATAGGTATTAGCCATAAGGAGCTCTCAGACCAAAGATGATAAAAATGTTAATAAATAGCATTTAATATTATGTTATTTAATAATAAATAACATTAAAATGTTAATAAATAGCAGGTGAGTATTTGTCTCCATTGCAACTGCATCTGAATTGCAGACTCTTCCACAGTGATCTTAAGAGTCAGGAAAACAGAATTTATGGTACCTTTCTATTATGTAACAAGAAAAGAGGTTAGTGATATGTATCTCGTACCCCATGAGTCCTTTAAAATTGGACATAATAGTCATGAATCAGAATAAAAAACACCCTTCATTAAAAATCTACTAAAGATAGAGTTTGACTTTCTGTCAAATTATCTGTAACTAGAAAATGTTTATGTATCTTCTTCTTTAAAGTTGCTCTTTCTTCTTAAACTGCTTTGATCCAACGTGCAGATTGTTCAAAGGCTTCAGAAGCTTAAACTAACCCTGAAATACAATACAGCAGTTTCACCATACAGTAAAAATTAATAATCCTAAAGTCCTTATGCTTTATTCTTTTTCTTGAGAAAATCTGAAGTAATCTTTTTTCCTTGTTTTTCTACAACATTATATATAGAATAAGCTGACCTTTTGTTTGGCTTTTTCCTGATATTTGTATAACTTTTTGGTTGTTATTAACATGCAGTTAGAATTATGGTATGGGAATCAAGACTGTCTAGTGCCAGTCACAATAACTGTAGTACCTCAGTAAAAGGAAGTTTTCTGAAGGATATTCTGGATTGGATGGCAAGTTTTTCCTAAATAAATAAATTTAGGTTAAAATTATGATCGCATTGACCTTTTGGAATTCTGAGCCTAAGGGGAAGAATTTTATTTTTTTTTGTTTGGTGGAGCTGCTTTCTCCTATTTCAAATATTTTTGTACATACTAGTACCTTTGGTTCAACACTTCAAATGCTTTACAGGTTATTTTCTTTATAGTGAACTTCCTTGGTACATTGTGTTCATTGCTGTTCACTTTGCTCAAAAGAGTACTAGAAAACATTGTTTTATAGGACCACATTATTTAGTACTGTGCTTAGGTTTCTGTCTCTTGAGCCTTTTTAATATCTTTCAGAGGCGACGTGAAGAATCATGGTGCTTTAACTTTGTCAAAATTGCATTTGTAGGACATGCTAACATAGTAGACTAAATCTGGCTCTGTCTGAAAATTTTAATTCTTCAAATAAAACAAGAAAGCTTGTGAAGATCAAGTACTTTTCAAGGTCCCTCATCATGGCAACTTCAGTTGGTCTAGCTGCAGGTAGCACAATAATTGCTAAAATAAATATACAGCACCTCATTCTTCTGATAGGTGTAATCTTTTCTGTAAAATACGAGTCGTACTGGCTAGCTTGTGATTACTGTGTGCCATTTCCTTCCCGAATTATCATGGCCTTTTTTAAGTAAATTGTGGGTGGCCAGGTTTTGTGGTAGAACTCTAAAGCTTGCAGCAATCTAAGTTTCTACATGAGAAAGGAATTCTTCAAAATGGTTCTGAAAACAGTTTTTTCCTGAGTAATTTTCCTAGATAAAGGATAAGACAAATTATGTCTGTTGCTCCAACAGTAGAAAATTAGCTACTATTATTGGCCCTGCATGCATAACAGCTAGGTTTTTGAAATGGGCTGGGATTTTCACCAGCATCTTCAAAAGCCAAATGTGATCTGTACTTTGGAAGCTCTAGTCTCTTTTTTTTGTGGGGAATGAGGGGAATTTTTGGATAATTTGCTGGAATTGGTTTTGAAGTGGAAGCTTGTTTTGGCCTGTTTACATCTTTCCTGTCTCTTACGTTATACCAATAGGTCTGCATTTATGGTGTTGCTGCAGTTCTGTGGATGGCTGCAAAACACAGTGTTCCACCGAGTCACAAACTAGCATTGCCAAGAAAATTAAAAAAACTTCTTCTGGATATGGCAAGAAAAAACCCTGAAGAAAGACCTTCTCTAGCTGATGCAATCAAGGTTACTAGATATAAGCAATTTTATATGAAATTTAGTTGTCTCTAAAGTCTCATTTTAGTGATTTGAATATCAAATTATTAATTTATTTGTAATAGACTGATACCTAATTAAACGATAACCAGTCACTTTGGGGTTTGTTTTTAAAGTTACCTCCCTAGGGACACAGAGGCATGTGTTTTTAATTTGTATTGGAATTGTCAATAAGGTACTCAAGATAGGTTCATAAGACTTCCTAAACTTAGATTACTTCTAATTGACTATCTTGACTTTGTCCAAGAATACCTCACTTATTTATTGACTGAAAATTATCTTTTTTTTTTGTTGTTAGACATGCAATCATTATTTATTTGAACAAGGTATAAACAGCAAAAATATTTTGGCATTGTTGAATAAATCTGTCTTTAAGGTAAGAGTCCCACTTTTTTTTAATTCTGTACATCTTTTCAGTTAATTCTGTAAATTGTATTCCAGTAAGATTTTTGGCCCCTGCAAGTATAGTTAAATTTGGGGGGTTGGTGTTGTTTTTTTTTTTTTTTAATTTTCAAGTAGTCTTTAAGTATAGCTTTTTTCTAGTTCTTGGTGTTGGACTGGTCACTCCCCAAATTTTGGTGCCCTGACTCCACAACCTGCATGGGTGAGAGCTCAGAAATAAGAAGAACCAGTTAATTAATTTCATAATCTCTCTTTCATTTACCACCCTTCTTATCAGAATGGAAAACATTAATATGTAATTGATGCGGCGTTCAGTCAATCCATGGAACTGACTTTGTTCAAAACTTTGATTACCTAAAAGTTCTGATTTGAAACAGGGGGTTATCAAGATTTCCAAACAGTTCTACATTAGTGTTTCATGTGTCATTTGTTTTAATTCTCCACCTCAGCATGACTAGGTTGCTGCTTTGCAGATACAGAAATTGAAAATCCTAAAACTCTAGGTTTATATGGGGTTGGGTTTTGTTTTGGGTTTTTTGGGGTTTTTTTGGGTTTTTTTTGAAGTAATGTGCTGAGCAGAATTTAAAGAAAGAAAACACTAATAAGTTCAGTTTGGACTTGTATTTTTATTGTTAGGCTGTTGAGGAAGAAGTAATCTCTTCTCAAGACCATGTTGCTTTTGAGTTTAAAAACGAAAGCCATGAAATGGACCCTTCAGAATCAAGTCTAGGTAAGCAGTCAGCTTCTTTGATAAGTTTACTCTGTTTTAATATTCTTTAGATCCATTCTCTATGTAAGACTTTCTTGGTCAGGTACACAATTATTTTTTCTATCTAAATTGATTGTTATTTACCTTGCATTTATATTTTAATATTGTTCATCTTTCTGTCTTTTTGGTTTTAGGATTTGTGCCTATTACCAGTGAAAGTAAACTTGTAGCAGTTAAAGGACCAGTACCATGCCAGATTTCTCTAAATTGTGAGAAAGCTACGTTACCTGTTGCATTCACCTCTCCTGCCACTCACTTTAAGCCTATTATTCTGCAAAAAAATACAAATATAACAAAGTTAGTATATCCTAAAGCAGAATAAGTTAAACTTAAGACTTCATTGTTAAATCTACTGGAATTGTCCTAAAAAAATTATTTTTTTTTTTGTTCCTTTTCAGAGAGGTTCACACACCAGTTTCTGAGCAATTCAAGAAAGAAACAAGAAAAGAAAAGCACGTTGACTACAACAAATCAGGATATATAGAAGACTCTAAAAGCTGTAGTACTGAGGACACAGATGTTGTTGAAGCTGCACCTGAAATACCTGAGTGTGATTTACAAGATCCAGGCCACTCATCCCAGATACCTTCAGAAGAGCAAAAGTCAGGCAATGCATTTACTTCCGTAGTTATGTTACCATCACCATCTGTTTCCTCGCATATTCTACAGGAAAAGAGCGTTTTATCTGAAGTTCCTTCAAGCTCCTTAGCTTGCCCTACATCTCCTAATTTTCTTCATATAAATAACATCATTCTCAAACAGGACTCAGAGAAAAGAGTTTTGACATTTGTGCCTGTACATTTAGCTGTATCAGAGCAAATACCAAATAAACCTCTTCGTTCAAGAATTGCTTATGATTGCTATCATAGTTTGCCAGTGCTACTTTCAAGTACTATTGCAAGTTATAAAATGAGCACGCAAGCAGAAAATGATGCCTCCCTTTGCAAAGTGCAAAACTGTGAGGCTACAAGCACACAGAACAAGTTTGGTAAAAATAACTCAGTTATTCAAACCAACTGCCAAGAAATTGAATGTGCTCCCAGTGTAGACAGTATTTTCACTGAACAAGAACACACACCATGTACCTCAGTGAATCAAGACAATTCTCATCTCTTTGATGTCCAAGTCCTGCCCCAGCAGAACAGCACAAGTGACACTTTACTACAGAAAGTGGTTCATCTTATACAAGAGGAGTTTGCATTTGATGGCTATCTAGAGAATGGAGTTGAAGTTTTTGATATGGGTATGTACATTTTCTTCTGTATATTATCATTGATGTGTAAGAATATTGTTAGTAATGTCTTTTTTTCCTCTCTTTGTTTCTTTTTTCTTTTTTAAACAAGGTAACTTCATTTTAAACTTAAAGGAAATTAAGTTTGATATGTTCTCTGACACAATTTGTGAGAAGTTTTGTGACCTCTACTGGGATGAAAAATTGCTGGAGAATCTCTATCAGGTAGTAAATGGAGAAAGATCTTCACATTTATGGTAGGTGGTTTTGAACTTTTTCTTTCTTACAGTTCAATTTAATACTTTTCTCCCTACTTCCTAGAAGCAGGAAAGGTTATGCTGCTTCTCTTGAGGTATCTTTGTTTCCTGCCAGCTGTTAATTTCCCAGTCTATTAGATACTTCATGGCCTTCCCCATAGCAAATAGTGCTTAATGGCTTAGCAGAAAATATTTTCTATTAAGCTTCTCTGTAACTCCATCTTAGGATAGCTGAATAATGGAGACCTAATTATGATCAATATTGTTTTCAAACATTGATGGAGAGCTTGATAGTCTTGTTAGAAAGAGGCTGTTCAATCAAAAGTGAAATATATTGTTCATACTGTTCAGTTTGCTTATTTTTTTTTTAGTTTAGTTCTTTATATATCCTTTTGTTCTGGTCACACCTAAGAACAAGGACATGAATTTAGCTTTGCTAGAAATGTTTCACTTAACTGATTTAGTTTGACTCAATACTCCTCCTGGCAATCTTTTGTAAGTAGCCTGTTAAGTGAGAAAACACTAACTTAATTTCTCATTTTTACTATTTCATCTTCAATGACCTATTTACCTGAAAAGCAGTAAAACCTGTTTTTTTTATTGCAGCCTCCAAATGCAGCATACTTATAAAAACTTCTCACAGTAATCAATTTATATGTGGAAGTTATGTATGTTTTCTTTGTCTGTCGTGGTCTGGAACTACAAATTGGAAGTTTTGACAAAGAAGCTTGGTAGATACTGCCTAAGAAAGACTTCAGTGGTAAAAGATGTATTATCCTACAGCAAGTTTCAGAGAGAATAGACTACGACCTCCAGATATCAGACCCAGACATGCTGGCCTATTTCCTATTTGTGTTGGGATTTTTAAGCAGCCATTGAAAACTGGTTGGAGGTTAGGCTTTTAATTCCCCAGAGTTGGATGTTATGGTAGGAGAAACTTGAACTGTTGCAGCTGAGTTACTGAGATATATGAAGAGCTCATCGTCTATATGAACTTTTGTTACAAAGTTTTTGAAAGCAGGAGTGAAAAGAAAATCATCATTTATTTTACCCAGTACAAAAATACAGGTCTAACTTTTAGATCACATGCAAGAACTGCCTCAGAATATCTCTGAGACACTGCTTACTTAACATACTTTAGACAAGGAATACAGTAGTTTTTAATTGTTACCTTCTTTGACTTAAAATTGTGATTATTCTTATTAAGGATGACTTAGAGTCAGGTTGTTATCCAGAGGTTGAATCCTGAGTGAAAAACCCATTACAATAATTTGCAGTCTAAGTTATGCCTTCTGTTTGTATGTGTTCTGATACTCCTATTGAAATTTTGCCAAATGCTGTAAAGGAAAATCTCTGTATTTTACTCAGTGTGCTTTAATGTCCATTTGAACATTGCTTTTCTTGTAAAATAACAACAGAAGCTGATCATGCAGACTTCAGGAGGTAGATAAATGCTATGAAACCCTTCACATACATGGTAGAGTCATTTGTAAAATCTCATTCTACTGATGTAAATATAAAAGTGTATGAAACATTAGTTTTTCTTAATCTTCTTGTATTTTCAGCCTAACTGAGGCAGATGATTCAAAGTGTGGCACAGTATTCCAAGATCTGAAGAAATCTGATAGCCTTTTGGAAAGCAGTGATCAAACACAAGGTGAGAAGGGACTTCATGTTTCTAGATATTTGTGTGTGCTAGGAATCTATCAATGACACAAGTTTTGAGAGATTAGCACTGTGGGTATGTCTTCAGGAAAACGTTCACCTTAGCACTTTTGAACATTGTTAGTGAATCTGAGCATCATCAATGCCTTGGGGACCTGTTTCCTTTTATATGAAGCTTGCATATGACCAAATGTCATTGAGTGGGATGTCTGTTTCATTTACTTCTACTGACTTTTATCTAGACAGATGTGTCTGTTGAAAAATTCCCAAAATCCTAACAGCTACATGTGGTTTTCTTGTGTTCATCCAGTAGATGTTCTAGTGGCATGCTTTAAAGTAGGGAGAGGGAAGGGAGACAGTCATAATGAGTCAGCTCCATACAACATAGCAAGCTTAGCTAGGCAAAGAGGGGAGCTTTAGAAAATGCTTTTGATTCCTTAGGTGTTACTGAAGAAGTTGAGGATTGATTGAAGGATGACTGTGCAACAGATCTGGTCCTTCTTTTTTCACTTCTCAGAATGAAAACAAAACTAGGCAGTAAAGTAAATAAAATGTATTAAAATAAAAAATGGTATTGTCAATAAAATTTTTTACAAATTCTGGGGAAGGGAATTGTACAGACACTAGAAACTGAATTGCTTTTGAATTTAAATGGGCATTTTTAATGATTCATCAAAAGGGTTTTCACAAACGGGTAAAAAAGAATAGTCTTTACCTCTCTCCTAGGAATTCCTCCACTTCCCTATTCTATCCACTGAAGTGCCTTTTTAAAGATAAACAGCAAAATGAACAGTGGGTCAAATGATCTGTTAATCAAGGTAGTTTTGCCTTTTGATCACAAATTTGGTAACAGGACACCATTTCAGGGCAGTCATTGAGGTTATATTAGTGGATTGTTTATTTGTACTTCTTCAGCGTGGGTTTTGCATTTTTCCTGGCATACTTTGTGATTGAAGGTTTACAAAATGTTCCATCTTTCAGTAACTGAACTCAAAATTGAGCTGGGACTGGTAAATCCCATTATTATAACAAAACCATTACCCTTTCTAGGCTTGGTGTATTCACGGACAGGTTGTATTTGGTTGCTGTTTTATTGGTATTTCTTTTTTTTTTTTCCCCAAGATAGCACAGCCAAGTTTCAGCATTTAAACTTGGTTACTTCTCTGTTGTGAGCGAAGTTAAACTGCGTGTTCTTTACAGAATGGCTTATACCCCTACATTTTTAACTTCTATGGCAAAACATAAATTTGTAAGTTTGCACTTGACTCCTGTCATTCTATGCTACAATTTTCGATTTTGGCTCAGAATGATTGCAAATGTAGAGCCAGACTTTCCCATGGGGAATGTGATTTCTTTGCACCAGTAATTTAGGTTCGTTTGACTCCAAGGTGGCATATCTAAGCCCTGGAGGGTTGCTCAAGTGTAAAGGGAGACTTCTGGCAGGCATAAAATCTCCTGTCCGCATCATACCAACCTTTGACGGTCGCCTCAGTCCCTCAAGGTTGGTAGTGGCCGTTATAACTGCAAAGAAGTCCCATCATAGCTCAAGGGAGTGAGTCCTGTAGGAGTAGAAAGTTTGACATCTGTGGGACACAGATGTATTTGGCTGTATCGAGTATTCTTGCCCTCTATGCATGGAATAAAAGCTACAGGACTTAGGGATGGAAAAAACTTCAAGAGCTAAGCTTTTTACTAATGCGTGCACAGGTCTGACATACTTAACTTTTGTTTTAAAGCTTCTGCTTTGTTTAAATGCTTGTTGTACGTGGGCAGAACATATTTTGTGATTTTTCAGAAGTGCATTGACCAAAGCTTAATAGGTCTGAAATGTCTTTAACTTTTATCATTTTACAATGTGTAGCTGAGAAAAAGAAAGCATAGAGCCAAAATAAGCATCTAACAATACTATTAGAGGGCATAGGTAGTGTCACAACTGTATTTTGTATGTGTAGTGTTTAAGTTCAACAACAAAGCATGCATCACAGCACATGACCATTATTTCTTTCCCCCCCATACACCCTCTTTAGGAGAAGGGGAAGCAACCTTTGATGAGAAGGCTGAGCCTATGATAAATACATCATTAGCTGAAATGGATTTTGATGAGTCACCTTCGGATAATTTCAAAAAAGAATTGAGGCTGCAGAATACTCTCTCTGTAGAAAAAGAGGGGCAATGTTTACAAAGCAACGGCTGTTGTATTGGTCCAGGCTTTGCAGAAGAAAATGTAGAGCCAGAGGAAGAAACCGTAACAAAGGTAGCTGGAAACAGCTACCTTTTGTCTCCCAATCCATCTGACTTTCATAGCTGTAGTCCTGGTTGGAGCAGTGCATTTTATGGAGCTGAATGTTTTGATTCAGAAGTTCATAGTTACATGAAAAACCTTGGAAAGCAGAAATCAAGTGAGTCACAAAATATAGATGCTAAAAAAGTGGTGAGTACATTGATTTAAAATCATTAAGATTCCTCTTTACTTGCTGGTTAAAAGTATGATAATATTTATTGTATTATAGTGAGTTGAAACCCCCTTTCTTCTTTTAAATACTGTTTTAAAATCCTCAAAATTTGTGATGTCTTATCAATAAAGCAGGGTAAGGGTAGTATTCCAAAATAAAAAGCACTGACATGAAATTGATAATCCCTGACCTACAACCCATCTTCGC
The DNA here is from genome assembly GCF_030936135.1 of Gavia stellata. Taxonomy (NCBI): domain Eukaryota; kingdom Metazoa; phylum Chordata; class Aves; order Gaviiformes; family Gaviidae; genus Gavia; species Gavia stellata. The sequence goes on along the minus strand of NC_082602.1, from coordinate 24,260,815 downwards.
TTCCTCAAGTTGACTGGAAAAATACCGTCTGCCATATGCACCAACCCCATGGTGGTAATACTATAGAAAAAAGCTAAGAATGCCTATGGCTGGTGTGTATCAGAAGCTCTCAAGAGGTCCTCCTTGTCATGTGCTCTGAGCCCTTTTCCTTGGTCACAGTGAATTCCCTGACAGCTTCTTACCGTTTGCCAGCAGAATGGCAGTTATTTGCTCACATCTCGGAGATAGCTAATCATCGTGATGAATGCAGCCTTGTGCCTTTTAAGCAGCTCGGGGGGTATGTGGGAGCATGGGTAGGGGAGTGGGTTATTTTAGATTAGCAAGGTCTTCCATTCCCTTAAAGATCATATTGATCACGTTTACTTAATTTTGACATTTGTGCATCTATCTATAACAAGCTTCAGTTTGTAAATATTTTTGTAAATTTTTGAAGTCCAAAGCCACAGAGTAAGGATAGTATATGAAACTGTAGAAATCTATATAGGTGGAGCTGGTTCATGGGAAGGAAAAGGAAAAATTTACGTAAATTAGTTATTAATACTAGAAGACCTATTAGTATAGGGACTCCTGGAATCTTTTTGTGTCCCTGAGAATGGTTAGTTGTCTAGTTTGTGTATCCTTATTGTTTCTGCCAGATACATGTTCAATAAAGATGAAGCAGGAGTTGCACTACTCTTGTGGATTTCCTTACTATGGGCAGTTAGTTGCATTTGTTGCTTTATTTTTTAAGTGAGCTTGACAAAGTAGAACTGAACAGCTGAGAATACAATCTAGACTTCTTTGTTTCCAGATAGCCAGTTTAAATCCCAATGGATCTATTTAGATTCTTTTTTTTTTAAGCACTGTGACCTTACTTCAGTTTTCAGTAAAAAAAAAAAAAAATCACTATTTTTCTGTTATTAGGCAAGTTAAAGCCTGAATCACTGAGGATGTTCTACTTTTTTTTTTCTCCTTAATGTTCCAGTGTAAGTCTATAGCAGAAAATAGCATGAGAAACTTGACCTGCTACTGGTTTGTGTAAAAATAAATAAATAAAAATTTAAAAAATAAAGTTTTCAGGACTGTCACTTTCAAAAATTTCCATTGACTCAAAAATTCCTATTTCTAATCCTATAGGGCTGTTTATCCTCTGTAAGCATGCCAGCTAGAGAAAAATGGGTTTGCATAATTTCCCTTACTTGAATAACTAATTCTTGACTAAAGAACAGATTTTCACGACTAAGGAGTTTTCATAAGCACTTAAATTGATTTTTCTGTTTCAACATGCAGTCTTTTTTACTTTAAGATTTTACAGACTACTCCAGCAATTTAGTTTGATTCAAAAGGATGAATTATCTTATTAATTCTTGGCAATTTATTTCCCTATTTAACTGGTGTACAACAAAAATGAAGCAAGATTTATGGTGCTTACAGTCTGCTTTGGAATTTGATTATGAAATTAATGCATACTATTATACATTGCTACTATATGCATTAATGCATAAGAACTTGGCTAACCCAATGATCATACAGGACGCTGCGGGGAAAATAGTCGTGAGGTATCTCTGTAGAAAATTATATTGTGTTCATGCCCAGTACATTCCACTGGAGGAAGATTACTATTGATACAAAGTGCAGTTCGTTCAGTTTAGCAATTAGTAAACAATTCATTTAGAGAGCAAGAGAATGCACATTCCGGTACCTGAAAAAGATGGATACTACTCTGAGGATAAGTAAACTAATCTTCCTTGTGTTATCTAAAATCAGTGTGAAATTTTAATAGCTGAACAAAAATTAGACTCTAATCTTATTCTGTCTCACTAATGCAGAAATAATGTATGTGATCGGGTCTGCATATGAGGCCAGGTGGACAAACAAGAATAAAATAATTTGCAGATGATAGAAGCTTGGTGTCTTATATAGTCTTCCTAATTTGTGAGATCCCGTTGTGTCCAAGTTACAAGGACTGTCATCTTCAATTATGAATTCAAATTCATAATCAAATTCATAGGCAAATATATTCCACCATTTTCTTCAGAGAATAAGGTTAACGGAAGATTAGATACTCTTGTACTGCATAGAAACCTTTTGAATGCATTGCAAAAGAAGTTAATTTTCACAAAAAAGCATGTATGTGCTGATATGTATATTCTCTGTTGTACTGTTTATATAAAAAAGTCTTGGTATACTAGACTATTCAGGTATATAATCTTAAAAATATTTTTATTAATATTGTATTAAATGTTCTTTCATTTTTTTATTAAAAATGCTTTTAAAGTGTCTTGTTACTACAAATTTAGCAGAGAATAGTTTAAAATATCATTTATTTTTTGGTCTTGTGACTATTTTTATTTCTTGCACTACCATAACATCACCAATTTTAATCTTTCTGCTGGCATTACTACAACATTGACTTTCTGTGAAACTTAGCTTCTTCCAAATGTGTTTAAAATAAAAACTTACAGAATCATAATGCTCCTATTGCAGCAATCTTTAACATTTCACCTGGGCAAAGAAAACCTTCCTAAAATCCTGCTGTTTTTCCAAATTCCATCAGTCATGACAATTTCTGAAATAAACTATTAGCAATATTGTTGAAATGAGATGAACTGTTACAAGTTTTAACTGGTTAATATATATAAGAAAGATGGGAAAAAAATATGAAACTGAAGTTTATTTTTCTGCTATTGCAGCAGTTGGGAGACGATGATTCTGAGCTGTAAGACAATCGATTATGAACATGTTAGGTGATAAGCAGCTCTACCCAGCTTCTTTCTGCTGCCTGATTCATCAAACCAAACGCTACAAATCAACTGTGAAAATATATAGCATGATTTTAATCTCCATACCAGCAGCTGCCAAAAACCAGTTCATATCTCATTTTGAACAATATGGATGTTGCTGGTACTGTTGATAGGTGTAGGATTTAACATTTGTAAGTCCTTGTGTATTGTACTTGGATGTAGCCAACAGCTGTATTTGTACAGCAAAGTGTTTTCAGCTAGTTTTATTTGATAATATGAGCATTTATATGTGTTATACTTGGAGTACATGTTATTTAGAAAATAACTGTGGTCATTAATCATCGGCATTTATGAGTGTTAACACTGTTAATGTGTAAACAATGAATAAGAGCTGTGCAAATTTCAAGGGAATGATGCACTGACTGAACCAAAGTACTGAGAAAATAAAATAGACTCAATATGAAAATTAACATGAGTTTTTTGCCAAAGTAGAAGCTCAGAAAAGTTAATTATTCTAGTTGCCAACTTCTCACTGTGAAATCTAGTGGAGAAAATGGATGTCCCGTATCCAGTCCAGAAGGACTACAAAGTCTGAAGGAAGGCTTATAAGTGGCTGTTTCGAGCAGGAAGGCAGTTTGAGTTGCTAGAGGAAAGTTCTGCCTCTCTTGCAAGGCAGACCTGTTTGTCTCCACCCTATCCTTCCTTGTTTAAATCATCTGTTAACTAGTTTTATTTCAGAAACCAGTTCCTTGATTAGCTGTAGTCTACTTTTCATTGTCTGGCAAGCATTATATCAACCTGCTTTTTGCCCCAGGTCTCTGACAGACTTTTTTTTTTTAAAAGTCAGCAATAAAGTTGAGCTGATTCTACAGCTTTGCGGTAAAATGTGTTAAAACAGTGTTTAGGAGTTGCTATTTCAAAGAGTGAATGTTTAAAGAAATTTAGACATTTGAGCTTGACTACCTTTTAGACACATATACATCTCATTAATACACTTATCTCTCCAATGAAAATATTCATATTATTCAAATGTTTCTTTGTTCACCTTCTAAAACTAAATGCAATTAAATTTATTTAGTTTTTTTAATTTTGTATACCAGTAAGTGGTTTGAGAACATGCAGGTTCTGAGAAACTCTGGGTGCTAGAACATATAATTCTATTTATGACAAAATTAAATATTCTGCCATAAACATAATGAATTTTTATATTTTTCTACTGGAACCTGTTGGATCTTGTCTGCATCTTAGATAGGTTGTGATTTAATAAGATGCAAAAAGTAAAACAATTGTTATATGATGAACAATATTAACAATAGGATTAATCAAGCTATTATGATTTTTAAAATGGTAATATGTACTCTTTGGAAGGAATGTGAAATAGCTAGCATAAAGAATAAAATAATTATGGATCAAGGTGACACTTTCAAATGCCATAAAAATAATTAATGCTTTACTGTGTAGGTGCTTATCAGGCAGTTCATTGCGGTTCTTAAGGTCAGCAAAGGTTAATCTACATTTAGAAAAGTTAGTCCTTAGGCAGGCAAGTATATGTCCCCTGCCTCACATCGCCTCTAGTCCAGGAGCTGCTGATTTTGCACCCTCATACAGAGCACATCCAGGCAAACCAAGCCAAGTCCTCACAGCAGAGCAAGAGGGAAGGCAGCTACCAGGGGTGCCATTTCTCTGGGGCAATGTCCAAGTCTGCCCTCACAATGAGAAAAGTTTTCCCTTTCCCATTCCTTTTCTCTTCTCCTTTCCTTTCTGTCAATATTCTGCATCCTTTGGTAGAGCCACCTTTCAGCATGTAAAAAGCTTACACTTCAAGGACCGATTTCAATTTGCAATTTTCCCAAGTAAACAAAGTCACTTTGTCATTACTTTGTTCCCTAGACTAAGGGATGTTCTATAGAAAAGTGTCCTGACAGACTAAATGTACTTCAGAGGGAGCAGAACAACTGAATGTATAGCTTCATCAAAAATGTTTATATTCTGGACCTACCTAAAATGGAAGATGTTGTGGAATAGACTGGGAATTTGCTACTGACTTCATTGCTACTCACCTGAAGTTATTTAGGAGACAAACCATTTCTGTCCATCAACTTCCAAACTTCAGAAGATGGCCACTCTTTCTGATTCCCTTTCTGTGTTCACAGTCTCTTAATCAGCTTGGTTTCACTTTAATTGATGAAACAAAATGAAACCTTTAAGTAAAAGCAAGCAGTTTCCAATTCAGAATCTGGATAATAGCTTTTCTGTGCTTTCACTATGCCTGTGTAGTGGTAAGTCTTTTAAAAATCCACAGGGCTTTTGTGACTCTTGCTGCTAATGAACTATGTTATTAAACCTTTTGAGCTTTTCTGAAAAACAGTGACAGGTTTTTCTAAAACTCAAATTAATTTATGGTAAGTCCATCCCATTAAAACTAACCTATTTACCAATCTGTTGTTTGCTATGTTAGCTCTGAGCTATGTGTTTTCTGATCACCCTGCTTGTGGGAGTTCTGTCTGCTGCATTCAGTGAACTTACTCCATTTAAAATGCTGTTTCATGTAACTGGGTCACTGATAGTTAGCTCAGGACGCAAGTGCAAAAGCCACCACTTTTATAAAATACAACACACATCATGTTTATTGTTTCATAATAAATCAGAAGCTGAACCCAAAGTAGATGGCCCATTTTCATTGGTTGGTAAAATAATGAAACCTTTGATATACAAACAAATATAAATGTTTACATCAAATTTGATATTATTGTGAGAAAGCCAATATACTTTTTTCTATACATAGCTTAAGTTATATAATTCTATAGAAATTTCGTTTATTTTTCCAATTACGTACAATGCGTAAATATAAAATATGTAAGCTGAACTTCAGAATTGATATGTCCTTTACTTATAGAGCAGCTCTCCTGTCTACCTTCTGACCTGGTTGTATAATATAATGTGATTATACTTGTTTGGAAACCATTGCTTTCAGTCAAACATTCAGTTCTTGCTGCAAATATAGGTCAGCTGCTTAACAGAGCATTTCTGGGCTCTGCACTGATTTCAGAACCCATCACTTCTGATTCTGGATGACTTCTGAGTGTAACTTTTAAAAATGCTTGTGAAAACAACCAGATAAGTGCAATTATAACTAACGGCATATTTATATAAATGGATTCAGACAGACTTCAATGTGGTCTCATCATACACAAACCAGCTCCAGTTCTTAAGTTGTAGAACTGTTGCATAACTAATGCTCTTCTGGGGACAGGTGATGCGTGCTCTGACTCTCCTGTAAGCACAGGTGAGAAAGGTAGTTTTTCCTCGTTAATATCTTATTCTTGTCTGTTTGGATGTTCTTTTTTTCATAAACAGAACAACAAATTATCACAAAAAATTATCAACAAAATAATTATCTTCTAAAACTTCAGTTTCCTACTAGAACCTTGCATTTACCATTCTGATCAGAATCAGAAATCAGAAATCAGAATCCTTTTTCTCTTTAAATAGGAACTAGAACAATTGCTAATGATGGAGACAAAAAATTACAGAAAGACCATAAAGTTTTACCAGAAACTATTGCAGAAAGAAAGAAGCAGCAAAGGTAGGATTACAGCAACTTGCCAATAATGAAATGGGTGCATAGTACGTGTAAGAATTTTTTTCTGTAAATCAGAGTCATTGATGTTCTTATGCTGTATGTTTTAAATCTAAAGGTCCTGAAACTAAATCTATATTGCTCAAATTGAGAGGACAGCTACAGGAGATGAAATCAAAAGTGCAGTTTCTTGAACTGGTGAAGAAATATGTGCAGGCAAGTCAGACTTTATTTTGCTTGTGCTTCATTTGTCATTTCATTACTGCATCAGTGTAGTTGTCTGCTCAAGGATCTAAAAGAATTATTAAAATAAAGGTAGTTGCTACTGGTATTGTTTAAAAAGGAAAAAAAGCAATTGTATGAAATGTGATTTGCCTGTAAGTTGAGTTGACGGCATTTTGTGTGACTTTTCCTCTTTATTTTCCTATGTTTTTCATTTTTCATGGCTTGCATCTTGGAGCAGATCATGCATGCAGAGCAGTGGGGTGTGGAATCCTGTGTGCTGCCTACAGTCATTCACAACGGGAGAACTGATGCTGTGGATGTGTCACCTACAGATGAGTCATCATTGCTTCTTTACTATAACACAGAGAAACGCGAATGTAATAATCAAAATGGAATAAGAGTTCTGCAGGCTGGTACACCACTTGGTTTAATGGCTTATTTATATTCTAGGTATAGTATATTTTGCACATCCTTAATTGGGAGTGGGTTGAGGCATAGTTGCTAATTCAGGAAAAAATAGTCTCCATGATAAATCCTAGTTACTCAACATTGCATAAATTCTCCTCTCTTGTATCAAGTTCAGCGTTATTTCTATGAACACTTATTTACAGAAATGGGCATAGAAGTGGCAAAAAACAGTCTGATAAGAAATAAGACAAACTGCTAAGTTTGGATTTGATTAAAACTCGAAGCATTTGATAATAAATCAAAAACTAATAACTTTAAACTTTTTTAATCCTTTACTTATTTGAGGTTTTGTTCTGATAGTTACCATGGAATCAAAGCTTTATGTTATTGCCAGCAGTATAACAATTCTTCAGAACATATAATTTGATAATTCTTATTAATAGGGTCTAGATGTGAAAACATGTAGGTTCTGTTTTACAGGTTATTGCCCTAATCCTTGGGACTGTTCAAGATGCAGGCTTATCTCAGGGCTTAAATGGGGACAAAGATGTCCTTTAACCTTCAACTAGGGTGAGGACAGTGTTGTTTTAAGGTACCTGAGCCGTAATAGTATGAAAGATGGAAACTGCCTGAAAGACTCCACCAGACTTGTGCCACTGTAGAGGGAGCAACTTCCTCCCAGCGACTTCTCCCAGCTCATCCTGACTCTGAGACCCAGTTACTTATCCTGAGTGCTGCTTTTCCTGGTAGTTAACATTTTGCACAAACTGAACAAATTGGTTTGGAATCAGAGCTTCCACGTTCATCAAAACCAAACTTTCATGGTTAGCCATAAGCCATCAGGGAGACGTGACAATTAGCCTGTGTTAACAAGACCTTGAGTGTGTGTGTGTGTGTGTGTATATACATAAAAAAATAAAACGCATTCATTTTTAATGTGTGTATAATAAGTATATTCTGTTGTTAAAGCAACTACTACTCTAATTAGAGCTACAGGAAATATTTTCTTGCTTAAAGTATCTACTTTTTATGCTGTTATTATAATAAAAATCTTTTAAAACAACATCAAGTGAGATGATAAAAAAAGAAGATTAAATATGTTCTTCCATACTATTTAGAATGTAACTTTTGGTAATAATAGAAACATCAAAGTGGTTCTTCACAAAATTGCAAGTAAAGAAACTTTTTAAAACAAATTATGCTTTCAGTGTTGGCAATCACAATATTTGATGTGTAAAAATAAAATAAAAAAGAATCAAGGTTTTATGTAGAGCTTGAGAATTTAAAATCCCTGCTTGATATTTTGAGGATTTTTTTGCTGTTGCTGTACTCTAATGCAAGAAGAAATTGTGTTCTTGCTTGTCTGAAGTTTTTCTTGTGCTTCACAGAAATGCGTTTTTAGAAGGTTATGTACAGCAGTTTCTCTACACATTTCGCTATTTCTGCACACAAGAAGAATTTTTGCAGTTTCTTCTTGATAGAATCAGCAGCACTTTATCCAGGTACAGTAATTTCCTGAGAAAAATGTTATCAAAGCACAATTGACTTTTTTCCCCCAATGGCAAATAGCTGTTTCTGAAAAGAACTACTTAATTAAATTGAATTTTGATGGGGTTTTTTGTAAGACTCTCTTGACAAGTAAGCGTGAAACTAAAGCAAGTACTATATTTGACAACGTGCTTACTTCTTTTTTCTTCTGAATTCTGAGTCTTACTTTTGCCAGTTGTTCAGTGATGGGTTGTAAGTACAACCACTTCTTTGTTTCCGTAGAGCCATGGATTCTAGAGACGTGAAACGTAAGAATTTAAGATAGTACAGTCAATATCAAATAATACTTGTGGGTTTTTCAACACTTATTTTTAAATTGGAATTTAATATCATTTTTGGTGAAATAAGTGCCTTTTTCTTCTCACCAGTGCAAACCTGGATCCTTCCACATCACTTACCAAAATATGTAACCGCAGTTTCTACATCCTGCAGGCTTGGATTGAAGACTGCTACAGTGTGGACTTTGCAACAAATACTGATCTTTTGTGTACCCTAAAAGAATTTATTTCTTCCAAGGTAAGTCAGAATTTCAGTAGAATCTTCAAGAAAAAAAAAAATCAATTGAAGTCAGTTATGGTATATGTAAGATTGTTATTACAAAAAACTGTCCTACTTACAATTAAAGTAAAGTAAAAGAAAAGTAATGCTATCTTTGACGGCTCTGTTCAATATGTCTGGTTTTGGACAGACGTGAATCTTGCAACTGTATTGTGTCTTGCTTATAATTTATGGGAAATTGAATTCAATATTCTGTTAACTTGTTTTGTATTTACAGGTTGCTCCATTAAATGGCTATGGTGAGCGCTTGTTGTCGTTGCTTGAGGATGCTTCTGCCAGGAAAAGTGGCAGTGCTCATCACTGCTTCAGCATGGACAAATGCGAAGAGGAGGGCGAGGAGGACAGAAAAACATTACATTCTCTATGTAAAAAGCTCTCAGAAGATGTTTCCAGAAAGGCATGTCTTTTGTTCAGACTTCAGTATATGGAGCACATTTCCATATATTATTTTCTGACAAAAACTAGAGTATCCAGCTTAGGGTCTAGACCCTTGATTTAGTAAAATTTATGTGCCTGCATTTTAAATTTTCTTTTGAAAGTACCTAAGGCCTAAACAGATCTATAACTGTGGAAGTCATCTTAAGCCTCAATTGTACCCTGTCTGCTCTTTCAGTAATAATAGATCAGATAATCAAAATTTTGAGAGGAGTTGAACTCTTCATCCTTGATACTAACATGTGAATCATAGTTACTAGGAAATCTTTTCCCCCTTGTCAAACATTAATATTTTTTATTAGGTCTATAAATATAGGAAAAGAGTGGAGGTGAGGGGTTTCCTGCTAGAACATCATACCTTGTAGCAAAAACTTCTCTGAACTTTTGTTTGTATTTACTGGTTTATATAGTGTGCTAGTAAAAAGTAACCCCAGAAGCTGGACTACACGGTAGGTTTTTCCTGAAAAAAGATCTCTCTACAGAGTGACCAAAATGACATGTGGAAGTCGTATCAATAATGTGCAAATTGAATTTCAAGTCCGCCTCTTGATAAAGGTGCAGAATTCTATGGGGTATACTGGGAATTCAACCAATAAAGTGCAAGCAGAATAGAGAAGACATGGACTTCTTTTATTGTCACTGCATCATAATCACAGAATCACTAAGGTTGGAAAAGACCTGTAAGATCATCGAGTCCAACCATATATAATGATACTGGAAGATGGAAGAAGGGAAAAGAATGGAAAAAAATTTCTTTTTCCAAAGATGGGATGTTTGATTCCTAGCGAAAGGAGTACAAGAAATAGTAAGAAGTAAAATATGAAATACAGAACTTCAGAATATAAACCATTTTATAGCAGCAAGCTTGAATAGACAGAGTTCGTTTTAAATACCAATTGTTGATTGAGATCTGGCAACCTTCTGCTCAGCCTCATCAACTGTGCATATTGTATTAGCTTAAAATAGCAACGTTGAATAAACCGATTAGTGTCTGGGCTAACCTTGAAGAGTAGCTGAAGAGTTTTGCATCCACAAAGGTGTTTCTCTAACAAAACATTCCAGAAAGTTAAATCAAGGGGAGACATAATGTTTGCTTTAGAGAAGTTGTACCTTTACACTTTTTTTTTTCTACAGAACTTTAACTGGAAACTTTCCAAAGGTATGGGACCAATTGCACAATACCAGAGGGAGCGACCGTACACTATTTCATCAGTTTTGCCAAAGCCATGCTATAACAGTTTTACAGAAGAATTCCCAGTCTCCTTTGCTCAAGCAGATGAAGTGGGACCATATCTCTTAATAGAATACAGTGCACAACAGCTTTGTTGTCAGCTGACGTTACTGCAACAGGTACAAAGGTCTAGGTTTACTTGGAAGTACAAATAGTATCTGTCTTCTTATGTTATACTCAGCCTCCTTTCTCTACCATTTCCCAACCCTTTTTCAAGCTTATTTCATACTATTACATAGGACTTTGAATTAAAATAATGTTTTTCTCTTGAAATCCCTACATTAAAATTTAGAATGGCTAATTCTATTCTTAGGCTCTGTGATCCCTCTGATAAATTTGCTGAAGAGAGGGGAGGGGAGGAACCCTCTGTCATTTTTATCCCTGAGTATTTTAGAAGAGCTGCTAGATCTAACAATAGATATATCTTGCTCTTTTTGTTTAGGAAGTATTTCATAAATGTCATCCAGTACACTTTCTAAATTCAAGAGCACTTGGTGTTAAAGACAAAAGTGTTGCTGTCCAAAAGTAAGTTGCTTATTTTAACTGCCCTTCTATTCTGTTGATGCGCAATAACTTACTGTGTTACACCTTTAATACGTCCAGGAAGAGAGAAACATTTTGAATACTTAATATCTTTTTGACAGACTAGATAGTCTGTTTATATACATTTTTTAATTTCAGGAGATTTTATACATGTGTATGTATATGTACCTATGCACGTTATGTGTATGTGGTAGGTCACGTTTGCAAGGTGATTTCTTTGAAATCTAAAGTGGGTCAGGCCAAAATATTTCTGAAGACTTGTGTTAAGGGGGTTGGTTCAAAGGTTTCATTTTTGGCAGAAGAAAAAAGTAATGGTTTCTGAAACAGGCTCCTTGATCATGCATGTGTGCATGTATATAAAATCTCAGTGACTGTTACAGTGTCACAGAATAGCTGAGGTTGGAAGAGACCTCTCAAGATCATGTAGTCCAACCCCCCTGCCTTAAGCAAGGTCAGCTAGAGCAGGTTGCCCAGGATCATGTGTGCTGATTGGGTTCTGAATGTTCTGAATGTGGATGGAGACTCCACAACCTCTTTGTGCAATATTCATTTTGTACTGCTAAGCCAATGGCGTATCAGTGTTCACAGATATGTAAGGACTTTCCTATAGTTATTAGAGTGGTTACCAACTTATTTAAATGACTTGTTCAACAGTAATTAATGTTTTCATCCAGCCACATGGACCTAATTATATTTGATTACGGTCTAGTTCTTACATACTCAGTGGATTCAGCTAGCTTCTAATTGGTACTTGTTAATTGTGCTACCTCTAGTACAGTTTTCTGTCTAAGGATAGGGAATGAACATCTAAAGCAGCTCATCTTTTACAGATTGTTAAATGGCAAAGGCTAAATCAGCTGCTTTATACTGATTTGGCGTTCAGGCATGGGAAACAAACTGTCTGGTGCTACTAGGTGTCAGACTCGGTTTCTTACATGGCTGCAGTTTTTAATGAGTTTGGATTTCTGGCTATTATTTTTTATGAGATTGGATAGTTTGTTTTATTCAGTAACAAGTGGTGAAGGTGTCTTTATGTACAGAAATGTATATTGCGTATGCTTATCTTGTAATCACATGTAATTTTCTTGTAATTATAAGGAAGAAAAAGTAATATAGCTCCCTATGTACTTTGTAAAAGATTATAAAATGAAAACTGCAAGCACTGCAAAATTATTTTAAATGGTTAGAAGTTGGCATCTTCACAATCAAGATTTTCTTTGAAAATCCAAAGTCAGCATTAATTATTTTTGCCTTTTTCCCCATTTTCTCCATAGAGCTGTTTCTACTGAGACAGTTTCAGTTAAAGTCTGTAATCTGTTTCTGTCGAAGTGCATGCAAGACCAGTACCTTCTACAATTATTAAGAAATGCAGACAGTATCGGCACCTGGGTTGCTTCTGAAATTGTAACATGTCACACGTCTAAGGTTCGTCATTGGTTTATTGTGTTATTAATTATGAGACGGTTATTTATTTGTTATTGTATATGAGTTGCTATGTAGCAAAGCTGCAAGAAATATTCTGAAATACACCTGTGAGTGGGCAGTTAACAATTTGGTTTGTTGTCACTAGAAGCGTCTTGGATGTCTTGGATGCTTTGTAGTAGCAGGTGTCAAAAGCTAGTAGAATGTAAGAAATAGGTTGCCTGAGGAGAATAGATGTCAGACTTTAACAAGGACACGTTGGTGCCAGAAAAAAGAAAACTGTGTTGGAGGGAAATGTTACTACAATCAACAATTTTGATAACAAATTCAAAAAGAAAATGCATCTCTTCTTCCTTCTCATTTAATTTTATTATGTAGATTTATGTAGATTTACTATATATATTTAGTGTATATATAGTTATATATATATAATAGATCTTAATATATTTTTCAGCTGCAGGTGAGCTTGTTATCAAAATTTCTTCTTATAGCAAAATGCTGCTATGAACAAAGAAATTTTGCTACTGCGATGCAAATCCTAGCAGGCTTGGAAAATCTTATTGTACGACAATTACCAGTAAGTTTGGGACTCTGTTCTGTAACTATTTTGCTTAACATAATCTTGTTCCAATATAGACATTAATGTGAAAAACAAAAATATGTTTTGTTTTATTGTAAGGCCTGGAAAATTTTACCTGCAAAAGTAGCTGAAATAATGGAGGAACTCAAAGCTGTTGAGGTACAGTATAACGTCTTTAATGTAAAAATACTTCTTTGGGGTTGGAGGAGATGCAAGATCTGCTTAAATGGGTGCCTCTGCAGGCTGAAAGCCATAATTATTACTTTGTATTATGAAGGAGACTTTAATTCAGTTTAAGACTTTTGACTCTTAATCTGAGAGTTTACATTAATTTTCATCTCAGTATTTCTCAAAACTGTATCCTGTGTGTGACTAGAGATCCAGAAAGAAATTTCAAAGCAAGCTAGGACATTAGATACACTTTTTCTGATTATTTCTGCAGGAGCTTTGTGGCTGTACTCTGTTTTGAAAAATCTTAAATGTTTGTTTTATCACAGGCATTCTCTTAGTGATCTATAAAATTTTGAATTGTAGAGTGAAGTTCTAAAATGTAATTTTGGCTGTGATTTAGAACAATTAAAATTATGTATGTAGTATCTTTTGATTAAAGTTACTTTCTTTATTTGTGTACTTTAAAATGTTTGTCACCAGATTAATTCATAGTGTTGTCTTCAATGCCAAAAGTTAAAATTCATGACAAATAAATACGTAGTGCTAAACACATGAAGTGGAGAACTTCTTGTAAAACCTGCCCTGATACTTAACGGGAGATTTATCTGTGTACATTTTTAAACTAGGTGTTTCTAAAAAGTGACAGCTTGTGCTTGATGGAAGGAGAAAGATTCAAAACACTTCCAACAATTCCATCAGCCCATGTTTTGGCTATGCATGTGCAACAACTTGAAACTGGAGGATTCACAATGACAAATGGAGCTCACAAGTGGACTAAACTTAGGTAATTATTTTAATTATGTATGTCACCTAACTTTTTTAAAATAAAATAGAGTATTGTCCAGTGGGGTAATGAGAGCTAATGCAACATTTCACAGTTAGCAGTTTAAACAGTTTCAGTCATTTTGACATCTAACTAAAGGGACATATACTATAGAAGAGAATGCTCAGTGCCTTTGAATTTCCTTTAAAGTTTGGGGGGGCGTGGGGGGTGTTGTTTGGGGTTTTTTTTATCATCAGCAAAACAACCTAATCTTTTTTACCATATTCTCTTTCAAGAAATATTGCAAAAGTTGTGAGTCAAGTTCATGCATTTCAAGAGAATCCTTATACATATACACCAGATTTCAAGCTGCAGTCTTACCTCAGACAAAGAATAACTCGTTTTAAAGATGCAGACATTTCTGCCTTGGCAGCTGACAACTGTGCCAACTTCCATCAGATACCAGCAGAAAAACATTCTCGAAAAATTCAGGACACACTGCGCAGAATGAAGGCAACATTTCAGTAATGATTTACATTTCATCTGTTCTATTCCAAGTGTAGATTGTAAAACTGGATTAAGTTGACTTCATCTCCTGGACCAATTCCCAAGCAAATACTTAAGTGAAGTGATTTAAAATGCTATCTCAAGTTGAAATTCCATGTTAAGAAATATAATGATTATAAAATGCTGACTAATGAGATTTGATTCCCTGGCAACTGGATGACAGATCAAAAGAATAAAAATAAAGATAAAAGTAAAGAGAGAGTATAGATGAAAAGGATGATTAATTTTGTCACCGTCCTTTAGCATAAAAAAATAATTAGCCCACAAACAAATGTCTAAAAAATACTGTGGAAATAAGTTAAAATTACAGCTTCTGGTGCAAAGTTGGCGTAGGAGAGTTCAGAGTATAGTTCATTAAATATTGAGTATATTTTTATATAAACATAGTACACTTATATCCTGTCACAGTGTGCATATAATTCAGGGACATAGATCCTCTGCTATCCTTTGACTGTTGGTGCGTCTTGCTTTTATGTTGTATATTACAAAAACTATAATTGACTTTTTCATCAAACATACTAAGGAAGGAGAGGAATGCCATGCTGCAACTTTTTTTGGTTTGGTTTTAATATCATTGAACTAACCTGTTTCCAAATGAAAGTAAGACCTGAATCTAAATAGTACCACTTTGTTGCTCTGCTGCTGCCTTCATGGCCTTGTGAAAATAGTAAATGTGAAAATGCTTTTTTTTTTTCTGTGTTTGGCACAAGAATCACTTTGCCAATTTGTGTACGTATGTATGTGTGCACATTTGATTATGGCTTTTGCTCCTGAGGTTGCTTTTGTAGATTGCAGTGCTCCAGCAGCATTAAATAGACAATAACTGTGTGAAATGTGGATCTGCATCTTGTAAAACTTTGGTGCTAACCTATTTACAGAGCTTATACTTACAAGACCTTCTAAATGGCAATGAAATGTGATGCTAATGCTAGAAAGTTTGAGTTACCCAGGTTTATGCAAGGCCAAAATGTTAAGGCTACAAATTAGTTACAAATGCTGGTATTTCTACCAGAGGGAATAATGGTAGTATTGGAAGAGAAGTGGGGAAGGGCAAGAAACAGCTAGAATGAGCTCTGTCCTGAAAGTGATTTGCTAGAACTATGTTTAAAAAAATTACAAAAAATGTTTTGAGAGATACGGAGAGCAGATGTGAACTAACTGTCTTGGCATGTTTTAGTGATGGAGAAGGATAATGATGTAAGAAATGGGAATATGCACGTCTCTGGTATTTTGCAGATTGTACTATTGTATTTGACAGAAATGCATGTGCACATGTTAAGTTGTAGCTTTTTCAATGTTTAAGAGGAAAGCTTCTCCTTTTCTCTTGTCAATAATGGCAATATATCGCAAGCCACGTGCTTCTCATCTTTCTCAGTCAAACACAAGGTATGTCTTTCCATTAAATACCTCAGTTACTTTTTCATACTAATATATTAATACCAGACTAACTTTTGTGCTCTTATTGGTTTAAACACTGGAGAACTCAGTCCTCAACAGGGTTTTCTTACACTTGTTCTACTTTTAAGATAATTTATTTTATTATTTACCATATGTAGGTTTAGCATGTCATTAATTGTAGTATTCTGACGTACCCTTAAGAAAGTAAAATGTGTTGCTATTTCTCTAAAAATTGCAAAGTGTGAAAACATTTAAACTTTACCTCCTGTCTTTATATAATAACAGTGATTTAAGAATGTTAAGATTAACCTTATCTTCAGACATATATTTCACATATTTGATCTATATGCATTTATTTTAAAGAATTGTTTCTATTAGTAGTTATTTGTTTTTCTCAATTAAAAATTATCATTCACTTAAAGCCACGCCTTGCCTTTGAAAGACAGTAAAATTACAAGTAGCATAAGCTTTACTAATGTAAGGAACTCCACAAAACTTGCTAATCACATGATCTTAATAAATTCATTTTATATAGTTGCCAGTCAGACTGTTGAAATTGCTTTTTTTGATTTACTTATCATTTGTATTTTGCACCCATGATAATTATCTCATATTTCTTACAGTTTTATCAGGATTTAAAGTAACTACTACATCTAGAAATACTATGTTTATTCTATGACAATAACTGGTGCTATACAAGAATTTCAAAATCATCTCATGTCTTCTGTATAATGCTTCAGTGTATCAGACCTTCATTGCTATATATGCGTAGTATTGAGTTATGGTACTACTTTGGGGTGTTTTCATCAATCAGATATTTAAGATTTTGTATTTAGACACCACCCCACAACAACAACAACAAATGTAAATAGCTATTAAAAAAGAAATCACTCTTTTACAAGGAAATTGGTCTGCTTTTGTCCATGAACACTGATATATGCATATCTTGTGACACAGATTTCAGAATAAAGTTATGTCTAGCATATAACTGTACTGCTTATTTATGACTAACAAGCAGGAAGTGTTGGGCTGAAGTTTTTCTCTCTTTGTGGGGAATGTCCTTTTAAAAGAAAACACAGGACAAAACATGTCAAAGAAGCAAGTTCAGTTGTATCTAGTTGGCAAAAAATTATTGGCATCAGTAATTGTATTGCATAAATGAGGGACTATGCAGTCTGGCCCCATGTTTCCATTCCAATACCAAATTAGAATGTTTGGGAAAAAATGGAGTTTGTTCTTTAAGCCAGAATTGCCACCAGCTGTCCTAGTTCTTCTTCATTTTTTTTCCCACACTTCCCTCATCTTGTTTTTATGTTGTTTATTTTTCAAACAGTGACCCATGGAGTTTCTGAAATGAAATCTGCTCCTTGGGAGCCTTTCCAGTTGCTCTGTGCATTGGTGTTCTTTCTGTGTCCCTTTGCAGGTGTCTGTCCCCAGGATCCTGGGGTTTTCAGGCCTCCTACTAGAGAGCTGGGAACTGTGTCCTAGTTACACTAGCTGCATTTGAAAGCAGGTTTCCAGCTCCAGCACCTCCAGAAGCCTGCCAGGAAACAGGGATTAATTCAGTTAGATCCTATGAACTGTTCCGTAGAAGCCCAAACCGAGAAGCTGGAAAATATGTCATGAATCAACACTGATTCATGATTCTGACAAATTTCTTTCCTTGTAAATTTTTCAACCACTTCTAAATTTGCTTTTATGGTTTTCTACATTCTTCTTGTGTTGTATCGATTTCATAAGCATTGCTGAGACTCATAACTTCTGTGAGTACAGTATGTGATTTGCAAAGGATTAAAATTTTAGGAAATCTGTTTCTAAATAACAAATTAATAAACTACAGTTTGAAAGGAGGGAAGTTAACAATTTTTCAGTGTTAAACATATGGTCGATGGTTTCAATCCTTGATATTGTGATGAGGAAAAGAGTGCAGATAAATTATTTTTCTCCCTCATACTTGCTTAAATACAACCCAAAGCATATCTTCATTTAAATTACATGTTGTGTTCTGTTTAGAGTTTTTTCCTTTTTTTTCCCCAGAAGATCTTCTTTCTCAAAACATGCTGTATAAATAATTATTTTTAAATGCATGTTGAGCTTTAGAAGGAGTGTCAAAGCACTGGAAATGCAGGTTTGAACAGTATTTGAAAACTCAAGCCCCATAAATCAAGCTTAACTGAGTGGTCATCTTTGGGATTTGCCTTACTAACAGGTATTCTTCACCTATAAATACTTCTTGTCTTCATGTAGTTGTTATAAATGTAAGAAATTTTCAGATAGTAATTTTGACTGCCCCCACTACAATTTGCATTATAAGAGTTTTTTTCCCAAGAGATCTTGTAATTGTTTTAAGTACCAATAACTTACTAATTTGTGGTGGAAGATTCCATTCAGGTTTTTGATGTGATGTCATACTCTGATAACTCTCTAAAATACATGTGAGAATGAACAATTCCACCTTTCCAATCTCTATTCAAAAATTCCTGCAGCAAAAAGTTTGAAGGCCCTTTTAATGTGGCTGTTTTTAATCTATCAATGAGTGACAACAACCCCTGTAGACTAGAAACTTTGATTTGCAGAATCTTCTTCTCTCCCTTTGCAAAGAGAAGCTCTCTAGTTTCATCTGCTGCAATGTTTGAAGAAGGCTTTTAGCTATTATGTGAAGGTTCTTTGTGAATGACCTGCAAATATGCGAGGACAGCTTCAGCCTGGCATTATTTTAGTGTGCTTCCTGTTCAGTGATATTTCGGTGTCTCACATGCAAGTAGAGTTGGCAGTTGCCGTATTACATCAGGCCATTGCGATAATCTAGTCTAAGATCTGGTCTTTGCCTCATTCTCTTTATTCATTTTTGGTCTAATGTAAATGATGCTTTTGTAACTTGCCTAAAAGGCAGGAGTTTAATTACTGTCTTGTAAATCTGTCCTGTGTCTTAGCTGCAAGATTATTTAATTTAATTCTTCATTCTAATGCTAAGGTTGGTCTCGTTCTGATGTTGGCATTATGTAGATTAAAGACATACTTGTTTTAGACACTAAAATATATACTGTGTTTTAAACTGGTAGAACTCAATTGTCATAATGAAATTAAGAGCTTAGGGTAGTGGACAATTTGAGTTGCAGTTATCAGAGGGACATAATTTGGAAAGCTTGACTGGGCATGGGTGAGCCTGAGCATCAGACTCAGAATTAAAATCTCTGCAAATAGATGGTTATTTGTGATGATATTTCATAAAGCTCATAAACAGTAACAGTAGTAAATTATTCACTTAAGTAACAGACACTCAATACCTTTTTTGTGAACAAGCTAGCAGAACAGGTCTAGAGAAAAACCTGCTAAATGGATAGGGATTGGATAACCACAGAGTGGCTGACAGTGGCTTGTTATAAAAATGCAAGATTGTGTCCAGTAAGACTCTGAAGAAGTCTGCCTGCATTTGGTATTACTTCATGCCTTCATTAACATGTTCTGGTTTGTATGAGGCTCTGCAGGCATACTGAAGAAGAAGATTAAAGTTTAAAATTATCTTAACAACTTGGAAAAATGACACACAATAAAATAAGGTATGTTACAGAGATATATGCAAAGTTCCAGGATAATCAGCTGCACAAATGTAGACTAGGGTTACTGTTTCTTCATGGAAAAGGAACGATAAAGAATAAAGTCACTTATTCTGGGGAAGTGGTATCTTGATATCTCCTCAAGGTACCTCCTAATTCTCTATTTCTTGATGCAAGGAAGTGAAAGGGCAAAGGCCAAAAAAGAGCAGATGACTCCTGAGATGAGTATATAGATCCACAGGTGTTAGCAAAGTAACTTTTCTCCATGAAAGTAAACTGCAGGACAAAGATCGGATAAATCTGTTAAAGAACACTGTTGGGAATACAAAATCCCCCAAACTAGTTTATGTAAATAAAAGATAACTGACCAAAAGACTGAAACCTAGAGAAAGATGTGGGGAACTGCAGTAGGTCACCAAACCCATAAGGTGAGATAGATGCAGCCAAAGATATTCAGTAATTTCGTCAGCTAAAATTGCAAGGATGATGTATTTTGAAATGTCTTGAATAGTCCCTCGGTTTTTGTTTGTCCAGACCAAGGGACATATTGCAGTACACTGTGCTTCACATCCCTGCCTGTACCACCTGCGTATCCCTCTAATGATAGCCAGGATGTGCTTTGGTCTGAGCCTGGCATGGGGACAGTTTGGATGTAGCTTTGGGTGTCTAAGCTAGTGCTGGGAGCATGGGGAATAATGGGAAAAAGCTAGACCTGCAGTACACAAAATGATGTTGCAAAGCATTGGAGGGAACAAGCACGTGGAAGGAAGGAAAGGCAAGGGGAAAGAATACCAAAATGTATGTCAAAAATTTGTACAGTTGATTTAGAATCTAAAGACAGGCCTACATAGTTTTTTCTGTGTTTAAATTAAAGGGCTAGGTACCATAGTATGGAGTCTGTAATGGATCATCAGCCAGAAGGGGAGTGTGGAGACTTCATTTGTACAAATGGGCTACTATTTAAGTTTTTACTGTGATTAATAGAGATAAACTAGTTGAAAATCTGAAGGTGGAAAGCAATCAAGATGAGTTACCAGCAGAGTTCATGATTCAAAGGAAAGAAAGGGATGAAAGAAGCAAAATAACAGTGGGCTTCAAAAAAGCAAACTTCAGTAAACTCAAGGAATTGGTACATGAGATCCTGGGCAAGGAATTAAAAAGCAAAGACAAGTTCAAGAGAGCTGAGAGTTTCTAAAAAGACGTTTCTAAAGCAAGCCATATTTTAAGTGTACCAACAGTCCGTCCTCATGCAAAGGAGAGAAAACTGATAGAGCAGTGTAGCTGCATTAGGGACTCATCAATGACCTGAAAAAAAATCAAAAGGGGAAACTGGAAAAAGTAGGAACAAGAAGGCTGTGCTGGCAAGAACAAATATAAAAGAAGAGCACAGCAGGTTAGGAACAAAACTGGACAGTCAAAATGCTATTGCCAGCAAAACAATAAAAATGGATTCTTAAATAATGTTCAATTATACAACAAGAGTGCTCTGCTTACCAGGAGATGTGAATAAATATCAGATGGTGCAAAAGGCTGAAGTGCTTGCTGTTTCACTCCCTACCCTCTAAATGCGTATCATGATCAAAGCTAACCAGGAAACAGGAATGCAGGTCAGAATGGGAGGACTATCAAGCTAATTAGATGTATTAGAACATGAAATTCTGATTAAATCTGTTCTATAATAATAAGGAGCAAAAGTGAAATAATGTTGGAATGATTGCATTTTTGATTGAGGAAGAATGAGTGAGTTCCCAGAGAACCAGAAAATAATATTACTTACTAAAAGCGGGCAAGAGCACAGGAATGAGTGGAAAGGCAAGGTAAAGAGAATGACTTGGGGCATCAGCCAGACAAACTTTGATACCAGAAGAGTTACTGTGAAAAAGCTGTATAAAAATCTGCAAGCACAGAGACTAATTTAAAAGGCTAACATGCCTTTGTCCATAAAGTAATTTTTAAATAACCTAGTGGTCACCTTTGTCAGGATAACTGTCCCAATAGATAAACACAAAACAGTATGGTGTATGTTAAAGTCAATAAACCCCTTGACAACAGACCACTTGTCCTGATTATATTTTAGGTTGCTAAGATCCAGATGATGATACTGTAAGGTGGATCTACAACTAGTTAATACTTCAAAGGGTGATTACCAGTGTTTGTTAAATTGTGAAGATAAATTGAGTGGGATGTAGTAGCGGTAGGACTACCCATATGTTACGAGCAAAAAGCAGGTGCAGATCCCTCAGGGAAGAGTCACAACACTCAGTAAGTGAAAGCTTTGACTTTATCAAAAGCGTAGCATTACCACGGTGGGAATCCTGGGGCACCAACGCTAATCACATGGAAACCCCACGTAGTGGAGCCCTGCTCGGGAGTGAAGGTCAAGGGAAAGCACTGCAGGGGTGAGTAATAAAACCTGCACTGATTAACGTATCATACAATGTCCTGTTTTGCTCATTAGCGAACTGATGTAATGCAGGTGCTGTTGTTCGAATTCCAACAGCAGCTGGCCTTCACTTGGCGGCTGTGTAGGGGTATGTGCAGACGTGGGGGGAAGCAAACTATCCTGGCTTACCGTAATGAGATAAAACGTGCTTGGGACTCTACATACTTGGATGGCAAGAAGCAAACTATCCCAGGTTACCAGAACAAGATAAGATGTGCTTGGGACTCCATATACTCTGATGAGGGAGGTGAACTATCCTGGGTTACCATAACAAAGTCTTCTCACGACCTACACCGTATTATTATGTGTGGGGCCTGGATCCAATTGTGTCTGGGATTTTTACTAATGCCATACAGGGTGAGATGGAAAGCACACTTACACAGCATAGAAGATTAGAACTCACAATAATCATCATGATGGTTTAAATTTAAGCTGTAAGTCTTACATTTCTGAAGGGCAAGTATGAAATTAAAAATAACTGCAGAACTTCAGAAAAAATCTCTGGGGACCATAATGGATCACAAACCAAATATGAGTCCATGTGTAGTTTTCAAAAAGAAAAAAAAAGGCGGGGAGACCTGAGGTGTAATATAAGAGCGCTGTATATGACAGAAGGTAATTATTTTGCTCTGTTTGGCACTAGTGAAGCATCAGCAGGAATGCTTTACCATTTAGGCACTGCACTTGAGATACATAAAGGCAAAATGAAAGACAACAGAGGACCTTAATAAAAATATGTTTAGAAAACATAAACAGAGAAAGACTAAAAGAATTGGACTTATGTAGACAAGATTAGACTGAGCAGGACTGTGTGTGTGAAACGTTGCTGTAAAAAGTTGTAGTAGCTACAGAGTGAGTTTTCTCCATGTTCTGTGAAGCTTAAGTGAAGCAGTATTAATTTTGAAGCAAGGGTGATTCTGTTTCAGTTTTTACATTGGAAAGCTTCATGTGGAGCACTGGTATAGGTTACTCAGCTGTAACATGCTTGTAGGATCCCCTTTCCTGTAAATTTGTAAGAACGGATCAGATAAAACTGTCCTAAGTGCCCAGGCCCACTCAGTCCTGTACCTGGGAAGGGAGAGGGACTCAGCAGGGATCCCTCTGTGTTCTCAGTAAAGTAGATTGGACACAAATTCAAATACTTACCTGCAATCAGGGAATGCTATTAAACTGGTTATTAATCTCATTGTATTCTGGTCACTTTAATCTTCAAGGTTTTATTTACATTTTCCACTGATAACATGGCAAAAGAATAGGTGTTGCCAGGGTGTGCTTACGTGAACTTATGTAAAAGATCTTATAGAAAGACACTGAATTTCTGTTATATACATATGCTAATGCAGTGGAAAAGTGACTTCTTCTAAAAGCCGCAGAGGGCTAAAAGCCCCCCATGCACATCTATGTGTTGGGGAAGGGTGGAAAGCAAGTCTTGCCAGTCGTCTTAACTGCCAAGGACTGAGCCACCATCCCTGGAGGTATTCCAAAAACATGTAGATGCGGCACTTAGGGACATGGTGGACTCGGCAGTGTTAGGTTTACGGTTGGACTCGATGATCTGAAAGATCTTTTCCCACCTAAATGATTCTATGATTCTATCACTGCCTCAGCTAAACTTCTGCAACTTTTTCCCTTCCTTTGCGTAGCAGTTTCCTGGCTGCGAAGTCTTAATGTAACCAGGAGATGGCGTAAGAGACCCTTGCAGCCTTTTAGATGTACATGCCGCGCTCTGAGCAAAGGTATCATGAAAAACCATCGGCCTTCCAGATGTCTGCCTAAAATCTGCGCATTAGAAACAGACAAACACGAACTGGCAGAGATCTTTTCTACTCCATTTTTTAAACGAACATGTGTTTACATTCAGCTGCTCCCTTTAAACTTTTAGAGAAATGCATGCACACACAACTTCATAATTTTAAATCTTGATTACCTTCTATCGATGTGTAATGCACTCATTTCCGTAAAACCTGTCAAAGGAAGTATGCTGCATTGCTTGGAGGAAACATAGATATTGAATTGCACGTTACAGGGGCAGTGTTAAGCATCTTACCTAACTACATTCCTGTCCTCACCCGCTGGAGACCCGCTTTTCCGTATCAGTAAACTGCGAGGGTATGTCAGGACATGTCTGTGCTCCCTGTTTTGGGATGCAGTGAAGGTAGATGGACAGCCTCATTTGTTGCTACAGTTCTGCTCTGTTGCTACAGTTCTGCATCCTGCCGAAGTTATTCTCCTCGTCATCTAATACTAACATTTGCAGGATACTTGATGGAAGTGACTGGAAGAAAGAAAATACGATGAAACAGTGTATAGTGAGGAATACAGAAGAGGGGAAGAAATACCTATAAACATGAAATGGAGAAGAGCCTTGAAGTCAGAAAAAAAAAAAAAAGGTAACATTTATTTCCATTTAATTTGAACAGACTGGTTTTGGAGCAGTACAAAGATCTGATTTATATTAGGTGTAAGTTAAGGGAAGGGAAGAGTCAGCAAAATATTTTTACTGCCGGGACCAATGCATTTCAAAGCATCATTGTATGGCATAGACCAGGACAGGCACAGAGGGTAATAGATGACCCAGGGCTGCCAGCTATGATAGCTCATTCTCCTGCCAATTCATGCTCAAATGCTAACTCTAAAATCAAGGAAAAAAGAATGATTCATTCTTTAATAGCTGAAAGTGAAAAGTTGCTTTCAAGAATGGTAAATGCTTTAGTCACAGTATAACTAAATTTCTTTAAAAGGTATTTGTGGGATACAAAAAGTAAAGATAATGGAACATTTCTGATTTAATGCATTCTTAGTTTTATATTTAGTAGGTTCTTAAATGTAACTTTAGAAGTAACCATCATGAAAAAATTTATCCTTCAGCAAAGACTGACAAAGACCTTGATCTAAAATGTGAAGTAAGCCTCTCTTAGACACCCTGAAATCTTTTCAAAACCCAAGTGTGACATTTTGTGATCTCGATTAGATTGTTAGTCCAAGTGATCTGAACAATTACTAAAACCAGTGGGATTTATGTGAATTTGCATATGCACATTATTCTCTGCAGGTGCATCTCATATCCCTAGATAATTCATAGTTTTAACACAACCCAGATCCTAAAGCATATTTATGCACCTAACAATTAATCCCTATCTACTCTGGAAAATAAAACCATTTCTAAAACCCCTTTTCATGCTGCTTCCTTTCAACTAATAGTTTTAAAAGTCTAATTACTAGTCTAGACAGAATTAAGCCAACTACAGACTTCTGAGCAGTTTTGTTTGAGCAGCATCCATAGAGATCACTCTCAATGACAGTATGACAGCAATGCGTGCTAAAGAAGGATTTACATGCCGGAAACTTGGCTGGTTTTCCAACTATAATAGTTTGTCTAATAAAAATAAAATTAAAACAAAAGAATCTGCTGGTGAGCATTGCTTCTGTAATAACAGGCGTACATGTTTTAAATGTGGTCCTGATTCATATTAACTTTGACTTCTTTTTTTAATAAGCTTAAATTTAGGTAAGGAACTGTTAAAACATAACACATGTAAGTGTTTTCTTTCTTAATATTTACAGCACCTCTCTGCAGATTATACATCTTTTTAAAACATTTCACCAATTCTGCTTAGCTACTGGTAACAGCCTTATGGTAAGGAGCCATGGGAGCTCCTGGCATTTTGAGTGCTGTGTTGATTTAGATCAATTCCAAGCATGATGAGACATTTAATTTTCATCTATGCATTGTCACTCTGTTTATTCCAGGCCCTCCTGGTATCTCTGCACATATGTTCCTTTCATTCCTCATGGAAAAGTATCTCTTATTCTGTCAAAGAGGGAAGATTATTATAATTGATAATAAAGAGATTGGTTAGAGGCCATTTGTAATGCTTTTAAGTCCTACAGTGTGATTTCTCAGAAATTACAATGACTGGATAAACATGCCAGGGCAAAGACCATATAAATTGTATAGCAGATGTCAGCCAGCCCTTGCTTCACTGGGCAGAACTTCACAGGGAATCTGCATGTCCACAGATGAACAGGCATCCTCCTGTGTGTCATAAGCTGCCTTTTTTACTCCTTGAATTGCATCACCACCTAGCTACTCCCAAGGACCACATGTTCCCTCTACTCCAGTCTCACAGGACCCTCCACCGTTACAAGAAAGGGTCACCTGCTGTTACAAACTGATAGTCCCCTCCTTTGCTCTTGTGTACCCCACTGCAGCAAGGCCAAGTGGTGGCAGTTTTCTCCTATACCTGTGGGGAACCCAAGGTGCTTGGCAGCCCTCAGCTACTCTCTCTTCAGTTCCTTCAAAGCTTCAGTAGGAAGGGGATATCTCAGAGCACAATCCTGCCCCTTTGCAGGACCCTGAGCTGGCTTACTAAGGCAGAGCTGGCCTTTGGGCTGGAAGATGTGGAGCAGCAATTAATTCTCAAAGGCTGGGCTGTTATCCCAAAATACATCTGTTATCAACTGCCTAGTAGGCATCCAAGCAGGACTTGCTAGTTCTGCAGAACCTCCTCAGCCTGAGACGAGTGTTGTGTGTATACATTTCCATGGAGCTGCCTTGCATATAAGTACCATTATCTTGATCCCATCCTACCTGTCCCAGCTATAAAGCTACTTCGTGGCCTCTTTGAATGCAGCTGCGGCTCACAAGAAATAGAGGGGTTAGTGTCAAGTGACACATCTCGACTCATTTTAATACCCCTGGACGCTAAAATGTTCCCTTCTACATCACCTCCCACAGAATGGCCTGGCCTAGCCTGGCATTTGGCATTATGTGATCCTCAGCCTCCTTTGGTCTTCAGGAAGCTGATGGTCCTTATTTTCATGGGGAAGGTGCTGACTCCCCAAAGAGGGCAACTGTGTATTGTTCAAACATCTGCATAAAGCATTGTCATTATCTTCAGTAAATGGATCTTCAGACTTCTGCTAGTGGCAATCATGTTGGTATGTCTGAGCTCTTTGTCTCTACCTCCTTTTAGCAGCAGAGTGAAAGGTGCTATCTGTTCCTACTCTCTGACAAATTCCTGAAGACTAGCACAAGCAGGTTTCCATCCCATTGGCAATATCACTTGATTTTAAACATGGTATTTCTGAATCACTGTTTAGCAGGAGGTTTTCAAACGAACACCTAATGAGTAATACATGGAAATAGAAAGAATGCAGCTTTAAGAATTTTAGATAAAACTAAACTAGCAGCTGTTAAATATTGTAGCAGTCATTACATCCAGAAGTCATCTGCCATCTGTCCAGGATAATACATTTTATGTATAATGGAAATGAGATTTGGTTTAACCTTGTCACGAAGTGATCAATTTGTGTCTCTGAGAGCTCAATATTTGACACCATCTTTTGGCTGTGACATTTGCCTCAATGCAATGCAATTAATAAACCAGCAGTGAATAAAGATGTAATTTGCAGCTCAGATGGTAAAAATGTCTTAAAATCTGTAAAGAAACTGTGTGACAGATGTATCAGTGGATGCTAAAACCCGAGATTTTCTATTTTTTAGAGTACCATCATATGTCATGTATTCTTTTTGTCCTATCCAACAGCTTGCCAAGTGTATTTATTTGTTGACATAAAATAAACTGGAAAAAATAACATCATAGAGGTAAACTAGTTTACAGTTTTTTAAAAATATTTCTATATAGATATGTAATTATATATATTATATAAGTATGTAAGTAGCGTATATTATTTGTATTTTTACGTATATATACTATTATGTAGGAACTAAGAATGGAAATAATTCTGGGCATGAGGGACATACTTTTCTCCTTGGGATGGAATCTCGCCCCATCGGTGATGCAGAATGCTGTTAAAGCAATCAGAGAGATTTAAATTGAGAAGGAAGCTTGCAGGAAAGTTACACTTCCTTTTTCTGATGTTCATGAAAATTTAGTCCTTGAGAACAGCATTTTGCCTGACTGCAAAGGAGGCTTGGCAGGATTCTGTAGGCACTGGTATTCCCAGTTCTGACTGGAGATGTTACTGCCAGGCCACAGGTTAAATACAGCTGACTCAAGGGACTTGTCATTTAGTAACTCCATTAACAGAGCAGATTCCTGCATGTCCCCTCTCCGTCTCCTGCCTGCTTGGTCTGCTCTATGAAATGTGTTGCCACCAGAATTGGCTAATGCTCAGAAATTCCGGTATTTTAAAATATTTCCTCGGGTTTGTGGTGGGAGTAGTCTTCACATTCACCTAATGAAAAGACTGGTTAATAACCTGTGCTTGGAATATTCGAGGTGGGGCGGGGAAAGGGAGGGGATTTTTTTATAAAATAGAGGAAATTTAAAACCAGTCTTGTACAGTTTAGTCGAGTAAACTTTCTAAACTTTCCAAACTTTCCATTGTTAATCAGAAAATGCTTGGGAAGGATAAATGGATGAGGTTTCAAGTAATTAGATGTCAAACACTTTCATACAGTGAAAAAACCCCAAATATATATGTCCTGCAGGGCTTTGTCCATGCTAGAGGTGTTTGTGGACTTCTTTAGGTAGGTAACAGATGTATAGGAGGCATTAATGCTTGGACGTTTGTTTAGACATTTTTACAGCAGTTCCCTTAGTTTCCTCTAGGAAACTTGTTTAGTGGGCTCAGGTCATTGCTGCAGTGCAGGCTGCAATGTCGATCCCTTCCTACACAGGCCAGAAACAAAGGGCTCCAGGAGGGCTCTGGTCATGCCTGGTTGTGGTTTTAGATCGGTTATTAGCCACCTTTAAATAAAGGTGACAATAGTGTTTGTATTTTTGTTGGTTAGAGACAATTAAAGTCTTGAACAGTGGCGTCACTGGTAGAGCAGAGGAGGACTCAGGCTATGCCATGAGAATGAACGAGCAAGGAGAGACAGAGCTTAGAAGGGGCTCACGAGTCAAACTTGAAGATGGTTCAATGAAACAATTTTCTAGTACACAGAAAATGGTAGGATTTCATGATGGATAGATAGAGCAACCATATTTCGAGCGGACAGGAAGTTGAAATGTTGGTTTTAGGAAAATATAGACTAAGAGGGTTTGAATAAAACTTTTTACTGGATTAATATCAAGAAAAATATATATCTTTATAAGATTAAAATGGAATAAATTGAAAGATTTAGACATAAACTTAGTAGGAGGGGTTCAGTCTTCAAGTCTCTGCCTCACTGACAGCCTAAGAAATAGGTAGAAGCATGGTTACGTTAACTGTCATGACAGAGCAAGTGAATGCTGAGAAATTCAGCAGGAGTGGCAGAATAACAGAGCAAGTCACAGGGTGAATGGACAGTAGAGCACTGGGTTTGTGTGCAGGTGGCGGAGGTGAGTGTAAAGCAGAAAGCAGGAACAAGGACAGACAAATCAGACATGCAGTCGTGATTTCTGGAGGCAGACTGATACCAAGCAGGGGTGTGACAGGACTTATCAATGGTGCAGTAGTCACACTCTGTTCTTGCACAGGAGGGGAGGATGGTAAGGGGATGGAATTCATGGTTACCCTGCAGTGAACGGGCAGTTTTTGCCCGTAAAGCACCAGAAACCTTTTGTCAATATACTACAGAGGCATTACTGCAGCAGCCAAACGTTCCTTGTGCACACAAAATGCAAAGATGGATGGAAACACTTCTGAAAGCCATGCATAAGGTAATAAGACAAAGGACAGGGAGAGTAAGATAGCAGAGAAACCTGTGTGACCTGCACAGCTGCAAAAGATCTGTGAGGGAAGATATGACATGAATTCTGTAACCTCAGCAGAAATCTCAGCAGAATGTTAATTCTAAGGCAATAATTGTCTTTTTCTGATTCTTCAGTCCAGAAAACATACTTTACAAAAGCAGCCAGAAGCCAGTCGATTCATACAACCCAACAGCCTTGACCTTTACTTTTTTCTGTTTCACAACCTTCTCCTCCTAACCCCTCACCCTATGCCTAGTGCTTATAACCTGATGCTGCAGCCCCAGGAGAATGCAATGAGTGAGTTTATCCACTTGCCTGCCTCAGGCTGTCTCGGGGACACAGTGCTCAGCCCAGAGAGGAGCAGGCTTGAGAAGATCCCTTCAGACAGTGCATCTTCTGCTTGAAAAGGATTGAAAAAGCCAACTCTAGGGAGTCGGGAGCAGCGGCGTCCCCTCTCCCGCCAGCTTCCGGGGATGCTGGCCCCTGTGCGCTCCCCCGGGGGTGCATTCCCCAGCGCCGTTTGAGGCCGCCTAGCTCTATAAGTGCCATTTGCATCGGGATAGGATGTAACAAGAGCTGTAAATCACTGACGGCGGAGTGAATTCCTCCAGGGGCAGACACGGCGGAGCCGAGCCTCCGCGAGCTGTGGCAATGTGTGAACGGTATCTTTTGTGGGGGAGAGGACTGATGGCAATTAGATGATACTTATCTGGCCCTTTGATGTGTATTTACACAAACAACGTTTTCCTCCGGGACTTGCGGTATAAAGGAGGAGCCGTGCTCCCCCACACCCTCCTTCCCGGCATCTCCGAAACACGGCAGGATGACCAAGGCCCCTTTCTCTGTGGAGTGGTTGTCCCAGAGCAGCCAGGCCCTGAAGAGCCCCACCGAGGGCTCCCCGCACCGAGCATCGTCCGCGGGCCACAGGCCCGGCTCCGGCTCCAGCCCCGGCTTGAGCGAGCGGAGCAAGGAGCAGTCCGCCGGCCCGCGGGCCGGGAGAGGCGGCAGGAACAGGGAGCGCTTGACGGCCCCCTCAGCTGCAGGTAATCGCGGTCTCCGCGGCCGTCGGGGCATCCTGGTGCTCCTGCGCTGGGAGGAGGAGGGCTGACCGGCCCTGTGCCACCCCCCAGGGCCCCGATAAGGCGCAACTGTGCAGTGGCTGCCCGGAGGGGAAGGAGGCGGGCGGACACCCCTGAGGTTCCCGGGCCTGGCTGACCCTTTTTTCTCCCTCTCCCCTGTCCACAGGAGCAGGCGGGCAGCCCCCGCCAGAGGCGGGTCCCGAGTGCCCGGGCCCCGAGGAGCCCGGCGGCAGGGGCGGCCGGCGGCTGCGCACGGCCTTCAGCGCCGAGCAGCTCAGCACCCTGGAGAGCTCCTTCCAGCGGCAGTGGTACCTGGGGGCCGCCGAGCGCCGCAAGCTGGCGGGCAGGATGCGGCTCTCCGAGGCGCAGGTGAGCGCGGCGGGGGCACGGCATGGGGGGCATGCAACGGTAAGGGGAATGGCTTGGGCATGACAACGGTGTGGGCAGCGTCTTGGGCATGGGCCATGGCATGGGCTGGGTGCCGCTGTAAACTCATCTCTTCTCCTTCCCTCCTCCCTGTTCCCCCCCAGATCAAGACCTGGTTTCAGAACCGCAGGATGAAGCTCAAGAGGCAGCTGCAGGAGCTGAGGACGGAGCCTTTCTGCATCCCCCCTCTCCCTTACGGACCTCAGAGTGGTGTTGTGCCCTTGCCGCTCACGTACGTAGCCCGGCCACCACCTCTGCCCCGGCAAGGGGCTGCCTCTGGGGGCTTCACCTTGGCGGCGCTGCCAGCACCCGCCCTGGACCTCAGCAGCGCCTGCAGAGCACAGCCTGTGGGCTTTTGGACTGCACCCTGCTTTGGTAGGGTACAGGAATCCCAGAGCTTTCTTGCTGGGTGTCTGACCCTCTGATGTGGACTATGACTAAGGAGGATGTGCACTATCTGGGCTGCCTTTGTCTGTAACTGCCTGGTGGTGGAGTTATGGTGCAGCACTGAGCAAAATATTTTACAGAGACACACTGGACAATCTGAATCGTGGACTTCAGGCCCCTGCATTTATAGGCAACTGTGTAAAATAGAGACACAGTGGGAAAAAACACTAATATAAAAGGAATCTTTTAATAAACCTAAACTTTTTCCAGCTTTCATGCGAATTCCTTCCACAAGGATTGTAGAGCTATTTATCCTGCCCTAAAAGAGAGCTCCTCTACATCAAAAGAAGCATAGAGTCCTTATTCCCCTGCAACTTACTGAGGGTGAGTGCAAAAAAGCGTGAATTTCCCTGTCCTCTAAAGCAGGTATCCAAGCCCTTCAGCTACTTCCTAGGTGGCACTTTCTCTGATGGGACTGTGCTTTTAACCAAATATGTGGATACGTCTGATGGTAATACTTAATACTGGGCTTGCTATAGTAGCAGAATGGATGCTTTCTGTTGGAGCCCTTTAAATAACATATAGAGTATGATTTTAAGATGTAAAAAGTTACTTTCTAAATAAATATGCAAATATATCTTCACGCTTTCATGTGCAACCTCAGTAGATTAGTAAGGGCCTCTTGCCTAAACAGACCTTGGAAAGGATCTAGCCTTGAAATTTCTTATCAACAAAATAGTATCTCAGCATCTTACATGCACCTAATGGCGTATGAGGGTGATGATCAAAAGAAATGTAACATTTCAAAGCTGGTTTTCCCTAAATGACAGTAAAGTTTGTTACCATTGTGCTATTCACTTTTTAAATTTGAATAATGCTCTAGAAATCTTAAGATCAAAATGGCCTGATTTCAGGCTAGAGAAAGAGCTCTGAGAAATAATCCTTGACTGATGTAAGTTGTCATAAATCTTTCAAAGTCAATTGCCAACTAACATGAAAAGAGCAATAAAAATTTCCATCACTTTAGAGTTGATCTCAGGGGTTACTAGAAGATTTCCGGTGCACTTGTAATCTGGGCTCATATAATGAATGGTCTGAAGGTTCTCTGTCAGTCATCCTTGAACACACCTATTTTCTTTTGTATACAGGGGCCAATCTGCCGCTTGAGTACACTTGCCTGGTAAAAAAAAGCAACATTATGTGCTGCTGAAAGCTGTGGCCTTTCATTTTCTGAGTAGCTGTCACATTTGGAAGTCTCCTTAATTATCTTGTAATCCATGCTGTACTTTTCTAGCCTTTTGAGATATTAGTATTTGCTTGCAATTGCACAATTAATGTGGCCCTAATGCAACAGTTTCAGAAAATTAATAGGGGCTCAGGTGCTATCAATCTTGCTGATCTTGCTCTTCAGGAATATGATGTAGTTTGGGATTAAGGAAATTTGTTGACATGAGATAAAAATTCCCATTGGATGGAGGCTTATTTCTCAAAAGTCAGGTATTACTAAACGGCTATATTGATTCGAAGAAAAAAAAAAATCTGCAATTCTCTCGGACTCTTTCAAATGTCATTAAGGAACTGGGACGTTTCCAGAAAGCTCTGCATTAGTGAATATTTTCTCTGCTCTAAAGCAGTGACATTTTTAAAATAGCAAAGCAGTCAAGGACAATAAATATACCATTTACCTAAAAAACAAAAGGTCTTAAGCGTAAGACTCGATTTGGCTATCCTGTTCTCAAGAGGATAGTGGTTGAGGGGTTAGATGACCCCCTTATGATCCTGTATGGCCCCAGAGGAGAACCCCACCTCTCCGCCAAATGCTTTGCTCAACCCGTACAAAAGGAATAGTCATAGCCCTTCGTGCTGTTAGAAGCCAGAGCCGGCGGTATAGGCGGCTGGGGGCGGGAGGGGACAGCACCCTCCGGGGGGACCGGCCGGGCCGGGGGCTGCCCGCAGCGCTGCGGGAGTGCTCCAGAGCAGGACCAAATGGGGGGAGGGTGAAAGGGAAGGGGGGACGGGCACCACCGCAGCTGGGCCCGGGGGAAGTGAGAGAGAGATGAAAGGGCTCGGGAGGAGAGAGAGGGAGAACAAAGTGCTCCCACCCGCGGAGGGGAGCTGCTTCCGTGGGGACACGGTTTGTGCAGGGACAGAGGTGTCCCTCCCCAGAAGAGTAATAAGGGAGAGGCAGGAGCACACCTTATCGGGGTCTCCAAATGTCCCGGGTGAGCTGTCTCCCGGGGGCAGCTCCTGCTGAGCCCAGCCGGGGTGTCTGTCCCGTCCTCCCCCAGATCTCCCCTCCTGGCCCCGGGGCTTGTAACGCGGAGCCGCTGCAGCATCGGGCTCCCCGCAGCCGCCGGGCGCGATGGGAGGGCGGCACAGAGCCGGTCCGAGGCTGCCCCTGCCCGCGCCCGAGCACGGCGCGACTGAGGTCCAGGGCTGCTCGGAGGGGTGGGGGGAACAGTTCCCGCTCCGTGCAAGCCAGAGGCAACTGGGGCTGCCGGGACAACGTGTGGTGTTGCAATCTGCCACCGTTTAAGCCCGCCGGGGTTGCGGGGACCTCGCTGGGACAAGCCGGGCTGCGGGGCTGAGCGGCACCGGCCATGGGGCAATCTCGGAGGTGGGGGATCTGCTTGCGGGGTGCGTGTATGCGGCTCCCTGTCGTCTTGCTAAGGCAGGCGGGTTTCGTGCTAGGGGCGCGGGCTGGTGAGCGGGGCTGAGAGGGTGTCCTGTCCCTGCGCGTATGAGCGGCAGAGCGGCTGGCAAGGGAGAAGCCGGGCTCTTTGAAAAGGTGCTAATGATTACTTAACATAATGACTCCGTGCCCACATGTATACTCAACAAGCACACGAAATGCCTTGTCAGTGTTTTGGCAGCGCTAGCTTGCTAATATCGTCCCGTTTCCCGACAGTTCCTCGAATGGGCGCGACAGGTGATGCTCACTTGGCTGAGTCCTTAATGGTCGCAGATTCTTCCGAATACCTACATCATAATTCCTCTTCTACCTGCAGAAATCGGCTTTCTCTAAAATGTAACTACTACGTTCCAGTGGTCTGGAAAACTGTACGTGAAATCATCTCATTTTTGCTAAAGCGGTCGGATTCTGTTACTAAAAGGCGTTTGCAAGTGTTATCTTTGATCTGGGAGAAATAAACCCAGACAACCCTTCAAGTTTTATTCCTGCTTGTTTGAAGTGCTCATCCACTGTGTTTTCCCCCCGGCAGCCATACAGGTGCAGCAGTGCCAGCGCAGGACCCCTGCACACCGGCAGTCCCTCGTGAGAGCAAAGCGGTCCTGCTCCGGCAGCGCACCCGCCGCAGGGCCGACCTCAGCCGGATCTCCCATCAGCAGCCCCGCAGAGAGATAACCTGCCGGGCTGCTCCCCCGGCGCGGCCGAGAGCCCCCTTCGTTTCTAGCACTCCCCTTTGTGCCTTTAATCGCATCACAATAGCCATCAGTACCGGAATGCTCTCCGGCAAGACAAAGCGTTGTCTGCAAGTCAGCCACAAATGGAAAAGCTGAGCCGATTAGCTGGGGAGGAGCACATCAGTGCTTGTGCGGTGGAACTGTTGGAGCTCCCGGCCTGGCAGCTCTCGAGGTAGAGGCCGTATAACCTGGAAACTGGGCTCCCCGGGGACGAAAAGGGGGTGGGAGCGGAAAATTGCCAGAGCACTAACTTCAAAGCCTTTCTCCCCTGCAGTGCGTGCACGGGGGGGTAGGGGGGCGAAACACGCTTGAATTCGCGCGGCGGTGACGGCAGGGAGCCGTCTGCAGCCCGCGCTCCTTAACGCCCGTCCCAGTTTGGCGAGCGCAGCCAGCGGGGGACTGGGAATAGGGTCGGGGTGTTCCCCCCCCTGCAGATTCCAGACACGGTGGAGCCACTCCAGGGAGCTCTTTACAAACCAGGTGAAGTTATTCGGCGTTGTGTGCTAATCGGGAGAGATCTCGCACTGGCAGGCCATTACATCTAATTGGTGCCCATTATCTCTTTCTTTCATACGCAATTAGATGACAATTAACTCGATAAATCCCACCGAAGCGGGGGCAGGGAGAAAGAGGAGAGATCTTTTGGTCTCGACTTGTTCCTTATGCAGACTTTACTACTTTTCTTTTACGGTTGTCTCTTAAGCTCCTAGGCCTCGACGTAGTGTTGTTTTCTAATGTGTTCAGTAGGGAGCTAATCGCGGCGGCTCTTTGGTATTCAGGTAGGTTAAGTGCTTTAATTCTTGTTGTAGTGCTTAGTTGTTCTGCCTGGGCAAATCCGAACAACTGCGGAGGTGTCACAAGTCCTCAGGCAACGTGGTGATGGCCTGCATGGGAATTCAAGTACTATTTTGTTTCGAGCTAACTTGTACTTAGCTTATCTAGGCGCTTTGTCCATTAGTTGCGCAAAGAACTGAGTGAGATTTCCCCGATAAATTGTTTTTAATGCAAAGCGCATGTTTGCTCCCCCAGTTGCTGAATACGAATACCTGGGCTTGCAGCGTGTGAGCCGGGAGGGAAGAGGGTGCAGCACTGCCGAGTGAGTCAGTAGCGTTTGTTATTGATGGTGTGTCAGCCCGCATTGTTCCCCTGGGCAAAGGAGCGACTGGGTGATGGCCCTGTTAGTGTTCACGGGTACTTCAAACAGAAAAGCCTCTATTCCAAAACAATCGATCTCGTTGATGCCTAATTGACTATCTAATAGCACCTATCAGGACATCAAAGGAGGCGCTGAATAACCTAGTTAGCATTTCCAAAGGGGAGCAGTGGAGGGGACAAACCGTGATCAATTGTCCCACCGGCCGCGGGCGGGGGGGAGCCGCCCCTGCAGCCCGCCGCGGGCAGCGGCTCCCGGGCACCCGGGAAGGGGCAGGGAGCCCAGCCCGGCCCTGCGACTGGCCACGGTCCTGGCTTTCTGTATGGTCCCGGGTGGGGCAGGGCGACATATTTTGTCTTGCCTGCGCTTCCAGCAATGTTAACCTCGTTCCCTGCAGAAAGTCGGCTTGCTTACCTCTGAAGGGCTACCACAGACTCCCTCCTACAAACCTGTTTGTGCAGATAAACATAGTGGGGTTTGGGTGGTTTTTTTCCCCCAAGGAGCGTGAGGTGGCATTATAGCTGTTCTTACTGCAACCTCTATCATCCCCACTTACCCAGTTTTGTCAAAACGACCTTGAAATATCTGTGCTTTTCAGAAAGATAAATGAGATCTGTCTGTGATGGAGCCAGTAACTCAGTAACCCAGTAGGTCCCAGGTCTGGTGACCTAGTATAGTACATCAGCTCTTAATCTATGATAAATGGTATGATAGTTTGCTCAGTATACTGTTTTTTCATGGACTACTTCTTACAAATATGGCTAGTAGAAGGAAAGTTTTCCCAATTATGCTAGAAATGATTTTTATTGAGAAGGATGATTATTCTATCTTCCAATTTGTGGCCATTTTTTTTTTCTTACACTGTCACACAAAAACAGGTGTGATGGTATGTTGAAGGACTTGGCACACCAACAGCATTCTTGGGGAGTACAAGTACTTCAGCTTTTGGTAAAGGGTGAGCTTCTAGTAACTGCTGCAGGAAATGTTGCAGCCTAGATAATGGGCTGAACCTTCCCCTCAACAATCCTTTCACACACGTGGAGCTGCTACAGTCCTACCTGTTCTCATGGGCTTATACTTCATGTGTGCGCACAAAGTCCCAAAAGAAATATTCCCATTGTGTACCAGTGAGAGAAATCTACCGTTTCCCCTGGAAGTCTTGTAGAATTCACATGAAAAGAGCATTCTGTCCTGATGACTTTAGCTGTAATTCTCACATCCTGGCATTAATCACTGCACTTAAATTTCAGGGTATCATACTGAGTTACAAGTGCACATAAGTTATAAGTTTTTTTGAACTAAGCATGTTTCTTACAGTTGTAAGGCTTACATGCAAATGCAGAACAATAAATATTTTGAAATACGATTTGGAGAAATGGGTCCACTATGTTCTGAATATAAACCATGTAAGAAAAATACATGTATTTTCGAAGACTCTACAGTATCCCCAAGTTCTGGGTACACAGAATTCTACATGAAAAGACATTAATTTCCCTAAAAACTTAGATTATTTTTTTAATCGTGATTATGCATCAGTTGAATGATGCAAAAGTTTCAAGTGATATGGAAGAATTGAATGGCAGTAAATTTGTGTCTCCTTTAAGCACCATATTTCTGCAAGGTGAGGGGAGGATTTAACTGCAGCTGCACAGCCTCTATCCATCCAGGGTCATCAAAGTTTTCAAGTTTCTCAAGCTGCCACCTCTTTGTGATGGGTGCTACAACAGCCACATAACACCCCCTACCCCTTCCCCATCTGTTCCAGGGTTTTGTGGTCCACATATGCAGCTATGTTCGGGGGGGGGGGGGGCGGGAATCATATGGTTGGGTATAAACATCTTATTCAGCAGGCAATTCAGATTGGATTCTAGTTAAAAAAAAAAAAAAAAAGGAAAAAGCAGTTTTCATTGACTTTCAGCAAACAGTGGGATGGGTCAGCTGCTTCCCTTCATCCTCAGTCAAATTACAGGGGAAATGGCAGCAGCTACTCAGGGGTACTAACAGTTTCCCTCTATAAGACACACAATGTATAAATGCAAATGTGCATGCTGGTCTTTTTGGGCGCAGCACTGAATGGGCATCTCGTGCCTGGTTTAATTTTGGCTGTAGGGATGAAGTGTCCTTCCCTAGATGGTAGTCCCTGGGTGTCACCATGTGCCCGAGTGGAGGGACTGCAGGGGACACAGGGTTGCCTGGCTTGGCATAGGTTTTATCTGCTGGCGAGCCAGTGGCGGGGCCCTCCGGGGGGAGCACACTGCTTGCTGAGCAGTTGTGTGCTCTGCTTAGGCGCTCCTGAATCCTGGTGATTTTCAGATACTACCTCCAAACTTGTCTTTGGCAAGGCAGTCAGGCTCTGTAGGTAGTACACAATGCATTAGAAGGAACAACTTGCTGTGCATGAATTTATATTTGGTGGAGCCTGAGTTTCTCTGCTTGGATTTGTCCACACATGGGGTTATTCAGAAATGGCTGCCCTGGAATAAGATGGAGATAGGGAGCACAGTGGTGCGTTTGCTCCAGAAAAAGAGGAACCGTACACAGGGGGCATAGTTCAGGAGTAGTTATTAAATCCAGAATTTATTAAAATTAATGTGCAGGCACTTAGCTCTTTTGGGGAGCAGAGAGTGACCTATCCGTGTTTGACTGAAACGTGTCTAGGAAATGCTATGGGGTTTAAACTCCCCCTGTAACAGTGGTTTTGGTTGGGCCAGTGGCGCTCACAGGTATGTGTTTCTGACCCAGGGAGGGAGTCTGGTCTCCAGCTCAGTGTTCAACTGCTTGGGCATTTGCACCGGCTTATGCATATCAGCCAAAATGACAGTCTTGTGCCAGCAGTAACTGAACCTCCGTTAGTGGCCGTGCCCAGCACCCCATAAGGAGCAGGCCTATCTCTCTATCAGGGCTGTGCCGAGGCAAGTACAGCCTCTCCCATCCCTGCCCTTAGGGGCTGATGTTGCAAGCAAAGCTCCAGGAAGAATCCAGCTCCTGGGCTCTGTGGGCTTGGTAAGGTGTTTGCATTGCTCTAGTGCCCGGGCTTTATCGCTCCCCTGGGGCCAAAGGGGGGGATAAGCCACCGTGGCCTTTGTGGGGGTGGGAGGGGTCGATAACGCGCTGTCCATTCCGGTGGCCAACGAGTTACGGGAGCATTTGAAACAATGAAAATGGGTAGCACGAATATAATTTTCTCCCCTGATCTTTCATTACTAATTAGGGAATTTTGAGGGGAGTTGGTTTGGTTAGGGTGTTCAACTTTTTTTTTTAGAGAAAGAAAACTCACATCTACTCTTACGTGTGGAAACCGAGATTATTGCTCTGTTCTTAGAAAGTAACCAGCTCCCGCCCCATTAGACCCAGGTTTATGGTGTCCATTCCTTTCAGTTATGCATCCTGGCAGAAACCCCGAGGAGTTTAGTGGAAACTGAGCTCCTGTCAGTGCATTTACCCAGTTACAAGGAGGGCGATCGCCTCCTCTGGTCTTTAGGAGCATCGAGGGTTAGAATGTGCGTTACCCAAGTATTGCTACTGCCAGCGGGGTTGTGGTCGGTGCGATCTTATTCACTGGGGTGGCTAAAAGCCGGGTGCAGTTGGACCCAAGAAGACCCCAGAGACGGCCTGAGCTGCCAGGATGCCCCTTTCTCCAGCCGGCCTTTCCCCAACCAAGCTTTGCTGGGAAGGTGTCTTGGTGTCCTCTCTGTATTGCAAGGGCATCGTCCTTCTCGCAAAGCGACATGTGGATTGGGGATGGTTTGAAGTTGATGAGGTGCGAGCTTCGCTGCTCACTTAGTGCTTTGACCACTAAACTCTTAGGGAGATCGGTTGCGTTTTCTGGCCAGACAGACGGCGCCAAGTTCAAGCTGAGAGAGCCCGCGGACCTGCTAACTCCACAGCCCAGCCGCGGTCCCCGGGGGTGAGTGCTCAGCCCTGGGGACAGGGAGTTCTTGATAGCGGCCCCCCACGGCTTTTCCCAGGGAGGCCGGTCTCCACGGCTCCCCCGAGGTGAAGTGCCCGACGGCGGGGCTGGCAGGCCCTGCACCTTATCCCTCATCCCTGCCCCGCGCCCCGACGGTGCGGGCCGGGCCGGGCAAGGCAGGGCAGTCTCGGGGCTGGTTTCGGGTACCTGCGCGATGCGGGACCCCGTGGCTGAAAAGGGAGCGGGTAAAACCGCTCTGTTATCGGCACCGCCGGCGTCTTTAAACGTCCCTTTGCGGGGCTGGGCCTGCCCGTGCCCTGCCCTCCGGGGGAGAGGGGCAGGTTTGCACTTCAAGGGGGTCTCCCCGGCCCCTCAGACACGCTGGAGCCAGGGGCTGTAGACATTTGGCAGACGTGTGAATTTTCCTCCTCGCTGGCAGCTGTTATCTCTGCTCGATTCCCACTTTGATGTGTGTTCACACTTGCAAAAGAGCGCGCCCGGGACTGGAGCGCCCATATAAGAGCGGACCGAGCCCATCGGTCCCCCAGCCACTCTCCGCCATGAACCAGGCCGAACTCCCTTTGGCAGAGACCAAGCCCCACGGGGTCAGGCCCCACATCTGCTGCGCCCCCCCTCCCCGCGCCCCCACCTCGCTCGGCAGTACCCCCCTCTTGGTCAGAGCCGAGCCCCGACGGGGGGGGCCACGGCCGAGCCAGCCCGTGGACAGCGAGCCCTGCGCGGCGGAGCGGGGCCAAGACAGTCCCCAGGAGCCCACTGACCCGTACCCGTCGGAGCCAGGTGGGTGAGGAGGGGACAGGGAGGGACAAAAGGGGAGCGGGTGGGGGGGACACTCGGGACCTCGACTCCCGTCGGTGCAACGGCTCGGCAGGACGAGGGGAGGCGGAGGCGCACCCCCAGCCGGGGGAAGAGACCTCACCGCCGCCCCTTCCCTCCTCTGCAGCCCCCGACGGCGGCTGGCTGAGTGCCGACGAGTCTTCGGGCTACGAGAGCGAGAGCGCGGGCGGGGAGCACGCAGCGGCGGCGGCGCCGGGCGGGACCCGCGGGCGGCAGCGGCGGGCGCGGACCGCCTTCACCTCGGAGCAGGTCTGCCGGCTGGAGAAGACCTTCCAGCGCCAGAAATACCTGGGGGCCTCGGAGCGGAGGAAGCTGGCGGCTGCCTTGCAGCTCTCGGAGATCCAGGTGGGTCCCGGAGGAAGCGGATCCTTCCCGCCGCCTTCGGGCGGGGGCAGCCATGCTCGGCGGTCTTGCGTCGGCCTTCCCTGCGCTGAGCAGACGTAGCGGTCTTCAGCTGGGTTTAGCAGGGCCGTGGGAAGGGCAGTGGGGCCCCTCGGGGATTAACGAGTTAACACTCGGGGAACGTGGGGGCACTTTCTACCAGGGAGGTATCGAAGTTCCTTATTTCTCACTAAGGTAAACTGCTTGTCCTTGATGCACAGCGATCTGCGTAGACCTTGCAAAGCTTATATACGGTCTTAAAGACTCCAAGTGATTAGCGATTTTGGATTGAACAGGGACACTCTTCCCCCTTTACATCCCCCCCAGATCCTCTGCCCTCGGTTAACTAGGATGAAAGCATCAGTCCAACTGTCAATTCCAGTGGAGCAAAATGGCAAAGGCAGCTGAGATACAGCTATTTAGACTCTGCACATTATTTTTTCAAAAGTCCCTGATTTGTCTCCTCCCCCCGCCCCGTTCTTTTTGTTGCTCAGATCAAGACCTGGTTTCAGAACCGGAGGATGAAGCTGAAGAGGCAGATACAGGACCACCAGCACAGCCTCGTGTCTCCCGTTCCACTCTACAGCTGCCCCCCGGGGACCCCACCCGCCCCGTTTCAGGATGGTCTCCACTACCCCTTTGCTCCACAGCACCAGAGACTCCTGCCTTTGACCCCGGTGCCTGCGGTGCAGTTCAGCTTCTCCTTTCCCAGATACGATGCATCGCAAAGCACCTACTGCTTTATGGCAAATGAGCCGCCGTACTACCATCAACACTTCCTTTCTCGTCCTTCTTTCCATCCAGCTATTCAGAAAAAAATGGACAAGCAATGCCACCCTGTATATGCATTATAGGGGGGAAAAAAAGGGGCAGGCAAAGGGGAGAAGTATTGTATGCTGTAATGTATTATTTTGTGCTCAGAATTTCTTGTCTGATTTGGAAGAGTATGTGTTTATTATATTAATTTAAATGTCAAAAAGAATATTTTATATTTGTACTAATTGATATTAAAATTTATTGGATGTGATGCCACTCTTAGTAATTTTTGGTTTGATAGGCTATTTTTTTTTTAAAATATCGGTAGTCCGTGGTAGCAGAAACTTGTTTTTGCCAAATTTCCCATCGTGTAGGGAAAAGTTACTAAGTTCAGTCTGAAATGGGCGTGTTAAGAAACTGGTTTTCATTGCACAACCCCAGTTTTCCATATATATATAAGAAAATAAAATCTGAACAGAGTTATATGTAGGAACAAAGGTTGCACTTGTGCAGTGTAAACAACCAAGGTCACCTGAACTCCGGTTTTGGGTAATGGGGAAGGATGTAGATGTTTTAATACACCTTATCTGACTTCCTTACACTCATGTGAAGATACATTTTGTGTTGTGTTGAGTGCGCTTGGGAGCCTGGACCTTAACAGTAGCATTGCACTGGGATTTTGGCTAAGCGTGTCCTCCAGGAAGAAGGATAAACTGTTGGTGAGTTTCTCTTCTGGAATATTAATCAATTAATTGCTTTGCATTTCCAGTCCCATCTTCCACCTGAAAGCATCAGCTGTGTTAATCACAAATGTTAATTAAGCCAGTGTGTCTTTAAACAGGCATTCAACTGTGCAAGCCTTCAGTATGAAATTTTGAAGTTTTACAATCACCAAAACAAATATTTTGTAAAAAAATTAAGAGCATAATTGTGTTCAGTTCATAGCTATATTGTCTAAATGGGATTTTAATCTGCAAATTTGGCCTTTGATTCACCACTAAATGCCCACAATAATTGCATATTTTTAACCTTTTTTTAGTAAATTGAACCCTTTAGAAGAAACATTTAAAGGA
The DNA here is from genome assembly GCF_030936135.1 of Gavia stellata. NCBI lineage: Eukaryota > Metazoa > Chordata > Aves > Gaviiformes > Gaviidae > Gavia > Gavia stellata. The sequence goes on along the minus strand of NC_082602.1, from coordinate 24,217,571 downwards.
CGTAGCTCAAGTTTTTATTTTAGCAATCCTGAAATTTGTTGGGTTTTTTAGTTCTTCCCAGAATTAGTTTCCACTCTCTCCTGAAAGATCTTGGTTAACACTTCTTATTTCTTGATCTTTTAGACTTTAATGAAGTTTCTTTAATTCACCTGGAAGGTCTTCTAAATGCATTAGAAATTAAGTTGATTGCTAAATTTTCTCCCTCCACCCTCCAATCCAGTGAGCCATCACGAGTTTCGATTCAATAGCCTAGGGGCTTCTCACTTGTGAAAGGATGGCATGGAAGGGGAAAAGGGAATTTTCTCCAATTACAACCAGATGCAGTCTCAATTCCAAGAGGACCCAGGCCGACATGTTGGAAGCAAACTTGCTGGTCTTTGAGGGAAGTGAAATGTTGAGTTACAGGCTGACTGTTCGTTAATAGTCATGCTGCATCTTCCCTGCATTGTATAGTCTTGTGTTCAAAGCGACTGAGAAACGCCCATGTTGTCCCTTCTGCTGCCTAGCTGCATCTCAGAGCAGTGCTGTCCTGCTGCGGCACTGAGAGGGTGTGTGGTGGTGGAAATTCCTTCAAGTGTCTCCCACCCTCCCCCCAGACAGGAGAGGTAGGGATGCTTGAGAGCAGGTTCAGAGACAACCTTGGTATGGCATGCTCAGGGATTTCTTTCTCACCAAAGATTATGATCAGACAGGAGATGAGACACAGGAGGCAGGAATTTGGATGGAAGTGTGTCCCCTCCTCTATCTCAATATTCCTGTTGTCTACCAAAGACCGATGTCAACTTTGCTCGCCTTAGCCCCACACCACAACTGTTTAACAGCAGGGGAGAGAGGGGAAGAAGGGAAAGCATGGCACAAGGCTGTTGTAGTCCCCCTTAGTCAACTTTTTTTTCTTATGAGCTATGGAAGGGAAGGGGAAGGGAGGGGTGTTTTGTTTAGTTTGTTGTTTCTTTTTTCTCTTGACAATTGCAAAGTAGTCTAACAGTCACCTGGCAAGCAGGTTAGGACGGTCAGGGGCAGGGAAGGAGGTGTAATCACCCCTGCTGCAGTTACTTTGTGCTGGTGCAAGACCTCTCATTTCTCATTATTCCTTAAAGGCTCAGCTTTGCCATTCTCCATAAAGCTTGCTTTGGGATTTTTAGGAACAGCCCCGAGTGTTCCTGATCACAAGCCTAACAGAATCCTGCAGTTTAAAATTAGTGAGGCTGCCCAGTTACAGCCAGAACTTTAAAAGTAAAAACCGAAACGTTTTCATTTTGAGTGTCCCAGGAGACCTGAACTTGTGAACACCACCAAAGTTTTCATTAGCGGATTTAAATTAAAAGTATGTTTGACAGTGGCATCAAAATACATGCTTGCCAATTAATTCCTTAGCCTCACCTCTCTTTAAATGCATAAATGGAATACCTACATCGACAAACAGGGGAGACCACTTTAGGAATGGTGCAGAAAATACATACAAAAGACAATACTGAACAACTTGTTCAGTTCTGTTCATAGGGCTGCCACCTTTGGTACCATTTTCATTTCAATGCATTTGCTGTAGTTTACAAGCTTTTCCTTAAAAATCCACACTCGAGTAGAACGGTCAAAGTTTTTAGCGCTTAGCTATTACATGATATAATTACTATGTGAATTGAAGTGTGAAGAGTACTCCCCTTTTTCAGTAGAGATCCCCACGTGATTATTTTCTGAAACATGATTGTTTTCTGAAAACAAACTTTCAGATAGGAAAATTTATATAGAAGTTTCAATACAGCATAGTGAAGACTGTAGGAAAAAGGGAAGGTTCAAGTCCTCCACTTCTACCCTCAGTATTGCTTCTCTAATACAGGAAAATTCTTTAAAGGAGAAAACAAAAACCACAAAATTTGATTTAAAAAAATAAAAATCAATCATCAATCTATTTAAGGTAACAAAATAAGTTAAATAATTATTCTTAGAGCTATTTGGCAGTTCTTAGTTAGATTACAGATAATCTTTGGCATTTTTAACAGGAAGGAAGATATGGCTGAAACCTCAGTTTTTTATGGTCATCAGTTACAGTCATTGCTGGAATTACAGAAGAGTAACAAGATAATCCTGGGCTGGGAGGCAACAGTAAAGCTGGACTTGGCAAAACTGACTGAAGAGACTGAGCTGGAACAGAAGGTAACAACAAGGCTGGGCTTGGCATAGCTGGGTGGAGGGAAACCGTAGAGGTAGAAGAGACATTGACGTCCATCCCATGAGAATAGCTGGAGGTAGCAATATCTGGGTAACAATGATAGGGCAAAAATAAGCCTGAGAAAAGAGCTTCCACCCTGGCATCTTGAGTCTGACGTTTAAACTTCATACGACGATTCTGAAACCAGGTTTTTATCTGAGGATAAGAAAAAAAGAGAGTAAAGAACTAACTCACTTCTCCGTTTTCCATATAGTAACACACCCTGAAGTCAGACTTACTATCCAAGTAACAGAATGTATTAACAGTTATAATATTTAGGGCTAATAACATTGATCTATATTCAGTGTAGAGTTATTGTCTAGGCATGCATGAGGAGGAATCAAGCTGTCACAATGCCATTATGCACAGGCAGCCAATTACTCAAGAGATCAGATTTGGACCAGGACTGTCACTCGACTGGTGCAGTGGGATTAAAAGAGCTGGGTAGGGGTAGTTCTGTTCAGAGAGAAATCCCGCAATACTACCAAGCATATACATAATTTTAAGGAAGAATTCGCCTGAAAATTGGAATTCCAGTGACTGTGCAAGCATTTTTACCTCCGATGAGGTTTCACCTTTTAAGTTTGTATTCACCGTTTTCCATTTCCGTATTGTCTCTGGTTGAACACAAAAGAGCAGAGCTGTGCCCGCTGGGGCAGGGATGTAAGCTTGCTTAGCTTGTTCTCTGCCAGAGGGGTAAGGCTGACAGGCGGCCTGACCGCCGCACCTGCAGGAGCTGTCACTGTCACTGTCACTGTGCCCGTCCCCCCGGTGATCGGGAGGTGCCCAGCCACGCAAAGCGGGGCGGAGGACGCCTCGCCTCTCCTCTCCCGCAGTTTTTAGGAGGGGTGCGAGGGCCGGGGCTGCGCGGGGCCCGCCTCCCCTCTCAGGCGGAGGGCAGAGGCGGGCCCGGGGCGCCCCGGCCGCGCTCACCTGGCTCTGGGAGAGGTTCAGCACGGCGGCCAGGCGCCGCTTCTCGCTGGCGCCGATGTAGCGCTGCTCGCGGAAGCTCCGCTCCAGCTCCTGCAGCTGCGCGGCCGAGAACTTGGTGCGGGGCCGCCCGGCCGTGGCGCCGCCGCCCGCCTCCGCTTCGTGCCCGGGGCTGCTGCTGTCCGCGGCCTCCCGGGGCGCGGCTGCGGGGACAGGACGGGGGCGTCGGGGGGGGGGGGACACCCTTCCCTCTGCCGGGCCGCGCCGGCGGTGACGTAGGCAGCGGCCGCACGTGCGGCTACTGTCTCCCGACAGTCTCACGTGCGGCGACCGTTAGCCTGACGGCCGCCGGCAACGTTCCCGCCGCGCGACCCGCCCGCGAGGAGAGGCGGGACTCACCGAGGTCCGCCGGGCCCTCCTGTCCGCCGGTGTCCCCGGGCGGGGAGCGGGGCCGGCGGGCAGCGGCGATGGGCTGGGCTCCGCCGCTGCTGCTCTGGGCCAGCCACTCTACCGAGAAGGGCCCCTTCTCCATCTCTCCCGACTCCGCCGTCGCTCCCCGCTCACTGAAGCCGCCCCGGCTTTGGGGGCAAACATTTAAAGCGCCTTCCGCGGCGTGGTTTGAAAAGGCCGCAAAGCATCAAATGAGGCCGAGAACAAAGGACCCCATTGAGAGGCGCTTTAATCTCCCCTTTCAGGTGATTGTTACATCCGCCTAATCTCTGAACGCGGTAGTTAGCAGAACTCAAGGCTACCTGACCTGGCGCCAAGTTCAGCTCTGAGTCGTCTCCTGACCACGTAGCTGCTGATAATTGCATCATGGCCGGTGCTTTTCATGCTGCCCAAGCTAGCCTCGACTCTTGAACCACGCCGTGATTTTAAATCCTTATCTCCTGGTATGAAGGACAAGGATTCAGAAGGGACTGGTAACAAAGGAGGACATAGAGAGGCCTCTTTTATGAGACTTAATCCCAAATTTGGAGCCCCTCTTGCCTGTTTGACGCAAGGTTTGGAAGAATCCTGTTGCCTTTCTACCAGCAAGGGAGAGTGACTCGAGATAGGAACAAGTAAGTAGTCCCCGAGCTTGCAAACACGTAAAAATTATGGAGAAACATTGATATTAGTATCTTCCCAATAAGCCTATGAGTAACACGCTGCTCATTATCAAGCCAGGCTGGGTAGATGTTGTTTGAACCAGGAGTTAGTTGGAAATGCGGGGTTAAATATTTTTCACTGCTGTCCATGAGGCAGAGTGCTGCAATTAGGACTCTCATCTTCCTCTGAAATGTGAGGTACAGTTGTTGACTTCAGTTTGCGTAGTATCAGAGATTTAAAGAAGTCTTTAGGTAGGGAAGGTTTGAAACTAGATCACGGCGGCTTTAGCATGGCAATTTGTTAGGTCATTTGCAGAAAGTAAGGTGAGAAGTTTTGAGTTCTCTAATAGGCAGTAGAATGAGATAATTCTTATGAATTCATTTAAGAATAAGATTAAGCAATGAGCAGTTATGTTTCAGGATATTGGACAGGATAAGAAACACTGAGAAAATGACTAGTTGGCTTGAATTTACCTGCTCATGTCTTAAAACATGATCTTCTTTCCCTGCACCCCAAGAAAGAAATGTGTGCGTTTCAAAGTCAACAGTTCTGATGTTCTTATAAAGTAGATCAAAGAAGAGTGTAAACTCTGTTCAGAAGCAATCTGTTCAAGGATGATTCAGATAAGGGTGAGAAAAGAACAGCTTTTACGGTCTGAAGTGGGCCTGGGATGGCACAGTCCTTATCCTCTGCAAACACAGGCTAACACATTTACAGGTTGTTTCGGTAAACAGTCACTGCTGCTTGAGTTTATACAGTCAGAGATAATGAACTAGCTTTCACGCAGAGCTGAACATGTCTGAGACAACATGTTAATTCTTAGACTTCAAAGAACTTCATGTCACCTTTTATGAACAGTGATGTTTTTGTAGTGAGATGGCAAAAGTCAGATAATGCTACCCTTCTAGCTCTTTTTCCTCTAGGTTTTCTATATTTTCTCAGGAATATTATTTTCTCCCATAAAACGTAATGGGATTTACGTACTCTTTTGTTAAGTGTGTCGAAGCATGACATAAGCAAGAAAATTTTAGACGATGACTTTGAATATTCTTCATGCATACATCTGCACTTATAAAATCTTTTGTTCTCCTTGTAATAATGAGGGGAAAAAAAAACCCCAAACCTCTTGAATATCCATCTGGGCAGTCTGTTTTGTTTTGGTTTTTTTTGTCAGCATGAAACTTCTGGGAGGTGACTATGTATGCTTCGAAGTAAAGAAATGACTTTGCATAGGTGACACTTACGTTTTACTGGAAAGCTTATCTGAATAGACTAACAGCGATGGCAGTTGCATTGTCTTCATGTGCTTCTAATTCCACCCACAGCAGTCTACAGCTTTTAAAAACAATGAAGATGCAAGTTAGAAGTTACAGCTTTTCTTTCTAATGAAAAATAAAACCCAACAAAAAAACACCCCAGAAAAACAACAGAGAAATCTGCAGATTCTTTTTCTGCATTTACCAGATTAAATCAATCTTAAAAAAAAACCCCAAAACATCGAAAAGACAACACACACACACAAAACCAACAACAACAACAACAAAAAAAACCAAAAACCAAACCCCAAATAACTAGGAAGGAGACTTGTTAAGTAGTCTGCTTTGACAACAATCAAGGGGTATAGTCTTGAACCCTTAGTGTAACGTTATGGAAAAATTACTGGGAAATAATTCAGTGTTCAGGATGATTTCTCTGAAATAGACCATTGCATATAGTTTTAGTTAGCTTGGTTCCTAGTCCTATAAACCTGAAAATTAGTCCTGGAAAGAATTAAGGTTGGTCTGGAAAAATGATAGTCATAGACAATTTCTGAAGTGAATCATTATAATATATTTAGTGTTATAGGTAACATCTAATCAGAAGGACCAGTAAGACATCATTCCTTTATTATATTATTGTTTATTTGTTAATTATTATTGTGCTTATTTTAATAGATGAACAAATGTTTTTAAGCAACAAAAGGATTGCCACTATGATGTCAGTTTTTAAATTTGTATTTTAGTGTTAATGAAACTTGTGGGTTTGTTTGTGTGGTTGGTTTTTGGTTTTTTTTGGGTTTGGTGGTTTTTTTTTTTAATCCTTCAAACATCTTTAAATCCTTCAATCAACCTTTTCGGAGAAAAGCCTTAATTTCAAAGGACACAGGAAGCTGATATAATATTTTTGTAGTAGAGCAGTCTTTCAGACTCATGCTATGGTTAGGCTGGTGAGGCTTCCTTCCTACTTTTTTCATGGGACTGAATCACCTGAGAAAGACTTTCTAGAATTTGTCTTTACAAATAGTAGTAGTTTGGCTTTGAAATTGTATTTAGGAGGCTAGGAGTAGGGATTTCCATATTGCCCAGCTCTTTTTGAAAATCAAGTATCTTTTTAAAGGGTGATGGTGGTGAATCTCCTTTGGTTTACCTACTGGTGATAAAAACTTCCATAGTTTTGTGTCAGAATTGCTCGGAGAATTTTTGCTGCTGAGGATATTTTTGCATTTAATACAGTCACTTTAAAACCAATGCTAGTAGTTTTAATTTATAATTGTAAACAACACAGTTAGACATACCATTAAGGACTTTTGCTGCTTCTTGGGTAAAATAAAATGTATTGGCAACAACATTTTTGCGTTGGTATAACTGTTAGCAGAAAACCATGTGCAGACATAAGATGAAAGTGGCTCTGGTGGCTGCCCATGTTTTAAATACTGGCCCATTTATTGTAAGAAGCAGATGACATAATGACTAAAATTCCCTGTGTTGGCATGTGACTGCACTATAAAAGATGTATAGTGTTCTCCTCTGTTAGAAACTCTATGTGTTCTTTTTTTCTGTTTGTTTTTTAAAGGCTTTTAGTATTATTTAACAAGACTGTTTTTCTATAAGATCTTTCTGTTATGTTTCCTTCAGTTGATATCTAAACTTTAGTGGTTTGGTGTTTTGGTGGTGTTTTGTTTTTGTTTTTGGGGTTTTTTTGGGGGGGAGGATCCTAATTCGTAACAAACTTTATTTTTGCCAGACCATTCGACTCTGCAATGTTAGAACAAAACTAAACAGGGAGCTCAACAAAACTAGAAGAGGGAGTGTCAGTGGCTGTAAAGGTGATAAACACAAGAAAACATATGCTTAAAGTGAATTATATTTTTAAAATGCTAATGTTCATGCGTTGAGTGTTATTGTGATGATTTACCTAAGATACAGAACATGGCTTGAGGCAAGGCCCCTATTCAAAGGACTTTGATGGAGTGATTGTAATGCCGTAAGTGACCATCACATGAGAGCAATTACAATTTAAAGGGTAATTGCCGCGTGTTTCTAGTTAGCAATTAACAATCGGCAGGTCCTGTAATGAAACATTTATCCCATTTTCCGTTCATTATTAGCACTTTCTATGAACACATAGAGTACAAAAAAGATAATGACCAAAACTTGGAATGTGAATAGTAAGCTAGCGAAGTGTAGCGGAGGTCTATCTGACTCACGTTTTACTGCTGCGATTTAATGATAACCTTTCTTGACCGAGATCTCAAGGAAAATGTTTGGTATTGCTTATAGCTGTTTTCTTTTGTCTATTTAAGTTGAAATAACTTTGCGGAGTGTCTCAGAGTAATTAATGTGGTTTTAATTATTGCATCAGTTGTGAATATAATTTCCTATAAAGCAACAATTATTCTCGTGGTGTTGGTTCTATTATGGAGAATACTAACGGGTAGAAGCTGTACTAGGATTTGTCAGTATGCTAGCAGTGAAAATATCTAAGCAATGAAAAATACTGGAGACAGGTTAATTCAATCATTTGAACAAATATTAAGGGCATTCATCAGATAAAAATGTTATGTAGCACATTCATTTCTGCCTCATACAAAGGACACGGCTAGCTAAACGAACGGCGTTGAGTAGAACTAACAGCTCTCTGCTGTTGAAGGGAGTTGTTTCACTCATTCTCCCTCCCTCTTTCTGGGCATGCTTTTCCCCCACATGTTCTGAGTGTAGGTAACCCTGCGATGTATCAGAGAGTCCACTTAGGTTTGTAAGCTAGCAGGAAACCAACAGGAAAAAAAGAAAAGCAAATGGCTTTTTAACGACTAGGAGAGCTAAACCCACTCACTGAAAAGTTGGATGAGCTCTATAACTTGCACAGAGGAATGCTTGGAGCATGGAAGGGAAGAGGAAGAAGCAGGATGATTCATTTTAGTAGTCAGTAGTTTTGTTGTTTTATATAAATAAATACTGGTGTCTTTACAGTCAGTGGGTCAATATACTTACTTTCTCCAGCTAGAGACTAAGGTAAGAACTGGAGTGATGTGCAGACACATATGTAACTCACTAGTAAATAAATAATGATTTTTTTTAATATGACTTTTACTTTCATGTCTTCCTCTTTGCCAGCTTTTCTAGACATTCTGATTAGATTAGTTTGACCCTGTAGTATGTCCTCCGCTCCTTGCTCCAGTATGTCGACTTGAATGTTACTTGCTTGCACTGGTGCAAGGCCTTTTGTGATGGTGCTGAATTACATCACTTAGTAGCACTCTGCAGTACTCAAAGCAGAATCTGTTAATGAGCTAAAAGCATGCACTTCCATTTGTGAAGTACCATACATCTGTGATTCAGCAATAGTTCAGTAACAGCTTAATTTTAATAGTGCATTGTGCTCCAATAAAGGGGTAGTCTATTACTGCTTTCAGGCTCCCTCTGACAGTGGGTAATGCTTTTTCTTTAAAGGATGTCATATGGTAATGGAAAAAATACTTTCAATGCAAAACAGTACTTTTTAGAATTAAAATTCAAATAGTGCTTGATCTTAATTTAACCCCCTTGACACATCATAAGATACACAAAAAATAAGAAAAAATGCAAGGATATTTGTTTAAAAAATCAGAACAAATAAGTTTTTTGATATGTCCTTAACCTTTCTTCATTGTAAGATTTTTCCTTTTTCTTTCTGTTTTTCCTTCTTCACTTGATCTACAGCTTCCCATATCTACAGCTGATAAGGGTTTGATCCTGCAAAATGGAGGAGTCGTCCTATGGGGGGGAAAAAAAGTAATAATATATAGGACTGAGAGGATTGAATTCAGACTGCCTTGTAACATGTGTTTTTATGGAGTAAAATTAAGACTGTATGAGTGATTCTGGTATGTTTTAACTTTTCAGCTCCTAGTAGATTGCTCAGTATTTTCAAAGATTTATTTTTCTTAAAAAACCCTCCATAATGTGGATACGTATCAAAGCTCACTGTCAAAAATGGTAAAAGATGCGTTTTGCTGACAGGAATAAGCATTGTAATCCCAAGTTCTGAAGGTGGTTGTGTTATAAAAACAGATGTCTTGCAGGAACGGGAGAACAGAAAAAAACTAACGGCCCAAAAGTCTTTCCTCCCTAGCTCTTGTCTCCCCATGTGCTTCATAAACATCCAGCCCTTTCTTCCCTTCACCTCTGCTTTTGTAAATCCAAGCTCCTTGGGTTGACAGGCCGTATCTGCTGCCGGTCCCGCCACCTCGTACTCGCCGGCTTCGTTCTTCGCGTGTTGAGGGGGAAGCGCCAGCAGGGGGAGCGCCGAGAGCGCGGGCGAGGCGGGCGCCGGTCGGGGCGCAGCCGCGGAGCTGTGCTGCCCGGCGGGCCGCAGCAGAGGGGAAGGTTTTGGAGAACGCGGAACCTCAGCAGGTCCTCTCTGGGGTCTTTGTGAAATCTCGTTGGTTTGACTCGGCGTTTTCGGGGGAATACACCTGGGACTTGTCAGAAGTTGGAACAATTTTAATGAGGAAAAGAACAGATACGCACCTAATGCTGCGTGTCTAGTCCAAGTATGGAAAGTTGGAAGAATTAGCGCTCGTTAGTTAAATTGCTGTAGCGTTTCTTTGATATAGTAAAAAAACAGATTAGTACCAAACTGAGCTGTTTTAGGTTGGGTATTGAGTCAGGCTTTTTTTTCCCCCTCCTCTCCTATGCACACATGCACAGTGTGTAAATTATCATTAAACTGCAGTTCTTCAGTGAAAAAAAAGTTAATAAAGAAAAATATTTGAAGTTGTTTGGGCTTTTCTAAACCTAAGAATTTTCCTCGCTCTGGATGTCTTTGGTAAGAGTTAACCGAGGGTCAGAAAACTAGCTGGAATTGGTGCAAGGTAAGCAGGAGGAGGAGGTGGAAGGTATGAGGGACTGTTCCTCTTCAGTGTCAGTGAGCTGTTTAATCTGCTCAACTCTTCATATAGAACTGCACCTTTCTTGTTCACATGTAGTAATGAAACTGACCTCTTATAATTTAAAAAAAAAAAAAAAGTTCTGTGTAGATGCTGGAACATGAATTTGAAGACTTAGCTTTAGTTTCGGTCAAAAGTGAATCTAAATGTTCACGGTACAGTATGTTGCTGCTAACTGTGTCAGGTTTTGTAGCAAAATACTGTATTTGGATGTACAGACCATGATTCCTTATCGCTTTCACACTGTCACTTATGCTAGAACTGACAGGTAGTGTTACAGATGAATTAAATTTACACATGTCAGTGAGTTTTTGAAAAAGGCAGAGGTGAACATAGGTCCTTCTAGATAAGTCCTGGCTCATTTCTCTGGGGAAATCTGTCACAGGTATTTGTGTGTTAGAGAAAGTGAGTACAGAGAAAATGTAAACACTCTCTCTTTCCTCAAACTGCGATTCCAAGGATGTTCCTAAGGGTCCTTCCAACTTAAGCAACTTCTGCTTCTCTTCCTACTTATGGGAACTGCAGGATACTGGTCATGTAATATATGTTGTTACCAAATATGAGGGCATGATTTCTGAAAAAAGACATTTCTCCCTGTGTCTTGTAAGACTATTGCATGTAGTGATAATGAAAAACTTTGCAATGAAGTTAATTTAGCCTAACTTCTGAGATGGCTTTTGTTGGATTGTTTTTTATATATTAAAATGTTTCAGATGTAATTGAAACTCACAATGTTTATCAGTATCTCCCAATATGTAAACTAATGAAGAGATTATTAAAATAATTTTTTGTAAGTGTCAAAATACACTAAATGGCTGAAGGCTAGATTTTTCTACCAGCTCAAAACTTGACAGGATTAATTGAGACTTCTAACTCTGTCAGATCCCAAAGACTTCTTTCAAAGTTGTGTTATAAGCACCATTGAATTTCTCTTGCAGTGATTCTTCTTCAGAACATCTAGTTTCTGCTTCCAGTTGATTTGTCTGAACTATTTGTGTTCCTTAGAGAACTGTTCCACAACTGTAAGTGACCTTACCTAATAGCTTACAGTGCTGTTGCACTTACCTTTTCAGCTTCTGGTTGCACACTCCTGCTCCTTAACTTTTGCTAGGACTGACACTTTTTGGATTCCTCTGTTAGAGGAGGGCTTATTCATGTGTACATGTATAACCCACTATCATAACAGAAAACTGTGGGTTTGTGTTGGTTTTCTTTTCTTTTTTTTTTTTTTTTTAACTGCTGCTTTACTAACATTGCTAAGTTAAAGTCACATATGGAAAGGTTTGAAAACTGCCATATGCAGTGCAAATTCAGGAAGAGGCTATCAGGGCAGGAAGAAGGGGATTGAGATGTCACCCCTTCTATTCTTCTCAGTGCTTTTAAGTTGTAAGTGATTACAGAATGCAAGACCATAACAAATAGGAAATTTTAGTTGGCCGGAAATTTTTAAAAGTGTAGGCATTGTAATTTAGATTAAGCTAATTTCTTTTCCTGCGTCTCCCAGTGCTGTGCTCTTTATTTGGAGACTGTGGATTAGTTTCATAATATTCACTGCATTAATATACAACAAATGAATTTTTTTTTAGTATCCTTTTTTTTAGGTAAATGTATTTGTTCTTGGGGGTGCCTTAGAGCATTTAAAAAAAATCCCAGAAATATTCAGAAATTACCTGAATTTTTCTTATGTGTGTTTACCAGATGTTACTACAGATAACATGCTACATTACAGAGTTATTCTACTTATTAATATTACAGATTTAGTACTGATGAAATAGTCTTCTGTTTGGGGAATATTTTAAAGGCTGTTCTGCATTATGAAATTTTTTTTTTCAATTTGAAAAATTATTCTAAGAAGCTTGAAATGAAATTATTATTCTAAGTGGCTCATGATTTAACCTTTATAGTTTTCTGTGCTGTGTGTTTGGTTTCATCACCTCTGTCACATACTTATTGCCAGTCCAAAACTGGATGGCTTAAGTGTTTTTTACATGTAGAATTGATAAACAGCATATACTTCTGTATGTACAGCAGTATGCGCCTTCTCTTTTGGCTATGGAGATTTGTGTGGGGAGATGAATGGACAATGCGGTTAAAATTGGAAGAGAACTTTGTGTGTTTCAGACAAACACACCTTCACATGGCTGCTGCTTTGCTGAAACTGGAGACGGGTAGTATAGGACTCCTATATAACATTCCTGCTCTGAAGGGCAGTATATGTAACCAGGATTTCTAGATGATGTATCTGACCTTACTGAGTGATTTCTCCTGATATGTGGGATGTGCACGTGTTTACACTGTTTATTGAGCTGATAATTTTAATAATTTATTTTAATAATTTTATTCCTATTTATAAATAGTTTCCAATTTTAAATTGTTCCCAGCTGTAAAGTCATTCGCTTGTACATCTGACTTGAGAATTGAGACCTCCAGTGTTTTAAATTAGCTTGAAGTGAAGTATCACATATAAGTACAAGCTGATATTGTCAATTTGTGCATAAAATATATACCAATTATTTAGCTCAAAATCAGTACAACGTAGAGTCTTGAAACAAATCTTGGTTCAGATGAGATACAATGGCAAAACTTTTCCAAAAGGGAAAATCTGCTTCCATTTCCTGTTACAGAATAGAGAGGAGCAATTCTGCAGCATGTGGACGGTGACATGGTTACACTCCAGTCACTGTAATGCAAAACATTGGTGTTTGTTGTAATGCAACCAAAGCTTGTTTTTTAGTAATCTTTGTTTTCTTATAGAATGATAATGTTCTACTTATGTTTCTGCTGATAGAAAGGAAAAGACCCTATTTCTGGGGAGAAAAAGGGATCATGAAATTACTTTAAAACCCTAAGCTAGTGAATTTTACTATATTTCTTCTTGTATTAGAGGTAGATTTGCAGTGCTTTAGAACAATAAATAATGAAAAGTCCTTTCCAACTTGGTGCTTCCCTCTTTGCACAACTGGTGTGTCAGTGTTCATCGCTGTCTTGATTCATACCTGACTTCACTTGTATTTTATTTTAGTAATGGATATTTTGTACTTTCATCTGCAGATAGAGGTAAGTTCGCACTTCCCCTCTCCTGCATCCTGTTTTTTTCACATTTCCCAACAGTTATATGAGAAATGACAAACAGAATGAACAGTAGGAGTGTATTATTTGTGCAAGGGCATTTTGTTAAAGCTTTCACTGCCCATTTAACTCAGGCAGTGGTACAAACTGCAATACAGTTGTTGAACAGTAAAATCCTTTAATACTGATTTTCTTCATATTGCAATGTTTTTTGCAGTTTTCCAGCCCTTCCTTTTACTCCACTGAGTATTTACCATTCAATAACATGGCATGTACCTCTGTATGTTATTTTCATCATACTGTTTTGTCAGTTCATCTTAACCAATGTTTTCAGGAGGTGAAAAGGACATTTTTTGCATGTTCTGCCTTTCTATCTAAGCCTTACAGAATGGGATCCTCCTATCCTTACCTCCTAGGTTTACTGGTCCCACTTAAAAGAATTATTTTTTATTAGTTTGGATCTTACACTGTGTCACAAAGAAAAAGGGTGAAGGTCTCTCCACCTGTGCTTTAACCATGTCTTTTACTGTCCTTTCAGTCTTGTTCTGAAGGAACAAGGTATTTAAGGAAGGGTATTTAAGGAAGGTATTTAAACATAGGGTTGTAGTTTGTGTTTGAGAGATTAAGCACAAACTGGATAGAGGTGGAAAAGCCTGTAGATAATCTGTGCTTCACTATCCCATCATTGTCCCATCCCTTCTCCAGATTTGCTAGCTCTGCTCCCAGTATCTGTCCTGAGTTTTATCATTTGTATGTCCTGTTGTTTCATCACTTTATATATGCTTACAAAGACTGGTGTCTTGGAGTTAATTAAAAAAATATGGACTTTGAGAACATTTAGAGGCATGTTATGGTTTGTAAGGTTTTGACTTTAGTCACGAAAGATGGGATCAGTAACCAGTGTAGTTAAGAGTGAGAACTAGATTCTCTCTCCTCAAAGGATTTTAAAAACATTAAAAAAAAAACCCAAACCAAAAAATATAAAAAAAAAAATCATTGAGGTGCTTGTTTATCAGTTCATATAAACCCTCTCTGCTGAGTTTCTGTAAATGAGCTGAAATGATTCCTGTAACATAGTGAGTGAATTGTAAACATTGTGTTTCTTGTTTGATTTTAGGTGGCTTATCTGATTGTTCTAACTTTCTTTTTATAAAAACCACTAATTTTAAAATAAAAGAAAAAAAGATACCAGATACTAAAGTTCTCTTATTATTGACATTCATGTTGTTCAGTCTTGCTACTTGCCTTGCTACTACCATGTTTGATATGTTTGATCTTCAGCCTGGTATTTTTATTGATTTCACTCCAAACTCAAACACTTTGTTTCTTCTCTTTTTGGTAATAGCGGAGGTGACGTTATTTTTCCTATTAGCTTTTAATTTAAACTGTGTGCTCTGTGTATTGGGGGGGGGGGGGGGGGGGAGGGAAGAATCAGTTGTAGTTTTGTTGCATAGGGTTCTGGGAATTGTTAAAGGCTAAGTTGTATTAAAGGTAAATTAAACACTTTTCTGATACAATTGTATTTTTTTAGTTTTATACTAATGTGAAATCTCTGTGGAATTTGAGAAACTGTAAGTTATATGGGGGTCTGTCTCTTGTTTGTTTATATTTTTCTTTGGTATGCCATTTCCCCACATTTATGTGCAGTAATTCTGGAGGTTCATCTTGATTTTAATGACAGTTACTAGATTTAGTATTTTTTTATATGCAAAACCCCCTTCATTTGTCTCTCAAGTGAATTAAGTAACGCATTGTTTATGTACTTCCATCCCCTTTACAACAAGCTTTGATATGAAATCAATGAATAAAGATACAGTTGTAGATGCAATTTTTAATTGTCTTTTAATTTAAGAAAAAAAATGACACGTAAATAGAATAGTCCTCTGACACTATTATGTTACAGATAAATGAAACGGTAACTTCTAAAATATTCATTTAGGCTTGAATAGTATAACATAACAATAGCCACTGAGTAAAATGACTTGTAATGCACCTTTCTATGGTGCATTACACCATTACACCTTTCTATGTGCTTTTTCTAAGCACATAGCTTTACAAGACTTGTTAGAATTTAGGGTAATGCAAACTTTTGATCTGTGACTGAAACGTTAGATTTTTATTTGACATGCAGTATGTGCAGTTACGTTGTTTCATAATAGTAATATTTTTTTCCCCAGAATTGCTGTGATACATTGCTATTTAGAGTAAATAAAAGTAATTGGACAGAAACATAAAAAATGTGTTTAATGACAGTTTTTCTACAGAATGAAAAAAAGCCAAGAGAACTTCTACACTTCCGCTCCCAAGATACCTGTGGGTGAAAGAAGAAAAAAAATTAGCATGTTTATTATTTGATCTACTATTAACTGTCTGATTTTTACAAGAGAAGAATTTGTAATTCCACACATGCAGGCATCATGTAAAAGGTACTTGGGATCTTAAAGGATCAAGTCCTAAGTATAAATAGTAAATTGAAGACAGCCCACTTGCGTAAAATTTGCATGACTGGCCTTACACACCTGAGTCAGCACTAACTGAATTCAGTGAAGACTGACTCCCAGCCACTGTGAGATAGGTCCAGAGAGTTGTATTTTTGCAGTTTGTGTGACAGTATTCCCATTATTTTCAATTTTCAGTTCCTTATAGGAATAAGGACTACAAAAGTAGCTTCTTTAGGAATGCATCTATTTTAGATGGAACATTAAACCAAGTGATGTATTAAATACTGTAGTTGGATAAATGCTTAAAATATTATTATTGCGATAAATCAGGTTTTCAGCGTGAAACCAACATTCAAGCATTATATCAGAGTAAATAATGCCAGTATCTTTTTATTCAGTTTCTGATGGTTGAGTGAGAGTTTCATAAATCCACTTTTCATTTCTTCATACATCTGTTTTCTCTATACATTTCTACAGTCACCTTGGCAATGCTGTTTGAAACGAATGGTGAAGTACCTCAGTCGCCCCATTTTCCCATGCCCTATGCCTCTTTAGATCAAATTCTCAAAGAAGTATATGCATAGGAAAAAGGAACAACGAGCCAGATCAAGATCAACTCCACTTGTGGCAAGAGTAAACCTGGAATATAAATGTATAGATTAAGGAGAATAAAAATAAATTATATTCTTTACACAGTGCTTTTTCTTTTGAACTATAAGGCTGTTAAAAAATAGTGCAGGCTAGAACAGAGGTTAAAGTATGAGACAACCAACATTAATGCCTAGGATTCAGCAGAGACTTAACAGTATTCAGCATGTTAAAAATTCCTCAGTGCAATAGTATTTTTTGAAATACATGAAAGAAAATGTAGAGTTCTTAGAAAAAATGAAGAGTCATCTCTGTAGAACTGAGCTGAAGATTAATTACAAGTCAGTAACCATATAATGTTTTCAGTATATTGCACTACTGCACAATATTTGAGGCTTTTTTATTTAAGAGCTGTAAAAATACCTATTTGAATTACCCAGCAAATGCACGAGAGAGAGAGAAAAAAGTTTATAAATTACAAAATACTGTAAAATCAAGTCTACAAGCAACAATGAGTCTTACCTGGTTAGCTGTCTGATGCTTGAACTGCAATACTTCGTTTTCATGTGAATTTATGCTTGGCTCAAGACCTTGAAGAAGTATGAACAATACAGTGTAACTGTTTTCATAAGTGATAATCGGTTTGCCCCTTGCCAAGGTCTTTGCTGCACCTGCAGTTTGGGTGCACAAAAAGCGTTGCTTTGTAAAACTGCTGAAAACATGGAAAGTATCATTCATATGTTGGGGGAGGTAGAAATGGGAGTGCAATAGACAACAGGACTGATAGGAATAATTAAAGTGATGGCTTGAAATGTGTGCTGAGAATGAGAATTTATCGTCTGTGTTTTCTTCCACATACGTCAATGGTGTTTAGAAAATGTACATCTGTGAGAGGACTTCTTGTTCTCAAAGCCTGTGCTGTGTTTTCTGTCTAACCCCCCCTTTCCCCAGCACACTTTTTTGAGAATCTCTATCAATGTCCTTCACTGCAAGCATGACTTTACTGGGGAGATATCAAGGTCTGTGTACAAGGCTTTCCTCTGCTTATCCAGGAACCAGTGAGGCTCCCCGCTGGATGCCAAGGCTGGGAAATATCTTTCACCATATTTAATCCTATTTGCTAACAAATTCTTTAACCACTTGCTTTCAAGTTGCTGTCTTTCTTTTAGGACCTTTATTACACTATAACACTTGATCTCCTATGTAAAGATAATCTATTTTATATATTA
Source organism: Gavia stellata (assembly GCF_030936135.1). NCBI lineage: Eukaryota > Metazoa > Chordata > Aves > Gaviiformes > Gaviidae > Gavia > Gavia stellata. Next base: position 24,199,829 of record NC_082602.1, on the reverse strand, counting down.
GAAGTTTGGAATGATCAGCTAAAATTGTTTGGAATTGGTTCAAATTAATTCAGAGAACTTCAGTGTCACAAGTAGCCACCATACTAATTGTCACATGCTGTTGTTTGTTCATAAGTTTGGACACTCCTGAAATTCATTAAGTGTGCTCTTTCAGTGTCAGAAGATTTGTCAATGTTTCCTTAATTTTCTAATTTTCATTTTGTAACCTCAGGTTCAGTTTGTTCCTTCCTGTCACAACAAACAGTAATTGCATTCTGGTTTGTGTACAGTGCCTTGAAATATAAAGACTTCTGGTTTTAGTTTAGGGTGAATCTTTCCTTAGGTTTTTACAAAAGATACAATTGATTCTTTCAGTTTTTATTCAGACAGGTTCTGTGCTTCTGGCCTGAAGCAATCCTAGTTGTGTCCTGAAGCAAGTATTGTATGTTTTGTGATTTATAATATGCAATGCTTACTTCAGCTCTGCTGGGCTTTCTGTCTTCAATCAGAGACATGTCACCTAGAAAGAGAAAACCTATCCTGCACAAAAAAAAAAGAGACTGTTCAGAGCTGTGCTGAACAGCTTCTCATATAAGAGACATGCTAGAGGAATTGTCAGTTTTGATTTTGGTATGTGTTCTTCTGATAAATAGCGAGAGAGAGAAAGAGGGGTTTTTTTTTACCTAGGGCATTAAACACTAAATTGCTGGATTAGCAGCTGGAATATAGGCACTGTTTATGCTTTAGTCTTGAGTCCTAGATAGGCCATGTAACGCAGGGTGAAAGCATCACCAAACTCAGGAATGTTGTGTTTTGACATTAGATGGTGTGTAAAGTTTTGGTTAAGGGCTATATCCACAGAAGACCTTAATGAAATCTGGAGTGGGGTCTGAGGCTTCCATCTTTATGAGCAGGAGCAGCTATTCAGATAAGTGTTCTCACTGAGAATAATAAGATTGCTTACTTGTGTGTGAAGGAGCAGTTTCTTGATTTTTGTGGTTTATAATTGGTATTACTTATTCGTAGATTAGGAAAATACCTGGTACAGCTGATTTGTAATTTATCAGTCTCTCTTAGGAACACAATCAAAGCTGGTTTTGATTTGGATTGCAGAATTAAATCTTTATTAAATTATGTGTTTTATTCAGAAATATAAATAGAGCAGGCAAATTTGAAATTTTAGAAAAAAATAATGAAATTAACACACTAGTCAATCTTTTGCCTTTGATGTTGAATACAAAGAGGTGATCTGATCCCTTTTAACCTCGAGGCATGATTTCTAAAATGTACTTTATTAGGCATTCCTCTGAAAGCCACATAAAGTTGGTAACTAGTGTAAAATAAATAGCCTGAAATTTTAATGCATACAAGAATTGATGTCTCCAATATTTTATGTGTTGTGTGTGTAATTTGGTATCATAAATGTTTATATTTAACAACCTTTTCCTATAAAAAGATCTATGCAAACTTCGCTTCAGACATACGTGTAGACCTGTGGATCACGGCTGTTAGCTGCTGTTTAAAAAAAAACAAAAAAGAAAAGGAATAGTCAAATGAATTATGTAACACTGATGTATCTTAGAGGATATTTATTGTTTCAACCCCCTCTGAACAGTTAGAATTAGTGGGACTAGAAATCCCAACTATCTTGTAATATATTTTAAAAAGGGCACATTATAGTGCTTGTGAAGCTCTGGAACATGTTTTTCATCAGCTTATACCAGAGCTCTCTCTTAGCTAGTGTCTTAAGCAGTGTGAAAGGGCCTTTTCATTTCATTTTTGGGCAGGGGGGTGTGTGTGTATGAAAGTGTGGTTTTGCATGTAAGTGTGTTTTTTGCAAGGATTTATTTATGGGCCTCAAGTTGTTTTTTGTTTCGGGAATTTGTTTTTTGATTATAACACATACAGCTTTGTATAGAATTTTCATTTTTCAATGTTTCTGGCTTTGTGAGAAATTTAGAATACACTAGACTATTTCAGTTGGAAGGGACCTACAGCGATCATCTAGTCCAAGTCCCTGATCAATTCAGGGTTGACCAATTTAAAGCATGTAACTTGTGGGAGAGAGGTTGAAGCGTGTTGGAAAAAGCCTCACTTAAAACACCACATGAGTGCTTCCCCTAAGAATATAGAAAGTTCAGAGTTGGGTATTGCTGAATTTACTTTTTTTCCAATCAGAATTTTTATGTTGATTAAGACTGCCTGCAGAGGTATAGAGCTATTTGGCTTTAAGTTGCTGCTTATAGCCCCCTAAAATAAGGAAGTACTATATTATTATGACCGTTCATAACTTCTAATGTGAATATTTGGAGGTACAATGCCTTGTTAAAGCTGAGGGCTGGCACAAATTTCTACTTGCCACATAAACTCTCAGTGGAACATGCAAGTGAGGGCAGAAGAAAGTGTCTGATGAAAATTTCTTTCATGCTGATTTTTAAGTAAAATCGTAGGATACATGGCACTAAGCAGGCAGAAGACATCTTGCAGAGATTTGCTTTTACCCTGAGCAACTAATAGGTTAGGAAGAGTTCTATATTCCAAGACAGCGGATTACTAGAACATTTGGCTCATGCATTCTATGTATGTGAGTTCTGTCCTGTCAATATCCAGCTCTCCTACAAAGCCCAAATATTTGAACCTTGACTGGGAAGGATAAATCAAAGTTTCTTTAAAAAACAAACAAATGCCAAACCAACAAAAACCACAAACCCACCACCACCCTTCCCCCCCAAGCCCCACCCCTGCAAAACCACCCCTCTAGCCGCACAAAAACCCATCAGCTGACTATTTATTATTAAGATATTATTTACTAACTTAATGTCCTCAAATAGACAGGATCATGAGAATGTTAATATTATCTTTTGAATAGCCTAGTGCTGTAAATAGCTGCAAAGGTGGAAAAGCAGTGGTCCCTTGGTTAGTATGTGAACTTTGCTTTTTTTGTTACATTTTGCAATGAATGGCATTGGATGGCATTACATGTGGGGCAATGCTGGTTATTTCAAATGTTTGGCAGACTCATTTCTGTATTCTTACACAACTCCAAAGGTGGGTGATTGTAGGATGGAGAGTACTCTCATTAAAGTCAGTGATCAACCTTCCTTTAGCTTCAGCATGTGCATGTCGGGCAAACATGTCCAAACTTCTTCCTACACTGACTGAACAATAGCCTGGTTAAATCCATGCACTTTTTCCATTCAAACCTCAGTAATTCTGAATGGTGTATCTTATGCTATATTTTAAGAGGAGCTAACAATTAATTTTAATTACTGGAACTGATGTTTTAAAAGAACGCTTGGTGTTCTTATGGTTATGGAATATAAGAGACACATATATATTTATTTGTCAAGGCTAATGAATCTGAAAGCAAACATCCCAGTGTTCTTGGTGTTACTAATTTATTGATCATTGCCTTGGGGAAAGGGGAGAGTTTGGTATTTTTAAACTGATATTTAAAAATCTAATGGCCTAAGTAAAGAACATTCTTAATTGTATGTAGCTGCCAATCTTTGAACATTTTGTTTGAACAGCCCCTTTCTAATGTTAAAAGCTATTCTAGATTTCTCATCTAAAAAAACCACTTGTAACCTGTCCTTCAATTAATGATTGTTACAGAGTAGATGCAGCCAGAAGGGAAAGCTAACTGGGCTGTAACACACAGATGTGACAGAAAGTACTAGATTTATCTTCCATCAGCCATATGATTTATAATGCTTGAATTGTAGCTTTGAAACAAAATATGTTGGAATGCAATTCATTGGACCTGTATGGCAGCTTGGAAAAGTATGATTAGAGTGGCGGCATAGTTTTTAGAAGTTGAAGATGTAGTAGCAGTTTGAGTGGTTAGCTCAAGTTACTATTTACAATCAAACTAAGCCCAAATATTTAGAATAGTGTTTCTCAAAAAACTTTGGATATGACAGGGCTGGGCCTTTTCTAATGAATTTCTTATACACTTTAAATATAGAAATGGTATTTGTTAGACCATCTACCATAGCACCTGAATTAAAACTGGAATGTTCATTCATAATTGCACATCCTGTATAAAGTCCAAAAGGAGGAAGATCAGAAATGAAAACCTGGTTTATGTGAGTTACTCTTTATATTCTAAATACGGACTGAAGATAAATGTTAACTGGAATGGGATCTGCCAGCCTATGGTGGTGGCTTTCACAATTGAACATACACACACACACACTCTCTCATATGTATGGTTTCTTCTTTCCTTTATCTTAAGTTCCATACTTCTTTTTAAAGTTTCTTTTCTTGGACCAGCAGACCTTTTCTGATTAGCAACATGATGATCACAGGTACAATTTCAGACAGTTGACATATAAGGATGTTTAGTATCCATGATGAATTTGACATTCTTGGTAAAAGTATGGTTGGTGCATGTATGTTTGCATAGGTATATATGTGTGATTTCATTTGGTTTCTGTCTTCAACTATGCTAAGCAGCTACAAATGAGTATAATTAAAATGCACATTCTGAAGATAGCTTTGAAAACGTTCTGAAGAATTGTTGTTGCTATATTCCAAAAGTGCTTTGGGTTACAGTGGCCTAAGTTGGGATTTTTTTTTTTAGGACTAATGTATAAGCACTTTGTGATGTAGGCATGTGATGATTTATTTTTCTTGCTCTAAGAAATATTTTGATTTCTATTTTCACTTTTTTCTGTGAGTGCCTAAGAGAGAAACATTTCTTCTTAAACATTAAGTGTAGTTTTAATGTTTCTTAATACGTTGCCCTATGGAAGGTAAAATATCTGACATCAGGTACAGCAACGTTATTTAGAAGCAGGTTGTGGCCTTTTTGCCTTCCTCTTTCTGACTGTATAAAACAGGAGGTGCTTTTTTTGCTTTCAAGGTCTTTCGTACGCAATCAGTACCTGTATCAGTCTTCTTTCATTCACTGCTGAGAAGCTGATTTGTGCCTCTGATTAACCAAGGATGACAACGTGTATTGTAACTTTTTCAAACAAGAATCTTTGGCTTTCTACTCTACAGCATGGCTTTGCTTACACATCTACAAAGCTTTTTTGATTAGCTTTCTAGAAATCTGTTAAAATCCACTTTTTGCCATGGTACCTACAAGAACTTTCTTGATAGCTAGGTTGCTATGGGGCTGATCGTATTGCTCATCATGCTGACTAATTTGTCAGCACTAATTTGTAAGACTAATTGTCTCATCGTTTTCACCTACTCCCTGTCTTCTAGTTTGTACTTAGCTGTATGGAGCAAGAATTACATTTTTTCATTCTGTAATGTGCTTAATAGAAAGCAGTCAGGGTCTTTCTCTCTAATGATGAAGTCCTTTCAGTGAAACTGCAGACCTACATTGCCCTGTGTGTTTCACCAAACACAAATCAACACACAGCCTCTTAACAGATGGCCGGGGGAGCTGCCAAGGGCTTGGCAGACAAAACTTCTGAGTTTAAATTATGACCCAGTCAGGTTATAAGTTTTTGATTTATTCTGTAACATGATGTACTTACCTGGACAAACACATAATTAAGTTACTATTATTTGTAATATTTGATGAAAACATTATAATGGAAAGCATAATTAAAAAGTACTGAAGATGTAAATGATATTTATATGTAACGTTAGGCTGCTTTGGAAGTTTCATATAGTAATGTTCTGCCCAGGTTGAGTCTTTTTAGTGAATGTAAATTATTTCACTATTCAGTGCCTAAAGTCTTAGATGTTTAGCTAAAAGAAGGACCTGTGCAAGTTTATTTCAGGAAAATATGCTGAGTGCATAAAAGCAGGTGGTGAGTGATCCTTGCAAAAAAATGTTCATTTGCATAAAATGCATTTATATAAGCATTATATAAGCGAAAGAGAATGAGCATTCTTGTTTGCAAACGCCAAGTTCTAATTGTGTAACGAGATGCATTATTCTATTATACTTTTTTTTTTTTGAATTAAATTGCCTTAAAATGAAGATCCATGAACTGTGCCCAGGTAGTTGAATCACAAATATAAAAAATATGCTACTGACATGAATGGTAGTGGTCAAAGATGTTGAAAAGAAAGCTTGCATATTTTGTGTCTGAAAGAATGAATTTGGCAAGGATCTTAACTACTGAAAGAATGCAAGATACAGTAGTTGGCCTTCAAAACTGTTTTTCTGGGCCAAGTAGGGTGAGCGAAGTTGATTGTATGCAAACTGCAGGAAACAGCTTGTGAAACTAAACTGGACTAAATTCATATTCAGAGATCTGATTCAGTGTTCGCTGAAGTCAGTGAAAGATTCCCAGCGAAAACACTGGACTTCAGAGAAGCCTCAAAATCTCTGTTATTTTTTTCCATTTTGTCTGAATAATATATGAAGTGTCAGTATTTTACAAATCAAAACTGAAGCCCCACTTAACCATACAGATTCATTAGAAATTCAGCACAACAAATAGAATTATTTGGTTTTTTTAAACCAAGGTTTTCCATCTGATTATTTTTAAGTTCCACTTGATATGTATTAACCAATAGAAGCATTTTTTGAACCTACCCAAAGAAAAGTTTTTCTGGCCCTCAATTGCCTCCTGCTGCTCTTTTTAAGGAGGAAAGGCTCTCATTCTTTTAAATATTTTATTTGGGATCAAGTTTTTTTTTCCCTGCATGTGTGGCTTTTACATTTTTTTTTTTTCCTAAAAACTGCTAACTCATGCTTAGCTGTGTGTTTGTATGAGTGATCTACTGGTAGAACTTGAACAGACACAGTTGTACTTTTCACTTATGTGGTACAGAGCTGTCTTAAACTGCAGATTGCTCTGGGCTACCAGGGTACAAGTCCAACTTTCTTAAAGGGAAAATAAAACCAATTGGTTTCAATTTTGCACATTAGGGCAGGCTAATTTGAACTGTTACTAAAGTGTTGATGCTGGCCACTCTCTCCCTCGTAAGTGGTATCTCTGAACTAAAATGTGGTGCTCCATTATTTGTGTATTAAGTGATCCATCCGAAGTATATGATAAAGGTTGCAAGATGCTTTTGCATGCAGCTATCTTCCCCAGTGTATCAGTGAGGAAACAGGCAAAACAACCCAGTAGCTGACAATTCCCTTGTGTCCTCAGTAGGACAAACAACGTGTTCCACAGTTCCCTGGAAAAGATTGTTGAGCTTGTAATATTATGACTGAGGGGATAAGCTGCCCCAAGCCTCTGTTTGTCTACCAAATATGTACAGTGGAATGAACACTCTATAAAATGGCTTTGCATTACCAGCTTCTCGTATCTGAACTATGTCTTCCTTTATGACCTGAGTGGATCACTCAAATTAATTCAGCAATGTAGATATACTCTTACATAATTTTCATTTTCAGTCCCTGCAGACACATTGACTTCAAAGAAAAAAAAGTCTTGTTTAAAGTTGAGCATTGATAGAAGTATTTGAACCATTGGCACCTTGTATTTCATTAGAAAGGAGCATGTGTGAAGTTTTAATTCTTCTTCTCAATATGTCTTTGTTTGCAGGTCATTTTGCTGTCTTCATTCATTGTGTTGCATTAGTACACTTACTGAAGTATTAATGAATTCAGTATAATACTGGGGAATCCAGCATGTTCAAAGTTAAACCTCACTATTCATGTTTGTGGAAATCTAGAGGAAGATATTGGTGGAAGCAAATCCTTAACTGGGTCAGTTAAGTCTTTCTAAAGATTCAGTTTCCTGCAATCAGCTGAGACAGTCTTAACAGTTCACTGCTGCCTCTCTGCTTTCTCTCTGAATCCCAGCCACATGCTCCTGCTGCTTATTCTGTGCTGGCTCTGGCTTTTGGTGTACCTCTCCATAACTCAGCTCAACTCACTAGTTAATTTCCAATGAAAGATTAATTCCACAAAAAAGTAGCTTTCAGCCAGATTATCAAGGTGTAGGGAAAAAGAAGGGGAAATAAGGAGTCCCTGTTTTACTAAATGCAAGATTGGCTGGCCTGACTGCAGAACCACACCTTCACATTTTAGATAGCCAGAATAAGTAATTTTTCTGTGTCTTTTTCCAGGACGGTGTAACTGGTAACTGTCCACAAACCCCACAGGCTGGGTTTTGTCTCCATTCCAATTGGAAATGGAGTAGGTAATGTATGCTAAAGAGCATAGTGAAATTAAAACCTTTGCTATTATTTTATTTCTCTATTGTTATTGTGGCTTTGTGTTAGTCTATCAGCTGAAGGCCTTTTGTTAATATAAAACATTAGCAAGTGTGGATCACCTTCATTGTAATTTGTTTGGCTGAACTCTTATTACAGGTAATGCAATAGTTCCATATAAATTACACATTATTATTGTCATTGGATAAAATTTTTAAAAAAGAGTGCATTTCAGATGTGTGCGGAAAAAATACCTACATGTTAATAAAATGTAAGGGTTTCTTTCACTTGTAAATATGTGGATTGGCTCACAAGATTTCTAGTAGTTCAAGCATTTTCCTGAGTGATTAGGAAATGGTGATAGTGCATCTGAACAATCTGTTAGCCTCAAATGCAAAGTAATGCACCTCCTATAGACCAGATCCTCAGCTGGTGTAAATGAATGAAGATTTGTGGGCTGAAATTATGTTGATTCACAGCAGCAAACCCCAAAATTTTTGTGCTGTACATTGAACAAAAGTTCATGTTTTAGTATTTGGGAGCTTGTTCAAACTTGAATGATGTGCGTTAATAAAAGGGATTTCTGAACATATAGTACTGTTGTTACATCTAGTCCTTAGTTTAAGTCTGAATCTCTTGATTTTGTCAACAGCTAAGCTGCCTGTGTCCAAAAGCATCACACCCCCCAAATTAAAAGAAATTACATATTTATACTTAGAAGAATAGTCTTATTTCAGTAGAATTACTAATGTGAGTAATATGAGGAATAGAACACTTTTTCATGGATATGATCTGAAAAGTAAAATTTTAAGGCTTATATAATTAATTTATATCTTAATGTTTGACATTGTGACTAACAGATTTTTCTTTTTTTTTTTAATCTGTTATACAGCCACAGGGGCAAATACTTTTGATCAGGTTCAAACAAATCCTCTTCAATTTTAATTACTCAGAAATAGAAATGGAAAAATACAGCAGCTTGCCCTACAATGTTGTCACTAAAGGCATACAACATTCTCAGCAATCTCACTAACACGAAGCATCCTGTGTTTTTCTGTGTCCTTTGAAGTATCAATATTACCCTTAGAAATATAACAGACAGACAAATTCAAACAGTGGCCTTGACAAAAGATGGAAACTTCATTTAGCATTGGTACAAGTTACTGATATCAAACAAGCTGGGAAAGAAATTAGCGAGGAGACAGAATTATCTTCTTACCCTGCCAGAGGGAGTAACAGCAAAATTAACCTTGAAAACTGTTTGGAGAGCATTCTTGTGAAAACAGTGTGACACAATGTTAAAGTTATGGATATGAAGAGGTCAACAGTTCTTAACTGATTATGGGCAGTTACATTTTATTTACTGTGTTTTTAAAGTAGTGTTACAGCAGACCTATTTGTGCTAAGATTTCTGAGTGCAAATACAGTATCTTCTCATCTTCTGCAGCCTCATTGAAGGATTTGTTAAATTATTGTATTGTTCACCCCTCTTCTTAAAAGCGAATTTTCATTCAGGTATCTAATTTGAGCATGTCAAAAATCCTAGTCAGACATAAAATTCTTGCTTCTGCTTCAGACTCAGTTTCAGATAGTCTGCAAGATTAAATAATTAAGTGGAGTAAGAATAAAATTCACACTTGTTTGATATATTTGAGGATCTTTTTTCTACTTGTAGCAACCTGCTGAAAAAATATTAACCATGCATTTCAAATGCTATGGTTAGAATTTATATTTCAGGACATGAGATTTTATTAATATAATGTTTAGCTCAGTAGGGCATACTAACTTAAATGTGTTTGCTGTAGACTGCTTGCTAATATTTGGTGGTTGTGATAAACAGTCTTCTAGTCTATTTTTTATGAACAACTTTATTTTTTTTAATTAGTGTGTCCTAGGGCATAAATTTGGTGCCTTCATTATATGATTTCATATCTTAGTTTAAATATGGATATGGAATAATTGATACATAGTGTTATGGCATATTTGTTATACTAAAACCAAAACAAGCCATGAAGCATTGTATTTCTGCTTTCTAAATAGAGAATTTTAACAAGTACTAGCTAAATTTGAAGCAAACTTGGCCATTTAAATAGCCTTTACTAGGAAAAAATATGCTTATCATATGTTGGTTATCTCACAGTAACTAACGCATAATATTCTTAAATAGATTTGGTTATCTGTAGTTTCCCTAAAGTTTAGTGGTCTGAGGTAAATTATTGAGGTAAACATTAGGGTGAAATCAGTTTGCTAATTTATGTGAAGAATGGAAATAACCGTGTCTGTGTTAAAGGTTAATGTGTCAGCCAGCTTATGACAAAAGTACATAAATTTCCACCTTCATGGTAAGAAGTACACGTATAGACATACCTGGAGACGAGATAACACAGACTACTTCGAGCTGTGAAGAAAGTAATAATTTTCCCCTAAGGTTTCTGTCTCTAGAGACAATGAATGTTTTGAAAGTACTTACTTTGAAAGTTACTTTCTATAGCAGAAAAAGAAATGGAGTACTTGCCCAGCTTAGCAGCAGCTTTTTTTCTCTTAAGTATTGATGAAGAACAGAAAACCCTTCAATGAGAGGTGTTTGGTTTTGCCAGTTTAACCTCCGGAACAACACAACCTGTTTTGGACTGAAAATTCAGAAGAACATTTCAAACTCATGGAACAGCATCCTTCAGGTGTGGTTCTTTGAGACTGCTGAACCAATGTAACAATTCTCCACTATTGAAATGTAAAGTCTGTTCTTCTGTATTTAGAAATATATCTGCTATTTGCTTTCTTTTGTATTTCAGTTTATTTTTTTGGGGGACAGCTCACCACCAAAGTTTGGTATAGAACACGAAATTCCAGAATCATTGCTAACAGCTAAATAAAAACATGAATTCAATCACACACTTCATTAAAAATGTAAAGAAAAATAGCATTAAATTTTCAGCCTTTCTCACCATAAAGAGTTTTTCCACCATAAAGAGTTTTTCCATTACAAATTGAGTATGTCTACACTGCATATAGGTTCTTTGAGCATGTTATTAATCAATAACATAACTGTAAATGTAGCTGACAGCAAGATCCTACAAGGTTGCAATCTGTAACCCAATTAGAGGTAAACATTTTCAGGGCCTACAAGAAACCTATTAATAAACAACCAAGGCCAAGGTACTAAGAAGTTGCTAGTGATTTTGAATATCTCCTCTGCAGCTGCTCCGGAGGTCACATTTTTGAATCAGTCTTAATGCAGTATTTTCTTAATGAGATCTGATTTTTAGGAGTATGAAACTTGGCACACATGTAAGTGAGGCACTTATATTTCTAATAACTTATGAGAATCTTAACCCAGAAGCTCACTCACTCCTCAACTCTGTAGGAGCTACTTTGGCCCTGTAGCAGATATTTAGCAGAATGACTAAGGGTCATGTTTTGTGTGATTGTGTTTATTCTGTGACTGTTTCAGAGCCATTTAAACATTGTGTTCAGCTTATTAGCATATATTGTGCGTAGAAAAAGTTCAAATATATTTTATTTTATTCTGGAACTATTCTCTTCTTAATAGTCAACATTTGTTTAATTTAAAGTTATTAAAAATATTAAGTGTTTATAGGCTTGCAGAAGCCATATAAAGAAACTGCACTATTGTATTGCACTAAAACATGTTCTTTCTGTAGATCTGTGATTTAACCAGTTGTTCATAGTTGGTTTCTTCTCTTTGGGGAGAGCCTTTAAAGAAAATAATACTTAATGAATTACAGCGTGATATTTTTCTCTGCTGAGAGATGGATATTTTTCTCTGCATGGCAGATGGAACCCGCTTTGAAGATTGAAGTCTGAAAACTCCTATCTGGCAATTTGATGATGGTGGACAGTTTTGCCATTCTGATGAAAAATAAATTTCTCCTGGTGCATTCCAGCACTTAGTGAAACAAAGACATCATAATAAAGAGTGTGCAAGTAGAAAGAGAGAAAAGGACAACATAAAGAACAAGTGAAAATGACTGGATCTTATATTTAGCCGTGGGAATGTTAGATAAGCTAGAAGTTACTTTATATCGCCATGAAGGGGACTGAGACATGAAGTTAAAAAAGGAGAATTATCATTAATAACTGCATGAGAATAAATGTATTTTGGAAGGATTTTAACTTTCCTGAAGCTTTTAGACATGTATGCTGTCCCTTTGTATCAGTGTGATAACTGCAGTGGCATGAGGCCCGAAATCCACTTACTTAGGTTTTCAAGATTTAGTCTTGGCTTGCTGAAGGATTAGAGAAAATGATATTCCCATTTAAATGTTTGTTTCACTTTTAATGACCATAATATGATGATTTGCCCTTTTGACAAGACAGAAAGCTGGCTTCATACTTGTGTAAATTTGATCACATTATACAGGTTATGTGAAAGAAAGTTGTTATATACTAAGGACAGATAAAAATGGATGGACATCAGGAAAAAGTTACGGCTCTATTGAAGTAAAAAATGTATTTTTCTGATAGATGTAATTAGGCCAGGATTTCGCTACAGATGTCCACATGGATTTGTTCAGGTCTGTTTTTAATGTCTTTCATGCTCCTGAACCTAAGGGTCTCCTGGCACTTCTGTAGTTATACGGACGGACAGTTTTTTCTTTTGCTTTGAGGGATTCCCATGAGTAGTATAGGGTAATGGCTTATCTGTCCCAAAAGATTCATCCAGTGCAGGATTGCACAGTGGTCTATTCTTCTATCATTAGTTGAATTGTGACAGACTTCTTTCCCTTCATAGCAGAGTTGTGAGCTCCTAAAACAGAGAAACAAAACAAGCAAACTGTTTCAGTTTGTGAACAAACATAATCCATGTCTGGCAGTGTCTCTGACTGAGAATATCTCTAAGCAGCCTCTGTACCGTCTGCACCAACTTTTTTTTGAGAGAGACTGATAAACAGCAAAAAGAAAAATATTTCCTTTTTGTGCAGTAAGCATTCACTGTTTAGAAGTTGTTTCAAATCTTAACTCTTTATGCCAAGTTCTGAAGTATGTTGGGTGATCTGTGTGTGTCATAAGCATATCAGAAAAATGCCTAACACTATTTTGACTAAACAATTAAGGCAGAATGAGTATTAAAAATGTTTTCTTGAATAGAAGATTTTTTTTTTCAGTCAGTTTTCCTGTGCAGGGTTTAAAGACCTTTCAATATTTTATTTCTTCCTTACTTTTTTTACCTAAGTTTTCACTGAATTTACTTTGAAAAGGTTTATTAACAGAAAATCAAATTAATTTTTCAGTATATACATATCTTTAAAATTACTTCAATAAAAATAAGGATTTGAAGCATGTCAAAATGTGTATAAACCAGAGCTTTGATAACACTGACATTTTTTTGTGCTGAGAAGCTTTCCCTTTCTGCAGAAAGGACTTTTTAGATGGAAAACATTCTCGTAAGGAATCTATTAATAATCTCAAAAGCCATTTATGTTTTGCCCTTGCTCCCAAACTGTTGCAAAACACTTCTCAAATCGGACTCAGCAATACACAGGTGAAATGGAGGACTACATAAAAACGATCAGAGTTACTGTCTAAAAATTACTCTTTGAATGGGAATATCAACATTTTCATTTTCCGATTTGTAGCCAGAAAATGCATCTTATCAGACAATGTAGTGAAAAGATCTATATCTTCTTTTTAGAATGAACTCTCTCTGAAGATGTTAAGCCTTAGGAAAGAAAAACCTCTGAGGATTATTCTGCTTTTTCTCCCTGAGTTAAGATCTGGCTTAATTCTGTTTTGATTCCCTCTCCTCTGTTATAATTACACTAGGTGCTCTGAAGGTGCTCTGAAACTTATTAAGTATGATTTTGTTTTGATGCAAAACATTGCAAATGATCTGGAATTCATGGAACTGCCCAGGGAGGTGGTAGAGTCACCCTCCCTGGAGGTATTCAAGGAGCGTGTGGATGTGGCATTGTGGGATGTAGCTTGATGGACATGGGGCTGTGTGGTGTTGGGTGGGTTGTGGCTTGTTATTGTTGTTGTGTGGTGTGGGTTTTGTGGTTTTTTTTTTTTTGGTGGGTTTTTTTGGTGTTGTGTTTTTTTTTTTTGCTGGTGTGGTGTTTTTTTTGGTTTTTTTTTTTTTTTTTTTTTTTTTCAGGTTGGACTCGATGATCTTACAGGTCTTTTCCAGCCGTACTGATTCTGTGATTCTGTGAACTCAAGGTGACAAGAAGCCTTAGAAGGTTTAATATGAGGTGATCACTTAACAGGTTATTAAGTTTTACCCAGTCACCTCTGCTGTTAAGCCTAGTAATTTTGTTTTACTATAGTTTGTCTTTCAAAAGATGACTTAATACAGCCTGCAACATCAAAAGATGGGACCCTTATTTTTCTTGGTAATTCCCTCCCTCCCCACCTTGCCCCAATTAATCACCTAAGATCTTGATTTGCATTTCTCTTTTTTTTCAGCTTCTCATTATTGGTTCTTGTTAGGCTATTCCTTAGGAATTAGATAATTCTCTATTATCTAATATTTTCTGCACATAGAGATACTTTGTATTGCTCTGTGACAACTGAAGCCCAAACAACTCCTCTGCAGCTGAGTTAGAGCAAAACATAAGATGTGCATTCCAGTTGATCACTGATAGCTGCAAAGTTAGAAATGCAAACCAGTATCAGTATTTAGTTCCAAACTTTTCAGTATAAAATGTTTTTTTCTCTTTTCACAGTATATTGCTTTTCATTGAAAGCACAAGGATTTCAGTATTTAATCCTATTCAAATAATTAAAGTTCCATTGTCTATTTCTGGCAATTGTCTTATGTAACGTATTTGATAATAAAAATTAACTGATGAATTCAGAAAAGTTAAGGAATTAATTCTGAATATTCATTTTTTTAAACTACTGCCCAAGAGAGTGAAATGGACAATTATGGAAGGTGATAATGTACAGTCATGATTTGCTCTTTTTAAATAGTTATCTAGATGGGAAATTATTGAAATATAGATTGAGTATTCTCTGAGTGCCTTGGTATTGATTTTTATTTGGGTCTTAACCTGGTTTCCAGTATTGAGAAGGAACGTTTGTATGTAGTTAAATACAAAGGTAGCTATTTCATCGTTCAGTTGAGTGTTCTAAGACTAGACCAATTTTGATCCTACCAGTTCATTTTATAATTTTTTTTTTCAGATGCAGTCTGCCAGAGGATGTTGCTGAATGAAATAATTAAGACCTGCTGTTTTCAGCCCTGTTTTATTTAGATGTACAGCCATCCGAATTTTAAGAGAAAACTGCCTTATGGATGTTACTGGAACTAGCAGCCGTCCAGAATTTCTCATTTCACCTCTCATCAAGAAGGAGTAGATCAGAGAAAATTAAAAAAAAAAAGGTAAGCAGGAAAAAAAAAAAAGCTTTTGGGTAATCTGGCTCTGAGGGATAAAGGCAAAGAAGTGATCAGTATTTCAAAGAGTATTTACAAGGGAGTGCTTTTCTCTTGTATCCCTCATGGGCATTGTAAGAAAGGAAGAGGCTGCTCTGCTGAACGTATCTCAACTGTTCATTTTCTTGCTTTTTTGCTTTTGCCAGGAATCAGACTTTAGGATCTTTTCTACACCAAAATTCAGCATAGTCCTTCAGTTTTGTTACTGCCCAATAGTGTCAGACTGTACAAAGGAAATAGTTTAGTCATCCTATTTCAGGATGGATTTGCATTAACGTTGGAGCAGCCTGCCCAGAGTACTTGGGTAGTCTCTGTCCTTGGAGGTTTTCGATACCTAAATGGATAAAGTCCCACGGAATTTCATCTTATCTCAAAGCTGATCCTGCTTTGAGCAGGAAGCTGCACCTAGAGACCTCACCTAGAGACCTTACATCTGTTCCAGCTGAAAGCTGATCTTTGTGAGAGTGGTGTTAGTTGATCCATTTTATATGATAGGGCTGTAACACTGAGCTATATCTGTAGGAGAAAAGGGGTGCATCTTGAGATTGTTCCACCACAATGATCACACCTGAATTAGCCTAATAATTTTCAACAGACCAGTGAGAACTTGTAAGGGTTTGAAGGAGAGTGAATTGTGAATTGACCTAGAGATGATCACTGCAGAGCTGATGTTTTTGGTGGGCTAGTTGAATAGCTGATTGCTGCATGTCCTGAACTTTGTAGCTGAACAGTCAAATGGCATCTGTAATGTTGCCAGCTCAAAACTTTTTCATTTTGCTAAATGTAATACTTGGGGGGAAAAAGCAAAGGTGACTTGCCCTGTCTTTTATTTCTGAGCACATTACTTTCAAACTGGAACAGAAGTAACATCATTTAATCCTTTCTCTTTTTGCAATTGTTATGTACAAGTTTGCTGAAAAAAAAAATCAGATTTATAACAAAACCTAAATATTTCCATATACCTTGTGTTACTACTTTTTTAATATATGAAGATAAATAGTCAGCTGTGATAAGGTAAAATTTTTATCATGATTGTGTTTTTAATTCATTTTTATCAGAGGTTATAAAGACTGTATTTATAGTGGGTATGTCATTGCTGAATTTTACAATCTCATAGTTGGTTATTTTATCATTTTTGGCATATTGTCTTTATAGGGGCTTAGTTATAATAGAATTGCCTTTATTACAGCAAATAATGAACCAGTTTAATAAGATTATACTATTTTGAAACTTGACATTTAGCTCAGTCTTGCTTTTTCAATTAATCACAATATGGTAATCTTTTTCAGCGAAGTTTCTTCAATTATCAATAGAATGAAATAATTTTACACGCTGCTGAAGTCTGCTATTGAGAAATTAAAACTGTAAGTCTCAGATAATTTCCCAGTTGCAGTAAAGATTAGGAGTAGGGTGGGCTAAATACTGGCCTAATACTCCCCACTTACCTTCTAGTTGTTCTTCTACCAAATGATGCCCCAGTTCTATCTTCCAGTGGACCTGTTCTGTTATCATTGACATGTCCTTAATTCAAGAATGATTGATGTAGTCCAAAACATTGATGAAAGGGAAATGGAATGAAAAGTGAGAATACGGTATGGAAATATTTTTTACTTTTGAGGGGAGAAAAAATGCATTTTCTAAGTTTGAGGAAGACTGCAATTTAGTGGCAAACTAAGCCGGTATGATTTCTGTGGACTAGCCTGGCTTCTCCAAGTGCCTTGATTAAACATTATTCCTGCTCCTTTACTATGTTAGTTCCAACGTGGCTTGTTTGACTTGTGTGGTGTTTTTTTTTTTTTTTTTTTTTTTCACAGAATCACAGAATCACAGAATCACTACGGTTGGAAAAGACCTGTAAGATCATCAAGTCCAACCTGGGGGGAAAAAAAAAAAAAAAAAAAAAGGAAAAAAAAAAAGCCAACCACCACACAACAACAACAAGCCACAACACACCAAAAACCAACCCACCCAACACCACAGAGCACCATGTCCATCAAGCTACATGCCACAATGCCACATCCACACGCTCCTTGAATACCTCCAGGGAGGGTGACTCTACCACCTCCCTGGGCAGCCTATTCCAATGTTTCCTTTTCATTTAAGCACTCTAACCCAGTAAAGTATGTCAGTGACAAGGAAAAATGGGTGTCTTTTAATCATGACAGTACACTGGTTGGACAAGCACTGGAACTCAGGCATAGGAGGGAGCAAGACTGTATAGATGGCTTGAACGTGGAGCTAAATCTTGTCAATAAGCATGATTTGGAGGCACAGTTTGAGGATAAAGTTACACTTCATGACTGATGTATCTAACATCTTGCTCTTGTGAGAATAGATAAATTCTTCAACTGTTCCTAGTTGCATGATCCCACCTTTTCCCTTACACCAGCTCTAGCACTTAACTGATTGTGTGATGAATTGATTCAAGTTTTTAAATTGTAGACAAGCTATTCACTCTCCTTTCTTTGTCAAGTTAGTTTTCTTCTGGTTCAACAAGTTGAATTGACTCAATGCAGGGTATGATGTGTGGGAGAGCCAGAAAAAGTGGAATGTGAAAGAAGAAGAAAGAACAGTGTATGTAGTCAAAAGCAGGAGGAACAAGATCCCCCCCTTTTGGTAGTGACAAACTAGTGGATCAATTCGAGACTTAAGATCTAACTTATGCTGTTATTTTTCACAACAACCCAACAGTTGTTTTCATAAAAATATAATTCTTAGGTATTATCTTTATTTTGTTTCAAAGTTAAACACTGAATGTTCCTTTTTCTCGGACCAGTTCTGGGTAACATGCTGATTTGAAAGCACCTGTCTGATTTCCTTTGCTAGCTCTAGCAAGTTACAGGATTTGACAACAAGAATTCTCAGTATAAGCATGATTTCCACTTTCTATCCTTGCTTTGATTGCTGACACTAGCAGATGGCTTCTTAAAAAGATAATTCAAAATGCATTCTTTTCTATCACTTGAAGACATATCTTGCTTTAGATGTGATGTTTAACTCAGTGGCTCACGAAATAGTGTAACTTAGAATTGCTCGTGGTCCATCAACTTAAGTTACTTTGACAATGATCCGGTGAATGCAAAAAGTCATAGATGTGCTCAACAGCATAATATGTGTATTTAATTAACAATGCCAAAATCTCTCTGATTTCGGAAGCAGCATTTTCTTCCCGTTTACTTAAGTGGTTGGCAATATGTATATTGAATCTCTGACTGTAATATGGTAGACTGTATATTTATTAATAGTATCTAAATCTGAAGAGATTCCAGGAAGAATGGAAAACCACAGTACAGAATACAATGTCTGATTTGCATTTTCTTCTTTTGAATTTGCATAGTTAAATATTATCAGAGGTGCTTTTGCCTGATTGTATTGTTACAATGAGATTTATCTAGGACCAAAAAACTGAAAATCTAAGAATGAAGCTGTCTGGGATTTTGGAGCTGATTAGAATTAAGTGAGCTAGAACTGAGGTTGCTTCTATATGTGACAATAGGATTACCTTTGTGCTAAATTTTCAGGGTTTATTTTGTACAGAGAATTAAGTCCAAACTCAGAATTAAATGTACGTGTTTTTTTTAACATTGAGAACTGGAAAATACAGGAAGACATTTGGTATTTGGAAATATTCAAACAGACTATTCATCAGCTCATAATGATAGTCAAAGTGCTTATTATACAAGTTTCTGCTAGAATAAAGGACCCAAGCGTTATTAAAGAATGTCAACATTCCACAGGCTGTGTGCTTAACATATATAGGCTAAATACTCTGCTAAATCAATGTTCATGGACACAGGTTCTTCAAGAAAGTGCGTATATAATCTGTTCTGTGGCCTTGTTATTCAGGTCCCCGTATCACAGACTTTGAAGCAGATCATGTAGAGTTTGGTCAGCTGAGCTGAAGAAAGACTTGCAGAAAGGTTTTTCTGTGACAGAGCTAGGGAAAATACCAAGGAGAGATGCCAAAACGAGTATAAAGGCATGCCCTAGAGGCCTGTAGCACACTTGGAGAAACATAAAGATCAACCTGTGAAGAAGAAGTTAATAGAGCTCACTGTGACTGAACCATCAGCGTTTGGTCTGTGACCCAGGCACCTATGATAAACTATGGTGAAAGTCTGAACTGTCCCATGGTAGAATTGGGTGGGAAGGCTCTCCATGTGCAGTTCAGTTAACAATTGAAACCAAATTTGAATATGGTTGATGTGACTATGTCAAGTTGGAGATTCTTAGATATTGGGTTTGGTTTTTTGTGTTTGTATCTCTTTATGTTCAATCCATAAATGGATTTAAACTCAGGAGCACTATGAATTTGATGACCATGCAGGAAAGTGAGATAATATGACTAAAAAAAAAATATAAAATTTAAATGCATATAACGAAAGAAAATCACTAAGTAGTTTGCTATTTAGGAAGTAAACCCAGATGATTATAAAACCTCATCTTTTCATATGAATTAAATTGACAATTTTGAGCTCTAGCGAATTCTTCAGAATGATTTATCTTGATTTAAAGACATCAAATCACAGACAAATAATAAATGTTTCTAACAGGCAATTTACCTTCATGATTAAGATTGTGTGCCTTATTCTCATTTGAACTTCAGCCTCCAGTAATATCCTAGGAGTCAGTTTTCACTCTTAAGTGTTTTCTCACTTCATGGTCTCATGTTAGGTAGGTAAGAGATTTGGGAAGTGATTACTTCTAAAACAAAGATTGGACACTTCCTGCTCACTGAAAAGAGGAAGAGATTAGCTCCCTTTACTTGACCATAATTATTTTCATAATTTATATTCATATAAATCATTATGAATAATTTACTAACAACCACTGCAGCCATAAATAATAGGGCCTGTTCAAGGGAAATTTGCCAGAAAAGGAGCTGAATTACATTATAAACTACTACTATGGCTCTGAACAGTTTTCTTCTTAGGCAAGTATCTGGGTCTTCAAGTGCATGATTATAGGGAAGACAATAAAAATACTAACTTTCAAAACTGAATATATAAATAATTGCATACCAGCATGGGGCATTACATTAGCAAGTAAATGAAGCATAGATTTTAAAATATGTCCTGCACCTTTCCAAATACATCTGATGCAATATAATTTCTAAATGGAAATGTTTGAAGATTGTAAAATACATCACTAGATGGCAGTAATAGCCAAGTGAAATGAAATAGCCATCTAAAGCATCTCAGGGTTTTATTTTTAATTTAATCTTTTAATATCCAATCTAGATATAAACGTTAGGCATGACATTCTGCTATGTCCAAATCCAGGTCAGATGTAAATTATGATAATTCATAGTTCTGTTAACAGGATATAAGATACTACAAAAGGCCATTTGCAATGCTTTCTAGGGCTTTGAGGATCCTATTAGAATCTTCAAATTGTTCTATCTGGTTGGTGTTTTAAAAAAACCAACAAAACAAAACCCAAACCAAACAACGTAAACAGCCAGGAAGTTAGGTGCCCAATGTCCAAAGTGGCTGTTTCTGATGTAGTAAGACTCAGATCCTAGAAGACAGGAAATGAACCAGTGAATATAAACTGTTATAAGCAGGAGGCAGATGCTGTTCCAGAATCTTATTGGATAATATATAAATTGAAACATCTAAAATAGTGTCCATTTGTAGGATTCAAATAAGCTTAAACCAAGAAAATTTTAGAAAAAGTTTTGATGGCATGGAGGAAACAAATACAGTAATTATGAAATCAAGATCATAATTTAAGTCATTAGCTGATTTAACAGCAAGTCTAGTTTTCTGTGTATTTCTTGATCAATAACTGTGCTATGTCACCACTGTTACATGGCACAGATATGACATATAGCCACTGGAAAAGGAAAATAATCCATCACAAATATGCTGTATAGGTCCTTTGTGACACTGGAAAAGGAGAAATAATTTGGCCACAACTTCCTAGCGGAGTTCCCCTGGGTTAGACAAACCACTGGTTGCATGTAGGTTCAGAAGCATAGCCAGTACCTCAAAGGCAGTGATTATCCCCTCTCTACTCAGTAGACAGTTTTGTGGTCCCCCAGTACAAGACAGACATTGATAAACTGGAGCAAGTTCAGTAGATGGCCACTAAGATGGTCAGAAATGGGTTGGAGCTCATTCCCTATGAGGACAGGCTGAGAGAACTCAGCTTCTTCACTTCAGAAAAGAGAAAGCTTCATGGGGGCCTAACAGCAGCTTCCCAATACGAGGTTACCAAGCTGGACCCAGGCCCTTCACAGTGGTCCATGGTAGGTGGATGAGAGGCAATGGACATGAGTTGAAAGAAGAGAGGTTCTGACTTGATATAAGGAAAAGCTTTTGACCGTGAGGACTGCCAAGTGTTGGGAGATTGTGCAGCCTCATCCTTGGAGGTTTTAACAGCCCAACTGGATAAAGCCCTGAGTAACCTGGTCTGAGAGCCTCAGCTAGTCAAAGCTTACCTTGCTTTGAGCTGGAGATTGGTCTAGAGACCTCCTGAGAAGCTTTCCAACCTAAATTACCCTATAATCCTATATTAACCAGCCAGATGCAGGTTTATGAACATGGAGTGAAACAAGGTCAGAGAAGGCACACTGTCACACTATAGCAATAAGGTGAATAGCAGATGATATCCTAAAGTAGGATATATAAAATTGTTAAAAATTTACCATACTTGGTTTGTTTATTTGTTTCCAACTTTCAGTGTGTTAAATGCAATCCCATACATATTCTGGGTCTCTTTTCTAATGTTCTTTGGTCTCTTCTGCTCTCCTTTTGTTCTCACTTAAACACCCCCCAAAAAGCTTTCCTTATCTTCTCTACTTTGTCCACTACGCTGGTTTTTCTTCCAGTGAGAAGAGATGGTATCGCCTGAACAAGAAAATGGAAAAGCTGCATATCTTTATTTGGAAAGGAAAAAAAAAATCTAGATGATTTTAGCTATTCTGAGGCAGCCAAGAAGATACTGAATCTAAATCAACATCCTGATTTGTAACAACTTTTAATTGGATAGCCTACAGGCTGGAGAATTTTTAAAGCAAACGCTCCATTTCATCTCTTCATTTCCAGTCTCCATTAGACTGTGTGCTCAGCCACAGGCAACATCTCACTTTTTGTGTTATTTACAATGAATTAACACTGACATAGCACCCTTTCTTCCCAGATCTCAGGTGCTATGGACAGTATCTCTGCGTGCATGAGGGGTGAAATAATATTACCACTACCTTTTTCATATATACTTTAATAGCAGTAAAGATTATGTAATACTCAGCGTCTGTCTCCCTTGCTTGTATCTCAATAGTGCTTTCTTCCACAAGCAGCAATTTGAAAGGAATTAATCAGCCTGAGTACAGGTAGTAAAATCAGCCCTTGAACTTAAGAGGATGGCTCTTTTGCTGCCTCCAATGACTGCACCAGGAGCAGGTAAGTAAGAGCTGTTTTAACAGCCAAGCAGGACAGGGCTAAGATTCAGTCCCAAGTAAATCTAGAATCAACAAAGATAAATTCTGGGCTTTCCTGTGAGTTTTCTTTTAACAACATACAGACACCTGAGAGATCTACTGAGTTTTTTTGTTGTTGTTGGTGTTTTTTTTCCTTAAAAGAAGTCAGAAATACACTAACTAGTTCTGCTGGAAAATGTACATTCCCAGATCCAAGCTGAACTTCTTGAGAAGAGCTGAACTCAGGGAATGAACCTGCTTTCATATGAACATAATGACCTTAACAAAAATGAAAGTGCAGCAAAGTAAGCCTTTGAGTGGACTTTTAATAGCAGAAGGGAGGCATTCTGCCAAGTTTAGGTAAGAAGGCTCTATGCAGATATTCCTCCCCTCCCCCTATAAAAAACAGTACGTAATTACCAGCACTGAATCTAGCAGCAGGAAGTAACATTTCAGAGTTTCAAAATGCAACTTGATTAGCCTTTCAGTGTTAAAATTAAAGCTGTGAGAGCTCAGGAAGGTTTGCCAGCTCAGCAGACTCCCAGGTTTGTTTGCTTAAAAAAATGTTTTTGCTATTCCTTTTGCTATCATTAAGGTGGACTTAGTTAAAACAATGAAAAAATAGAACAGATTTAGGATGGCTTGAGGTCACTATAAATTAGAACAGCAAGAGATTACTGAGAATAAAAAACAGGCTGGAGGAGAGGTTCATTTGTTTTTGGTATTTAACATCTATAAACAAAACTGTCCTTACACAAGAAGCTGGATGTCTGAGCCCCAGAACCTGTACTGTAATTCTGATTTGCATTGACACTGCAATTTACTTTGAGAAGGAGATAATTTTGTTTATATTTAAATATTATAATCTTGTCATGCATCTGTCACCATAGGGTCTTCATTTCTTTTGCTCTTTACACAATCTTTGTTGTAAATTTTAAGGTTCACGCTTAAAGATGAATGGTCTGTTTCCTGTCTATCCTAATTTGAGTTATACCTTGCACTATCTTTTACTTTCCCATGACAGGGATATGAAGAGTTTTGCACTATTTGTTCAACTGTTGAATTTCCCCCTGGCATGGGTCTGATACTGCGAACCGTAATTAGTAAGATGAAGCCAGTCTGTATTACCTCTTATGTAGAAATTATCAGTATGCATGTGCATTAGTTCCAGAGAAGCTGTAGAAAAAATGATGGCATGGCATATTTTCGTGAATGTTTTCACCATCAACACTGCATGAGTGGTTCTAGTCCCTGACCTATTCCTATAATGAATTTGTAATTGCCTGAGATGGACAGTGTATATACACTGTTAGTATATATTGTCCAGAGAGAGAAAGAAGTATCTTTTGTAGTATCTTTTATCTTCATGCTAGATGTTACTTGTATACTGTATTAATTAGAAAAACTGAAACATGTATTGTTTTACTATAAGCACTGGCTCTCGAACCTAAAGTAATGGACAAAACCAGTATCTAGCATACAGTCAGAAGAAAATTTTTGTGTTGAGACTTTACTTTTTACATCCATTGATTACAGTTTTTTTGCATTGCTCAAAGACCCAAAACCCTGTAGCAACGAACTTCAGGGTTCAAAAGACATGGGCTATTTAAGATTGGCTGGGTGCTAAATTTTAGGGTAGAGAACTCACTCCTTCCTCCAGTGGCATTTCCTGGATACAGTCACATCTTTTACAGTCATATAAAAGACAAACTGAACATACAAATAAAGAAAAATGGTCATCCAAAATATAAGTTTCATTTGCAGTAAAATTAGATTGTACAATCTTTCTCCTAGCAGTCCTGTACAGCATGCAATCTGTGATAAATGACGGGGAAGTAGCAGAGAGGCTGTAAAATTTCCCCATCTATTGCCATTCAGCTGCAACCATTCATAGGCATACATACATAACTAAACTGAGATATTAGTTGTCGTAATCTTCCCATTTCTTTTCCTTTCTTCTCCTCAGTCATTTCTGGTGTGTGTTCAACCAATCAATTCTCGCTTATATTTTGGTCCAAACCGGAGAAGTCAGCCTAGAAGACTGACCTCCATATTTTCACATAAATTCAGCTATTGGCAAGTGTTGACATAGCACAATGCAGTACTACGTACTTGCTTAGATCTCAAAAGCACTATAGCTTTAGAAGTTCAATGTTTTCTTAGGCTAGTTGCTTTGCTGATAAAGCAGAGTAAGTTGCCCAGGGCAGAACAATGCAGTAATTAATCTCCAAATTGCATTTGGAACCTGAGTTAGCATGGATATATCAGCACAATCTTGCATTCTTCCATGTAGCCTGCCTCTCCTGATGTGGAAACAACTCCTGAGAATTTTCACGTTATTCTGCAATGAATAAGTGAAATCCTGGCAAGGAAGAAATCAATAGCAAAAATTCCTGGAGGTTGTTGCTGTCAGGGTGCTGCCTCTAGATGCCAATTCCATTTTGTTAGTGAGAAAAAATAAAGTGATGTCAGGTGCATGCCTTTTGAAGCAGAGGTATGGTCAAAAGCATAGCCTTCTGTTTTCTTTGCAGGAAAGCACAAAGGAAATTAACACTTGGGTGTTATATTCCAGGAAGATTCTGTGTTTCTGCGTAGAAACTTGGTTTCTTGGTTTAGGCACCCAAATTAGGTGTTTCATATTAGAGCATATAATCACTCCTGTTGGTGTGGAAACTGCAAATTAGTTTTATGTCTGTTTAGCTTTTTGCTGGCCTCATGATTACACACACCAGCTATTTGCTATCTATCCTGTTACTTTACACTGTCTTCTAGACTACGTAAAATGTTCTTTCCCTTTATGGAAAGGCCTTCACTTTTTCTGAGGTTAAAATTTCTTTAAATCAATCTAGCTGCAAGATAGCCTTTTAGCTCTGGTTCAGCATCCTACAGGATCTTCCTATAGCTTTCAGGTTTGAAGTCAAGTCCTTTATGACCCTGTTACCTTGGAATCTGCCTGCTGCGGCTCATACTGTGCTTGCAGCAAATTTGCATGACAACTTTTTTTCTAGGGACTTTACTGTTTCGGTACTTCAAAGAAGGCCAAAAAAATTGAGAAGCCTTGTGCCGATATAGTCTTCCCAGGAGAAAGCTTCCTTATTCCCTACAAGTACTGGTGTCTGGATGTTCCTGTAACACAAATGTCTTCCTGCTGTTATCTTTGTTCATTGTTCACGTGCCTCATTTTCCTGGCCCAGGAAATAGGTTGCAGAAAGAAACCATTACAAACTTGATGCCAACCTCCTGCACTGCCCGTCACCTCACTGAGGGAATTGGGATGGACAGAACATAAGCCATGGTGAAAATAAAGGAAGTTGGGACTTGCAAGTGGGAGAGGGTAGGAGTTTGGCTTGAGCTGAGCGTGGGGAAGGGAGAAGAAAGATGTTTCCATAAGTGTTTGTTTAATTACTTATGTTTTCTTTTTCCCAATTCCTGAATCAGTGATTAGAAGTTTGTGTTAATTGGCACTAAATTAAATTAAGCAAAAAAAATTCCCTGAGTGTTAAGAATGCTTTGCTTGTGACAGTATTTAATTTCTTCAGATCTGGAGGCAAAGTCCACAAGGAAACTTGGGCTCGTAAGTTTTGCTATACTTTGTTTTTGCTGCCTGGTTTCCCTAGGACATGTCAGTGGTACAGAGTTGGAGACAGCTGGGAACAGCTGTATCTGGACATTCATCCGGGAATAACTCCTATCTAGTTTACATCCTTGGGCTAACCCAAACCTCTGTCCTCTTGCCAGGTGACAAGACTAAGAGTTTCAAATATACTTCATGTGTACTCTTAGGAATTGCCTCAGATGAACTTTCATTCTGTAAGTGTATTATGAAATTTTAATCACCAGACAATAATTTTCTACCTTGAATCCTAATTCTCCCCTGTTTTGCACCTAGTGTATTAATTTGCACATATGCAGAGTGAAATTAGGTGTTAAATGAAACCAGTCCAGTTTGGTAACAAATTGCATAACCTTTAAACAGGTGTAAATTATTGTGATGAAATGTAAAGGAGTGGGGAATTGAACCCTTTGTGGCAAAATGAAGAGATTTTTTCAATTGCTTTCCCATGATGTGGAAAATATAAAACATGTTTTTGCCTGTCTTTATAACTATTAAAACATCTATGTGTATCAACAGACGATACCAGCCAATAATCAACATTTAGGGCCTGAAAATGTCATCTTTCTCTTTCTTAAGATATTAACAACCAGCACAGCAATAGTTCTTCAAAGAAAATATTTTCATTTAAATGACGATAGTTCAGTGTAAGCACCAAAATTTTGTCAAAATAACTTTTTTTCTGAGATAATGACTATTGATTCCTAAGTGGAAGTGGTATCCTGTGGCTTCCAAAACTAATATTGACTGTGTTCTGATGAGTAAATTGCACTAAAAACCAATCTTGGTATGTACTGCTTTTAATGTAACATTTAGTATCAGTTTAGAAATTGATACTTAGTGAAAATAAGTATTCACAGAATCATAGAAATATTGGTTAGAACGGACCTTTGAGGGTCATCTAGTCCAACCTCTTCCTCAAAACAAGACTATTGCCAACACTAGATAGTCAGCTATGGTGTCTTAATGCAAAAAGAGGGCATATAGGAAGAGGAAACTAGAATAGGTGCCAAAGGAAGATGCTATAAAAACATTGCTTGAGCACTTAGGGATGAGAGCTCTAAGGCCAGGCTTAGCTGGAGCTAAAACTAGGTAAGAACATAACGAGTAGCCATAAGTGATGCTACCAGTATGCCAGTAACAAAAGGAAAACTTAGGTCTGTTGATGAAAGGGTCTAGTCCTGTATTATGCTATTTTTGAAGCTTTTCTTTTGCCTGCAGTTGACTAAGCAACAGCATAAGCATTCTTGATGGCTAGATTCACAATGCAGGATTGTATTAATGAATCAAATACAACTACATTATTGTATTTAGTTGTTTTACAACCTGCTTTTAATTTGCAGTATCAAGTTCTGTGTATGTCACTAGGACCAGAAATGGATTTTAAAAGTTCTGCTTTTCCTTATTCCTTCTTCATGACTTATACCTCAAGTTATATTAGGACTCCACATCAGAGAAGAAAAAGTAATTTGTTATCATCATGGCAGGCATTGCAGTTATAAAAGTTGTATGTTTCCTGTTGACACTAGGCTATAGCTCATGAAACTTCAGCTGGTTACAGCTAAGTCAGTGGAACTATGTGAATTTCCATCAGGTAAGGATCTGACCCTCAAAAAATAAAATAAACCTAAGACAAGCCTCAAGTTGCTAGGTGATAATGCCTTAACAGATTTTTATTTAGACCTTTGGATGTTTTCTTATTAAAACAATTAAATCAAAACAAAGTAATTCTGATGTTGACAAAATACTTAGCATTCAAAATGATTGCTTCAGTAACTTATTTTTATCCCGTTGTCTCAACTTCTCTAATTTATTTCTTCTTCTTTTCTGCCAGTAAAGGTCCTTCCCCATGCTTAAAAAAGAAGGTATCCAAACATCTTGTTTGATACTCAGACCACATTCTCTTTCTCAGTATTTTCTGTGCCAAAAGAAAATGAGGAAGCAAATTCTCTTGGAATTGGAAAGAAACCATCTCTCTCTGGCTTTATGCTGAATGCTGCATTACAGTCCCTTTGTTCCTTTGTTCCTGTACTTGGAAAAGTTTGAATTTCCCAGTAATGTCAGTATTGGCAAACATGCTGAATTATTGTTAAAAAGGAACCCCAATAGAGATTCTTAAGTAGCTACAGTTTTTTATTGTGAGATTGTTTCTATCATTATAGCTCAAGCCTATGGGAAATGACTTTCAGCAGTTTTTGTGCTCACACGTGCTCTCGCTCTTTCTCTTCCTGTGCTTGCTCATGCTCTCTCTCTGACACTTACACACTATTAGCCTTAATTTAGAGAAAAAACCTGAAAGCTTTGAAAAATAAATTACGGAAATTGGAACACATATCTGACAACAATAAGAACAGGTTTCCTAATTGATTATATCTGTCGTTTATCAAGAAATAAGATGTCCTATCTATCTTTTAGGTTTTGTGGTGTGACTATTTAATGCTTATAGCTATTTATCAGATACTGTTTGAAGTACTGTGTATAAAGTGCTTTAGATGAGTGCCCCATGTTTCCATTCTCCAACAGTGTTCTATAGCCAATGACACAATGATGTCAGTTGGTTAGCGCTTAATTCTGTATTCTTTGTTTTCAGTCTATGACTCAAATAGGGGCATGATTTCTTATCTGTGCATCATGACAATCAAATATGCTTTCAAAGGTTATAGTTCACTCTCTAGTTTGTCCTAAAAGTGAAAGGCCAAAAATATTCTGAACAAAGAAAAGCAAAGAAGTCATGAACAAATATCCCTTTGATCTTGCAGCTAGGAAAGAAAATTAATTGGTAGAGCTACCAAAGGTGGCCATAAAAAGGGAATACCACTAGAAAAAGCCAACTGAACTAACTACTTCAGCTAAACACTTGGCCAGTTACTTGTAAAATTAAGCTGCTAGCAATAGTTTGAAGTCTTCAAAGGGATAATGGCCTGAACTTTACAGATGCTTGGATTTGCAGTGTTTTACTAAAAGTAAGTACTTTAAAAATTCAAAAATAAAGTATTAAAAATGTTAGGACCACAAGTTTATTCCTGTTAAGACTCATGCATTTTGCTGTGACTTTCAGTGAAAACAGAATCAAGCATTTGTGTTGCCTCTGGTTATTACTAAGTTGCTGGTACTGTAACACTGGTTAAAATAATCGTGATAATGCCTACAACCCTAGTGCTCTCATTGTTCTAAAACTACTTTCAATATGAATAAATAATTGGAGCAAAAAAATGCATAGATATTTAGAGGACAAATACTTTCAAAAAATGTGTATTATACCTAGTACCATAAAATTACAGATTAAATGCAGCAGGTTTTCTGTCATCTAAAAGAAGTATATTATTTCCAGAATAGGCCATGACTAAGAGCTGTCATTCCTCATCAAGTCCAGCTCTGAAACTCCAAAGCTCAGACAAAATAAGGTGACTGTCTTGTTAGAAAAGTCCCTGAGGGTGTTTGGGTGATTATCAGACTCTGAAGGGCAGCCTAGTTCTTCAAGACGAGTAGCTTCCTTAAGGCCTGCTTTTCTAGGAATTAGCACAGATCTGCTTACTGTGGGCTTCATAGCAGATAAAAACGTCTTTCCAAGAGTCAATCAGAGCTTTTAAATAAAAACATAACAACATAACTTAGAGGAACTCTTGGCAGAACTCGACAGCTTGGTGTCATTTAGTACTTGAATGAAGATGTTAGTTGACATGCAAGCAGAGTAGAAACTGCTGCCAAGACAAGGTTTGGACAAAACTCCTGTAGGTATATTTTGCAAGGCATCTTCAGAGTGGTTAATCTTTTCAAGAACATTTAGACTGGGAGAAAAGGAAAGAACAAAAGGAATGTGGAAGACTTTTAGCCATCAATAAAATCATGTGGGACATCGGGAGAGCAAGACAAAGAATGGAAATAGATACCTTGAAAATTGACATCTGTTTAGGACAATAGATAGTGGGGCGGGTTGAGATTTGGGGTTCTTTTTTTACTAACTCCTTGAGGAAAGAAGGCTTACTTGGTAATGCTGTCTCTTTGTTTCTCTCCATCTGGTCATTGCACCCATAATGTTTGAAATGATAGCTACTTTCAAGCAAATTTGAAATATACTTAAATTCCTATAAGATCTGTGGAAACTGGCACTTAGATGCAGGAGATTTATTCAAAATAATGTCCCACTAAAGGAAAAGCAGGCAGAAAACACCTGGTTCTTTGGGATAAAGGTGAGGTTCTTGTGGTGAGTAAAGCTTGGTAGGGGGATCAAAGGATACAAATTAACAGGAAGGTTCCATTACTTCTGCTATTTATAAATGTTTTTTTTTTCTTTGGGAAGACTTTCTTAAATTCTGTGCAACAGTTAGGAAAGAAACATGTAAACTTTTAAGATCACATTCTTCATGTTGGAAAGATATTTTCTTATAAATACTCTTAGATATTTGGTTGTCTGCAAATTGAGTTTTAGTCTATAGTCCTTACTGCCATGTTTGAAGATGGACATTTCTTGGAATAAAACTTTGAGAAATATAAACTGTAGTGAATCATATTATTAATAAAGTCAAAAGGTGCTTGAAATGTTTATCCATTAACTAGTTCTAAACTGGTTATTGTATTTTTATAGCCTTAATGCAAGCTTATCAGAAACTACAGCTGTTACTTGTCTAGAATATAGAACCATAGCATAGTCCAGGTTGGAAGGGACCTTGAAAGATCATCTGGTCCAACTTTTCATGGGAAAGGGGGCCTAGGTGAGATTATTTAGCACTCTGTCCAACCGCATCTTGAAAACCTCCAGTAATGGGCCTCTCCCATGTCACTGGGGAGGTTGTTCCAGTGAATGATTGTTCTCACTGTATTAAGCTGTGAAATTTCTTTCAATTATTAACAATCTGCCTTTCACACCAAGAAGATATTTCAAGGTATTAGATGCATTTCTTTCCCTTTAGTTAAAGTCTGACTAGCCAAACCTAATTATTCCAGTTATTACAAAGTTTAATAAACCTGTTATAGCCAAAGAAATCTCTATTTCTGATTTCCTGAATTGAAAGGTATTAGATGAAAAAGAGATTTATTTCATGAGTTGGAAGGTTTCTAGGTTTATTATTTCTGGAAAGAGGCTTGAGGAAAGCACAGAGGACTTGAAATTAAGACACGCAAAAATTGAATTTAAAATAGAGGCAGTTGTTGGTAATACAATTATGTTTACACAGTAGGAATAGTTTATTAAGGAGATGTCACAAAGATTGTTTCCAGCAAGTGTGGAGTAATTGGCTTGAGTAGCCACTTGACGTCATCCTGGTGCTATAAAATTTGTCTAAGAATCATTTAAAAACCTTTGGTTCAAAGAGAATCATTGTTTCAGAGAACTTGGCTCATCTATATTCCTAAAGTTTTTCTCAGTTCTGTGCAAACCTTGGCTTTTTTTTTTTCCTGCAGTCATGCAAAATCTGTTTAAGAAGCTTTCTGATGGAATGCTTAGTTTCTTTTTTCTTTGACTTGAAATAGCTGCAAATTTTTCAAGAAAATGTGACTCACACTTATCCCTTATGTAACTAGGTTGATATCAACAGTTAATTTTGCCCAAATACACTATCAATGCTACATGAAAAATGTGTAGGAAATCTTTGAAGAGTTTGAGTGATGGTTTTACTTCCAAGACCATTCAGCTGTGTTATGCCACCTCCATCCTTTTTTCTGACCAACAATAAAACTTTACAAAGGCAGTTAAATTTTTGTCCAGGAAAGGTTGTTCTTTAATGTTTTCTCCTTGGCATCCAACTTTTTATACAAAGAACTAAAAGGTCTTATTTGATCATTGTGCATTTCTTTGACAGGAAGGGGAGAGGGTGGAAACCATGTCTGTCTCTTAGACAAATTTCATGGGATTCAGAACAAAATTTTATATGGGCTTTGTGGGAATTAATTTTCTCTGATACTTTTGCCAGAGTAAAATATCCCTGATCTCTTGAAGTATCTTTCTCTTACCACTCTTCCTCCTTCCACCTGGGCAGATTCCCTAAATCAACTAATTTTCTACTGTTTTTTTTAATTTCCTATGACTTGTTCTTTTCTCTTAACTCATTCTGTTCTTTATACATGTTCTCGGTTCTGTGACTGTTTGGCCTGTATTTTCTATCATACGATTCGCAATATTTTCCCACAGTACTCCCCTGGAGTTGTAGAATGGTTGCTTTGGCAGACTGCCACTTTGTTTTCATGACTACATTATATTTACAAGAGATTACAAGTTCGTGTTGTCATTTGAAACTTTCACAAATTCTACCTCATATTATTGTGTAATCTAGAAGATCATTTACAGTCTATAAACTGATACACGAACATCTTTTTTTTTTTAAGTTCAAGGAATAAACAAGTAAGTGCACAGGCTCACTGGCAACCTGAGAAACCCTATGTAAGAAACTGGTACTCGTATTTCTGTACACGTTCGTGATCCCAGTGCCTTCTCTGACAGCTGCCTAAGACTGCTGCTGAGACTGAAAGAGTCCACATAGGTGTTAAGAAAGTGATTAAAGGTATAGTAGTACTTCTATAGGAACAAAGAGAGATTGAAAAGAACCAGGATAATTCAGTCTGAATAAGGTGAATAATAGAGATTTGACTGAGGTGAGATCAGTAAGAAATGACTAGTGTCTTCTTTTTAGCTCTATCTCAAAGTATGAAGTAAGGAGATAAAGTGAAATGAAAGGACAAAGGGACTTTTTTTCCTGGAGTATAATCATCCATTGGCATTTGCTGTTTCAGGACATCATTGAGACAAGTCAGGAGCTGATTGTAGCCACCTTTTAAGCGTTTATTAACAGCAATTAGCAGAAAATTCTACCTTTGAGTACTTTGCAGAACACTACTGAATAAATCAGATACAGGTTCAAAACCAAGGACCTAGAGCACAATGGCATATAAAAAATAGGAGGTATATGAATTAAAGAGAATATCTCTACTTGAACTCCCACAATTATTTATGACCACAACAGCTTTTTTGGTTGCCAGAGTAGGGATGAATATGGTTGTTTTCATCCAGGTTTATAGATAAATACTTTTCGTTTGCTCTTCTCATTGACAGCAATTTGGGTAAGATTCATCTGTTCAAACTTGAACACTTACAGTGTAAATATTTGCAAATGTTAAATCTTCTGAAGATTTCAGTGAATGGAAATAGATACTTTTAGGGCATAATTTGTATTATCTTGCATAGATGTCTAAAATAGGTCAGATGAACTGTGTTCTAGAAGTGACTATATCTTACCCTGCTGCATATTACTTCTTATTGAACAAATCTAGACAATAAACTTAGATGCTGGTAGCTACAATGTAAGCATCTAAAGTTAGGTGAGATGAATCTTATATTGATCATTGCTCACAGTTGCTCTCAACTGCCTTTTATAGTTGCAGTCTTACAAGATGTTGAGAGATTATCTACAGCCTCCTCTGCTTCTACTTGGTGTCTCTGTTCCATAAATTCTTCTCTATTGACTCCTGCAAAAGTGCTATTACAAAATCATATAGCTTTTATTATTCTCGGTGATGGGTTTCATCAGATATTTATGGAATCAGTCCTCTGTTTATATTACAAACTATTTTGGATCTGCTAAAACCATTGTGCACAAGAGTTGGCTTTTGTGATTTTCAAAATTCAGACAATAATATGTTTAACTGACATAAAGTCTTAATGACCTTCCAGTTGCTGCTAATCCACATGGAGTTCTCATCTATCTAATGATAGTCTGCATACTGTAACTGAATTTTGTAAAATATACTTCTGTTCCTGCAGGCAATATCTGGTGTCTTAAGATAGAATCTTATTTATGCAGTAGCTCTTTACTGTCACCCTAGCCCTTTTCAGGGAAAACTCAGAAAAGCTGTAGATGCAATTTATTACTATGTATTTTGCCTGAATGTAAGTGCAGATGAGAACCTGGCTTCTAACGGAGGCAGATGGCTAGCTACCAAAAGCATTTTTGCTATCACTTTGATCATATTATTTCAGACATGCATGGTTACTTATCTGTCTGTTTTAGCTTTTGTGTGTGTCTGATTGCCTTATAATCTTGAATGATTCATCTTTACTACACTTCCATGAAACAGGAACCCTGCATTTTCTAAGTGGGGGCAACCTGTAGTTTTTCCATAGTGCCTTATATATGTTGGAAGGAGAGTGTTTACTTAGGGCACTATTCCATTCTTCTGACTGATGTCCTACAGAAAAGCTCTGAGATTCAGAGAGGCTTAAGTAACTTGTCCAAGACTGCACAGAAAACAGAAGTCTTGCTATCTCAACACTGTTAGTGCTGTTAAAGCTAAATGGTTCGTAGCTGTGCGTAGATGGTAATTAATCTGTTATTGCAAGATTTTGCCAGCATTGAAGAATCTTAAATTTAACCTTTTCTATACTTCAATAGTTTAGAATATTTTTTATCTATCAAGCAAAAAGGGCTTAAAAATTTGGCATACGTAAACTTAGCTAATTTAAGCATTTAGATGACTTTAAATAGTTAAAATTTATGTGCCCTGGATTAATAGAAATTTGAAATGAGATAAGATTTTCTTAGTTCATACGAAGGAGAATGAAAGCAGAGAAATGACAAACTGATGTATGAGAAGCAATATATGAGATGTGACTGATAAATTATCTTCTGATATGTTAATGAATCCCAGATAGAGAAGTTGGCAATATGATGATTTATTGAGATTTTAATAAAGTAAATTAAAAATTGAAAGGTGATCTGAGTGAAAGAATCCCCAGGACTCTTTTGAAAAAATAATTAGGAGTTTGAACATTTAAGGTGGCTTTTTATAGACATAGACCTTGATATTCACATATACACACATTTGCATTTTAAATAGACACATCTGAAAAATCTACTGAGCCTCCAGTCAGTACCAGTTGTCCTTATACTTACATAGAAATAACGAATTTTAAAATAATTATTTAGAAATACGTACTGCAATCTTGCATGCACTAAAAAAATCCATATTTAGTGCCAGACTCTTTTTGGCCACCCAGAAAATCCTGAATGCCTGTTTGACACTGATGTGTAAAGATAATACACAGACAGACATGAAAATACTTGAACAAATTAGATACTTCTGATTAAAACTTAGCTTTAGTCAAAAGGTAACAGGTAGGACTTTTTCAAGGAAGTGCTATTTTTCCTGTTTTGCTTTCCCACAAGAAACATAAGCAACTACCTGTAGAAAAAAATAATAAACTGTTGCTGTGGCAGGAAAAAACGTAATTGTAGCCGTCAGCTCAGACTGCTAGTCATTCTAATTAACTGGGTGAAACTTAATACAGCGAAGATGTATCTTTAAAATCCAAGAACAGCCACCATGGCATTAGTTTGTCTGAAAAATGTTCTTATTGGCTCAGCATCTGATTCAACATGTTTGACTGTTAATGTTCATACTGTCATTTTCTATCATTAGACGCACATTATATAAAATAAGTTTAATTGAGAGATAATTCTCAGAATATTTCTAAAACCATCTGTATTCTATTTATGCTACAGTGAGTATTCAAACATCATGGATTAATCTTGAGAGGAAAAAAATTAATCTGATATATCTAAAATAACGACTTAATGGATGAGATTCAACACACTCAAATAACGTATTTACATAAAATAAATGAGAAACAGTACCCCACTTAATTTTATCTATCTAATGTTCTCCTTATACGATACATCAATTTTTTCTTTACTGTTTCACTCATTATTTCTTTTCTCTTTTAAAATAAAGATCTATTTAGCATTTGTTGACCCCCCCCACCATCTAAGTAAATATGCATCTTACCACAATAAATTTTAACTTTTTCCACATGAAATATGGGCACTGTTTTATATGCCCCATGTATGACAGGAGTGCTTTTAGTGTTGACTTCTACTGTGGGGTTTGAAATCTCTCTCAGTACAGAAGCTCTGTGGAATGTCTGCTTTTGGAGTAAATAAATGCATGTCTCTCTCTTTCTCTCTTCTCAGACATTCCCAGTAGTTTTATCCCCCCCCCCCCCTTATTGAAAGACATGGATCCATTGCATTTAAGACATTTGGAAGATAATTTATTTTCTGATCCATTTTTCTTTGTCAAGGTTTATCAGTATATCAGACTGAGAAACTACAACTGATAACACCACTACAGAGAACAGGCTACCTGTCCTGGGGATGTTTTGCCCATAGCAGAGGTATAGGCACAGTATGGCTGTGTTCTGTAATGTACGTAAAGGATGCTAAGAGTGATTCACATCAATAGAGGCATTTTCAGCAAAGGGAGTGTGGCTTTTTTATTTAAAATTCTATAGCATCACATAAAGAAATTGTCCCAACAGCACTTCCCTTTCCGTTTTGCAAAATTTTCCCTGGTTAAACACGCATCCAATTTAACTACTGCTGAAGGAAGTCACAATAAATTAACAGCTGGCCGGTAAGCCTGGAGCTTTGAAGAGAAAACTGCTCCTTCCTCTTTACAAAAAGCTTTGAAACAATTCAGTTTCTCTTCAGTTATTTTGTTACAGTGACTGAGGTATGAATAAACTGAAATAGATGTGAATTGGATGCAGGAGAGATTAGAATCTACCAGCATACACTGCTGGCTTCGAAAGACTAGAAGGAATTTTCATATTGTAATTTTTCACAAAGTTCCAGAGTACAGGTATTTGATTGAGGATAAACTAAAAGATTATTGTGAAATTGTTGCTTCCCAGCAATTTAAAAAAACCTGATTTTGCATTTGTTACTGGGTTTATAAATGCAAACTTGATGTCATTCCCATCCATAACAGACTTACTAACTTCTAGGTATAATTCATCAAGAAAACACAGGTATGTTAGCTATTAAATCAGACATTTATTAAATTATGTAATTTATACCTCATTCTCATAGGCAGAATGCCTGACAGTATTGGAGCGTGAATATAGCTCTAATCTGATTTAACTTCTTTCTTGCCTAAACATATAGAAAAGCTTCATGACTGAGTAATAGCAAAATCCACATGAAATATGGATAATCTAAGTAAGCTAAAGAATACTATAGGGCAGAGATTGAAAATGTGGAGTTTCTGTTTAAAACATGTTGCACAAATCTTTTTAAAGAATAGCACATCTCGCTGTAAGGAAAAAGAGAATGTAAAGAATATGTATCACTGATTATTATCAACAAAAGGATATATCCCCCAGATTAACAAAAGTGATTGTTCATAGAATTTGATCTAAATGTTACAAGTTCCTTCCACGAGGCAAATTCAGATTAAAGTAGCAGAAGAATTTGGCTTTGAATTATGCCATTTAGTGTAAAACTAAATGAGGATCTGATGAGTAGATATTGGCCCCTGCAATTCATAACTTTACCTTAGCACCTTTTTGCATTGTCTTCTCTCTGATACTGCAGATCCAGATAGTTTTCCAGCTAATCAGCTAGAAAGAGGAAGTGTGTGATGAATCTCTCTCCAACTTTGCCAGCTCCCATGTTTGAAGTGCAAGTCTCAAGGTAATTGTTCTTTTTTCCCCAAAAGTTTCAGCTATTGGAAATTTGGGAATATATTAGTGTAAGTATCTTGGCTTATTATTTTTTAATTAAAGAAAATGTTTATGTTTTCTGGTTGTAGAGAAAAGCATTCATATATGACACTAGAACACCCTGAAGGCTTAAAAATGGAAGGTAAAATCAAACTGAATAGTATAAAGAAACCTGTGATTTCTCTTTCAATCTTCCAGTTCTTTGGGACTGCCTTGTTTTTCTAAGCCACCTGGGATGGCAGATGGTGCCAGCATGCTTTTGAACCTAGTTATTTTCTTGCCTGTTTTTGCCTAGCACTGTGTCTCACAAAGGTCTGGTTTGGTTCCTACACTTATGTGTAAAGCATAATCTGATTTATCGAGAGTTTGAGAGCAAGATGGCCTGAGCTATCATTAGGATAATTTATATCTAGTTGCAACTAAAGAAGACATGCAATTGTTTTCCATTTATCTGACTGAAGTACATGATAAAAAGATGAGATTTGCTAAGACAGAGTCCCTGCAGATTTAAATTATCGTGATTGGTTCAGGCGGGAGGTCTGAAGAAAGTGTTATTTCCCTAGGCCTTTTGAATTGTGATGAGGTACCATTCCTGCAGGGCAGCAGGTTGTGCGGTCTACGTGCTGTTATTGACCAGAGGCTGCAATTCAAGGACCTGAAGCCACTGTTAACTTTATTGCCGTGAAAATGAGATCAAGCTCTGTTTGAATTCCCTGATGATAATCACGATGCATATCTTTGTGAAATGGCAGACAGGTTAAAGACATACATGGAGTACTTTGGGCAACTTGCATGGACGATCTGTTGCCAGCAGCTGGTTCACTATGTAGTTGTGTGTTATTGTTGCAAGAAGAGATTAGCAGAAGGGAGTGACTCTTCACAATGTTTCGCTATCTGTCTCAGCTGCCTGGTAGCCCAAGGTTTAAGATTTTTCATGTTAATATTTAAAGACTCAAGAGGATTTCATCCCAAGTGCATTTTTGAGCTTCTGATGCCCTGTATTCCATTTCAATCTTGATGGTTAGGAGAGAGAGATTTTGGGCCTGAGGGCTTTCTGAAATGGAATAAGCTGAGAGTGTACAGTATCTTTTCCTCTGGAGTACTGGGTGTGTGGAATGTTTTCCCTCCAGAGCTCAAATGTGTCACAAATTTAGTATATTTAAAAATATGTTTTCCACATATAACCAGAAAGCTTTGTGCAACAATACTTTTAGTTTAATTATTTCACTGTTGGTAGTTATGATTTAAAGTAGCAGACTAAGGAAGAAAGGCTGCGGAAATCTTCTAATCTTATTAAAGAGTCATCACTCTCTGCCATGGACATTGCTTATGAAAAATTATTAATTTTACTTTTTCAGCTTAATTCCCGGTGTTTTTGAGAATCATTGAGAGGCTATTATGCTTTCTTATTTTAAATCATAAGATATTAAATACTTCAGACAAATAAGATTTTTATGCTCTTCACTTGTAAAATGCACAAAGGGTAAGCTACTATAAACATGCCGAGACTCTTTTGCTAAAGGTATCTTTATTACTTTCTCTGTATTTCGTCTGCCTGTCATGACTACAAGGCAAGTAAATCCGAATTCATCCTCACATCCAGTGAAGTTCTGACAGGCTTACTTACGTTGAGTAGGATATAACTGTATCTGGGGTCCTACTTGAAGACACAGGTAGTGTGAATAAAATATCAGAATACAGCACATTCAAATCAATGGTCCAGATCTGCAGCCTTAGCTCAAGCATTATGTCTGTTACAGGTAGGATTTTTTTCTGGTCAAAGGCTACAGAATCAGTCTCCCATTTGTTTTGCTTATTTTGATCTTCCTATCAATAAGGTACTGTAAACGCCAAAATGTTTATTCAGACTTTTATATTGCTCTTATTTTTGGCACTGTATTATATTTTGTATAAATGGGTTAGATATAGTCTTACAAAATTTTTCAACCAGTACTACACTTAAGTCAATTATGAAAAGTTTGGCAGTTTTTCTTGCCCAGCCTATTAACACTTAAAAAAATACTGCTGCACTGTCATTCATTGATATTCAAAAAGATCTAAATGATCATCAGTGAAAAACAAAGAAATGGTCAGTGAACACAACTTTGAATCAGCAGCAATAAAAAAAAAAGTTCAGATAAAATGTTTTATAAAGTAAACCAAAACTAATTAAAATAATTTCTTTGTGTTACTGTAAGCATTGAAAATATTATATTTATATTTATTTTATGAACTGCTGGCTTAAGCAGCACTGAAGGCCTACTGGAAAGTGTTAGAATATATTCTGTCATTTGGCTCAGCTTTAGGCAATTATACATGTAAGCATAATTACTGTGGTACTCTTTTTTAAAACATATTGGTCTCAAGTTTGTGATGAATGAATCTGCAATGTGTTTTCCTGACACCTGAATTGAATTAATCCAATGTTAATTTATTTTAGATGTGCCAGAAGCATCATCCTATTACTAATAAGTTGAAATAGACAGCAGGAAATGCAGGTCCCTTCCTAGCATTGCCAGAATGCATCTCTGTGTGTATCCAGCAATCTGGGTGATATGTTGACAGAATGAGGCCAGCGATGCAAATAAAGGAATTTTTCCCCCTCTCTCCTTGCAGTAAATACACTCATCTATATATGAAGTTAGAGAATGTAGTTTATTGCTCGTCATTGACTAACTCACTGACTAGAATTTCTACAGAAAAATAAAATTAAGAGAGAAAGAGCTTCTATACTAGCATTAATACCAAATGTTTAATTTGTGTATTAAGTGATAAGTGTATTTATATTTCAGAAAGTACAGTTATATCATTTGACTTATCAGCCACCTAAGACTGAAGTAGCATTCTCTATGTATATACATTTTGGGCTAGATCCTTAGCTACGAATTAGAGTAGTTTTACTGCAGTCACTGTAGCTGACTGAAGTCAGTGCCACTTTACATTAGTGGAACACATGAATCCAAATGCTTCTGTTAAATATCAAACAAATACTTCTTTTTTAAAATGGAAAGTGAATTTTTTTCCTAACGTTCAAAAAGTATCCTCTATCATTATGCTTGCTATGTGTGTCAGGATTAGGTATTTTGTCTTAATTGCTTGCAAGTTTGTACTCTGATTCCCTGACATACTAACACAGCACAGAGACAAAATTTATTTATTTTTGAAAGCCATATATTTTTCTTAGATCAGGAAAGCTCTATTTAAGATCAAAACTATTTATTCCATGAAAGAGAAAAGCCAGAATTCATTAATAAATAAAAAAACACAGAGAAGAATTTATAAGTAGAGAAGAAAATCAAAGATAGTGGGTGACTGGCAGTGAAGTTGCGTTTATGTGAAATAAACATCCCGGGCTTTAGTATTTAAAATGAGCTAACATAATCCTGTTCCCTTTGATCACAATATACAGATGACCAGGATGGAGAGTCATACAAGTATATATAACTGTACCCAATACTTATTTGATAAAGAGGAATTATGGACAAAGGACCCTAAGAAGATAACAAGATTCTGTATTTTCTGGTTCATTGTATCTAGTAGCTACAGAAAGCTGGATAAGTGTATTTTATTCATACTTTTCTGGGTGGCTCTATTTGCCTAGAATAATTGCCATCTGTGACAACTGGGGTTTTGGACAAAAATAATGGAGGACCCAGCACCTAGTACAAGAAATTAAATGGGGCTTCCAAAGTCAGTTTGCTGTTACCAATGGAATACATACTGCAGTTTGGCAAAAATCTGTCCTGTGGGTAATCTGAGGGGAAAAAAGGCACCTAACCCCTCATTTCCACACAAGCACCCTAAGAACTGGAAAAAAGATTTTTCTCAGATTGAAGCCTGAATGTCTGCTTGATAGAAGGAGGAAACCACTCTTCCCAAACTCACAGAAGATGTTGCAAGCCATCATTTGGATGGCTGAAGCACCCCTGCTCTCTCTCTACATAATCTGGAGCACACAATACTCAGTATGATTCAGCAGGCACCTATTTTAAGTGACTATACTTTTACTTCATGTGCCATTTTTTTTACTCATGTGGAAATGTAAGACTTAGCAATCACCCTACCTAATCTTTGTATTTTTAACGCAAGTGATTAATATTATGAACTCTGCCCATATACCACTGAAATCAGCTGGCAAAAAGGACATTTGCTATGAAAATATTTTTTAGAGGGAGAGGCGGGAGGGTGCAACACAAGGAATAAAAGAACTAAAAAGAAAGTGAAGAGTTTTCTAATGCTACTAAAAATGTAGTTGCTTTTGAATGGTAATTTCTTATTTAAGACACTGAAACCAAAATATTTTTAACTTCTCAGATGAATTTGAATTTTAAAATCCCAAGTTTGTTATCAAACAATGTAGAGGAGACTTTCCCCCCATAAATTAAAGCAAATGAAAACACACAGAAAGTTTATTTTTGAAAAGTATGAAAGGCAGTTTACTTGAACCCTGTTCTGTTACGCTTACCGTACATAAAGAGACCCTAAGTATATGACCCATTAGACTTTTTTTCCCAGAGAATCTGTTCATCTATTTTATTAATTTTGTCGTATGTACACTTGACAAAGAACTTCAATCACATAAACATGGGTTGTCTGGCAAACACATAATGGATCTGAGAATACAATACCCATTGTCTGCAAGGTAAAAAATATTAGGAGCAGTATATGGTGCTAGCTCACAGAAGATGCCTAGAGCATGGCCTAAACAGACTCCAGTTTATCAATACAACAAATAATTAGTTACAGATAGCTCATACTGGAACTGTTGCCCCTGGTTCAGTATGCCTTCAACAGGATCACTTTAGTGCACAGCTGTAGATTCTGCTTGGTTTTGGTTTAGACTGAGTGTATTTTGCAAGCTGTGTATGATGCATGCGTGTGTGTGTAACTATAGCATATGTTGTTTATGAGCCTTTAATCTTTCTTCACTCAAGGCAGCAATGCACCCCCTGCAGTTTACAGTGTTCCATCTGTGTCACTTGTCGAGTTGCAGATTTGTGTCTTGGCAGAGTATAGAGAAGGTATCGTCAATCTTCTCATGACAGTTGCACAGCATTTTTCTAGGCTGACAGTCCTTGTCAAATCAACAACAAACCCACTGCATGTAGTGCTTCTAATTTTCCATAAGGAATTTAAAAATGCCCAACACTTAGTGTAGAGAATTGTTACTTCCCATCCTATTTGCCTTAGTAGCACTGCAGCATTTCACCCAAGGATAGACATAACGTATTCAACCTGTCCTACAGATGGTAGTATTCTCTCAGAAGATGAAATACAATGTTTTGAAGACGTATTTTCACATATGTCCCTAATAGCTTAATGATTGTAAAATTAATTCAGGCATGTAGAATACCTAGATAAATCCCTGGAGTAGCATGTTACGTAGTCCTTGCATTGTCTTATCAGGCCAATTGTAAATTTAATTTGTAACTGTGCCATGTTATGTCAACAAATACTTAACAGAAGAGGGCCTTCAGCTCAGGTTTTATTGTATTCTAGTTGCCCTTGCCTTATTTTTTCCTGTTGCAAGTTTGGCTGATATTCCTAATAGTAAGTTTACGATGGATCAAAATGTTCAAAACAAAAGAGTTAAAAAATAAGAAAATCTTAGCCCGTCCGAGTGGCAAAGGGGTTGGATTCTTAATTACCTGTGCTTCCCTTTTATTACTGCCATCTGATTTAAATCTGTAAGTCAGTGCTTTAGAGTAACAATGTAAGAGTTCAGAGTAACGTTCTTCAGAAAAAGAAAAACTATAACATAGTTGTATTATCTAATGAAGAGAGAGAAAATACAAAGAGATCGTTAAACTGTTATCAGTCCCTCTATAAAAATGTTCTTCACTGAGAACTGTAATGAACAGAAGTAATATTCTTAATTCTGGTATGATAACTCTCTCCTTTTATTGCAGTGTGACTCAAACCACCTTTTTATCTTAGAGGAAACAATCCAAGACCAGAGAAATGTCCTTTGAGAGAAAAACTGTACCACTGGTAAAGAGTTTACATTAAGATGTTTTTCTTTAAATGCTTACTGAGAGGTTATTGTAATGGAACTAAAAGAACATACAATGTCAAAGGGTAAGACCATTTTGCATCAGAAAATAGACTTCATAGTACTTGTTCCATGGGCTAATGCATGAGATACTGCACATTTTACATCACATCTATTTTACCAGGAAAGTATATGATTTATGTCAGTCTGTTTTAATCTGCTGTATTTTCCCTAAGTAGCAGATTCAACTTCAAGTGTTAATTTATACTTTGCAGTTCCATTAGTATCTTGGCTTCCAAAAGTTTTTCAGGAATTGTGGTAAGCTCATGTCACTGTTAATTAACCTTAAAGACATGACAATTCCTCTATAATCACAGAATGATACTACAGTCTTTTTACCCACTGTTGGTTCTAACTTTTAAATTTGTTTTATAAAATAGCAGAACAGTTTAGTAAGTCACATTGAAACT
Source organism: Gavia stellata (assembly GCF_030936135.1). NCBI lineage: Eukaryota > Metazoa > Chordata > Aves > Gaviiformes > Gaviidae > Gavia > Gavia stellata. The sequence goes on along the minus strand of NC_082602.1, from coordinate 24,155,380 downwards.
TGAAATAATTCAAGTGGAAATTATTTGGCCAATAACTAAATATTGGCCATTAATTGCTGGTAATAATTAAAGTGCTAGGCACATTATTACTGATTTTAATTCCAGTGTGTCTTGTTCATTTCCTCAATAAAATTCAAGCTTTTGAAGGAAATGAAGGATCAAATCCACAAGTATGGAAAATAGTAATCTCCAGGAGTGTAATCTTTACTTAAATAATTTAAATGTTCCTTTCTCTTCAAGGAAATGTTATTGTGAGTATTGTTATTGTACAACTCTTACTATGAATCAAGGTATTGTGGGGTGTGTCTCTTTCTTTTTCTTTTTAAACTGTGCTCCTATAAAGCAAAGTGATAACCCATATTTTTGTTTTTGACCACATAAATTAAACAAGAAATTGTAGGGATTATGACAGTATTAAAATTTTTGTCCAACTCATGAAAGCTTCTGAATTGACAAAGGCAATAAGCAGTCAAATTTGCTGGAAGCAACCCAATCTTTAAATCTACTTTTGATGCGCTCTTGAAATGTGCATGAAGACTGAAAACTCTGGATGTGGATGCGCTTTCCTACAGTAGTCAATGTAATCTTTCTTCAATGCATTTTATAGGATTATCTATTGGCTCTGTATCAAAAGGATACTGAAGGAGTTGATGTTGTGTAGCAGCATCCAATGCATGCCCTCTGTAAGTTCTCCACAATACTGCCTATGGATATTCCGAAAATGTCTCTTGCTTTAACAGGTATTCTTTAAGAGGAACTGTAAATGCTCTATCAAGGCTAAGCTGTGAAAGAAAAGACCAGAAGTCAGCCCAAGGCCTTTGAGAAGCTAGATACAGAGGATACAATGAAAAAATACAACCTTCTTCCTGGTAGAATAATGGGGGTGAGTGCAATAGAGGAACCTCTTTGTTTTCTTCCCATTAGCTAAGTACTAGGAGCTTTTTTGAGTAAAAACCTAGCTCTTAAGTTTCCCAATGCTTTTTCTTTAGGTACTATAGGTAATATATATAGCTCGTATAAAAAAAATACTAATATTAGACTCATCTAGGTACTAAGCGTGACTGTGCTCCTTATTGTGGCAAAGGCTAAACTGATCCAGTTATAGCTGCAGTTGCTTGATATTGCTAATTCTCAGTGATACCGGATCAAAGCAACTATAACTGTGGGATTTTAACTAAAAAAGGAAAGGAACAGTATTTAAAGTGAAAGCTTAATATTTGTGGAATGCAAAACAACATCAAAGGGCTGCTGAAATCATCATAAATTCTGCAGTAGTCTTATACATGTGACCATATCATCTGTTTCAGATGCTCCAAACAGCCTTTGAAACAAACTGCATGATGTCTTTAAGCAACCTTCCCACATGAAATTTACTTCTGCAAACACCTCTTGAACATCAGATAATGAGATAAAAGTCCTTTGATGACCAATTTTGAGAAGAATAGTTTGTGGTTTGCTATCAGTTGTGGAAATTTATAAGAGATATTTGTAATTTCTTAAATTGAGAACTGTCTTATTAATAACATCTTTAAACTGATTGTGAGCCTCTGATTCTTTACAAAATTTGACTAGCTTTGAATTCCAAGTGCTAAAAATTGAGTACTTTTTATTTCAGCATTACTAAAATATGGCTCAGTGGATCTTCTATTAAGTTGATCTGATCCCCCCCTCCTGAGGATGAAGGAAGGAGGGTTATCTTTTGAAGACAGTAAGAATGGAGAATGTCAGGACTGCATGAGATAGTATTTTTCAGATCACAAAATGAGAAACCCATTGAAACAGGTTGTAATGTTAAATTATAGACTACTATATTTATTGAATTCTGTTATGCAGAGGTTAAGTTGCATCTTTGTAGACCATTTACTGAAAAAAAACTTCAGATGAGAATCTTGATTTATGTAAAACCAAACCAACCAACCCCTCACCCAAATTATACTATGCATAATATATTTCTTCTGGTATTAGTAAACTCTAAAATGATCATTGAATTCATTCCATCAACTCTGTCCTTCCCAAAAATGCTGAGCAGGAATGAAGAGTGCTAACAAATCAAGTAGATATAAGCAACACTAATCCATACAGATCAGCTCTCCTTGAAATGTAAATTCCAGAAAGGGACATGCATTTTCAAAGATGCATACAGCTTCTGCCAACTGGTGATCCTGCATTCAACTCATTTAAAGATTAGCTGTAAACTTCAGAGAAGAAAGAGAAAGACTTGATGCCTGCAAGCATAAATACAGAAAAACATTAGAATTTTTTTCTTTTTTTTTCTTGGAAGCGTATGAAATTGAATGTGACATATAGACATGTGAACTCTTCAATTATTGGCAACTACCTGAAATCTTTGCTAAAGTATTTTTTTTTTTCAAATCAGCTTCTTGCCAAAAAAAAAAAAAAAAAAAAAAGAGAGAGAGAGAGAAAACAACCTTATTTAAAACTATTACATGGAATAATGATTTAAAAGAAGCAAAGCAAGAAGAATATAGGAAGTTTTGGAATGTGTAAGAAACAGAAATCAATGCTGAAAGAAAAACTACAATCTGTGATACAAACTGCTGGTATCTTGCTACCTTCAGTACTGTATTTCTGAAATTAGTGGGCTGGAATGAGTTTCGTTCATCACGGAGATTGCATTGGTCAGACAGAACAGGCTATGCTAAACAATATAGGGAATCTGGATTTGGGGCTTCTGTTATCAGATAAAAATGCTGTGCCCACAAAATACAAAGTGTTGGTCTAATATAAAATCACCCTGCTCATTCAGAGTTCAGAATTTTTCTGGGTTAACTTTTTACTTGACAAATGACAAAGAAGGTATTGTTAGACTACACAACTGTAATTATTACAGTTTGCCTGTCCAATGTCCTTGTAGAGTTGGTATAAGACCAGCATAAACATCCTGTTCTTTGGCTAGTTTGAAAGAAATACGTTTGTATTTCCACACCTGATTCAGATCAACTTTGTACTTTTGAGTAGTGCCCAGATCTGATCAATATTAATGACTAAGAAGCCACAATCTCAGAAAAGGTGGAAGAAGTAAATAACAATTCGGGCCATCTGTAAAAATCAGAAATGTAGTAAATAATCATACTTCAGAAAGATAACTTCAGAGGTTAATTATATGCTAATGACAAATGAATTTAATTTTCTCTCATATATACACATACAAGTAGCGGAAGAGATAAAGAATAATATTTATTATATTATTTTTACCATTTTACATTTATTGAGGGAATATCTGATGAAGCCTATTTCCACATAATCTGGCTGGGTCTGATTCTGTCCAGCTTCAGTGGAATACTGCTACCTGCCTAACATCTAAGTAGCCCCCTCATAGAGTATTAGAAGCCTAAAAATTAGCGCTGCAACACATACCTTTTAGCCTCTGGAGTGGAAGACTGAATCCCACATTAGGAACATATACTCACCAGGGTTAGGTGGAGTTTGATGCTGCAATGCTCAGAGTGGGCCCACACAACTACAGCTCACCAGTGTTTGGAGAAGCTTAAAAAGGAATGCACCTAATGAATGCTTCTACTAGGGGGGTGCACCAGCATTTCTGGATTGCAAGGTACAATGTCAAACAAGCACACCTGCATCTGTAGTTCTATCTGGCACCATATTTAACATTTCAAGTTGATTTTCTTCTTTGGTATTGATGTATAATAAAATGTTTACATGAAAAAGGAGAACAGACCAGCACAATACTGTCGAACAAAAAAAATACTAAAAAAAAAAATTCCTAATGCAGGAGTATAGATGGGTGTGTTTTTTGTATATAATCTGAGTATGTCACACTTAGCATATTGAACACTGTGTCTGAGATATACAGTATAACAAGGTGTTATTTTAACTTTGAGAACATCCCATGGTCTGCATTAGAAATGACAAAATAAAAATACTCCATGCTTTGGAGGGCAAGCAAATATATATATATATTTTTTTTTAAATGAGAATCAGTGTGCCAATGGAGTTATGTAAACTAAAGCCAGGAGAGCAACAGAATAACTAGTCACAGAATACAAAGATGATTAACATGATAGTACTATTCAAGAGCTTTTCCATTCAAGAGCAAAGTGACATAATTTATATAATCAAGTATTTGTACAGTTGCTGATATTAATAATTTTTTTGCATTAGGTGGGGTTTTTTTTGTTTTGTTGTGTAGAATAACGGTGTAATTTGAGGTTGCCTGGGATATTTTAATTTCTTTACATTCAGAACTCCCACTTAAAGCTTCTTCAAACAGTTCATATTCTTACTTTGGAGATTATTTTTTTTTTTGCAAACCCAAGATAGTAAGAGTGTGGTTTAATACTAATGATATACACACGGGGAGCTTCTAGTTCACCTATTCAAAATCATAGGTGAAATAGATTCCTTTTATTATTAATTGATTAAGAACTTCAGCATATTAACAGAGGATGAATTATTTATTGGCGCCACTACGTATGCCCTTGTTTTAACATACAATTTAACTTATTGTATGAAAAATTCTAAAATCAACGCCACTATCATTGTGCGTGATATAAAAAATACTAACAACAAAAAATACAGAACAGTTAGAATAATACCATTTCAAATATTTACATTTTTTACACTGTTAGAAGCAGTCATTTTTCCAGAACAGCACAAATATTGTAACAGATACATATCTGAAATAAGTCCACTGAAGTTAATATATTTGCAAGATGAGAGAAAGAAGAGCAGAATATGACTCACAGTAATCATACAAATACGTGAAACTTATTTTTCCCAACATAAAGAGTGCCATTTCAATGACTTAACAGATGTGTTATTCCAATGAAGCATATAACCAGTATGTTAAGTTCTCATAATACGAATCTCTACAGTTTAGAAAGCTATGTTTGAAAGAGTTTGTTTCAGGCCCTTTTTAAGAAACATTGATTCCAAATGCATTAATGCCAGTCAAAGGAATGATTAACCATTCTGTAAAATTTTGCATTGTGCTCTCTGAAGTAGGAATACAGTTGCTCTAAAACAGTGTTGTTAACAAGAGGATGGGGGCGCCCTTTAGATTCGTGTAAACATCTCTCCCTTCCATCACTTCTAATGCAGTAGAATCCCTTGGTTTGGTTAAAATAAAAATTAGAAGACATAATTCGGGAAGGAAGATTTAAAAATCTTTCAACTTTTTGTAATTCAGGAAGAGGGTCCTTGATTAAAGTATTGCCATCTACTATGTGAATCTGATCCAAACTGAAATGCTTAAGCCACTTTTCCATATGAACATCATATAGACTTCTCTGAATAGCTTTGTATTTGGTATTAAGCGCTCCATTCTTAATAACAATATCTTCAAAAAGCTGAACAGGCTTGTGGCTTTCTACTCTGTTGTAATATACTTGGGTATAGTCAGATATCACTCTCTCAGTGGGATCTCTCAGAATGAGCAGCAGTTTAATGGAGCTATTCATGTCATGAATTCTTTCTGGAGCCTGTGGTGATGTAAAATAGCCTGGTGTTTTCTCAATTGTAATTTGATTTCCATAAGAAAATGGCATCAGACTTCTATACCAGTCTATTCCTTTCACATAATTTTCATCCCAGTCAAAGAAGTGGACTTCTGTAGCTGCTACCACAATATTAGGATGAATATCCAACATTTCCAGCAAAGCCCTTGTCCCTCCTTTACGAACTCCTATGATGATTGTCTGAGGTATTTGTCGGCTTGTGCCAGGAGGTTTCACCTGTGCTGAATAGTGTTCACTTTTATTGCTGAATAATCCTACTTGTGACTTCATTTTTTCCAACAGTGCCCCGTTTTCAACAGGAGCACCCTGAGCATGAGTCAGCAGAAGACAAGCTGACACTAGTAGGAAGGCCATGTGGAGAGGAATAATTAGTTCAAGATAATGTTACGCTCGACTAATGAGAGAATAGGTAAGTCCCCTCTCGAGTTGGTTGGCAGAACCCGTGGTAAACGCACAGCCAGTTTCTGAAGCATCTACAAAATAAAATAAGACAAATCAGTATTTCTAAACCCATCACCATTTGGAGATTCAACTCACAATTCAATTCACAAATTTAATCTGTGATCACAACAGAGAATTTATACTGAAGTTATTTGTTTCCCCTGACTTTATTTCAGAAGAAAAAAAAAAAAAAAGCCATGTGTTTTTTTCTTAACCATAGCTGACCAATAATGGATACTAAGCCTTCAACAGCTTTTATTTCCTCTAAGCAGAACATTAGAATTGTTTACCTGATTTTAAATTCCTGACCATTATTTGTTTGCTTTGATTTTCCTAGTTTTCTTCCATATATACTGTATACTTCTCTTGCCATATGATATTAATAATAATTCCAAAGCATTTTTGAATGTCAATACCTTTCCCCATATTCCCTGCTAGGATAGTATATCCTAATCTGAATAACAGCACTGGATGGTCGTGCATGCATTTGGTTTCCAGTGAGCTATGGATCATATGAAAAAAAGTTCTGTTTACTTAGACACAGAAAACAAAGCACAGATATAGGCAAAATTTTGGAATCTGAGCCCTTTAGAGCAGTGTGGCAAAGCAAGAGTGAAGTGTCTGAGTTGGATCAGTGTGGAAAAAATAGATGAGACAGGGTGGATGCTTTGCAACTATCCAGGTGTTGTGAAGCATAGTCACTTAAGTTTTTGGACAATCTTGGCAAAATCAAATCTTCAGATAATATTCTGCAGTTCCTCCAAAGCTCCGTAGAGGAGATGCCTAGGTGCTTTCTGGGCACCTAAAGACTTTTGCAGGGAAGCAAGTCTGGTTGGCGTTGGATACCTCCTTTTTCTTAATCCACATAGCATATGATCATTTTAAGGAAGTGGTGAATGTTAAATATCTTAACAACTGAAAAAAGTTTTAGGCTTGCAGGTATCTGCATGTGCACATGTAAGTGAAAAAAAATGTGACTCTAACTGTGTTGCTAACATTTGAAATCTCTTGGGTAACTCTTGTATATACTATTTGAAACAGATTGCTAACAGATCTGTCATCACAATAGCAGTGATAAAAAAATTCAGATCAATGCAACATCTGCTCTGGAACCACTATGCTTCGATTGCCTTTTTATATGTCTGAAAATCTTACAGGACAAATCCTTATTGAGAGGACATCACATTTCTGAGCAATTATAACATTTTAAGGTTTGTAGGATAGATCTATATTCTTAACTTGTTTTGTTTTCAATGTAGAGTGTGGAGGCAAGTTAACGCAGTGAAGCAGCAGTCATTTTAAAAACAATAACTGTTTTTGGAATCTATTTGAATAATGGCTCATACGTTAAAGTAGTCTCAAAAATACTACAACTTTAGCTCCTTCTTCAGTTCCACTGTCAGTTAGTCTCTTTCTGTTTCTGAATATATTGGTCACAGTACTTTGCATCTTAGAAACAACCTTAGAAAACACAGCCAATTCCCATTTGTCATGGCTCTGAGCAGCACTCAGTATTTCTATTTAAAAATTGTTTACTTTGAGGCTTACTTTACAGACTTAAACATTTAACATAAGAACATTTTTGATAATAACAGTCTAGGCAATGTAGCGGATTCATTAAATCTATTTCTAAATTTTATTAAAACCTACTCCAGATTCTTGGATATCTAGGGAATGACTCTTGTTAGCCTGAATGAGCTCTAAACTCACAGATAGATAGCAAATATTAACCCTAAAATTGCTATTTAAAAAATAAACTATGACCTTTAGCAAGTAAATCTGTGGCGAGCATTCCCTGTTACATCCAAGCAAGACCTAAAGAGCAACTGCTTCTTCAAAAAGAGCACAGCTTCAACCAGGTGAAGTGCGTGAGCATATACCTATCAAATATTGGAAAAGTCCAAGCGCAAATTGGCCTTCTAGACAGAGACTGGAGAAAATACTGTTCTCCTTTACAAACCTGAAAGGAAGTTTCATTTTAAAGGTCACAACTTTTACTAACTTCATATGGAAGTTCTATTTAAAGTTCTAAAGAGCAGGGAATGCAAGCATTTCCATGCCAATTACAGGATGGAAGAACATATATGGTTATACCAAAACCATTTGTAGTTATGTTTTTCAGAATGACTACTCTTTGGATGACAAATTTGGGAAATGGTAAACATGCTATTTAGTACTGCTGAGGAACCAAAATGCATTCTGCTATAACGGTAGCTAATGCGTTTTGAAAGCTCCCTAGAATGTACAACACTGACCATGCAATTTGAGGCATCACACCCCAGATGACTCCTGAAATACTGGCCTTCAAATGTTAAGCATGTTTGTAGGCAGTGACTCTGCTTTAATAATTTCAAGCCAAATGTTTGGTGATTCACAAGGTTCCTAAACAGTCCATTCTCAGTAAAGATAGAGCTACACGTAAGAGGGTTTTGAAAACACTTCCTCTCTTCTCTGAGGTAGGAATATATGGCAGTATGGCTGCTTTTGACATCTGTGATGCCAGTAGGCTGGGATTTGGGAGGAGGGGGCAAGGGAGCAGGGGGCAGGGAGCAGTTAATATTTCTTTTAACCTCTTTTGAAACCCCAGTGTTAATTTACATCCTATTCATCTTTATTTTTAAATTAAAATTCTTTCAGGAAGATTGAGGAATTGTTTTTGTAAACAGCTTACAATTTTTTTCAATTTACTTTTTTGTGCTGAAAGACACAGCACATTATACATTATAATGCGTATACACGTGTACATTAGATTACAAGCACTTTAAAACTAAGGCAAGACCAGCCTGAATGTCTGCCAAGCAAGGAATGCCTTGCAAATACCAAGGTGGAGACATATAGTTCATTATCTAATTTAAATTCCGAAACTATCCCAACTTGAAACAGTTTTAGGAACTGGTTCATGACAGATATTTTGGGCATCTTTATTTAACCAGAAAGAGAATTATTTTTAGAGTTTTTGAGAAGAAGTATTCTTGAGAGTAACTAGGTTAATAGCTTAAAAAATAGAAGGGGGAGAGAAGAAAGAAGGAATTTCTCTGAAATAACCTAAAGCCAGTGTAAAAAAAAGATACAAAAATATTTGAGACTGGGGATGCTGCAGTAGTGTAGACAGAGGTGTGTTCTTCCTATGTCTGGCGATAGATGAAAAAAAAAAGTTAATTTGAGCATTTATTTTAAGAAACCCAACACACTAATATTGTTTTATCCCTAATTAACTGATAGTTATCTGGTTTCAGGCACCTAAGAATCAGGTGCAAATACTGTCATTCAAAGAAGCCTGGAAGGTGAATGAGAAATTAATACTTAGACCTAGGGAAAGATTGGTCTTCCAAAATATTCTCAGGTTCACATGTGATATGAGTGAGAGCCTGTTTAATTTACCATCTGAAATCAGCAGTTCTCTATAAAACACGCTTAGAAAGCAAGTAACAGAAGAGATTCTGCATTTTCTATGGACTAAAGTATTAGTAGCATTTTTGAAAACAATTATGGTAGTTTAACCAGTTTGCAATTGTTGTTTTATATAGTGGAAATTTCTTAGAGTCATTGCTAGGAAAAAACCTTACCCAAGAAATACAACCAGAAATAATCAAATTCAGAATGTGCTGTAAAACTGATGCCTAAATAGATCAAAATTGCCTTTGGGAGCAATTCCATCAGAACAACATTCCAGCTTTGGCCTAAGATATTTGATTGATTTTGATGAAGCTCTAAGATGTTAGATCCTGTGGCTAGGTTATAATTGCTACATAAATGTAAAGGTTTTAAGTACGATTTATCAAATATAATTAGAATGTTATTTGAATAATTTTTGTGTTGTTTTTCTGCCTTTATGCAATTAAATGTACATTTTTAGAAGATATGAACTGCTTTTTATAATGAAAACAATATATTTTACATTGCTGCACTGCACACTCTTTGAATCTCGGAGTATTCCTAAGAAATTAACCCCATGATACATGATCAGAATTATAGTGCCTTATTACATGTTTTTTTTTCCTATTATTTGGTAGTGTTGTTGTTTAGTAACACGAGGAACATCAACAGATATACTTATTAAGCAGAAATGAAGTTCAGAAAGAAATTAGTGCTGCAGAGAGGACTAATTAAGTAAATAATACCTTAGGCTTTTGTTTGTTTTACTTTTTTAAAGCCTTAGACTAGACTGAAGAAGCTAATAAGCTGGCTGAAAAGCCATTTTAATATTGCAGAAATGTTGTAAAGACCCTTAACTGCTGCACTCTAATGTAAAAAAAAAAACCCTTCTAAGCAGCTTATGATTTATCTTGCTTCAGGGTAAAGTACAACATCATAGGGTAAACCTAACTATAATATTATTACTAATTTATAATATTATTAATTCCTAATAATAGTTTCCACTGCCTGTAATGCTTTTAATTGGAGAATTTCACAACACTTTGTGTTAATGTACTGTCTGCACCCTATTAAGGCACCATTCTCACCTTACAGGAAATTGCAACTGACCAACCTATAGATCCAATTCAGGAGCGCAAATGCTTTGGAAAGCCAGGGTTAATGTGATCTGCTCAAGGTCATGTAACAGGTTTATAGTCCAACCAAGAATAAAAACCCCAGGGTTTCCAATTCCCCTTCCAATTCCAACTTTGTGCCATTTCATGGCAGCCACTCACATCTGTTATGGTAACTTTTACTTGGGTTACATGCTGAACTGAAAAGCAAAGAGATTCCTCAATGCTTCAGCAAGAGTCGAGTATTTTGTGGAATATGGCAGTTTCTTCCCACTTGCTCCTCCCAAAATTGAAACAAAGTATGAACTCAGGATTTTGTTGTTTCAAGTATTTGTGCAGAAATACTCCTGTTAGCTACTGAAAACTACAAAAAGGGGAGACGGTCAGAACAAGTATAACAAAGCACCAATATTTGTCTTGATTTTTAAAAATATATTTGGGTTGAAAAAAGTGTACTGCTTTTCCTGTTTATTCCTACTAGATATCAACTCATTCCAACACAGAGATCAGCCACTGAGAAGAGTACAATTTGAAGGTTTTAAGGCTTACTGGCACACAAATTTGTAACAGTTCAATTGTATCTCTGTAATTAAGAACATCTCTAATGCTGACAATATAAAAAAGTTATAGCAGCCCAACTATATTCATAATCAAAGGTCATATAAGGTGAACTGTTTCAGGAATTTTTTAAAATAAAATCATACTGTGATGACAGTTATGCCAGTGTAAAGTATCCACATACAGACTGGCTTTATGTAATAAATAATTCTAAATAACAACAACAATAATACAACTCTAAAAGTTTTCAAATACTTGAAATTAGGCTGTTTTTTTTCCTTTGGTAAAAGCAGAGCTAGTTACATAGCATAATACATGCAAATCTGCTCTCAGTATGGCTTATACCTTTTTGAAAAACAGGCAAATGAACAATCCAGTGCATATGGGACACATTGCTTAATACAATCCAGTATCAATTTATTCAAATCCAATAAAGCAATGACTAATTCTATTAATTCTTAGCATTACATGTTAGAAGTAATACAGCCATCAGAAGTCCTCTTCATAATACCTTAGTTCTGCTTTATAGAATCATTTGTGAAATAATGGATATTTAAAAATACTTGGCACATGTCCAACAGTTGACCAAAACCTATCCTCTTTAATATGAAGTGAAAGGGAACAAAATTCAGCTACTTCTATCCACACAGGTCAGATATGCCTAGACTGAGTTCAGGAGACAATGACAGCACATTTCCAAGTGTGAAAAATATTTAAAATTTTGAAAAATTTTCCTACATAGAAACAATTGTGAGTAGACCTTGATTTTATTACAAGCAGTGCAATTACTTTAGGTTTATGTTAGAACGAGATCAATCAGAAATAGGTGCAATTGAATATGTTTAAGAGCTGTGTCCTAAAAGTTTCAGTGAGATCTGATTCAGAAGAATCCCAAATTAGCTATTCCATGAAACTAAAGACTATGTGTGAAAGTACAGTTATCCCAGCACATTTCCCAGCCCTTTATCTACAGATAGGGCATGAAACTATTTTGCTGCACATTTACTCTACACTCTGTTGCCAGATTAAGTGTAATAACTAAATAACACTTCTGTGATGTCATTACTGGGCTTTATCAAAGTCTGTTAGGAGAGGTTAGTCACTTTCCATGAATATACATGGATTGGACATGAAGAATACCCCCCACCTGCAATCGTGGAAAATGTCTGATGCAAACTGGAGAAAGAAAGAACAGGTGAGTGTGAGTAAAATATGACATTGGAGTTTCCTAACAGAGCTTCAAGTTGAGTTCCTCTGGTTATACAAGGAGTAGAGGACTAAGAAAGTACAGAAAGGACCACAGATCCCAGAGTGAAGCAAATATCACAGCAGTTCATATTGCTGATAAAGAACATTAACATTCTTGTATGCACTTAAGAATTTTATTCACTTTCATTTTATTCAAACTATGGACATATTTTTAATAGGGAGATGTACTACGAATTCTTAAATGACACACTACGTAAAAAAACATGATCCTACAGATTGTCCCAAAATGTTGTCTTGTTATTGTAACAACTCTTCTGGAAATGAAAGAGTCTAAAGGTGTCTCTTTAAGCATCAATATAAAAACATATGTTATCCCAAAGAACAACAAAGTCATTAACATTTTAAAGTCCTTATATCAGCAGTGAATTTATTTGGATGAACCTTTGCTAATGATATTGCAGTTTTATAACAGCCAACAGTTACTACCTTACAGGAATAAAAAAGAGAATAAAAAAGAAAATAGCTATTTGGTGAGTAAAGATAGGAGCGGCAAAGTATCAGCAATCGGCTGCAGGCTTCCCTTCTACCAGGTACACAGACTATAATGGATAAAAAGGAAAGCTAAGAAAGGTTAGCATAAACTATAAACACATTAAATCATTGGCAGGTGATATTAGCAGATAGGAGTTTTGAAAAAAGTTTGCTTCCCTAAGGCTAGCATTATATTTTCTAATTCCCTTTTCTGATAACTCAAGACAGAAAACTGCCTGATGATAATATGACTGCGAATATATAGCAGTACCTTATAACGGTAATATATACAGTATAAATACACTAATATATTTCTGAGCTAAATAAACCTTCTACAGCTGTAGCCTACGTGTTTATATTTTATGGTATCTTTGAAAAATATCATACTCAAACCATCCACATAAAAGTTACTGAATTACTATTTCATAAAGGTCCTTAATACATTTAGTCCACAAAGCCAGGTACATTCTAAGCATACCTCTAAATAGATATAAAAAAAAATTTCTGCTCCTATTAAGATGTAAATCATAGAGAGTGGTCAGATTAATACAGATTACAAGGCCAATTTTATATGTCTAATCACTCTATATATCACATTGGCATATTTCAAATGGAATCACATTATCATTTTGTTGAATTAAACTCACCCCTCTAATTGTTAATTATGCATCAGGACTAATACAAATTGAAGTAACAGAGATGCCATGACAGATCTTCAGCCAAATAAGCAGTAACTGTGTAATTATAAAGGTGCAAGATGTAATGATGTGCGGCTGATAACTAGCTTTTGTGTTTATTTCTACAGATCTTACTAAGGTAAAATTTCAACCTCTGTGCCTCTGGTATAATTAATTGAATATTATACATTTGCCCACAATCATTGTCACAAAGAACACCTTAATACTCACAGATGTTTAGGAATTAACATTAGAATTTGCTGCAGAGGATTTACAAGAGACCTGCCTTTCAAAGGAAAAGATTTCTCAGAGGGTCAGAGATGGCAACAGAAGCATTCAATAGGGATGAGGACAGGTTAGCTCTCTGTTGTACAAAACAGCAAATTCCTACAGGACATCCATGTCAAATAGGTGACCCTACAACCTGCTATGCTCTCGTGTAAAGAGCACAGCTTCCTGGCATTAAAAAAAAAAACCCAACAAAAACATAAACCCCTGCTAATCTGAAGTGGTGGAGATTCTAAAGCATCACAACTTCAAAGACTCCAAAAAGGGAAGACTGTCTCACAGGAGAGTTTTTCTGGGCAGAACTTGTCAATATTATACCTTACGTTTTCAGCACTGCCCCAATGCAGGGTGAGAGCTCTCCAAGCAGAGCTCATCAGACATTGGCAGCTGCATAGGGAGCTACCTAAGACAGCCAGGAGTGACATGTGAGGAGCTGGCCAGAGAAAGAAGCCACCAAGCAGAAGTCTTGCAGGCAAAGAGGCTCCTTTGTCCCCCACCTTGAATGCTCTCCCACAGTTAGGCACTTCGGCCAAGTCTGCTGAGACAAGCTCAGTATCTTACATTCTGTTTATAATTTCTTTTCGGAGAACTTTTCCAAAGCTCTGGCATTAGTCTCTGGGAAGTAGTTACATGATGCTGACTGATGAGATTGCTGTATATCCCCATTATACAAGGCATGAAATCCTTCCTTTGGTAGTAAGTCCTACTATCCAACAATCAGCAGACTGGAGACCTTCTAATGTCAAATTCAGACACTAAGAGAAGGAGCCAACTTCTTGGCTCAGAAATACACTGAAAAGCACAGGCATAAAGTGAGCTGAGAATTCACCCACAATAAACCAAAGCAGCTGAAAAGCCCATTAGAGTTGAAATGATCTTGCCTTGTAAAGGATGACTGAACAGTTTAAGCAGTACTTCATTACTGGTTGCAATCAAAGGACATACTTATTTTTCTGACTACAGTTACTTCTTAAGTACTTGATATTTTTCATAGGTTTTAGTTAACTCAGGATTGTGAAAAATACTGCAGAGAAAAATAAAAAACAGCTCAGGAGCAATTTTTTTTTTTTTTTAAAGAGTGACTATAAAACAGAAGATGTGAGTGAATATAAAGAAGCTGAAAACATAAGTCATCTAGACAATTGATTTAAGGCTGAAAACCTAATTTTGAAATTTTGGATACTGGCATAGGCGCTGATAAGAGACAAGATCAAGATAAGGATCAGAAACAAAAGGCCTGAGTGAGTATGAGTGTTTGATGAAATAATAGGATTTGCAAAACTAAGAAACATACCCAGTTCACACTGAGTTTAGGCATGCTGAGAGATTTTGGGCATCAAAGAATCCAAAATTATACAAAAAACCCCTCATAGTGTACCTTTCCTCAGAGTAAATAGACATGCAGATCTTGAAGTCAGAGACCACAGAAAGCAACTGCCTAGCAATTCTTAAAACTGATTAATACAGAAAATAGTAAAAAAAAGGCAAAACTCTATCTTACACTGGTAAACAAATCCTTGCTAACAAAGAAGGTAAATATAATACTATAATACAGAACAGGCAAACACATTAGAATAGAAACAAATATATAATGCTCTTCTTGAATAAAAACTCAGTCAATGCCTTCAACACATATCCATTATCGAGTTACATGCGTGTTCAACCCAGCAGGCAGCTGCAGAGACCCAGGAATGAAAGCAATTGAGGAAACATTTGAAAATGCCTAATAACCAGAGTACAACACAGAAAATAGCCCAGTGTGCCAAACTCATGCCTCTTTGGCACTGCTCCTCGGGCTAAAACAGAGTCAAAGATGACATTCCAAAAACACAGAGTAAGTGAAAGACAGTTTATTTTCTGGATATCATAGAAAAAGTAGAAATCAGATCCTTTGCTCCCTACTAGTGTTCCTACTGCCAAAGTAATATGTTAAAGTACAGTGAAAGAATACTTACCACTCTGAAAAGTCTGAGAGCAGGCAGCTAATACCAAACACTTCTTACGCTTCTCTCCAGGATTTCTGAGATTTAGTAGGGGTCCTATCTGATTGTCTTTTGCACTACTTAGTTAGGAAAGACAGAACTTACTTAGAAAAGTTCTGCTGCAGTCCCAATCTTTCAAACTTTGATGTACAGCCTGAACCTGTAGGCATGTCAGTAGTCCAACCAAAGTCAAAGATATACAAACATACATCAAAACCTCTCAACCTTCATTGGAAAACAAAGCAACTCCTTCTCCTCTTTCCCCCAGTCCAGCCAGTTATTATGACAACTTCTCTGTGCAAAACCAATCTCTGCATCTACAAGCTTAAGGTCTCCCCACAAAACACTTTCTGTGGTTGTGCTCTAAACCTGAAAAGCCAGGGGCAAAATACCTGCAGTACCACTGCATCAAATAGCATGGTTAAATGAAGCAGAACATGTTCCCTGCCATACAGCATCACTTGTCCCCTGTAGCTCAGTGCTACTTTGCACCCAAATAAGCCTTCTGCACTATCCATTTAATGCCGCTTCACTTCAGTTACAACTTCTCAGAAAGGCTCTTTGACGGCTGAGAGTGCCTACAGCAATTCTTTGAAACCTTTAAGGTCTGTCTGTTAATTTTCACCTAGGTCTTTAAGGTAAAATCATATTTAGGAGCCATCACATACATTCAGGATCTGGAGGTTAAGACTTCAAATTTGTGAGACTTGTGACAAATTGTAAGGGTTTGTCACATTAGAAACTCTGACCAGGAGCAGCCACAATACATGTGGTCAGAGACTGAACCAGAGCGTGGTAAGATTCCTTCCCAGATTCAAATATTGTGTTTGCTTGCTATGATGATAAAATTTATAATTAGTACTTTTTTATTTGAAATTGTAGTATCAATTTGGAAAACGTCTGTTGCACCTAGATATCTTATAATGACCTTTGAATATTTTTCTCCTTATGTGTGAACAGTGTTATCAGTATTCCGGTAGTTGGCAAGGTGTTAGAAACTCCTGTAACAGAGGAGAAAGAGGCAGAGGTAGGGAGGTGTTCTGATATATTTTCATAATTAACTGCATATTAATTAAAGCAATAAAGCGTTAGAATGTTCAAAGTCATTCTCTTACCAGTGGGTAGGTTGTACAGCGCATGTACTTTGATTGTAAAACCCCTGATTTCAGCTACTCAAAAAGATACCGTCTGATGGCAGACAGGTCTTATATTGCCACAACTGGATATTTCCCCAAGGATCAATACATAGCATAAAGGCAAAAGGTACTTCCATTATCATGCATTCTCTGTCTCCCTCTCAGTCTCCTTCCCTCCCAAATAAAAGAGACAAAAAAACCCAAGCACAAAATTTTGTTATTTCAGTTCCAGGCTGGCAAAAGACCTTTACTTTCTGTAAGAGGAGGAGCTCGATTTTGTGATCTATCATTGCCATTGTCTAGCCACAATTAAATTTTTTTTCTTACTATATAGCTTACAACCCACACATTCCGTCCTGTTCTTGTCCATTTGATTTTTTCCTCAGGAAATTTAAAAAAAGAAAAGTTGAGGGTCAGCCCTCATTTCTCTTTTACCTGTTCTCCATTACCATTAAAGCACTGTTGTATAAAGCAAGGATGTAGGTGTTTGTATGTGATGGTTTTAAACACAAAATACCCATCTTGTGCATCCTGATCCTTGTTTCTCTTGCCCCATAATCACACTCAGCAGTCTCTATGCATGGTGCAATTTAAAAAAAAATATTATCTCACTGTACATTTTACTTCTAAGTACATTATTTTTTATATTTTCAATGCATTCTGAGTTTTTCTGGAGTGTTAACAGAAGTATTTTCAGCAGGTTTTCTGTGGCATCCTTCATCAGTAGCTTAGCAGTAACTTTAAACCTTTTGACGAACAAATGTCAACACCTGAATACCAGTTAATTTGCAAGTCCAGTGGGATTCATAGAAAAAAACAGAAAGTGAAGCACCAAACCAACACTTTCAAATCAGACTGCCTAAAAGCACATAAAATCAGAAAGACAGTCTGGTGACATTACTCACAGTGAATAGTATTTACTCCATTAATAAAATGAACTTGGATAGTGCTGAATGTAAGACTAGATAATCTTAATTCCCTACATAAATGGTGGTGTAATCTTTCAAGATGTTGAGCAACTGAAGCTTTTGTATCTCTAGGATGGTTGAGAACTCCACTGAAGGTCGCCTGTTCTCAGACACTGATAAAACCATTTTCCAATTCAGTAAGACAGAAGAAACATACTCAAGTATGTGTAACCATTTGCAGACTATTTGCAGCTGATGACATGTGTCCAACCCTTGCATCATTTCAGAAGAACTTTAAATTTAAAAAAAACCCTCACAAACACATAGTAATTCAGAAAGACTAACATGAAATTGAGCTAAGGAAAGAGGATCTCTGCTGCAATCCCAGAATTACTTGTCACAACCTATCCATCCTCCTACTCTCAGCTTTTAGTGTCTCACTGTTTGGTCATTGATACATAAAGTGGTTTGCAAAGCATAGTTATAATACTATTTCCTCCCACTCCAGTTTGTGAAAAATGTATACTTCTATTTAAAGCAACATCATATTTAATTTTGCATCAATAAAGAATTTTTTCTGCATTCTGATTATGAATGTTCAGTCCTCTTACCTTAAATATGTGCCCACAGGGGAAAATAAATCTGGATTTTAAATTTAATTTGTAACTATAAAATACGGAGTAGTTATTTGTGTTTATAGCATGCTAAAAAAGGTAATGCAGGTAAGCAGTGTAAGCTACCGGTTATTGATGCCAGCTCTGTTTTAAAGCAATGGTAATAGCTTCTTCTCTCAAGGGAGAACAGTATTTCTTCTAGAAACTATAAATTGTATACATTATTTTACATTTTCAATGCTGACTTTTCATCTCAGATTTGTAGTTTGACATTTCTTAGTGAAAATATTTTCACACTCATGTCCCACTTATTCTTTATGACATCTATCAATTTAAATATATTTCAAGCAAAAAGAACATTAATATTAAGGGCGGATTAAATTTCTTCCAGTGCCTTTCTTTCCAGAGCCTTTCTGTCCAGGGGGGAAAGTCTGACAAGGATGTGCTTGAAAGCTGTCACACCTACTGATGCCTTAAAGGGAATTATAATCAAAAGAAAAAGTCACTAACTCTGAGTTTATAGATAACAAACAGTTCAGAGCAAATTTCTGAGATCAGAATCAAGATATTACAATCAGTCAACTCTGAAGTGTCAGTGTGTGAGAAATAAGAGGTTCAATTATTGAGTGCGAAAGAGCCTTAATTCCTATACTATGAAGCTTACCAAAATTATATAAGAAATTACAGAGTAGCACATCAAAAACATTCATAAAATGAAGCTATTTCCCCTGACATTTAAAAAAAATAACAGATATAATTGTCATTCACAGTCTAAGAATGTTTCAGAAATGAAACTTCAGTCAAATTTAAAAGTAGCAGGAGAAATAAATCATTAAGTCCAACCTATTTCATAAAACATTTTGGATCTGCTGTGTTCTTAAGTATGCAAGAGAAATTGAATATGAAGTATTTTAAATTATAACATGTAACCAGCATCTACTAAAAATACCACAAAGCTGGTAGTGAAGAGGAAAGGTGTGAAGAAAGCAATGGAAGTTAAAAAAAGCAAAAAATTAAGCATCTGTAGGCAAAACCATGTTATTAATAATTTCAGTGACCAGAGTTAGGTTCTATATTTGTGCAAATACACACACACACATATATAGCACACAGAGAAGTAAAGAACAGGCAGTAATAGAAAATAATATAGTCAGATTCAAGAATTTAAATTACTTGGGTTCACGAGCAATGCAGCTGATGCTGATAAATGTAGATTATAAAAGTTTATTGCAAACAGATAAATGTGTCTACACTGGAAACATGAACAGCTGTTCAAACACAGAGGAAGTTAGATTTGTTATGACAAATCAAACCTTAGGAAAATTTAGATTCTACTATAGTGCAGGCATGTAGGAAGGCAAAAGTGGTAAGGATGGTATCATGGTTGTGATTGGAGTGGAGACTGAATGAACCTGAGTTCAATTTCCACATTTTCCTGTGGGGGGCTGGAGCAAACATACCTTGCGCAGTAATGCCGTAACAAAGTGAGATGGAGTTCGAATTTACGGTTGATTACATGCTCTCCAAGTAGATAAACCTCCTCAAATTCTAAGATTATTCACATAGAGAGCTAGAGCTCAGCAGCTAATGTGTTTCAAAGTTTACACCTCAGCTTTCTTACAGTAATTTCCCCTTGAAGACAAGCCTTGAGGGTGAAATTTTTCAGAAGCATTTACACTGGTCTAATTTTAGTCCCATAGAATTCAGTCATAGAGTAATTTACTTAGTAGCAAAGTTATGAAAGTTATGAAAATTATTAAATATTCCCCTCTCTTCCTTACCTTGTGCTCTTCAGAATTGTGTTTCTCACCTTGCAGTGATATTACAAAGGCAAATCCAAATACCTTGAATGTCCAGGTGATAGAAAGGTGGAGGCAACCATAAAATGGATTCCTCAAGATTGTAATGCTGAGTTGCATTGCTACAACTGAACAATAAAGGAAATGTTAAATTACCATGCATGTTTAGAAATATAGCTAGGTGTTCTGGAGGGATTTTAAATTGCAGGGTTGACAAACTATCAAGCAATATCAGCCCTCATGTTGAAAGATAACACTTTTAAAGCTATAAACAACACCAAAAAAAAAAAGTCACAGTCGTTGATGCAAGTTGGGAGAAATTACATTAAAAAATTAAGAAAATGGAAGGGAACCATAATATGCTAAAATTAAATAAATTTATTTAGATTACACCCTCCCCCATATAATCCAACACATATCCATTTTGCTAGGCAAAATTTTTACATGGCTTTTAGATTCCATTGACCATGCAAACTAAATAACATGCAGAAGAGAACAGGTTGACATAGTTTACTTGACATTTTGACAAAGTACTTAACTACTAGTTTCCAGGTAAAAAGCAAAGATTCAATGTGGATTAAAAAAAAAGCTCAGAAACTAAAGTGTAGGAATATGCAGGAAATCTTCAGCATCCGGTTAATTCAGAACCTTGCACTATGCATCTCTTCAGAAAAAGATACAGAGCGAGAGTTTCAAAGGAGTCTAAGGGAGCTTTAGTTACTTATTATTTTGAAATTTGAATTTCAAATTAGAGATGGACACCTAGATCCCTCAGACTTCCTGGAAAGCCCTCCCCTTAGAATTCTTTGTGAAAAACTCAAAAATCTCAATGAAAACTTCAGCTTGATGCACAGTAGTGACAAAGGCAAGCACACTATTAGCATGCAAAAGCAGCAAAAGAAAATGCCAGTACAATTTTAATGTATTCTGATAAACTAATGGTTCAGCGTGACTAGGAACAGTGTGTTCCATTCTGGTCAATGTCTCTCAAAAGAGAGAGGGAGTTCAGAGTGGCTGCCAACAGAAGATTGCAAGCATAAATAATTTGTTAATATAAGGAGATAGAAAAATACGCACACCTTTTGACTTTCTCAGGAGTTTGTATTTGGACTGCTACATTAGATAAATGAACTAGGATAACCTTGCTCATCCCCTTGCAAGTTCAGGAAAAACGTTACAGTGAAACAAAAAGATGACAAAATTAGAACTGACAAAGTTATATGCTCTGAACGATGCACAATTAATCTAGGAGTGTCATTGCCACTAAATATTACTGAAGACCTATGTAACGCAAATAAAAAAGAAAGAAAGAACAGCCAACAAAGAAAAAGGACATTTTAAGCTGCATTTCAAAATACCGTATTTAGTGTCTTAAATAAGCAATCTGCTATAAAAAAGATTTTACAAAAGCTCAAGGGGAAACAATTTAATTTGAGAAATCTGCGTTTCTGGGATCATCATAATAAATAGGAGGTAGATCATATAAAATATGTAACAACTTATTTTAATATATTTTCCAAAGAAATTTCATATAAGTGAAGACTAAATAATTTTTAATAGGTTTGGACGCATTTGTTTACTTTATTTGTTTCTGTGGAAAGAAGGGCAGAGAAAATCTCCATTTCTGACTAAATGACCACAGTTTCCACTGTCATAGCTCCAAGCACAATTTTTCGTGTTTCCCTAGCTTTAGTGAAGACGAGAAACTATACAATTAGAGCATACAGTTGGATGTTGATATTGAAAGTATAAGCAAAGTTGGATGACTTACAGAAGACAATAAAAAGGAGAGCAGCATGACAGTCTAGAGTCACACGCCAGAGGAGAAGAGGCTGTAAATATAAAAAATGAAGCAAGCTACCAGAGAAAGTTAGGAACTCAGATCCTTCTACATTTTATAGATGCCAGGGCACAAAGCAACATGATTAAGTGATGAATCCTAAACAGTTGTCTTGTAACAGCTTTTAATGAATTTGAAGATATTACACTGTACAAAGAAAAACCCAAGAGGGTATATGATAAGTCACAGTTCATTTAATTTCAGCTTGTAAGTCATGTTTTCTAGCCTTCTGACCAGTGTCACTGATCTCTAGAGTCTTTTTTGTTGCTTCATATCCACCTTGATCATGACACCAAATCCTAGGCCTCTTTCCTCAGATAAGACTTCACTAACACAGAGAACAACCAACCACCCCACTTGGCTTCCAGACTAGCGCCCGCATAAATAAATAATCCTTAGATTCTTCCTGCTTTTTTGCTTGGATGGCATTAATTCTTGGGCAGTTTCTAATCCATCAAATCACATGAAATTCTTCTGTGCAGCACCCTTAGCCAGTCAATAACTCCACACCTGGGATTTGTACAGTTAAACATTTATGTTTATTTCTACTTGTACTTGTCCCTCCCTATTAAACTGCAGCCTATTTTATTCAAACCATTTCTTGAATATAGCAACAACATTTTGACACCCAGTCCTGTACTCCAGTGTGCTTGCACCCTTCCTCCCTTAGTGTCACCTATGTCTGCTCCATCTTCCAGGTCATTAGTTAAAGGTACTGTATATTGTTTTTCTTATTCTTAAAAATGTGTAGCGCAATGTAGCCTTCTGCCAATGAACACTGAGCTCTACAGCACAACTTTCATTCAAGTTGTATTAAAAAGAAAGTATAGGAATTAAATACAAGGCAACAGTTGATATGTGATTAAATGCATTAAAAAAGATATGAATATATGCGGTGAGTAAATTAAAATATAATTAGCCATGAAAGTAAAGTACTTTCATGTAACAATAACAACAAAGATCTAGAAATGCTATCCCATTTATCTCAATGGAGATGTTAATTTCAGATTAAGTCAAATTAAAATAAACACACAAAAGAAACAAAGCCAGCTCTCCATCTCTGAAGCGACATGCAAATTGAAGCATGCTTGCATCTTGGCAGCAGTTTTAACTGAAACATTTGTTAAGCTTAATCTAAGAAATGCTATACTTGGTCAGCCCAAGCATTTCACTTGTCCTGTATCTCCTCTCTAGTAGTGACCCATCATGGACACATAAGAGAGTGTACAAAACCAAGGCAAACATACAGTGATTTTTCCAAGCATACTTTCCCAGCCTTCAGTGAGTCTGAGTTTCAGTGATTCTCTGAGACAGAATTATTAGCTTTATAGTCCTTAACAGATAATAACAGTAACCAGTCTTACTACTTTTCAAATCAATGTAAACTCAGCTTGTGGTGAGGCATTCCATGGCATAACTATATGAAACATGAAAAAACACTTCCTTTGGTTTAACTTAAACATACCACCTACTAGTTTCATCTCATGCCCAATGTCCTTGCAGTAGAAGAGTCAGTGAACAATCACTCATAATCTATTTAGTCACCACTCATGAGTTGATAAACTTGTCATAGCCTCCTTCAATTTGCTTCTTCCCAGACTGAAAACTTGTAGTTCTACTTGTTCCTTGTTTAAAAAGGATTTGAACATCCTTTACTCATCCTACTCATTTTTCTCTTTACCTTTTCAAGGTGCAGGTGCATCACTGTGACACTCCTTGTAACCATGATGTTCTCTACTTTGTTCTATTTCTTTCTAAAAATTTATAATATTAAATTTACTTTTTTTTTTGACTGCTACTATTTTCATAGCTCACAGTGAATACACATCTCTGCAAATATATAATCTCGCAGTGAAGTTCTTGAACAGTAATTGTCAGTTTGAAGTCCATTCTTGGGCACAAAAATGCCTTTTTTTTTTTTTTACCCTTTGAGAACTACTTTACATTTATTTACAATTAATTTCACTTGTCACTTTATGACTCAGTATCACTGAGGTACTTCTTTGCAGTCGGCTTTCATTTCTCCTATTCTGAATAACTTAATATCACCTGCAAATTTTGGTGTATAAAGTCAGGCTTCCTGTTCCTGGTGCATTTGAAGTAATGCTAGTCTTATGCCTTTAAAAAATTGTTTTGTAAGCTCTTTTTTAGTCTACCTTATTGTGGTTTTATGTTCTACTTGTGGTTTTTATGTTTCTATTATCCTTGAATAATGGAATAACGGGCATGTCTTCATTTCTTACATACTGATTTGTTGTTGCCTCCTTTGTAAGAAGGTTTAGTCAAAAATCTGAATTTTAGTACAGACTAAACATATACCTGTTAGAGATGTATCAAAAGTAGCTGAATAAATCCCTTTAAGTCATAGTCAAATGAATTAGAATAATTCAATGGAACCTTTTTGCATTCTAGAGGATTTTAAATTGGTACTTTAAGTCCAAGAGCAAAAACAAGCAGATGGTTCAAGATGCCAATACACTGCTTTGGAAGTGGCCTAGACGAAAGCATTCTGCACTTGTTGAGATTTGATGATGTTTTTGCAGTAAACATCCTCTACAGTAAGTATATGATACAAACCCCACCTGCCAGTAAGAATTATTTGCACTGAATTCAATAGTTTTGGAACAGTTAATAAGAATTGGTTAAATAATGTTAACAATCCCATAATGCCTTTACTTTTGACATTTTGTTATTTGATTAAGACTATGCAACTTCTCTAAAATCAAGCTATGACTCTATGCACTGCTTATTCCAAAACACTTAAGCAGACACCTGTTTACAGTAAAATGACACCTATCATCTACCTTTATCCAAGTACTGTATGCTCTCCATGATCTTTATCTCTCCCATTTAACTTGCTCTGCACTCTCAGCATTTACCTTCATGGCTTCACCTTTCTCCTTTTGTTCCCGCTCTTTATTCCTCCCTCCTCCTTTTTCAGTTCTCTCCCCACCCCATCCCACTTATCTTTGCCATTTTAATTACTGTTAGAATGACGTACACCAATGCCTCTCAACACAGTTTATTAACAAATCCAGTTTTCAGTTGCACACAAATTTGCCAAAAAACTGTCAGCTGAAATTCTCTGCACTTGGATGCCTGCCCAAGGTGATTTTTTTTTTTTTTTTAAAATAGCAACTTACTGAGCTGAGCTGCTTCCAAGAATGAAGCTGGGGAAAATCACATTGTTTGTTCACGTTACAAAAAATCTCTTCTTTGAGGAGATTTAGTGTTGTTTTGTTAAACAGGTGTTTGGAATATGACAAAGAATTGTCAGCATTTTACTCAGCCCATGAAAACTTCCCTCAAATTTGGCCAAGTTACAGAGTTTCTATTCATTTCTGTTTATACACCCCCCACCCCCCCCCCCCCATATTTTTTCAGACGTGGTTGTCAAAACTCTCTGAATCGCCCATCACACACAGCCTTCTCCACCTTCCCACGGCTTTTTTACCCCAAACCTGCCCCACCATTCCACACAGCAGCTGCCAGACCATATTTAAGTCTAAAAGTGCTTGCTTACATTATTTTGTTATCAAAGGTTTCATCCCCTAACAAAGACAACCAAGCAAAATATGTATATAATTATTTCCATATCAAGCTGCAATTTCAGCAACATCTTCTTCAGTTGATATATCTTCCAAATCAAGTCCTGGAATATTTTAACTAGGTTGTTGTATCTGACACTTGGACTTCACTTCTAACAAGTATAAACCTTTAGGCTCATGTTAATAGCTCACTTTCAAAATCCATTGGAATTGCTCACACATTCTTAAATACTTGATTAACTGTGACAAATGAGCAGCCAGAACCAAAAAGGCTCAAAATAGTCATGTTCTATAAAAATTATATTCAGAAACATATACACAACATTTCAAGACTCCACAGAGATGGAAACATCGGGCAACTTTTGCAGAAAATTCCAGTATATTTTAGTGTTTCCATTTTAAATAGACAACCTTTAATATCAAAGTCCAGGTTTTCACAAATGCAAGACTTCTACAAATACAGCCTGTATTAACAAGAGCCAGGTACACATTGCCTGATAATAACTATAATAACTATAACAAACAGCTAAGAACAGAGGCATATAAAATTATTAAGTATTTTTAAAAATATATGTTAAATATTTCTCAAGGCAACAGAAAATATTTTCTCATATTTTTTTCTTTGAAAGTGAACATTTGCTTATGTGCTTGCCACTATCAGCACTTATTATTTTAATACATCTACTTGGAATAAGAAAGTTAATCATGCATGTATATATCCGAGGTAACAAGCAGCTTATGTTACCTATGTGCTACCAGTTTTTAATCTTACTGATGGAAAATGGCATGTATTATGACAAATAAAAGCAAATGCTTTAGTCCCATGCTGCAGGGACTTTCATTGACCTCTTAACTATTCCTATACCAAATTGCTACTTCATTTTTAATGAGCGTTCTATAAATGGACTAGTTGTCTGTATTCTGAATCTGCAAATGTTGCAAAAATTTCTAAAAATGGGTCAGTTGTAAAAACCTAAATACTTTCAGTCCATTATTATACAGTAGTATTTAAAGAGCATTCTCAACAACCAATGTTTAATAGTAGACACGTATTTTAATGACAGAAATATTCAATAGTAGTCTCAAATAATAGTAACTTAATAAATCAGAACTCGGTAATATTCACGGGGGGGTTCCATCACCAAAATAATAGGTGTCTTCAATTAACCAAAAAACAACGAACATTGACATGCATATGCATAGATACAAATTTTTGCTGGGCTTGAAAGATGACTTATGGTTAAGGCACACTTCAGTAGTCAAGACACCAGAATTCTGTTCTACCAGTGAAACTACTTCTGTACTTTCATAAGAGGTTAATTCTAGCAAGCTTAGCCTAGTTTGGATGAAAGAAGCCACACTGTGTTTCTCATACCAACTAAGTCATATTAACTATAGTTACAACATGTACTGGAGATCACTGCTGCAAAGCCATATAGGTTCCAAAGTTTTCAAATTGATGTTCCTTCTGCAGAAAACCAAAACTGAAACATTTCAATGTTTAACAAAAATGATATTTCATTAAAATAGGTTTGATATGGCTCTTTTAGAACACTAACCTGGGCTCTGGGTGAACAGTCAAGTACCTGATTTGTCTGATTGAGAACTAATTTTCCATTATTAGACCACACCACTTCAGGAATAATGCTGTGTTTTCTCCTCCTTATCCCCCAGCTTTTCCATCCTTTTCTCAAAAGACAAACATCTTACAGAACAGTATACTTTTTCAACTCCAGTTTAATTACCACCTCCCTTGGGTATTCGGGTTTTGAGCTTGTGAATTTGATAATAAATTGCAGACACAGCTGCATAGGCATAACCATTGCTGCTGCCATCTGCTGCCATCTATAGTTCTGAAGAGTCCTAGAGAAAACTGTACCACCAGCAGGACAAGGCATACAGTAAGTGGCTGCAAAAGTACATTTTTATGAACTTCAGAGAAGAACAGTCTGAACAAGCATGTTATTTGTATCACCAATTAGTAAGGACCAATTAGTAAACTGCCAAACATACCGTCACTGTCTGGAAGAAACAAAAGCAACGTTCTTCAATAAATTTTATTTCCTTGCAGCAGTCTACCTTTTGAATTCTAGCTCTTTCATCCACAG
This sequence comes from Gavia stellata, assembly GCF_030936135.1. Lineage (NCBI taxonomy): Eukaryota > Metazoa > Chordata > Aves > Gaviiformes > Gaviidae > Gavia > Gavia stellata. Next base: position 24,127,753 of record NC_082602.1, on the reverse strand, counting down.
TTATAAATGCACAAATGGAAAATCTGTGGCACAAGACGATCCACTAAGTAAAGCAGTACTTGTCATTGCAACTCTTTTATACTCCCTAAGATTGTGCTGAACTTAACAGGAATTGTGAATCCTCAGCACCCTGCTGGGTTGGGACTGCACACTAAACTCACCTCTCCACTGTCAGTTCTAACATTCCAGTCTCCTCTCAGGCAATGCCAGTGTTTCCTCCTCATAAACTTGTCATAAGAATACTATGTCCTGTCTTTACAGATGCATTCCATTTAAAACATATTTCAATAAGAAAGGTTGGTGTAGCAAACTTTCAAGTCTCCATCTATGATGCTTTGCTTTTTTCTCTTCCTTACACACTGTTCTTTATCAGTCTCAAGGTAGATCTTAAAATGCAGCATCCAATTAAATGGTACTTCAAATTTCCATAATTAATGAGGAACCATTCTCCTTCCTATTTATATACATGACTCCCCCAAGCTTAAGAAACAGGAGTGGGATAAAATAGTACAAATAAATTTTTATAACTGAGTAACTTTGATATACGTATCTACAATATGTGGCATCACAACGCCACAGAATCACAGAAAACTGGGCTGGAAGGGACCTTAAGAGGTCCCTTAGTCTGCCTCTCTGCCCCAAGGCAAGATCAACTATATTGAAAACATTCTTGACAAATGTTTGTATAAACTGATCTTAAAAAAATTCCAGTGATGGAAATTCCACAGCTTCCTTAAGCAATCTACAAAAATACTGTTACGAATTGCACCTACTAATAATTCAATGTAGCAAAACGTTCTTACTGACACTGGTCTGCAAGATTAATTCTTTGCCAGTTTTAGTGCACAGTATGGCACTCTTGAATTCATACAAATAATACCAAAGCACACAAATCTCTGTGATTAGGCATAAAAAATGCATGTTGGTTTTCAATTTTATAAAGAGAGAAATTCTGCATAACTGATCTTAATTAAGTGCTCTTAAATTAGTAAGTTACAGAGGACTTAATAATTAGTCAAGATAGAAATACACTGCAATCTCCAATACAGTGTAATTTGTGTGCTAAACACATTTAGGTATCTTACTTTCCTATTATTTTTATACAGAAGTATTGAGATGCTTTCATGTACACATAGATATGTATACACACATCCCCCATGGGTGAGCTGTGGTTTAATACAAATTTATAATGCAAAGTATTCCCAGTGGGTCTAGGTCCATTGAAGCCAAAGGATCTAATGTGAATCACAGAATCACAGAATCAGTACGGTTGGAAAAGACCTGTAAGATCATCGAGTCCAACCTGGAAACAAATTAGCATCTTCACAAATGAGGATTCTATGGTCAAGCCAGCCAGCTCTTGACACGTATCTGCATCCTGACTTGCACTGAAGGGTCAACATAACAGTTTATTCGCAAGCATGATTTGGGAATCCCAGTTGCTTGTAATGAGGATGTAGAATTAATTCTCTACTAACATCGTAACAAACAGCAGGATTTTACTTGCAAAGGCATCAATTCTTTCCAGAATTTAATACAGATTAACTAAGGCTTCTAACTATTTTTCTTTTTTTTTTTCCTGCTTTATGAGAATAATTTTACTAGACAAATTAAAATTTTCATGGTGGTAGAGAGAGAAGGATCTTGCCATTACAGGAAAAGGACTGCTTTATGGCTTTGGTCCTGATACCTGGAAGAAAAAGGTACCAAAAATAGATCAAAAACTATTCTGAAAAGTGGAAAAATGAAGAATCTCTTTTTTGTTTTTGTATCCCCTAGAAAAAAGTTTTGAACTCACTGAGTTAAATGTTGACAACACTCTACCATTAAGTGCGTATGGGCTTTTTCAAACAGCTGGAATATTATCTATAGAATTTTGCAGGTTCACAAGCCCTGTGCTCACATTGCCAGTAAAAGCTGCTGTCTAATATATAAAGCTAAACGCCCCAGGGACATTGAAGTGAACATATTTTTCTGCTGTTTTAAGCACACCACCAGTCATTTGTAGAGTTTACATGGCCTTCTTGTCAATACCTGCTGGTCACAGTTGGTGAAGAAGCAGTTTCTCTTATGATCTGCTTGCTAATTAAGCATGGCAGTAGCCATTCAGAGTGAAATTTTCAACAAGCTGATACACAAAAGGAAAAAATCAGGTGTATTCTCAGAAGACTTCGATCTTTAAATTATTTCGATTCTATAGTTACTGCAACTTAAAGATAACAGAAAATATTGTGTCAGATTAACATGCAATTTTTCTGATAAACTGTAACATACTCTGTAGGATGGATGCTTTAACCCTAATGTTCCACAACATAATTCTTTAAAAGAAGAAAAGTTAAAAGGATTTGAAGCTATCATAATATAGGCCAAAAATCTGCATTGTCTTCTGCTGCTCCTCATTTTCTTCAGTGCTTCATAATCTACCCTTGTCTGTTGCCATCTTTCACTTATCATCATCCAACTGTAACTTGTCTCTGTTGTCCATTCCTTTACTTGCAGAAGGATTGCAGAGTTTTCTCCTATGGTGCCCTTCTGCACACAAAACATCCTAGAAAGTATCAGCAAAGCTACTTCATTGCCCTATTTTAAATTCTTTGCTTTCTTGGCCTTCAAAAGCCAGTTGCTCCTTTGCTGAACAACTGCCTTCTAAGATCTCATCATTGTTTCTTCATATTACTCCTCCTTCTTGGTTTGCATCTATCTGTTGCCTCTTAGTTCACAGAATCACGGAATCGCTAAGGTTGGAAAAGACCTGTAAGATCGTCAAGTCCAACCATCAACTAACACCACCATGCCCATTAAACCACGTCCCACAATGTCTCGTCCACACGTTCCTTGAACACCTCCAGGGATGGTGACTCCACCACTTCCCTGGGCAGTTTATTCCAGTGTCTCACCACTCTCTCAGTAAAGAAGTTTTTCCTAATATCCAGTCTGAACCTCCCCTGGTGCAACTTGAGGCCATTTCCTCTTGTTCTGTCACTCGTCACTTGGGAGAAGAGGCCAACACCCACCTCTCTGCAACCCCCTTTCAGGTAATTGTAGAGAGCAATGAGGTCTCCCCTCAGCCTCCTCTTCTCCAGGCTGAACAACCCCAGCTCCCTCAGCTGCTCCTCATAAGACTTGTGCTCCAGACCCCTCACCAGCTTCGTCGCCCTTCTCTGGACACGCTCCAGAACCTCAGTGTCCTTCTTGTAGTGAGGGGCCCAAAACTGAACACAGTATTTGAGGTGTGGCCTCACCAGCGCCGAGTACAGGGGCACGATCACTTCCCTGGTCCTGCTGGCCACACTATTTCTGGTACAGGCCAGGATGCTGTTGGCCTTCTTGGCCACCTGGGCACACTGCTGGCTCATCTTCAGCCAGCTGTCGACCAACACCCCAAGGTCCTTTTCTGCAGGGCAGCTTTCCAGCCACTCTTCCCCAAGCCTGTAGCGTTGCATAGGGTTGTTGTGGCCAAAGTGCAGGATTTGGCACTTGGCGTTGTTGAACCTCATACAATTGGCCTCGGCCCATCGATCTGGACAGGCCCAGATCCCTCTGCAGAGCCTTCCTACCTTCAAGCAGATCAACACCCTCACCCAACTTGGTGTCATCTGCAAACTTGCTGAGGGTGCACTCAATCCCGTCATCCAGATCATCGATAAAGATATTAAACAAGACTGGTTGGTCAAGCAGGACCTGCCTTTCATGAACCTGTGCTGGCTGGGCCTGATCCCTTGGTTGTCCTGCACATGCTCTGTGAGCGCCCTCAGGATGAACCTCTCCATAATCTTCCCGGGCACCGAGGTCAGGCTGACAGGCCTGTAGTTCCCCGAATCCTCCTTCCGGCCCTTCTTGTGGATGGGCGTCACATTGGCAAGCCTCCAGTCATCCGGGACCTCCCCCGTTAACCAGGACTGTTGATAAATGATGGAGAGTGGCTTGGCAAGCTCCTCCGTCAGCTCCCTCAGTACCCTTGGGTGGATGCCATTGGGCCTCATAGACTTGTGGGTGTCCAGGTGGCATAGCAGGTTGTTAACTGCTTCCTCCTGGATCACGGGGAATTTATTTTGCTCTCCATCCTTGTCTTCCAGCTCAGGGAGCTGAATACCCTGAGGATACCTGGTATGGCTGTTAAAGACTGAGACAAAGAAGGCATTAAGTACCTCTGCCTTTTCCTCATCCTTCGTGACAATGTTCCCCCCTGCATCCAGTAAAGGATGGAGATTCTCCTTGGCTCTCTTTTTGTTGTTAATGTATTTATAGAAGCATTTTTTGTTATCCCTTATGACCGTGGCCAGGTTGAGCTCTAGCTGGGCTTTCACCTTTCTAATTCCCTCTCTGCATGACCTAATGAGGTCCTTGTACTCTTCTTCAGCTGCCTGCCCCTTCTTCCAAAGGCGATAAATTCTCCTTTTTTTCCCTGAGTCTCAGCAAAAGCTCCTTGTTCAGCCAGGCCGGTCGTCTTCCCCGCCGGCTCTTCTTACAGCACATGGGGACTGCCTGCTCCTGCGCCTTCAAGATTTCCTTCTTGAAGAACGTCCACCCTTCCTGGGCCCCTTTGCCCTTCAGGACCGTCTCTCAACCAGCGCCCTGAAGAGGCCGAAGTCTGCCCTCTGGAAGTCCATTGTAGTGGTATTGCTGACCCCCCTCCTTACTTGGCCAAGAATTGAGAATTCAATCATTTCATGGTCGCTAAGCCCAAGACGGCCTCCAACCTTCACTTCTCCCACCAGACCCTCTCTGTTTGTAAACAGCAGGTCCAGCAGGGCACCTCCCCTGGTAGGCTCACTTACCAACTGTGTCAGGTAGTTATCTTCCACACACTCCAGGAACCTCCGGGACTGTTTCCTCTCTGCTGTGTAATATTTCCAGCAGACATCTGGTAAATTCATGCTTAGATTATGCTTAGTTCATGCTTAGATTATAAACTCTCATAGGCAGAAGTCTTTGGCATTTGTACAGCCCCACCCAGTGGTCCCAGGCTTGAATTCCAAGACACATTGTAGTACAGTCAATAAAAAAACCCATTCATTTTCCTCCAACAGTTGAGATTTCACTATTTTGTTAAGCCCCTTGAGTGGCTGGGAACCAAATCTTACTAATAATTAAGAACAGGCTGTTAATCTTAGTAGGTAAGGAAATAGAATACATCAGTAGAAGTGAGTCTTTTTTGAGAGAAATCTTCAGATGGCAAAGGCATTAGTAGAACTACCAGAGGGGACTGAAAAGCCTCTTCCCACTCAGAGCAAAAACTCAGTCCACAAGGAACAGTATCACATCCAAGCATGTTTTTGATCATTTACAAGCCATGCCCAAATTCTTTAAATAAAATATAATAAATGTTTATTTATTTCTAGTTTGTGGTTGCAACTTTTAAGTTCTTGTCTACCTATGCCTTTATATTCATCTTCTCCTCTAAAAATGGACATTTGACATAATTGTAAAAAAATATATCTTTTACAATTTTGGACAAGAAATATAGCAATAAAATATAATTTTTAAAATATCCTAAGGACAAGAATGCAATAGGAGATGCTGCTTGTAAAGGCAACTGGCATTAAAAAGCTTAGAAAATCTAGTACTTTAAAAATCTGAAAAGTGGAGGACTTTCCCACACTTCTGGTAATAGAGATTAGATATGAAACAGTAAGCTTCTAGCTACTGAATTGCCTTATCTACCATAGTAAGGTAATAAAAGTATCCACAGCTGCTATTGGCAGCAAAGGGTCGTGTTCCAAAAGGAGAGTGTTACTGGGTGACAAGTCAATGCACACAAAGAAGACCTCAATCTACCACAGCAGACTGTTTTTAAGAAGTAACTGTGGTGCACTCCTTCCCACTATAAATAGTCTTGATTTTAGTTTGGATATTGCAGGTGGTGAGGTAGCTCTCCTGTCCAGACACTGTCTAATGCTATTAATGTCTATTCTGCTCAGCATAAGTTCTATAAGATACTTCTGCTGGGAAAAAGCTCTGATTGTGTTATTGTAAACTTGCTTTTGAAGAAAATAATACCTCAAAAATTATATAGACTTTATTTTGAAGCCTAAATACATTTTTTTCCATTAGTGACAAACTCAAGATCCCCTGGACAGATAATAGAACAAAAAGACTTTGGGCAAAAGTATATAAGATTTCATTTTAAAAACTGATATTCTTTCCCTGTCCTTTGGCCATTTTTTTTTTTAGTTTCTTAATAGTAAATGAGGTTGAGCTACTAAGCTGTCTGGACAGAATACATGGTAGAGTTAAATAAAGAATCAAAATCCAGACACAGTGAAAAATACATTAAAAAGAAAAACTACCAAAACTTTTTAAGTTTTCCAAAGAATTGGAAAGCCTTTAAATTTCAATTTGATGATGTTGTACTGAAAGACAGCTCCCCCTGTCTGGTTCTGATAATTTTATTTCACCTTTCTGCTGTAAAATTTTTTTTGTAATACCTTGTCACTTCATTGTTATTTATTCTTTGAAATGCACCTCTTGACTGAGATTTTGCCTGCACCTATAATGAAATATTTTCTGCTGTGGAATACTTGCAGCATGCTGCCAATAATCACCCATGCTGAGAGTCAATCTTCAAGTTTTCACCTGTCTGCAAGTAAAATGACTTGAAACATCCACAGACAAGTTGCCTTGCTAGTCCTTTCCCCCAAATATTTGCCACTGCAAAGGAAAACATGAGCAGAGAAATAAATGTTGGGATAGGTGAGGAGGAGATCCAGGAATTGTCTTTTAAGATTAAAGAAATCAAATTCAAATAGACTGTCAGAGGGTAAATGGTGCTTTAAGAGGTGCTTACTTTAGGAGGACTACTTTTCAGAACCTGTCTGATACAAATTAGTTAGTGTTAGAAGCCTGATATTCCTCTCCATGAAATTCCTTCCTCTTTGTTCAGACCTGACTCTTATTAAACCCACTGAATAACACAGTAAAAGCAATAGCTTAATGAAATCTCTGGGACTTGCCTTACCCTGTAGCCCAGGTCTCAGAAATCAGGAGAATTTTATCTGGCCAGATAAGAACAGAAAAGGCCATGGTCCCTTTTACAAAATGTATCATTCATCTCTCCTTCTCCCATTGAGCATTTCCTTCTCTTGTGATCTTGGGATTTCACAGCGATTATCAAGAGATGAAGCTGAAGAAAACCTATTGCCTCCATGTATTTAATGGACAGTCAGTGAGTCTCTCTGCCAGGACATGTGAGAGGGAAGGAGCAACTTGCACAACAAAAGCAAGGTGGTATCAGCTTCAGTCCCTTTGTGTTTAAAGCACTATCTGCTCTGTTTGAATGGTAGCAAGACTGCCACTAAGCCCTTATCAACTTGTAGTATTTGTATTTTTAATGAGCATTTGTAATAAATGGAAAATGGTAAAGTTCAACTAACAATTGCATTACACGAGTTTCTAGTATAATGTGATTTCTGTTTGATTATAAAGCTGGTACCTATAGGACATGTAGAACATCACGTCACATATGGTCGGTTAATTAGTTTCTCAAGTAAAGCATGATTAATCAAGATCAAATGTCATGAAAAATTGTAACTATGCCATTTAGTCTCCAAGAAGTACTTTGCTAACTTTATGCCACATTTTTGGCTTCCAGTGAGTGCTTCTTAAATTATCATACTTTGTTGACTGTAACTGCTGTTTTCTGTGAAATATATGGTGGAACAGGTAAACATAAAATGGCACAAAAATAACAAATGGAAGAAGCTAATTTCCATAAAACAAAGCATTTTGGCTGCACCCTGCTGAAATATCTAGAGATCCACCTAAACTACACCACAGGCAGAAGTAAGATAGGAAATGTTACAGCAAGCAGTGCTGTCAAACAGTAGCCACACACATGAAATCCTATATCAGAGAACAAAGAACAAAAAGCCTTTGAGCTCCTTGCAACAACAACTGCCACTTATTAAATATCAGTATATTACTAACCATGTTTTTAAAAAATTTGTTAAAAAAAAGGTCACAAGAAAGCCACTAGTTAAATTTAACTTTTTTTTTTTCTGTTTGAGACTGTTGCGCAAAGGTATGTTATCCTTGTATAAAAATCCAACACCTTTTTATGAGGATGTAAGAAGCACACAGTGTTTTGCATAAAGCTAGTTTCACCCTGAGTAAGAACTTTCTGGCATGAAACTAAATTAAAAAGACCAGATGGTTGCAGGAACATAGTAAAAAAAAAAAAAAAAGAAAAAAGAACCAGATATCAAAGCATCACCTTCTCTTTTCCTAAATTTTCCCTGAAAGAAGTAGAACAGGAAGCTTTAAGAAGTTTAGATCATCTAATCCCCATCAGATTCAATCAAATAACTAATATACCAAACACTTTATAAATAAAAAGTGCCAGATGCTCAACATGGGCTAACTTGGACACTGCAAAATGGTCACTATAGGTGTTCTCAAATATTCAGGAACTGAATATACTTAAATGAAAAAAGTCTTTACTGGAAGTTATTATTTAACATAGAATTCATCAAACACAGCTTGGTTGTAAGTCTTACCTTGTTTTCTACCTGCCCTGAAGATATGGCATTGCAGGTATTTGTTTACCTATGGAACATTTCTAGAGCATTTAAAAAAAAATTTTTTTTAAAAAATAATACTGCTAGGTAAAAACCAAGAAGAATTAATAATGTGCATAAAAGGAAATGTATTTTTTTTAAAATATCAAATTCCTCACTTTCAGTCATTCGAGAGTTGTTTTTGTACAGCTCTCAGATGTGTTATCTCTGGAGAGAGCATGGGATTAAACTTCCAGTCTACATCTGGGCTTGTTGAAAATTGACATCTTCTACTAGCATAAGATATAGTTTGTAAACAAAACAATGCCCTAAGAGCTAACGTAAAAGCTACAATCATGGCAACATTAGCAGATGTACATGAAGTTGCCATGTGTGCTCACATCAAGCTGCAAAGTGCACCAGCAACAGTTTCAATGCATCCTACATTAGAGCTACTACACCTGTGTGAACTCATTAGTGCATGCACAGGAAGTTGTCTCTTCCCTCAGGGGAGCAAACTGTATTTACATCTTTATAATCTATATAAAAGCTTAATGACTTCCATGGCCTATGTTCAGACTCAGGGATTTACTTGATTTGACCTCAGTCCAGGATGAGATGAAGTATACCTATCCATGAATACTGTGAATATTTCACATTAAAACTGACACATTTGTGAATATTGTATGGAAAAGTCATCAAATGTCAAGACATTTGAGCAAACAGATAAGCTTAAGGAAAGAAGTTGTAAATTCAAGTGTGAAGTTAAGTCTGGCTTGAATCTTTTATTTGTATTTAAATGAGTTTAGATTCTTTTCTGCAGTTTAATAATGAGTCGTTTCATATGCATAGTCTGATCATGAAGGTTATGCTTAGTATTCTGCAGTAAAACAACATTTTAATTAAGATATAAGAATATCAATTTCATTCTAGTCTTTGATGCTCTTAGCAACAATTATAAAGCAGCAAGAATTTCAGAAAACAACTGTTAGTATTATTTAATTTTAATCAGAGATCAAAGTTATGAGAAGTGGTAAAAGCATCAGAAGTTTCTCAGAATAGCTGAAAAACCTATATATCTGACCAATTAAAAGTACAGTAATCTATAATTCTAACAATGTACAATATGGATAGCTCCAGTAATAATGACTATAATATATAATCTATTCTGTGGCACATTTTCAGGGCTTCAAAATTACAAAAAAGGTGTGAGTTAGGATGCTATTAAAAATATTGACTCGTGTTACTTTATAGAATCTATAACTATCTTAAAAGCTCTGTTGTGCCACAGCAATATCTGTACAGGTCACCATAGATGGGAGGAAACTAAAAAAAAAAAGAAAACTTGAAGACTGGGATCGAAGAATGTGCAGTTAAAGGGTACTTGGTATCATTTTGTGTCTAAAATGTATAATCTTCTAGCTACCCCTGGCACTGGGACATTGAAAAATACTTCAGTCTGTAGTAAAAGTGATATATTCATCAAGCTTCATCAACTATATTTTAATTTGAAAGTTGGTAAGTGAAGGTGTATATATAAATATAAATAAAAAGTTATTGTGGAGTATTTAGAGGGTAGCCTTGTTTACTGAAACAATAAGCACTTTTCTTTACCACCGCTGATACTGCTACATCACTTTAGCAGTAATGTTTCTATGCAAAATTAGTTGCTTGCCTGAAGTTATAAACCGTTGCCCTTGCGTATGTATCATGTTTCAAAACAGATCACTAAGTGAAGCAGCTCAGAATACTCTGATGTGCTTGTAACACCTTTAATATAGCTCATTTTTCTGAAGAATAGATTAGCGAAGAAAAAGCAAAATTTCAAAAACATCACATAATTTTAAATTTATTTTTATCAGTTAAGGAAAAAGAGCCTAACTATATTACATTTAGGCCATTAAAAGGTGCATAACAGGAAGTTTATATATTTATTTACCTGTAGAACTGGTAGGGATCACTGTCTGTCACAATTACAGCCACAGCACTTCATTCCAACTAGACTTTACCAGTGTCTCTGTTAGCCCACAGCATGGACTGTGGGACTCATTGTTATCAAACTGATGAATCTCAATGTGCCATGTCAGTTTTAAGTACCACCAACTGCTCAAGCACATAAACATCAGCAACTAGCAGGTGCTCTGTAATAATGTATGCTATACATCATATCTGTGCCCTACACCGTCCTTCCTGATTTTCATTTTAAGATATGCATTTTCAGTTTCATTGCTGCGTACCAATTAGCAAACGCTAAAAAGGTGTTGCCTGAAGTGTCCCAAAGTGTCCCTCCAGTGTCCCAAAAGGATAATCTGAGGAAAAGAGAGGCAAACTAAAAGCAAGCCAATATAAAATGTAAAAAAATATTTTTTACAATCCATTTGAAACAGAAAGCAATCTGGTAAAATTTTACACAGTGTCAATAGGAAGAAGTATATACCTGTAATATTATCGTATATGTATATTTTGCTTCAGTTTTCCTGAAAACAAATCCTAAAATTTAAAAAAAGAAATTATGGCATCTGGAGAGAGTTTAAATGTGTTATTTTTAAAGTGATAGGTGAGATAAATAGATAGATAGATAGATAGATAGATAGATAGATAGATAGATAGACAGATAGAAAGAATTAAAGCATTCTTTAAAACAGAGTTGCAAGTATAACAATAAATAACCAGGATGGTAAGAGACAGGGAAAACTGTGAATTAATGATTTTTCAACTCATGAAATTTTTTTTGTTGTTTCTAAAAATATTTTTACAAAACACAATTGAAAGAAAAATATGTGAACAGTGCTTCTATGACAGTGGCTTTGGGGGCGCAGAGAGTATATTTTCTTCTCTCTTTGAAGAAACAATTAGAATAATCACATTTCAAAAAACGTTTTAGAAACCCAAAAATTCAAGTTTAGTTTAAAGACATTTCCTCAAGAACATCTACCTCTATATAGACCTGTCTCTAAAGCTGAGTACATTGATCTGCATTTTCTGGGAAATGCATCAAAACCAAAAAGCCTGAATAAAACCTCATTTACATTTAATGCCCAAGATATCAAAGCTTTAAAACTTACTAAAGGAAATGATCAGCAAGTAAGTTCCTAGCAAAGCTTATCAATACAGGAAAACACTTTACCTAACATAGATTCACCATAGATAAATAGTAAGAGAACAAGGAAAATTCACTTTCACCTAAAAATACGTTTCTAAAATCCAAAGTCAATCTTCTTCTATCTCAGAACATGATTATCTCTTTCATGGCTGAAAGAGGAAACTTGATAGTACCAGAAATGCTTCTGCACCAGATTTGTTCTTATTCAAGGATTGCTTATACCTTTTTTTTTTTACAAAAACACCTTTATCAAATCACTCCACTACAGATACAGATTCTGATGCCTCTTTAAGTGACTAAATCCCAAAAGTTAGACCCTTCTAACCATGAGTTTCATACCTGAAATATAATCTAGGCTGTTGATACATATAATACCTAATTTTCAGAAGTTCCAGTAAAACTGAGGAGTGTTTCTCTAAGCAGTTGTCTTAATTTTGTGCATGAGTGCAAAAAAAAACCCCTAATTGTGGAAGATATCGCTTACTCCCAGTCAAGACAATGTGCAGTCCACCCAGATATCTTTGGGTGCTAAACATACACAGGAGTTCATCTCAAAAAAAACCCCACATCAAAAAAACTAAAGAATACTATGGCTACTGAGAGCTTTTGAATCTATGTAAAAGATTTGGCAGAACAGTATACTACCATGGGAGCAGTCTTAACATTACTGCTTTGGCACGGGAGGGATATATGACAAGCATACTAAATTCTTTGGGTTTTGTTACCCAAGGAGGAAATGAAAATCAGAACAGAGATATAATTCTTAATGGTACCAGTGGATTAACTGTCACTTTCCTAGCCAAGTAATCAAGGATTAGAGGTTTAGCTTCTGAAAGGAAGTTTTTGTTTCTAGTTTTCACTATTCCCACAAATAAAGTCCTCATAAAACCCTGCCATCCAATCTACTGCAGACATATTTCCTAATGTAAAAGTAGAAGCTTGACAATCTTTGTGTGAAAACTTGCATGGCAGACATGCTATGATAGGACAATCTCAGTGTAAGGTTTTCTCTCTGCTGTCCCTGCATTTATATTGATTTGCTTAGTTTCCCTACGACTACTTCACAGGTGGGGAAGTGACCTCCAGGCAGAGAAAGTCTGGTCCCAAGGAGCAGTTCTTCCACAGAGCTTTGCCTTAGGACATGTCACTACTGACACGCAACATATTTTCTATATACATCAATTAGGCAGACAATAATATGGAATGGCTGCAGGTTAAAAAAAAAAAAAAAGAAGAAAAGAAGTATTCACAGTGATTCTCTCTTTCCATTTTGATCCGTTAAAACATTTTAGACTTGTTAGTTGATAATAGCTAAGATCACCTCTGTGGGTGGCACAGGGCTGAAAGCTTTTCAGTCTCATACTCAAAAGTTCTATCTACTAGGACAAGAGGCAGGAGCACTTGCCCAGTCTTCAACTAAGTTTGTGAGGGGAAAAAAAAAAATGCATTTAAAAAAAAAAAACATTAAAAAAAAACCCCCAACAAAACCAAAAAACAGAAGCACAATCTGTTGAAAATTGCTTCCCTTCCCAGGTTCTGGTAGGGCGGAGAGCTCCTTTGTAAGGAGGAGGCAGGCACAGATGGGGACAGAAGGAATGTTCCCTTCTCCCTAGATCCATAATTTAAGGTATTTAAAGTATAATCTTCAGGTATTTAAGTTTGCATGAAATGAGGATCCTCTGTGCAATCAATGCAGACAGTGTTCCTATCTTAGACAGTTTAATCAGTTTATGAAGCCCCTACTGACTTTGGAGAGCCTAGACTCCTAATTTTAGCTTTATTACGTGCAAAGTTATAGGGCACAAGGAGGGATGTTTGTGTAATCACATGATGGAAACAGTTAACTCTGACTTGTTGGCTTCAACATTCTGAATTCAAATGGATCAGCATTACCTAAATATGGCCCTTGGCATCATCAGCTCCAAATGATTCCAATATGAGATACAACTCCCCAAGTTTATTTTCCCAAATAAACTTTGAGACATAGAGAAATAACCCATAATTAAACAGTCTTCAGTTCACCTCTGAGGTACTGATGGATTTAAGATACCAGTATTATTTCATTAAGGCAGCAAAAAGTTGATTATTTTTCTGAATCCTACCTTGGGCCTAGAAATCTCAGCCTACTGTGGTTGCTGCCAAGACTTCCTAGTGTTGCCTGTGTCTCATGCAACTATTAGTCCCTCTTGCAACATCACTGTGTTTCCCACTCTGAAAAGCACTACTTCATTTTGGTAGAGCCTATTGTGATAGGACAAGGGGTAATGGTTTTAAACTAAAAGAGTGTAGATTCAGACTAGATATAAGAAAGAAATTTTTTATGATAAGGGTGGTGAGACACTGGAACAGGTTGTCTAGAGAGGTGGTAGATGCCCCATCCCTGGAAACATTCCAGGTCAGGTTGGACGGGGCTTTAAGCAACCTGATCTAGTTGAAGATGTCCCCGCTCATTGCAGGGGGGCTGGACTAGATAACCTTGAAAGGTCCCTTCCAACCCAAACTATTCTATGATTCTATGGTTTTCATCAATTATTATCTTGAGTTCTCTGTCACATCTGCTGTATCACAGGACTTTTTCTTCCTAAGCTTCTGAGCGAGTTCCTTAGGTTGACAAAATAATTAGGGTTTGTGCCAATGGTGAATTTTGGGTCTTGTAGTAATGTCAGGATTTTGCCCAAGACCCTAATCTCAATTATGACTGGAGACTCTGTTAACAATGGCAAAATAGGCTTTTCCAATTGACATTTGCAACGAACTCTTCTTTTTGAGTGCAGGCAACACTGGACACGAGTAAAAAAGCACAAAGTTGATTCAATTTCTGTATAAGATATCCACAATAAATGCTGATGATCAGGTGAACTAAGAAACAACTAAAACCACCAAATGCAATAGAAACAACTTTTTTGGGGAAAAAACCCCTAACTTCCATACACCTTACTCTCTGCTGGCATCTGCTACTTGTGTACAGAGTGAAACAGTACAAACATCTTCCCTGTGGTCAGGAATTTTAATTCTGATGCTTACTTCTACACTGTAGTTTATTTCCTTTACATCTCATGCTTTGTGTTGTGCTGGACACTAACACGGGTGACACATTCTGTGCTTGAGTTCTGGCTGATCAAGGTAGCATGGAAGGATGATCTATGAGCAACAAAAGCACTGGCTCCAGTCAGACCATCTTCCAGAAATGCTCCTTCTAGATGAATTAGTGCTGTAGTGCTGAATAACAGTAGTAATAGTAGCACAGAATATTGATACTTCAGGATACATGCTTGTCTGGAAATAAGGGACTTAAATATAAGCTTGGAAATGTTTGGCAATCCCTCAATATACACTATTTTTGAAATTTAGCAATTAATATGCAATTCTGAATATATTCAGTTATAAACCATAAATCTTAAAATGCTTCTAAAAAACTGAGTGCATTTTCAAATTACTTTATTCTGTGGAAATTTTTTTCAGGCTGAAATTTAATAGTTATCTTAAAAAAAGAAAAGTCTGTTTTGGTTTGTACACCTAACAGAATAAACTTCTACTTGCCTTACTTGCTTTATAAAATCTGAGAGATACATAATCAAAAAACAAGAATAATTTTTGGTTATATGATGACTTGGAATACTTTACTTTTTCTCCTGTTGGAACAATAGGAACTGATTGGAGACATAACCACAAGTTTTACTGAAATGCTTAATGTTACTGAAGTATTCAGACCTAGTGCATTCACAGAGGGAAACAAGAACATCAAGACCTTTTATTCTCATTTCAACAGAGATATGCTTCTGAATAGAAGGCAATTAATTAAGCACATATGGTTAAAAAATTGTTTTATTCCAACATTATTTCAGCTATTGTTCAGTCAGTTTCCATTGACTTGCATCTCATCTCTTTATCAGCATGTAAAATTAACTTATCTATATGAGATTATTTGAGATTATTTCCAAATAATAAAAAAACCCAAATCCACACCCAAAAACTCCCACTCCAGATCTCCCTCACAGTAAAAAACTGTTTTCTTATGTTCAGATGGAATTCATGTGTTTCAGTTTATGCCTGTTGTCTCTCTCTCTTATTCTGCCAGTAGGCACCACTGAGAAGAGTATGGGTTCATCTTCTTTTGCACTCTGCAATCAGATATTTATAAACACTGACAAGGTCTCCCTGAGCCTTCTCTTCAAGCACCCACATCTATGAAAGAGAAGATTAGACACATAGGATGAATTGCCTCCAATACCTTTTTGGTACCAGAACCACAAAAAGGAAGCCCATCTTCTAAATGAGGCAGAGTACTTAAACATCTATAATGTAACTATTAACAACAAAAGATCTTGCCTACAAGGAGGTCATTACAACAGTGGAGCCAGGCTCTTCATAGTGTCGCATAGTGGGAGAACACAAGACAACAGATGTAAGCTGATACAGAAGAGACTCTGACTGCATATAAGGAAAAGCCATTTTACTATAAGGACAGTCAGGCATTTGAACAGGGTGTCCCAAGTGGTGGTACAGTCTCTGCCCTCAGACATTTTCAAGACCAGACTGGGAAAACCCTGAGTAACCTGGCCTGACTTCAACACTGAGCCTGTTTTGAGCAGAGGGCTGGACCAAGACAACCTCCTGAGGTGTCTTCCAACCTGAATTTTTGTATGAGCCTATAATCTATGACAGAAGTATTCACAATTCATTTTTAAGGAACTGAATAAGGTCTGAGCTAGCTCTACCACTGTTAAACAAAAAAAAATCCAACCAAAACACCCAATATCTATGTTCTGGAAATACACACAATATGAACACAAATACTGTATGGGAATAGGAAAACAGTCTTAAAGTAGAGGTAAGTAGGAGAAATAGATGTTAAATGCTAATTCTGTAACAAGTTTTAAGCACCTATACATACAGTAAGAGTCAAAATGGTACAGGAAACAACACTTTTAGTAGACACACATCATTATCTTGCACATTACCTATGCTGTAGATTACAGACTCTCATACTTTTAAACCAGCCTAGATAAAAGACCGTATTACCCACAGCTTCAAAAGTACCTACGTTTATAAAACAGCATAAAAACCAACATCCCATTCAGGAAGAATTAATCTCTTCCCAGTTTCAACTTGACTAAGGTTTTTTTTGACAATTATAGTTCTTGTTACTGAGCAGTTGTGTAACAAGTCAGATGCAAGAGGCACGTTCAGTCTTTTCCTCATCCAATACCTAGGCTGGCTTCTCTGACATTTCAATGCAAGCAGGTGCAAGACTTTCAAAAGTCAGTTAGAGTGCACTGTGCAGATTTAATAACTGCTTCCCCAACAGACTAAAGTGCTCCTGATGCTCTTAAAAAATAAATGAGAAAACTGAAGTTCTCTAGAGATCCCTTGGGACAATTACTCAGATCAGAGATGGAATGCTTCAAAGCATGATGAACTTGTTTTTTTCCATTCTTATCCTGATTATTTCAGCAGGAAAAGAGTTGGTTCTTGCTAAAGGTGGGATCAGCTCGACTACAGCTGACCTAAACAACTACATAAAATTACAGTGTTCTCAAGGTTTCTTCCGATTAAGGAAAGAAACAGATGATGGAACTTGGTGTCTGATGCAATCTTGTTTATTTACAGAGAGTGTTTAAGTTCTACTTTTCTTAGCACAACAAAACACAAGCAGGCAATTGTTTTCTGTTCCTTACTACTCACCTTCATCTACCATTCCCTCTAAAGAGCTCTCACAAAGCAGTGTCTGAATTCACACTTCAAGTAGTCATTTACACAAGGTCACGAGCATTTGGTTCAATTTCACCTTTGTGTCATTTCCTCATTTCTCCTAAGAATTATTCAGCAAAACCCCTCAGCTACATGTACTGTTATTTTACTGAGTGACATACCTTTGTTTTGGTGCTTCTTAAATGAAAAGCAGTGGCTCAGCAACTTCAGGTAGCATTGTTACAAATAGAGTTTAAATTATTCTGTCATCCTACCTAAGTGTGAAAAATTGTGACCCCGTGCTTCTTTGGGGAAGAATTCAAACAGTACATACTCTTAAATGCTAAAGTGCTTTTACTATTTTCCTGTTTGTCCACTTACGCAACTACTCTCAACTACTGTGATTGCAGTATCCAAGAATCACACTAAATGACTGGATCCATTTCTGCTTTTTACTCTAAAGGTGCAAGCAATGAAAACTAGGACCACCTTTCTGTGACACTTCTGTTATATGGAATTGTTCCTTTCTTAGCTTTCCAAAGAGACTTTTTTTTTCCTTTAGTGGGATCCTGCTCTTACTGTCAACAAATCCAAAGAAAACAAAATAAAGTAATAGGAGTTCTTTCTAGAGAGACAAGAACTAGCTAATACAATCCTGTGCTGTGCTATGCTAATAGTCTACTCTCACATTATTCCTTCTGACAAATAGGGGGGAAAGACAACATATATGCTGAGATGATAAACAAAAGCCTAAAAATAAAGGTTTCAATTTAAGAATTAGAATGGCAGGGTGATGTTTAGGGCATGCAGGCTGTCTTCCACAAAAAAAACCATTTACCATGCTTGGGAAAGAAAAAACCAAAAAGAGAGAGAGGGATAAAAGGAAACTGGCTACTTTACTTAAAAGCAAATAGCAAGAATTTCAAGCCAAACAGATGTTGTTTCCTTACCCTAGCCTCAGAAATGACTGAACAAGAATTTATTTAAAATGACCACAAATGAAGAGCAGGGAAAAAGATGAGCATCTGCCACAGTCAAAACCCCCCACTTTCTAATGTTAAAGAACTGAGTATGGGGAGCGTGCAAGATAAACCTCATAAGGTTAATTTTTGGTGTCTCAGAATTTATAATGCCAGAGTTAGAATTGCTCCTTTGCACCATGGACATTTTACAATTTCTTTTCTTCATCCTACACCATCCTCAAAGTAAGACAGTCAGGGTAGGCAGACAGCATATATTTAACCTAGAATTTGCCAAGGTTCTGGGAATAAAACTTTGGCTTAGGGCTCTGTCCTTCCCCCGACTTCTAACGCTGGTTCAACATCAGCACTATAGCATTATCACATTCTTATAGCATCTATGTTTTTCTCCAGGAATTGGCTATCACTGCTAGAGACTGTTAATTGCTAACCTCAGCTATCTGTTGACACATGGCTGCAGATGGATTTCAGACACCAATTATATGGATGATAAAACACTAGCTTTCCACAACAAGGCTCTGCAGTTGAGCCCTTCCACAGCTGCTTGCCAACTGTTGATTATTCACGGCAGAAAGCTCAGCTTTTTCACTGACAGCCAATCTGAGCTCCATCTTTTTGATTTACCAATAAAGTCAAGCCCAATAGATGCAAAACAGACTTTCAGTTCTTGCGTTTTCTGCGCCAAATGCAGAATCTGATGCAGGGCAAAGAATGCCATACAATGTACAATCACTTTTTGGTCTGTAAGAGAGGTGGGCAGGAAAATGGATGGCACTGGGCTCTGCAGGCAAAGACAGCCTTCTTTTATACTGGTGTTATGTGGAGAAACTGGATTACCGCATAATAACAAGTCCAATGAGCACAGACTATGAAAGTAGGATAGAACCTAATTTATCACCAAATTAATCCCAGACATTCCTCTTACCTAGACTCCATTAAAACACGGACATCTACCTTTCCACCCTATTGTTCAACATGTTTCATATTCTTTGCTCCCCCCCAAAAGAATAGTACATCAAATTTTTTATTATATTCTATTTACTGTCTACTATGCTCTTCAAAATAACAGTTTCACATGCAGCAGGTTAAGTCTGCTATTTGGCAAGAAGGTACAACAGTATTTTTAACCTGTCTGCGTTTTCACTGGGAGATAATGTGAATCTATGACTTGAGCACACAAAGTAACTATTCTCAGACAAATGCACACAGTACACCTTAATTTGCCAGACAGGATCTGAGGTCACATCAATGTAAGAGAATTCAGGAATATTAAACCAAATTAAATCTAAAATATATTGATCCATGTGTACACATATTTCTTAAGAAATAAAATGGCCATTCAGTGAAATACACTGAATGGAGACAAGGAAGAAGTGTTACATATTTATTGACTTAATATGTTTTAAATAAAAATGTTTAGTTCCGTTTAACTTTGAATGCTGCCATGTATATATGAGTCAACAAACCTCCATGACTTCAACTTATTTATGTATACAACTCTTCCTTTTCTTTTTCCCCAGCTACAGTACAGCTGTACTGAAACAGTGCTTTATACACCAGATATTCTTTTAACAGGTCCTTCTGTCCCTCTGCTGGTCAGCACGGTCCAAGATTTTTCCATTCAGTAGATACCCTCCATTTTAATCTAGCCTCAGGGTAATATTACATATCTGCATTTAACGACTTCTGACAGTTATTAGCCTGAATACTTAACTAATTTATTTTGTACAAAAAGTGACTGCATTGTTTCTCCCAATTTAGCATAATTTGCAAAGGTGGAAGCCTTTCTTTCAATACCCCAATCCAAGTATCACCTAAAAGTAATTAAAAGTTTTCCCTATGCCAGCTCCTTAAAACATTTTTAATCTGAAAAATTAAATTTCAATATATTGCTTTTCTTCTGCTGAGGTCCTTTTCAAAATTTTATATGCTATGGGCTTTTTTTAAAAAATGTTTGTCTCATTTAACTATTAATTGAATATATGGAATATATTCCAATATTAAACAAACACCCATCTCAAAAGTACTCAATGCAAGCTCAATTTAAGCAACTGTAATTTTAACCACATACAGCTCTATGGATTTCAGCAGAACTAATGTCATGCTAAACTGTCTGGTGAAATCTGACAATTAAAACCCACTGTGTTTCAATTACTAATGTAAAGGTCTATTACCTGCCTTAAGTGAAAAACAAGGGGAAAAACATCATTAGAGTAAAGCAGTTTATTATGTTTACTTGTAAGCAAGCCTATGAAAAAGCATCATGAACTTATGTTAAAGTACATGAATATATAGGACTAGATTCTTCAAGCATGAAGCCAGAATTTGAAAAATTGATTCCTTTAAAGTCAATCTAACTTTCAGAAACATTAAATATCAGTTCTCCTTAAATAATTTTTTAAAAGTATACCATTTGTTAGCACAAAACTGAGAGCATCCAAAGTCATCAGCCAGTTCCAAGACTATGCTGGTAGTAGCACTATTGGACATTCAGATCTCTACTTCTTTACTTCACTCAAGTGTACTCTACCAAATAGACAGCATTATTGCCATCTAAATACTTCCCATGTCTTTTCCCCAAATAGCACACTAGAGCAAATTAGATAATTTCCAGCTCTCCCATTGCAACCTCATTTGTCCAGGAACTCACAGAAACCAGACACGACACAGCCTTCTCTCTTGGATGCTCTTGGCACATATTGCACAGCTCTCCTTGCTTTTTGGGTAATGCCAATGTCACCATTCTTCTCCAACTGTCAAAGGAGACAATTCAGGAGACAGTGGGAAACCAAAACCAATTGTCTTTCCTGGAGGGATCTGAACATAAACCTTCCATTATACCTGCCCATCCATTTTCAGATGCTGGAGGAAAATCAGGAAAACAAGGTCCATTTCTCACTCATTTTGTGTAACTATTTAATTTCGCAGGCATTAATTAACTAACCCAAGATCAAAAGTGAAATTGTCTTTGAGGCAACTGCCCTTAAAGACAGGAAGATCTGAGGTGCAGTCCACTTCTTCAGGGGAGGGATATGGGCACTATGGCTGTATTCTCCATCTCACTAATATTTAAAATAATAAAACAGTTTGAGTGTAAAGGTCCAAATCCAACATTCTACCACAAAATGTTCTAACAGTGTGGATGCTCTCCAGCAGGTAGAAGATGTGGATTCAAAAGCATGTAGGAGACAACCCAGGTTTCAAATCCTGAATGAGTCCTATGTTTGCATATGCTCTGCTACTAAATTATATACTCAGTGTCATAGCCAGTAGCTACTGCACAGAAGTGAATGATGACATACTGAAGATCCCTTCAGAAAAAATTAACTACCGGCATCTATGTCTTTTGGCATCTAGTTACTTCCAAAATTTTTTACTTTAAGATGTGACAAAAATGTCCCAAATCCAAAGTTCATTTACATGTAAAGCTGGTCAGCCAAACATTTGTTCACCAAGAAATACGATGCTATACTCTACAGACAGTTTCTGCTGCATCATAATAAAGACAAGTTTCTCAACATTAAATGAGGGGGGAAAAAAAGAAAAAAAAGATATCTTTACCCAGTGCAACCTATAAGCAAACTGTGGCTAGACAAAGCCCTGATTCTGCCCAGTTTACTGCAATCCAAATACCAGGTGAGTACCAGAAACACTGAATTATTGATTTTGTCAAAATACAGGTGAACAGGTAGAGTTTTGACAAACTGGTGTCATCTACTGAGAAACACTTCAGAAGAAAATTCCATCCCAAGCAGCACTAATCAAAACCTGCAGTTCAACAGGGTTTGAGATTTCATTTCAAAACTCATAAAACCAGATCTGGGAGATTGGAAGATGGTGAAGAATGACAAGCAGAGAGCAAAAACAGAACTGGAAAGCAAGTGTGAGGAAAATAATATATAAAAAATTAAAACAAAAAACCCCACATAAAAAAAACAGAGCAGCCAGAAAACTAAAGCATAAATACATGTCAAGAGAACCATGGACATAAATGAAAAAAATCTGAAAAAATAGACTGCATAAAAAGAAGTCTGCACTAGATATTGATTACACTTAATGACAGACAACAAGAAACAGACAAATGAACAAGAAATCAGAACTCATAGGGAATGTAAAAACTGTAACTAAAAAGAAAATGTGACTATATTACATTGAATGTTCCTCCCTCTTCAACACAGAATAAAGCATCTTCTAAAAAAATAGCTGCATTATATATTAAAGCGATGAAGAAAAACCTTATAATCAGCGAAGAGGTGGATGGGACCTTCTGCTGTACCTGTCTGAGTAACACTGAATGGGCCTTAGAAAGTCTAGTCATTTTGGGGGAAAACCACTTATAGCCCTTCCCATCTTACTCAGCCTTCCTAAATTCATTTGCTTGACGTTAAATAAAAAGGGACCAATTTATAAAACTTCAAATAGGCAAAATGTTTTCCTTATGAATTTACAAATTAGATTGCAATATTCAATATTCACTTTTCAGAGCCATCCCACATTAAAGCTAAGTAGGTATTCACTCAGCATCAAAATTAGAGTAAGTCAGACGTTAAGAGGTCAAGATGAAGGTATTTTATACTTGGATACTTAGCTAACTGGAAGGTAGAATTTCTGTTCTGAGGAATTTTGAAGCTTCAATAGTACATGAAATTATTCCACTTAAGAAGAAAATTTCTTAGATAATTTGGAGAACAAGAAAGAAGTTTTCCCCAAGCTCTTTGTTAAAAGAACAAAGAGATTTTCCATTAAGTTAGGTGAAATAAACTCCCCTACATATACAGATTTCCTGCTGCCAGCGTGGTAAGCTCTGCCTTACAACTGGGGTTCCTGGGCCATGTAGTTCCCTTAAAGTCAGGAAAGACAGTAATTCTATTAGACATAATTAATATTTTCTTATTAAATATTAAGCTGAAGTAGTATGTCAACAGATAACATTCCCTCCAGAAGTTTCTGACAAACCCTACACCTAATATACACCTAAAATTCCTTCATGCCTTATGTAAGTACATTTTTAAGTGGTAAAACCAAGCTCACCTCAATTGCACACTACAGTAGATTTAAATCACTGTACATGAGGCATACTATTCAGTGAATATCCATATTGAACATCTCTCATTCAACAGCTACAAAACCAAAACTTAATTCTGAGTCTTACCCAAAGCTTCCTATATAACAACTCACTGTATATGCTTTGGTTGCTCCACCTGTTTTTAAAAAAATAAGATTATAATAAGATTGTAAAAATAAACATTGTTATAATCTTATTATCCTCATTAAAATCTACAAATGAAAGATTATAAAGTATCTGTTGCTATTGTTAACTGTGAACAATGGGACCAGGATCAACAGCACATGACTGCACAGGCAGAGACTGTGTCAAAATACTAATGCACATATAATAAGCTATATGCAGAGACAATTGGTATTTTTAGATTCATAAATTTTTTAAAATAATAATTCATAATTTTTTAAAAATTACTCTGCAATCCTAACAGTCTTCTTTCTCTGAAGTTTTTTGACAAGGAATCTTTTATAGATAAATGCAAAATCATCTCCATCAAAACAAATACTTGCAATTTAAGACCTAGAGAGTTATTTCCTTCCTCACATATATATACACAAATTATTATTTCCATTTAATAAATGAGAATACCGTAGGATCACAAAAAGTAAATTAGAAACAACACAGCAGCCCATATTTCTTTATCTACAGTGTAAAGGAATATGATCAGCTTATACAGGAATAACATGTCAAAACACGTATAGTATTATTCTACAATTGGCCAAACAGTTAATTGCCTTAATCAGTATATATGATATTATTTGATTTTTTTTTTAAATGGAAATTTTACACATTGACTAGTAGAGTTTTTACAGAAACAAAACAAACCAAAATGCTTTAACAGCATTTCCTTCTAGTGAAAGCTAGCACAAATTTAAATATCTCCCTGCGGGCAATATAGAGCTACATTCAATGCTTGTGTATTTCTATTGGCTTCCGTTTGATTAAAGGAAACTGCTTCATTATAGAAGCAAAGTAGAACAATTCCTTGGAGTATTAAAGCACAATATTCTGTGCATATGACCACACAAGGTTTCAAAAGAAAAGAGATACAATGGTATTTTCTGAATACCTGATTATCTGACTTTGAGGAACAACTCTTTAGTGAAGATTTATATTATTTCAATTTTCTAAAACTCCATATGTAATTATTGTAACAGTCCTCTTTTCAAGATAAATTTAGTTTTGAAATTTCTGTTTTCTATCACTGGCACTATTTATACTACCAGGATACAAGAGATAAAGTACAAGCATAAAAAGCCAGCCATCAAACATTTAAATAAAAGTCTTAAACTTCCATAATTTTGTTGAGGGGAGATTAAAAAAGGGTGAAAACAACAAAAACATTCAGCTCTCTAACCTGCTAAAGAGGCCTAATCTCTCAGGATTTTTTCCAGTGTACAGACACGGATTTTACTTTAGGATCCAGAAACTTGGAGCTAACGTAAGAATGCAGTAGAGTATGAAAATAACAAGCCTTTTCTTTTTCTTCATTCTCCAGTGCACATGTCAGATTTTGAATTCAGAAAACCCTAGAAGCACAAAAAAGTCTACGCATTGTAGGGATATTTCATTAATCTACTATAGGAGGGGAGGGAAAAATATCACAGCCAGAAAATCAGTGATGCACAGGTTACCAAAACTACTGAAAGACTCAACATTTAATGGTATAGAACAAAATCAAAGCTGTAACATCAAAGTCTGTAAATTAAGTAAAGAGATTAAAAAAACACCAACAAAACACCATCTAACTAAATTGAGCTATTTATTTACAGAATAATGTAATGTTTGGTGATTAGGTCTAAAAGCTGTCCAACTGTTGTAAACGAGGGAAAAAAAAATCTTAAATGCTTATTTTCATACTGCATCTTAGGAATCTATCACTAGAAAGTGTCAAAGATGACAATTGCAAATGATTTTTCCATCTTAAACTTGACAGTACTTTCCTTTATAAATGGTACAATGGGAAACACAGCGATGTGGGAATTAATGTGAGGCACGTCTGGAAGATGCTCGAGAATCTGGCTGTTATAAGACATGAACTTTTATATCCTGAGAATTATCTATGTTTCCTTCATGTATGACAAGGTCACAAGATAAAATATTTCATTACAATATCTGTGTAAGGCTTATTTTAAAGAATTCATTTATCTAGAAACAATAAATAACAAATTCTGAAGTTCCAGTCAAAATTTATTTTTTTGTATTTTGTGTTACAAACTATTGCTTGCAAGGCTTGACTGCCTTTCATTTAATAAGGTCTGCTTACTGCATAAAATGCACAGAACAGCTTAGTTGAGTAATATGGCATTTTTATGGCCATGATTTTAACTAGTTAAGCCAAGGAAATAGATGACAGCTACTTTCTTTTTAATCTTACTGTTGAAGTAAAGCTGTAAACCTTTTCCTTCCAGAAATAATCCTCAAACTGATTGCTGTCAACTGATTGCTGGAGGGAAAGTCTGTCAACCAAGGAGGGTGGAGACAGGAAAGACGAGCTCCCTCTCTCCATGTGTAACTACCTTTCCATAAAAACGGAAGCTAAATCTGACATAATCTTTGTAAATTAAAGATCTATTCTGTATGAACCTTTAAAAAATTGTTCTGTACAGTAGCCAACACATTAATTCAGGAAAAACTACATCTGACTAGACTCCATTATCAAAGAGACATGATGTTATACAAGTGTTCAGAATGAAATCCTATACCTTTGTTCCTTAAAAATGAAAGCGTATCTTGTAAGAGCTGATTTTGGATACTGAGGGATATAGTCTGCCCTTTATACACTTCAAAAAAATTTATCTAAAAATTCAAACTCCTATCAAATTTTTAGGTCTTTATACCTACAGTTTTGTACCTAGTAAGCACTATATAAATGCCAAATTATGACAAGGACAGAAGTAGCCCAGTTTCTTCGCATCCAGAAACTAAAAATTTACTCTCAGTATTTGGATTACTTTATTTACACATGTCTAAAAAACAGTATCTCTACCAACTGATATTTTGCCATTTATCAACACAATCTATCTCTTTACTATCTTGCTTTTGGACTTTCAATTTTTTTCAGATATCCACTAAGATCCCGTTGTAAATAAATACAATCTTAGAACACATTTTCTATGATCGATCCCTGAAAAAAAAGGAAAGTCTTCTGTTTGCAGTTTATACAAAGTTTAATTAGGCATCTTATTTTCCTTTTGAACACTTTTTAAGATGACAAAAAGGTACGACTTCACTTGCAGAGACTTAAATGTAATACACAAAATGGTTGGTTAGCACTCTGAAGAATCATAGTAGGGAAAAATATTAAATAATTTTCTCTATTGTTCTGCAGGTAATGTGTAACATTTTGCCTAATAATTATATCTGCACCTTTTATAGCACCAGCTGAAAACGATTTGCTCTGCCTTTCCAAGTTCACAGAATCACAGAATCACTAAGGTTGGAAAAGACCTGTAAGATCATCAAGTCCAACCATCAACTAACACCACCATGCCCATTAAACCACGTCCCACAATGTCTCGTCCACACATTCCTTGAACACCTCCAGGGATGGTGACTCCACCACTTCCCTGGGCAGTTTATTCCAGTGTCTCACCACTCTCTCAGTAAAGAAATTTTTCCTAATATCCAGCCTAAAGTTAAACAGATGTACAGCATGAACAGGATATTTTAGACAACAGCAAAAAGAAGAAAAAACAAAAGCAATTATTTTTCTGAAATTCAGATGATGAGCATATGCATTTATATTGATTTTTGGAAATAAAGGTAAAGGCTAGAGCTGCGTACTTGCACAGGTGCCCATTAGCACTTTTTTTGATTCCCACCTGTTCATTGCAGCTTAGATGCCAAGAGACATTTCTCTCCAAATTCTGGAAGCATCGTGAGATGCCTCAGCATCACACAGAAAAGTAAAATTCTTCCATTTTTCTGATAGAGTTCCTACAGGACATGAATTCAGAATCAAATTGCAAAGACCAGAGTGCTTCTCGAAATCAGTGTCAGGGTATTAATATGAAAGTATAGTTAGCTCATCACAGTGTTCCTAGGACATTGTATCTTCATTTCAAGGAGAAGAAAAAAGAGAATCAGCAGTTTCAGTATTTTAAATACTACCTTTTGCAGTATTGTGTAAATGGAAAGCCTTCATCTGATGAAAAGGTTCCTTTTTCTCACTCTTCTATGCACACCCGCACAAAGAAAATACAGTTTTTTAGCTAAAAGCAAATGCACCAGTGACTTGATAAGCCAACAGAAAACTCCTCCTGTTCAAGTAATATTGAATAAATTTTCCTGAGACAAAACAGCTTGATCCTAGACCAAGCTTAAACAGAGCACTGAGTATCACTGTAGAAATCTTAAGCTTTGTTTACAATGAGGGTAGCCCAATGTCTCTTCTGCTCGCTGCTGCTGTCAAAGCAGGTGAGTGTGGCATCGCAAGAGGACATGTGGAATACAGATGCAATTTTTCTCAAGTTTTTTTTGCCATCTGAAGCAAGCATATATTTAAAAGCCCTTGCTTTTTTCTAACATAAGATACACAATGGCTTCACAGCTGCATGAAAGACCATTTATGCTTCATGAACTTCAGCCATAGCCTTATTAATTCACCCCCATTTCACAACCGATTTCAAGACTACACATTTCAAAATCTCCACACTTATATGAAGCCTAGAGGGTCCTTCTCCCTTAAAAATGAGGAGGGAAATTAAATTTAAAGCAAAAAAATGCAGTGCCTGTGTGACATATAAAATAACACTATCTTCCCTGTGTCAAACACATGGTATAGGTAATTCACATTCATACATTACAACATCGACAAAGGGATAACTGTCAATCAGTATGTGTGTGTACACACATCGGCCACTGCTATTAAATCAGAACATGGAAAGGTGGTGAAAAGACATTTTAATCTGTTAATTATCCTGACCACACAGCAGTAGTAATCTACATTATTGCTGATGAAGAATGGAAGTTAGGTGAAATGAAAACTGGTGGAACTGCTGGGCTCAGAGGATTGTGATCAGTGCCACAAAATTCAGTGGGAGGCCAGTTACTAATGGTGCACCCCAAAGGGTTGATACTGGGGCCAATGCTGTTGCTAACATTTTCGTTAGTGACCTGAATAATGGCACTGAGTGCGCCCTCAGCAAGTTGGCAGACCATACAAAATTGGGAGTAGTTGTGCTGCCATTCAGAGGGACCTCAACAGGCTGGAGAAAGAAAGTTCAGCAAAAGTAAATGCACATTCCTCACCCAGAGAGGAATAACCCCATGCACTAGCAAAAGGCTAGAGACCAATCAGATGGAAAGCAACTGGGCAGAAAAGGACATGGGGGGGTCCTGGTGGACAAGAAATTGAACATGAGCCAGCAAAGTGCCCTTGCGGCAATGAAGGCCAACACGCTCCTGAGCTGAATTAGGAAAAGCACTGCCAGCAGGCTGAGAGAGGTGATCCTTCCCCTCAGCACCAGTGAGATCACATCTGGCGTACTGTGTCCAGTTCTGGGCTCCCCAGTACAAGAAGGACATGGACATACTGGTGTGCATCCATTAAAGGGCCACAGAGATGATACCGGGATTGGAATATCTGTCATTATGCAGAGAGGCTGGAAAAGCTGGAATTGTTTAGCCTGGAGAAGGCTCAGGAGGGATCTTAGCAGTACATATAAATAGCTGATGAGAGGGAGAATAGAAGACACAGACAGACTCTTCTCAGTAGCATCCAGTGAAAGGACAAGAGGCAGAAGGCATAAACAGAAACACAAGAAATTCCATTTGAACTCAAAACCCCCTATTTTTCATGTGAGCGTTGTCCAACACTAAAACAGGTTGCCTAACGAGGCATAATATCCATCCTTGGAGATATTCAAAACCCAACTGGAGATAGCCCTTGGCAACGTGCTCTATGTGACCCTGTTTTGTGCAAGTGGGTTGGACTAGATGATCTCCAGATGTCCCCTCCACTTTCTCCAGTTCTGTGATTCTGTGGTTATTTATCTATTTGATCTTTTGTGTAAGCAGCTCCATTACATACATAAAGGCAAACTACAGCTATTTAGCATGATAATGTTAATGTCCTATCCTGAATTTTCAATGTATCACTTACATTACATTCTCTGCTCTCTTATCTACAATTTAAAATTTTAAGTATGAAGTAAGAGTAATACTACACTATCCCATTTCCATGGAAATCTTGTTATACTTTGGGGATTAAGCAAAACCAACATAAGTGAAAGGTTTAAAATAAAAGTTGTAATGTTAAAATGCAATAAAAGTAAGATTAATGCAAAATACTATTTATGTTTGAAAAGAAGAAAACATTTTAAAAATACAGCTGTTTCAAAACCACACTTTAACTTAATTAGTGAAAAGTACCCATATTCTTATTCCAGCTCAAGTTATTCAAGCCATTGCAGCACATATGTCCCTTTAGTATCTTTTCCACTTACTTCACATTTCAGTTACAAACATCTAGTTCATTAATATGAAGGGCTTACCTCTCTTCTCTAGGCTTAAAAACTTCCTAATCTATTTGTTAGTTTTAGCCAAAAGGGCTTAACTGCATTTTTTTTTTTTCTTATAGAAATTGATCTTCAATATTTGAACAGAATAGATTCTTATATTAATAATTATAAAAGCTAAACTTCTAAATATGCATGAAAGGGTAATGGCTTTTTGAGGCTACAGATGGAGGTACAGTCCTGCAGCAACATTAGCAAGAGATTCTGGTCAATTCCAGTGTTTCCATTCAAAACTACTGATAAAGTTCTGGTAGCTGTCACTTTTTTCACAGATACCAGTATAAATAAGGACTAGATTGAAAATAGGAACCTGCTTTAACAGACAAGAAAGGTCTACAAAAGAAAGAAAGACACCTCAGCAAAAAACAGAATCCTGGAGAGATTATTCACTTTTGAGGTCAAGGAAACTTGGACGTAAAACTGAGAAAAGGGCTTCAAAGCCCTTTCAGCAGCAAGACATAATTTTCTTCTGTGGAGCCACATAAACTAGCTGTCTTCCTAAAGTGATACCTAGAGAATTACAGTATCTTTAAATCATTTCAACAGATTTAATCATCACAAACAGTCTGTTATTTAACAGAATAACCAAAGTAAATTTTAAATTATGCAATCACAATTACTACTTTCCACTTCTAGAATACATTTTCAGCAATAATTCAATGACTCAATTTTCAAGTGTTGCCCATGTCATCATGAAAATCCCATCATATTCCACCTCTATCCTGCTTTTTTGTTAAGTCTCAAGAGAACACCTCCTAAGCAGGTGAACAGAATGGACAGTAATTGTAAGGGGAATTATAAGGGGAATGGGGAAAGAAAGAAGCAGTAGGGACACAAAGCTGACCTAGGAAATTAAACCGAGTATTGGAAAAAAAAAGGGGGTGGGGTGGGGTTGGATCAGTCCCTTGTTCTCAACAAACTAAGGCACAATTGCTTTTGAGCTATTAGATTATTCCTCCCTGGATTATTAATGGATTGGCAACAAGTTAGGGAATTTACAAAGGACCTAGTATCATCAGCAGAAATCTGTAGGGTACTACTCCTTTTAAACAGTGAGTAGCAAAAAAAAGCTAGATCAAAGTAGAGAGTACATTGGAAAGTAGAAAATGTGGTGCTTAGGTGTAAGAAGAGACAAGCAAGTGACCCAGGCAATTGTTATCTTCACCTCAGTGTATGAAAAGTTGGGGGGTTCTTTTTTCAATTAAAAGGTAATTAACAATAAGGAGGACAATTAAAAAAAAAATCAGGATGATTTCAACATAACTTTAAAAAAACATATTAGTCTGGAACAAAGGAAATCCGGAGTCCAATCTCTCCAGATTTCAGTAAAGAATTTGATATGGCATCACCCAGAAATTATCTACTGGAAAAAACAGGGTGTAAGACAAAAATGAAGTGGACATAAAACTGACTAATGGTGACATATTGAATGGAAGTTATTTAAAATCCTTCTTCAGACTCAACTTATTTCATGTCTGTGAACCTGGCAAAAAGTAGAGGTGTTTTGATAAAAACTGGTTACAGGAAGCACTCTTGATACAGTGGAGTTCTCTCGCTAACTTACAGAAGAAATTGGAGGACCATTGGGATAGGCATATTAGAAATGGGAAAACATTTAGCAACTCTTCAAAGCCACGTGATTACAAATAGTAGAATTTCTGTGATGACATGGTGTCTTATCATTTGAGAGCAACAGAAAAAGAGAAATCACACACCCATGTCTAGTTTACTGCAAGAAGATTAAGCCAACCTGGCATACCTGTAAAACAAACTTGATCTTCACCAATACCTGATAAAGTATTTTCGGTAGACCAGGTGGAGCATTAGCACTATTAT
Organism: Gavia stellata; assembly: GCF_030936135.1. Classification (NCBI taxonomy): domain Eukaryota; kingdom Metazoa; phylum Chordata; class Aves; order Gaviiformes; family Gaviidae; genus Gavia; species Gavia stellata. The sequence goes on along the minus strand of NC_082602.1, from coordinate 24,096,065 downwards.
TCAAGACTTTGTGGAAACACTTCAGGTACAAGATATGTGATGCAGGTGAGGTACGTTCAGAATTTGGAGAATCAAGTTATTAGGGTCTGTATCTTCTTATTTATTCTGTTTTACTAGACAGACTAAAAGGTGCTTGCTCTGCCTGTTGGATCCTAGCACATAAAAGCTGAGGAAGACACATGATGAATGTTTATAATTTATGGAGGGCTAAACACCAAGGAAGGAGTTGTTTTTAAATAACAATATTGAGATATTAAAAATTAGGAATCAAAGAATATATTTAAACTGGAATTTCAAAGAAAGTTCTAAGCATTAGAAGAAAGGTGTTGAAAAATCTTTCCAGAAAGAGCAACAGGGCAAAGTACTTAACTGGCTTTAAGGTAGACTGTGGTGACTTTATGACTGGGATTAGATAAGATTGTTGCCTAACTCAGAAAGGCCTTTTCTTCAGCCCTGAATTAGTACAGTGAAGAACTGCTCCCTATTCTGCCCCCCCCTTCCCAGTCTTTTTGTTTCTACTGTTCCCACTAAAGTACAACTGGGGCTGTGAGAGGACTACATGCAATTTTTTATCTTTAAGAGAAAAAAGTCTTCAGACTTAAATCCGTACCCCTCCAGTTTACATGTTTTTATAGAATATTGCATCAAAGCAGATGACTAGAAACTCTCCTTGAGATGAAAAGACTTAATCGGCCACCAAACAGAGCAGTGCATTGCAAACATACTGAAATTATATTGTTTCTTTAGGTCTTCATTAAGTATTTGTCCTCCTTGCCAGTTTAATGGATTCCTGTTTACTATATAAACAGCCAAAAAAGGAATTTGATTGTACTTTATGTATATATGCCTCAAATGCTGGCACTAAACTTTTTGTATTGATGTTGCTATGCGAAAACTTCACATAAGATTCTGATAGGACACACAGCTACCCATGCCCCTTGTAACACGCTACTTTTGTGTTAATCATTGAACAACCCGTTCAAAACTTTTCTTATGGCAGTGTGTAATTCAAAAACAGCTACAGAAAACAGAGAGGGCATATTCACATGACTATAGATACGGACCAGTTGCCATATAGTTATTTGTATAGCATTAAGAGAACATTAAGCAATGTTTCAGACAGCTAACTCTCCTCCATTCAGCTCCTTTCAAAGTTTTGTCCATCAAGAAACATGCAGCACTATGGTTTCATGACACAAAAAGCATGCTCAACCTGTTGCAGATGTTGAAAAGGTAGGCAGGTCTGTCATTCACTGAAGTCACCAAGTCCACAATGCATTGTATCAAAAACAATCAAGTCATTATTGTATACACAATAAAGTCTGGTGACTGGAAACACATTTCCCTACATCCTTCTGGCTGACAAATGATTTTTTCTTTTTAGATTAGAAAATAAGCAAATGCTTTTCCAATGTAACTTGATCCACACTTTGGCAGCCAAACATAAATTTCACTTAAAATATATACACTGGACTGAAACTTAAGCAATGACAGAAATTGTTCAAACCCCTAATTTTTCAGAACTTTCATGTTATCCACATATGACCTACATAGCCAAAACACTGGCCAGAACAACGCTGGTTACACAGAAGAAGTGTCTCTATTAAAGTGCTATCTCAGACCAATAAAAGTCCACCACTTAGTATACTTTGGCCACTTTGGGGACTGTTGCTGTTCATGATAGCATTTCCAGTTAGAGACAGAAGATTCAGAGAAGAAAACAAATTGCTCTCCTGTTCCAAGTTCAAAGATTAAGTCCACGTTTATTGACTGTCAATTGACCTCTACCATCTCTTTTTCTGTGATAAACCAAATCCTCAACAACAGAATCTTTTAATTGGTTTGTTATAGACTAGAACGAGGCTTCCACCTTAAATGTCATAACCTGCTGTATATGAGAGCATGATTTAATTCAACAATGACGTGCAGTCTTGGATTTGACAGAAAGACTCCATTTCAAGAGGTTTTTTCCCCTCTGACTGGTGTCCTTCTAAATTTTTTGTCTTTTTATTTCCAACTTGTGCTTATTTTTGGCTCCCTTATTTTGTTGTTGTAGAACAGTGCTATGAAAACTACTGCATACATGTCTTGTTTTCAAAGTAAGCATATTGAGAGGTTAGCCTAGCTCATATGTTCTTGCTTACCTCATAGATTTCTGGGTTATTACTAGTTTATTTTACTAGTATAGCCTCTTTTGCCACACACATACAGACACTTTTACAATAAGCTTACAACTTATGAAACTCGCAAATCACATGTGCTGTTGAAGAACATAAACTCATTAATTCCCTCATTCTGATGACATCACTTAATGCAGTGTCCAGGCTCCATCTATAATACACATTATCTTTGTAATCAGAAAACAATATTTTTACATAATTGGTATGAAATAACTTAATAAAATTTGCCATTTACAGTATTATCAAAAATATGTTAGGCTACTAAAGCAATTAACCCCAATCTAAATTGGTTCCATCTGAAATGACAAAGCCTCAGTCTCATTTTGCCAGCAACAAAACTAGTCAAATATATGAAAATTCACTGATGTCATAAAACTAAATTATTAATAATTTCTACAATATGAAACCATGATCTTATCAGCCTAAACCCCTCATTTCCTATTGTATGAAGAAATACCTGCCACAGGAATAAACATCCCTAAATACAAACATCTTACTGAACAGTAGTTCTCCCCAGTTCAGCTCATTTAACAGGCAAGTGTCAAGAACTATTACAGTATTGCCTTAAAGGCAGTAAGTGAAATTCTTGGAAGCAGCTTATCACATTTTAAAAGTTTTTTTTCAAAGGATGGAAATAATCAAAGCAGACATGACACAGATTTTAGTTCCTGTAGTTGAGAAAGTCAGCCTCTTCAATGGAAGTTGTGGTCTCCCTAGTCCAAGTTTTCTCCATTCTGTATCTCAGAAAATATGGTTTTGTACAGACTAAAAACTGAAAGTAAAATTTAACTGCCTGTTTTTTCTCAGTCTTTCCATGTGTACCAAAAATAATAGGACATATGTGATTCTAAAGCACCATCCTTATCCTGTCAACCACTTCCAACTCTGCAAGATATTTCAGGCTATAATGTGTAAAACATTACTACACGCTCTAATAGTACTTTCTATTTAATCAGGAAAGAAGAAAAATCCCCTCTAGAATTACAATAAATAACTACAGTTTAGTTTTAAATGAAATGATGTAGTTTATATCTGACCTGAGTTTCAGTCTTTTCCTAGTGGGAAATATAAATTCAGCATTTGGATACATAATCCTACAGCTCTCAGAAGCCGACTCCACCGCGAACACTTTACATGATTTATAGCTCTCCTCCAGATTCAGATGACAAGTCTCGGCGGAGCAGGTGCAACGGGGTATTTTTTCCTTCCTTCAGAGATCATTCCCTCGTATGTAAATTAATTAGCAAGTCTTCATCTCTCTCGCATAAGCGGGGAAGATGAAGCTAATGGATTATCGGCGTTTAATGTCTCACACGGAGCTGGTGACCCGGCAGCCCGGCGGAGGGAGGGGGCTGGCTGTTGTTACTGCTGAAGCCACAGCCGTTTTGACAGCGTCAGCGGCGATAAAAGTGAGCCTGGCTCCCGCACAGTTACGCCAAGAGAGCAATTTTGAAACCACGGGCAGGATTTGGGGGGAACCTCGGAGACGCGAGGCGAACCTCCCCCGAGCTAACACGCGCATTTCTCTCCCCCCTCCCGGCAAGTTAAAACTGCCCTGCCAGCGCCGCCGTGCCCCCTCCTCACCCCCGCACCCGCCAGCCCTGCCCCCTTCCCTGCCTGCCGGGGAAAGGGGGAGCGACTCCCGACTCCCATTACCTCCTCCGGAGCCATGGAGAGCGGTGCGGCAGCGGCCTGGGCTCCCCGCGGCTGGCGGCGACGGCTCCACGCCGGAGCGGAGCGGAGCGGAGCGGAGCGAAGGGGCCGAGGCTCTCCTCGCTCTCTCACCCCACCGCGCTACGCCTCGAGCCGGTGGCACAGCCCGCTCCACATAAATGCAGTAACAGCCGCCACATCATGATTAATTCATCAGTCCCAGTGACCGGAGGAGGAGGCACGCGGAGGGGAGCGGGGGCTGGGGAGAGGCAGGGCGCACGGGAGCGTCCCTTCTGCCGGAGTTCACTCCCCCGGCGCAGGGCTCCGCCGGCGCGGAGAGAGGGGAATCTGCGCCGAGTGCCCGGCTCGCCGCGGCTGCCTGTGCCCTGCCGGGTCTGAGGGAGGGGGGAGTCCTCTGGGCAGGTGACCGGGCGATCTCGCCCCCGCCCCACCGGCACACCTGCCTCCCCGGCCGGCGCGAGCCGCCTCCCGCGCGGGGAACCGTTAGGGCTCAACGAGCGCGGCACGCGCGCCTGCAGCCCGCTGGCCGCGGTACCTGGCCCGAGACCCCGCGGGCGGCGGGCGGGGAAGGCTGAAGTAAGCGTGGGAAGTTGCAAAGGCTCCACGCCACGAAGCGGCTTTCAGTCCCCGCTCAGCTGAACGCCGGGGGATTCCCCAGTTCAGCGGGAAACAGGCCGCGGTCGGGAGGTGCACCCCTCGCTTGTCTTCGGGCTGCCGGGTGCCTTGGCCGTGGAGAAAGGCCCCAGAGCCCCGACTGCCCGCTGCCACGCACCGAGGGGATGAGCCGGGCAGTGCAAGAAGCCCTGACGGCAGAAAGGCCACTGAGCATCCATGTGGCCGTGATCACATTAGCAGGACGGGGCTCATTTGCACAGAAGTATCCAACCCCCCCAGCCTTGGTAAAAACAACTGTTAGGCCGCTTGCCAGTTGCTAGAACCAGGTTTCTCCATGCAACACACCACTGGTGTGCGTGTGAGCTTGCTTTGGTCTGCTGAAGCAGCAACACTGACTCCTTTCTCGGTCCTCGGGCGCCGATCTTGGCACGGGGATTTACCCCTCTCTTCTGAGGGGCAGTGCTGATTTCCTCAAATACCATTTGTTTAAACTTGCGGTACGCTGGAGTTTCTTCACAGCAGGGGTAAGTAACTACTCAGATTTTAAGGGTTTCAGACCAGCTGTTAAAGGCAGGAGCCCCTTTGCGTTTCTCTGCCTTCATTTTCCACTCCAAATGTAAGTAGAAGTCCTGCAAGCCTGCCATCCCCCTCCAATACTTACTACCAGAGGTACTTAGTCTACAACATCAAGCAAGAGACACTTGCTTTTACAGCCACCTTATCTTCTTAGTCAGGTAGCTCCCTTATCGGGTGATGAAATTTGTGTAGAACAGATGATTTATCACCTATTTATTACCTCCTCACCTCATCTATAAAACCAGGTTTGCCTACCTGGTAGCACCATCATGCTTCAAGGGACTATATTTGAATAGGATACTATCAAGGTTTAACAATTCTTTATTGATCATGTGTCAGGAGCAAAAACTTCTCCTGTCACCTCTTGCAGATTTTAGATTAGCAAAGGCTTTTCAACCTGACACAGATATATATAGAGATTCCCAAGCATCAAACAGAATTCATGAGCTTTACATAGAGAGATCCCCCAAATTGTCACAAGCCCTTAGTTAGATAATCATAGGCAATGAGGATTAAAGCTGTGTAAGGAGGAAGAAGAAAATAAAATGAAAAGGTAGAGCGCTTTTGTGGGAAAATTTCATTTACATGACACATTATTGTTATTTTTCCTTTCCCATTATGCTGTAGATTTTGTGTTACTTCTATACAAAAGAGTAATTACTTGTAACTCCACAGCTGAGGTTGCATTGTCGTTTGCACTTATAGCAGGACTAAAATCTCTACATTTAATACTTGAGTGCTTGCATTTAGACTACACACTTGGCACAATAACACTTGAGAATTACAGCTGAATCTTCTTTTTAAAATAATATTTATTTGCCTTCTGCAGAGAAAAATCTTAATTGCCCTCTTTTTCAAAATTTTCACATTTTCTTCACATTTGTGAATTCTATGGGTACCCATGTATTGCATGCCATTCTTACTGTAGGATAAGAACACAGGTAAAGCCAATGTTGAACTTTTAAAATTAGGCATATAAAGTCATCCCAATATTTGTCACAGGCCAATTAAATTTGACAGAGATTTGTCAGAGAGAGCTGTTTCTGATTTTGTTTTTAAAAGTGTGTGTCCTGGAGTAATATTCTGATGAAATAAAATTTTATTTTAATTCTGGTGTCTGTTTTTCACGTGGATTTAATTTTCTTCATTGTCTTCTGACTGCTTCTGGCTAGAGCCACTATAATACTTCATTGCACTTAGTACTGGTGTTCCAACATAATTACATAATATTAGATGGAACTATACTAGCTAGTTTTTATTGAAAAAAAAATCAGTTTGTCAGAATGGAAAGTTTCACCTGAGTACATCAGTTTTAGTGGGAAAAAATAAAAAAAACATGGGATTCGAGTAAAACCTCTGAAGCACCAATCCAAAACTCTTTGCTTTTCAGCAGACTACATTATTTAATATCTTCTGTAATTCATTGCTTCATCTTAAAATCAGTTTCACTGTTCCTACTGAAGGCAGTGCCTGAACATCACTCCTCTGATTAGAAATTGTCTCATTTGTTTCTCTCTCAATGATGTTCTTAAGTGTTATTCGCTTTGGTTCACCATTTGATGCATTTATGTACAACACTCAGTTTTTATTTAATTGAACCAGATCCTCTTTTAATCTCTTTTCATAAACAAGTTCTGTATTTCCCTGATGACATCTATGACCTATTACAGTTTGAATTAGTCTGTCTTAAACACTGATGGACAGAGTTTTATAAATGGCATTCTAGTAAACTCTTACTAGCAATGTGCATGATAGCATTAAGTCTCTCATCTCCATTTAAACATTGATAAAGACAGGATTGGCCTTACTTTCTTTCATGACTTTCCTATTTTGATAGCTTATAGCTTGTCCTGTGCGCAGTACTAACAACAAATTTTCCTCCTGCTGTACAACTTTTGACCCTCAAAATACTAGATTATACCAAAAGTTTTTCTTAGACTCTAGTGCATAATCTTGAATTTTGTTATCCTCCAATATAACACCATTTCTTAGCTCCAGTATCTTGTGTGTGCTGTTAACAAGTTGGGAATCAACAGTAAATTTCACATTTTCTTTTTTTCTTAAGATTACTAGTGAAATCATTAAGAGACACTGAAATAATAAGACTGATTCTTAAAGAATCTAGCAAAGTCCACGTTATTCCTTGATCTCTTTTTGACATAAGCCCTCTTCCTGTTGCAGTTCCTTATCTGCTTCACAATTTTGGTACTAGTTTTCATCTCTTCCATTTAAATAGTTGCCCATATACAGACACCTGCTTCCAGGCAGCTAGCATTAAACTCTGGAAAAAGCAAAGGCGTTAAATCAGATGATGGATGAGGTGTCATATGTTTGTGATAGAGGGTTTAAGGTACAGTATAATTAAAAGGATAGAGGAGAAAAACATGTATGGCTAGCCTGGTAAAAGTCCAGTCTATCTCCTGTCCTAGATTTCCTACTTATAAATGGCCTAGGCCTATGACTTAAAGAAAAATCACCGTGGCTAGAGAGGGGAGAGAAAGGACCTATTTTAATGCTTTTCACTTGTTTCTTCTGAGTATTTTTGGAAATTTGTCAGATTCCTTATCACAGAATTCAATTGCATGGGCAATTTTATTCATGAGTCATCTCAGTGACTTTTGTAGAGCCAGGTACCTACAAAAGTATTCAAAATTTAAAAGTCTGGATTTCTTTTATTGTTTTTATTTATTGAAGTACAACTTTATGATTCTACTAAATGACTAACAACCTTGCTGATGCCTTATTGGTATTAAAAGATGGACAGATTCATTACATATGGATGCATAGTTCCACTACTGCAACGCCTGAATTCATATTGGACACAGATTCATTGGAAGTATTTGAAGTAGTATGTGTGTTCACATTGTGGAACACTTCAGGTTTTAGTGCTGTCACATCTAGACATTTAGTCTTGGTGCATCTCTATCAAAGACTTTAGACGAAATCTTGATCACACAAAAATCAAAGAAATTCTGCTAGTTCCTTCGAGAGGGCTAGGATTTCATTCACTGAATTTTCTCTGAGGGTTCACTGTACTTGACATGAAATTCCTAATTACAGTAGCTTATATAAAATATAAACATGGAAGTTTTCTAGACTTTTTTTCCTCGAAAATTAATTACATTGAAGGAATAATATTTTATGATAGGCTCAATCCTGATTTAGTAAGATTAAAAGCAAATGGTAGTAGTAGAGCTCTATGAAATATCCCTGGCCTGAAGGCCATATAACATTTGCTTGATTCAAGGCTTAATACTCAAAGTTTGGTCACAATTATTCATCCATGAAGGTTCATGAGGTTGGTCTGATTTATGACTAATTCTGGCCACCACACAGAAACTGTGGTTTCAGTTGAATTATGATAGAGTATTTGTTTCAGTCTGAAGCACAGGCTAAAACTCAAGGCATAAAGGGTGTCTTTTGCCTTGATTTTCAATTAATTTTTAACTGAATTAAACATCTGACAAATAACAGGGCAAATCTACCTTTCCGTACTCAAGTCACTAGAGTTCATTAAGAGGGAATTTGACTCAACATTTCCTCATTCTCCAAAGACCTTTTCTTCGCAGCTTTATAACAAAGTGAGATCATCTAGACAAACGTGAATTTCAATCTGCATAAAACTTGCAGGAACTTTCTCATATGAAACCTCAGGGCTTGACATAGGCAGCATCTGGTATTCAATACAGTACCAACCTTTGAAAGACTCCAGAGAAGTGCATCTTCTCTCATGTTTATTTAGTAATTGAGTATTCCTGACATCTTAATTATAATGAAATTACTTTTTCTCAATGAAGTCATAAAGACTGTTAGAAATCCTTATTAACAGTAAAGCGATAAACACAAGTTACTGAGAGGACATCAGTGGTGTTGAAAGATGACAAATTTATTTTCCAAAAATGGGGCAATTCTGTCATTCCTGAAGGGTTACTGAGGGCATTCCAAACAAGTGTAGATAATGTTTGAAGCTGAAACACTTTGCCATATACCCTATTTCTGATTTTAAAAATTGCCCTTGATTTTAAATACCCTCACTCATGTCCATTGCACTGCTCTAAATTGTGTCTCCAGAGGCAGTGAACTGAAGGAAGAAAAGAGAGAAAATAGGAAGGGTGAATGAACAATCACAGCAAGGAATAAGATGATCCAAAAAAAGAGATTACTCCGAATTGCTGGTCCAGCTGAGTTGTAACTTCTGCAGACTCAGAGCAGTCTGTAACTAAAAATAAAATTGCTTTTGTAGTTCTCTCACCCTGAAAACAGTCCAAAATTATCTATACACAGCTAGGGTAAGTTGCAGACAGGGGTGGTGTCTACAGTACACCATCTCTGAACATCCTCCTGAAGCTGTGCGATTAGCCAAAGAGTAAAGGGTGTTGTAGACTTGCCCTTCAGAGCCTCGATGCATTTCCAGCTTCTGGAGGAACAGACATATGAGATCACTGGAAGGAAAACTCACGACACCACAATGCTGAACCAAGACCTTTATTGTTTTGCTAGCCTTGAAGTTTCAGCTGAAATGTGGTTTATAATGCTGTAAAATTATAGGTCAGGTAAACCCCATTGCAGCTCTTGGGTATAGCTATCCCTCTTCATTTAAGATAGATGTAAGAAGTCATTATGCTCCTTTGCACAAACAAGTAGCTGGAATGACTGTAGTCTCTAAACCCCAAACACAATTACATGTCTCTGTACAAAACAAAAGCTTGAAAGAGCCAGCTCAGAATGTGAATGAAGTGGGTGGAGTGGTTTTGCTGTTTTAAGCAGGAAATAAATACAAGTGAAGCAAATAGGGGCTATGTATGTGGGACATAAGTAAACATGCAGAAACAGCCAATACATAGAAGGAGCGAATGTCAAATTACTACTAAAGAACAGGTACCAAGGAGAAAACCTAGACAGGTTTTGGACTGCTGGCACAGACTGACATGGGTTGAATGTCTGAAAAAAAGAAGCTTTTTCAGTATGTATAATTTCTGCTAAGCTCGAGGAAACAGGATTTTTTTTATGTTGCTTTTTAGAAACAGGACTGCACTGAAAAAAGATCAATCTCTACTAACAGTTCCTCCTTCTGGTGGGAATAGTCTATAAACCCCCAAATCTTGACCAGCCGTTGGGCACAATAACAAAGCTGTATGACAGAGCAATAAATCTCGGATGTAAATATACATGCTGTTATTAAAGTGATAAATCTAAGGTATAAACATACATACCATTATTAATTGATTTACAGAATTCCCACCACACATTTTCAGAGGTACACCTTCCTTTAAGGTGTTCATACAAATTATTTGTGCTTTGGGAGCTGAAACTGGTATATCTAGCTATCATTCAAATACCCCGAAGACCTGATAAATCAAAAAGACATTCCAATACAGGCGAAAAAGTTTTTAATTCTCAACTTTTATGTGAAGATTTAGGTGCCTGTAACCTCCTCAACACACCTATGTCCCCTCTCCAGCAAGTCTAAGAAAAAATAAGAGAATGTAGGCAGGTATCTTTTGAATTTGCCTCCTGGAGCCTTGAAAAAAGCTTAGAAAAGGAAGGAGTCTTTGGGGTAGTGGGCTGACAGTGGCTTGGACCAAGCGGTGATGGAATACTTTATTGCCTTGTTCAGGGAAATAGGATTTTATAGTTTCTTGTAAACAAGCAGGATCAGCTCAAAGAAACAGCCATACAAGAGGACAACCTGTCCAGCTTTGACCCACTGTTCAACTCTCTAAAGTATGAGTACATTCCTGACTTATACAGACCAGAAAACAGTTATCTCAAATTGTCTTTCCCAAATCAAACCTTGAGGATAATCCAGATAGTGAAAATGATTAATTTTCTCAGTGCACACATAACTGGTGACTTCATTATTAAGCAGTGGGATTTTTTTTTCTATACCTGTAAATAAATGAAACAACTTATGTGGAAGATGCAACACACTCATGAATGAAACATTCCCAGTGTGAAAGAACGAAACATAAATATTTAAAATGGACACCTCTGAGCTTTCTAAATCTCACAGTATCAGTAAGGGCTCCCAAACTCTTTAAAGTTAACATCCAAGTATGGAATGTATTTTTTTCTACTTTGCCACATAAATGTACAGCATATTGTATAATGGTCACGTTAGGGCAGTTGGTCATTACTGTAAATAAGGAAAGTACAGAAGTTTAAAATAAACACATGTATATGTATTTTATTCAACAGCAAAAATAATGATCTTGAAGAAACCAGTGATTGCTCAAGTGCTCAATACACAAAAAAATTCTGGCTATTAACAAAGCATATGAATGCCATGCTGGAACTGATCAAAGGTCCAGTATTCTGTTTCCAATATATAGTTCATCTACTTTCCTATCCTTGGCCACTAGCAGATGGTTAAAGACTATAAAAAGAGTGGGTGTACAAAGTGGTCCTTTCAGAATAACATCCTCCTACCTTCTGGCAATAAACACTGTAAAGGTTTTCTGAAGCAGAGGTTCTGTACAGACTTGTCATGTTTAATAGCCACTGATGGACTGAATGAATAAAGAACAACATAGCAATGATTTAACACTTACTGAAAAGGAACAGTGGCAGCTACTGAATCTTCAGTGCCACCACATACAGCACCCTGGGTTTTCCTCAGAGGTCTCCTATCTAATTACTCACCAAGTTCGACCTGCTTAGCTCACGAGATCTGACAAAATCACAGCCTGAGGTGGAGCAGCTGGGATTTAACTTTTATTTATAAAACTTAATTAGGAGATTTTTTTCTTTCAATTTTTTCCAGCTCTTCACCGTTAAAATCACATAACACCCTACATATGCACATACAAACACATAAAACAAAGAGTAAAAGCAAAACACAACCGTCAGTGAAGTTACTTGCTATAGAAATAGCAGTGCTGGCATTAGCACTTCAAAGGGAAAAGCTATTTTAAAATTTAACTGCCTGGCAGATGCAGCAGATATAGAACAGGAACCAGAGAGGTAAGGCAGGAGGGAGAGTAGGAAGAGGAGAAAATGAGTGGGGAGATGTACAGATGAACTGTACATGAATTCAAGGTAAAAATAGCCAAACTCTGTGTACTGACAGTGAAATGTTGGCAACATGGAACCCAGTAGCGAAATTCCCATTGACTTCAGGGAAATCTATCTCTCACTCTGCATCAGTAGTTTTATATACTACAGTGTGTCAACGCAATTCCTCCATGTATTTATTTCCTTTTAGTTCATAGTTGCCAACAATTTATTCTGCAGTAATTCTACAAATATTGTGAAGTCAAGAAGGAAACTGACCCTCACTACTGTTTTCAGTACAAGTTTGGAAAATCAGGATAGAAACCTGCCAGTTTTTATGGTGTAAATTGCTATTCACAGCGATGGTATTATACAAACCATAAATAGTGATTCATCATATATTAAACTCCTGTATTTTGAAGCAACTGCTATAGAGTTTCAGCTCCCTGATTCCTGGGATTTGTTATGATCTACCACACTGCTGAACTCCAGAATCAATAATGATTTAAAAGGGAGGGATTTAAAACAGTATGTTTAGTCTGTAATGCAAAATATATGGAATGGTTAGACAGTCTACATCGATGCATAACTGATTATTCTTCAGGCTGAAAAAATATTCATGGAAAAGTATTTTATATACAGTCCGTCTGATTGCTGTGGTAACACTGAATAACCTTAGCCGGCTCATTAAATCCATATACGATAGAATTTTTTTCTTTTTCTGTTCTTTGCCAACAGTAGTAATAATCATGTAGATAAGTCATTAGACTATTACAACTTCGTCATTTACTCTTAGATCTGTTCTGAACAGAGTTCAGATAGCATGGTTAAAAAGTTACTATCCTTGCCACTGTTGTTCCAGAAGATTTTTCAGGTAAAGTGCATTACAGCAGATATGAAGAAATACACCCATGTCAAAATAATTTACAGGACAACCTTTGCCTTGATATCAGTGGTCCATTTTGTAAGCACTACATGACATTTCACATGAAGCTTTGAAGGAAAGGAGATGTATTCTTCTCAGTGCTCCTAAAACCACTACGGCAGATGCATACACTTTTACAATGGGGGATCAAACTCCATGAATCGGGTAAACTTTTCTGAGTGGCATATGGGAAGCGGATACAAACTCATAGAAGCTTGGAATGCAGGAAATGGCAAAGGGTGACCCCCATGAACTTATGGGATCATAGTTGAAGGACTGTACTTGGTCCTTCATAAGGATTGTAAAGAGATGATGGAACTTTGCAACTTAACTGAAGAGGGCACAATTCCAGTTTAGGCTTTTTTGGCAAATGATTTTCTCTCTTTTTTGTAAGCAGAAAATGAGAACAAAGTAGTCTGTTTGTTTCCCTCAAAGTCACATTTAAACTTAGCTTTGTTCATGTAGGTGCTCAGAAAATGTTAGATGGGGATTTCATTTATCCAGGTATTACAGCATGATCATCATCCTCTTACCTGGATAAAAACTCATGATGATTTAAGAGATGACAGTAAAAGATACAGACGAGACTAATGCAAAGAACAGGGTAAATCCACTGTTTTCAAATGAAAATGTGAAGTTTTACCAATCAGCCTAGTGAAACAGAGACTAACTAATAAATGATTATGTTAAAAATAATCATATCCCATACCTTTATTTTATTGACTCCATCTTTTATGTGTTTCCTCCTGCTTACTTCTCCATGTCTGTAAAGTCCAGGCCATTTAAAGTTCCTTTATCTGTATGGTTGGGTTGACAGCTATTTAATTAAATTTTTAAAAATCAGTGAGTTTGCTCCATGGCCTCAAACATTGAAGTCCTTGGCTGGAAAAAAGGCTTGTTAGCAGATAAGTCTCAAGGAAAAAAATATTTAAAAGGAAATGCCCAGGGTTAAAAATAAAGAAATACATCTAAATCATAAATGATTTAATTCAATGTATAAAACCATTTGGCCTTCATTTTCACATATGTAGCTATAATCATTCTGGGTTAAAGGAATCTAAGAAAATGTGGAAGGTTCTAAACATAAAATTATGGAAAAATTATGCTTGTAATACTTCTAAGCGAGCTAGTTACACTTTGTTCAGCTCCCAAACTACTTTATAGGCTGACTCCATTTTACAGTAGCCTGGAGACTGAATCTGCTACAGCTCCCTTAATACATTGCAGATTTCAAAGTTAAGAGTTCTCAGCTCCTTGAAGTGCTGCTTTCCCGCTGAAAATAGTTTTAGCTGTTTACACATGCATTATGAAATGGACCTCTCACATCTGCACCTACATTTGTAGAAGTCAAATGGGACTTTGCCGTTGACCCATGACAGAGGAAGTTGAAAACATTCAACTGAATTGTCTAAGATTTGCATTAGAAAATCGAGATCGATATCTCTTTGTATGAGGCAAACTGTCCTTGTCTTGAAACAGCCTAACTACGAAATACCAGAAAAGAGGTCAACAAGGAAATACACACTTTTTATAGGTGGGGAATTGAGGAAATTACGGTAATTAAAACAAAAAAGGGTGGCCCTTGACTTCATTTAGTTTTTGATATTTCAGTTAGATTTTTTTCTTAGTAAGTATATACAATAATTGTGTCATTTTAACACATCAGAGCACTATGGGATATTTTAACTAAATAGAATCCACTCTAACCCATCAAAGAAGCTTACTTAGTAATGATTATAGTCTTTAAAAGAACAGGTTGACATTAAAAGAACAACTTACCACACCTGTCAAAAAAAGAAATCACCTAAAACAAGAAAATAATGGCAACTATATTCTTCTGATTTTAATTATCTCTTTTGTTGTGGATTCTACTCTCAAATAATAAACCTAATCTTCTATTGAGCAACCTTGCCTTCAGTTTGGGATACATAACTCATGTCACAGCAATTCTTTCACAGCTGTGCCTGTAACAGTGGAGACCTGCTTAATTAGACCTACCTCCCAAAAAACGAAGAATAATTGTATTCCTGTGGTTTTAGGTACAGCATAATGTTCTAAAAACAAAACAAAAGGCAGATGAGCAAAATAAACCCTCCACTATTAAGACACGATGTTTCGTAGGCAAAGGCTACCATGCAGGTTAACACAGAAGATAATGGATCTGTTTGCCCCAGAAATTTTTGTAGATAGACTTAATTGCTTATTGACTCTACAGGTAGAAATAATTACAAAGATTTAAAAATAGGCCTTCAATTTTGACATGTCCAACCTATGCAAAACTGGGGCCTGTCTTTTCAGAGTGGTTTGCGCTTTCAAAATCCAGCTGATGTTGACATGGTAACTGTGGGTATTCATCCCCTAAAAATACTCTTATACTAAGTGTAAGTATATGTATATATATACACTAAATATAATATTCATATACTAAGTATGCAGTATTTGAGACATCAAAACTGTAGGCACCTTTTCAAAATTTTGTTTGGTACAGCAAACCTCTTTTCGTGAACTCTTTTTTACATAATCTGGGTCTTCTGGTGCCATTATACAAGCAAGATATAATAAGCACAAAAAACCCCCCAACCTGATTGCGTTCAGTCATTCCCTAGCTCACTTTTGCTGCTTTTAAATAAATTGTTCTTTTTAACTTTTTTGAGTTCGCTTCCAAGAAACGGTTCCCACACTCTTACTCAGATCAATCCTTCACAGAAAGCATTCTGGAGATTTCAAAATGTATGTGCAGTCAGTTGTCATTGGCGATCCAAGATTGTCACTGGGGATCAAAGGTGGTTTGGGAAGCAGAATGGTGGTGCATCCTCTGTAACTTTAGTGAAGGTTTATGTCATAGCATTTTTTAAAGAGTAACTGTTCTAAAATAATTTCAAAGCAAGCCAACAAAAATCTACAAGTGTTCTATGCTGTATCATTTATTCATCAGATCTGCCAATAACGGCAATGATAGCTTTGCATGTACGTCATTTGTTAACTACTTGTTAATATAGGTGTTTTAACTATATTGAACATACTTAAAAAACATAAATATAAGAAGTAAAGTTTTAACTTTACGGTTTTTTTCTCTGGATGTTTGAGAGTTTTAGGTATGCAGGATTGTCCTTTGTATCCAGAGAACTCTGTATGAAAAATCCCCACAGGGGAAATAGAAATCTTCTGATTAGAACTAACTAAAAGATTGAGCCCAGGCCTACTGAATGACACACTAAATCAGATGATGTTAACAGAGGATATATCTACACTGTATTTTACAACCAGATGCAAATTCAGCCTGCCTACGTTTTGAACTGATTAGAGGAAATAATTTTCAAAACAGAAGCCATGGATTGCTGTGCTATGGTTGGTGTGTGCTACTAAAGCTATATAGCTGCTGGATGGCTCATATTTGGTGAGAACTGGCGCATGTTGCTTCAGAGAAGGGGCAGGCAGAAATCATCTTTGTCTTTAAAAGCTCATATAAATATACCTAACAGTGGAAGAAGAACTAACATCAGAATTTTTGCTGAGTATGACCAAAGTTAATTTTTCTTATTATGTTTTTTTCAAATTATTATTATGCACCTTATTCTTCTATCTGCTGTGGAAGCAGGCATCAAAGTTGAATGTATATATACTCACATGACATTTTGGTCAAGTTCTAATTTGGGTCATTTTGCTCAATTTATTCACAGATGTTAATTTCATTATGTGTGCAAAACCATGATCTAAAGCAATACTTAGATACTTAAAATCAATACTTAGATACTTAAAATAGATTTTTTTTTTTTTAAGTAGATCTTTTTTTCCCAAGAATTAGCCAAGTTAGCAAAGGATAAAGTAATATTTTTCTTGATATGATATATAATTAATGATGCCAAGCACATATGCCATCTGTTGACTAGAAATATGACATTTTCAGGAATATAACAGCAATTAGAATATTACTAAAATGCATTGAATACAATGGGCAATTATGGTAATTACATAGATAATCACAGAAAACAAGGTATACTGAAGATGCATTGGTTATTTGATTTATGTCTTTAAAATCTGCATAATTTGCAAGAACTCTTGTATATTTAGAGAATGAGAAGGAACATTTTATCACTGTGATTCTCAATGCAGATTTTACAACAGTGTTTCAAATGTGTTTGAGCATGAAGGAAAAAGGGAGGTACTTCCAAATATGTGCACCCCAGGTCTTTCTTATAAATGAATGTCTCTTAAGTTCTCATTGCTTCCTTATAAGTGCAATATTTTTAATAGCATAGAATTTGATCTATGGGACTGCAATTCACATACATAAGACAAAGGGAACCAAGATACAGGATGCTGGAGTGAAGTGTCTAAGGTACATGCACAAGGCCACTGAAGCCATAACAAAAATTGCTTCTTGTTAGTGGGAGCACCGTGGCTACTTCTGGACCAAGTGGCCTATCAATAATAGATTAATGGTCTTGAGTTTCCACATCCTACTAGCAGCTGTATTATATAGCATGCTTGAATTCTCAAGAAAGCAACATCTGATTCTGGGTAGAATTACTGTATGGGTGTAGAGATGTTTGGATTCAAGGTATTAGGGCAGGTACATAACTAGCAAGGATGTATCTCAAACCCTGAACAGTCAGCAAAGTTCTATGCTGGAAAACCTTTCATTTCTTTTCAAAGATTAACACATTAATAACATTTGTGGTGAACCAAATGGCTGAAATTCTATTCTTATTGCAGAGAATGATAAAACTCCCTTTGACTATGCCAGGAAACATAGGGTACAAGTGCCAAGTTGTACATTCTGCTAAAGAATACTGACACCTCATACCTGTTGTTAAGGCTTTGAGTGATTTTCATTGAGTAAACAACTGAAGTGACTCAACATTTAGAGAAGACAGACCATGTGAAAAATGTTTATTTATTATTTTGGCTAGAAAGCCATGTGGCCTTACAAAGGACATTTATTCTATCTGGCCCTCACTTCTTCATCTGTAATCCCTAAATAAACTTTTCTTCGTTGCTCTTGTCTACCTGAAGTATCAGCTCTTCACGGCATCCAACAGCTCATACTATGCAATTGCACAGTCTCCAGCACAATAGAAACAGTGTTAGATGGGCCTCCCAGGCACTGAGGTCCTGAAAATTTACATTCGGTTTTAAGCATGCAGAGATATGGATCAAAAAAAATTATTAAAATGTAGGCTTTAAACAGTTATGCACATGTACTCCATATATTTTTCATAGCGTTGTTGCTTTCTAAATTTGTAATAAACTTACAGTAACTCCCTCTTATGCATATTTGATGTGAAACAATACCTCTAATAAATAGATGAAATGAACTGTCACTTTTAGGTATTTTTCTGTTTTGTAAAGTGACCAGAAGTTGCAAACTACAGAATAAGTTCATTTAGATGAGAAGAATTTACATCTCAAGGCAAAAATAATCAGTCCTAAAGTTTAGGGGAAAGAATGAGAGTTATTTTTTTATTTATTTCCATTTCTATCTTTGTGGTTCAGCTAACTAAAGCATTCAAGTTCCAAGGCTGAACTTTAATCTGGGATTTTTTCTTAGGACTCCTGGGATCTCTGGGAGGGACCTCCACAAAGAAACCTTGCTGTTTCTTCAAGGATAGCTTCAAGAAGTCAGCGTTCTCAAATATTGGCCACACTATTCTGTGGTCAAGAAACACAAGGAAAAGCCCTGATTACGAGCCAAGTTCCTCTTTTTGATGGTCTACCCCTGTAGCAAGACCTCATTGTCAGCCCACTTCTCTGGAACAGCTGGTGTCAGGGAACACTTTCCCTGTCTTCCTTTTTTCCTGGCTTGAGTATCTTGTCAAACTCTAGTTTTTACAGCTGGGGCTAGGTTGGCAAGACAGCACCTTGGCCTGATGATGGTGAAGGAAGTGAGATAAAGGTTCATGAAGAAGCCCAAGAAAATCCTAAACAACTTTTATGATGTATCATGTCAAAGCTCTGTTCGTATGATGTTTCAGGAGCCTGTCACAAAGCACTCAACCTTAGCAGGTTGTGATGTACCTTCAGACATTGTCCTTGCACAAAAGCTTACAGTGAAATAGAACTTCCTTGCAGAAATGATTTTCTGCTTTGTAGAAACAACACCTCAAAATGACTCCCCAGATTGAGACAATGATTGTGCAGCCTTTTTCTTGTTAAAGTCAGAGTCTTAACATTTTAAAGTTTTTAATAAGCATTTTAGTATAGTTTGCCAGCATGGAAGCTGCTCATTGTGAGCTAATTGTTTCAAAGAGTTGCTGAAAGTGCTTAAATGTTAAACACATGCTACTGTAAGCAAATATTCGCAAGTCTTTCAAAACAGATGTTTGAGAAATGGTAGGCTGTCTGCTCATGGTAGCAGTACACAAAGGACATGGAGGAGTAGGATTTAACAATAAATATTCTCACAACTACATGGATGCTAATCCACAATGTTTCTTTTTTTATTTTTAATTAAATGCATAAGGCAGCAATAACCCTAATAGTTTTTGTAAGGCCAAGCTCAATGCAGACACCAGTAATTCCTGGCTTTCCTCTGTTCTGCCACTCACCTCTCTCTGCAGCTTTCCTACCCGCTCTCTCATGCCTGGGCAGGGCCCTCCCAGCCCCGACACCTACTCACACCCTTCGTTTTCTTCTGTCAGCTAGGGCTCTGCGTGCACTGCATCCACAACAGACCACTCCATCACAGCATGTCTCACACCCTTCGGGGGGTCTGTGCACTCACATATTCCCTTTCCACTCACAGAAGGGCCCACCACTTTCTACGCTATTTGCTTGGTGGGAGCTACCATGCCCAGGAGTCCCTTTGCTCCACTTTACTCCATGGTAGGTCTATGTTTCCACACCTTCCTTCAGTCCCTCTGCTTCCCTGCTGAAGTTATGAACACGGTATTTTCAGCCTTTGTGCACACACTCTTTTTTTTTCCCCCTTTCTGTTATTATTTGTTTGGGAGGTAATAATTTTGGTGTCAAGATATCTTAAACTCTGTAAGGCAGAGTAGCAAGGTTGGATAGGAAGGCATTAAGGGTGCCATCCACTACAGACAACTGCAGAAATACTAAAGCTGAGATTCTGCCAAACGTGGCAAAAGCTCCATTGTCCTCCCTTTCATCTTTTGTTGTTGTTTTTCCTGATACGTCCCCAAATTAGTAGCATTCTGTTGATTGATTCCTAGCCTATTGCCTGGTATTGACTGGCTAGGGCATTCAGCAGATACTGTATTACAAACGGATGGACAGATGTTATTACATTGTTAATCTGGCCTTACAAACGATAAGAACTGGTATTTTTTACTTTCTTATTTTTACTTTTTATTCTTGTGGTTTTTGGTGGGTTTTTTTGTGCTGCCTTGTTTACAGCCAGTTTTCTTTGGCAATCTGATATCTGAATACCATATAGTTTTATTTACGTTTGCTAGTATTTAAGTATGTAGCACATAATACTACTTTGTGGTCATTAAGGCACCTGGGGGAGAGATCTCTGCACTACTGAGCTCAAAACCTAGGTAACAGGCAGACCCTTATAACTGTACAGATTACCATTACAGCAAAAACAATCAACTGCTAAATGAGTGTCACATTTTTCTCATTAAATTAAATAGGTGGGATTTCTGATCTTAAAGCATTGAACACAAGATTGAAACAGAACTAATCACTGTAGTTCAAATCCACTGTTAATTTGTATCACAAAGTTCCAAGATAGTAAATACATTATTACAACATTATACTTAGCCTGAGCTTATTTTTCTACTTACTGAACCTGGAGGGTTGGGGTTTTTTTTGTTTGTCGTTAGCTTTTTTTTTTTTTTTTAAATAGTTTATTTCTTATCCATCTCTCTTCCCTCAGAAAGTCTCTCAGCCTTTTATTATACCGAATTGCAGCTAAAAAGACCCTTCTGATCTGGTTCCAAGAGTGAATTAGAAGAGCAGCTCTGCACAGACAAGCAAAACCTGACATCCAGGCTCTCTTAGCTACATTTTTCTGTACGTCTACATTTTAACCATTGTCACTCATTTATTGTAACCTCCTGTGGCTTTTGATATACCCAGAGCTTCTTAGCTTGTCTCCACAGATTTCTCATGACCCTCTACTTCTGTTCACAGCTGTGCCCCATCCCTCTTTCTATTATTATGCCTTTTCTTTTCATGGTGAACTACCCACAGACTATGTCAGAAGCTCAAAATAAGAAATGGAATTTGCTGAATCAGCAAGCGTCTTGAAAAACATAATTGAAAAATACTTTGCTGCTAGGGCAACAAAGAAGGAAGAAGTTTCTTCCTTGCCCAAGTGTCCAAGTTACACTCCTTAGGCTCCTTGTAATGTGAGTACATTCATGCACTAGTTTTCTCTGTTTAACATTTGTTTTGAAGTACACATTGATTAAATATCCCTTCAGTTAACTCTTGCTGGTGTCTCTAGAAGACAGGACTGAACTGTTATAGCTTATTCCCGTATTTGATGTTTTGTCTGCTGTAAACAGGGTATACCAGGATATTTACAATGACAAACTGGCTTGGTTAGTCTCAGTAGAGAAACTGCAGAATGTCTGAGCAATCTTGTGCAAGCAGAGCACCCATCACCATGGCACAGGGACTCCTTTTTTTTTAATTTGAAAATTCCTGTGTTCAAAGTGGAATTTGAATGGCAGAGCTGAATCAGAAAGGCCAGTCATTTTCTCCCCATGGGCCTTGCTCCATTAGAAAACTATAAGAGTAGGTGAAGATTTCAGTGCTTGCAGAACCGAACCCTTAAAACTTTTTATCATTTTATAGAAACACTGTTGAAGTTAAAGGAAATATTCTCTCATCATTAGCTTACTTCACCAACCTGATTTGCCACAAGGGGGCAGAAGCTTATGTCACTCAGCTTCATCTACTGTCTTATAAGAATGTCAGGGATCTTTAATGGGTTTAAATGGTTTAAAAACCATCTATAATGGTTTAAATACCAGGGAAAATGAAATTCCATTAACTATTTTAAAATGGCTTTAGGCTAAAAAGCCAAGTGCAGCAACACAACTCTGTCATCTCTGCTGCAATGAATACAGCTGCCATAGTTTGTTTATAAGGCATTAATTACTATGCAATTATGCAAAATGGGGGCTATATAGAAAAATAATGTGTACGGAGCAAGGCTTTCTTAGTTTGAAAAACGTGTCAAGCCAAGATACTGAAACTTTTTTGCAAAAGGGTCAATTGTTTCATCGCAATAAATGGGTAGATTTTGGAGTGGGAAGGTGTTAGGAATCCAAAACGATTATGCTAATTTTATGGCAAGTCACACTGGGTGTAAACTACTTCATGGCCGCTTTCTCTTTGTTTTGGGTTGGTTGTTTTTTTTTCCCTAAAGTCTAAAGATAGACCTAGAATGGTTCAAATTATCTGCATTTGATTAGCAAATGCCTCACAGTGAAATAAACTTTGTTAAGATATTTAGCAAGTGGTACTCAGTACTTCACACATGTATGCTCCCCTTAATTATTCCTGGTACTTTACTGGAAAAAGAACAATGACTGGAGTTTGTATTCCTAAATCAGCAAAAAGATGAGAAAACATTTATCTGAAACTTGATCTAGTCTTAAATGGTGTTCCAGGGTTTTTGTCAGTAAGGAATTTGAAAAACGCTAGTTTAACAATACAGTTTAGCTGGCAAAAATGAGTGAATCTGCTGCTATAGGCATAAATAGGCTGCCTCTTAGAAGAGACAGTTTAGAAACAATGGATACATGATACTCTGACCTGCTGTCATTACAACATGCTGCTGGCTTGTGGCTGATTAGGTAGTAGAGAAACTCAAATCAATATAATAACATTTTATACTTATATTCTGCACTGGTACAATGGTTTTGATGAAAAATGAGGAAATGAAAAAAATCAAGCTCACTGTTTTCACACTGGGGTAATTTCCATTGCATACACTGACTTTCACTGCTTCAAAACTTGTTATAAATGGAAGTTGATGGAACTATGACTTAACGATTTGTGGGTTTAGATCCCCCCCCATTTTCTACTGTTGCTTCATGAAAGAACAAAATAACACAGAGTATTTTCTCAACATATTGTATACCTTGGTTATAATTACATTCAAATTTTTAAAAAAGGGTTTCCATAGTTTATCAGCTGATTTAACTACTGAAATTAAACTATTGGTATTGGTAAGTGATGCATTTGTCATTAACACACATTGCTTAAAAAGAGCAAGAATATCTTGCAGATATTGCAGCTGTAAAGCAAGAGCAGTTCTTGACTGTTTCAGTTTTTTTACTAAGCATCAGAAGCAAGCAAGAGGGACAAGTTAATGGTCTTTGCAATTTAGTTAAAGTGTATTCTAACAAAGTACAGATTTGTGTATAGTGAGATTGCTACCACATCCTTTCTC
Source organism: Gavia stellata (assembly GCF_030936135.1). Classification (NCBI taxonomy): domain Eukaryota; kingdom Metazoa; phylum Chordata; class Aves; order Gaviiformes; family Gaviidae; genus Gavia; species Gavia stellata. The sequence goes on along the minus strand of NC_082602.1, from coordinate 24,072,724 downwards.
CAATGCCTTCTTAAAGGTACCGTTAGACACAATTAGTGGGAGGTGATACAACACAAATCACTGCATATTTACAAGCTCACAAAACTGATGGTGATAATTGTAATTATCAAGGACAGCATAAAGGAGGTAGTTATAAAATTCTGTTAAGATAACTGAGTTAGCACATTGCTCTGTCAAAAATGAAAATCTACCCTTAAGAGGGGAAAAAAGCCCAACAGCCTTTTCTTCACCTTAAAGAATTTGGAAAACAAATTGGAAAAAAACCCACGTTTTTCTCTTAGGTAAGCAGATTTCATATTCCAGAAGCTGGAATACACCCATTTCAAAAGATTTTAGTTGAGAATTCTGTTGCACAATTCCATGGCCACTTACTGTTCACCCCGGCCTTTAGATTACACCTTGCAATCTCTTGTCCGAGACATTGATAAAATGGCTCCAAAAAGTACTCTCCATTAAAGCTACTGGGGATTTTAAAAAAAGAGGTGGTTTGTGCTTTTATGATTGGAAAACAGACTCGTCTGCCATCTGGGAATCTGGATAACCCATAGTCCCTGGTTCCTCCACAGTTCCTGGCTCTGCAATTGCCCACAGGCTACCAAGGAGCCAGTGAGGTCAGGTGAGCTGTTGGGAAACTAAACAGGATTTTATCAGAAACTTGTCTGGTTTCACTCAAAAGATTGACTACAATTACCACATTTCCATTTTTTTCCTGATAAACCAATAATGCCCGACGGAAATGTTCCATCAGAAATTTTCCAATCAGGCCCAGTCTCTGTTATAAATTAACTTGTGACAGCACTACCATGGTTAATGCAGCAGGGACAACTATCAAAGGACTGATTCCAGCTCATTGTCCCATTCTTAGACGAGGCCTTGGACAACTGTTACTAGCACATCCGCTGTGGTTATCACAGTTGATCTGAATCATTGCCAGCACTTGCAAGAATACCAGTACCTGAAAGACCGTTTTTTCTGGGGACAACAAATGCAGTAATAAACAGTGACAAAACAGTTTCCTTAAAGCAAAGGTATTATTTTAGGATGAAAAGAAAGGGACAAAGTATTTCCAACTTAGGCAGCAACAAAAACTTAGGTGGCTGATTCTAAAAGGAGGACCCAGGGAGTCACCGTTAGGTACCCAGGTTCCCCTCAGTAGTAAATAAAGACAGACAAGAAACTCAGTAGGCTGGCACACAAAAACCCTTCTGTGAGTGGGGGAGATAGCCAGTTCCAGCCAATAAACCACTGTGAGCATAGCAATGAGTCTAAAACCCCACCAAATGCACCAGTGGCAGTGGCATATTAAGGACCTCCATGCATGCAGGCTCTACAGACTGGAATAATTTTTGGAAGACAGGCACTTAATCACTTTCTGGAACTTAGCTGGCTGACAATACCTGCCTTTTTCAAAACAACTCACCAATTAGGCTAATCTGTTCAAAAGCATAAAAAATGTGGTTTTGTTTTCCTTAGCCTGTGCAAATTCAAATCTATGCCTCCCACTTCCCAAGTGTACATCCTAGCCACCAGAGGGAAAGCTACTTACAGCAATCATGAGAATCAGGCCCAGTATATGTTAGTTTTGGATTAGAATACATCAGGAACTCTATTTGCATAGTTTCCTAAAATAAAACTGTACAATAGACACCTTAAGCTCTTCAGTCAGTCTTTCTCTGATGTTAGGAAAATGGCACATTTTGCTGAGTTAAAATCAATTGTAAATTCCCACAGATTTCAACTGAGACAGGTTATCACTGCAAAACAGTAATACCAAAGACAAAGAAATTATATAATGTATTTTCCTTTTATAACTGCATTAATTTGTACTTTATTCATATTTTTAAATGTCATTTTTATATCCAGAAGGTCAGCTATCATTCTTATACCTTTTGAATAAGACAGCTGTGAAGGGGACTGATTAAAAAACCCCTGTAATTTTAATGAAGTTTCCATTCTCGATTGGTTTTCTCTAAGAACCTTGCACATGCATAATACCTTACAGCCAGGCCTGACTCCCAGCCATTAGTTCTGCCAAGTATAGAAGACATCCATAACTCTTCACAACAATGTAAAAGACATCTTTCTGCTGAATAAAGTCTGCCAGTTTTATTAATCTTTTTGCCACTTAATATACCTTTATATTAGCCATCTACTCCTCACACTACTCTCTTCAGACTTTCTAATTTCTTTGGACCATTTTCAAAAACCTGAATTGGAATATTCCTTCCCCAAAGATTTAGTATCAGTGAAGCTGTAAACAGCAAAGGAGGATCTGAAAGGACTCACCTGTTGCAAATCCAGGACAGTACCACAGCAATTAGAACATCACGGTGAATTATGAAAGAAAGTGCTGAAAAAAATTAAAATGTTCTGAAGCAGTGATTTAAATGAGAGTCAAATGAAATTCACAAGATGAAGTTGTCCAAAATCATTGTTGGGAAAGGAGGAAAATGTGATTAGTAGAGGTACATCTGTGATTAGGCTGCATTCACATTTTCAAAAATATTTAAGTGACACTGGCAATTAATGGTATGATAAGAAAATCACAAGTGACTCAGTTAAAGAAACTAAGGAAGCTATTACCCTTTCTCAGGTGAGATGCAGGAAATAACAGTGTAACTTGTCCTCATTGGTTTCACTGCAAAGTGAAATGGGTTCACTTTAAGTAAACCTGCTCAAATTTCCATTGAAAGGATATGGAAAACACACACTTTATTGCTGAATGTTAGCTGAGCCACCAATAATTCCCAGCAAAGGGAGTGAGAAGTTTTAAAAATGCAACACTTGTACCATTTCCATTCATCAAGCAATACACTAAACTCCTGTTTAAAAAAAGACCTTGAGATGTCTATATCACACAGTGAAAAATTATGTAGAGATATTTGAAGTAGCCCTTAACAGCTCACTTTTTCACTGGAAGTTGCATGTTACCACAGTGCCATGCTGGCTACTGTCATATGGTTGCATTGATCTTCCACAACAGGTAGGCTCTGAAATCTCATAGATAAACTGTGTCTACAATGGCTGTGATCTTCCTTTTGCAGGTGGGTCTACAATTGACCGATATGAGCTCAAGACTGGTCAGAGTTGACTGAGGCTGGAAATGTCAGAGAACATTCTCCTACAGTACTTCTGGTTAGCTTTCTCCGTTTGCTGCTTCTTCTGCAGTGTGAGAAAACATATCGTGTCAAGGCTGTCTCTGTCTCACTAAAACTAACTATGCCAGTATTACAATTTAGCTCATTTGAAAATATGTAACTCAAATAGTGTTAGAGAACCCAAATCATTATTCTGATACCCATAAATGTAAGCATTTTCAAGTAATAAATTGAATTAATAAAGTATCTTATAAAATATTATCCATTGCAGAGCTTCTCTTTAAGGGACATGGTGATGTTAGACATTGTTTGCTATATCACAGTAAGCTGAAACAGTTGAAATGATTGAATTTTGAGAAGATCCTTTCAAAGTTGCTAGGTCTGTGCACTTGCAAGTTCTGACCTGATACAATTTTTCATCTTTTCCTGTCATGCTGTTGGTTCCATTGAGAGGACCAAATTTTTACTCTTCTGTGTTGGATGAATTTTAACAATGAATTTAGGGTTGTTGTCTTAACTCTTTCATGGCTTCATAACACAAGTATTTCAGCCTGTTGTACTAAAAATTTTTTTCTATCTGATGCACTGAACTATTTCAATAATTGCTCCTTTGTGAGCCACTGTGAAAATTATATATTAATTAGCACAGCACATACATTTCACCAAGGACATTGTTTTTTCTATTTGTAGTAGTAGGATCAATGTCCTCAAGTAAACAACATTTAAATGCAGAATAAAATTAAGGCAAAATAAACTATTTAAATCCATACTGCTCTGTGTAATAGCATAGAAACCTATACAACTAGAACAATAATTAAGAAACCTTCTTAAGATTTTTCAGACTTGATCTTACCTAACTTATGGGAACAGTTTCAAAGGAAATTATATCTAATATGTTAATTGATGTTCAGTACAGGCAAAAGAATTTACATTTTGTATCTGGAATATATTTAATTTCAAAATATACAATTAGAAATAACACAAGAATGAGGTATCAATGGCTAGCACACCAAGCATTTTAGAGACCATTGAGATGATTCCAAGTAGTTTCCACTTTCAAGAATTTTTAGAACCAAAAATTAACCAGAAATATAATTTGATAAATATTCTTCAAACTTACATAAACAAACAAAGGTTCTTGCCTGAGAATAATAAAAATTCATTGATACTCAGAGTACTACTCTTTTTAAACATCTGATGAAGGGAGCAATTTCCGATTGCAATACAACTCCAGTTACAAATCCTTAATTTACAAGACTTTCCCTTGAAAACCTGGGAAATGCTGATCTATTACAGCTTTGAGTTTTGGGCATTAGGAGTCTGTGCTGCAATACTATGACCTAATTTTTTTAAAGAATCAATCATAATGCTATAGACCAACAATGAAAATAATTTTACTGAGAACAGAAGATAGTTGGGGGATCCTATGAAACATTAAAAGATGATAATTACATGGCAAATGTCACAAAGAGACAATAAAAGCAAGACAAGAGATTTCACCCATCGCTGAATTAATTAAAAACCCCCACAAAACCAATGAATCATTACTACAACTTCTATACAGTACAGTTCAGAGGGTTATGTTTCAGCAGCATGTGTACTTGTCACCCTCATTATAAATCTCCTTGTAAGGATATGACCTTCATTTAAGGTTACTATGCTTGTGTTCCTAATTACAGAAATTCACATTTTTATTCACAGTGTAATATAAGCTTTTAGCTTTCTAGATGTTGTTATTCCAAGCAAATAATTTGGTGATAATGCCTGAACTCTGATGGTAGTTGAGGCCACAGTATCCCTAGTTTTACAAAGAAAGGTATACAGGAGTGATTTTATCAAAGCAAAATTCACCATGAATGAATGAACTGGCACCAAATCTATATTGTCCTGCCATATTTAAGAATCATTTACCTCTGTGCAAAGTCAGTGTAATGCACCATCAAGAGACAAGTTTTAATATTCCACAGGGCATCTGTGATTTTAGACTATGCCTGACAGTAGAGACTCGGGCTCAGTGAACTATGTTACTGCATTTAGAGTCTACTTAAGTACACACATAGTAGCCTGTGTTTTACAAACAGCATAATCACAATTGTGTGCTGCTTTACTCAGTGTACTTAGCTTGGCTGAGGACAGTATATTATAATGCTGCCTTCTTCTTGGAATACAAATGATATTTAAGAAACTTCTACCACCTATGATTTACTGGTTCAGAACAAGCACAGATATATCTACACAGACTTGCATTGTGTTGTGTGGCTCATCCAAAATTACTCAGTCATCTATACATTGCCAAGAAAGAAGCTTTCAACTAACCACCAGAAACCCCTATGTGGAATGCTGCTTTACAGAATTAAAACAAAATACAATTGAATAGAAACCATAAGAACCCCTCAGGGACACACCCCCCAAAAAAGCCAAACAAAACAAAACACCCCAAAAAACACCAAAACACCCCAAAACCACCACAACAACAACAAAACCCAACCCACAACAGGGCATCATATTTTAGAAGAGAAAGTGATGGGAACAAAAGCTGGCTAATATATTACCCCACACTTGGGCTTTCTGCACATTCTTTTAACAACTGTGATTTCTGCTATATTATTATATATATTACAGGATCTGTAATACCCTGACAACTCAATCTTTATTCAAAACTCTCTGTACCTCTTGCTTTAAGAATTCTAGCCAATTCCTCCTGTAAAGTTTTCTCTTACGGAAAACAAAAGTTACTGAATTATCCCACACTTTGAGAGTGCTTTGTCAGCCCAGTCTCATTATCAAAAATCCACAGACATGGTGTGGGTGCCCAGGAAGGATGTGGGGCAAGGATCCTAGGGCTGCCTGAACTCCATATAGGAAAAGACCCCAAATAATCTAAGTAGTCTCATTCTCCTGATCTTTGACTAGACCTGCCTCTAGCACAAAGCTGCTTGAAAATTTATTCCCTAATCTCACCACCAGCTGGGTGTTGCCAGAACAATTATATCTCCAGCACCTCTTGGCAAAACTCTGGCCAACCAAGGATATGACCTGTTAGTTCAGCTCTCTATTTCTTTTCTGCTGCCAGAACAATGCAAAAGGTAGACAATCAATCCTGTTCTTTTCTTGGAGTTGGTTTCTTCTAGGAATGCTTCTAGGAATGATCAGAAAACTGATCATTCAGGAGATTCTGTTAAACCAATGGGAGAAGGATGGAAAGCAAATGGTTAGTTCTGTAACTTCCAAATTACCTGTAGCCCTCTGTTTTGGAACAGTGAGTGGCCAGAGGCTTCATCCAGCATCTCAACTTCCTGTTTCATCTTTGATTTGGTTAAAAGTGATCAGGGAAGAAAACATAAGTGAACTCTGTTCTCTCCCTCCAGCATCATTTTTCTCCCTTTGCAGGCTAAAGACGCAGCTCCAGCAAACAAAGTGGAATTTATTATTGTTTTGTGACCAAAAATGCTCCCCAGTGAAAGTGCAAATGGGATTAAAAAAACTAGTTCAGATTAAACATAACATTCATAAATAATCTAAACCCAGCTCTATGTAAAATATTAAGTCACATTACTTTTACCATTCATATAACATAGTCACTAGTGTTTTCATTTTCAAGATGAGATTTAACTCTCAAAATAGTGACAAATGCTATCATCATGCTTGTAAATGAATATGGTAGACAATGCTGAGATAAATGTGCTCTTGCCTCTTTGCATTTCCCCACTTTACCCAAAGCATTTATGATCACAAATTCTACTTTTTCCCTCATCTTATTTAGGCTTCTTCTATAATTATAACTATATAGACGAAGGTAAGCTTTCAGTGTGAAAACATTTTTACAGCAGTTACAGCATTGCATTCATTAGAAACATGGGCTCATATTAGAAAATAAAACCAAAATAAATTTATTTGCATTTTCCTTATGGAAAAACAAGTGTTTATCAATTTCTATAACAAAATTCTTGTAGTTTTCTCAGTTGAGTTAGATCCCTAATTTTCATTTCTACCTTTGAAAATCTTCCTGTAAATCCTTAAGTAATCTGCCTAAAACCAAGGTATCATATGTAAACAGGTGGAGAAGGTAATTTAGTTATCCGTCTCTGTATGAAAAGCAAAGCACATTAGCATCTCTAGAGAAAGAAAAAAAATAAAGACATTGGAATAAAATTTGGCTTAGTTTCCTTTGTGGACACAAAAGTATAGCACACTTCATAAAATATAAACAGATCTCTGGAAACAGTAAGTGCCTCCTTTTGTAGGAATTTAATGTAACAAAACTCAGCATAAAACCTTCTGGAAGGGGAAAGTGATATTTTTTTTGAACAAAACTGATTCTGGTCATTCACACTCATTCTCTTGGATTTCACTCATTCACATTCTTGTATTTCCATACTCACAAGCACCAAGATGTGTGTCTTTCTGGTCTGGCCAAGATCTCTGTGGTCTGGTCAAGACCCCTTGTATAAGCATGGAGGACAAGTGATGGCTGGTATCACGACCTTGTTAGATCTTCTAGGTTTCTTTTGAGTGCTGACAATGAACTGGTTTTTGGACTGTCTTTTTAACCCTTTTACAAGTCAAACAATCATAGCACAGGCTTTTGCCTCAGCATCTTGCTTACTTCAACCTCTATCGTTCTGAGGCCAGCTTATGGTCCACTGTTTCTGTTTCTTCATTATGGGTATCTGTATGGGTAGTCTGTCTTCCTGTTGGGATAACAAGGAGGAAGTGCTTATACAATGGGCTGTTACTATGTTGCCGTCTTTCTATTCTCAGAGTGAAGGTTACCTGCCAACAATTCATCCATGGTGTGACCCTATTGAAAACATAACACTTCTAGTCTTGCTGCAAAAACCCAAATTCCTCAGTGTTTGCTGGTTTTAATGCTATTAGTCAGCTCCTTGTTTATTGACACAGGCCTTTTTTTTTTTTAACCTTTACTCTAAATTGTTTCTTGTGATGCTTTCAAACTCAGACGTTTTCATTCATACTAAAGGCTTAAGTCCTAATATTTTTGTTACTAATCTTTCTACTGGGCTACTTGAACTAAATAGGTGATAATAATTTTCAAAATCTTGAATCTCAGTCTATGTAGTTTGCAAACACAGATAAGTATTTAGATGAAAAAGGAGTAATCTTCATCTTAACAGACACCTTCACAGCATGTGTGCAGTAGTTACCTTTCTGCAAGTGCACATCAAAACCCAAACCTGACTGCCTTTAGAATCAAATAGACAAAAAGACACACATCTCTGACTCAAGCTCATGCCATCATGTAAAACATCACATGGTTCCCTCATGCCTCTTCTCAGAATGTGAAAGGAAAGAGCAAACAAGGGAAAAGGATCAGCATACAGACGTGCTCCCCAGGACAGAATGACAGAATATTCTGCTCTGTGTAAAATTTGAACTGCCACTAACCGATAAGAGAGAAGCATTCTCCTAATGAAACTCCTAATGAAGTTACTTAAAGATATGATCAACCAGCTTCCTGACTTAAAAAACCCAACACTTTAGATAATTGGCTAGTGCTGTGGGCAAAGCTTCACTGATTTCTATGGTTTAGCGGGCCTAAATAATTCAGAATCTGAAACATATTACTGTTTAATACCTAAATACTGCCCCCTTTATACCACTGTCCAGGGCCAAGCTAATGGAACAACGTCAGTATGACTACTGTTTTATTAACAATTTCAATTTTAAAATTTAGATTTCTCCAAATTGTTTTAATATTGTAGACTAGAGCTTTTTATCTTTGATGTGTCATTTAGGAATCTTGGGACTGATGTTAAGTTTCTTCTAACTGTATCAATTGTCTGTATGTATGTTTGATTAATTATACAAAGAAAAAACATTAAAAGGCAGCATATCAGGTCAAACATTGTGTATGAATCTATAACAAGGTATTAGCCAGTGATTACTTATTGGGGATTTCTTGTTCACTACCACAGAACAAGTGAAATGGAAACCATTATTTCTCAAATTTCATACAAGACTATATATACACACACAAGAGATACCTATCTACCTATCTAGTGCAAAGAAAATCTCAGTAATGAAATAACAAAGAGCAATATTATATGCATCATGTGGTCCTGCACGTCACTTCCTCTTTGGAAGGGTGCTTGGGGAGAAAGGGAACTTTCTCTTCATTTCCTGTTGCTGTAAGGTCTAATACACAGTGCTGCGGATGGCAGAGATTGCTGCAGGGTGCTTCATTCTTTGTGCTGCTTATGCTTTTTCATAATTGTCAAGGATGCCTAGGGCTCAGCACAGGCACCTCTTCATCTATTTGTATTAATCTAAATAAATACACAGATCTCACAAGTCTGTGACTTTGTGCTCTCTTGAGACTTTCTCCCTATTGTTCTTTATGAAATATGTATTCTTGTAAGCTGTAATTCAGAATTATTTTGCTTGTGTGCATTTGTTTGCATTCTGCAGCAGTATGTCAATTTAGCTTAGTTCTGAAGATGTCTCCACTTTAGAGAACATGGGATATTATAAAGAGTATTATTTACATAATGTCTCCATGGCCTATTTTGGCTTACATACTCTGAGGTAAATGGAGAATCTGTGAGGGACATTAAAGAGAATGGAATGAGAAGATAGTGCCTCTGGTTTTCTCTATATACATATAATTTCCTATGGTGAAACTGTTGAAAACAGGTTCCTCCAAAGCTTCTTATGTCCCTACAGAAATGCAGAAAACCCAAGGATGTGATATTTTCCTGAGCAAAACACATATTTTTTCTTTCAATCTATTTTAAAATAGACACACAGATGTTCAAATTATAAAAGGGATCCTGACAACTTGTTGTGCGGTGCTCAGAGAAGCAAAGTCCTGTTGCAAAGCATATTTGATCACAGCCCAGAAGATCCTATCCTATGAACCTATCCGATATGTCAAGATAAACAAAACTCTGAAATGAACATTGTAGAAGGAGGAGTTATCATTAGGCTACCTCTGCCACCACCAGGAAGTTCTACTTTACTCAAAGGTGCTGAAGGATTGGTCGTGGGAGATAATAGGAGATGCACCATTCCTTAGTGCTCCTGTAACGCAGTGGACACTATTCCTGCTGGGTCAGCAGCACAGATTGCCTCCTCTGAGTTAACTGCATTGAAACAAGGCATCGCACCCCAAAGACTTAATGGTGGCTCAGTGTTGAAACAGAGTGGTTGGGAAATTCACACACATTTCCTTCTTTTGCATTCACATTTCATTTTTATTCAACTATCAGTCTCCCACAAGCCTTATTGGTACATTTACTGGTTCCAAAGTTTCAGACTAGTTCAGTGCAATGAATCTGTTGCACATCTAACACGTTTATAGAAAAGGAAAATAATATAGAGCAGGCCTCTACCAAGACAGTAAACACTGAATGAACAATCAGAACAAATCACTTTCTGTAGAATTATACAGCAATGAGAAGAGCTTAAATATAAGTATAAAAAGCTTAGGACATTGTTCAATAGAAATTAATATCTATTATCAGCTTAGATTTTGTTTCTGTTTAATTTTAATATAGGTCAAGTAAATGAGCTAGAAAAGATAATTAGATAGTGTGGCAGTTTACTTAAAGAAAAAAAAACAACAAAAATTAAAATTCAGGCAGCCTGTGGTTTTGAAGTTGGGTATTTCATAATGATTGCCTTTCTTTTGGGGGCACATGCCCATGAGTATCACCTTAGTGTTGTGCAGTAAGGCCTAAAGCAATAAATGAAAAGAAAAAATCGTTGTAAGAAGAGACTGCAGCTAATAAATATTTGATCAGATACAGAAATTCACACAGTTTGATAATGCCTTGAGGAATTTGCCATAATTTATTAACTCCTGCAATGTAAATGTATGGTATTATGTTTCTTAAGTAACAGCAAGCCAATAAACAGCTATTAATCTTTTTAATCAATTATTTTCCAGAAGTGTATACATCTGAAATACTATTGGATTTATATTTGTGTGAAAAAAAAAGAAAAAAAAATACAGATAGGTGTTCCTACAGTACAGAAGCTGTAGTCGTTCATGCTTTTCTGAAGAATTATACAGTTTTAATATGGGAATAAAAGATGTTTTCAACAATTAAATTACTTCTCAAAAAAAAAAATCTGTCCTAAAGTAGAAAATATCAGCTGTCTGGAACAGAAACACCTCTGGACACTGTTATCTGGATTATTTAGATGTTAAATTCTACTTTAACAAAACACACATGGGATAGCACCCATTGAACACAGGAGCAGCTGGAAGAGTAACATCACTCAGAATCAGACTGTACACCACAAAATATGTTTTTCGTAGTTATCTTCACAACACTGCGGAGTACTAAGATATTCCTGTGGTGACGGAATCTTTTTACAGTTTCTGAGTTACTGTAGGTCAGATAGTGCTCCTGCATATCTTACCTTGCTGCAAAGTAGTGATGACACTGAAATGTATGGGCCTGATAAGAGACAAAAGTACTACTTAGACTGGTCTTAAGAGAAAGAGCAACTCAGTGTTTGTGATACAGCACACATGATTACAGTGCTATGGAAAGTGAAAAAACTGAAGGTGTTAGGCAGCATATTTGTTATCCATATCATGTCACCCTTTACCCTTATAGTTACTCCTTTATGGGGGGCTTTAAAAAGGAAAGATCCTTCTTTTTAGTAATTCTAAAATGTAATCATGAACTTAAATGCATTCCAGTCTGAATAAACTCACTGTAAAATGAGCATGAACAGCACATAAAAAACATTCCTCATCTTCACATTTCTGAACAGTACACTTTTCTGCCTATGAGCCCTGTATAGTCCATGTCTGCAGGAAGCAACATGGCAAATGCTCCACTTCTGCAAAACTAAAATTGCTGTAGATGGCTGGAGTTCTCCTTACAAAACAGGTAACACTGGGAGATCCTAAATGGTGTTAGGAAGAACTTACTGTATGAATTGGTGTATGTTCTAGAGAGTTTTCAGATGTTTCAAATTACAGTTTGTGCTGTTCAATCCTAGTTAACCACATGACATTTTTTAGGAAAAAGAATGGTTAGCATTTTCTCCACAGTGTCTTAGTCACTGAAGCTGTTGGGTAGAGTATTGTAGTTTGTTAATTCATAGCCTATGAAATTACATGAATACATCGAGTCCCACACTGAATTACACACAGTTTTTTCTCCAGATTGCACCTCTATCAAAACAGGTATTAGCACAGGGGACCATAAAATTATTTTGTTTCACTGTATGGAGGGCAAGTATTTTAGGGATTAATATTAACAAAAGCAAACTGCAAACACTTAGAAATATTTCTACTCCTGGTAAACTTGCACTAAAAAAAATACCTCTACCCATGACAGAATAAAACCCCCACGAATCCGGTTCTATTGATTGTTATGCACAAAGGTAAGGAAGAATTGATGTAGATGACACATTCTTACTTGAGCTGTGCAAGCTTCTTAGACTCTAATTCTCACAGATTCCTGCAGATATTTATGTTGGTCTGTTTGGGGTACAGGTAACAAATGATACATTCAAAACCATTTTTCCTTTGTTTTAAATATAAAGTCATCATATTATGTCTGGGATCAAAACTTTTGCAATCACATTCCATGTAAACTTTGCTTGGCTTCATGAATTTGGAGGAGTCCACAATTTTTGATAGGCAAGTATTATGTTAAGGAATCTGTCTTGATCAGTAACCTCAAGTATGAAGAGGAATGATTTGATGTTTGAAATGTACAATGTACAGCAATTTTTGTTTTGCAGAAGCTGGGCAAAAAGGGAGTCAATTTAAACTGGTTAGAAAAATATAGTAGTTTATCAACTCCCTGTGAATATTTTATACATATAAAAAATACATATGCACATTTAATTTTCCTAAAAGTATAAACTGTGTAATAAATACCTTGTCACATGTTGAAGTTTAATTCCTAAATTTCTCAAAAGCACAGGAAAGATACTGGCAGAGACTTACAGATAATTCTGTGAGTGAAGAACTCAGCTGCCATTGAAATTCAATATCCACTATGTACTCCTTTTAATCCCAGTGAAAATTCCTTCAGAACTAAATGTATATTTCAGCACTTTTACACAAAGACAAAATCAATATGATAGTTTGAATACCCATGCAAAACATGGTCCTGCAAGTTAATATTTAGCAGTACAAGGAAGTTAATATTTAGCAGTACAAGAGTACAAGAACTCACTGAGGCCATGCAAGAGAATCTTTGAAGGAAATACTACACGAAGGGACTAATAGCTTTGAACTTCATGTGAAAGATGGCACTGTAATTAAGCCATAGGTGTGCCTTGTATGAGCCATAACAATGTGATTGTTTAGAGAGGGGATCCTTTCACCTGAATGGATGGTGCAAATTTTTCTGTGCTTATGCACAAAGAAATCAGTCGAGCTGCTTGGTTTTTTTGTTTTGTTTTGTTTTCTACCTTAACAGTCATACAAGACAAAAATTAAACAGGTGATAGGAGGTGGCGCAACAAATGGATCAAGCACTTTTTAAAGGTTAGTAGCAGTCTCGGGGCCTAAAAATGCTCTTTAAAAGTCACTGTACATGATGTGCAATTAGATGGATGAGATTCTGCATAATTTGGCACATGTCAGAGACAAGATTCCCTGCAGAGCTGCTTTGACTGCAGAATATAATAGATGTGACCTTTTAGGGTCGTAAAGACAGTAGTACAGTTAAAAATCATGCATTTCCAAGTATTAAAAAAAAAAAGCTCTAAACACTTCAAAATACAAAAATGTGTTGTCCCAATAGCTAATCAAGTTTAGTCCAGAAAAAAAAGCAGAATTAAACTCAGCTTGGTGATCTTGGTCTTGCAAGGTCCCTAGGGCCCTGGATCTAGCTTTTAAATAGCACGGGGCAAGACAATCCAATACTTTCTTGTGATTGAGCTTTATTTCAATAACACCTTTCACTGTGGCCTGCTGGAACTCAAAAAAGCAACAGATAATATAAGAAAGGAGTAATCACTATCCTGCAAAATTCTTGATTGCTTCTCTGTACTTGAGCAAAGAGCACCAATAATGTGGCTTTAAATTAACATAAACTATTGTACAAATATTAAGCTAAGTCACTGCCTTCATTTGCCTGCCTGGTAAACCGGTAGGTCTTCAGAGTGAAAAGAGTTTTTTGATTGAGAATACTGGGTACCAACTGGTCAAATAAGATTTTGTAGAATTTGATCACAGACATTTCTCTGGTTTGCTTCCGGGGAATTTCTTTGTATTAGTAACAACAGTGCTTACATAACTTGGTGAAAAACCCATAGTGACAGGAGACACTGGCTATGGATGATGAAAGCCCACTGAAGCTGATTACAGCCCTTCCACTGGTTTTAACAGGTTTTGGATCAGACATCTGGGCGGGGGAAAAATGACGGCACTGACTGCAAATATGATAGTGAACATGGACTGCCTTATAACGGGACGCTGCAGACTATGCAAGAGCAATTGCAGCTGAGACTCTCAACTCTACCTGAAGATAAACTATAAGACTTACTATGTAAGGCTGGAGGGTTGATAGGAAGATACTGAAGTTTTCAGGACTATGTAGTACTAATGAAATAGTTACACGAGTGGAGAATATCCAGTTCCGTTTGAAATCAGTTTTCATTTGCTATCCTGTATGGTCTTAATTGTATAACGCAGTAAACAGAACATACCAAACATTATTTTTATGGTTACTGTCAGACTATGAGAGTTTCTTTTGCATTGTTTCACTTACTCTTGGCATCAGACTGGGTTGATAATTATTTTAACTACACTAACATAAATTCACTGCCTTTACCACCATACTAATGAACTAACAGTGAAAAGGATTGCCATGAGATTGACGCATTGATCATCTGTCTAACAAATGTGGCACTCAGTAAAGGTAGTGGAAAGCAAAGGATGTGAGGACCTTTGAAAAATGCATTAACAACTTCTCTGCTGCAGCTTCTGCAAAGGTATCATTCTCTCAAAAAGCACGTTAAAGCAAAAGAAGTGTCAAGACATGGAAGGTATGTTTGGTGTGAGGGCAAGTGCCATCTGGCACTCATGTTTAGAATGAGTGTGAAGCAATTAGAGTTCTGGAAGTGAATGTTGTAACAGGAAAAATTGTGATGCATTTCAAGAGAAAGTCTAAGAGTGAGAGACACTAGATTTTTTTTTTGTTTGTTTTAAACACTGTGTACATTTTTTAAAAGGTTAGTGCATGATTTTCAAATATCACTGCACATCCGTGCATCAGTGCATTGTTTCATAAGCCCTGGTCTCTTTCACTGTCTTAGTGACCTACCAGTGCTGGGAATCTCCTTCATCTTCAGAGGTTTCTGAACTGATCTGAACTATCACTAATTGAAATGTCTTTGAAGAAGACATCATGATGGGGAGAGGATATGTGTTCTGCATTGTGAAAGATTGCCTAGCAGTGAAAATACAGAAACTTTACTGTTGATAGTGGAACTGGTGTGAAGCAGAGAGTATAAGTTTGTGGGTCACATTCTTGTGAGATGTCATACAACCAGTTGGAGACTGGTTCAAGCAGCTGGGAGGGCACCCAATCAATGCCATGAAGTAAGGAGGCAAACAGAATACAATCCCAGTTTCAGGTGAGCTCTCAAATAATATCTGAGTATATTAGCCTAAGCTGAATTTTATGCTGTTGCAACTTGAAAGCTTCTGATATCTAAGCTAGCTCATTTATAGCTAGGTTGGTTATCACTGTAATAGATTTAAATCTGTACCCTCATGAATAAACTGAACTGATATGACCAAAAAAATACAAAGAAAAAGAGTTGCGTATATGCAAGTCCTATGAGACTCCATAAGAACCAAAAGGAACTGGAAATTCTCATTGTGGAAAAGGAATTGAACATAACTAGCGTTCCTGAGACTTGATGTGATGATTCACGACTTGAATACTAGTATAATAGGTTATTGCACATTCAAAAAAGGTAGACTATGTAAAAGAAGAGTAGACAGGAGAAACAGTCTACATATTCGGCATTCTACATTTATCTTTTAGAACTACTGGTAAATCAGAAACATAGATTTTAAATTCACCTAAAGGAATATGATAACAATGCCAAGGCAGAAATCTGTTACAGACTATCAGATCAGAAAGTGAGATGAGTTCCTTTCAAAATGCCTGTCAGTAATGTGTGCAAATAAAAAAACCCCAACCTTTGGTTGGACTTGATGATCTTACAGGTCTTTTCCAACCTTAGTGATTCTGTGATTCTGTGATTCTATACATTGAAAGTTTTGTGTATACGGTGGTAAAGCAATATTTACTGAATAAAAAGAACTTTACCCAAATCAAAATAACTATTTTGGCCCTCAAAATAATGGATTAAAATGGATTACTCTCAAGATAGGAGGTTGGTGATTGCCTGGGAAACAGTGATCATCACCTGATTTCTTTAAAAGCAAGACAAAGAACAGGATGCAGCTTCTCGCACATCATGGGATAGAGAAACCATCCTGTGTTGGGCAGGGTTAATGTAAGAAAGAAGGCTGCCTGATCGATGCGTTTACATTCTTGGTCTTTACTGGTGGCAACTTTCCTAAGCTGCTGGAAATTTTGCATGAAGTGACTACAAGGAAAATGTCAATGAAAAATGATTCAGTTGTAAGATCCATAAAATGTGATGGTGGAAGACCAAAATAATCAGTACAACACAAAACTAGTTGCTTTAACTATGGCTTCAACATTGATGAAAGCCCATCCTGGCCAAAGGCAACAATTTTTAATACAAGGCAATATATCAAAAATAGGAAAAGAAAACTATCAATAGCACTAGAAATCAATTTGGAGTTTACTGATAAGACATTAGGAAATTGTATGGCTGACAACTTAAAAGGAAATCAGGAAGGATCTTTTAATCTATATTAGGAGGAAAAAAAAAGACACATTTTCAGACAGAAACTGTGGATTTGTTAGAGATTAGGTAGAAAATGTAGGAACATTCAGTAAACATGTTTGTACTGTATTTTGGAAAAAGTTTGACAATGTGCTTAAATCATCTAAGCAGGATGTAGGAAGAGATGTTACGTTTACTTAGAATAGATATTTTATAATCAAGATGCCCAGAGTATCCCTGCCCAAAAGACTTACAAGAACATACTAAAGAGTACAAAAGATCACTGTGTTCTTACTGCTACCAGAAAATTTCAGGTGCCTGGAAGAGTGCTAATTCTGTATCAGTATGGAAAAAATAAATAAAAAATTGGAGGGGATGACAACATATTTTTTCAGGATGGTTAGCCTGGCATGAATCCCATGGAAAATATGAAAACACTAATATGGGAGTCAACTGACAAAAAACACAGGTAGAAAACAATGTCAGCCATATTTACAGAAGTGGCAGGATTGAATTTACACCTATTCTGTCTTGTCAAAATACCTGATTTCATTCTTCAACAAAATTTCTGATTTAGTTGATAAAAGTAACTGAACAGATGCAATAGCCTTTGTACAGTATTTGAATCAGTACTGCAAGATAATCTGACAGTAAATTAGTACAATACAATATCTATAGATCTTACACTAAATAGAACAAAAACTTACTAATTGAAGGACTAGAAAAATATTTCTGGTGGAATTCTTCAGATATCAGCATAAAGCCTGAAGCTCTTCTGTACTTTCACCAATGAGGTAAAAGTGAATAAAAAAACTTATAATAAAATCTGTGGGTGATGGAAAGGCTAGAGAAGGTAACTAATGTTAAAGGCATGGCAATCACACATACCAATGCCAAATATTCTGTATATGATAACACTATAACCTCCAAAGCTGAGCTAGTCACATAAACACATAGGACTGGAATAAGACTGGGACTATGCAGATATAACAAATCAATTTTCTATCAATTCTGGAAAAAAACTGATGAAAATGTTTGCATTTTCATCCTGCCCCAAGTGTGCTCTTTTCAGAGACAAAAATGTCAGTTGCATTTTGATATGCATAGCATTTCAAATACTTAGCTGTTTTGATTTTACATGGTTTTGTTGAATTGAAAATTCAAAATATAAAATGCAAAAGTATGGATATAAAATCTGGAGTATTTTGAATGAGAAAAATCCAGTGTTGTAATTTTTTAAAAGGTTAGTTATGGAACAGCTATGTTACTTTCCACAAAATGCTCTAGAATTTCCCAAAACTGTACAGTTAAGAAACTGCAAATCTCAAAGTTCAAGATTCTTACTTGCAGCATTTCTGTTTCACACAAGACTATGTGAGGACCATTAGTTCTGCCTGGGATTTTTATCTTCTCTTGCTATTCATCAGTTTCCAGCAAACTCTTTTCTGACACTGGTTGCTGCTTAGCAGCATATCTATATTGTTAGATACGTTGACTTCATTTAGTTGACTTCAGAGTGAAGGATGGAAGCTCAAGTAAATATGTGACTTTGAAGTTTCTAACATCTTTTCCACTGGGGGCAGAAGCATCATTTATCTTTAAATTTGTGTGCATAACATACAAATCAGCTTCCCCATCCAACACATCTCTCAAAAACTACAAACATCTTGTATTTCAATAGTGCCCATGGATAACTATACCTTATAACCTCATCCTAGATGCGGCATCCAGAGATGCCACATTTCCATTCTCCTCTTTCCCCTTCTAGGAACTGTCAAACAGAAAAGACAGAGGAGTCCCATACTTAGGGGGGAGAAGCAAGTGCCTTTCTGCTTCTAGTTACCTGCCAACTTCCCAGTAAACTGCAAGGATACCTGAGAAAACCACAGACAGTGTCTACTTGCGACCCCAACTTTTGTAGCCTGTACCCTTGTTCTTGGTATGCATCACATCTATCTCTGTGGCATGATATAAAGGCACACCTTGTTAGGAAACGCTTCCTTTTGAGATTCTTCATCTGAGTTCGCATCATTTGCAGTATTCTACCATCTGGAGCTGTGGAATCAGTAGACTGATACAGATCTTCCTCATTCTTTTTTTCCTTCTACACGTAAGTTTCTTTGCAACTGCATATAAAGATATACAGATAAAATCATCATCTTTAAGCAAAGAGAATTCTGTACTTCCTATAATGAAAATAAACATAGGTCTTGCACTTGTATTTTATATGAAGCAGAGAGTTCAGAAGGACTAAGATTAACTATTTCAAAAAAACTCACAAAAACCTTAAGCAGAGGATTACCTGTGCACAAGGACTGATGTGGAAATAAATTAAACAGACGTTTTTCTCTCTCTTTACAAGAACTATCAGAATTGTATTCCTAAAGACACTGTCAAAACCCAGAAAATTACTTTGATAGCCTGTCAGCTTCTTTCTATTACTTTGGACTTATTTTCCCAAAAGTCTGCTGGGAAAATCCCTCACCTACCATACTTCTTCAGATACTCTGCCTTATCTCCTTTTAATATCCTGGGTCCTGCTATGTGATCAAAAAAATGCAATGAAGGTGCTAGTCATCTGCCTAATGGTCTCTACTGCCAAAAGTTGACTGACAGCTTTGGAACAGAAAAACAAATTAAAGTGACCATATGTACTTGTTCCTGCCTACAAAAAGTCCAAAGGGACTGGTAAAACACTTTGGTCTCAGGAAATGTTTGGGTCCAATTTTCATCAACATTCTCTACAAAAAACTGTTAAGAGAAAAAGTAATTTTCTCAGTCTTTTAAATCACTCTGACTCCATAATACCATTGTTTAGATAAATTTAAATGAATATGAACTGTTGATGCCCCAATTGCCTTGCAAATTAAGTGTCCTTGGTTTAAAATGTCCAAGTAAAAACCAATATTAAGTGTCTAAGTACTGTCGGTGTCTCTAGTGTCCTGACAGAAACAATAACAAAATAAGCTGCTGTCTGGTCAACAGCTTACTCTTTAAGGATGCCCTATTTATTTTTGTTCATCACACAACAATTTGCAGTTAGTTACATAGAACAGATACTATATAAATGCTATGTATATATATGGGTGCATATATATACATGGGTATATATACATGGGTGCATCTGCATAATGTCTTTGGGATATATTTTGTTCATCTATGGCACCATGCTTTCAAAATCCCGCTTCCCTTTGATATTGCCTTTCAGCTTTTAAAGGTTAAAACAAACCTCCACAGTTTATGAAAAATTCCTCATAGTGGTGAAATATCCACCCCTCATGGGTTTGGTTGTTTGCCAGTTACTTTATAGTCAAACGCAACAGACATTGCTTTGTACTGCAGATTCTGCACCTGAAATACAACACCTGCAGGAAAGGGCAGGAACAACCCTAACTAACCAAGGAGTTAGCTACCTGGTGCAAAATACCATTTTTCACTGTCTTTGACAGATCAAAGGTCAAAGTAAAGAGAGGAATCGTATGCACCTTTCACTGTATTTTGCAGTGTACAGGTCTCTGTACAAGCCTATAAATGAACTGTAAAAAAAAAAATTACATAATGTGGCTGTGTGGTGTCTAAGGTCGTCTTCACAGTTCTTTTTTTCCAACAAACCGCTGGATAACCTTTCATGTTAAAGAATAAAGTCTTACATACAAGTTTCATCATATGAGATCTTATCATTTTATCAGCCTGTACAGAATTCTGACTTACGTTGCATTCTTCCTTGATCTTCTCATATATTTCTGTCTTCAGTCCTTCTTTTATCCAGCTATATGGAAAACACTGGGAATAAAAAAACCATACATTGACTTTTTTTTGAAACGAAGTCCTGAATATTTATTATGTATTTGCAGATAATGGACTGTCCATGGCTGAGCATGACAGTACTGGCATGCTTGACTTGCATACTTAAAAGTAATTTTATGGGTCATAATAGCCAGTCTGAGAGTTAGCAGTAGGTGGTACCTATGGACCGTGTTGCACTAATAGCTACTAATGGCCACTGTTAACCCTTGTCATCAGTGTGAGCTACACAGGATAAAATACCTACTAAAGGGCAACCAACTTGAAGTACAAACAATAAGAATGTAATCTATATTACAAGAATCATCTCCTTTAATTTTCGGACATTGAGCTAAATTATGTTTTGACTTTATACCAATGCAGCCTGAGTTGACCAATATTAAGTGACAGGAGAACTTGGCTGATTGAATTACTTTAAGGTGATTCATGTCATGCTAATAGTGTAGGTACCAACAACAAATGATGGTGAATAATGAAATGGAAAGAGACAAATAACAGTCAGTTAGCTGAGGCTAATTTTGATAGCAAGTGCTGAATACAGTCCATAGTTATTACAGTGCTGAATGAAATACATACAGTAAATGTCTCTAATGCTATAAGTTACAGACTGCATATTACTTAAATTGTATGCAGGTATCCTGTATTCTGAGATGTCAGCAGCAACCTAATTGCTATCCATTTGCTGTAATAATATTTACTTTGAGAGACGTTTCTGAAAAAAAGTAGAACGTATTATGCTTGGATGCACAACAGAGAGGTCACAGGTACTTGGGAGTATTTACCACCTGCTGACTTTAGTTTCCATCTGTGTGTCTTATTGGCATTAAAATTCTTGAACCATCATGATCAAATTGATTCAAAATTGATGAAATTAATACCTCTCTAAAATCCTGATATCATCTGATGGTAGCTAAACTCTACACATGGGCAACTGGTATTTTGACTCTGGATGTATGCAGGACTAGCTCAGCCTCTGAGAATACAGGGTTTGAATCCCCTCAGGCAGAGTAGGACCTTGATTTTAGGTCTTAAACATTCTGAGCAGTGTTCTGACTTCTAGGGATCATATTAACAAAAGTAATTAGGTACATAATTCTCCTGGGTTTCAGTGGGATTTAAGATAACTGAAGAATTGGACCAAAGCTTGTTATATAAAAGCAGCATTGACACTACCATGTTGTCTTTTTGTTCTACTCCAGCGGATAAATTTTAGACAGAGTAAACCTACCTAAAATTTTCAAAAGAAAGATTAAATGGCTATATGCTGGAGAGCGATACTGGTTGTTGATCCTCAGTGGACGGTTATGAAAGGTTAGAAATTATTTTCACTTTCTCAGCATTTCCTTCTTGGATAATTTACTCATCACATTGGGATTCCAGCTGGAGGCTCATAGCTTGCCTTTTAACTCTTGCAGATATCCATGGCATTTCACTTACATTCCTGGATTCCACTCTGGGGTCCAGGCATCTAAATGCCTGCATCGAAATTGCAACTATAAGCATCTACGCTCTTTCTTGTACCTAGCCTGGGATTTGTTGGAGTGAGACTGTTTACAGTAAATACATCTTTTTTACCTCATTTTCTTTCTTCATCTTCTTATCTTCTGTTCTTTGTCTGATGGAAAGAAAAACTTTTTCCCTTGTTTTATGGGTGTAATGCCAAATGTTGATTATTCTACTCAGTCAAACCCCAACAAAGTTGCCTAGAATACATGGCTATCACCTGATCATATTTCATAGGATAATTAGTATGTTAATACCCAAAAACATTGGCATTTTATTTTGTATTTGTAGATATTAAATTTCTGTCTTATAAATAAATGTGGTATTTTCTACAAAGTCTTATTCTCAACATTCTGTATATTTTCTGATGCCATTATTGTTCTGTAAGATTTTGGGTAATAATGCCAGTTCGCTGTTGATGGTGGCAACAAAGTTTATCAATTATGAATTCACCATTTCAGCTGTCATGGGTAATCCAGTGAAAAAAATTCACTGCTTTAAAGGCAATTTTGTATTCTCATTGCAATTAATTGAAAACTAGGTCAACAGCCACTCCAGACAGACAGTGATATTAAATGGGGGGGAAATGTTATACAGAAATAATTAAGCACTTGCTATATTAAATGGTGATAGCATTCTTTCAACTGTACTCACTGACATAAATTTGAAAGCAAATTCTTTTGCCTCATGTTATATCGAGTTTCAGGACCGCAACACAATGAAAACATCACTTTGCTTTGGAGCCTCAGAAATTGCTATGTGATAAACATGCAGGCATACTGCATGATAACAAGTGGGCTTATATATAGAAACTAGTAATTAACTTTTTTTTTTTGTAACTACCTTAATTGGTAGTTAATTTATGCACCTGATTTTTCAGGTGCTTGTACATACTCATTAAAAATGACCTCCAAGAAAAGCAGGAAGGCTGAAAAAGGAGGCAGAATGACAGGTTGGCTGCTACTAAGTTTAGCCCTTTTCTGTGTTGGGAAATGCTTTTGTAAGTACTGTAATTATATATGATGGAAACTTTCAGAAACTTTTCATACTCAACAATATTACAATGCTAGCAATAGACCTGTCAGTATTTCTCTTCCAAATCCCTGTTTACCACTTTGTTACAAAATTCACTACGGGCTGAAATCTGGTGTGTAGCATATTAGCCTGGAAAAGAACAGTTTTATATTGTTTTGTTATATAAAATCTGCCCTTTTTTGGTCAGAAAACAAGAAATTGTTTATTATATTCTAATTTCAAGAAGGAAGCTAGGAAATGAAAGAGTAAATTTGTTTTAGTCAGTGCAGAATAAGTGGACTAAAAATTTGGTTTTAACATAAAACTTTGAGGCTATATAAAATTAGTTGCAGCACACGTACAATGACCTCAACTCATTACTTTAATACAAATGTCCTTAAAGCTTCACCACAGACTGGCAAGCTGTGAAGCATTGGCTGCCTCCTTCAACTAATAAGTACCTTACAGTGGGGAGAAGTGCATAAATGTAGGTCTTCATTTTATGCAATAAGTGCATTGATAATATTTGAGATTTAAAAATACCGACGTACAAAGTAGCCATGATGGCTTTATAGACACAGGAATCCAAAGGGTACATTTATTGTCTTCTGGGAATAAGTCTGCCTCACAATACTTTCAGAGACACATTAAAAATTCCATGTGCATCTGGTGTCAGGGACAACAACTTTCCTCACTGGTAACCCCACTAAAGTTACATAAATGCACTAACAGAACTCTCACCTGCACTCTTTGGTCAAGCCAAAACGTGTCCAGGATTTTCAAAATCTTAAATGACGTTCTCCAATCATTGACTTACTCTTCCTTTGCCTCTTATACGCTTTGGAATACACTTTTCACGTCAAAGACATCTATGGGGGCAGATTTTGTGCTTGGTAAAAGGCCAACACACCCACTAGTATTTTAGTTTTCACCCAGCTGTGACTGAATTCCTCACTGCTGAAGTAAAGGGCTGAACTTTGCAGAGTATTATGAAGACGATATTTTTAAGCTATGTAAAGTCCAATACTCTATTGTGCAGTGTCAAAGGTCTTTAGAATCACTTAAAAACATTAATTCCAACAGAATGATTTCTTAGGTATTCTGCTATATGAACTGATACGAGAATGCCAAGATGGTGGAGTGATCTCTATCTCTGAATGTTCAGGGGTAACATATGAAGAGCCATTAATAACCAGGCCACTCTAATGTGTTTTACCTGTCTTTTTCTAAGCTTGCCAAAGCTTCATAATTCAGACATGCTGAACTTTAGATTAGGGACCACATTTTCCTAAGTATTTGTATGATATCTAATACAATGGACCATAATCAAGGCTTTATTGAAAACTAAATATTAAATATCAATAGCAATTCAAATAATACCACCATCTCTCTAGAGCACAGTACATTGATTGTCTTGTACTTTTCATAGGATAATTTTAAAAGCAAAATAAAATGTGGATTGATTGCACATCAAATATGGAATGGCATTATGTATAGTACAAGCGTGGCAAAATGTTCTCTAAAGGAAAATGCATGCTAATACCTAAAGCCCACTCTGTTCTGCTTCCTTTTCCATTATAGCTGATGTTTCATTTTAACATATACATTTGAAACTCACTTTGTGTTTTAATGGAATGCTCTGGGCCAAATTGATCCCCAGTGTAATGTTGCATGTGCGTGTCAGACAATTATTACGATTTTTAATGGCATGGGTTTGGGGTGGCTGCATTATTCATGTGGGGCATATTGATGAGAAGGTCATATGGGTCACTACAAGAATTTACAATACTTCTGCAGTTCAGGAATGTACTTTTTACATACATACTTTTAAAATGCGTGCTTACTGGTTTTGCTTTTTTAATTGGTGAGTACTAATATTATTTATTTCACCCTCTGTCTATAAGGTCAAATTTCATTAGCTACTACTATTTGCAGGCTCAGAATGAAATGAAGACTACAATAAG
Source organism: Gavia stellata (assembly GCF_030936135.1). Classification (NCBI taxonomy): domain Eukaryota; kingdom Metazoa; phylum Chordata; class Aves; order Gaviiformes; family Gaviidae; genus Gavia; species Gavia stellata. The sequence continues at coordinate 24,047,508 of NC_082602.1, read as the reverse complement.
CTTTAAATTAGAAAATCCCAAAAGAAAATTCCAGTGTTGTAACAGATTCTCACTCTCTTAGAAAATTAATGGAGCAGACTTCTAGAACATTTTCTGTATCCTTTGGCTATTCATTTAACGTATTCATTATGCTGGACATCATGTTACGTTTGAGCATTTGCACGAACCTGCTCTATTTTTTAGCAACAAAGCTCCTGAATTTACTTCATTAAGAAAATATTGTTAGGTTCTGCAGGGCGATCTGTAAGAAATACTTGAAAGAGTTCATTATATTTCTGACATCATTATAACAATATCCTGGAGGTATGTTTTATCTGTTGTGGCAACTCTGTGCCCTTTCTTCTTGCAGCTCCTGCAATAGGGGATGCAGCCAAGGAAAAACGGCATCATATCTATATTGCTTATACGTTATTCCTGTTCCCCTTGGAGCTATGGTTTTCAGCCATGAACTGGAGGAACCCGAATAAGTCTTGTAATTTACATCATGGACTATGCCATCCACAGGCAGCTCCAGTATTTGGGATGCAGAAACATGATATAGAAAACCAACCCAGAGTTTCATAAACTACCATCTGACAGGAATAAATGATTACTTTGAGTGGAGGTATGTAGAAAATAGCCTTCATTTGACATGGTAGCATCATGGCTTTGCCTTTACGGAGGACTGAGAGACTGAGTATAATGAGCCATGGCCAAGAGGACACTGCAAACAAGGCCTGAGCATAATAAGCCATGGCTGACATGACAATGCAAAGATGATCTCGGTGTAATGAGCCTTGGTGTGGGTCCTGGATTGACAACTGAGAGGGGAATGGTACTTGAAACTGCTGGAAGGGTGTACTGTGATCTGACTGGCACCTTGTGTCAACATCTGGCTCTAAAGACACTTGGCAGTAGAGGCCAAAGTTGGGAGAGAACACTGTTATGTGGACACTCGACACAGTGTAGAAGCAGAGTGCCTGAGGTGGGACTGCTATGCGTTGGTGCTGATCCTCTGCCCAAAAACCTTGACACAGAGACTGGTCAGAGGGAGCGTCACATGTCCCTGGGCTTCACTGTGCTGCCTCACTGGGCTGGTAATTGGGGTGGGTTTCAGTTAATTGCGTGTATGTGTGTGAAAATCTGTTACTGACACAACCTATTTGTTGCTTGGTCCACTTAAATTGAACTTATCAGTGTCACAATGTTTAGTGTTCCATTTCCCTTGGTGACATCATTCCATTCCTTTTTGCAGTATTCGAGGATAGAACATATAATTTATGTTTCAATCACTTTCTAGAAGCATTGACCATCACTTGCCTTCAGTCTCTCAAACCATGTTCAAGAAAAACACCATGGCCTACAGAGGGTAGGTACAAATGCCTCAAGAAGAGCTGGAGAAACCTGTGTGATTTCTATATGTTGAGAGCATTTTGTGACACGTACAAACGCCTCAAGAAGAGCTGGAGAAAGCTGAGTGATTTCTGTATGTTGAGAGCATTTTGTGACATTTACATAGAACTGTGTTTGGAAAATATAACATCAGTCAGAAACAAAGTTTTGAAAAATCCTAGTAACAGATATGAGGCTGTGGTTTAGAGGACTGGAGCAAGTAGTAGTAAAACTGTATTGCCAAAGAGCAAACATCACTTAGATTCTACTTTGAAAATTCTCCTTGTTTTGAGAGTATCCAGAGGTAGTTAACCAAATCCTTTGCAATCAGGATCTTGCTTTTCAAGAAATTATCCTGTGTAAATTATTGAAAAGATGAGTCACTATTTACACAATTTCCTGTAAACACACACATATTTCATGAGATCCTGTGGGAGAGGAATATTTTAGAAGCATAAAACCATAAACTTATAATTAACTTCTCTACTTTGGAAATGCCTGACACACGTGGCCCAAACATTCATTTTTTAACTCAAGATTTACATTCTCACTAGAATGATCAACTAATTTTTTATTTCATAGCATTGTGTTTTAACCATCACTTCTTTAGCTGTGCTTCCTGTCATCAGATCAGTGTATGCTTGCAAACAGAATAGGGTATACAAAGACCAATTTGTTAATCAAATCCTTTCTCACTTCTTTACTGTTTCCTCTTATGATCCCTGCATGTTCTTGGTATTAATAATGAAAAAACTTAAGAGTGGTTCTTGCTAAAAATGTAACTCAAGAATTCAGCATGACCTTTTACATCTAGACCCTGATTTAAGAGCCAACACAGCTAAAAGCATAAGATAGTGTGCTGCTGTAGCACATTAAAAGGTCAAATTTAAATGAGTTCAGGTTGAGAAACTGTTCTTTATCTTAGGGAGGAATCAATTATGAACTCCAGTTAAATATATAACTCTCATGTCTTTTTCTCAAATGGCATATATTGAGGAATTTAAGCCATAATTATGCTAGTATTAACAAATAATTAACATCTGACTCCTAATCAGTCATACCAGAATCAAGATGTATTTAATATTTGCAAAATTAAGTATACGTATTGGTGTTTGGAGGACTGATGTCTTCTACATAAAGATCTGCTATGTTTGCAACAGTATTTCCCAAACTATTTAGTCCAAAGGGAAATTCCTGTCCTCAGCATACAGAGTAACTTCTACCTTGCACTGATTACTTGGGATGTTTTTAACATTAATATACTGAAGGAAGGACTGGCAGTTACCTTCAGTGTTTCTGTTGTGGACAAGGTCTGACTCTGAATGCTGGGTGCAGAAACTCTTTCCTTTTTCTCCATTTCTTCATATGAGGTATCTGTGTTAGCTGTGAGGCCACCAGAGTACAGGAGCCAGGTGGAGACTTTTCAAGAGTTTTTTTTCCCCACTGTTACTAAGATCATCCATCTGTTCTGTTCAGATCTTGTAATGGGATCCATTTAGCCCATGGAGGTTCCCAGCAAGGTCAGTGGGTCTCTTTAGAAGTGCTCTTTATGAAGGAAAGCGTTCCATATACCTAAAGTCCCAAATTAAAGAAACATATCTTACTCATCTGCAAACCACTATCTCTGTGTGTGTACATATATATATATACACTATGTATGTGCGTGTGAGTGTATGTATGTGTATATATGTATATACACACACACACACTAAGTATAACAAAATGTAAATAACGTGGACAGGGGCTCTAACCATTGTTTCAACCTGTTTATTTTGAACAGCTCTATCTAGCTCCAGTGGAATCTGTTGGACTTTTGCCATTGACTTCAAAGGAATCAGGTTCAGGCCACTAAAAAAGCAAATTTTTGAAACCAATAATATTTAAAAAGCTTGGCTTTGAAAGTCATGATATGAAGTTCAGAGTTTACTCTCCCCTATGTAGAAATAACCTGTAGGGGGGAGAATGGGACCTTTAGATAATTAACTATTCGGTAAGTCTTAAGCAGCTCTGTAGTGCTTTTTATCTTCAAAGTGCTTTTTAAACATTAACTAAGTAATCCTCTCAATCCTCTGAAGTAAATAATTTGGTATTTATTATCCTGGTGAAAAACTGCTATAAATTAAAAAGACATGCTGAAAATAGTACTTTTCATTTACATTTTTTTAAATAGGAAAAGGAAAAAGATGTAAAAAACTCAGGCTGTGAATCTGCATTCCCTTGGTACTTACTCCATTTCAAGAGTTACCGCTCCAAAGGAAAAATATAATCTGTATGACTGCCCACTGCCAGAGATGGAAAACCTTCTGCAGAAAGTAGCTGCCTCTGAACTCTACTTCTCTTCCAGACAATTATACACTTAAGTCAACTTTTTTGGCACATACTTGAGAGAGCTTTCACTGTCATGAATTGCCCTGATTTGTGGAAGGATGATTTGACTGTAAACTCTCACAGTCAATGAAATTTAGTATAGATAAATGTAAATTAGTGTATCTGGGGAAAAACCCCATAGGATATCTAGAAGAAAAATGTTACCGAACAGGAGTAAGATCCTGTGGTTGTGACATGTAGTTCTATAAAAACATCAGCTTGATGCCCAACATAATTAAAAAAAAATAAATTAAATGCTAAGAATTGTTAGGAAATGTTCAGTGGGGTTCCCTTTTAAGTATATATTTCAGTGGATAATCTTGCCATTCCTGTAGATTTACATTTACATACACAAATGGACTAGAGAATAGGTCTCATACAGGATTTCAGGTTTTGGTGTTATTTCTTAGCAGTGGAATGAAGCATATTTCCAACAATGTTTTTCAAGCAAGTGGTGTTTCTCTAACAATTATTTGACAGACTACCACATACACTTGAGCCTCTCAGATTTACCATTGTATTAAAGACTGAGAAAGAATGTAAGCCCAGATCACATCATCCAACAGGTATGTTTGCATTAGAGAACATCAGCATCCCTTTAACTTAACTAACTTTAATGTCTCCTACAAAATGCTGAATGCACAATACCAAAATACTAGCTAATGGACTTCTGATTGATATTAGTGGTCATGTTAGTATTGCTATTCTCTGTTTAGGGGGAAATGAAATACAAAAAGTGATATGGAATATTACAGAATTAATTTGTATCATATTTTTATTAACACGTCCCTAATATTAATGTACGTGTTAAATCTGAATATTAGCTTTACACCTGTATGCATGGTAGGAAAAAGACAGGCACTTCATCTTTTTCCATTTAATCTTCTATTCTTGCAAAATCATACCTTTCCCCATCTATACTGAAATTAGAAAAAGAAATTACTCAAGAGAACTTCTTTTCCATGTTGAGTTTGCAATTGAGTTTATGGGTGAGCTGAGCATCGGGTTTATGCTTCTGTTCTATGCCCTTACCTGTCCTCCTGAATGATGGCAAATGGCACAGTAGAATTTTAGGATGAAGAAATGAAAGTCTGAATGAGATACTGGAAACACTTCTGATAATCACATCAGGAAAAATGTGAATTTACTTCATTTCAGGAATCCAATTTTTACATGGTGTAAATTATGTGTTAATTCTGATAAGGAGATGGTTTATTTTTCCCATCCGCTGATTACTGAGGAAAAATATGTCAGAGAATACCTTTTCCCATGATAATATGACTGATTATCTGGTTCAGGATTTTCCCCTGTTTTGAAAAAAATAGCGTCTTGATCAGAAATAATCTAAAAGAAGGTGGATGGATAGGAATGCCATGGTCTCAGCCCAATCCCTGCTCTTCAGGGACTCAGAATCCTTCCAATCTTTGTTTCACCATATTTCAGTAAGAGCTTCAGGCAGCAGCAGAATCTACACTCTAGGTTAGTGATACTAGTCCTGCTTTGTCCTAAATGTCCACAATGAACGTGCCATAAAGATGGTTATAGGAACCTTCTACACAAAGTAGAACAGTGTCATGTAGTATAATAATGTGAAGCAACCTCACAAGCAGATCCAGCCTCTATGTAACTTGAGGATGCCCTTCACTTTGTGTTCATGTTTTTGGGGCAGCACTCCCAGCATACTCATAGCTCTCAACTCCCTCCTTGACATAACATTTGGACAAGTATCAGTACTGATTCTGTTTGAGTTCTTGAGATGCTCTAGGCATTACTGTCAAATCTTTTTTTTAATCTAAGGATAATATAAAACTTCAAAAAGATCTAAGAATTATATAAAACTTTTTGGAAAAAAGTTCACCTTTTTCATGGACTATCATGGTTCTTATTTATGAACTTATATAAAAAGGTGAACTTAGAATATTTCAAAATTGTAATTTTTCTTTCTATCTCTATTGCCACTATATATGTAAGGGTTTTCACGGTCTACATTCTAATACTAATTTTTTCCCGATAATTAGTTAAAACTGCCCATGTTTCCAGTATTTTCTTTTATGTATACAGTTTTCTTTAACATTGTCATTTTTAATTCAACCTTTATTGCTATTTCCACAAAGACTTTTTCACCAAAACCTATTTCCCCCAACATCTTAGTAAATCAAGTTAGTTTGATTAAAATGTCAAAAAACTGTAGACATTTTAGTAAAAATGAAAAGCACCCCACTATCTAAAGTCCTGCAAAATGAAAGCAGTTTAAATTTTAATGGTAGGAAAATTATGTCTTTTTCCCCCACAGATTCAAGTGTTAGGAATTGTAATTGATAACAAGCAAGATTCTAATTGTTAGCCATTAAAAGAAAACCACAATGGGTTCAGCTCACATCTGAAGTTTAACTATGGTTTATTTTCTACTCCAGTTGGTTTACAAGCTAAAATTTCCTTCAATTACAAGCATTCTAAAAGAAGGACCAGAATAAAAAATTTCTTAGAGACTGTCATTCCTCTCAGTCTGCTGGTCCAAATCTTACTCCAGAACCAAACTGCCATGCTGTTAAAGGTTTTACTATTTGAAAGCTTTAGCTATTATATTTTTCATCCCTAATACACATTTAGTAACAAATTTGCCAATTGATAGAAGTGTTAAAAGTATACATAACCTAAAACTTCAGAGAATCAAGGCTTTGAAATCATTCAGCTGCAGAGAAGAGAATAAATAGAATTAAATCTTCTACAATTTTAAATAACTGAGTTTTGCAGCAAGAAGAAATCAGCAAAAACTATCAAACACGCCTCATGTCATACAGAATAATTTGATGTTGTGAGAAAGGTACACCTCCTAAACTGCTGCAGACAGGAAATAATTTTAATATACTTGGGTTTGGGATATGCATGTCAGTTCACACCTTCCACATACACATTAAAGATGAATACAACTAATGAAATACTCTTTTCTAAAAGGCATCAGGGGATGTTAGAGAGTGGCCCAAAAATTAAAAAAAAAATATTAATGTATAAATAGTAGATCTGCTTCATGTCAAGAAGAAAGCCAGTTTGTGCTTTACGTGTTTTAAAAAAAAACCAACTTTACCTTTGAACAACAGTTTCACTCTCCAGTCAAGCATCTGACAATGCCTGTTATCAAAGTTATAGGACTCACTAGTTCAGTCAGTTACCAAAATTCCCACTGTCCTTTAGAAAGTTCGGATCCTGACCAAAACAGTGACAATAAGGCCCCCTTTTTTAGAGATACTCTCACAAGAAGGAAAAGAGTGTGTAATTATTTATACTGGAGCAATGAGGGCTGAGGCTTAGAACTAGTAACAAATAACCAGTGATAATAGTTAAAAAGAACTTACACAACAATGGGACGATTGATTCACCATGAAACTAAGCTATAAAATACACTTTAGGAGAATCTTCCATGAGCAGAGTTATAAAATATTCATGGGGTGCCTCTACATCCAGTGTGTAACTAGAATACTGTTTCTGGAGATGCCATTACAGAAATATGATATTCAAAATATGAACATCTGGTAATCAAATGCACGGCAGTGTAGTACTTACATGAGAAACATGATTTATTCCCAAGGAAGGATATTAATTCTAAACACAGGCCTTCCAGACTTTCTGGAAGACAAAAACATGAAAGAGACGGGGGGAAAGTAGAGCTGTATGTATCAGGAGAAAAATCAGAAATGAAAAATTGCTATAGTGAGCCTCGGAGAAATATAATGAATCAATCTGGGATTAAGCTACTAGATAGGAAGAAGAATAAGGATAGCACTAGGGAGGTTGTACAGACCTGCAGGGCAAGAAGAGACATGAGAATAAAATTCTGCTTAAAGATGAGGTGAGAAAAAGAAGGTAAAAATAACCCCACAAGACTATGAGAATTCGTAATTCCAACCCTCTAATTACCAAAAAACCTCAAAGACACAGAGGAGGAGAAATATGAGAATGAAGATGTAGTGAATGATTACATCTGAATCAATTAGGGACACAAACATGTGAGTGCAAACACCCTATTGCCAAGCATACTTGTTTGGCGTTAGCTAGTGATGAGGATGGCATTAATGATTTTAGAAAATTGAAATACTTTTGCAAAACAAATTTAATGTGAGGAGTTGACAGGCCTTCTGTATTTCAGTACAGTAATACATGGAATAAAACCTTTAAAGGAAAGCCAGTTCTACATGAATTTACACAGGCCAGCTGAAAAAAAAAATAGGAAAAAAGTGCTGAGTAATGGACATGAAAGACAAATTCTTTGTCTCTGTAAAATGGTGCAGCTCCATTAACTTTTTCATACAGTTCAAGACAGGAAGGATCCATTAGATCATCTATTCTGACCCTGTATATGATAGGTCATTAAATTTCATTTTCTTTTGTACTCAGCCCAGTAGTTTATGTTTAACATATTACAGAAAAACATCTAGTCTTGATTTGAAGGCAGAGAGATGCAGAATCAAACACTGCCCTTGGCTTTTTGCTCTGAAGGTTAAATACCACTGCTGCTGTGAAATTGTGCCTTATTTCTCATTTCAATTTGTTTGGCTTCAGCTTCCAGCCAGGAGTTCTTATTATATGATTTTTTTTTCTTCTGCTAGCTTAAATAGTCTTTTAACACTTAGTATAATTTTTCTTGTACTTCTAGATCATAAGCAAGTCACTTCTTTTTTGGGAAGCGATACAGAACAAGTTTTTTTTGTCATGCCTCTCTATAAGGCAGCTTTCTCCAGCTTTAATAACTTTTCCCTTTTTTAACCCTCCCACTTTCAGCAATCAGCACCCACAATTCTTGTATTGGTCAAAGTTCTTGTATTGGTCAAAGTAAAGCTACCCCTCTACTTACAGTTGTTCACCCTTTGTGTATACTTTGCAGTAGTCATTTTCACAGAGCATCATACTGAAGTTCAGTTTGAGCTGCACATCTATTCTGTCTTTTGAGGCACTGAAGCTCAGTTAAGTCATCTGCATTTCCTATATAATCAAGATACAAAGATAGGTTCCTTTAGATGATGACCTATATTTCAGGTGAGTTATCTCCATTTACCTCATAGACAAGACAGAGTGATTGAGCTTCTCATTTGGAAACTCTTTGGTATTAATAAAACACTGTAGGAGTAGGAGATATACATAAAGATAATTCAGCTCTCTACAACGGTCCTGGAATTTTATTATCTTCCCTGGTAATTTCTACAGCCAGTAGGATGAAAGCAAATTCTTCTAAACTTGTTACCCATTTCTCCTCTGGCTCCACCTGCTCTCCACCGTTTCCTCTGTATTTGATACAGGGCTGTCTGCAAATTCTGGGAAACAGCATCCCTGTACTGTTTGGTGAGGAATTTATCAAAAGTTATGAACAATTTGTTAACCTCCTCCTCCTTGTCTATCTGTAATTATTTCCTCTTTGCCTGTGTTAGTAATAATAGTTTCAGGAGCAAGGGTAAAAAATGCAACACAACCCTTTACATATCTTTATATGCATGCTTATTACTTACTTCCAAACCACTGGCAATACCACCAGCCACTTACACTTCAACCAAGGCACTAATCTTGCTTCAGCACTTAATATAAAATATCACAGTCCGTCAATACACAGTCTACAATGAAAATTTGTGTTCCATAAAGAGAACTTGTAGAGCAGGCTGATTCTGTATACACCATTTATTTCTACTGATGATTTTTCCTAACTCACTTTCAGCTCTGTTTTGCTCCATCATTCATGAGTTATGAGGTCATCTATAACTCATGGAAAGAAATTATATATCATGAGTTATCCTTTTGTAAAATGTTGTATTAATATATTTAACTTGTATCATTTTGATTTTTCCTCAGGAGAGGATATAAACTTTTTAATAACATATCAACACATTTAGTTCTTGTACTGCGTGTTAAAGTAACATAAGGCAGCTCTACTCATACCTATTTCTATCACCAAACATGACTACGTAAATAAATATTAAACTGATTTTTTTTTTTTTTTTTTTGTAACATTAAACTCCAAAACAATGTGCATCAAGAAATCTCTCATAGAGCTGGAAAAACTTGCTACCCTAGGCATTTCCCCAAATGACCTTCCCTTTATTCTTTGAGTCTTACATTCTAATTTTGTCATCTTGAATATTTTCATTCTTTTCAAACAATTCCCTTCTCTTACACACTGAACTAAATGGTGCCTGGAAGTGAATAAAGAAGTCAGTGCATTTTGTGATTTTCTGTGTTGTTGTTGTTTTGGTTTTTTTTTCCCCCCCCCTTGGCTGATCAGAAGCTATTTGTTTATTTACTTAGAGACCTTACTAAACCTGCCAAACACTATTAAGTTGCCATCTCATAAATTAAACAATATGGTGTTCACATGCCCTGCAACCAGCCTTTGGTCCTACCCAGGCAAAAACTTGAGTTTTCTAATAAATCAGTTACAGCAATAAGACCAGATGGCTCAGGTCAAGACGTTGAACTTGTTTGTCCTTTCTGATCTTAGGTCAATTTCTATTGTCTCATAATTCAATTCAAGCAACCTTTGGATGACCACTATTTCAGATCACCAATATAATACTGATAAGACTGATGAGAACAAGAACAATAGGTAAGCACTGGACCTGTCCAGTGGGTGTTACTTTAGCTTTTTCCCATTGCAGGATCCCTGTCCCCTGGAGAGCACACAATTCACAAAGGCTGCAGAGCAATGTAGGTAATGGGGAAATAATCTGTTTCAGAGTTTTAAAATCTTGTTTAGTGATAATGATTGACCTCCAAACCCCCATAACTTTATCTATCAAACCCTATGTAGCTGATCTCAGCTGGTGTGATAGTGAAAGAAAAATAGGATGTTGCTGAGGTGACTTCTGTCCAAATCAGGTTTTACAGATACAATTTCTTGAGGAATATTCTCTGCAAATCTCTCCAGTAAAGATGAGAGAAAGTAGTTGCACCCTTCTCCTTACAAAAGGAGATTTGATAAGGTAGTGTATTTATCTGAGTGTTTCAGCCAACTATGGAATAAAACATCAAGAACAAGAATAAAAATTAAAAATTGTAGATAATTAAAATATAAAATGAACTTGCCTACTCTCAAATTTGTGAATAAATTGAAAACATATAAGCAGTTATGATATTTTCTTAAAGTGGTCATCAGAATAAATTAAGTAGTTTTATTACCACAATTGATATTACATCAATTTATATAAACTTGCACAATTTAATGTAGTGACATAATGAATTTTTAAATTCTTTACAAATACTAAGTAGTACTTAAAGACTGTTTTTCAATGACTGTCATTAATAATGGCACAGAGCAAAATTATATACCAGTGAGGCTCTCACTTCAATTTCTTGTCCTTGATCACACAGTAGATTTTTGAAGAGCGCTAAGACACTGTTGATTTCTTTTCATTGGATACAAGCATAATTTCAAAAACAACAGAACACTATTCACTGGCATCTACACAAAGCCAGTTAAGATCTGCAAGATGTAAACCGTGAGTTCTGGTTAATTTTTTTTTTCCTACATAACTTTCTTGATCAATATTGCCTAGAGCACTTAGTGAGTTATCTGCAGAACTCTGAAGGCAAAGTACTAGAAATACAAAGTTGCTGAAATAGAAAAGTGTCATTTTCATACTGCCAGTCTTCTTTCTTTTGAGAGTGGGATGGGGAATAGTGTAATTCTGTCTTTCAACAAAGAAGTGTTTGCTATTGCGGCTCTGGACAGGGTAAAGACTTTCACTCATGGGACAAAAGTCTATTTTTGCTGTGTATGCTTGGAGCCAAATTTCATCCCACACTCTAACCCCTGTAAACAGAGAAGGAATTGTGCTTACAGGAAGAACTAGAGGAAGAGGATTTTTGGCTAATATTTCTGTTGGAGTACTGGGCTTTCCATTACCTACTTACCTGTTCAGTATGTAAGGAACATCTCTGGATGAACTTGGTCTGGGGAGTACAAAGCAGATTATACTACACTTCAGCGATTCACAACCATGCAAACTGTCTTGTTCGCTGTTCTAAGTTGCGTGGGCTGTTTCAGACACTGGATAAATTGTAGACAAAAGGGCAAGTAGTTGACTTTTGGAATTCATTCTTTTCACTTTCTTTTCCCTTTCTTTTCCTCCCAATTTGAACTGTAAAGAATCTGAGAAGATCTGATCTATGGTTCACGTATGTTTTGAGGCTATTTTATCATACAAAACATAAAATTTCACGTCAATCAGAAGAAAGCCACAAGCTTCTTTTTAAAGATTTGAAAACACTTTTTTTACTCTAAAAATTTGGGTCAGATGTCACCTACATCTTTCCAGGTAATTAGCAATGAGAAATAGCATTGAAAAAATAAGTAGGTAGGAAGTATTTCAGAACATGCCTCTAAGGGATAGCAATAATTTAATAAGGGATAACTAGCATAGAACAGCATAGGGAAAATTCTACCCACCTAACTTTGTGGATATTATAGTGGAACTTACAAATTTTAACAGCAGATGACATTACTTATTTATATTTTTAGAAAGCCTTTGATGAAGTTCCTAATGACAAACTTCTATCAACTATGAAGTTCTACAGTCAGATAGTAAGAACCAGTTAGTATCTAATTAAAACATTCTAAAAAACCCAGCCCAGTGATCTAGCTCACTAGACACAGTTCTTGTTCCACTGAGGTCAATCTTCAAGCCTCTTTTTTTTTAGCAAACGTACACTAGCAGGGGAAGGGTTTTTTCTTCACCTAAATTTAGTCATCTTTAAAACAGCCTGACTGAGCTTGTTGCCTAGGATTCCTCTGTAGGTATTTAGATGGAAGCGATGAACCTTCCGGCAGCTCCTCTTTCTCTCTAACAGTTACCAAGGGAGTTTTGGTGACTGAGAGAGTGACAAATAACTTTTAGATGGCTGAATTAAATCAGCTAATGAATCCAGGCTTGCAAACCCTTCACAGTCTTCAGTTATTCAGCAGTCACTAAGTCAAATGAGTATCAACAATAACTATTCCTACTGATTTCTAATTTTATTTATTTGTATAACCATCTTCAAAGTGGGAGATGCAGATGATGTAGTGGTACAAAAGAGTTAGTGTACTGCAAGAGGCAATTGAATTTAAGTACCATTATTTAGGTGAACAAACAGTATTCTCTACATTTATCAAAGTAGAACATATTCCACTAGTATTTGAGTATATCTGAATCTAAAGGAAGGAAGTGCACCAACTACTTTGTCACACAAAGAAGTAAATTTGCTTTCAAGGAACTGGTGCTTCTAGGAAGAAAATATGCAATCTGTAGACAAGAGTAATTTGATTACAAAAAATTCAAGTCTGTCGCTTTCCTTCTGAAGAAACAAATATTGTCCTCAGAAGAAACAAATTCATTGTATCACAGTACTAAGAAACATCATTGCAATGTTTTCAGCAAGCACATTCAATAGGTATAAGAATATGCAGGAGAAAAACTAACTTGGGCCACCTTTTACATAGTGCTTTACAGATCACACTGAGCAGTGCAGTTTAAATAAACAGATTCTGATTCTAGAACTTTCTAGTCTTGAATTTAAAATTTGAATTTAAAAAAGCTAGATTGCAAAAAAGAAAAAACATATAGAACTAAGATCAAAAAAGTATACGTACTCCTCAAAAAATCTGAACACATTATGGGAGGCACTAACTTGGCTACTACATCAGAGTTGTGCAGATTACTGGTTTTCATTACAAGCAGAGAAAGTGATCCACAGAATCCTGATGCAAAAGTATCAATACTGTCCATTTTAGCTTTGACTTGAACGTGGAAAAAAAAAATAATGAAAGTAAGTACCACAATACAGAGAACAACACTTGACAGAGCATCCTGTAACAAGTGCTTTCTTTAGATGTCTGTAGTCACTGATGGATGAGATCTCTATCATCTTGGGAAATTGGCTGGATTCTGCTAGTAACTTTACTAATCATTGATGATGATAATATTTTTAAATTTGACAGAAGGGAAAAAATAACAAAATTTCTTAAAGTGACTGTTGAAAACTTACAGTTTCATAAGTTTGTTTCAATTTCTTGTGATACTGTATGAAATTGCAACAAACTTATGAAACTGTATTTAGAATGAAAAGAAAAGATGATCCAAAGGCCTTCTGAATTACCAGCAGAAGATTCAGATATTTTCAAATTTCTAATTGATTTATTTCACATTTCTGAAAATCCAGAATTACCCAGAAGCTCTGTAGGGGAAATACCAGCAAAGGAAATTTCCAGATATGAGCCAATCTAATGTCTAGGCAGTGATGTGACAAAACTGTCTGAACATCAACATGCTGATAATTTCTAACTAATGTAGTCTTCCCATCCACAGTTAAACAAATAAATCATCAGAATTTGGTGAGATCTCTCCTTCACCTCTATCACTGGCCACAGTTTCAAAATACATTGAAAAACACCTAATGGCAGGATGCTACCCCTAGTTTCCACTTTTTCCATCCTTGGCCTAATATACAGATCCAGTCTATGCAATTTGTGATCACACAGGGAGTCACTCTGTAACGAATTTAATAGAAAAAAAAATTACAAAAGACCCCAAAACATTTGTTTTCCATGAGAACACCAAATTGAGGGGGGAGGGAGGAGAAAGCACAACTGCCCATTTTGAGGACAGCCTACTGATAGGCAGGTATAAGGATAAAATGCCTCCTATCACTCCCAAGATAGGATTACTCTTTCTCAGTGTTAGTATTTAGATACCCAAAGTGATCTGAGCATTTAAATTTCCACTGGTACCTGCCATCACCTGCTGAGCATCTTTCAACTCTCACTGAAGTCAATGAGAGATGAGGACACTCAGTACCCCACGAGGCAAAACTCCTACTGAGTCAACAGCTGAGATCTGAGACTTCAGAAACAGCGGGCATTCATGGACTTACAGGCTGTAGCTGCTCTGATTTCATCATAAGTTTTGCCTGAGTTAGAGATAAGCAGGCTGAATTGCTGAGAATATCCTTTGAGATACTGAGCACCTGTGTCTCCTTGCAAGCTTGAGCCACACTGAAATACAAAAAAAGAAATACTATCCATTTGAACCCTGAACCTGTACTATTTTAACAGATATGCAGGACTGAGGTCCTACAAAGAGGTATTTGTGTGAATGTCTGTATGCACACAGGTTTACACAGAGAGAGAAGCAGGTAACAGGAAATGGGAAAAAACCCCTGATTTTGACTAACTTTGTTAGCAAACTAAACACATGCTGTTACTTGTATCAAAATATATCCAGAAACTAATGAGATCCAGCACATTATTATACAGCACCCCAAGACTGCTGGCAGTTTGCAAAATAATTTAAGACACAAAACTTGCCCCCAAGGAATTTACAGTGTAATTTCAGTAATGACACAGGGTTACACAATGACAGAGAAGAAAATTTGGGACAGGAATAAGTATTAGATGGTGTCATGGTGTGCATGTTTTAATGATTGTTTCAGACACTTTAAATATAATTATTTCCTTTCTCCTCTAGCTCTTTTAATGCTCCCCCTCTTCTTTGACTGACACTGGTTGGTGTGCAGACACAACTGAAATAGAAGTTTTTTGCTGTACTTGCTCAAAGAGTTGAGCCAATTGTCTTCAGCCTCATTATTTTTTTATGTATTGTTTTTTCCTTCAAAATTAGAGCTCTAACACAGCAGTTTCTGTTACTGTGATTGCAATCCCATTCAGCTTATTGTCTACATAGAATGGAAAATAATATGAAAATGATAACTGCACTTAATTAGGTGCAAAACATGGAATTGTTCCAGGAAAATAACCAACAAAATGTTTGTAATATGATATCTGCTTAATTTGAGGCCCCAGAAATTTTTATTTTCCTTTCACATATTTCCCTCCTTTAAAATATCTGTAACTTTTTCCTTACAGAATCACTCTTTCTTTGCATACAATAATATTTTTGCCTTTTAAACATTTTAATAAAGCAAATCTGGCATGGTATTTTTGTTCAGTTGCTAAATCATGCATAAAACCATTGTGGTTTAAATGCAGCATTCAAAAATATGACAGAAGTTACATACAGAAGTCTCATTGTATTTATACTCTTGTCCTAGACTGCATAAGGCTAAAGAGTACTCATCCTAATTCTATTTTTTTCTACTCCAACTTTTTATTTCTAGCTGTGTTTGAAATTGATGGGATGACTGACAGATCAAATAAGCAATTCCAAGCAAAAAATGGCATCAACTGTGCTTATTTTGAAGAACAATTTTCTCATTGTTGTCTAACCAGTAAAAGAAAGGGATAGATATTCGTGATAGCTTAAAAATGGAAGGGAGACAAAGAAGATAGTAGATCAATAAAGAAATCGGTAACGTTAGCCCGCAGATAATGAGACCTTTGAGTGCTGAAAAGCTTCCAAAAATTCCAGTTTCAGGTGATGTACAGAAAGAGCTAGATAAGGGAAAAAGAAAAGATAGGAACATAAAAAATTGGAGATACTGTTAATTATATGTGTATTTTGCAATAAAAAGGGAAAGACATAGGAAACAACTCAAGCCAAATCTACAAATAAACTTATGTAAGAAAGGGAAAAGGGAGGGAAGTATCTAAGTGAGAACCCTTGTCAGCTATGTTAGATATTAGACTTCAGCCAGGATCATTGTAAACCCCTGTTCTTAAGAACTAAATTGCTGACCTTAACTGAGCTGCAATTAGTTTGGAATCCAAAGCAAGCAAGACAGGACAATGACAGCACGTCTGTTCACTGCTATTGTCTCTTCACTGTTTTCCCTCTTAATACATGGATTCAGCAAATGCAAATTCAGGAATAGGCTGGTCACCTTCAAAGCACTCTCTATAGATTTGGATCACATTATCTGAGAAGTCACCTATTTTTGCAGGCATATCTACATAGTAAAATAAAAAGTGGTGCTTCAAAGATCCTTTAGATGGTAAAAAGCCAAGTTATAAAATAGTGTAGCACAGTGTGGATTCACCACATCTGATTTGGAAGCAGGAGATAATTAATTACTTACACTATGAGAGTAACCATGAAAATCCTGTACCCTCTTGAAAATAATTTCTCAGACTACATTTCAATAGTACAACAGGTACACAGCCATACCAATGGGTCTGACCTGCCAACCATTCAAAGAAGGAATTGCCTGGAGTGTACCACAGCTGCTTTCTGGCCCTTCTATGCAGGTTAGGTTCCTGCAGAAAGTAGAGTGCATGAAAAATGGATGGTATGCCCTGAGCTGGCTTAAACAAGCAAGTGAGCTATCACAGATGTCTGTTTTTACAGTGAAGTGCTACAGAAACCAACAGTTTAGATATTAACCAAGACACCTGGATGTAGCACATATTATACACTCTGTTATGAAGAAAATATGTAGTCACAATGAATGATTCATTTTGGAGGAACCTTTTATAGGAATTTAAAATTGTGCACATGACTAACTGGTCTTCCTCAACAGATGAAAGCCCTGTGAATATGAATTATAGAGCTTAACTAAAGTTACTGAGTGAAAAATTGATGACAAAGTAATAAAAATTGCCTACAGTTTTTTTTTTAAAGAGTGAAAGCCTTTATTTTTATTGCAAAACTAGTTCCTCCAAAAATATTGATCCAGTACAACAACAAAAGCCTACTTACACATTGCACTATGAATAGCAGGTAGGTAATTTGCCATAAAATTCAGGCAATCAACACGCCTTTGAAATGAGAATATAGACAGAATGTACATCATACAAAAATAAATCTTTGATGTATCATTTAAAACATGCTTGGAGTATCATGTTAAAATGCCTGATTTAATCCACGATTGAAATTAGGAAAGAATACTTAGCAGAAAATAGACAACTTGTCTATAGCTGTATATTCATGGATGAGTAAATGCTAAAGACGTATAACATTTGTAGCACTAATTTATAAAGTACAGAGCCAAGTGTAGTTTGCACACAACAGAGAATACTGGTGATTTCACAGTCTCATAATATCTAGTAAATCAAATGCTTCTTTTAAATGCTGTATTGGGAAAAGCTTGAATCATATGTAGCAAATCTAGTCCATTTTGGGGGCTTTTCTTTGCAGTTGTAAGCTAGTCTTTTTAAGTCCTCAAGAATTTAAACATTGCAGTATAATCTAATTCTTTTATCTTTGCTATTCTTTTTCTGTATTTTTCTTAGGTGATACTAATTCTCACAGGTTATGAATTGAAAAGAGTGAGATCCATATGGCTTTGCTGCCAGACTAACTGAGAAAAGTATCTCTGGATCCTTGGCTAACAAGCTAATTGTTCAAAAGTTGTTAGGTGGAATCCGATGACATGGGACACATGGCCATAAAATGTTTGAATCCTACAGGACTTTTTTTGGGGGACTAACAGTTCTATTGAACTATGTCAATTGAAACAAGACTGTGATTTTGATTATACAAAGGGATGGAAGTTCAGGATAGCACATGCCATTATTATTCCTTCCAATTAACTAGAATAATTTTTCCACTATGAGATTGAATACCATTCCATAAGCATTACATACAATATAGCATAGAGCTAATTTCATATACAAATCAAATCTGAATTATTTAATTATTGATACAGTAGTCAGTGGAGCAGCAATACAGTCTATATGCTAAAGCTCAATCAATAGAATTAAAAACCAGAGGTGGGTGAGCTGGGAATATATTTCACCTACTCCTCTCATAACACTTCCTGTCATTTCAAGTTGCAAATAACCAAACGAATTTTCACAGGCAATTAGATGTTAGAAATACCTGTGAAAGCAAGTATACTCCCAGTGTCTCCAAGTAATTTAGACCAGCAGGTGTTGAGGAAGCAGTACATGTTCAATAGCACACAAAAAATTTCCATGATACCATTGGTAAGAGTAAAAGAAAATTTCAGGAGGATAAGATAGCCTATTGTTTCTGTCTTACATTTAGCAAAGAAACAACCGACTACAAAAGCTACTTGCACAAAAGCCATACCACTCTTTGGAGCCTAGTAAGCCCTTCTCAATTGGAAGACATTTCACAATGCAGCACTGTGAGCGTTAATTACACCATAAAAGAGTAACCCAATAATACACACAGCTTTATTGCAAGACCGATAAATCATCAAAATATGATTCTGCTTGGTTTCTTCAAGTGTAGAAAAGTAAAAAGCATAGAATTTTTATCTGAAAATAGCAAAGTGGTATGGCAGTGTCATATAAAAACTGTGAAAAAATGATGAAGAGTACACTTTTCAACATATGCTTACACTTAAATATACGTATATGTGTGCTTGCATACAGAACACTTAGATAAGGACTGTTGTGATCTTGTGGTTTGTGCAATATCAGATTCATGACAACACAGTTAAGTCGAGCTGTCATCTTGCTTTCTGTTATACCACCTGTTTTTAAAAAAAAAAAAAAAAAAAAGGGAGGCACTGCAGCATGCATCTACAAGATATCTGTAATTTGGTGGTGACTGAAGTCAATCAAAATTTGGAAAGATGTCTGGGCACAGTTCTATCCCTCATACTTAAGTATAGAGATTTTTTAGAATCAGGCTTACCTCCAGGTAAAAAGCTGACTTTCTAAAATCAGCCACTGTCCAAAGATGACAGTGATTTACTGAGAGAATCTGGATCTAGCTGAGTAATACCCATCTGATAATTTATGACAAAATGGTTGATATATTATTTGACAAATTATATAAACATTATTCAATTGAGTAATTTGTACATGAAGACACTGCTGTTAAAAAGATAGTCACAAAAAACATATTTCTAATTATTTCAATTAAAAAAAGTTTAAAACCATTGTGTTTCCTTTGGAAAGTTTTATGGGTATATCCTTTGAAAATTTAATCCAAATATATTTAAAAGCATTTTATTTCAAAGAAGAAAAAGCCTTAATTTTTATGTAGAGTATGTAGATTTCATTTGCTTTGAGACACAAATAATAGATATGGGCTGGATGAGTAATCTTTTTCATTGAATAGAGAGTCAAATAAAATTTTCATATATCACAGATGATCTTAGGAGAAATTATGATCACTGCTTCACTACATGACTCTGAAGTTCCCATGTAATTTCATTATGGATTATAGCCCTGGTGTAATGTAAATAAAGCAACTATATTTTTACATTATGGAAATGGTTTGGTTTGAGATATATGTCTATATAAACACTAGGAGTTTGCTCAGTAATTGTAATATTCATAATCTGTACAATTAGTCCTCCAAGAAAAAAACAGCTTATCTATTGAAAATGGAAGGAACATAGGAAAGAAAGAATAGAAAGAATTAAGTTTTTTCTACTTGATTTAAGGATTTAGCTTAGACATCAATATTAGAAGGCTTCCTCTGTAGTTGGAAAGAGAGAGAAGGCTCCCATAAGTTTGTGAGTCTGCTTACCAATGAGATGATTACCTGCTGGTAGTGCCTGTCTTCTGCTGGCAAGCATCAACAAAGATCTCAGTTTAGGGGTTTTCAACTTAATGGCCTAAAGTAGGTAGAATGAATCTGAGTACAGGTGTAAAGTCACCCTGTTGGTGAAGGCCTGATATGCCTATATGTTTTCCACAGAAACCATAGGCGTGGTGAGGCCACAATTTACCAGCCAGAAATAGAAACTTCTGTTACACTGAGTAGAAGAGAAGAGTGAAGTGTCATATAGGATCTAAGACAAATTTCCTAGTCAACAGGGTCCTGGAATATCCTTAACAGCTTTCTTTAAAGTCACAAACTGGTACTAGCTCCATAACTACATTTCTTGTATTTCTGAAGGAGCGAGTTTAAGCAATTGCTGGAATTAATTAGTGAAATGTTCTGGGATGAAAAGCTGAAGAATTTAAATGTAGAGAAGCTTTATTTAAAAACTGAGAAAAGCAACCTGAAACTTGTACTATAAATGGTGTTACAAGGCTTCAGCTCTAATGGAAAAACCTCTTCCAAATACTGAGAAGTAATCAGATAGCCGACAAAAAAGAATGAAAGAAAGGAAATTATTACCAAAGAGGACTGGACCCTGAAATTCAAAAAATGCAGGGGAAAAAATTAGAATTGTCAGAAATTACACTGAATTTGAGTTTGCACCAAAAATTAAAGCACATCATTAAGAGGTTCTTCAGCCAGAAACCTTAAAATACAAGGAAATAAGAAAGATTTCAAAAGAAGATAAAAAGAGCACAGCTTAATAAAACTCTTGAAATTTGGATAATAGGGCCCTGAAACTAAAATACCTTACCTTAATTCCCAGTAAGACCACTATAAACATGAAGGGAAAGGAAAGATGGCTAGCAGGAATGAGGACAAGAAACAAACTGCTCATATGTAAAATAAAAGCAAAAGTAGGCTCAGTACCTCCAGCTGAATGCTGGAGAGGGAACAGGTGTTCCTCATATTAGAATTTTTAACTAGTCTAACAGTGAGAACATTGCAAATAAGGGACCTATGTTCAAGAACAAGTGAAAAAAACCCAGAAGAGATCTAGGCAATTACAGGCTTGTTGGTCAACAGTATGCAAAAAAGAGTTATATAGCAAGTGGAAAAACAAGCAGAAAAAAAGGAACATAGGTTCCATTACTGAAATAAGCAGATTAAATGAAACAGATTTTCCCCCACTTATTTCTTGAAGCAGACAACTGAAGGTTTTGACATACCAACCACAGTAGACTTCAGACACAATTGATACACATGAAACACTGTTACTTAAATTGGAGAACATACTAGTGGTATTAAAATCACAAGGAACTATCTAATAAGAAAATAACAAGTAATATTTCTTCCATATTGATTTTAGGATGACATTTATATCAGGAAAAACTCTGGTAGATTTTCACAAATTGCACTATGCACTGAGTATAAAAAAATGAACAATAAAAAACTTGCTATTGCTTGAGGGATGATCTATATTGTGCTGTCTCCTATCAATGCAACATTCTATTCAGTACTCTATGAGCTATGGCAAAGTAAGCAGTAGGAAAGCATTATTTGGATTCCTTGCCCATGTATAGCCCTCTCACCCTAAAAAAACCACCCCAAAACAAGCAAAAATCAACCCAAACAAAAAACAAACAAACCAAAAACCTTAGTTTTTCCCATCATAACACATTGCAAATTCTTGTCTAATGAAATATTCCTTTGTGTTTCTTTCCTACTTTTGTTCATCGTGACATCCTTCTAACCACTTCTTTCTTGGTATATTTATCTTGCATTTTTATCCTTCATTTCTTAAATTGACTTTTACTTTATTTCCTATTTATTTTTTCTTTTTAAAGTCCCATATTCCTACCTCTTCCCTCCCAAAGAAAACATGAAAGCAAACTTTGCTGCTCTATGTAATTATGTCATCAAAATTAAGACCTGTTACCTGAGAATTTGTTTACCACTGCTTTTTCTTTTAACTTTTATACAAACTGAAATGTATCAGATGGAGGAAACAAGTTTTAAATAAAGAAATACAACAGGAATGTACCAGAGTTTCATTCTGTGGAGAGTGGATTGCTATGGCAACAGGATATAACTTTGTTTAATAAAGCAAGGTGAATTTACAAAATTAAACAAGAATCCTGTTCAATCTTTAAGTGAGGAATGACTTGTGATACTTTTTTATAAACTTACTCCATTTACATCTTTAAGTAATTTTTCTCCAAACAGAAATTTATGATTGACATCTGCAAAATAAATCTAACACATAACAAATACATCCTGATATCTTTACTTAAGCTATACATTAAAATTCTGTTTCAAGAACCATAAAATATGTATGTGATTTATTCTTACTTAGAACTGCTAAACATCTTCTGACGTACAATCAGAAAATCCATATCAACATGCTGTTGAGAATTTCACTCTGCTTTGTAAGCACAGTCAATATTTGATTTATTGGGTCACAGATATATAAATCCAAAATAAAATCATTGAGAAAAAAAAGCAGGAGAAAGGGCCCTCTTGGGATTCAGTAATCCCTGCTCTTTTCCTCTCTGTCTTTCTGAGGGTGAAACTTTGTGTCAGCTCAGACAAGAACAACATGCTTTTCAAAAGAAGGTAAGGATTTATTGATCAAATAATGAACAACATCTCAAGAGTTTCATCAGCTCCAATAATTGTTAAAGAGAAGTCTGAAATTTTCTGGTAGTTCTGTGACTCATTTAAGGCTGCATTTTACAT
This sequence comes from Gavia stellata, assembly GCF_030936135.1. Classification (NCBI taxonomy): domain Eukaryota; kingdom Metazoa; phylum Chordata; class Aves; order Gaviiformes; family Gaviidae; genus Gavia; species Gavia stellata. Next base: position 24,024,652 of record NC_082602.1, on the reverse strand, counting down.
AGTAAATTCTTTGTTTAAATTCTATATTTTGTTACATGGGTTACCTCTTATCTAGGAGTGCTGCAGCACTCACTGGATTTGGAAGAAATATCACTTGACATCTCTGGTTGTTGGATTTGACCCCTAAAAATTTATCTTGAAAGGACAAGATCAGTCAGATTTTGTCATTTCTGTGAAGATGACTGCAATTTTTACATGGTATATTGCTCCCTATTAGATGACACACTAAGAACAGCAAATTAGAGGGTCTCAAACACAATGGATTTGGCTGTAACAGGCTTACTCTTCTGAGGTCAGAATCTAGCCCATATTTTTTTCAAGTAGAAACGTACTCTGAACTGCTAACATTCTAAAAAACTTTATTAAAAAACCCCAACACTGAACCCGCACAATGCAACGATGGGTACACTACAACAGACTAAGGATAGATTAAGAAAAGATGAAAAGAACAAACTTATCAGATCCACCTTTCTCAAATTTACAATTAAGATTTTAGTATTAATGCTCTAAGACATCTTCAGGGAACTTCAGTTACAGAAGTACAAAGTCATAAAGCTTAGTTGATTTTTTTTTTTTTTTTTTTTTAAATTACAGCATCCACAAAGCTATGAATATCATATTAGTGCAAAATTTTAGGGGACCTGGAGAAAAAGTTGAGAACTGGATATCAATTTAAAACATTAAAATTCCATTTCTATATCATTTCAATATAGTCATTCATCAGCTGCACAAAGATCCCCACATCAAAGTAAGATAGATACAATGACATAATTTAATTCAAGCATTAAACTATTATGAATAATTGAAATTATTCATTTCAATCAAGATCTGATCACACAATCTGTATGATTTCTGCTTTTATACTTATTTATACCAACAAAAGATACACTTATGTCATATGTAGATAAAATACTTGATTTGTAAGTCTTAGATTTAATCACAATTTATAATCCGTTTGAATTTTTGTTTGAATACTATTGTAAAAGTATTGTTTAAAAGTTGCAAGTTTTTAAACCTTTTTTTTAAATATACAAACTTTCTGTAAGTCTTGACAAAAAACATTTAGTGTGTAATCCAAATAAATACAGGAATACTGAGCTAGCCATTTTGGTTGGTTTCTTGAGGACAGCACATGGGATATGAAACCATTTTTCCTGCAGTATTACTGAGTTTTCACTTAACTTATAGATGTGTTTTTAAGTAATTATTTATCAAAATTGGAGGATCTTCTGACCTCACCATTGTAGTCAGATTCCTCCTTTACCACTGAAATAGAAGGGTAAATACATAAGTTATATCTAAAATAGTAAAAGTAAAAAATCCTTTAAATTCATTTAGCATCCTTCATTTTCAAGGCCTTGTAGCAGTATATAGGGACGTGGGGAATGCTAAAATTTAAAATTGGAGTTTAAAGACCAGTAAGGAAATATATTTGGAAACAGAGCAAAAATGTTCTAATTTTTCCAGTTCTTCTGCAGGAGCTTTGACTCCCTTATTACACATCACCAAAATTACTGAGAGTGCATATATGAATCTTAAACAAGATAATAATTTCATATGAGGGAAAGAAAAGGTAAACCTCATATAATCTGACATAATTTTACAGGTCATTATAAATATAAATCAAATTTATCAGTAAGCCAGGATATCTTGTTACAAGATAACGATTTTATATGGACTTACACTATAAGACTAAAAGCCTCAAACTTTACCTAGCAACAAAACAAGTTTAAAGAGAGTCCTGAACTCAAACTCTAGAATATATGCTTATGAGTTTTAAGAGAGTTTATCTAACTATTTTTCCTCTCTATTCAATAATCTTAACATTCTTTAATTTTGTTAATTTTCATGAGTATTCTTGAGTGCTTCAAAAAAAGAAAAAACAAATCAAAACTATGCTTTATACCAATGCCATTTTTTCCCTCTCATCAAATCTATTATAAAAAAATAGCACAAAAAATAAGTTAATTCCCAGACCTCAGTCTAGGATTTGTCCATCTCTAAGTAGCAGGAGAAGACCTTCTGCATAATGGAGTGATATGATGAAGGTACGATTCACTTGAAAGGCACACTTAAATGGTAAACAACAGTATTTGGAATTCCCTTTCACTAGTGCTTTTGTAACAGCAAAGTCCTACTGAAACATCACCTTCTGCTCTGCTTGATCTTTTAAGTTTATTTGAACCATTTGAATAAATTACAACGTACAAGCATTATTACGGAGTATGGGGACTTGTCCTGTGAAGATTTCCTGACATGGATTAATTTAGCCATGTTACACATCTCAGTTGGTGAGCCAAACCTAAGGAATTCCCTTACTCTTGTAGAGTGGTAGTTTCCAATAAACCAGTAAGAATTTAGCAAATAAAAGACTTCAATGAAGGGTGTGTTCCACAAAATTTAACGTACGTATGTGACATTACAATCAAGGAATTTACTTAATCCATAGAAACTGCACATAAACATTGCACAAATTCTTTTGTGCACAGAAGAATTTGTCCCTACACTGGTCTAGGGCAGGTAGAAACCAGATGTCCTATCTTTGATGAATCATATGCATACATGATGTAGAATAGGAATACACATTCTTCCTGGCTGTTGCTGCCATTCATTGAAGGACATTTAGCACATTGTTTAATATTCAATTTGAATATTACATAATCCTTTGTTAACCTTTCTGCTTTAACTGTCCCCTAATCTCGACACACTGTGCTTTGAATATTTTCTGAATATCAAATGAGAGAACACTTTCTTTATACCTGAGTTTGTAAAACTAGTTGCTCCCACAGGTTATTGACTTCATCAAAATTACATAAACTGTCTAGATACACTCTGTCATGCAAGAGAATCTAGGGACCAGTCAGCCAAACTAAGGAACCAATCTGTTATTTATATGACAATAATCTAGAAGAATTGTGGTTTTGGCATGATTACATAGTATTTTCTGACTGGTATTACTAAGTTCATTTTAAGTTATAGAAGAATATAGAGGAAAAGGAAGAATAGACAAACTAAACTGTTTTTAAAAACTCTCAAGAATCCTAAAATGTTTTTACAAATATTAAGTGAGTAATATTCCTACAGCATTAGTATTATTATTGGACATCTTTCTCAAATAATAAAGGCTACTGGAGTCCATGACTTCAGTATAGACAGTGAAGTCCTAGCCCAAATATGTGGGTCAGTACACTGAAAGACTGCTGAAAGCCTACTGTGAGTATTTCATCAGACTATTTTACTTGTTAAGTTTATCGAGATTAAGAACTGTATGCAGTGAAAACTCAGAGTTATGATTTTACGCAGAGTGATTCACAGCAAAACTCCACTGCAATTTCTAAAAAGACAGATCAATACTCCAATGCACTAAATGAGTAAGTTAATGTTAATAAGCATCATAGCATTGTTTAATAACATCAGCATGCAGGTTGAACTTGTGTAAAAAATATTGGCCATTATATGTCAGCAACTGAATAGCTATGTTCATCACAAATAATTGAAATCTATCTGAAATATTACTTATGTGCTTTAGCTTCTTTCCCTTGAGAAAGATACTGTAAGCTAATTACAATATGCTGCATTTGACTATGAACAGTCATATCCATCTTATTTCATTTTTATGTGAAAGGAACCCTTTCCTGACTATTTTCTAAGCTCGCTATTTCAAGCATTTGGTTTTACTGTTAATTTAGAAAACTGTCTATCTGTAACAGTAAATTCCATGGAATTATTTCAAAAAAATAAAAGCAGTTTTCAGTAATTACTACTGCTAGTATTTATTCTATTGAACTACCTGGAACTTGACCAAAAGAGGTGGTAGAGGGATATTAAAAGCGAAGAATAAATAATCACAGAATCACACACAATGTATATGCTCAGACACTTACCTGGTTAAGTTTTAAATATCTCCAAGGATGGGGATTTCACAATCTCTCTTGGCAACTACTCCAGTGCTTAAACACTCTGACTGTAATTATTTTTTCCTTATATCCAACTGGAATTTCCCTTGTAGTTTGCAATTGTTGCCTCTTGTCTTTTCACTGTGCATCTCTCAGAAGAGTATCATTCCCTCTTCCCTGTAATCCTCCTTGACATAGTGGAAGACAGCAATTAGATCTCCCCTTAGATTTTCCACAGACTAAACACACTTCCCACAATCTCTCATCATACCCCATATCCTCCAGGCCCCTAAGCATCTTAGAAGTCTTGCAGTGGACTCCCTCCAGTTTGTCAATGTCTCTTTTTTATTGGGGAGACCAAAATTGGACATTGTGTTCCAGACATATCATCATAAGTGCTGAAGGGAGAGGAGTATTCACTTCTCTAACCCCACTGCATCATTCTTGTTAATGCAGCCAAGTGTGTGTAATTTAGTAATTCCCATCACTAAAAGGTCACATTGCTAATTCAAACTCCATTTGTCCCCAGGACCTCCAGCCTGAACTGATACATGGAGTTGTTCCCTCCCAGGTGCAGGATTTGCTTCCAATCTGGTGTTATTCACAGGTCTATAATGCTGCACTTAGTTACTTCATCCCACTATAGATGATGTTAAACAGTCTCAGCCCCTGTACTGATCCCTGAAGAAAACCATTCATAATGGGCCACCCAGAATCCAAATCATTGACTACTACTCTTTAAGCCAGCAGGCCAGCCAGTTTTTACCGTAAGTTTTAGTCCACCCAACTAGCTCCTATCTCCCTAGCTGGCTAGACGAATCCTACAGGAGACCCTGTCAAAGTCAAGATAAATGAATCTAATGCTCTCCCCTCATCCATAAAGTCAGTCATCCCATTGTAGAAGGCAATCAGGTTGGTCAGGCAGGATTTGTCCTTGGGAAATCCACACTGAATATTCACTGTCTTTTTCTTGTTCTTCATGTGCCTTGAAATGGCTTGGAGGAGGACCTGTTCCAGAGTTTCCCTGTGGTCTGAAGCAAATATGTAATTCCCCACCTTCTGCTTTTTCACCTTGAAGGTGGGATGTGACACTTCCCTTTTATCTAGTTGTGGGGATTGCCACAATTTTCCAAAGCTGATAAAGTGGACAGTTGGTTCAGCACTTTTTTTTTTTTTTGCTGTCTGCATGGTCCTATGAAATTCATAGAATCACAGAATCGTTAAGGTTGGAAAAGACCTGTAAAATCATCAAGTCCAACCATCAACCCAACACCACCATGCCCACTAAACCATGTCCTGAAGTGCCATGCCTACACATTTTTTTAACACCTCCAGTGATGATGACTCCACCACCTCCCTGGGCAGCCTGTTCCAATGTTTTACCACTCTCTCAGTAAAGAAATTTTTCCTAATATCCAGTCTAACTTGTACACATCTATTTTTATATACTTTTTCTTCTTTGAATATCAACATGTTTTTTTGAGAGAAAGGGTAACCTTTATCCAGATAAGTGGATTTTAGTATTTCCACTATGCAAGTACTCAGTGGTAAGCCCATACTGGCATACTTTGGTAATGCACATATTGGCACTGAGTGACAAACCACAGAAATATCCGTATTTGTAGCAATTACCTTACTCATCTATTGCTTTAGAATTCAAAGGTTCATTTTACAGGCCAAAGCTGCATTTAGGTTGCAGCTTCCTTTAGCTTCTGTATTACTTGGGGCTTAATCCGAAAACACTGTCCTCCTTCCTTGTGATTGCAATGGTATGGGAGCAGGAACTTCAGCTTTATTTCTAAGAATAATGGAGAGATTCAGGTAGGCTAATATAGAACTTTGCATGTATTAACGAATGAGGAGATTCTCAGTCTCCCTTGTCAAATACTGTTGTAGTATTTTCTGGAACTTTGCCAGACAACCTTTTGTTGCAGAAAAGCAATTCCAAATGTATGAAAAACTTTGCTGCCCATGACTACCTTCACTCTCAATCTCTATTTAAGTGCAGATTCACAGCTACAAAAAGAAAGAAATCCACTTCAAATCAAAGCAGCAAAGTGAAAGTTGCAAAGCAATTCTAAAAATACATATGCTTTCAATGTGAGTATGTAATTAAGATCTTTACAAAAAGTATATATACAGACAGATGTAAAAACAGGAGACATTTATACATCACTTTTCCTGGCATTTATTATTCTTTTGATCTTTCATAGTTTATTGATGCTTTATAGATAATTCAGCATTACATGAAATATGTAATTCAGCATTACATATTAAATTAAAATATATTTTAACTATATGTAATGTAAATGCATTCCAAATTCCAGCTGAAATTGTCAAACTTATTTGATTTATACTGACAACAGTGTGAACTTGCAGAAAAAAAATTATAGGATTTGAAGGGAACAAGAAAGGCTTGCAAGGTCTCCAAACATCTTGAACTAAGCTCTGAATGATTCTTATAAAAGATGTACTCAAAAAAGATTAAAATTGCCTTCTTTCAGTGTTTCAGAACTGAGTCAAAATAGGGCAAACATATATCAGGTTTGTTCATTAGTCTGTGCCTAGTTTGTCTCACTTCAACTCCAAAGACGAAATTTGAGCACAAGGAGATTCAAAGAATTACATAGCATTCTTTTCTTTCCCACCATCTAGCATTCCATTAACATAGAAATCCAGTGTCCTTAAGATAAGTATTGTCAGAACTCTTTAAGGATTTGTAATCTGACAGTCAACCTATCCCTTGTTATTATCTTAAATATTGTTAGATTTTTCTGTCAAAAACATTATAAAACCCCAGAGGGCTGAACTGAAATAATTACATGGCATACATACATCTCTCTAATGATAAAGAAAATATGCCTCAGGTTGTAGTTAAATGGAAAGCTCTTGCATTGGTAGGAAAATGGCAACCTAATAGGTCATTTTCACCTCTACTTTACATTAGTCTGTGAAGAATCTACTTTTCCATAATAGAGAATGCATCTTTAGTATTCTGAATTAAAATTAAATGCAAAACTACTTCATTGCCTATCATTGCAGCTTCAATGTATTTAGAATTTAGGTTGTAAAAAGAAAAATGGAATAGGTACAGAGGCTATAATATGAACTGTGAAGCAAAGTTTGCCAAGTTTCTCCTTTTAATTCACACACCTTTAATTTCTTTTAAAACCATATGCCTCTTACCGTGTCTTTTGTAAAAAATAGGAATGAACTTTTAGTCAAGGAACTGTACTATGAAACACAAAGACCAATAAACAGAACTGTTTCATCAGAAGTGTTTCATCAAAATGTTGAAAAAAATGTTGTTTTGTTGTTTTTTTTTTTAAACAGGAATACCTGCAGATTTGATGATTTTGCACAAACTCAGTTTAGGAAAAAAAAAACCCAAAACATTTCTTCTCTACCAGCAAAATATTAATTTTACCATTTTTGGATAGGACTTTTCATTTGTTTATTTTTTTTTAAAGTACAAAACAAGTTCAAATACTCAAGATCAAAGAAAAATACTTTAAATTTAACAAAGCATAATGCTTTTATCCACATATGAATTTTCAATAACTTTTCATGGGAATTCTCAATTGCTCTCATTCTATATTCCACAAAGAAAAGTCTGAATTAATAGAATAAAAATTTGATTTTCTTTCGGCTCTAGTTAGTGCCTACCTCAATAGTAACTTTGTGCATGACCTTGGGAAAACTTTTTAATCTCACTCAGTTCTGTCTGGGAAAATAATAGTTCCTCATGAGTGCTACAGATTGTAAATTAATTGATTTTCTGAGATGTTCTGGTATTACAGTCATATCAGCACAGCATACCAGAAATCATCTGAGAATAATTCTTCAAGAATTCTAGTCCCACAATTTTTTCAATAAAGCCATGTCATAATAGGTCTCAAGCACAACGTATCTGGAGCACATTCCCCTTTCTGGCTTTCTGCCAGGAGTGAATTTCATCCTTGGTGAATTTTACTGCTTTCTTCATGCTACCAAATCCATAAGACAACATCACTCTACAAGAAAGAAAAAAAATAACCAAATTTTTGCCACCTAATAGTGTATTAATTTGCAAATTACTGAGATGATATTTGAAGATCTGCAAAAGCAACATCTCAATTCACTAGAAAAAACAGAAAACAAATTAAGCACATTTATACTCTAATAGTTATCACCTAAGGACTCATCAGTGTGATTTACATGATTAGTTAACCTATTTCAGTATGAACATTATGAAACCCACAGCTTTCTATTTGTTTTTTAATGTAAATGGGTTAAGCGCCCTTTGTTTCTGAAGTCACAGTTTCTAAAAGTAAGTATAGAACTTTACTCACATATTACAATAACTGACTTAAGTTTAAAGCTGGATACTGAGGGACAGCTCACAGAAGTTTAGTATACTTTCACTTCTAGAAAACCATTTCAATTGTCTATGGATTTTGTGAGTGACAGATTTGGTGAATTCCGTCTACAGTTGCAGGCTGTTGAGTACAAGTCACATCTGTTTATCGGCAGCCTAGTGTTTGAATAGCTGTAATCCTCCAGACCATAAATTAAATATTTGCAAGTTTTAAAACCTCAGGTTGTTTAAGTAACTCAAAGAAAAGTTACATCTACCAGACTACTTAGTGAGATCAAAGTCGAATGAACCTGAGTGAAGAAAGAAGCAGTTCGGCGTCAGTTCGACTCCTGTGTTCTAACGAAAGCACACGCTTTATCTTCCTGCAAGCACTCTTCATTTCTGCCCAAACTACTGTTGCTACAGATGAGCAAACTCAGCCCCTCATTCTCCACAGACAACCCTTCCAGACATACATGAGAGTTACTATATTTAACTGAAGCAAAGAGCTTGTTCATTACTAATTATTTGGATTGTCAAAACTCTAGAACCAGAGCAATGTTTTCAATAAGCACGTTTAATGTCTGACAGGATAATACCCAAAAATCTGAGTTTGCCTTCTCTAGATGCTACCACAAGTCACACAGTAAAAATGAATGAGTCATGGATTCTAAACATAAGAAAGGAGAATTAATGTCATTTGTTGTCACCTGCATCATATAGCATATAGTTTCACATAAACATGCCCATGATCAACCCTATAACTTTTTGAATTTACTGTAATTTATTAAAACCAAGCAAAAACAAAATATCAAAAAAAGCCTTCAGGTTTAAATATTTGAAGAAGTGAAAAATGTACCCACTGTTTTGCTTTCCCAAATTTCCCTTGTAAAATATGCATAAATACCTCATCTGAATTTTTCTAGCTTCAGATTCCAGCTACCAGATCTTCTTACATATTTCTCAGATAGATTAAAAAGCCCTTTACCATCAGAAATTTTATCTCCATGGAAATACCAATAGATATATTAAATTGCTTCTCAGTTTCTTCTTGAATAAAATGACTAGATACAGCTTCTTGTCTTTCATTCCAAGTCAGGTTTTTTGACCTTGAATCATTGTTGTGGCTCCTGCAGGAATGTTTTCCAATTTTTCAACGTCTTTTTTAAAGCACAGAGGGCATAGCTATAATGGTCTCATTAATGCAGTGTAATACAGCATCACTTATTTTACTCACTATTTGCCTACTTGTATACCAAGGAACTTTGCCTGTTACAGCATTACTTTGGTAGGTCTTATATTTCTGGCTCTGCACAATGATCCCTAGACCTTTTTGGTGTCACTACTTTCTCAGGAATAGCTCACAACCATTAAGTCATTTACATTCTTGCTCTTAGAGTAACAAGATGTTAGAAAGAGTTGGGGCAGGTGGAGGCAGGTGGAGGGGCAGGAAGTGGGGTGTGTGCTAGGCCATCAACCTAGAGATTAACTTTCTTGCTCCCATGTAACCTTGGATACATATCTTCAGGTTCAGATCCTCAATGTTATTTAGATGTTGAATTCAAACGAAAATATATCAATGAGAGTTTTATCACCTAAACACTTCTGAGAGGACGGTTCTGAACTTTAGGCTTACAATTCAAATTTCAAAGTCATGAGACTTGACACCCAGGACGCCTAAAGCCTGCTGTGAGACACGCCTTCCCTGTGTAAACAGGCGCATCCATAATCTGAGTTGTCCTCTGAAAATGTCTATGTTTCTTCACTGACTCCAGATCACTAAATTCCTAATGCCACCACAACACACACAAACCTTCACACATTGGTAAATTAAATTCATACAATGTATCAGTTTTTCAGCTGTTATAAGAGAGTTTTATTGTTCCAATTCTGCACATTATCAAAGAATGGTTGCTGTGATAATAGATTGTAGTAATAAATCATCAGAGTGATACCATCAAGAATATACTGGAGACAAGCATTTTATATTGTATTTAGTGTAAATTAGAGCCTTTCAAAAAATTACTCAATGAAAATCTTTTAGATAATTCCAATACAATAACATTGTTAAAAGGCATTTAAAAAAATGTTTAACCCAGGGTATTTTCAAATGAAACCAGGAAAGGTTATCAACCATGAAATACCGAAGACTAGTAATCAGCAATTTTTAAACTTAATGGATTAAATATGTCTATATCATGTCTCAAAGAATGTCTTGTTCTTAAGAAATTTTCTGGAACAATAGCTTAATAACATTTCATCATAAAAATCATCAACAGTTCATAGAATCATAGAATGGTTTGGGTTGGAAGGGACCTTAAATATCGTCTAGTTCCAACCCCCCTGCCATGGGCAGGGACACCTTCCACTAGACCCAGTTGCTCAAAGCCCCATCCAACCTGGCCTTAAACACTTCCAGGGATGGGGCATCCACAACTTCCCTGGGCAACCTGTTCCAGTGCCTCACCACCCTCATAGTGAAGAGTTTCTTCCTTATATCTAATCTAAATCTACCCTCTTTCAGTTCATAGTTATTTCAGTTCATAGTTATTTAGCAGAGAAAGGATTATTGCAATCAGATAGTTTGTTCTGCATCACACAGACAGGAGGATTTCCTTGAACTGATTCCAGTTAGAGCTTCAAAGTCCTTCCTTTCCAATATTATCACCACATTTGTGGGTCTTCTCTGAATTGCTTAAATATTTTAGCATCTTCCTCAAATTATGGGTTCCAAAAGGGAACCTAGCATTCCAAGAACAGGTATTGTCCTGTTCATACAAAGGTAGTATCCATCTTTCCACCTGTTTTTGGTATTATTCTGCTTTTATGCCTTAGGTCACATTAGCCTTTTAACTTCAGCATCACTATGATGTTCAACCAGTTTTCTACCCTGCCTCCAAATAATTTCCAAATTCACTGATTTCTAGCATACCATCTCCTGTGTCATAGATGGGGCCAGCATTCCTAGTTTCTAGATGACTTTACATTTTGACATAAGAAATTAATGTTATTTGTTTCTCTTGATTGACTAAGAGATATCATACAATTTTTTTGATGGGGATGCTATAATTAGGATGTTTATAATAAGCATCCTTATTATAATTATTCAATGATTACTCTTCATTTAAAAGTAAGAACTATGTAAGGAAACTTTTAAAATTTATCTTTCTTACATTTTTTTTTCTGAAAAAATATAAAAAATTATCTAATTTAACAGGATCAACAATTTTGCTACAAAGGGAGCATTTTGTGCATGTTACACAACTGATGGATTAATGTCAAAACAACCTGCTGAGCAGTTCCCTTTTTTTTCCCTTTGTAATCCATAATAAAGCACAGCGACATTATGTCCCCCAACAGCCTGAATAAGTTTAACAAATTGCAATAAGAACACTAAATCAATTCAATTCAATTTATTTAAACAAGACAAAAAGGCTGAGGAGACCTTCATGCATTCATTTAAATGACAACCTCCAAAGTTAGGACCTAAAATAAGGAGGGGGAAAAAAAAAAAAGGTAGTCTAAAAAGTATATCCAGTGTCCATTTTGGCACCTCTAGGACTTTATAAAAAGGAAAACTAAAATGCAGATAACTGAATACCAGTGAGTTACTATTTAAAGAAATTATAATTAGGACCATACCTCAGAAAAAAATTTCATTTTGAATGTATCAGTGTCTTTAGGATGCTGATATGTAAAATACAAGACTTTGGAGTCTTACTTACAAGTAAGCATGTTTCTATAGATGAATCTATGAGTAAATGTAAACTAACACAGGCAGAATCTAACGGTCTAATCTACAGGTCTAAATTCAGCATAATCAGTTCAGTCTATGCATGGGTACCTGAGGAAACCCCAAAGGTAAAAAGCAAAATAAATCAAACAGAAATATGGCACATTGTTTGAATTTTAAGTAAAACTGACAAAAAGTTACACTACATACATGATCATTGGAATGGATTTGTAGAAATGAAAACCAGGAAACTCATCCTAAGTGTCTTTCACAAGAACATCATCTCTTACTAATGTAGAGAAATAATCTCATTTTTTTCAATAGTCATCGATAAAGTAATCAAGCAAATGCATAAAAAGCTAAACAATAATGTCTAGAAGAAAAAAAAATAAAACAAACAACTAAAAAAAGCTATTTTCCAAAAAGGACTATGCTTCAATGGCATATTTCGCAAAAAACATTCCAGAATTCAAAGTCAAGATGAAATGGAACAGCTTGTTAAATCTATTTTTTTAGGCAATCAGTTGCACAAGGCTCAAATTACATTGTACTCAACTGGAAGGTCTGTGACAGATGGCCCACTAATGCAGATTGCAAAGTCATCTGCATAAAAACAACCCTGGAATCTACAAGGAATCACAAGGACCACTAATTTGCCTGAAGAGGAAGGAGTATCACAATACATGGAACCCTCTGGGGCACCTTGTTAATTATTGCAGGGTCACATTTCAGTGTAATATTTTGTTCTTTACTCTAGAGCTAATTTACAGTCAGTTTGATGTATGGTTCTCAAAGCCCAAGGCCAAAAACAAAGTACAGTAAAAACTTGTGAAGGATGATTTGAGAGTTTTCATTAGTAGAAATCAGTTTGCCATTACTGGTGAATAACTAGAGACTGAAAACTAGTTCCAATCAAGAAACAGCAGATCATATGATCCTGAGGTCTAAATTCGAGCCTATAAAAAGGAAAAAAAATAAATCCCATTCATGTTAATTGCAGTTGTGCCATTCATTCCTAGCCTAAATTCAGCCTGCAGTTTGAAATAAGAATTTTAAACCTTATTACATCATTCAGACTTTTGATTTGATTTGAGGTCATGTGTTCCATGCTTCCAATCTACCAATTTTTTTAGGTAAAGCAAATAGTACTTTGGCCGCCTGGAGAGCAGCTGCAGTTTTCCACTTGGAGAACATGCAGTAACTGTTCGCATCCTATTATTGCCTGACAATAGGACGAGAAGGAGTAACAAGATCCAAAAACTCCACACGCTCTTTGGCAACATCGGAGCTGACTGTGTTGCTGATTTCACATTGTGTTGTAACCCTTGAAAACAGTGTTCTTCTCCAAAAGAATCTGCATCCTCATGCCTTCAAACTGTACCATACAAAAGGATATAGGACATCCCTTCTATGCTGTTTACTATAACAGGATAAGGAAAAAAATGTGCACAGGATGAAAGAAGGGGAACATTCAGGGTTTTCGGGGAGGGAGCAAAAAGGAAGGGGAAACAGACCTTAACAACAAACATCAACTACATACTATCCTAGGTATTAGTTACAGCATTAAAAATAATGTTTTGTCTTTCTTAGGTCATGAGGAGTTATAGACATAGAGAGCACTTCCCATAAGCAGGAGAGAACTACATCTACAGCACCCAATCAGGACCTTGACTCAAGACTGTTTCTTTCCCAGCTTCCTCAAGTCAGGCAATAATTTTGTTGTGAAAGTTCAGAGAAGCCATATCAAGATAGAATTTCATCACACTTTGCAAATAAAACCTTTCTGAATATCAAGTACAGGACCAAACCTTCCTTATTAAACTGAAACCAACAGAGCCTTATCACTTACTTCACTAGAAGCAGTATCAGACATATAAATCTGCTTTTACTAACAGATAACTTGATTATCCATCCAATTACGTCACACAGTCAGATTTGTGAGACATCAAGAGCTACACGTGGCCGTCTTCTAAGCCCCCTCCTACTCAATTTCTTTCAGAGCTTTTCAGCTCTGGATGATTTTTCAAAAACAAGGTTGCTGCGTACTTGAAACAATATCCAACATAAGAATATTCCTGAGAACATTCTGCCTGTGAATCTTTTCATTACAAATGCTTCCTACTGCTTATTTCCTCTCCTATCAGCAATGCCAAGTTCATCCTATCTTCAACACACTTCCTAGAACTACTTGCTTTTATTGCTAGCCATACTGTTCTAATATATGGTACTATTGTTCCTATAGCTTATTTCTAATTGTGCTTTTGTAACATCACTTTGAAAAAAGCCCCACCAAACACCTTCACATTATTAAATGTAAAGCAGATTTTTTTCAAAAATCTTTTGTCTAAGAATTTTAGATTCACAGTTGTCTTTCATCAAAACTTAGATAATTTTCCCTATTTCTTTTGTTACCATGATAACATCAAAAGCGGACTGCAGAAACATGGATCTTTTTAAAATGGAAAAGAGAGAACTTGAATTTAGTTGTTGAATAATGATCATCACTCATACTATTCACTGATACCCACTAAGACATCTTTCTCAGTTATTATTTCTGAATTTCTGTCTGCAAGACAGCACCAGACTGATACCCTAACAAGCATCATTCACACACATCTGAATTCAAAATAGGGGCCTTGAAATATTTTTCTTTTCGAACATAAGCTGAGTTACAAGTGATGTTGTGTCGAGCTGCTTTGAACTAGTTGAGTCTGACCCCCTCTGTTGTCAAGATGACACTTGAATTGATGAAACAACTGCACCTTAAAGTGGAACGGAGAGCCAAATTGGCAGCCTACCAACTGAAAAATATGAAGAATATTAGCTACTCATATTAATAGTTCAATTACCTCTAACTAATAAAATAAGCTGAAATGTTCTTCTTACCATAATCAAGAAGAATATTTCTTAACAGAGGGTGCCTCTCTAGTCTATCTATTATTGTATTTCATATAACACCATATCAATAGGTAATATAAATAGGAAAAAAAGGGAACAACTTATTTTTTTTGCTCTTTTCTGACAAAGATAAAGAGGTGAAGCCTTTTAGAAGCAACATATTCTGTCCAAGTTCTCCTAAATTTTGTGTGCCAGGAATATCAGCTATTTCTTTCATTTTCCTCAAGGACTCTGGCAAAGTCTGGAGTTCCTAAATATTAATACCACATGCAGCTTACAGCTTCACAGGTTAAGAGCTTTGAAAAAGGCCAAAGTTATCTTTCATGTTATTTATAAAATTATTAGGTGTATTTTTAGCCAGACATTTTTAGCGTAGGTTTTTTTCTACAGGATTAGAAGCAGTGACTAAAATGTACTTTGATGGGAACTTTTAAAGGTCGTTACTAAACACAAGCAACTGCACCTAAAAGAAAATTGTAACTGTTGTGTTGTGGATAATTTAAAAAGAACATCTAGTAAACTACAATAAAAGACAGTAATTTTTTAAAGAAATAATGGGGGACAATGTCTTCACAGTTTGCAGAGTTATCAGGATCTTCTCTCCGATAAATGTTTTAATTGGGAAGTTGAGTAGAGAAAATATTACAGGAAGCTTAAGTGTGGCCAAAACCGTGAGTCCCCACGCGTATATAATGCGGTTTTTTGTTGATACTGGAGAGAGGAGAATCATTTGATCCCTTTTCTACTTTTTAAATAATGTGCATTGCACAACATGTATTATGGAGGTGGAAAATAACAGGATATTGCCCCTCACAGAGATTT
This sequence comes from Gavia stellata, assembly GCF_030936135.1. Taxonomy (NCBI): domain Eukaryota; kingdom Metazoa; phylum Chordata; class Aves; order Gaviiformes; family Gaviidae; genus Gavia; species Gavia stellata. Next base: position 24,008,967 of record NC_082602.1, on the reverse strand, counting down.
TCATTGAAAGACTGTATATGGTTTGGGAAGTGGGATGCTGTCTATACAAAAAAGTTACGCACTGACTAGGTAATAATAGCAATCACTGTTAAAATATGGAAGAAGGCTGCTAAGAATGGAGAAATACACATTTCTAATTGGTAGCTGGGGAAAAAGAAACTTTGAAAGAGTTAGCCTGCTTTTGAAATAAATTAGTTATCCCTTACAAAACTGATGAAAATAAAGTTTGAAAAGCTTGTAGGTGTATTTATAAATCCCAGAATAAACCCAAGAGGCAGCTGACTTGAAATATCGGAGAGCTTTCGTGCCTAAAAATTCTTGCTTATTAAAATAGTTAGCGACAGACGTGAAGGCTTAAGCAGGAGGGGTATCTCCTACTGAAATCCAGGTGGAAAATTTGTGCATTCCCTCTGGACTCCCTTCCATGCCCTTGGGATGCCAAGTTAATACTATCTCAAGTCCCAAAGATGCCATACCCCCAGAGGTGGAGCACACTGCAAGATATATATTCATGCAGGCAATTCTCAGAGGCCCCTCCTCATTCCTCTCTTTGATGCATGAACACGGGAAAGCCTATATTCCACAATTTGTGACCCCAAAACCTGTAAGGACTATTTCCTGATACCCATGAGAATAAATTCAGCACTATTCTACTGTATTAGCTTGTAAATTCAAAAAGGAGTCTGACAGTCAGTCTTTGCACAGTCCTTACTCTTACTAAGCGAGATTTCTGCCCTTGTGAATACCGAGTGAGAACTTCAGGTGTTAACACAGTCATTAACTCCTTGCTATAAATCGGGAACATCAGCAGAAAAGTACGCCCCACTAGTGAGGTAAAAGCAGATCAAGTGTGAAATGCACCAGGGCTCCTTCCCCCACCCTGGCTTCCTCTCCCTAACAGGCTCCTGCTTGCTGGGCACAACCAGACAGCCCCAAGTGAGACCAGTGAGCATATGAAGCCAGCTGAGCCTTCCCTTACCCATGCAGCCCAGATACGGAGCTGAGTCCAAGCAGAAGATCCCTGCTCTACACTGCAACAGCTATCGTGCCTGCCACCACTTCACAGCCCAGGGAACACCTGCTGCAAATCCTTGTTTGGCACTGGACTTTTGCCACAGCTCTGCTGCAAACCACCCCTCCTCCCACAGCTCCTCCATACTCAGTGAGACCTTTCTCCCTCCTCAATCACAGTTACATAAAATGACACTCCTTTCATCCTGATCCAGATGTAGTATCCCCAAAACATAGCAATAATAATTGTATTTCAGCTGAGAACAGACAGTTAGAGGACAGAGGTCAATGAGTGCCAATATCTTCTGCTCAGGTAACTGAAAGAAAACAGGCTTAGTGAAATTGGTCTATTCAGGTACAGTTAGGAAGCTCCATCCACACAAAAAGTTTGCTGTACTATTTAAAGAAGCAATCATCTGACAGGGTAAAAAACTTATTAATAATGCATTAACAATTGATTACTAGTGAAATGCAGGACTACCAATTTTTCAGTCAGCTGGTCTAAGTTACAAATGGGATATAAGATATGGCAGGATATAAGATAGGGCAGATTAAAAACATTTAAAAAATAATTCAAAGTTTTTTAGATGCTACAAAATTAATCATGACTGTTGACAACTATGATCCAGGGAATTAAGTATAACTTGAAAAAAGTATGTAAAGCTCCTACAACCATACTGGGTTTTTGATGAAGTGCTTCAAATCACTTCTCATAGTTTAGAAAAAAAAGAAAAGAAAAAAAGATGATAAATGACTGTATTGATGCCACTACAAAGAGAATTTTTTATTTATGAGACTGTAGTACATTACCTTTGTGCTTCTCTCCAAAGGGTGTCTATGAAATAATTATAATAAAGGTAGGTTTTCGTGTTAAAATAAATTTAAATGAACTTTTCTAGGTACTGAAGGACTCAGTGTATTAAAATGAGATCTGAATTTTTTCATCTCAGTTCATTATCACTATACGGTCTTAATATCTTTTAACCAGAGATATGTAGCCTTTGCAAAAAAGGTAAGGCACTTGCTCTAGATGAATTAGACAGTGGCATAATCACAGGGTGATTGCTTGATGCTAGTGACAGAAGCACATAAAAAGTTAAGTGTCAAAAATTTGAAATCATATTTCAGTGATGCGTCTCTTCTACAAGCGAGTGGAGAGCTTGCAGTCTTCCAACCTCAACTATGAGCCTTCAAATTGCCGAAAGAAATTACAGCAAGAGTGTTAATACCTTTACTCTTCACACTAATGGTTCCCTATTTTCCTGCCATTGCAGATCACATTGCTTTTTCTGCTAGCACTGAAGGGCCACGCACTACAGCCCTTCCTCCAAACACCACACCTACTGCATACACAAGGTGTAATATCATACATGTGACACTTCCCAGAACCACATTTAATGATCATACTAAGTACAGCCCATTCTCCCTGGTCAAGTAAATCCCTAACTGACTCTTGTCCTCATCTGAAAGGCCTGGGGGCAGGAACATGGCCAGATGTAGGCCACATGAACTGTTCTAGCAGCAGCTCTGCATTCTTGACTGATATTTATCCCGTGAGCCACCCCACCAAACCATTGTTGGCACATACAGCAAAGTTCATTCACATTTCTGACCTTTTCATTAATTTTGCTGTTTTCTTCAAAATTCCTACCCACCTTTTGCTTTTCAGGAGAAACTTCTAAGAGCTAAAGCATCTCAAATTGTGGTCCCACTGAGATTTTATCTAAACAACACTAGCTCTAATCAAGACCCAAAGGAGATTTACTGAAGGAAATTTTGCATGTTGTAAGAACAGTTGATGGCAGTTCAAAAGGTGCCCAAGACCGTAATATAGTATTAAACAATTAAAATGGGGCCAGTGTGCTACTAGACCTGTTATATACCATCAAAACAACAACAAATTCAAAACACTGATAAGTTATGCTTACCGAAAATTCTGTGCCATGTCAGTCAATGTCAGTATTACAAAATGTGATAAAAATTATATTTTGTATCCTAGTTTCAAGTAGATTATTTATTTTGTTAATTGTTTCTATTCTGAGTGTTCTAAAGGATTGTTGAGATTGATTAAAATCTTGTTAAAAGGCTGCTGATTTCTAATGCAGAGGAGGTGAGAAAAGCTTATAAGCCGTCCAAAATTTCTTGAGTGCTTTATACACTGCACAAAGGGTTTGAGCCAGATTGTTAATGTTTTGGTAGTTTACTCAACATTTCTTTTCAAGATCATTGTACAAGCTCTGCATTTTCTCCTTCTTCTGTGCCTAGTTCCAATAAAAAGTCCAGAATACAATTACAAACCCTTCTCCTTCCCCATCTTCCCTTATCTGACAATATTAAGAGCAGTTCTTAACACAGATATTATAGTTAAATGCCTGAAGTTAGACTGTGTGAATACTCACTTTAACACTTACTCCTTGTAAAGTATATTTGAAGCAAGGGTAGTAAATAAGCACACAGTATTTGCTATTCATTCTTTGTTCAACAAAAACTTTCACTCATGGAGCAAAAACACAGTATGTAAGTGAGCCATAACACATTATAAGTGTTCAAAGTGAGCATCCAAACAATCAGTGTCTGAAAGCTGTTCAACTCTACTGCTGTTATTTGTTGAATAGATATTATACCGGACCACAATCAATCACATAAAGTACAATAAAAAAATTCTTAATAGAGAAAAAGGACTAAAAGAATTACATTTACAAGATTTATTATACTTATAAATAAACTTTATTCGTGTCAGTTACTCTGACTGGGCAATCAGTATCTGGAGACAGTCAAAGTGAACTAGGAAATAAAATTATTTTGCAACAGGATCGTGGATTGTCTAATTAAGCATGAAGTGGGAAATAAACCTCAGATAAGATTTTTTTTTAAGGCATAAGGAAATAATTATTAAGTACATGTGCAATGCAAAATAAAAAATAATTTTAAAAAAATCTCCAAGTACTGTAAAATTTAACATCCTGCAGAACTAAAGTGTCTTTAAATATGTGGTAGTGCACAGAATATAATAAAACATGAAGAGAAAATATATGAATTAATATGTCATACCAGGCACACCTCTATTAAAACATACTGCTCATTGAGAATGTTGAAATTACAAATTATTAAAAGCTACCTAAAAACCATTCATCAAATACACAGTATGATTCAGGTGAGTACTCAAAGTCAAAGCATAAAGGGAATCTTAGAAATACATTCAGACACCACACTTGAAGAAACCTAGTGTACACACACAGCTTGCTGGCATCAGTGAACCATGCAACAGCATTTTAAGGAAGAAAAAATATAATTAAAAATGCTTTACAATAAAGGTCAAATCCTCTATGACATACTCAATAAAGCAAAAGAGTAATTTCTCTCCAGTTATACAAAGTACTTGGAAAAATGTCATTCTTTGTCTATGTTGATTAATAGATTCTTGCTAGCTAGGAGAAAAAAAAAAGAAACAAGGATGTTCAGTAGGAACTGAAAACTTTTCTATGCATTTTTTTATGGTAATAACTCTACCTTTTTCAGAAGAACCTTCTCAGAATGTGTTATTGAGGTACCTGAACTCTTTGAGTATTTAATTTATCCTGTGAAAGGGGGAATATTCTTCACATTCAGCAAGCATGTAATAACTTAATGATGATGTAAACCAGTAAAAAATGGGCAAAATAAAAACCACACACAAATAGTCCAGCTGCACATTGCAAAAATCTTTGTGATAATTTAATGCTTAAGCAAGTACTTTTTCAATAGGCCACGACTTTTTTGTTTAGGTAAACGTGTGGGTTTACTATACCTTGCTGTAGGTAAATATCCATTGGATGTTTGAAAAGAAGCTTTATCCAAGCATGTTGTTAATAGACATGTTGAATTAAAGAGTAAAACAGCTAGGAATATAACATCTAGAAACATGGGGAATTTGTTGAATTACATATTGCTTTTAGCTACATAAGACTCCTGCACTGTCATCAAAACTGATTTTCACCCAAGCAGTCTGTCTCCAGGCCAAATAAAGGGAGGACAGGAGTCCCTGCTAAAGAAGGAAGGCACTATTAAAAAAAGAAACCACACACCACAAAAAACACTTTGACATTGTGGTGGAACAGGAAAGAAAACACTTGGTAACCTCAGATATAACTAATGCAACCATGAATAAAACAACTGGAAAAATAGATGCCAAGTGCTCTGCCAAGCTACAACTGTTTTTCTAGAGTACTCAACAACTATCTTTAAATAAAGAAATAAATAAATAGCGAAAACTTATGTGGTTCACATCCCTTTACATGGCTATTGTTTCTATCAGTTAAGCATCATCATCAGCATTCAAGCATTACCTTAAGAAACCTAAGTGAGAGAAGGTGTTTCTTAATTAAAAAAAAATAAAAATATTAGGAATTTGGCAAGGCACAGGGGAATCATTCTGATCCTTTGGGATCTCAAGCAGACCCCTAGAAGTTTAGAATGCTGTCCACCAGAAGGAACAAGTTGCACAATACTTCAGATAAATGCAGTGCTTTTAAAAATTTTTTATTATTCAAATGGGCACTACTGTCCCTTTTTTCCACCCAATCGTTTTCCCATTTATAGATTATTTCCCATATAGATTGACATTAGGCATATGTAAGATTATTTTTCTTATTTACTTCTCTGAATTCCTCAAAAGTAGTCCACTGCCCCACAGGAGTTTGTGGACAACAAACTGAACATCCTTGCTATATCTAGTAACTATACACATAGCATTTATTTCAGTTCAGTGAAAACTCCTTATTAGAAGGACTCATAAAAGGTAGGGCTTTCCGATATGTAAAGTTACTGCCAAAGAAACTGGCAGATACAGCTTTGTGCACATAGGCTTTTGTTTTCAAAAAATATTGCATTATCAATGCATAAATTAATAAGAGTTAGGCACTTAGATATAAACTAACTACATCTTTAAATATATTTTTGCTCCTGAATATACTACTGAATAGCTGATTTAAGAGGCCTGTGAACTGAAATAACCTCACAGAGATTCAGGTGCTCTCTGCAGGTGTTGGCTCTGAACTGGAAACCAATAATGTCAGGATTTGCAGAAATGTAAAGTGGAAAATCACATGAGAGAGGTATTCTATTCTCCACCTTATAGACAGCAAGGTTGTTAGACATAGCTATAGTTCAGGTTTTCAGAAATAATAAAAGATTTTATGCTAAAGAGAAAAAGATAAACTGTCCAATATTTTAGAAGATACAAAAGAATAGCTTCAGAATATACTTCATACTTCCACCAGATGAGAAATACACCATTTGAATTCCTAGTAATACTGGTTTTATTTAGCACATTTTAACTGTTATTTTGGTAACGCTCATGTAACTAATCTAAAGCTATTTCAGAGTGAATATTTTTAGCTGAGAATAATATTATCCTGCAAATATTTTTAAAATTCTTAGATGGTAGTAGACATGCAAATGACAATTATGCTCAAAATACTTTTTGATAGGTATGAGCTGGCACCTGCTATTCAATACTGCTATTCAGTTTCAGCCAACTAACTGAAATGCTGCTTTGTTAAAATCAAGTGCAAGCAGGCCAAAATAAATTAGTTAGATATTCTTGTTCCTGTCTAGTCAATTTGAAATTTAATTCAAATTTAATCATCTACTATTTCTAATTGCCCTCAGGAGGTACACTAGGAGAGAGTTTCAAAGGCTACAATTGTTTTTTTGGTGGTGGTCTTATTTCTTGCAGTTTAAAAAAAAAAAAAGGTTATTAGTTGTTCAGAAAAGTTACTACAGTTCCTTCTGAGAGGTACATACTGCATTATCCACTTTCATTTTAGGTTATTGACCATTTATCTGCTATTTAGTCCTCATATTTTTGTTTTGTGGAACTGAATTTAAGTGTCATTTAGTCATTTTGATTTCTGCTTGGCACTGGTAGAGAAAATGATAGGTTTCATTACGTAAGTAGACTTGTTACCCGTACAGTTCTCTGAAAATTACTGCAGGAAAGGCTGGTCTTTCCATTTGCCTACTTTTCAGATATGCTTCAGGAAAAAACAACCCTCCTAAGACAAAGATTGTTTTGTTGTTAAATTTACGCACATTTAATTACATAATTTCTCTCTTGCTTTTTCTAAATGAATGCTAATCAGCATAGTAGGAAAAATAAATGGTATTAACTAAACCACATGACGGTGAGAAGGCAATTTATAGATCTGCACAAATGTACCTAAATCTGTTTGCTTCAGCTGGAGAGAACTTGCAAAGATTCCTGCTGAGTAGCAGCATAAATTTCACAAGATAGAAAGTTTGTTGTGTCTGAAAATCATAAGATTGTTTTAATTATATAAAATAAAGCACCATAAGGTGATAGAGGAGCAGAAGCAGACTGTGAAACATTCTTTAGCTGTGGCATTCATCCACACCTTCTTCCAGCTCCTGCACATTAATCACTCATAGCTATGAGCTGGGAAATGAGAAGCCATGTCTTTTTTTACAATTAAAAATGAACATGACTGAGAAATAGAAATACCATCAAAAATGCTAGAATACCTGAAAAGATACTGATAAGTTTTTGTTTAGTCAGCCTGGATTCTCCTCTCATTCTTACCAATGGAAATCAGTCACTCTCTCATGGAAACTAGTGTACAAACATCAGTAAGTTAAAAAAAGAAAAACAAAATAACAAAACAAAACACCCCCCACCTCCAAAACCCACCATCACACCATAAAAGCCCCCAACAACAGAAAAAAACAACCAACAATAACAAAAAAAAAAACCCAAAACCCCTGAACTCATTGTGACTGAAATAATACATTTGTTCATAAGCAATACTGTAGACAACCGACACCTGGTTTCATTTTACAAAATCTGTTCTGTTCAAATCCAGTCAAAACACCCTTACCAACTGTTAGCTTTATTATTTGCTAGATCTTTAACACAAAATACTGGCAAAGCCTCTGAAGTACTAGCTTGTGGAAAGCTGTCTTGGGAACATAGGGAAATTTTGGGAGAAGTGGTTAAATTCATACAAATCTGGGAAATTAATTTATTTCTGAGAAAATGAAGATTCTCAAAAATTAAGATCAAGATAACTAAATAGAGCTTGAAGTTTGCCAAAATGAACATTTTTCTAGAAGAATATCTACACACACAAACAAACAAAAAAAACGAACCAGGTATCTGAGGTGGCATCTCTGTATCTTGCAGACAATCTAAAATTAAACATGCAGATAATGAAACCATCATGCTAATCATTGAAGGATGCTTATATGCACAAGTCTCTTGGAAAATGTTACCTTTTCATTACTTTTAACCAAAAGAAATGGTTTTGACCCATGATAACAAACTAGGAAACATCCTTTAATAATAGGACAACAACTGCCAAAGCTTTACATGATGAGAAGCAGACCATGAAATTAAGAAAAGAGGAATTTTAAAGAGCTGGCCTCAAACCTACAATATGAAGCAGCCTGTGGAAGACAGCTTTAGAAGAGAAAGTGCCATTAATACAGTGAAAGTCCAGTTGTCAGTTAAGAAGGCATAGGCCTGAAGTTACAAAGTCTGTGATGATGGTCCACTGATGTAGTAGCATCCACATCACATATTGAGTCCTACAAGGTGGTGTAATCAAGAATCTAATTAAAAGATTTTAAAAAACTGAGCTGCTTATATTTGTTCAAAATCCACATATACGTACTGTATAGTTTCTTCACACACTCTAGTGAGCTTAAATCATGTTTTACGAGACCATAATTGTGAGTTCCGAGTTGTTCACAAAGGACATCTAGACAACTTTCACAACATAAACGTTTTCTAAAATGCCAGGCTTCTCATAGAAAGAGGGACTCACTATTCTCTCAAGGAACATCTACTTCAGTTCAGCCTCACTGTATGCACTGATCCACACTGATGCAAGGCATCCCATGCTCCCTTGGGTAAAGTGAGTAGACAAGAGTTCAGTTCCAGGTGAACATGGTGATTACTTGTCTACTGGGAAGACTTGCAAAATTTTAACCAAAACATGCAATGACTGGAATTAGTAATATGTGACCTTTAGTCTCTGCTTGTTGTATTCTGCAGGGTGTTAAAGGGGAAGCATGGGTGAAAAATAGAACAACTGTGAAGATGCCAAGAACCTCACAGCAATATTCTGCACAGCTGGAGAGGCAACCTATTATGCCTGATCTTCAGCATATATAAATGTTGCCAAGGCAGGGGACAGGAACAAAAATCAAGATTGATTTCTGCATATGCTCTGTTCTCATAAACTTTAGGAGACTAGGTAAGATCTGGGTGCCTGAAAATTTTGTAGGAGCTGGGCATAGGCCAAGTAATAGTTTGAGCACTGAAATAAGCAAAGCACTATACTAGCACTTGCTAGTATAGTTCCCCTTGCTAATGATAGGTTTCTTCTGATCTACTTTTTCTTTCTGTTTTTTCTTTAGGTTTCATTTTAGGTGAAACAGATTATGAAGTAACAAAGTAAGCATGTACTGAGAAGATATTAAAGTATGATTGATGAAATCAGCTCAAAGGTAAATGCTTCAAATCTACATCACCATACGAGCTAACAGGTAGTAACAGTAACAAATGCAAAAGAACAAACTGTTTTGAATGGCTTATGGATTTTGAGGACCGGGTATAAGTTACTCTAAGGATTTATTTTAGTGTTGTTCTTATCTACTGTAATTTTACAAGACTGAGGATCACTGCAACATACAGAAAGCAGCAAATAAGCATAAGACAGGTCATATCAGACTAACACTGGTATGCAGTAATAGGTATAGTGACTGTCCAACTATAACCTGGATTTCAAGGGTTATCAGCTTCCAAGAGCTTACTATGGCAACCTGGCTCCTCTACTTCCACAACATATTGCATCCTTCATTTCCAACCTTTCAGCTGCATGGGAATTTTCCTTTTTAGAAAACTTGTTTTTCCCATAAAAACCAAGTGTTCTAAAATAGATTTCTTCTTCTAGATCACGAACAGATCCTCCATTTCCCCGTGTCCTTTACACAATACCTGCCAAATGCTCGGCCACTTAAGCCTCTCTATCTGTCATCTAGTGCAAGAGACAGATGGTATGAAAATGAGAGCATAGTAGAGGGTGAACAGGCATACTAACATCAGGGACAAGCCAAGGGATAGCAAAGAATGTAGTTGAATTTTAGCATTTATTCCACTGCGCTGATCTAATTCTAATTTGTGCTAAACCTTCTTTTCAAGAGATATAAATGAGCCATGTCTTGTACTCCATCTCCTTTACAAGAAATCAAGGTTGTCGTGCCTGGTCCTTGCTCCACCCCAGTAGAAACCCCATTCTCAATGCTATTACAATTGTCTTTGGCGGAAGGTAAATGACACAGGGCAAACTCATCCATAAACTTACATTCTATAAGGTCTTTACCTTTTGTACCCTCTCCCCACCCAAAAAGTTTATGCTTATTTTTGTATATGTTACACTGCTCTTTCTTTTCTTCAAAAGCAGAAACTTGCTGCTATGGCAACAGTACTATTGGTCATAATCTGAGAAAAGCAAATTTGCAATCAGGAATTAAAGGGAAAATGGCCCTTAAATGTAAGAGATTTCACCCAAATTACACTAAGAGTTTGTCCATTAACACTAGATTGCAAGTTGTATTTTCTCAGCTTTAAGGTCCTACACAGGCATACTAGCTATGACAGACTAATGATGCAGTTTTCCTTAGCTGTATGTCATTAACATATTTAATTAGATGTATAAAAGGTAGGCATCTAGTTTAAGTTAATTACTGGATTCCCTTTATAGTCAGTGTAAGTTATAGGCACCTCTAGATGCATTTCATCTGAAATCAGGTGTCTCAAATAGGTAGGATGAATTACTCTTTGGAATGCCTACTTTTGCCTCTGAGTAAAGAGGTATTCTGATTAAGTACCTCGTGACTTGTAGAAAACTACAGTTAGGCAGCAAGAACCATCCCGAGCATCCCTCAGAATCCATCTTCATTAACCACTGTCATTCACACAGGATTTTTGGTGCTGTCATAAATAACAGATTTTTGAAGTTAAATATTTATTCTGATCTCTCAACATGCATGGTAAGTTTTCCCCCATATTCCTAGTTAATTGTCTTTAAGCTATTGTTACCAAGTTTTCTTAAAGCCCTTTCGTTTTTACATTTAGCAAGCAAACTGGAATGCCAACTAAAAGTTTTTGCTATGTATATCACAAATACAGTTTGCCTTATTGCAAAAGAATCAAAACGTATATTAAACTGATTATCGTCTCTTCATGCATTCTGCTGGCAAGAGATTATTACGAATTTTAGACATTATTAACTTGGGCTCCATTAATAGTGACAACACCGAAGTATGAATTCCTGTGAAATATCATTTTTTCCCCTCAGAATTCACAGTCTACAACCTTTCATGACTGTGGTCTTGCATTTCAAGAAAACATAGACTGCAAGAAATATCGTAAATAAGAATTAAAACAATGGTGCAACAGAGAACTTTTTGGTGATCAAGTTACAGCATATTCGTGGCTTGATGGGCATGGTCGTGGCTTGATGGGCATGGTGGTGTGTGGTGTGGGTGGTTTTTTGTGTGGTGGTTTTTGTGTGTGTGTGTGGGTTTGTGGTTTGGTGAGTGTGTGGTTTTGGTTTTTTTTTTTGTAATGGTTGGACTTGATGATCTTATAGGTCTTTTCCAACCTTAGTGATTCTGTGATATACACAGGAATCTGAGGGTAAGTGAGGGAGACAGGGCAAGGTCATCCAAGTTAACATAAACCAGAACTTGATTTAAAATTTCCCATCATTCTTAGAAAATAGCAATGAATGTAGGGCACTTGCTGCGTACATGAAAAATATATATACATGCAAAGACTGAAGAGAAAGGTATTATAAGCAGGTAAGCAGATATTTTAAACTAAAAGAGACAACATCAAGCATGTATAGTAATGAAAAAATAGTATCAAATTGCTGTAGGCTTTAAAGTAAAAAAGAACTGTTAGCACTTACCCTGTAATGAATTTTCTAAGTAACACTGATGTTGACAAGCTGATGATTACTTTACATTTTCATAGTAAGGAAATTTACATTATGTCAGTCATGTGGATAGTAATTGTGAGATTTTACAAAATGGGTAGGTCTGAGAAAGAGCTCCAGAAACTTTAAGTGTGAATCAAAAATTTATAATTGACACACATTTTTCTAATTTCTTATACTGCTGTCATCTTGCAGAATAAGGTTACTGAAAAATAAAAGGTAATCTAAGGAAATAAAAAATGTCTGTTTAAGTGTACCTAAATAACGTATTATTGAACAGTTAGACTGTGACATTTAATATAACTGAACAAACCAGTTTATTGCACATTTTTAGTTAAAATACTTGAATCACTAGAGTAAGATTTTTTTCTTTTGTAGGAAAAAAAATAATCACATTTCATGCTGTGACTATGCAGTTGTCAAGAAAACACAGTATATGGTATTTTATATAGTTAAATGCAGTATTTTAAGCTGCTTACAGATACAGAACTAATTAGTTCACCAGTAAACATGAGAAGTATTTTTGTGTTATCATTTAAATTTTTCAGGTTGACAAAAAGAGACACTGAAGGCAAAGCAACTTCCCTGATGTCACAGACTAGGAGACAACATAAAACAACTCAGCCTGCAACCCAAGCTCACCTCCTTTATTCTTTCAACTCTATTCAGAAAGGATCTTTCTTTCCTTTAAAGAAATCTACAATAATTTCTGAAAGGAACTCTGCATCTTTAATATTAAAACTAGATTTCTGAGTAACTGTAAACTTCAGAGCAAAAATCATATTATCATTGAAAAAGTTAAAAGGCAGTTCATTGTAATCCAGATTTTTCAGCAATAGAAAAAAATCATATAGAGCAAAGTTTGGACTTTTAAATTTGTGTGAGGGATTTTTTAAAATTTATTTTCAACACTCATAATATACATTCTAGTAATAGGCGTTCTAATGAGCTGATTAAAATTCTGACTGATTAAAATGAAAACAGAAGACCTGTATCCAAGAGCAGAACAAAATGATCATTATATCACACTAAAGCTAAGTGTTTGGGGAAAAAAAAAAAAAAAAATCTGTAAAATTGCTGCCTAGGTAAGCTTCTCCAGAAATTATTTGTGACATTGTACATTAACAGCATCATATGTATTAAAAAAGAAATTTCTGTAATAACTTATTCATTTTTTTCCAGTAGAGTCTCTTGAAAAAACAGACTATTTCTTTCTAAATTTTATTCTATGACAGCATGCAATTTTTCATGGAAAACTAAAAAGCAGGCAACACAGATTTCTTGTTTAAGCAAAAATGTACACTGAAGTTTATAGCTTTCCCTGAAGAAAAAAAACAACAAACCCCACAATTGTCTAAAGTGTATTATGAATGTGGTAGTATTATATGTCTGATCCATGGCCTAAACAAGTTGAGTTGGATTGCTCTCAGATAAGAGTTCAGCAGCATAATTCATGTCTCCTAACTCTAGGATAGTCTTGGAGAAGACACCGTGTATGTGTATGTAAGCAGACACTGTGTGTCTGTGTTTACACATGCATGTATGGAAGAATAAGACCCCTAAACCCATGTTTTAACAGCCTTAGAAGTTTTAGAAATATTCACTTTCAGGATATTGTTCTCCTTCTACAATCTCTGTATTATATACATTTAGCCATTAATGGATAATGGGAGAGTGAAAAAAATACATTTTTACCAGTACAAACAGAAAGGTTCCAAAACCAAAATTAAATTGGACGAGTTTGGAGTTCGCATACGTCACTCATCTGAATTTAAGGTCTGATACAGGTGAAGCATCTCATCAGTCAAGAAGTGATCATTTCCCAGTTAATACCAAGCAAAATGCATGAAAATGAGGAAGAACATTCAGAAAAAAAGTGAGATGAAACCATCAAGGGAATGTATAGTGTCTAACACAATGGTACTGAGGTCCTACATAATTCCTAGACCTTATACGAGAGCAATGATGCACAACTACCATGATCAGATTTGGAGTACAGCCAGTGAATAATTCAGAAGCTTCCTCAAGACAGAACTGGAGAACCCTGAAAAAAAAGACTGACTTAGCAATAGAAAAAGAATTTGCTTACAGTTTGAAGAGCAGATTTGAGAAAGTACCACAGTTATTCTCTTTTTCTTTTCAACAAATTATGCCCCTTTCTTTCTTAAAGGCAGAAACACAGAGTACTTTGGCTACCTCACAAGTAGTGGGGTGGAAGATGACAGGTTCAGAGCTTTGCAGTTCTGAGACTCTTCAGCCCAGATACCCAAAGGTAAGAATGACACTCTAGCTGCTCAAGTTTAACAATAAATCCCTGTTGCAAAACTAAAAGAAAAGGAAGTTTCCACACAATGGTTAACTTGACATTAAAACCTAGACTCATTGCTCATCTGTTGAACACTTCAGTCAGTAGCCAGAAGCCCAGGTTTTATCCCCAGGTAGGTCATGACTCATTTTATAGCCTTCTAACTCAGATATACTCAAAATAAGAAAAAAAAAAAATACAGCAGAGTTGCATAACTATCATACTAGATCAAGTAAATACAGACAGGTTTGGTTTTATTTTTCTAACTACACTTGGCATAAGAGAATAGACAGAATGAATCAAAAAGGGTTAGTGAGGGGAGGTTTAGAGAACTAGGTTTTTATAGCCTGGAGAAGAAAAGGCTGAAGGAGAATGTAATTGCTGCCTTCTGCTTTGTAAAGGAGAGTTGCAGGTAAGAGTGAAACAAGCTCCTCTAGGAGATGCACAGTGAAAGGACAGAAGGCAACAGCTGCAAGATTCATCAAGAGAAATTTGAGATGGATATAAGGGGGGGAAAAATAATAAAAACAAATATGTATCTCACAGCATGTTTAAGCACTGGAATGGTTTCCAAGAGAATTTGTAGAATTCCCAGTTCCTGGAGGTACTCAAAACTCAACCAGATAAATGGCTGCGCAATGTAACCTGACTTGTAATTTAGCCCTGCTTTGTTCTGTGGTGTGGCTAGATGACCTCCAGATATCTGTCCCAACCTAAGATTTTGTATGATTCTAAGTTGCAGCAGACTTTACTACTACTACCAACAAGTATGCAAAATACCCTCCAGGGGCTGAAGGGGTGAGTGCATGAAAACATTCTCCTGACTGAAAAATATATTTTGAATCTTTCTGCATCTTCATGCACTGTCTTACAACAAATACATTACTCTGAACTATGTAATTTGTGGAACATACTAGGGTGCGGTCTCTGAGAATCAACAACTTTAAGAAATGAGGTCTCTCTATCTAGGTGATAGACTGCATTTTAAAGACAATCTCATGACTAATACAGGGAGCACACTGTAGCTGTACTGTCTCCTGAGAGGGACAATGTGATTTCTGGAATCCTCCCAGTTCTGCTGTTTCTGAGAGAAGGTGTAGACTGCTCCCACTTGACATTTATATCAGTGCAGGCTTTAGATCAGTGGATGATAGCACCATTTATAATATCAAAAAAATTCTAGCCATCACTACTCTCATCAGCTGCTTTTTGTGTTCTCTTCCCCACTATTTTTATTACAGGTAGCAAAAGTAGCAGTACCAAATAAGAGGGAAAAGGAAGAAATGTAGAGTGAAAAGGGATTATGAAAAGGCTAAGTTATGAGCCTGCTCCTTTTCCCACTTGTACACAGGACTACTTTTGCTATCTAAATAAGGTGATTACACCCCCGAGGAATGTGGGAAATGGGGTGGACAACTGGACTCGAAAAAATTCTATAGTAAATGCAAGACAACACTTATTGCCATAAGCTTGCAGGCCAAAATCAGAAGGTCAGTGGTCAGTAGAAATTTACTGCACAACTGTTGGTACTACTCTTAGAGCATTCCAAGTATTAGTCATCATGTGAACAGGTAGAGGTTTCAGCTAGCTTCTGGTGCTAAGAGATTTAAAAAAAAAAAAAATTATAAAAAAATTCACAGAAAATGTAAAAAAAACAACCAACCAACCAACCAAACAATGGTGGAGATGCACAACATGGATGAAGCCACTGTATAAAAACAAACTGGCAGTAGCTCTTTGGAATTTTGGAGAGTTGGAAGAAGGTGCAGATTTGTGAAAGGGCTGAGACATGGCTAAGCTGAAAGCATTTAGAGCTAAGTACAAAATATTACAAAATCCAACCTTCCTTTAAAAAATAATAATAATAATTAAAAAAAAAAAGATCAGGTCTGTCAGCTTTAAAAGGACGTAAGGATCTTCAAAGCACTCATTCACAACAGCGAGAAGCAAGCCCATTTGTCATGGTCCAACCAGCCACTGCATGATAGCAAGCAATAAAGCCAATTCTCAGAGACAAGTGAGCTAGTGCTGTTGCATTAATACAGCACTTGTTTGGAAAAGGAATTATCAACCTAGAGCACAGCATCCCTGCAAATCTTTGTGAAAAAGTTTAGCAGGGTGCAAACAAGTCACATAAATACTTTTCTACAATTTTGGCAAATTAAAGAAAACTCTGACTGAATAATAGTTCATAACTACTCAGACTGTTTTTTCTTGTGTTCCTGAGTATTACAGATGTAAATTTGTATTTATATATGCCTCTTAATTTATAAATTTGTATGCTAAGCAGTAGAAATACGATAACTGGGCTGAACTTTACTGCACTGACTCTTCAGCAGCTTGCAATCCGAACAGGTTTTCATTATATTATATTCTATTTCTGCTTACAATGATTGCAACTTTAAAGAGATTAGTAACAGGTTTAAAGAAGTATTTTTTTCCTCTATTTAAAATGATAGCCAATACTACTCAAATTTTCAATATTGCAGATGTTTGTTTACGTATTTCAAATTAACTTTGAAGCAGTACTCTCATCTCATAACTGCTCCTAATTACCTGCACAGGAGAATCAAAATTCACTTTTTTCACTCCCCGGACCATGCTACAGGAGCTACAGAGTGAGTAACATAAGACCAAGGTCATGCACACAGAAGTGCAATAAAACACAACTGCTGAATGAAAATGGATGGCATATCTCATTACAGCTCAAGTGGAAGTGCCCTGCCAGTCCCCAAGATGATGCCCACCATCATTGCCTTGAACAAGATAGCAATGGCTGCTGTTTGAGGAGCACACACAGCCAAAGAAACAAATGGCTCCAGCTGGTTCATAGCTCAGAATTTTGCAAAGAGGGGTCTTTCATCTCCTGTTCTTGAACACAGTCAGTCGCTTAGATCAAAGAGCTACTACATCTATATGCATCACAAGATGTCCGTCCTAAAAATGGTACTCAGCCTCCTTCAGAGAAGAGGCTAGACCAACCTGTAACCCACACTACACTGAGCAAAAGGCAACCAGCACTGAAACAGTGATTCTAAGACAAGATTTATTTCGCACTCTGTTTCTGGAGACATCCACCACATTCCGGCATCCAGAGCAATCTGTAAAAGTGAAATTAATGTTCTATGGCAGACAATGTTATCCTCTGATGAGTCCTTCCTAGTTACAAATAAGCTTAAAGGTAGGAGTCACATTGTGGCCAGTGGGACTAGAAACTCTAGAATTACTCTACTGTAAACTTACTCTAAGGATGAATGCAAGTGATTTTTAGGAAGTTTTGGCTAAGTCAAAGATTCTCATTCAAATATATTCTTCAAACCACAGAAGCTTTTCCAGATTGTATAAAAGTATTTAAAAAGACAAGAAGTGCTCCCTAAGGGAAAAAAGCCCTATATTTTCATTTACCCAGGTTAGGAACTGGCCTTAGAAGCCTGCACTAGGCCACAGAATATGGAGCTATTACCACAAATATTTAACTTGGAGACCACTTCTGCTACTGTCCATTGGCACTTCTACAAGAGTGGACAAGTATGAAATGGAGAACTAAAACCCGCTGCTCTCTTCTCAGCTTTATGAGGTATTTTGTACATTTGTTTTCTGTCTTAGAGAGAGACTTCCTATGTTAACCAATGTCTGAAGTTACTTTGTTGCTGCTGCCAAACACAGCAGGGAATTACAAAAAAGGAAATATATTTGGCTGATTTGTGTATCAAGAAGCACAAAACCAAATTCACAAGAATGATTTAGTAGCAATTTCAAAGTCACCTC
The DNA here is from genome assembly GCF_030936135.1 of Gavia stellata. NCBI lineage: Eukaryota > Metazoa > Chordata > Aves > Gaviiformes > Gaviidae > Gavia > Gavia stellata. The sequence goes on along the minus strand of NC_082602.1, from coordinate 23,990,880 downwards.
TCTGCACTCAGCTCAGATAATTTGGTGAATAAGGACTTGCACAAATACTCAGCTCTTTTTGATACTGTGGCATATGAGGAACTAGGTCTTTTGGAAGAACCTTTATCAGATAGGCTTATTTCACTAAGAAATCTAAGGACATTTACATCTGACTTTTTCTATAGTTTAGGTTTCTTCTACTTTAGATCATTCTGTCCCAGTAGGTAGTTTAATGAAGGATAACAAGATCACCTATGTAAAGAATTACAGTATTTCAGATCAAAACAAAATAATACATCTTTGCTTTCAGAGTTAACATTTGTTCTTCAGGACGCTGAAGAGAGACCCAGAACATTTCCCAATGTGGTAAATCCCACAAAGGAACAGCAAATGAGGGTTTTTTTCACAATTTATTTTAACAGCCCCAGCTTGCGGAATCTGCAGCAGTTTTGAGGTCCACCACACGCAAGCAATGCCCTGTAATTCATAGGAAGAGCAAGACTACACACCTGGCAGCCACAACTGCCTTCTCCCACTTCTTTTAACAGGGTTTTAAAGCACAGAAGAGTTTCTCTCAGGAGTTAGTACCACCATACTGCACATACCAGTGCAAACTCCCTGTTCTATGGGATACAGAGAACGAAAAAAAACCAAACCAAACCACCAACCCCATACTCATTTTCCTGACCTTTTGCTTTCCAGCCCTCAAAGGTCACCTCTTCTCAAGACATCACTTCATAGCGCTTAAAAACAACTTCTCAAGTCTGCAGAGTGAGTATGATAAGCCAAGTGGAGATTTACTCACAGAGAGTTTTCTCAATTCGTTCTTTGCAGATACTGGGGTCAAAGCAGGTTACCGAAGTCAGTGCAGGCTACAGAGTAACTACCTTACTGAAAAACTACCAGACAGTACTACAGTCATCAAACTATATGGTGCTAAATCTATTTTTGCAGGGTCAACAGGAATAAAGTTAAAAAAGAAATTGTGTAGAACAGATTACATAAAAAGTAATAAAAGTAATAAAACATAAGCAGCATTTTTCTCACCCATTCAGAGAAACTGCTAGCTTAGTAGCATACTGAACAAATGAAGATAACAGCAAAATAATGGGTTCATCAAAATTAAGGAAATCCCTTAATAAAAGCACATAATAAGAAGAGACTGGATGTTGCTTTACAGAAAAAAAAAATCCCATTGCAATGATGTGTGGTTAAGAACATAATATAGTATAAAATAGAAGGTGGAAAGCTGGTTGCTTCGTGCAAAAGAACCCAGCATACTGGAGAAAACAGGAAGAGTTAACTGTTAGAGTTAACTTCAGGAACTGTCACCCCTATATTGCAGTTGAAATCAGCAAGGCCCTTCATTGATTACAGTGAGAAAATGTCCATTAGAGACTAAGTCTGCCTTTAAATAGCACAGCTTTCTTCCGTGATTTTAAAATACATGTCTGTACATCTGTACAGATGTACGCACAAGGTAGTTGCATTATTTAAAGCTTGTTCTCCCTGTAACTATCTGAATGAAAATATTAAATATTGGTAAGCATACCCATGAAAATTACATAAATGCATTGAGGAATAATACATTACATGTGAGTCTGACATTTAGATTAAAAAAAAAAGTCTAAAAAAATACTTATTTTTCCCGCTAAAGGAAGTATGGCAAAGTTTAATTCTACCCACAAAGCTGGAAAGTTCATGAATTACACATATATAGCTCCAAAGAGCTAGGTAAGTATCACTTAGAATAAAAAAAAAAAGTTATTCTCTAACTACAACTGCTCGTCTGACTTTCTTGTCTGCATTAGGATGCTTACAATACATCATGTTAATCTGTGATGGGGTATACCATAGGATACAAAATGTGACACAAAGCCAAGGAAAATACGTTGCTTACTGCTGTCAGCTTTGTTTTACAGAGAAACACTCCAGAATATCCACTGCTCTTTGAATGAGCAATCAGTGTCGAAAACAAAAAATCCAAACTGAGACCTAGTACCTCATTTCTCAGTATATAGACTGTTTCTTTATGGATGATTCTATATGCTTTATTACTAGACAGCACACTTAGGCTACTCTTATTTTAATAAAATACTATTTCAGTGAGATTTTTCTCAAACTCTAATGAGACAGATTATTTTTAACCATGTGTGATTTTTATCACAAAAAGGAACATCCACTGTTTGGAGCTCACTCTGACCAACGTGATATCAACAGGAACAGTTTTTCTTACATAAGTTAAGTTTTTTAAAAAGTGCCTTCCAGAACACCTTGGACATCAAGTTAAAATAAATATTGTACAATTAAATAACTTTTTAAGTTTACAAATACCTAAGAGAATTAATTACACATAATTCAGTGACTGGAAACTCGGGTCTGGTTCCTCATTTAGAAAGAAATAATTCAATTTATCAGGTATCTGAAACTTACTTGAAGTGTTACAAACTCAAAGTCATTTCTAAGTCATTTGATGATATCATACAGATCTTTCTGCCCTTTCTGTCTTTTCTTTATTGTGGTAAATCTCTAGTTTTTTGGATTATCTTGATTAAAAAATAATCACATTTCTAGGATTAGTAATTTGGCTTTCTTCCCAATTTAAATATCTGAAGATAAATACACTGTATTTTTCTTAGTTTTTCTTTCTCAAGACTGATTAAACATTTGGTCCCTTAGGCAAGGAGACAACACAGTTAAATGGGAAAACAACAAATTTGCATCCCTAACTATTAGATGAGAACATTCATTATAAAGGTATATCACATTAATAAACAGTGTGGTTCATGCCACCTGCACAGAAACATTATCAGCAAGAGCAGCCCTGCAGGGCCTCAAAATTTGTTGTCACTTTGGAATGTAGAATCAAATTAGCAAAGCTGTGCTCAAAGGATGAGACTCTGTAAGGTTTTTAAACATCTCAGATAGAAATTCGATTAAGATTAATTCAAGCCAAGCAAGCAATTTTAGAGGCATTGGAAGCAATTTCCTTTCACATCATGGTCGTGTGCTGCTGACATGAATGCCTGGAGAAAAATGTGCTATGTTACTAAAGACAAGATCTTACTATGGAGAGGGAACTATATTATGTCCCTGTAAGTTTAGTTTTTAAAATAATAATACTAAGGTAACAAGTCTTATAAAGAAACATACAAACTATTCATCATGCATCATGAATAACTGACTCTAGAGACAGGGTGTCTCAGATACCACAACCACATTTTCAAGCTGGTTTGTGTCATCAAATTTTAAAGGTGAGTCTCTTCAAAAGAATTTGCTGGATGAATAAGATTTAATCTAATGCCATTTTGGAAAAATGATAGCAGTGCTCATCAAATTATTAGTGCACTGGTAAAGCATTTTGAATCTAAATCCTTCACCACTTTCATTTATTTTATGATGTTGAAAAGGTTATCCTTCAAAAACTGTCAACCAATTCATATAAAAGATTTAATGTTTTAAGGATAGATAAGAGGAAAACATGTCATTATATCTTTGAAAGAAGATGTATTCTAACAACTGTAAAATTATCATTTTTCAGAAGATGGAAAAAGAATACACAGGCTTTTCACTTCATTCTCAACTCAACATAGGCAGCCTAAAGCTATGTAATTATTTTCTAGATGCAAAGGAGTTCAAGGAAAAAGAGACTGAATGTTTCATATTGAAATAATCTTGTAAATTTAAACCTAGGAATGCTTTTCAGCTGTTTTCAATTTGTAACCCCCAGTCTTTTCTTTTTTTTTTTTTTCCCCAATAGAGAGGCAGAGTCCTGCATAGCTAATTTAAAGGTACTAACAAGTTGTTCAATTTTCTAAGTCACCATTTACAGACCTTTTTAAAGTATGTGTTAAAATATTCAGTAGAAGGTGGAGGGAGAAAACAATCAAGAACTATAGACAAGGAATGAAAGAGATATTTTAAGACAATTTGTAGGAAGATGGCAAACTATTTTGTAAAGCATCTATAAAAATCCTCAGGAAGATATTCTTGACCAATACTGCTGTATCAGAGAAGTACGAGTTGTGTTTTTAAAACTAGTTAAAAAAAAGTATATTGTTCCTCAGCTATTTGGCATATCTTGCTCACAAACCCAGGGTTCAAGCTGCTCCTTAGATCCGCACTGTGACAAAATTGTTTCCATGTGAGAACAGAAAGGAATTTGGAAGTTTTGCTTTCACCTGTGATGCTGGCTATATATACCTCCCTAAAATATCTTAGTAATTTGTGGCTTTCTGTCCTCTCCTATTCGTTTTCCTTGGGCATGGAACAATTTCATTTTCAAAATACAGAAATAGACTAGTCCAAGTTATGAGGTTTAAAATAAGAATAGGTGGGTAAATTAAATGGTTTTGTGATATACTGCACTAAATTATTGAATGGGTCCTTCTGGCTTCTATGGCATTATGACAAGATTGTAGATAAAATGACCCTAAGTGGAGAACAAATAACAGAGCAGAGGCTGGCACATCACAGATTTATTAAAAAAAAAACAAAAAACCCAAACTGAACAGTTTCTTAATATCAGGAGAGCAAGATCAAGAAGACAAGAATAACAAGCATTGGATGTGAATGTAACTGAAGCAAGAGGAGGACATGATTTATAGATTCTTGTGAAAGAAGAGTTCAGGCAGTGGTCAAAATAGGCAGTGTTACACACTGGTGATCAACAAATTTATAGGCATAAGGAACACAGAAGCAGGAGGTTCAGTACCAGGGAAAATTCAAAGCTAAAAATAACTTGAATGAGTCAATTTATTGTTTGTATTCACTTGAATTCTTCTCCATCTGGATTTGATAAATGCTATTTGCTTGAACTCCATTTTCCTTCTAATTTATGTGGGGTTTTTTGTACACTGCTTCAACATCCTTCAGTTCCACAACAGTATTACCTCTTGTTAAGCAGTGTTAGAAAGTGGTTGACACCTCCAGCAGCTCTGGGCTCTCTTCTCTGAGTTTTTTTCCTTTCATTTCCACAGAGCAAAGTAACACAACAAGGAGAAATATAAGCAGCAGAAACATGGAATGAAAGTAAAACAAACAAGTATACAGCCTTAACTAAATAAGGATAAGAATGAATGATATCCTTCCTCAAACATTTGAAGGGTGTGCACAACTGACAGTGAAATCAAATAGTGAGAGAACTAGCGTTCCAGAGGAAGTTATGACAACCTTTAGCACTAATACTGATCAATGCCATAGGAAATACATTAGCTTTATACCATGGCGAACAATCAAAGTGTAAGGGACAATGAGTAAAGAATTTTCCATCTCCGAATTTCTAAGTCTACCCTTTTCTAAATTCTCTAAGTTTACTTGTATGGAAGCTGTTCCATCATTTTGATCATCCTGCCCATCCTTCTCAGAACCTTTTCCAGCTCTACTACATTGTTCTTAAAATAGGAGCAGAACAGTCCACAGTTACCAAGATAAAGCATGGATGTATAGTCCAGCATTATTATGTTCTTTGTTTTGTTCTCTACTCTCCTACTAATTCACTTTTTGGTCAATATTGGACTGACGTGTTCATGGACCTACCATAACCCCAAATTCTCACTCCTGCGTAGTAATGGCCAGCTCAGAGACAATTATTTTGAATGTGATATTAAGACTTTTCACTGTCTTGCATGATTTTACATTTATCTGGATTGGTTTTCATCTTTTTATTGTTCAGTCTTGTGTCTTGCTATATCCTTCTGAAATTACTTAATAGTTCACCTTTTTCTTTAATACCCTGGATAACCAGTAAACCAATAAAGCCATCAAAACCTTTTCACCTCATTGTACATGCCTTTTCATAAAGTCATTTGTGAATACTTTTGAAGAGCACTGGTCCTAGCACAAACCATTGAAGGATTCTCCTGGTGACCTGCCTCCACTGTCAAAACATATCCAGTGAAATAATTTCAGTAATTCCTACCCTGCAAGTCAATTTTCAGATGGATACTGACTGAAGCCCAAGCCAAAACTTGTGAGTGGAAAATTTCAGAGTCACCATGTGTCTGTAACTTGAGTCAGCTTTGTCATCAGATGCTGATTCTCACTTGTGGTTTCATTCTAACTTTCAACAGAAGACACAGACAGGCTCAGTAAAAGTTATCTGAATATGTAGCTTATGCTACAGGGGAAAAGACAGAATCCTTGTACTGACTCCATATCTTCAGAGCAAGATGGAAATAAGTATTACAGAGACAAGTCCATGACTGAAATTCACTCACAGAACTGTCCTAGATGCCCATAAATCCCACTTTCTCTACAGTATAATGCTTTAACCAAATGTGTTGAGAACAGTATAATGTGGATTACAGAGACTGTAGAAAAAGCAAAAAAAAGAGGAAAGTTTTTATTTATAATAGATGTCACAACAGTGCTTCATAAGAAAGCCATCCAAAGATATAAAAACAGATCAGCTGCACTGCCTCTACCTATTTCCATTCAGTAACACAGTGTCTATGGCTGGAAGCACACCTCCATGTTTAAATGCACTTGCACAAAGTGGAAATGAAGGATTTGAAATTAGATGGTCACTCAGTTGGGTAAAACAAATACGAGTGTTTATTTCAATATAAAGGTGCTCTCTAAGGAGTCTATTTTTGCATAAACATCAGACTTGATGCAATCCAAAAACTTTAAACATTAAATATCATTCTCTCATTTCATTTTCCTAAGCTCTTCGTATAGACTCAGTGGCGTGGAAAAGTGGCTAACACATGATTTTGATACGTCCTGTCAAAACAACAGAACAGCCCCATGCACAGAGTAGCTGAGACTGTTGAGAGATTGAAACTGAGATGCACTGAGTCATCTATGAGATAAATTATATGTAATATGTGGCAGAAATCTATTTCCATCTGGAAACATGATGAGAAATCAACATGAATATCACTTTTCTAATCATGCAAAATTGCCAGGTTGATTTTCAAGTCATTATCCCTGTAATCAGATAAAAAGTTTTCAAAACCAAATTGTTCCCATTTGTGGTGTCTTGATCATAGCCTGTCTAGACTATTCTAACAATACGTTCTTGTTTAGATTAAATGTTTGCACCATCTGCACTGTAAATGAAGGGGAAAAAAGGTTTTAGAACACCACCCTTCACAAGCCTTGAGTGAATGACAGTACTCCTCCAAGAACTCAGCTTCACTACAAGAACAGGGAAGCATTCTTCAGAAGTCAGTTTACTTACTCATTTGTATTTGAGGCACAGACTTTCCTCACCACTGAGATAAGCAGCTTCTACTTTTATACAGGGAAAATATGCTCTCCAGCACAAAATGATTCAGACAAAGTGCACATAGAGCATTGCTTCAGATATCTTGAACTTGAAAATAAAATCTCTCAACTGTTTTTTTTCTGAACTTTTTTAAACAATGCCACACACCAGTAGCTTCTGATCCTAGCTTGGGTGAACTGAATAATATTTCTTCAGTGGCCTGCATAAATTGATTGTTTTTATGTGGAAAATGATAAAAGAGACAGTAAGAATAATTCTTTAAAAGATCAGGTTTGTTTACAAAGCATAGTTGACATTCTCAGTGAATGTATTATTAATTATTTGTAAAAAACCTCCAACAAACCCCAACCCCTATTTTACAGTTATTTCAGAGGCAGGAAGGAATGAACATTTAACAGACATGGTTACATTTAAGCCCTATGTTAGCATAAACTTTTCTATCCATAGAGGATTTCATTGTAATAATTGCTCTAGGTTAATGATACAGAAAAAAAGGGATCACTGAGTATCATAGAATCATAGAATGGTTTAGGCTGGAAGGGACCTTAAAGATCATGTAGTTCCAACCCCCCTGCCATGGGCAGGGACACCTTCCACTAGACCAGGTTGCTAAAAGCCCTGTCGAACCCGGCCTTCAACACTTCCAGGGTGAGGGCATCCACAACTTCTCTGGGCAACCTGCTCCAGTACCTCACCACCCTCATGGTGAAGAATTTCTTCCTAATATCTAATCAAAATCTACCGTCTCTCAGTTTAAAGCCATTACCCCTTGTCCTATCACTACATGCCCTTGTAAAAAGTGCCTCTCCAGCTTTCTTACATCTAAATATATATAATACAAATATATAATAGTATATAAAAATATTTTTAAATATATGTGTTTAAATATATTTTACTGCTTAAAACTGCTTTTATATACATAACTTAGACTTACACTGTAAACTACTTACTTCATTAGTTACAAAACCAAACTAGAGATGGTGGTGATAGTGGTAACTGGCGATCAAGAAACAAAAGGCATAGGCCATCCTGAGGAGCCAAATGTTTAAAAACTATTTCAAAAAAACCTTTCTTTTGCCTTTGGTCAGCCAGAAAGAGATCGATTTCAGCTAACACTTAATTTTTAAATAGCCTATTTTCCCTGGCCTTTTGAATTTTCCAGGTCTATTTAGTACTACAAACTTTCTCCTGGTAGATGTGTTACAGAAACTGTACTTGTTAGGCTTCTCTAGTTGTGCCCAATCAACTAATCATCTATTCCTAGAGTAAATAAGCAGTTTCCCTAACACATATCAAAGTAGCAGAGGCCTTAGAGCCTATGCCAGAGCTGTTCTTGCTTGCTTGCTTCATAGTAGTCTACACACAGGTAAATTAAAAAAGAAAAAGCGTAGGTCAGAGAAATGCATTGTGAATTACAGAAATCATATAGATGGAGGCACGTAAGAATTCAGTTCTGCAGATCAAAGCTTACTCTTATAATTTGGTTCTATATGAGAGTCAGAAACAAGAATCTAGCATTTAGCTTAATTTTGAGCATAGACTAAAATTAGATGACAACTGATTTCTACCATTAGAAGTAAAACCTCATGAAAGCAGGAGGTACCCAAGCAGTTAGGATGCTCAAATACGGTCCTGAACTCAAATCTGCCTTAACCCATTGAGTATGAAACTGATGTGGGACTGTGAAGTATTATAACACTTACATTGCCAACCTTAAGGTTTTTAACTTCTGTAGAAGAGCCATGGGATTATAAAGAAAACAGGTGAGATTAATATTTTGCATATCATGTAATATACTGTGATACAGAATGATATACAGAATATATATGTACACAGAATATTCAATGATATGCAGAATATGACATGAGTAGCTATGTTCTTAGGTGTACAGACACACAACCACTCCTATTAAGGATTATCCTGTTTATGTTAAGATTAAAATACGGAACACTAACAAAAATATGTCAGAAACACATGTGAAGCACTACAAAAGTTGTAATGCATTAAGATCTCTAGCCACATACAAACTATAAACGTGTTACTGAAAATTGCAGTGTTTGTCTTTCCAGCTTTCATGATCAAAGTTGTGATTTTCTCAGAATGTTCAGTAGCAAATTGCACTGTTTTGAAACTAATGAAGTCAGTAACACTTTGCTATCTACGGTATTACAGAAAGAATACTAAAAATACTAACAATAAGTGAACTCGGAGACATCTGTCCAAGTACAAGTGATTTCTGTCATTATATTTGCCATTTCTAGTGAGAAAGCTTAATCCTTAGAAGTTTTGAGTAATGTGGATTTTATATCTGCAAATTTCAAAACATAAAACATGTCTAATTAAACTGATGATTAGCAATGCTCCCATCTGCTTCAGCCAACAGTAGAAGTATTTACAGGTTTGTAATATGAACAATTTACCAAGAACGTAGAATTTGTCCTATCTTGAGAAACACAGTATCCTCCACTGCACGCCAAATCAACCTATTTCTAATCATACACCTAACTGTGAAGAAGATTGGTTAAAAATAATATTCATAGATAATATTTCCGCATATCTAGAGAGGAAAACAGTGCAAGTATATATTAAGTACCTGCTTGGGGTGCTTTCGCTTTTAGAACAAAATTTCTGTTTATGAATCAAACATTAAGGTTGAGTATTCAAAGGTAGAAATAAAGACATGATCATATTTATTATTGCCCAAGCATTTCAGAAGCATGGATGCATAAATCATGTCATACAACGTCCAATAAGGAACAAGTCTCTCCTAGCTGGTCTTGGTAGGGAAAAATGGAGTGTGTATGCCATGCATTGCTATTAAATATTCTCTTTACTACAATAATGGATTTCTCTTCCTCTATAAAATAGTACTTTTTACTAATACTAGGACATTCAAGTCGTAACCATGAACACATTCAATAATTCATCCAGTCTCTGTAAAATCCAACTTAATCTCCAAACATGAAAGACAGTTGGGCTACAACATTTGCAAGAAAATGTTTGAACATTTCCAGCAGAAGTTAACAAACTCTATCACTAAAGTATGCGTTTTGTTCAAAACTTTCTGATCTCGTTGTCTTCAAGCTCATAAACCAACTTTATAATTGTTCCAAATATAAGTAGTATTCTAATGTCTAATTTAAATTCTAATAGAATGTTAGTTACAGGGTTTAGGTTGTCACTATCCTAGTTCTTTTTGATAGTAACTTCAAACCTTCTAAAATTCTCCAGCATCCTGAAAAGATCAGGGCCTACTTATGTTACTGGCTGCCTTTCTACCACTTACTGGGTTTCAAACGCGGGCCTAGTGTATCTTCTACTTGCTTCATAGATACAAATTGTCTTTTCATACACTTAAAAATAATCAGCTATGGACAAACATCTATACTGCCCCCCGCCCCAATCTTAGAAGCAGAAAACTTGTAGGGAAAATTAGATTATCTTTTAAAGAAATCTTACTTTTAAAGGAGTGAAATAAAATTGATTTTATGGACAAGTAGAAAAGTATATGTAATTTCCATAACAAAAGAAGAATATTACATTTATAGTGGATTAGAGAAATCAACTGAAGAAATTAATACATTAGACCATAAAACTTTGTTGAAACCTGTGAATTTCTGTATAAACACCTACAGAACTATTTCCTCAAATATTTTTTTGATTGCTTGAAGATAGCAGAACATTTTAGGCCATTGAATAGGAATGGCTGAGTGAGCTGACAAGGGGTTAGTTATTATCCTTCCTATAGGGAAGTGGCACTGAACAAAATTCACATAGAGCTGTATTTGGAAAGTCCATCTCCTTATCCAGCTGTGATCACAGCTCGTATGTCTGGAAGCTTCCCGTGGAGTTACTCTTCTAGCCAAATAGTTGCAGTTTGTCACTGTTATCACACACTTTCGCCTCATCTCCTATGCCACCTCTTGCTGAGATCCTTGCAGAGTCAGCTCTTTGGAAAGGACTCAGTAGTACACTGAACCTGTTTATCTCAACACACAGGTACTCCTGGATAATGTTCCTTTTCTTTCCCCTTATTCTGCCCTTAGTAGAATTGCTTCAGCCTGACACAGAACACCATAGCATTAATAACAGTGAGCTCTCAGTCAGGTTGTCCAGATATTTTCAAACATGAGTACAGATATCATTGTCATATCAATATAAACCACTTTTAAAATTACTATTGTTTTTAAGCCTTCAACTCACCAGACTTGAATAACATTTGTGGTCTTCCTTGGTTAAGCAACAACAAGAACATAACGCACTACTATGTGGCCCCGCTCACGATTGTAACAATGAATTGTACATTGGTTCATTAAGTGGAAAACCTGAACATTCCACCTTCTGGTTGTTAAGCAAAATATGGATTAAAGAATTAATACTATTAAGGATAAAGAGAAGTATATTCTAAAATAAACAGAATTTCCAAATTATTTCTGGTAAAGTGACTCATCAACCCCTAAACCAAAAAGATCTGGTAAATATTTTTAGAGTCTTGAAGTGAGGAACATATGACAACAGAGCCTCTGTAGTTTTTAAGCTGCAAAATCTAATCTGGAATGGATCTTAATGCAAGTATATTTTTACAAAATCACCTTCTTTAGTCTTAAGAAAATAAAAAAGAAGCAGTGTTCTTAATAACCCCGTGTATCTAAAAAAGCAGAATACACTAAAATATAAAATTCCCAGTTTACAATAAACTTGTGGTAATAATCACTACGTCTAAAACACAAATTTTGTTAAAAGCAGCTAAATCAAATACAATCAAGAATGTTATTATGTTATGAACTTCTTTCAGAGTAGTGCTTGTATAAGTTACAGCCATAAAATCAGCCAGCCCATTCTAGATCCCAAAGGTTCTCTTCATTTCTTTCTTCCAAATCATCTTAAATTGGTTTTTCAAATGAAATTTTATCCAGAAAATAATACCTTTGTCAGTATCAATTCAGACTGGTGTGACATAACTCCTTGACAAATTTTCAGTAAAAATCATTGCCTCTAGTTTTTCAATGATTCATTTTTCCTTTCCAACCAAAGAACTGTTTAAAAGTTCTGTGTGAAAAAAAAAACTCTTTTAAAAAAATAGAATACATTGCTCTATACTTAATTTTCTTTATCTGTACACGAGGGATAAAAACATCTACTCAAATGTTACTCACCTGTTTGTTAAAGAAGCTTTAGAAGCATCAGAAGTTCCGCTGGTTGTTGGTGTGGCTGATTCTACTGCTGCTGCTAAGGGGAGGAACAGCTGGCTTATCCTACAAGGAAATGTCATGTCTGCCAGTTTAGAGAACCTGCAGCAGCTGGAAATGGTAACTGTGAAAACAGCAAGAGGAATTTACCATTATAAACTGTTTGCTTTTCATGCTTGATCAGCATTAGTAAAGAAGTAAATACATATAAGCATCAAGTCTGGCCCTTCTTTAGCAATGAGAAAACACCCACTGAATTCAATGAAGTTGACATTTCACCCAGGACAGAATTATACCATGATGATCAAGAAAGTAAAGTAGTTCTAAGTTATACAAGATAAATGTACACTGCACCTTAAATGCCACTCAGGGTCCAGGTTTTAACCTACCCAATCATTTCAGCTATGCAAAATGAAATCATCAGCAAAACTTTTAGCACCAAAAGCACAGGTTTTTACTTCTACCTTACTTCCACCATCAGGTCTCCCACACACTAACTTTCTAGCTTTTTATTTTATTCCCCTACCCCTACCCGTTTTCCAAAATATTTTTTTTCTGCTCTTTATTACACTTCACAGTTTTCAGACTGAGGTCTGAATAATAATAAATAAACGTTATTTATTTTTACAGAACAGTATGTATAACTACACACAAGTAATAAAACCCCACAATGTTCTACAATTCTGGATTGCAAAATCCTGCCTTAATTCCCCACATGTGAGATCTTTACACATATAAGATTCATCAAAGCTGACTGATCTCAACTTTGCTTACACAATCAACTGTAGAAGACCAAGCAGAGAAGAAAGTATAAGCCCAAATAGTAGCATAAGGGAGAAGATAACAACTATTTCTTGAGCAGAAGGAAAGTAATTTGTGTCAAGGATGAAGAAATAATTTCCTGACAAGGTCACATTATTTCTTTACTTTTAAAAGCTTTTTTACACAATTTTTGAAATAATTTTTATTTTATTTTCAGGATTCTTCAACCAACACCTCTGTAGATGAGGTTTTTTCATACGGAAGTCAGAAAGAAACAAAAGAGACAATATATTACAAATGGCTTAAAAAAAAAAAGGCGGTTTCTATAAACTCTGCATTATAAATCAGCTCTAAATAAGCTACATGATTGTGTGGCATCACATGCAGTTTCTTTTGTCATTTGTTGGGTGCAATTGGCAATTCACATCTCTTCTGGTAATGATATGCCACTTAAATATTTCATGCCACAATAATTATGGAATCCCTATTTGTCTGATTGTGGTTGCCATGTATATAAGTACAATTTTCCTGCATTCTCTAGGCTAATTTGGACAACCCAGCATGCCTTGATTGGCATAGGAAATACATGCGTTTTATATATAACCATGATATAATTCCTCTCAAAACAGACAAGCCTAAGTTATCACATCTGTTGGTAGCCAGGTTCTGAACAAAGCAGAAATCTATGGCATTATTTTATATAAAAGTACTCTCTGTTTTTGTCAAACACTGCTCTTGAAAATATATATTTGAATATCAAAGAAGTTTTGCAGTTGGTACATCACACATGAAGTAGATGAATTCCCATAGAAAGATTTCATTATTTTCTTAATTTCTACTGGGAGTCACAGAGGTGCCCTTTTCTTTGTCTTTCACAAACAATTAACCTTTTGCCATGTATGCAATTGGCTGAGAGCAGTCCTAAGTGGCTCAGAAAATAATTTACAGCAGAAACTGTACAAAGTTAATCAGTATTAGCCTAAGAAGGTTATTCATATATTATCAAACCCAGAAAGTGGCCAGCATGACCCTCATGGAACTTTAAACTACAGCTGAGTTTTGCTGTCACCAGCTGCAGAGTATAAATGCTAATCAAGCTCAAGTACAGATGCAGGTCTTCTAGCCATGGTCATTTTAAGTTCTAATGTTACAACTTCTGAAAGTACAGGTAAGTACAAGCATGCAAAGTAAATAACTCTATGCTATCACACACTTCTTATGTTGAAAAACCCCCCACCAAACCAGAAATACTGTTCTTTAACTAACAGAGAACTTATTTCTTGTTCTTTTCTTTACAATCAGTTCATTCAGTTTTTACAGATTCTGTCTGCCTAAAAATAAATACCTTTTAGATTAATTATGAGCATGTATACTTCCAAAGGCAGAATCAAGGCAGGGAGAACACAGTCTCAATTTTAAGTTTGGTGGGCCAGAAAGGGAGCTTTTAGCATGCTTATTACACCACCTGAAGTGCACACCATTAGATTTCCAAATATCTGCACTGGTTGCCATTGAAAGCCATTTATTAGCAGTTATTTGATGCTTCGTTTTGGTACCTATGGCAATTGTAAGTATCAGCAGTCAATCATATGGAATCCTTTTCTACCCTTGCATGCCTTATGTACTCATTTAAATTTAACTGACGATCTCACTTTATAGTAAACTTACATTCCCTGTTTGGGGACATATCTGTGTAAGTTGCTGACTAATGAAAGGCAACTCAGAAATCTTAAAATCCAGCTCCAATGGCCCACCACCTTCCTGGGCTCCATCCAGACCACAACATTCCCAAGCAGGGGACCTTATTTAAGGGGAGACCTGGTTTGCTCTCATGTGGAGCCACTTGGCTCCCACACGTCGGCAGAGTTTTGCTGGAAGGACTGAGAGAGCATCTGGTCCCCCAGGAAGAGCCAGGCCCTGACAGGAATTCTGTCACAACCACGGCAGCTCCACCCATGGGGCCACACTGCTAAATGGTGTAAAGGTGCCAGCCCTGCTCCTGCACTGCAGGGCAGAAAGGTCAATTTTAATACCCTTGTTTCTGAGAGTGGAGGAAAAAAGAAAGAAGAAAAGTACCTTCTGCATGGGCTACTCCCACCCCGGCAGGTAGGTGTGGGAACAGACTGTGAGGCAGCCACCAGAGCACAGGGAGCCATTTCTTCACAGTGGGAAAGCCCGGAGGCCCGGGCAGGCCTCACCTCACCCACCCACGGCCAGCAAAGCCCACCAGCTGGGCCTGGAAGCAGCCCACAAAGGGCCAAGCCTCGCCACAAGCCTCCCCAGCAGGAGACCGCCCCGCGGGCGGGAGGGCGAGAGCAGGGCCTCTGTGGGCTGCTGCTGGCAGAATGAGTTCAGAGGCTGATTTTAGCTGGTGTAAAGCCTTGGGTAAGGAAGATATTTGAACAAGGGTAGTTAGGAAACACGGGGTCAATGGTACTAAGGGTTACAACTCATCACCAGAGTTTTTACAACAAAAGCGGATACCTGACTGAAAAGACTTTTGTTCTTGGAATGGGGATTTATCCAGCAAAGATCTCCGGCCCGTGCTGCAAAGGAGGTCAGTATGGATGATCCCACTAGCCCCTTTTGACTTTATAATCCCTCAGTCTACAAAGTCTAATTAAACTTAAGCATGTGACAAAGTGAATTTGGGCAGCTGTCCAAAACAGCTCTGCCCTGCGGATCGCCGTAAGAATTACAGTTATCTAGTGAACAATTTCTCATCACTGAGCAGAGAGCCTCTTAGAGTCTTTCTGCAACTGCCTTCATATCTCAAAATCATTTGTATTATAGTTTAAATAATGTCTACTATAAACATTGTCAAGCCAAGTCAGTATCTCTGTGGTTGTTCCTTACTGGAAAGTAAAAAAAGGTTGATCCCTGGTTACAGAACAACTCAAAAGATCTGCCATATTAAATCATTGCTTTAGAGAAATGATTAATCTCTTTTTAAAAATACTGAACCTTTGGAGATTTCTTTTCTGGCTCTGCTGAGGTTTTTAAAGATTGAGTATAATAAGGATTTCTTTTTTTCCTTTTTCCCAGTTTCAAACTTAAGAGGAAAATGTGTTAAACTCTGATTCTAGTCTAGTGGAATTATACTCCACTAAAGTTTAAAAAACAAATTAACAAAAAGACAATATAAAGGAAGGAAAATCTAATATAAAATAAATCTTTAAAATAAAAAAATGGAGAGAAGCATAGTGGAACAGAATTATGTGAAATCAGAATGGTGATGTGGAAAGTAGGAAAAAGAAGATAAAATTAGGTCTTGCATATACAGACCACATAGCAGTAGACTGGAGGTATTTGTCTGCATCTGGAATGGTATAAGTTCTTGTTTTGCTAGAAAACTGTTCACTTGCTGGTGACTTCTAGAAGAGTATGAATATTTTAGCAACAAAAGTAAATGGTTCATCAACTTGAATTAGTTTAATGAACCCCAAAAATAACAACCTGCTCTGAGCTTGGTATAATTCGATATTTTTCTTGTTTCAGACAGTAGTTTCTTTTGTGAAGCCAATTTTGACACAATGTGCCAGTATGCCAATTGCAGAGGACTGGCTACTTGCAAAAATTATATTCATGAACAACAGATTGGACGGATTAAGGAATATCTATTCATTTCAGAATAAATAATTCAGGGGCCAATTAAGAGTCCACTGGTAGCCAGCATAGGAAGTCTCACTGATTCAAGTGGCTTTGGCTCCAGTCCTCAGGCTCTAATCCTACCATTTACAATCTGTGCTTGGACCTCCCATCCCTTTGCATGTGCCCAGGCTCAGCCTTGTGGAGTAAGTGAGACTTTGCATATGTTCATACATTTTAAGATGAAGTATCACTGCCTAATTTATGGGGTTTATTGATTTATGTAGGTGCTGAGTTTGACACCTACCTGTTTTGTCTGCTCTTCTGAGCAATACATCATTGCAGATTATGGCTGTGTTACGTACTCATCTAGGGATTTACCAGGGGTTTTAAGCTTCCCTACTTTTCACGTTTGCTTTTTAACACTGTCATACATTTATTTTACCTCCAAACAAACATATGTTAAGCATAAATTTCTTTTTTACATAGTTGCACAAGAAGAAAATATTATTTATTGATATTAAAAAAAAATCTCTTCAAGAAACAACCACATGTTATTTTCTGGCAAAATTAAGGTAGTGCTCTGTCTGGACTGCATTGCTAATACTTAGGAAATCCTTGTGAAGTCAACACAAATATTTTTAGATATTTATTACAATACTCAAACATGCTACAGATTGTTTTGTTCGATCTTTCAATCCATTCACATCCAGTGGAATCAGATGCAAGGAAGATATGTGGCAGGCTTCCTAAATTACCTGTCAGAGTGAGGGAAGGAGACACTAGAGAAAGAGCAAAAGACATGACAGGACATGACTGGGGTGTGTACTATAGTCCTTGGAAGAAGATTGAGGCCAAACTACCAAAGTAATGATCTGGATTAAATGTACATTAATGCCACAAAAAGCACTCTCTCCTGATCAGCTTAAATCAGGAGACAAAGGTAACAATAGAGAAGAGCTGTTTGGGAGGAAGTCGGCTAAAACCTATTGGGAATCACAGAAACGAGAGCATAAATGGATAGACTGCTAAATGAATAGAATGCTAAAAATTTAAGAATGAAATTTTCTTCTGCTTAATTTTAAGCATCTTTCAAAACAGATTTCATAATGAGTATTTTCTTTCATGCATTCAGACAAATGCATTCTTGTGCAATGTATTTTATGTACACACTTAGGACACACCATGTGTAGCAAAATGTACATAAAGTATATTACTGTAGAAAAGTTACTGCAGACAGACTGAAAATGAAATGGAAGTGCAGTTAGTGCTAAGTACATCTTCAAACAGATGAATTTGAAGGGAATCTACAATTTTATTAGAGCTCTGTAGAAGGCACTTCAAATTTCTTCATCTTGCCTAAGCAAGCTCTCGTCAAAATAGACCTTAAGCTGGGGTGTCTGTTCCAAACCAGAGTTTTCTGTGGATTCACTAAAATCTGCTGGTTTTAAGGAAATTAATATTGTAAAGGCTACACTATTCTTCAGGTTTTACTATTATTTGAAATCTGTACACTCAGTTAATTTCCTATTGTGGTAACAAATTGCAAGTAATTTTTCTTTCCACTTATTGTGGCTCTTCCTTTTTTCCTAGCTGTTTTAGCATACAGGCTTTTTTTCTTCTTAAGACCCTAGACAAGTTGAACTTAATCACAGAATCACTAAGGTTGGAAAAGACCTCTAAGATCATCAAGTCCAACCATCAACCAACAAACACCACGATGCCCATTAAACCATGTCCCACAATGCCTCATCCACACGTTCCTTGAATACCTCCAGGGATGGTGACTCCACCACTTCCCTGGGCAGTTTATTCCAGTGTCTCACCACTCTCTCAGTAAAGAAATTTTTCCTAATATCCAGTCTGAACCTCCCCGGCACAACTTGAGGCCGTTTTCTCTTGTCCTGTCACTAGTCACTTGGGAGAAGAGACCAACACCCACCTCTCTGCAACCTCCTTTCACGTAATTGTAGAGAGCGATGAGGTCTCCCCTCAGCCTCCTCTTCTCCAGGCTGAACAGCCCCAGCTCCCTCAGCCGCTCCTCATAAGACTTGTGCTCCAGACCCATCACCAGCTTCGTTGCCCTTCTCTGGACACGCTCCAGCACCTCAATGTCCTTCTTGTAGTGAGGGGCCCAAAACTGAACACAGTATTCGAGGTGCAGCCTCACCAGCACCAAGTACAGGGGCACAATCACTTCCCTACTCCTGCTGGCCACACTGTTTCTGATACAGGCCAGGATGCTGTTGGCCTTCTTGGCCACCTGGACACACTGCTGGCTCATCTTCAGCCAGCTGTCAATCAACACCCCCAGGTCCTTTTCTGCGAGGGAGCTTTCCAGCCACTCCTCCCCAAGCCTGTAGCGTTGCATGGGGTTGTTGTGACCCAAGTGCAGGACCCGGCACTTGGCCTTGTTGAACCTCATACCATTGGCCTCGGCCACAATCTTACCATGTAATAGAAATGGAATTCATTGTCGTATTTTTGAAAGTAATACAAACACCTGGATGACTTAGCAAAACAAAGCTCCAAGATTTCCATCCATAACAATGCACAGATATTGGAATGTCTTGCAATGTTATATGCAGACTGTCAGATGCCATTTAAGCAAGCATTTTCTTCCTCGTTCTTTATTTATTGTAAGACAGTTGCCAAGGAGGACCTCATGTTCTGAAGTACTGCAAGAGAGCAAGTTGGTCCAACTCCTTCAAAAGAACTGGAGCATGCATACTTGACGTTTGACAGTATTTGTACCGCTCTGGTATTCTCTTTCTATCCATCATTATCTGGCCTCATTATCATTGCCTCCCCTCAAATGTGAGAGAGTACATCTCTTGCCTGTTTGCCAAGAAAAAGTTACAGTACAATGTATTCGGAGTGATTTATGAGCTAAAAAGCAAAACAGGCACTGAATAACCAAACACATACAGGCAGCAATATCATTTGATCAATTACATTATCCATTTTTACTATACACTTGTGAATTATGTTCTTTTTGCGTGTATAATTAGCAGGTAGAACAGATGGTGAAAGCTTAATTTAAAGGCCTTAGATAAAGTTTTAAAATAACCATTTCTGCCAAGTGATCATTCACTGTAACAGGATATATTTTTCATTAAGCTATGTTTTTGCTGTGGTCTAATACACTAGATAGTAATGAGACTGTAAAAACATTACTCTCCAGGGTCTTACTCTACCAGAGTTCATTGTAATGGAATGTGAACATAGAGTGGAAGATTGCGGGTGGCTATAAGGTACATTGTCATCTCTCATTTAAGTGTACTCTAAGGAATCATCACTCTGAATAATCAAGCAGGTCATCTCTAAGAAGCCAGCTCTGCTTTCAGACGAAGGAAAATTATATCCTAATATGTAAGTATGAATGGTTTAGGCATGTTCCATGCTCACATATGGACATTTATCAGAATGGAGCAAAAGGAAAGTACTGAAAAAGGGAGAAATATACCCAGTTCATTAGGGACTGGAATAACTAAGGGCAGAGCGTAGTGCCAGCCCATCTTACTATAACCCTGCTCATGTTTACTTTTCTCATCACTGTAGAGCACATCCTACATCTGATGTGAAACATGAATCCCAAGGTATAAAATACATTCTTAAAGCAAAACAACATTCTGACATTTATTTATGTGGACTTTTTTTTCCTGCTTTATAAATTTTTGGTAAAACAGAAGTATTAAATTGAATCATTTAGTTTGTTTCCTCTTATCAGCTGTTCTTCACTAGTTTATATTGCATTCATGCTCCCTGAAAGCTTTAGTTTCAGTACTTGTTTATATCAGAAAGTATTTGTAAAACAAGTTTGGTGGTAGTTTAAAGTATAACAGGTCTTTCTCACTGGCTTCATTTGAAAGCAAACCTGTGCTTCTGTATATTTGTCTTTTTGTGTTTGAGTGTAATCCACTTCCAAAGCAGGTTAAAAAAAAGATACATTCTTTATAGGGAATAAGTGGGTCTAAAAATGAACCCATGTAAAATAGCTATATGGGATATTTCCTTACGTAAGGAATGCCTAGGATAACTCCTCGCTGCTTGGCAGAGTCTAGCAGCATCACAGAGGAAGCACAGTCTCTGCAAAACTTTTCCATTCCCATAGCAGTGCAACATTGATCGACGCACATCATATCTTGCTGGAGCAGGAAAAAAAAATAGCAAACGGTGATTTAGTCATTGGCTGGCTTCTAGGTCAGCATGGTGGTATGTGACCTTGGCAAAGATGCAGCCACACCCTTGGGAAGTTCAGCCATCATTGCAGATGACTGCCTGATCAATGTGTTGGTACAAGAGAAAAGTAGTGGGGGTGGAGACATGAAATGTGTTGATTTTCAGGAAGAATTATTAGCTACCGAGCCAAAAAAATATACAAAGATTTTTGCATGCTTACGTAAATCCCAGTGGCACATTTGCAAAAAATGATACTTTTCCTTTCAAATGCTTTAGAAAGCATCCAACTCATGTCTTACAAAACCATGAAAACAAACACAACACACTTGGGTAAATCCTCTTTTAAAATAAAGCCCATTATATCTTTGCATTGATTACAGAACTGAGAAAGCAGCATATTTGGAACAATAATACTTGACAGTTTGCACTACTTATTGTACAAAACTAGGAAGGTTATTTTAGCAATTATTTAAATATTTACAAAGATATGTCTTCTTATATATTTATACAGTTGGCAGTGATTTGCTTTTTGCTCTGTTTTGTACTGTAGCAAAGAAAAACAAGCAAAAAAACCCCCAATGGAAAAACAGCAGATGCTGATTCTGTCATTTGTTATTTTTAGGATTATACTGATGACACATTCATTTAAATGGTCCTCATTATATCTAAGCACGGTCTATTGAAAGACCAATAAATAACTAGTCCTACTATTTATTAATTTCACCAAAACTACAGTGTAGTGGTTGTTCATTAACAGCCCAGAAGTTTCATAGCCTATAATAAACCAAGATCTTTCCAGCCTGTAACTTTTCCTGTATCTCTTATACAACCTGCCTAGAGAACAGAGTCTAGCATATATCTTGATGCCATGCCCCCAACATGTTTCTTCCAGTCATATTTCTCATATCATAGGAAGTGTGAAATGACAGAGGTAGCAGGTATTCTTGAAAAACAATGTTCTTTTTAGAAAGGTTTTAAATACTAACAATCATTAAGTAAAAGATTCTTATTGCTAGTTATTTTCTTGTTGGGCATGTTGTATATTCAAGGCACTCATGTAGCTGGTAGCTATTCTATATTGTATTATCTAAATATCATGCGAAGAAAGCTGTACACTAATGGATGAAAAATAATTCCCTATTACTAGAAATCTAACTTGCTAATCTCACAAAACAAACAATTAAAACCCTTTTGAAATTGCTGAACTAAATTATCTCCAGCAATAGGAAAATTTGCTTCAAGAAGCCCAGACAGAAATTGCAGGAGTAGATAAAGTTCCATCTCGGGTAAGTGTGCAGAGGATGAACAAATGCTGCAGGAAATCACAGAATTATTCAAGAACTCTTCAAAGTTGATAGGATCTTTCCTGTTGCTTTTACCCTTACTGCATACATTAACTTATTTGTATCCTTTGCATTCCTGATTCAGGTAAGAATTAAAAATCAGTGGATCATCTACATGCCAAGAAATTAAATAAAAATACCATTTTTCAATATTAGGTGGCAAACTCCAAATTTGTGGGACTTCAGATTGATAGAATTTGTGATAAAAGTGATAAGCATAACAATATATTGAGCAAACAGTCCTCTGGAGCAAAAAGTTCTAGAACTGCAAAACAAGAAATTAATAAATCTGGAATAATCAAACTGGGGCATTTATTTGGAATAAACTGTTCTTAGAACTGTTGCACGAATTTTTGAAATCTATTTTTAAACCATTGTTCAAAGGCTCATTCCATTTTTTTCCCCAATCCGATCACCTCCAAAACCTATGTTCTGTTTGTTCTGTAAGTCTGAACATAAGAGGCCTCATGAATAAAAATGCTAAATAATATGTTAAAGATCACAAAATCCTTTAATCTATCTGAGACCATTTTCATGTTTTATTCAAAACCTTTCTGTGGATCAGAGAGAGAAACAAAAGCTGGTTACCACTCATAATGGGAGATTCCCAGGAGTCTTACAGTCATCCATTTCTAACCCTGATAGTCCACAAGCTTTTAGTCTTCAAAGCTGTCCCAGACCTTAAAACTAATTCAAGTCTGAATAGTCACTGTTCCTTCAGTCAACAAGCATGATTTTCTGTAGGAGGATGTAAGGGAGGAACATTATAGTGGAATGTTTTGAAGAACATTGTGTCAGTTTGAAGCTTCTCAGATTTCGTATACATCAGTACTCATCCCAGTAGATATGGATTCATGAGCCAAGAACAAACTGCATGGTTGAAGTTGTCTTCACTGCTTGGGTATATTTCTTGTCTGGGTGTCAGAAGTATTTTTGAGAGGGAAAACTAGAATATTTGTCTCACAGAAAACTTCAGTGTAGGTTTTAATTCATGATAATTGAGGTGTCTGAGACACAAGACTCTGAGACCTCTCAGGTTTCTAGAACAATTTGTTAGCATTCTCCACGTGTGACGGTCATGCTAAATCCCAGATGGAGTTCTATCCTGCCTTCCATAAGTGGAGACTAGTTACCTCTTAGGAGGCCTTTCTACAAGAACAAATCAGATACTGCAGGATTTAAAGAAAGAAAAAAGCTAGTGCTTGCTCATAACTTTGATCTTTTAACCCAATAAAAATGTTCGGGAACGAATCCCTTAACCTTATAGTAAAAGGATCATTGAATTTGGAACTTTTTACAAGGGCAACCCTTGGCTTTTTGTTCCTGCAACAGTTGTTATGGAGCACCAATAGAAAATTCCTTTGAAACAGCAAAAATGATGGATTTGAAACTGCAACAGGGGTTGCACTTGGGACCAAATTCTCTACTACTGACCTTAGCAGAATTTGCTTAACAGAGAAACTCGTTCTGCATTCTTTAAGTTTTAATTTATACTTATATCATCCGTGACCAAGATCGCTTTTCCTAACAAGACGAAAGGCAGACTAACAGAACAACCACCAAAAACTTATGCAGGGAACAGACTTTTTTGCAGACATTTTGAACCATTTTTTCTTCTCGGTTTTTTTTTTTTTTTGAGGGGGTGAGGGGAAGAGACAGAGAGGGTTGGCCCGTAGAAATCTTCTGATACCTTTTGAGTCCTTGGGTGCACCTACACTACTGTTTTAGTCCAGCTCCTTGGAATAAATTTCCTGATTATTCCTATTCACCACACTTTGGCTTGCAGGAGATGCACTCTAGAAAGGTACCTAATACATCCCACCCATTAATGCACATTGAGTCCAAGGGAGCCAAGCTGGCATACAGTTTCTGGGAAAGATTCTTTAAGGAATAATTTTCAAGTATATAAAGTACAGAAGCAAAGAAGCAGAAAACAACTGGACAGCACAACCATAGGAAGAGCAAAGGTCATTTCCTTTGGGACAAGGATCACAGCTCTCTGTTTCACATGCTATTGAAACCCTATGATTATTTTTAAAAGGAGAAAATGAATTCTGGTTTTGCTCCTGTGATTTAAGTGATTGTTCCTTCAGTAGTTTTAGAAAATAACGTAAACACTGAGCACAAGCAAGGAGTTATTAGCACAATGGCAAACTTGTCAGCATGATTCTATTCAGGATTCCTTCCCACAAGGAAATAGTAATAATTTTCATCATCGTTACAAACATTTTCAAAATAGTAGGTATCCTGACAAAGTCTTAGTAATATGTTCCAGATAAAAAGACTTAGTCCAGTCAGAACAAGTGTTTTCTCAGTGTGGCCTAGTGTGTCAAAGACAGGACTAAGTTTCAAGACCTTTTCCCTGCTTTGCTGCTAGGTACCTTGAACAACTGATTATATTACTGTGTGTCTCACTTTCTTAATGTATGTAAGAAAATAATTATTCCAATCTACACTGAAAGAGGTTCTAAGTATTAGTGAGCTCTTAAATGTCATCTGTTATCTTATAATGCTCTGGTGAATAGTCCACATGTTTAATCAGTTGAGTTTTGACAACTCAAATGTTGTTTAAAAGTTTCAGGTGTTACTACAAATGAAATGTTTAAAAGTACACAGCACTTCACCCCAAGAACAGGTGTCAACAAGAAGCTTAATTTGGTCAGAATATTATGAAATGTGTATAACTGATGGACTAATAGAGGAGTCTGATGGATGAGATGATTGAGTGATGGAGGATGAGGATTACTGGCACAGGAGAAACCGGAAGCTGCTAACAGTGGGTCCAGAGGACAAAAAGGTAGGAAAGAAGATGAAAAAGCTTCTGGACTATAGAAGGAGAGCGCAGTGGAACAATTAGGAAGATAAAAATATCACAATAGTAAAGTCTTCAAATAAGGGAACACAGACTGGCAACGCAGAACAAGCAGCTGTTTAGCGTAAACCATTAGAGAAGATTTAGTGGTTGATCAGACCACAGAGGTTATTAGGGACCCACTAAGGAGCAGATGAAAGCAACACTATTAGGACTATTATAGAAAAGATAAACTGGAGATGAGAAACACAGCACATTTTGCAATACCACCTCTCTTTCTCTCAGCTTCCTGTTTTAATCTCCCCTCATTATAAAATCTCTCATTCCTTTTTCCAGACCTATGCTTCAGCTGTTTCCAGGCAGGCTCTTTCGTCTCATTGGGAACTACCATCATAGCTTCCAGTTGTCCTCCTTGCATTAGACCCACCCTAGGACCATCAGTGCTTATAGAACTAGAAAATAGTTTGCAGATTTCTGAGGTACTGTGGGGGATGATAACCAACATCTAACCCATGAGTTGGTTGCCACTGAGTTCTAGCAATAAAGAAACCAAACAGATGTTTCATATTACACATTATATATTCATATTGCATTCATATTTCATTGCTTCCTTGAAAATGACCATGTTTAAAACAAATTAATTGAGAGTGACCTGAAAATGTCTATAATTGATAGATGAGTAGAAAGAAGCAGACCATAAGTGGAGAGGAAACAAAAGCAGACACATAAGTTACAGCAGGGCTAAAACCGTATCTTGTGGACACCAACTGAAAATGATAGTTTACCATACTACAATATCTCTCTTTATTAGAAATGCAATGCACTTAACTGTTAAAGCCATAAACCATGGTATTTCCTATGCCAAATAGCTCATAATAATTTAAATTTAACTACTGGGTGTAATAAATGCACAGTTTGAATATGTATGTAATATCCTCACCACAGTAGCACAGTTTCTCCTGATAAACAGGAATTGATGTTCTGAGGTAACTGCTGTTCTGTTTCTTCACCAGTTGAAAATAACATACTGTATTATTTATGTTACATTCTTAGCTTTAAAAGTTGTACAAACGAAAACTAATCAACCTGTCATCTATCACATCCAACAGCCTATTAGGACTATGATCCTCTGAAAAAAAATTAACGTAAATTTTAAACATACTCTTGATACAAATCAAGGGAGGTAGCAGCACTCATGACTTTAGTGTTTGCTGTTGGTGTGATATCAAGAAACAGAACATGCTGCCACTTCTTTTTAATAAAAAAGCTCTTCACAGACCTTAGAGAATCAAGTTTTATGCATACAATAAATAATGCAGCATTTTCAAGTGCAGAATGCAACTAACATGAAAGCTACAGGAAATCCTCCTCTATAACTAGAGGTAAATTGGACAATGCTTATTAATTTCTTTGATCCCATTTTAAACAGTGAATCTCGTATTTGTAATGGAGGGTTCCTACGAGCCTTAGATCTACTTTGACTTTGCAGTGTGTCATTTTCAAACAGATTGAAAATGGAGGATTTTTGTGATCACATAGGAGGAGACATGGCAATCTGCACCATACCTAAATCTCATCTTACACTGGAAAAGAACTCCCCCGCAGTCCTGTCTGTTGCAGCCCTGCAAAAAAGACAGGCTGACTGCTTGGTGAACTGAGATCTGGAGAATCACAGCCATTGCTTTGATTCCTTATGAGCCTTTCATTTACTTCACACTTTTATTTGTATTTAACTTTATAGCAACTTGCTCTTTTCAGGCCTTATTTACTAAAGCAATATATTTAAAACTTTTGTTCCTCCAGCTCTTCTACGTCCATTTTCCACTGTTGTCGGGCATATAGCACAGCCCTTCATCTTGGCCTGTCAACCGTCAGCACCTCCGCTTTCTCCCAGGAGAGAGCAGCTTCTTCTGCCTCACTCCCCACATCCCCTTTGCTTCTTGGATTTCACTCCCTTGTCTTTTTTCTCAGACTTTCCTTCTTCATTTCAGAGACTGTCAAACAAGATTTCTGACATATTCTACAGATTCACAATGATCCAGTTGTATTTTGCATCTCCACAGCAGTCACAAACACCTCCTATTCAACACACACTTCCATGTGTAAACAACTGTTTAAGAAGGTCCCCAGATTCACAGAGTGCAACTTACATTAAGTAGTATAAAACACACTGATCAAATAGCTACAGTTTTATTTTTGTTTCCTCAAGCTGAAATATTGTAGTAATAATTTATAAACTTTATTGCTGATAATTTTTTTATACCTTCTAAATTTTTGTCAAATGTTTTTGACTGCCATTTTACTTTGATTTGCTGTTAGGACAATCACTCAACTAAGAAATCTCCTATATTGTGTAAGCTTTCAATCAGTTGTCTTTTGCACCCAAAGGCTGTATTTCCTCTGAATCTGCTATGAATTATTACACAATTGTATGAATGAGCAAATATAAAAATTCGAAAATTAATCCTTTTTTTATGCACTTGTTTGTGTTCTTTCAGTCATCATGCCACAGGACTCTAATGAGGAGATTTAAAGTACTGTCTTTTTCCTACACTGCCTACCTTAGTCTTGTCTAGCTGTAATTTGCAGACTGGTGGTCAGTTTCTGACCTTGGGCTGTTGTGGGATTTTTAATTTCCTACAGAGCATAAGCTCAGTTCTGATGTCCCTCAAAGCATTCCATTCCTGGCCCAGCACTCTTCCTAATCTATATGCTGACACTTAGAGGCCAAATTCTTTGGCAATGTTTGCGTGACCCTGAATGGATGCTGATGCTCAACTATATCTTTCTTCAACACCTTCTGTCCCTCAGGCATTTTTATTGTTCTTACATCATTTGTCTGATCCCTGCTACCAGGTGTGCTGTAACATTTTCCATCTAAAGTAAACCAAAAAAAGCAGGTTATTCTTACTGGCAAAGGTTGTTTAGCTGCTATTTTTCTCTTTAGTGCATAGCCATTCCTATACCAAACATTCAGCTCAAATATGAAAAAGAAGAGAGCTGTTAGTCTGGTGATTTATATTTAAGGCTTATGTCCATTCTATTCACTTACCTTTATTTCAACTAAGAAAGACAGACTGCTCTTTTATTATCTGGATATTGATATCTTGGGCTGTGCTTTTATTTCTTACAGCAAGATAGCTGTGAACCTGTCCATATTTCCAAATATATTTTTTGACAAATTTGAGCTTATAAAAACTACCATTGCCTGTGTCTTCTCTGGAATTTTCTAAACTATTTATGTTCAACAGTAGAGTTTATCTCCATTTGTACAGAGGAGACCTGAAAAACATATCCAACAACCCCAATTTTTTTAAAACGGAGTACAGAATAAACCACAAGTCCCAGAAAAGATTGACAGAAGCAAAACTTGAAGCTAGATCTACTAAGAGAAGATTTGTGTCTCACTTACGTCACAGGTAATGGGTTAAATTTAGGTACTCTTGCTAGAGCACTGGTAGTACCACTGGGGAAACCACATGTAGCAAAAAGTTTAGTCCAGGCATTGATCTCTTTTAGTACTTTGAATATCAATCCATAGACTATACTTCTTACAATGTAGCAATATTTGGAAACAATTTAACATACAATTTTTTATACTGCTACATCTACCCTTTTTTAGTGTTCATTTTTGCAAAGATTTTTCATCATGTGTTTCATTAGTCAGTTATGTTGCAGGTGACTAAATGTGCTAACTAACACTAATACAAAGATTTGTGAGATTCGCTTCAGTTGACATCCTTAAGGATAAAAAGCTCCCTCAGATAACGGATACATGGAGTCAAGAGTACCACAGGTATTAGCAGTACCATGGTAGACTGATGAGTTTGAGCCAAACAAATGGTTTAAACATATTTTGTCTGCGTTCTTCCATTACTATCTGTGGCCTGAAAGTGAACATACTGGAAAACTGAAGAAAAGAAATAGTGACATGCAAGGACAACACTGGAGTAAAAAGTTTAAGAGCTGTTTGAAAGCAATGTGGAGGCTGACTATGAAAGCATCATAAGAGTTCTTGCAGAGAAGAATTACAGAAGCCCAAATCTTCTTCTTGAGCAAGGGTTCCCAATCTTTTGGATTATTCCACAATGGAGTAACACCAGCGTTGTGCATACCACAGAATGGCTTTTATTCAATGGCAAATAAACATTAGCAGTTTAAGATGCTTAAACAAGAAGAACCTGCAAACCCTCACTAGCACAAACATCAGTTTGACTTGTTTAACAACAGATTATGATAAATTCCTTCTCACAATGTAGAGGGAAAAAAAAAAAAAATGTTTAAACTGAAACAAAAATCCTGACATTTTAATAAGTTTTCGGCCTTTTTAGATATATGTTCAATTATGCATTTCTGCATACTTAACAGTTTGTTAAATATGTTAAAAACTCTTTGTGCTTTCCATGAGCTGCCAAGGAAAGGATTGAGAGTTGTCAAGGAAATTTCTGAAGTACTGTTGGTGCTATCCTTTTCTATGGCAGCATATGGATGCAGAACAGTGGTGGTCTGAGACTTTCACCTCTGCCTCAGCTGTCCCACTCAGTTGTGAAAAAAATAATTTCTTTGTCTAAGCACTTAAAAATCAACTGAACAAATGACTCTGAAAACAGGATATTCTAAATCAGAGGAGAAAAGGCATTAGAAATTACAAGGGCTAGATTTTAGATTTTGTAAGATTAGATTAGATTTTATAAAGGCTAACATGACCCTTAGAATTCTAAAACTACTGCCCCTTTTCCATTTTTACATCAGTGCAGCACATTGAAAATATCCAGTTATATTGATGTGTTGATGCTATTTATCTTTATTGAAGAGACAGCAGTCGTCTTTGTCATTCATACATATGAATATATATTTCATAATCATAATTTTCATCCTATAAGCCAGAAAATACAGCCAATTCCAACAATATCACAAATTGCAGTGTCATCACCATCATGAAAATTCAAACACAGAAACTTCTACTGTAGAGGAGCACAGTCACCTATGTTTAAGCATCTCACAACTGCAGATGATGATTGCAGCAGTCTGTCAGTGACTGGCTTCAGCAAAAGCCATCTGGATGGGACATGGCACAGTAATTTCCTTCACCATCTCAAAAATACTTGCAGCTGAGCTCTTCCTCTTTTCAACATGAGAAAGTAGTTGAATGGTTCTAACACAATAGATTGTCAATGTCCAATTTATTTATTCCATGCAGTATCTGAACATATTGCATACCACATAAGCTCCACAGTTTACATTTACCAACAGATGTTTTTCTTTCTGCAGCAGATGGCATATTGAGTGTACCGTGACATAATTCACATTTGCATTATCAGTCATGAATGCTAATGCATTCCATAAACTGCATTTTGTGTTTTGATAAGATATTTTTAAGAGCCATACCATCTTTGTAAAAATCAATTAGTTTGATAATACAATCAGAAAACCAATTTTTTTCTCGGTTGCAGCAAAAGGTAATATTTCTCTTACCTAAAGGTAGGATTCATCAAAAAACAAGAATTAAAAAAAAAGGGGCAAGAGAGATAACACTTCGTTTTCACCTTTGTTTGATCTGTGCATACTTGTTCTGTTTGTGGTTGTTAAATATGCAACTTCAAAGATGGAATTACTTTTGTAAAAATTCCTAATTTTCTAAGCTATGAGCTAATTCTGAGTAATATATTCTCAGAAAGAAAACTTGATAAACTTCTTTCATTGTCCTCACAGGCATAAATAAAGTGAAATAATTGCAAGTTGAACAATATGTTGACAGATAAAGTCAGTAACTTCACTATTCTTGGGCATGATGATGGTTCTCCTAAATAAATAAAAAATAATCCAAATTGGTTTGGATTTTATTCTCAGCTTACATTATTTTTTCCATTATTCTGGGATCCTGGAATCTAGAATGCTATTAACAAGTGTCTGGAATACCTTGCTAAGTAACTTCCTAAAAGGGATATATCAAATAGTATATGCAGGTCCCAACAGTATTCTGTTTTTACAGTATCCAAGGTATATTTTCACATAAATGAACTCTCTGTTTGCTTACTTTCTGACTATGATTACAGATTTTTCTTGATTCAGACAAACTTCCTATTGCCAGATTACTTTTTTCTTCCATGAGTTTCATCCCACACAGACATTACAAGCATAATCCGGTTTTTTCACTGGCATAAATGAGCCCAGCCTTCTTTAAAGACAATAAGCCTTTCATCAGTTTAAAATCAGCACAATGTGAGCTGAAACAAGCCTTCTGATTCAGAAGCCTAGAATCTGGTTTGTGCTGGGTGAGAGCAAATATCTCCTTGTACATCTAAGTAAATAATTGCCCAACACTATGCTGCTTTTAAGTGTCTTAACATTTGGGGTTTTTTTACACAGTTTGCTTGGTTTTGCACAGAAATCCCTGGCACATTTAATTGAGCGCTAAGGAGTTAAGGAAGTGTTATACAAATTGTGGAACAACCCAGATCAAAGGAAGGGCACAGCAGAGGAAAGACCACTTGTCTGATGCGGCACTGCAATTCCTAGTGATACTTTCTTGATCAGCTTTGTATGAAGATCAAAAGCTAAAACCACGACTTTTGCATTTCACACTAAGAAGTCCATACAACGGCAAGAACATGAATCAAACATAGAGAAGGCTAAGAATTTTAGGCTTAAACTTATGTTCCCCTAGAGAACCAGGTGGCATCCTATGATTGATATATCAGCATAATCATTTGAGATGATGTTATCTCTTCTCTGTCTACTTTTAGATAAAAAATTTGAAGTGAAACTCAACTAGTACTCAACATTATATGGCTGTTTGTTTGTTCTTTTTGAAGAGATAAAAAGGGAAAACAAGCAGTTTTCCCATCTAACCAAGCAAAAAGTCCAGAGGAAAAAAAAAGAGAAAAATTTTGGAGGAAAAAAAAAAAAGAAAGTAAAGATGTCATGGGTGCGTAACTTAAAATGGCAATGTAATTTTATTCTTCATCCAGTCTGAACCACATTTAACATGGCCTTGCATAAAAACTATTGAACACATTTCTCTGTTGATACAGATCCACAGTGTCTTCTAAAGTAAATTTACAATTTTCTTGCTCTGCTATTTCAATCAAAATCTCCCTAGAGCTAAAAGTTTTCAACAACTCCTAGCTCTTGCCAGTACTGTAATTTAGATTTTAGTATCAATCCACTAGTTAGTCTGGGGGGATTCTGGTGGAGAACAGATGGTCTTGTTACAAAAAAGAGTTACCCATGACAGTTGTCCTTTTCTTATGGTAAACATCTGCCTATGGAAAATTATTTTCTCTGCTATTTTCTTACAAAATTAATGTGTCTTTTTAACATTATTTACTTCTTAGAATAAACACTCTCCAATTAAGTTCTCCTGTTGCAATAAGAATAACTGTCAATGGTATTTGCTTCTTTTATAAGGAATTGCTGAGATTATAGAATCTGAAAGCTGGATACTTTTGAAGAGACTATTCCCCTTTCCCACCAGTAAAAAATAATTACTCATGATAGTGGTTTGTCACAACTAGCCTACTGAGATGAATGTTTATCATACTGTAAGTTTTTATGTCACTTGGTTTTTTTGAACTCTATTAATTTAATGTAATTTACTTCAGCTCTCAGGTGGGACTCCATTATTGTTTTCCAAATCTTACAACCTTATCTTAAAATTTGTAACTCATTACAGCTCATCATTACTCATTTTCATTATTCTTGCCCATTTGTCTGTGGCTAATTTGTCTACCTTATACATCAAAGCTTGGTTTTGCAGGATTTATTCTGTACCCACATTATTGGGCATGAGAAGTACTTGCTTCTAGGGGGATTTACCACATCTCATTGAGGTACTTCTTTGGATTTCTCAGGGACTGGAATAATCGTAATATTAAGTTCATCACTGACAGCTCTGATTAGTCTTCATACCTGTCCATCCCTCTGTTACATTAGAAGAATGTTTATTCTATGTACAGCCTTTCTTCTTTTTAACAGCTTGTAATTCTTGATTTGCTAATAATTTTGTATGATCGTTAAACTTCAGTTCAAACATATCTTGGAGGCATTTTTTGTGTTTATTTGTGGTTTGTAGGCTTTAATGTATAGTCATTTATCATCTAGTGCAGATTGTCTTAGCAGCCATCTGTCACTAAAATTCACAGTGGAGCAGCCCACTCATCTACACTTTCTTTCTCACTTGGGTGCTTTAAAAATCTTTCCCTGTATACACACATGTACCAGAATGGCTTGCAGCTTCATGTTTTAAATATATGGTTCACTAGGCCCCATTTATTTGCATCCAACAGAAATTTGCTTAAAGATGTTCAATATCCCACTATCTGGTCATATGCAGTCAAAGCGAACCTCTGGGTCCTTCAGACAAGTAGGTAAAGAAAGGGGCTGTACGCCCCTTCAACGAGGAGTAGAAGGACAGCACTTGTTCTGTAGCTGACAGTGGACTTCCTCAGATATTTGTCCTCTTTCCCTAATGAAGTTAGATCTAACTTGGGGCAAGGGGCAAGACAGGACGGAAGAGAAATATCTGTATTCCTTTTGTAATTCTGATGTCTTGTCCAAACAGTTACATACTGATATTTTTGGTATTTGGATGCTTTTTTAGTGTTGGTATCATGAAAGGTTCAAATTATATCATCCATCATTTGTCAAGTGCCCTGCAACAGCTACAGTCCTGCAACTAGTCTGGAAGGATTTCCAGAACAACCACTTCCCACTCACATACCGCCAACACAAAAAGTACTTTCTAGCAGCCTTTAACACACTTAGAAGTGTAATGTAAAAGGCACCAAATTATATCTCTGATACCACAGTTTAGTTTAAAACATAGAAAACCAACTCATACATTATAATATAGTTTAAACCAGAACACAAGGATTTCAGGATCACTCAAAGCAGTAAATCCTAGCTATCCTGCTCAACATTGTCTTTTTGATCTTTTGCATTTCAGAGGAGTGCAAAAGCAAAATTTCCTAGCCACTGCATATTGAAGTGTGGGATTCATAGAGTACAGTTACGGAATCCACAGGACCATATGGTCTTTCAACCCATGCTTAGGCTACCAAAAATTGAACACTTTCAGACTTGTATCATCAGCAATAGTTTCCAACTGCAGAAACACCCCTACCTAGTCACAAAATTACATAACCTTGTCAGGCTCCATTTTTGAAGCTACATAAACTCCTCAGCCTCTCAACCCAGCTGTGAAGACAATTCCAAATCACCTCTCTTTTAGTGGTTAGAAATATACAAAGATTACTATTTTATCTTCTAAGTGCTGGGATAAGGTTTTTATTATTTGCCCTTTTTTCCCCTTATGTTGCAACCACCAATTTACGGAATATAATCTACACTTCCCCTGGCAGAGATATCACCTAGTCTTTAAAAATGGAGACTTTTCTTGCTATTTTCTATTTCATCTTAATGCATAGCTTTCTGAAGGGAAAAAGACACTGAAGCTGACAGAAAACTTAGGATAATTTGCATATAATGTGTGTATATATAGCAACAAATACATGAAATAATACTACTTCTGCTAGAAAGGCTTTTTTTGTTTAATAGAAATGCTTCTGAGTTGGTTTCATATAAATGTTTTTCCCTTATAACTTCAAAAACAACGGCAAAGGAATTGGGAAGCTTCGCCATTTCCAAAAATCCCTTTGAATTAATGTTGATTTTGGAGAGAATGCAACACAAAAGGCAATATACCACATAGCAGTATTTTTTGCTGCACAGTCACAAAGGAACTGAAATCAAATACCTGCAACAACAAAAAAAAGTAGCTTGTTTTTCAAATAAGTGTGTTTACTTACTAAAACACAGCAAACTGGCAGCCTTCGTATTTACCCAATGCATGATCTCTCTCCTCGTAGTCAGTCACCAGCTGCAGGTATGATTGATCCTGATCAGCCAAGTGATATAACATTTACCCAAAGCACTTGGGATTCTGGGATATGTAGTTCAGTAGCCCCCACAATGCAACCCATATGGATTGTCTGTATTTCCAGTAGTATTTGAGAATACTATTTGTTTGGAGGCATTAAGTGAAAAATAGTGTTAGATTTTATGAGTTGCCTATAATACTCATTTATTGAAGCAGTCATTAAATATCTTTTAAAATTAAGTATTCTGGAGGGGTTTGAACAGCATTCATGGAGGAAAGTCTTTCCTAGTTATGGTTTGACATTGTATGAGGTGATACCAGAACAGAGAATATTTGGCTTCAGCAGAGCACTTTAGACCAGGGTGGCACAAAGTACATTTTCACTGTATTCCACACAACCTTCAAACAAGGAAACGACCATGCAAACTGAAAGAAGCAAAGACTGGGGAGAAGATGGGGGACAAATAGAAGTTGATGAATACTGTTTGTGAGGTTTGTGTTTTTAATGTTCAACACTTAAGCTGGCATTTATTCTAGCCACCACAGAATCATATTCTAGCCACAAATCACTGTAATGTTGAATACAGGAAAGAGGAACTGAGATGGAAATGTGGAATAAATGTAGACAGATTTGGCGCTCCTACAGCAACCCACTTCGTAGACACCTGAGCAAGATGTGAGGTCACACATACACAGTAGAATTATGGCAGAGATATAGGACACCTGAAGGCACTTCATTTCCTCATTCAAAGATCCACATTTTTAGTTAAAAATAAATAGATCCAATCCAGAGTTAGAATTTGACAGACCTAATGCATAATACCACAAATCATGCAAAAGGGTATGTAAACAGGCGCAAGACAATTCACCCTAAGTAAATTAGATCCTAAAAGGTGAATACTAGCTAGGACTGTGAACTGATCTTTTTTCCTAAGGAGCATCATCAGCTAAAACAAGTTACATCTGATGCATCCTGATTAAAATAAAAGGCACTTATAGCTACACAGCAGGGGCCAAGATTGCTTGGTCCTCTTTGTAAAATGAAACATTAAAAAAAATACAGACAGAGATCAGCTAATTAGCCGAACTTAGAAATGGGAAGCTCTGACTCACCTATAGCTATACACATGGCATTTTTTATGAATATGGCCCCTATTGGGCCCTTAAAGACAAAGCAATCAGCATTGTCTCCTAGCTAGATTGACAGCCATGTCAGCAGGAGCTTAACCTCTATGGAAGGTTTTCAGAGCTCCCTGTCTCCATTTGTTTATGTGACTTCTTCAATTAACCTTTTAGACCCAGGACTTGATTATTTTTACTGCAGTTGCTGAAGGAAACTCTATCATGGAAAGAAATGGTTTTTCAACAAGTGAAAGAATACTTTTCATACTAAGGCATAAGATGGCCTCACCTGAGAAATACAAACAATTCTGGCCATAAGTTATAGAAAACACATTTCATTTGAGACACTATAAGGTATGCAGATCTTTAGGCTTCTTTTTTTTTTTAAAAAAAGTTCTGGAGTTATTTATGTAAAACAGCAGCTGTTCTCAGGTCTCCAGTAATTTCCAGAAAGTCCGCATGGCTTCAAGTTTATAATGCCAGCTGTATGACTATTTAGGTTGCCTGGATTTGCAACTTTGTAGAGTTGTACAGATACAATAAGCTCTTCCTTTAGTATATTATACCACATAGACTCACTGATGACATTAACTACATTATTACCAACGAATCTAAACATATCTCATTGCTTTTGCCTTAGGAGGTTTGTGGCAAAGCATTTGTATGATTGTGCATTTGGATTTGTTTGTTTGTTAATGACTACATTATGCCACCTATATAATGTATGTTATACCATGTTTGTCACTGGAAAACATTATCTGTGGTATTCAACAAATCACAAATTACCATAAAGCATGAAATACATACAGGGGTTTTCTTTTTAACTTTTACCTGTTTTTCTCAGACAGTCACTAATCAATTTTTATAGAGTTAGTATGTAGATGCTTATAAAACCAATGATCCTTCTCTTCTTACTGCTTGCCAAATTGCCTTGGCGTAGAAGGAGGGGAGGAGGGACAGACATTTTAAAAATCAGCCTCCAGGGATTTTACAACTGAATTAGTTTGATATTATTTGTTTCTGATGAACAAGTTACCAATAACTTATCACTTTATTTTCCTCTAGGTGTTTTAAAAATAAAGTCTATTAATCATTCTAGCAATTTAGGAGATATTAAGTGCACTGATCTGAACTTCTCTCTTCCCTTCCTCCTATTATAAACATAATTTTTTTTCTTTTTACAAGTGTTTGCCCTTTTCCAGGCCCCCAGGCCTCACCTGTCCTTCATGTGTTCAGAAGCATCATTACCATTGACTCCAGCAGTTCCACCACACTGTAGGGATTTTTCAATACTCTCATGGATCCAGATATGCTCAACTGATAAAGATTTTCTTTCCTTTAACCTGTTCCATCCCGGTTCTCCCATATGATTTCTATCTTTTCTAACTATAGTCTCAGCTGACTAGCACCATCAAGAACAACTGAAATCATTACAGGGCTGAGACTGTTCAGAATTGTAGCACTAGATTGAATTGATGCAAGAAGCATCATGTTATGATTCAGAGTTTGTTTACTAAAAAACTGAGTTTATGCTTTTCTGGCTCTGCCATTGCCTGCACAATGAGTTTGGCTAGTGCTGCCAAGGATGATCCTGCACACAATAGCTATGACAGTGACTGGGGTACCAGCTTCTTCAGTGGAGGTGTTCATAACAGAAGCTACCTTATTCATATTCAAACCATCCTGGTCATCTAATCTGACCTTCTGTTTAATCTAATCCCTCATTTAACAATTCTGTATTTTTTATAATACTTGACCCAGTAAGTAATCCTGTTTTTCATTCTCTGTAAAATACATTCTAAAGAAAGGTCAGAAAAAATGAGGGAAAGAAAAGAATAAAGTGCTATGCTGTTTTCTTCCAGTCTTGAAGGAGCTGACAGAACTTGTGTTTGGTATCTTCTCCCCCACAGGTGGTATAATTATAAGTGATGCATAGGCAGGCAAGATGGGAGTTATGAATTTCAAACATTTCTTTATGTGGAAATCAGAACGTTTCATATTTCCTCCATGGCTTGAAGTATGCAGAAACAGCACAACTGGAATGTATAATTTCTGATAAATGTTGGCCAAGTAGTAAGTATATTTAGATAACGTACTGTAGCTTTTGTTCTCTTCCACTAGGACTGAAAAATGTCATTGCTACTGAAGTGTCAGGATCCTGATGCAAAACACAGAGAAGGTCCTTCATACATCCACACAATAAAGCAGGAAGCAATGCCAGTGCTTTCTAGTTAGAGCAATTTAGAAAGTAGCATTATATTTTCAGCTCAGTTAGCAAAACTGCACTTAAAAAGGACGGTTTTATTGGCACAGGCAAGAATAAAACTCTATGCTGTTATCACATTTTTCTATGTCTCTGACTGAGGTTTTAGAATAGTTTGCAATGCAGTCCTCTTAAAAGTCTATTCCTCAGTTGAATGGAACAAGTAAACAAAATCAGCATACTTTTGCTTAGTATCAAAACTGTCATATAACTACATCTGTAAAAAAAAAAAGTCTTGCCTACATTTCTACTAGTGGCATCAAATTAGGTTTAAATTACAGAATTTAAATTGCTTGTACTATAAAATTAGGATTATCGCAAATTATAGAATGGATTCATAGCATAACATGCATTTCTTGCAGTAAGTCTGATAAAGCCATTCCTGTTCAGCTTTTGTTTCAGGTTGTTTGCTCAAGCTTAGGAAATCTCCCCACTACCTGTGAGCCAGATGGGTGTGTTTATTGAATGAAGTCCTTGTAGCAAAACCTGATCCTTTGTTCAGAAATAGGTTTCATTTTCCCACAATCACTTTTGGGCCCGATCCAGTAACATTTTACCCTGGCAAATAAACGCGTAAAACTGAATGAGAGTATTTTTCATGAATACAGTAGAGGAGGTAGAAAGTGGGATACATAAACCATATCCTAAAAGATCTGGGCAACAAATAAATATAATTTCATGTGAACTGATATTTTCAAAGTGGTTTTATAGTACTGAGTCTAACCAGAATAATGAATTAATACACTTCACAAAAATACAGCTACTACCTATTTTAACAACCAGAAAGAGGTGGTTGCATATAAAACTGTACATTGGAAGTTTTGTTAATATTTGTACTATCCTGTCTACTGGACTAACAAAATCGTACTTTGGGGAAGCAGCTTCTCAGAAGTTCCTATTTAATTTTCTCTTATCAGCAATAGCTTTGGCACTTGCACTTAGAGTCATTCATCCTGTAGTTAAGCACTACATTTCTAAACCTTGGCATATTTTATGCATGTGTAGAAACTTCAAGTCTATGTTGCCATGGAATATTACCATTTTTTGAATATGGGAAGCCATTACTGTCTGTAATAACTGTTGTGCACGGCCCTGACACTGCCATTCTCCCCCTGTCATGACAAGATGTGAAATCAGCCTTAACAGGGAAAAAAAGTTCAGGCTTTTAAGAAAAAAATTATCTGACCAGTGTTGGTGTTCTTAATCACCTTTATTCTACAAATGACAAATGAATGAATGGTCAGTAACTTTGTGTACTAAAGCACTAAATGCCCTGGTTCATTAAAGTATAAATGTATTACAAATTCTTCATTATCGTTACAGTCAGAAGAGCTATGTGGAAATTTTTTGAAACCAAAATATCTCATAGGATTACTTCTATCAGAAAGTCTCTCACATCTAAGATTAATTTCTGACCAAAAAGAGCGAATACCATTCTAGAGTAGCCAATACCAAAACAGCTCAGGTAAACTTCCATTCCAATGCATATATATCTACTAATAAATATATTTCCAGCTATCTAAATTGAGCACAGACAATTAAAAGCTCTCACCCTGGAGCAGCCACCAGCCTGACAGTGAAGCATTTGGTTTCATGCAGGTTATAATTCAAATTCCTGATTGAGGACCATCACATCACCACTTGAATCTTCTTTAGTCCAAATCAGTACTCCAAATTTATAGTATTTTTTCCTCACAATTGAAGACTGCTACTGAGTTATTCCACTTTAACTTTCCAAAATCCCTTCCTGTGAAATGTTTTTAACTCTTGCTGAATTTTCAACTTGTCTACAGTTTTTGTAGAGTGGTGCCCCACCTGGAAAAATTTTACAGTTCAAGCCTTAACTTGCTGAGACTGCCAGACTAATTACTGCCTAGGTTGCTAAACCTTATATACAGCAGCAATTTTATATATGGATTCAGCAAAATACTTCAGAAGTTCAGTTAAAGATAAGCATGCATTTCAGCAATTTTTGGACTCAGCTCAAATATTTTATATTATTTAGGTATTGTCATAGCTTACAGTATTTTAACAAGCAAGTATTATTCATAGGAATGTTAAATTCCTATCACAAGCAAAAATACCACCAGTTCCAAGTTTTCCTCCCAAAACAAACTCTATCTTGTCAGTCCCATGTAGAAACTTCAAAGACTAAACGAGAAACAACTGGAAAGGATTTGGAAGAACTTAAACTCTTCTTTTCTAGGAACATCAGCATGTATAATGGCTTCTAACTAATATATTTCAAAAATATTTTAGTTGTCATAGAGATGCATATTATATATGCATATATCTAAATCAGACTGCAAGATAGGCAGAAATACCATTGCTGTCAACTGATGAATGTACACTGGCAAATCGGTTTAGGCATTCCTTTCCCATGGTTCAACATAATCCAAGCCAAGATGTGCAAAGATTTCTTCCTCACTTCTAGCTTTGAGAAAGATCCTCTGTGAAAGAAATAAAAAAAAAGGAAGTCAATAAGGGTGTTAGAGAGACATTTCAATTGATGTTTTTTGCTGCTTAAAAGGAGTTAATTTTTGACAGTTCTACCCATTGTATCCTCTACAGAATATACCATCTTCATCAGTGTGCTGACCTTGAAATGTGAAAGCAAGTTAAAAAATAATTCTAATGCCGCTTGAGGCTTTCAGTTCTAACGACTAGTTTACAACTCTTTGTTTTGATTTACTTTTTCAAGACTCTGTGCACAAGTGTTAGGACTAGAATTCAAACAAAACCTACATTTCCCTCCCATGAGGGTCAATAGCTTGACTTTCTTAATAAAACCATCAATGTTTTTTTTAAATTAATATAGTAATGATCTCTATAAATGTATTCAAGCTGATTCAATTGTAACACTAATTATGTATAGCCAAGCATTAAAAGCATCAATGTTTTCCAAATTTCTACTATTTACAGAAGGCTTATCTCTAAAGACAAAATATTCCATCTGGAAAAGCAAGCTGAAAGTGAGGGATCAACAATTGGAACTATTTTGTTGGGTTTTTTTTACACATACGCTACTAATGAATGTTTTACAGTAAAAACCAGTTTTGTTTTTTCATATCTGCAATTCTGATAATACAGGATAGTATTCTTGCACAGGAACCACCCACAAGCCCTACCTCCCCTAAGATGACCAATATAGTAAACTACATATCCTTATGTATTCCTTTCATCACTGAAGGACAAGATTAATTTTAAAAGCTGCTAAGGTAGATGAATATTAAAACAGAGAAACATCACCATTTAGAGGAGTTTGGAAGCAAGAAAGAGCTCATTTCTATTGAAAAAGAATACTTAATATTTCAGCAATTCCTGAATCATTTTAAGTTAAGTCTCAATCGATGTTCAGCTCTGAACAATCTCAGTCTCCAGTGTCATGAAAACTTCAGAGTTAAGGTTTCATAATCTTCTAGATTTACTTTCTACTGTGAAAGAGGAGATGCTGTCTAAAGAATTACCCACTGATGAATTCCACTTAGTCAGGAAAATCTCCAACTACCGTAAAGTTTAGGAACATTTGTGCCAGCACCTCTGCTTTCTGAGCCGCAAGTGCTGCCTCCAGGAGCTGTCCAGCATACCCATGGGAATGCATCAGGAAAAGGAGTCCATAACTAGATCAGAGCAGGCCTATGGTATGGTGGAACAACTTCTGACACCAGAGATTCACAGCTTTTCCTTCTTTTTCCTCTGTGTTCTCGTCTTCTTGCTCTTCTTCACTCCCTGATCTGGATGGTGCTTCCCTGTCTCTTACTCCTGTTGCGATCAAATAACTCAAGGGACTCAGAAAGCAGCAGACAGGCAGATTACTGGAACAGGTATACCCTGCTCTGGTTACTGGCACTTCACTCTTTCTCCTTTCAAACCCTCTGTTACTTATCAGCCAGCAGAGAAGATCAACACTGGTAGGAAAGATTTGTGGATGGAGCTTGGCCAAGCTCTATGACACCAGAGCATGTGAAGGCTATATAACGCTGTCTAACCTGCTGCATCAACGGAAGGAAAGCAGAAAGAACAATGAGCCAGAAAGAATAAGCAAAACCATTGAGCCCACGGCAGCCTCATGCTGTCCCTGAAACATGCTTGGGCATCATCAGTAAAATTCGCCTCATCAGTTGGTACCCACTGGCTTATTGTTATTCTCTATCAGTCCCGTATCTCAGTCCTGTCAGGAGCCACAGTTTTGCCAAGGCATAACGAAGAACCGAACTCCTGAAGTGAAATGTAACATTAAATGTCAGCTGAAATCAAACTTTATCAGGGATTCAACCAAATCAGAAACCTGTTTCCATTTCATTATAGGGGTATTTGAAATTTGAAGTTCCAAGTCCAACTCTACAGAAAAGGCCCATCTTTCATTGACACTGTTCAGCTCCAACAGCCAGTGTAGTCAAGCTGGCAGCTTTCCTAACAGCTATTTTTCAGTGACACAAAGTAGAATGAAAGCCAGTTTAACTGTGCTAGAAAAGTTATGAAGACTAAATTGAATGGTAGAGGTTAGATGCTCCTGAGTGAATAGAGACAGAGGCCATCGGTGTTCCCTTGAGCTTGGGAGGACAGAAAGGACAGAATACAAGGTTCCGATTCTGCTCTTCCAGAGTTCCCAACCAGCAGACTAGGTATTTAAGACCAGTTCTGCCTGATATTCTCTTGAATCCATCCAAAGTTACTAAGTCATTTATCTTTCTTAGCAAATTATTGCTATACAGTGAAGTAATATGGAACATTTCCACTGTTTTATTTGGAGATAGTTCATCTTTAATTAGGTAAATAATTAGAGTCAATGGTAATTATGGCAACATGAAGTTACGGAAGTATTCTGTGTTATTAATAAAAATCAGAAAGTAACTTTTAAAATTGTATCTGTTTCTGTACTGTCCTGTATCAGTAAGTACATTGCAAACCTTCACAAATAGTGCCTTGTCATGCTCAGAAGCTACTTGCTTATCACATTAACTCTTTGGCATTTATATTCCCCAGATTTGCATTTGCAGAACTGTCATGTATCAATTGCACTTTACCCAAACCAAACCCACTGAAATAAAGTCTTGCCCACTGAGGTCAGTGGACATTATATTAAGCTCTACTATAAAGGCATCGATTTCAAGCAGTGATACGTGCTGTACGGATCAGAGCTAGAGTGCACAGTAAAAGTACTTAACAAGGTATATGAAGTTTTTTTCACTTTTCCATAATGAATTTGGCTTATATGAGATACTTCTCATATTCAGACACACCATATCACAAATTTGAGGGAATAATTTTGCCCACTGCTTCAGGGATTTTACTATTTCTTTTTTAAATCAAATCAGCACAAACATGGTATGCCTTTTTGCTTTGACACCTGTAGTGTAAAAACAGTCTCCTCTTTCCTACAGTCTTTTATCCTCCACTGTGAAGTTCTCAGCATATGAATATTTAGACTCTAGGACAGTGCCCCAGACAACTACAGAGTATTGCTGGAGCATGAAAAGCTGAAAACAATCACATATCCACAATGAACTGACAGTTCAAAGTTGTGTCTGCAATAGCAAAGATCACTTATAAAGCATAGACAAAAAATGTTCTTTTTTTTTAGAAAGTTCAAATGTCAGATTCTGGAATAAAAGGAACCTATGAAAAACACTGACAGGGTGAAATTGATCTAGAAAAACTGGTACAAGACAAGATATCGAACAGAATAAAAGAAAAGAAGAGAAGAGATTGAAAACTGCCCATCAGGTAACAATACCGGGGATATTTCTTTCCTAGAGCATGTCCTGGGAGGACAGGATTTTAGGGCTTTGTTTTTTTTTTTCCTTTACTATTATTAAGAACAAGAGAGGGCAATCCTTACATGTACATTATTGCAAAAAAGTAAAACAAGAAACAAGATCTTACACTTGTAGACAGATGCTACAGATATTCTTTAATAGAAGCTCTTCATATCTCTGGGACCCCAAATTGCATCCCATTTCTTTTGTTCTGTCACTTGATGTTTTTCTGCAAGCAAAACTCATTTCATTTGCTTGACAGGGAAAATTTCCAATACAAAGTATCTGATGCTGAATACCATTCTCAGTAGCTACAAGCCATGTTTCTAAATGAATCTCTAGCTGATATCTGCCAACTGCTTTAGCAATGTAAGTGTTGTTAATGTTAATCATAACCTATGGTTTTGCTTCTTTGTCAATCTATGCAGAGCTCGTACAGTGATGCAAATTT
This sequence comes from Gavia stellata, assembly GCF_030936135.1. Classification (NCBI taxonomy): domain Eukaryota; kingdom Metazoa; phylum Chordata; class Aves; order Gaviiformes; family Gaviidae; genus Gavia; species Gavia stellata. The sequence goes on along the minus strand of NC_082602.1, from coordinate 23,946,316 downwards.
GATTATTGCATTCACTACTGCTCTTTCTTTTTTCTTTTCTTTTTGCTCAAGAGAAGTAATGAACTGCTTGCCTAGTTGTGATTTTTTTTCAGCTCCTTACTAATATTCAGCAGATCCAAGACATGCCCAATCAACATCAATCAAACTTACAAAAAACAATGCTCTGGAGCAGCTGGTATCACTCTGCTCTTATCCTATTTAATCAATTCTGTTATTTCAATGGATGTAAATATTACATTTGTGGTTGCAAACATGACTATTAACTACACCTAATGTAGAACAGCTGCCATCCAAATGTTTTCTTATAAGAACCACGACCTCTTATTTCTCATTTTGCCATTAATGATCAATAATACTTTTGATGAAAGAGAAGCAGAGAGTGAATGCGCAGAGCTAGCACTGCTTGATGATATCCTAACTAGCACTGCCAAAGTTCAGACGTCATACTGCTATTGTCGCTTGGTTTCATGTCACATTTTAATACAACGAAGCCAGCAAAACAAAACCATTACTCAGTAAAGTAGAATTCTAGTTTTAGTTATATAAATCAGCATTGGCCAACAGCACATGTTTCTTTTGGGGGGGGAAATACTGATTTTAGTGATTTTGTATATATGTCATTTAAATAATCGGAAAAAGTTGAATGCACTGGAAAGTACCTTAGACCCCCTTTTTCTCTTCCATTTTTGGAGTACCTTCATGTGTCTCTTTAACCTACTTCTCGAGTAGTTCAACGTAAGTAGGTTGACCCTATGCATCAAGATAGGAAATTTTAAAAAATTGTTAGCGATTTGTCCAGTAAAGACATAGAAGAAAAGATCCCAAGAAATCAGAGGTTACTAGAAATTACTGTGTACAAATTCTTAATTTTCGTAACACAAAGGATCTTATTATTTGAAAACTTAGGCCACTGGATATGCACTGTTCATGTTTTAAGCAACCTGTACTTTCAGTGAGCCTAGATAAATTCTTTAGGCTGCTGAAATGAAACTATACCACTTAGACACCCAGCCCACACTTGCCTCTACTGTGGCCATCCATCTTCCTTTCCACTGTTTGGTCAGGAAGGAAGAATACTGCATTGAGAGCAACCTCCTGACACTGCACTTAACAAAACAATACTTTGCTGAGGTTGCTCACTCAGGAGACATAGAAGCTGTTGCTCTGCCTGCAACTGCTCTGCCAGCTTTGTGTACACAAAGTTCCTGAAACCAAGTCTACTCATGCTCTCCATCAATATTATCTCAGCGTTCTTGAAAGGCACACACTTAATCAGATTCCAAGTAGACTGATATCCTACTGTTTATTACCAAATAGCTTAGTAATAATAGGGTGTTGCAAAATACCAAATTGGGTAATCTATTATAATTGAGTAATACTATAAATAACTCTCAGTCTGTCACTGTGGCATTTCATTACTATTTTCCCCATCTCAAGATGAACGTAGGAAGTTAGTTGGAATACAACTACCTCAAAATAAAAGCCAGTAGGACCATGTAGAGAGTATCATTAATGAAATGGGATTTAATGGTTCTGAACCAGCAGAATCTGCTGGAGAGCAAAGTACTCCAGGTATGTATGTACAACATATGTATATGTCCAACCCAGTGTTCTGAAGATGAGACACAGGGTGGAAATTTGATTAGTTTCTTTCTTTAAATCCTTATCATGCTTGGTATTAGCTGAGAAACTGGAATTAACTATGAAGTTTCCTAGTTGATTACTGGCCCAAGTCTACACATTATTTGAGCATTTATTCATGAATAAGTCATAGCAAAATTGTGCCCTTTCAAAGACCAAAGAATTTCCTTCCATATCCCATTTTTTCCTACTCTTTTAATAGTGCTGACTTTTATTTGCTCTACAGCTGTAATTCAGAAAGAATGCAGTCATACCCCAGTGGATTTCATTATCCTTTGGAAAACTATGACATTGTGTAGGAAGCACACTCCCTCCTTTTGCAAAAGACGCTAAAGGGCCATAATCATTATGGTCTATCTCAACTCCTTCTGATATACTGTTTCATTAAATAAATTGGAGCGGGGAGGGGAGTGGACAACAAAGAATATTGCCAACGGTACCTTGTTAACAAATTACAAAGCTGTTTGATACAACTTTGTTTCTAGACAAGCATCTGGGAATGTGTTTAACATACACATTTATTCTAACATTTTCTTTGTATCCTGATGATGTTGCACGCTTTAAAATGACAAACTCTTCATAGGTTAGTTAGGGATTTTCTCATTTAATTTTGGTTTTCTGTCACTAATTTTTATATGGTGTTTCACATGTGACATTTATTCACATAATTTTAATTACCTTAATATTTGCTTTCCTTTTTTAAGTTATTAAAATGGAAATATAATGGAAATATGATCACATCTAACTTTGTAGTATTTCCAGTATACTGAATGATAAATATCAAGCAGACTAAACCCCCATCACTTTACATGTCTGGAATTATTACAGAGGCAGTAAGCATGACAATGATAAATGAACAACAGAAAAGAAGAGGACAGACTGTCATCTGCAAACTTGGAACTTAAGCATTCATTGTGCTTGGACAGAGTCCATTCCAAAAGTAAGTTTTGTGGGTAAAGTCAATTGTCAATGAACGATGGTAACAACAGGACTTACGTAATCAACCGTAGTAAAAGATAGCACAATACATCTTAAATTTATCTTACACATGTATTTGTCACTTTAGAGACATCTTCACATGTCATCACTTATGCCAAGTCAATTAAAGATTTTTAATTAAAGATACTTGGGACTAATGCAGAGATGATGCTACTTACATTACTTGCAATAGCTTCCAGGATGTAAAAGCACTTCTCCAGATATGAAAGGCCACTGCATTCAGTGAAGCAGTGCACCATAACACCAAAGACCTACAATTTACAGAATATACTAAGATAGTTTATCAGATTAAATGTGCAAAGCTATTAAACTGCTCACACTCCCTTTTTCTCTGATCCCATTTGCTCAAATAACATTTATACCCTGTAAAAAAATATAAATAGCTGTTAACTAAATTAATAAAATGAGCTTACAGAAAGAACTGTGAAGGCAGAAACATAAGTAATCCATCAAATAGCAAATACTTTCCACACGATTAGCAGTGGGAATGTTCATGTATGTTTACCAGACCTGAGCATTATCCTATCTGTTCTCTGCCACTGGGCCATTTTTGCTAGAACAAGTGTTGATGCACCAACGCTGGACACAGGTCACAACAGTACTGCAGAAACTTTTAGGACGATGCTACTTTTAATAAATCAGTCTTTTATAATATAGAGTATATATTTCATTATTTTATGACTTTCAGATTGTATTGACCTAAACTCCTGCATACCATGGCAAACGTATTCAGCTAACAAGGGAGTCTGATTGTTGCATCAAAAATGTCTGCACAATCATGTGTCTACAAAACAATAGACTGAAGTATTTTCATTGTAACATTTCCTGCAATTCTTAGATTGACTGCAGCTATTTTCTGTACTCTATGCTCATATTTGGTTGAGTTCAGAGCAAGATTCTGACAATAAACGGGTATAGCATTAAATTATTTCTCATCTGTGAAAATGTTAGAAATAACAATAATTAGAAATAAAACAAACAAGTTGGAATAGGTGCAAACAACCATCACTTTTATGGGAGAATTTCCATGAATGCTAAAATTAAAATTTCTATGAATGGTTAAATTTTTCTGAAAAGGTAGCTGTAGTACATAAAATTGTTTCTTAATTTATAATTATTAAATTTAACCTGTGACAATAGCCTCAAGCAGCTTCTTCTAACCCACAAAAGACTGAGGAGAAAAGAAATAAACAGACATTTGAAAGCTTGATCTAGTCACATTTTCATTTATTGTATGATCAGAATTGCAAGGAAAAGAGTTTTGGGGCTTGCACTACAAAATTCTTTAAAAACAGAAATGAGATCTGCCTGAGAGGTAAGGAAAAAAGAAGGAACAAAGACACCAGAAAGCAAACAATATGTTATCTTAACTGTTAAAATTTTGCAAAAAATTTATTACATTAGAAAAGCATGCATCTTCCTGGCTCAATTTTATATAAAGAAATTCATATGATTCAATAATTCAATTCTGCTGCATGGATTTTGTCAACTGGAAGTTAAAAGTCCTTAGGCACACACCTAATGGTTTATATCAATATAATTCCAGTTGCTTCCTATTTTCAAGAGTTGAATGCTGGTTCCTCTGACTGACAGTACACAAATTCAGTAAGAGGAGAAAAGTAAGTTCTCAATACAAAATTAAAGACAGTCCAATGCTACAGGCTTTTTGATTTGACTACAGTGAGCTGTATGGATTTCTGGTGAACCTTAGCAAACAAGCCTTATGAAATCACACACCTTCACTGCTGCATTTCACCTGGGAAGCCTACTCTGCCTCACTAGCCTGAATATCTCCATTAGCTCACAACCAAAAGAAAACTTGGAAACACTGAGGTTGCAGAGAAGTCAACCAATGGCAAGGAAAGCATATTTTTCAAACAAAAAGTCGAGTTCCAAGGCCAACCACTAAATGTGCTGAATGCAGGTGTCTAGGAATTCTTGGATGTGACAAGTACAGGGACCACTGTCAAAGAAACTGAGTCAGGAAAGCCTGAGAGAAGACAGACAGGGAGAACATATGTTCTGTTTCAGTTACGCGCATATGTCTTCACACCGAAGACAGGTTATCAGATTATACAGACTGATTGATGAAAAATTATCCAAACTCACTCCATGGCACAACTAGTTGGACATTTTAGTTATTGACAATTAAGTTATTGCAAGTTCCAAAATAAACACTTTGAGTTGATTATATTCTTGATCCCCATCAACTTCAATTAGGCTTATCCTGGAATCATAAGTATGGAGAAGCTAGAAACATTTTCTAAAAAGAAGTTAAAAATAAAAGAGAAGGACAAAAGGGAGGATGTCAATAACAGCCTAGCAAAAGACAAAAAATCAGGATGGAGGACAGTGTTACTGAATGATTGACTTGATATGACCTCCTAATGGTGCCTCTTGTGCTAGCACTTCTTACAATACTGAATACGCTGATGAGCCTCTGGGGTTCAGCACTTTCTTATGGAAAATGTGTGCAACACATATAACAAGTCAGGGAGGTAAAACTGAAGAAAACAGTGAAAAGAAATTTTCAGTGGAATTTTAGTTCAGACATTTCTGACTTGTTTTTTCAGGTAGATGCTAACTCAGACTAAAACCTCTAATAAAGTGACTCAGAATATTTTATTCCAACCAAATTTACAGAACCACACAACAAATTTACTCCAACAACCAGCCAGCCAAAAAACAAGAACGAAAGGGTGCCTAGAATAGAAAGTAATGGAAAGAGAAGGTGGGGGAACAGCAATAGCCTAGATAAACTTCTTTCGGTCTTAATAAAGCCCTGCAGCATATTGAATAAAAACATTAACCAGTTTTTGTTTTATCTTAATGGATTTTTGAGAGAGTGGGTTTCTGAGACGAATGTGCCTGCAAAGTGACTCAGCTAAAACAGCAGCTGCAAGGGAGGGTGAGGAAGGATGTTGCAAAGTTTAAGTGTTTCAATCACTTTCTGTTCAAAACTTGTTTACTCACAAAAAGATATTTCCACCTTCCCCATTATCAAGAGCAATCACTTTCTGTAGTGATTTCTTGCAGACAGAGCTTGTGCATTAAATGGGCCAGCTAATAGCTCTGAAAGGTATAAGGCACAAGGTTTGAAGAAACCTATGAGAAAATGCATGATAACTCTCCCTAGCAGCAGAAAGGAACAGATTTCAAAGAAAAGAAGCATTTTGCTGAGTTTACTAGCATGTGCTTGCGTCTATATTTGAATTTACTAACCTAAGACAAGCAACATTACTTGATTAGTATGTTTTATAATAATACAAGAGATGTGAGTGAAATCTAGGCTCTCTCAAGAATATTTCCTTAAAATCTTCCCTGAATATCTAGCTCCATGCTATTTTCTATACTTACCATGCAGAATTTGAGTCACTAAGCATCATGCTAACCAAGACAGCAGGCTCTGATTTTATTTTATGTGCTATACGTCAAAAGGAATACACGTGGTAGTATATAGAGATTTTTACTAAAATAACTAACAGGAGCCCAGTGCTGCCATCAACACTTAAAAATTAATGACTTCAGTAGCAGAATTTGGCAATATCAACATTTACCTACAGGCTCTATGATTCTATTTTCTTTCAACAGTTGGATGTGTACCTTCTCAATCCATGTATTTATGGCCATCGATAAACGGGTGCAGCCCCTGCACCAGAATTTCCATCTGTCATTCGGGTCTGTCATGTTCTGCCATGCAGCCTACCTTCAGCATTGCAACCAGCTCCACTCCCTCTTTACCAACTTGTAATGACGAAGATGAAAGCATACTTTGCAAACACTGATGAGGAAGCCAGCTATTTTCTCTTCCTTCTCTGTGCTACTTTAACTTTACAAGAATGACTGTTGTACATCTTTGGTGGAAAGCATAAATCTGCTCAGAGCTTCAGTGTAGCAAATAGCTTTGCAATTTTACACCAGTTACAGACTCAGAACTGTGTAAAGCAACTGTAGAGAAAGGGTTACAGAAGATCCATAAATTCCTGCAGTACACTAAGCAATATGAGGTTGAGTGTCTTCAATATACAATGAAAGTATGAGAATATATGTAACATCAATCCATAAAATGTGGCTACTTATCTGAAATCATTAGCTAACTCATTAGGGTAGACAAAGTGCTAACAAGAATCACTGTAATCAGTAACTTTCACAGCAAGCTAAATGATTTTTACGGAGCAGGAGGGAATAGAGGAAGCAAAAAAAAATAAGTCTAAGTAAAGCAATTTCCAGATAAAAATGCATACAATCTTGTCAGTATGTAAGAGGCTTCAAATAATTGTATTCAATGATTATCTTGTGTAGTATGAACACTGTGAGAAAGTAACATGGAAGTAACATGTACTGATATTCCTACTGCTAGCCAGGCTGAGAGGGACAGCATCTTATTCCCTCACTGGTCAGTGAGAAAACATTCTCAGAATAAGACACTGCTTGATAAAAAAACATGACAGAATCAAGCCCTAAGGAACTGTGTAGTAATTACCCATTAGTATATTTTGCTCTGAGTAGTATTTATCTTCATTATGGTCAACACATATTTTTTACATTTTGTGGATTGCTATAATATCTGAGCATCTATCTTCTAGTACTTTCCTAAACAATACGACTAACAACTTTCAGGTGTTTTTCTTTCGTTGTTTTCCCAATCTTTTCTTGTTTGGTTGTTTTGGAGAGCTTTTGTTTTAAGACTGGGTGTTGGTGATTTTTGCTTTGCTTGTAATTAGACAGTTTGCTAAATATTTATGCTATGTTTATGAATGAGCAGCACAAACAATTATCAACAGCACAAACAATTTCATGGTAATTAGAGAAGATAAATGCTGAAGTACTAATTGTGCTAGAAATGTGAAGTATTTCATCAAGTTCAATAATAATATTCCACAGCACTGTGTAGACACTGTGCATTTTCCCTTTGATAGTATCATAACAGTTTTCAGTAGCAAATAACCTGCAGTGCCCCTGACATTATATTATCTCCAAATGTAATTTTCATATTTAACTGGTATTTTCTGTAGTAATATTCACACCACCCTGCCTGATTTAAAGTAAAAACTAGTCTGTTCCTAATCCAGCTACAAATAAGATGATAAATCAGAGTGAAAAAAATGACTCTTTGAAATGACATTATAACAAACCATGATTGAAAAAGCAGTATTACAAGCATTACCCATTGACACAGTACCCTCAGGCAAAATCATGTGTAATGGTATTGATGCAAAATAGTGCAGTGGAATTTATTCTAATAATTCTGGGCATGAATAATTTTTGAGGGGAATAGAAGCCGGAATCATAAATTCTCATTTCATTTTACCACTGGACATGTCCTGTGCTTTTAATCAGAAACACCATACTTGAATTCTCTTACAACTATTCTCTAACTTTAGTTATAGGTTTATTTGTATTAAATTTCTGAACAGTAAAAAGTAGATTCACTGAGTAAAATAGAATAATCAGGTTAATGTTAGGATATTCCAGGCAGTTATCCTATTAACTATTTCATAACATGGAGTAACAAAATGTCTTCAGGCTTTCTACATGCAAAGTACTTACTCCAAGTAGCTTTGATGAAGGAGAAAGAAAAAGACCAGTGCTGAAGAGCTGACACTTCGAAAAAAAATATTAAAAAACATCTGTTGACTTAACTGAATGAGCACTTTTTTATTTGCTAAAATTTAGTTTGTAAACAAGACCACGATGTGCATAAAATGGAACTATTCTCTGTTTAAAATGAGGGATGTGTGGTTACTTTGTTGCAAAACACTACATAGCTATGCATTCAATCTCCCATTACAATTTTAATAATTAAAAACATTCCACAATAAATAAAGAGTATAATACATTACCATCCAGACTACAAGAATATGTTTTCAGTTTGGGGCACAGCAAGTGAAGGTAAACTTGGAATTTCCTATCTGGCAACCCAGGCAAAAATTTTAAGATGTTAAATAGCACACTGTTGTAAACAAAAACAGAACAAAAACTTATTGCCCCCTGTAGTTCTCTGACAATCTGCGTCCCATCACAAAGTCATTAACAGGTATTCCTTTTCCACTTTAGCTATAATTCTATTTTGCTTTAAGTTTATGTTATTTACAGTAGGTTTAGCCTGTCAAATACTCTTAAGTTGGCTTATTGTATTTTTCTTTGTAAAGCTTCATATGAAAGAATGAAACAAGAAAAATGCAGAATCCTGGAGTTTATGAAACACAGTTGAGTGTAATTCATATGGGATTATTATAAACAAACCACTTCAAAAGAACATTATTGAGATTGCAAAATCAAAGACCTGCAATTTAAGAAATCCCAGAATGTGGTTGATTGTATTTTAACCTTAATTCAGCTTTCCTATGTATATGCATAAAGACTTTTTCTTCTTCAAAGAAATACTCCTTCCTTCAATTCCTCTAACATACTTAGGCTTCTTTCACTAAGCAGGAAATATACTGTACCACAGGGCTAACAAATATTTGCTGACAGCACTGACAACAATCTTGGGTTGCAGGCCAATGTGGGATCAATCACTCTTAGCAAGTTGAGCTTTTACAGTCTGTATCTCTTCTAGATCCCTCTCTTCCCTACTTCCCTATACTAAGTTGTAGCCTTGATCTCTCCCTTTGGATATCTAATGTAACCTCAGGCTCCACTCATGTCATATCCAGACTGAAGTGAGATAAACACGGTTTACTCAGTTATTTGGGTCAATTGAAAGTTTACCCATTTCTTGTTGCCAGCTTAGAGCATTAGCCTAATGAATTTAATTTATTTTTAGTCCATCGAACTTCCACTCATATCTCTCCCCAGTCATTCTTTTTTCGTGCCCCTTTTCAGCTCAGTCTCTTCAACCAACCCAGATTCTTTTCCACAATGCAGCTGCTAATCAAATATACCCTTTCCATTCCCCATCACTCTGTCCAGCCACTCTGCACTTCCTTATCAAATCTGTACATCCAGAACAGACTTTGCATTCTCACTCCCACTCCATACCCCATTTTCCTCTCTGACTATCATCTCTTTCCTTTTCCAGCTTCCTCTATACCTAGCTTCTTCTCAATAAATTTCTTTTTTCTGTTAACAGAAAATCTGAGACAATGTTATCTGCCCTACTTTCAGTAACTTACCCAAGCATACTGATAGAATAAGTGAATTAAAACACTTGAAAATGGTTGGCTCTGTACTGCCCTAGAAATGAAAATTAATAAAAATATATAGTCAAAATATTTTTGATCTGCACCTACTTATGCATATTGAGAGCTCTATCTTTTCATTAGCAGTACAGGTTTCACTGAACTGTTCACAAAACACACCGAGCAAAGGAAACAACAATTAGGTACATTTATCCTTGTGTTAGATGTACAGCTTGCTATTACAAAGGAATTAAATTTAGCTAAATATATACATGAATTACATGCAGACTTTGTAAAAATGAACAATCATATGCTGTATGTGAAACATCTAAACTGCTAAGAGAACACTGGGGAGAAGCACACTTTGGAAGAAAATGCATAATCATTTTTTTAATTTACCAAGAGGTAAGAAAAGTATACTATTGTAATTCTTAATTTTTAAAAGTAGACCAGGTGCAAAAAGAACAAATCCCCCAAATCACATGTGCAATTTCCACTTTCCTGAGAGAGAGCAAGAAGAATTGGAATGTAAATGAAAGTATGTGCATCTGTTTACAATGACTCAGTGTTTAATTGTAGTAATGATTGCGTGAATAACTGATCACATTGGAAATCAATATTATAAACTTTGGATCTTTATGTTTACTTTAGCTTTAATCCAGTCATTATTGCAGACATCTAAAGCAAACTCTGCAGCTGCAGCATGTTTAATTCATCAAGATGTTCTCAAGGCTGACTGTCTCACTGTTATAACTTCATAATTTTAGAGCAGCATCTGCCAAAACAGGACTATAACATCCATTTTTTAAAGAATGATAAAAAATGTCTCTTTAACCGTGAAAGTAAACTTCTGGAAGCGTCTTTTTTCAGTGAAAGGTAGTGTGGAGTAAACATTCTCGTATGACACAAGAAAACTGATTTTGAGATTATAACTATTGAATACACAGTTAAACACCTGTGAGTATTGCACATCTCTATGTAATAAAATGAGGGTATAGAAACATAGCCAGCTCTTCTTCCCAGTGATACACATTTCTGAGAAATAACATATTGGGTAGTGACAGAAAAGACCCAATGCTTGGAAAACAAAGCTAGCTTTTTATTAGGAGACCTGTTTACAAAGTTCTGGGAAGTGTAGGTAACATCCCAGCCATCTGCAATCAGTCTGGCTTCCTCAGAGCTATTTCCATCCTCTAAGCCAAGCCACCACACAAACATAGCTTTTTCCACCAACGTGGTCACTGTCGGGTAAAACTTATTTCGAAATAAAAGTTACTGGCTTGTAACTGTAACTGTAAAAGTAGTGGCATGCCAGCAGCACAGACTTAGACTCAGCCAGAGAAAAATTTTAATATCATGAGGGAGGCTAGAAGTTCAAGTACGTTGCCAGGCATGACTGGATGGGCTGCCTGCTGCAAACACTGTGGTTGTCTGTGAAGCAACTACTTGGGCAAAAGATGGGCAGTAGCAGCACTCAGAGTGCTTATAGACACACTGGAGCCAGCTCATCAGAGCATTACAGTCATATAATAGTCATTTACCCGGGCTGCAATCACACCTTCATTTGGCTTTATAGATATATGCAAAGACAGGGCAAGTCAGTTAAGGTTTTTCCTAAATAGGAATGCATTCTGCAGGCAAGTGATTAAAGACTGTGCAATACTCACGATGACTATTGCATGCATGTGATCTTCACAGTGTGGAAGAAATCACAGGATAAATTTCCTCTTTTATGCTTATACTGGTTTCCCAAGGAAAACTAAATATTTTCTTAAAAAAAAGTTGGGAGCATAGGGTTTTACTATTTTCAGTGCAACTGCACAGCAAAGCTGGAGCCCATAATGAAGTTTTCAGAACATCTTGTGAATTTATTATTCAGAGCAGTTATATAAACCACCTCTCTTGCTATTCAACAACTAAATAACATTTAATGCCATTCAAATTCACACAATGGTTTTTAAATGCAAAATTGTCATCAGTCATCAATCAGTCTTCTGCAAAGTGTCATATTTTTTCCAGTATTTCTTTGACAATAGGAAACATTAAGGCAGCTATTTCCCATTTTAAATTTTCATAGGACATAAAACTAATAACTGCTTTCTGCTCCAATGACTTTTCAAAATAACACTAAGTTTGTGACCCTCCTCTTACAAAAACCCAACAACCTACAATGTTAGTGCAAGAATATTCATATGCTAATAATTTAATCAATCTATTATACCCTAGGAACCCCAGCTACTCTTTTACAAAAAAGCAATGCTAATTATTTACATCACTTCATTTTGCTGCCTTGAACTGCATAAAGTAATGATTGGACTTAAAAGTGATTTTCTGGAATATTGTGAAACCATATGGGTTTATACAAGATAAAAATAAAAATCTACAAGACAAATTCAATCCTCAGATCCCACAACCAGCTTGAGGATCTCCATTGGGTAGAGATGTGATAAAGGTGCAGGAAAGAGACATTTTCTACATAGCCATGATCCGGCCATGAAGCTGTTCCACATGCCATCCCTAGGAATCTCACGCCACAAAACAGGAATAGAGAAAAGTACCTGCAGCAGCTTAATGCATCTAGCCCATCCCACCTCTCATTCAGCCTAACTCCCACATGCTCACTCACATGCTCAAAATATAACGATTTGAGAAAATACATCGTCCAGAACTTCTGGCATGGAGCAGTTGAAACTAGTTCCTGTTTTATGCAGAGACTTCTCCTATGAAACAGGAAATGATTACAGCTCAGATGCTAAATACAGCAGACTTCTGCCAGGCTCTTTGGCTCTGAGTAACTGCTGAACAGCAAATTGCATCAAGAATAGCGAACATCATAGCTTGAATGAAAGGAAAGAGCAATAGAGAATCCCACTGCAGCTGAAACTGTGTGAAGTACAGTGAGGAAGTTTTAAACATCCTTCTTTACTGTAGCTACAAGGAATAGTTTCCAAATAGTTACCCAAATGTAAAAACAACCAGAAAGCAGCTTATTTTCTGACAGTATGGGTTCTGAAGTATTTGGTATTGGTACTAGTTTTAAATTAATTCAGATAAGGGAGTTTAGTTAGGAAGTAATAGTAAAAAAGGTTGATAAATCCTGCATTTTAGAAAATCAAATTTATCCATGGTGTAAGTGGTAGGGCTGGGGTTTGCATAGCACAGTAGATCTTTCACAAGCATCTTCTGTATTTAAGTTTGGGGCATCCTTGCACCAAGCTCTACAGAGAAACACGATATATGGATGCTGCTGTCTGAGAATCACTGGAATGCAACTTCCTAGGATTCCCAGGGAAAAGACAGTTCTAGGGAACAATATTTCTACTTAACACATGTATAGTCACACAAACATAATACGCCATTGCCTTGTGAACAGATCTATTCAGCAAAACACTAACAAATTTTGTTTCGTTGGAATTTTCCTACTCACTTAAACTGGGTGTTCCATAAAAATGAGGTAATTATCAAAGTATTCCCTGAAAAAAATTAATCCAATAGAATCTAGTTTACCAGGCACTTTTAAAAATCTAAGCCTATTTGAGCTCCTGCCAGCTTACCCATCTTCTCAACAACTTGCTTGACAGGCTACTGGGAGCCTGAGTTCAAATAAGTCATTTTAATTACCCCAGAGCCAGGGTCCCCAGAGCTTATTGGCTTCACGAGCCTGGAGCAGCCAGCCAAGCCGAGTGCTCTGAGCCTGCAGCCCCAAGAGCTGTCTGAGCTTTGGAGGTTTGGAACAGTCTGACCTGTGGATTGTTTCCAAAGTTCAGATTCAAAAAGCATTTCCTTTTGCAGAAAGTATCAACATTTTGACTTTCCCTCTGATTAAGAGAACAAGCAAATCTTGAATTATCAAAATTCTTCATTAAGTATTTGTTCTTTTTCCTAGTTACAGGGAAAGGCAAAATGCTGAGTGATCAAAATCCTTCACTAAACTGAACTAGTTTTTTGCCACAGTGGTTAACTGCTTATTCTTACTGTACCTTTGCATCGTGGGAATTAGGTTTTATGGTTGGGAAGTGAGATCAAGGAAGGTTAAATTACTTGCTTAAAACTACAGAGAAAATTTGGCTACATGCGGCGCCCAAGTTGTAAGCTAATAGTCAAACCTCTGGAACATCCTCCTTCCTCAGGCCATATTACAAGAATGTATGTGATCTCTTCAGCTCACACAATTGTCACTTCATTCCAAATGTCAAAATGCTTTCTTCCTTCTCATGTTGCCTTTTCACAAGCCAAATCAGGATTAAAAGAGGGATCAAAAAATGTTCAGAGAACATGAAAACCTAAAAATTGTTTGAACATGCCCGCCAATGTCACATGTCTGAACAAGTACATGATCCTTTGGCTGACTGTAATCACATCAGTCTACCAGCCTGACACGATGCCCTGCTACCAAGTGATACAAGAAAAGACATATGTACTAGGCAAGAATGGATCTACTGCAGAGTAAGAAAAGACACAAATAGAGTAGGTCACCTCCAGACGTTATTTCCAGTCTGCATGCAAATGCCTTCCACACATGTTAACAGCTGTTCTTGATTGTTTCTCTGTTGAGCCAAAATACCAGCGGTACATGCAAAATTTTACACATAAATTTCAGAGTGATTTGGCTGTGCACTTAAGACATTTCCAGGTTCAGAGCTTGGACAGTGCACAACCCTGAGGAATCAAACTGATGAAACATCACATTATTTTCAGTCTGCTCATTCAACCTTTCCTTTATCTAGGCTGTGTTTCCTCGATGGGAATGGAAGTTTGTGGGACAACTGTCTTCACAATCATCAATGTAAACACTTCAGATACCAGTGACAGGCATAGTGTCTTAACAACCACATATGTCAGGTTTTTTGGGAGCTGAAGAAGGACCTTTTATATCCAGTGACTACATATAGAAAACCAGATGGAGCAGAGAGACCTTCAACCTGCCAGACTGCAGCAAATCCACAGCTGTTTATAACAAAGATGGGGTATCTGAATTGGATCTTCAAATGGATGACCCATAAGGAAGAACAGGGTCACAACAGTCTGGTATTTATGAAATGCAAGCTGCAACCTCAGATAACATCCAGGGACACAGAGTCAGAAGAAAAAAAAAAAAAAAGGAATCCAATATATTATGTTCCTGTGGAATTTTAAGAGTAACAGGCAACAAAAAAGGTTTTGCAGCAATGCCAAAGAGCAGCTAACAGCAAATGTCAGAATAATAGAAGTTAAAATCAGCTTAAATTAAAAACACAGCTTTTCTTGATGATGAAATTTTTGGAACTTGAATTTCATTTTAGTGCTTACAGCCTGGAATCTAAGATATATTTAAAACTGGTCAATTTTAATTTCAGGAGAAAGACGTTGCTTATGTCTTCCAGAGCTACAACAGCTCTCTAGGTAACTCACAAGGGTCTATTGGATCCTTTCAATACTGGGGTAAGGAAAGTAACTTCTCAAACTGACATTTTACGCCACTAGGTTGTAGCCACCCTTTTTACAGTCATTTCCTGGATTTTGAAGTGGTATTAATAGTACCCAGGAGAAAGTAGGCAGCAACATTGGAGTCCACAAAACTATTGGAGTCTACAAAACTGAATGAAACAATGTCAAATTAAGAAGAAATGGAGACTTGGATGAGATTACTCATAGAGACAAAGTAAAGGCATGAAGAGTATAGACAGATAATGAGACATTATATTTATGGTGGAGCAAACTTCACAGTTAAATATGATGCTATAAGCCGACTGGACTGTAGCATTTCATATTCTGGAGAACAAGGAAGTATATTCTTACTGAAGAAAAGCACACACTTGAGTCTGAGAGCCATTTCATAGGAGCACAGTCATTCCACATTAAGTCTTACCCACCCTCTTGGTGAAGAGTGCAAAAATCCACTATCATGGAATCCAGCTTCAGACACTCTCTGCAATGCCCTTCTGCATGACAAGGATACTCTACTCTAGCTAACAGCACCAGAGTTTGGTAAAGGAGCAACCAACAACCTTTGCAGTTCCTGAATCTTATTCCAGGTTGCTGACTGTAAAAGGGGAGGAGTACTCATACTTCAAAGACAGCTACTCCTTTGAGAAAAGAAAGCCTGTGGTTTATCAGCTACTTTAAAAACCACTTTAAAAATAATAAAACATTAAAGTGAACGTAAATCACCCATTTATTGCATTCTCATGCAAGCAGATGATAGTTATTCAGCTTAAAGAAAGGTGTTTAAAAATAAAACCGGGTTTAGAGCTGTATCTTCTTTAGTTAGATCTACTAGATCTCTCTCCATTTCACCCAGTTAAAAAGCTGTCAAGATGTTGTGAAAACTTGCTAATGACTGCCCTAGTACATCACAAACTTTTAATCATTGCAAAGAAAGTGCCCTTCAAATCTCAGTATGTAGCAAACTGTATATATACATGCAGACTAAAAACTGCAGTTCAGACAGTGAACTGATGACCGCGTTACATAAATACTAACGCAGGTCAGTGCTTACACTCTTATGATTAAGTCTAGACACAATGCTTGTTGTAACCAAAAATTCTTTATAGCGGGTTAAGGGATAAACAACCCCCAATCAACAAGGAGGGGTGTAAAAATGACCAGTGATGCCATGGTTTCCAGCTTAAAGACCTTAGTTTTTCTAAGGAAGAGCCTACGGTTCAGCTGACCTGACGTATGGTTCACATAGAAAAATGAAATTCTTTTTTGCAAAAGCACTTCTACTTTACATAGCATATTTTTCATTCATGAATCAGGAAAGTTTTACAGTGACAATTTTATTTGCCTGGTTCATAAATGCATCATGCCATTTGTAACTGGTGCAACAGCAATAATAATATTATAAGACAAGGGGAATACACAATTTCTCTTTCCTCCTGATGACTGATCAATGAACTCCTTCATTCCATAAGTGTGGGAATCATTGTAAGGTTTGATCTCCAGCTGATGTAAATCACAGAAACTTCATACTTCAAGTTGGTATACACAAGTGCTGATTTCCATAGTTTTAGGACACAGTTCTAAAGATGCACAGATTTAGACATCCACTCATCTTTTTGTGAAAAAGAGGCTGACAGATAATTGGTAGTAAATTTTTGATTTTTATTGTCACAATTTTCCTACTCAAGGAAGATCTACAAAATGCCTTTCTTATTACAGAATTGAAAAAATCATTAGTTTGATAGTTGCACACTGTCTTCCAAAACTCACAAATATATATGAAAAAGGATCACACTAGGAAAAAAAAAAAAAAATCAAGGCTAAGGAATAATTTCAGTGTAACTTTGTAACGAGTCCCTGGAGGAAATATCTGTTCCTTTTGTTCCCCTCTGCAAAGCTATGTAATTGATTCCTAACAGCTGTGTTAATGCTCCCTATTCCTGTCAGAATCCCTTTGGAAATACATTAAAGTAACCAGGACTCTCTCCTGATGCCACCCCTTGAACACTGAAATCTGGGATTCTCTGACACGCATCACATTTCAGACAGTGGGGCGCAATGGAAGCTTCAGTGCCAAAGGGCTGATAAATATTAATACAGAAGAATAAAGTATACCAAATTATATATTGGAATGTAGAGCAAACCAGGAAACTGTTGTTTTTTATAATGAAAGACATGCTTTTGCAGGCACTGCTACATTCCATCAAAAAAAAAAAAAATCAAAGTGTATTTGCTATAGCATGTTTTACTAACTTCTTATACCAGCTTGCAAAATTTTAAATTATGACAGGCAAGTCTTTTCAAAGAAAGGATTTGATCTTCATCAGGATCAAGAATTAGTTTGACTCTCCCTGACCTTTCTATCCTTTTTGCTGTACGCACACACGGAGTAATAAAAGAAGAAGAATGAAGCAGAAAGGATTTGGCCCAGCTCCTGAATTATACCCCAGTGACTGTTACAGAGTCATGCATGAAAGTTTGTCTGCCTGGACAGAGCCAGTAACATCAGGTAACCTCTCTTCAGCAAACAAGGAGAGAAATATGGAAAAGATGTGATTCAGTTTTTACCTATGGTGCCTAATCAACCTTAATTAAGGTTGTGTTGAGGGATCTTGAGCAGCTTGCACAAGGAAATTTGCTTCCTGATTGTTTGTACCTTTGAGAAAGCTTTCCTTTGAGAAAGGCAGATTTCCTACCACAAAGAAAAATGTCCTTATGAAATACATATGTTCATGTTGAATCTAAATTTAAGAGAGGGTACAGATAAAACATCTGTGTTTTTAGTGTTCCCCTCTAGTCAAATGGTTTTTAAATAAAAGCACTAGAATTACAGTAAAGAAGATTCTCTAGTCTTCATAATTAAATTAAGAAAAAAATTCCCTAAACATTTTACTATTTGGGTGTATGTTCCCTGAAACAGGACTAAAGTTAATAATTATTTTCATTACTGATTTTAAGCTTACTAACCTGATGACCCTAAAAATTAATCACCCTTGGCAGCCACACAACTTACTGCAAACTTCTCCTCTTCCACTCTGGGTCATCATCTCAATTCACAGTTACAGACACCATTGCTGTATTGTGCACATTCGTGACTTCATTACACACCGGGTGGCAGTGTGGAAGGCTTTTAGTTCAAAATGTCCTTTATGGGAATAACTTAATACAAACTTGCAAGGTTAAAAATATGAAAAAAATTATTTTAATTTAACATATTGGATTACAAATATTAGAATACTTAGAGGTGGAGGCGGGGGGGGGGGGTGGGTTGTCTCCCTATGTCTTGTTAAAATGGCACTACTTGATAAAAGACCCTGTTTTATGTAGATTATAACTTCAGTGCTGCCCGGTCTGAAGTTTTTCATATTGCATATCTGCCGGAGAATTTTCTTTCTTTGTGGAAAATTTCAGCTAATGTGATTTAGCTATTTCTGAGAATGCAGCAGAGACAAGAACAGTATTCTGCTGTGTCAACAGACTGTCACGACTTCTTGTTTTGAAATCTGTAGTATGTCTGTGTTTTGCAGCAGAAAATAAAATTTGGAAGTAAAATGGCTGTGTCTGGGATCAAATGAGAAAAGGGAGACTTAGATATTATTTTTTGGGGGGAAACATTTGAAAGCAAACAGAGTGCCCAGCGGAAAGGGACATTTGATCCATTCATGTCATTCATCTGACATATGGAAGTCCTAGATTAAGGACTTCACAGTCAAGACAGCTGAAATTTGCCCTGAAGGCTTGGATATTTTCTTCCTTGCCCTTGTCATAGAATTCCTGCATCATAATAACTAATAAGGAAAAATTTTTAAATCTTGCTTCTCAGTCCTCCGACTAATTCTTTTTCTTTGTTTTTGGGCATCGCAGTGAGGAAATGTAAGTTGACATGTAGAAGGTCTGGAAATTCAGTTACCGCTACAGCTGATGGCTTTGGGAAACATGTCATGGATATACAAAATTCTATGCATTCTTCAAAGTCCTGAGGCAGATACTCAACAAGAGAAAATTCAGGCCAAACTGCAATGGATTTTTAGAGCCTTAAATCTTTCTCTGCCTCAGTTCTTTACTTGAAAATTTGGGAAGACAAGAGCATCTTTCTTCCCAGAGGGCATTGTGAAGATAAACTCATCATTTATCTGTGAAACATCCTGGCTAGTCCAGTGTAATCCACACGAAAACTCACATTTTCTTTCCCAGAAGGATTTGAATAGTATGTCAGATATAAAGCCTAAACACAATAAAGAAAAAATAATACTGATTGATGCTGTTCATGAATGAACAGCGTCCAATTTGCATCACTGAATGCATCACGGTTCTGGGTAAAGGAAGAAGATTTGATGATATATACTTGTACACCAGGCAGGCAAATTTTTCTGCACACAAAAAACAACACTGGCATTTCTTAAATTCTTTGTATTTCCCTAGTGCAGTTATCTGTTATAAAAAGCTATTTAACAGAGCATATATTAACTTGCAGATAATAACATTTGCTATATCATGTTGAGGCAAAGAGTTTATATTTTGAATGCTTTCAAAACATAAAAGACAGGAAGAAAGACACTGACATCATGCTGAGTTCATGAAGAAACATCCCCCCTTAGACATTTGATAGCATATTTATCTATTATGTGCTTTTATATTTTTTTTTCTGAAGCATCTAATATTGACAATTGTTGGAGACAGGATATTTGACTAAATAGATCATTAGTCTGATCATTTTCCCAGGTTTCTGTGTGAAGTGAGGACGCTATAGCATCTGAGCCTGACAAGCACATATGGAGACAGCTGAAATGGAGTGAGGGCTTAGATGACTGCTGCTTTTCACAAACAAACAATGAGACAATGTTGCATGTAAGCAGAGGTGCTAAAAGCAGTCTCCATTATATAAGGAATATATAGGAAAGATTAATGTAAAATCTTGACATGGTACTTTTGCCTTCCCCCATCAATAAACATCTTCAATATTGATTTTTGCTTATTATTAAAATGGCCTAATACAAATACAGACATTAAGCCAGATAAATGCAGAGATCAGTATAGCTGCAGCCAAGAGCATTTAGACCAGAAATACTACCAATTACTACCAAGACTAGCAAGCCTGACTAAACAGAACTCCACATAGACTTCTGAATGCAGGGCTTCAAAAGCAGGATGATCCCTGATCTCCACTTAGTATCACACCCTACAAAAAATTCCTCTGGCCTTCTAGTAGAGCCTGTACCACTCAATATCCTTTCTTCCTTTGAAATGTCATGAAATCCCTGTTGAAATTGTGCCTGTGACACAGAAATGACCTTTCATTCTGAAACGGGACAGTAAAATAGTTTTTTCAAATACTTGCAGGTGAGTTATTCTGTTTTGTGAAGGTTGCACAATTCCTTGCAAACACCATTGTCTAATGTACATTTCTTGTTAAATTTCAGAAATTACCTCAACAATGCCAAAAAAGATTTCTAGATTTACTTGTTCAGATTTATTCAGGCTGTCTCAGTGAAACTAAATCTTGTGAAGGTGGGACTGTTTTACCACATAATAGAGAATCAAGCTAAAATATTCTATATACTTGAATACCAAAAATAAACTGAAAATGCATACTCAGAAATAAAACCACAATAGCTTTATTTCTGAGAATAAACAGTACCTTTCTCCTGTCATATAAGGCATGGTTATCCAATATCATCTTCCTTTCATGAGTAGCATACCTCCGCAAATCACGTCCAAATTGCTGTAAAAGATATAGCAAGTATGAGCAATTCTGATAAATTAAATTTTTTATCCTTTGTATAAGAGCTCCAACAGCAAACCAAATAATAAACAAACATGTAAAAATTACCTCTATTAAAAGAAAATAGGCTGAAAAAATGGATCATCTGAAAGGACAATGCTTTGACAGGCAATGGTCCATCATTTCAGTTGGTTAGTCTGAGAATAGTTGGGTACTGTACGAGGAAGTAAGCTTATGTACAGCCTATAATGGGCTCCCACAGTCTGTAGGTGAATTATCTCAACAGGGAGTAGGAGCTGAGTGAGGCAGAGAAAGATGGAGTCATTGCCTACTCAACCAAAGGGCCTCACAAAGTGCATTTTTCGTGTAGACACCTACCTACAGAGTTGAGAGAAGGGCTTTTAAGTAGCCAAACACTTCCAGGATAAGAAGGACCCCAAAGTCTGCAGGACTTAATCCAAGGTCCAAATAAAGACATTTTATTATCTCAAAACAGAAAAGCGACTGAAATAACTCATCAGCTCAGCAGGAGAATATATCAATTGCAGCATTTTCCCTGGTACCTTCCAATTAACCTGAGTAGAACAGAGTGGCAATGCACCTGTACTGCTTCTAGCACATCAAAAAGATCATTTAGAGCAGGCTCAGGAGCTCTCTGTTATATCATGCAATCACCCCCTAAGAAAACGAACATCAGAAGGCAAGCATGTAGAGCAGATTACAAAATAATTCTGTCTGGAAAGAGATTAATCATTTGAGGTTTGAGTTTTCATTTAGATAGAATTTTTCATTTTGAAAATGTACTATTTTATATCATACACACTGACTACAGTGTCTATTGTGAAAGTAGCTATCATTTCAAGTTTTTATAACTTATTAAAATATCAATCAAAACATATTTTATTCTAGTTCAAAACTAATTAATGTGTAAATTTTAAAATTTTCCAATTTTTTACAATTTAAAACTCAATTAAAATACAACTGAAAGAGAAAATTTTATCTAATCCAAAAAGATGTCAAATTGTTTTCAATTTCCTACAAATCAAATTAACTTCCAATTCAGAACATCTCTTCCTCAAATGTTTAATTTCCTGTATAATTCTGTGACACTTTCCAAATCTTCTCTCTACTCAGTAACCATTTAAATTGCTTGTTAACACTAGTATGATGTGAAAAGACAACACAACTTTCTGAAAATCTAGGTCTTCAGTCCATGAACCTAAACACTAAGCTTCGAGGAATCCTCTAGAGAGACATCCATAAATGTCAGTGATGAGTTCATCAGCTCCAACCTATGATCACGGGTGGATGACAGCATGAAATGCGATGTGTGGAGAGAAGGAACCTTTTTTAAAAATCCATGAACTCCGAATGGTCCTGCAACAGCAAAAATAGGTTAGCAATGCTAAGAAAACATAGACTGTTGTGGTTACTTACCCTGGAGCCTGTCCAGCCCAACAGAGCATACGCATATTGCTCAAAGGGGGTTATGACCAGATCTACACGGATTGCCTTCCAGTCTTTGACTTCTGCCATATCAAAGTTTTTTGACGTGTTGTAACTGCTGTTTACTCTTGGCTGATATAATTTTAGAATTGCAAAACACTTCTGAAAATTATCCATGGCATCAACTTTTCTGCTCGGTAGCTGTTCTTTTACAAATGTTGATTCAATGATATCGCAATATAGGAGTAAGCCCTAAGGAGAAGACATTGCTCACATTGAATTGCTGGACTGGTTTTACTGTAATTCCAGAGTTTCTAGACAGTTGTTTTAAAAAATTAACGTAAAATGCAGTTTCAGTAAACACAGAACTGTGCAGGGCCAAATCTGGGCTAAGCAGAGAAAAGAAACAGCTGCAACTTTTGGAAAAATATGACCAGATCCTTTGAGGGAAATTTGCAGTGGTAGTCATCTGATAGTGGCAATGTCCTGCCCTGTACTAAGGAGACAATATTTGCAATTCTTCCCCTCCATCCTTTCCTCCTAAGCCTTTTGTAGTTGATGTCAACAGAAATTTCTGAGTAGGGATTGATGCTTTCCCACGTGGCAGACAACTAGAAAAACAGATTAGTCCAGAGCACAGTCTTGCTGACAGATTGCAAACAGAGCATTTGGACTGTGTCTGTTGTGTGAGATTTCCTAGTGACAAGGTCGGGAGTCTCCAGAGACTCCATGCCTTTCGTTTGAAGGGAGTGCACCAAAAAACCATTGATCCTCAGGAGCCAGATTTTATTAAGGCATAAGCAAGATTTTCTTTTTATAATAAAGAACATCCAGAGAGAGAAAAATGGAAGTAATAGAGCGTGGTAAATTAATTCCTTCTAATCCAGCACTGTAGGAAGGGCTGGGTGGAAAGAGGTAGTGCTTTCTTCCAGCCTTGCTCTGTAGCGAGCAACCTTTCAATGGCACCCAGGGTTGCAGTAAACTCTCCACTATCCCCTCTAGGCCCTTAGGAAAAGCATCTTTCTGTCATTCCTCAGGCCTGTCTTTATGCGTGTTCTTTGCATTTCTAGGCAGCTTCCAAGGCTACTGATTTCCTGAACATCTCAGACTTACCCTGCACTCCCAAAGCTTCTTAGAGCTCTGCATGTTCAGCTGCCCTCAGGTAAAGTGCAATATCCCCTCACCAGCCAGAAAACCTCTCATCACCCAAAGCACAGCACCTGGGACAAGACAAGGAGCACCATCCCTCTCTCTGCTGCCCAGCACATCCTTTTTAAAGAATACAAAACATCAAACACACAATTACAAATAAATAAAGCAGATACTGTCCCTCACACCACTTCCTTCAGTCATCCTTGAGTTTTCAGAATAGAAATGGAGCTCGATATGTAATAATATAACAATGCTTAGTGTCACTGAAGCCATCTCTAGCAGGAGGGCTCAGCTGGCAAAAAGATTCCACTTTCTGAGAGTGGTTCCACATGATGAAAACACTTGGATGTGTGCCTAAGTCCTGGTACACTCAGCCTTAATTTAGCTTTTATAGATTCATAAAATATGGGAGACCACTGTGACTGCCTCCTCTGAGCTCTTGATTTCATAGAAAGTAGAGACTTCTGAGATTTGCCTTTGCAAAAAAAATTTAACTTTGTTATAAAGGCTAGCAACAATAGTGCATAAACCACTTTCTTCATAGTCTGTCAGGTGTGTAACTCTTATTACTAGAAGGAAAACTACTAAGCTGAACTTCCTAACTTCACGTTCTGACTAGATAAGCTTATTAGTTTTCATCTTCAAGATAAACAAGACTACAACTGTCACATGTCTTTTCATATCTCTCTTTACATTTCTTTAAACCTACACATTGATCAAACCCACTTCTCAGATTTCTCACTGATGAGATGAATAGACTCAGTTTCTTAAAATTTCCATTATCAAGATTGGTCCTTGGATCAATTTTTTTGTCTCTCCTTTGAATTCCCTCAAATATTTACACATTCACCTTCCTCTGGACCTGTAATTCTTATACTAGTCTCACCATAAAAAAGCATGGTCAAGAATGCCTCCTGACTTTTAGTTAATATATCCCTTAATATATGGTAAAGAATACAAGTTTTGTGGGGTTCTTTTTAAATTGCAATATTGAACTGAGAGTGTATAGAAGTGGTTTTATTTGATGGCTGTCGATGGTTAACTAGAATGGTCTCCAGGTCAGACCTTTTATGAACACAGGTAACAATGAACCAGTTTTTGGAAGAATATCTCCATATTAAACATCAAGTTTTGATTATTCCTGTTATATAGTGCAAGTGTGGTAACTTTACATGATAATATGTTATATACCTCAGAGAATACTTTACAGCAATAAAATTACTTTTATCACTCAGAGCTATAATTCTGACCAAAAAAGCAAGACAAAAACACTTATGATATGATTTCCATGAAGAGACACTGATAGGCATTGTTATATTTCCAGCCTTCAGGTTTTTGTTGATGATAGTTCCAAATTAACGATCCCATTATTTTACTGGGAATCAGTCACAGGCTGTTTTATGGGTCACTGGGCCAACCTTTTTAATGAGAACTATTTGACTTGCATTGACATTCTTTCACTTCTTTGGAATTTTTCCTGATTTTGAAGATTCATTATAAACTAATATGAGAAAACTCCTTCTGTATCTCATTCTCTTGGATTACTAGTCTCCAAGTCTACTGATTTGAAAATGCTTAATTCTAGCAGGTGCTCTCTCAAATCCATCTCTAAAACAGATAGTAATTTTTTTCTTAATTTTACCCCAACATCACAAGGCACTGATGCATGCTATTTCCAAATATAGACTCAAAAGAGCTGTTGAATGTTAATGCATAACTCCTTGTTATCTCACTCTTTTTGATGAAGCTATGCCTGCCTTCAGGTTAATTTTTTTGCTTCTAATGCTAAAAAATGCTTTTAATCTCATTGACCATTGACCATTAACTGAAGACTTCAAGCTTTTATTAAGCACTGATATTCTTCCCATTCCCTATAAAAACCTTCTAGCTCCTTCATCAGTAGCTAGCTTTCTCATCTTTTGCTTCATTTTCCTTTTTGCTCTTTGAGATTTGGGGCATTACATGACATATCCCAGAATGAATCTAAATAATTTCTTTCCCTAGGCAGAATCCTAACTAGATTAAGTTTTGGTAAAGTCTTATTTTATAGTTCCAAGTACCTACATTTCCAGTACCTGTATGCTGCTTGTAGATAGTGTGCTCAGCTCACCAGTTTTGCACATTTTCCACAGTCTGTATCAGTGTTTGTGTCCTCTTTGTTCAAATGAAGTTGAAATCTCCTCAGTTTTGGTGCAAGAAGTTAGGAATTAAAGCCCATCTTTAGATGGGCTGCAAAAAGAATGGAATTCCTACTAGAGGTGGGAAGTCTTCGTAAGATTTTTGTTTCTGATCGCTTGAGATATCCAGCAAGATATCACAGCGTGCAGTCATTTCTCTCTTCATGGGCAAGCAGATGAGCACCTAGGCAGTGTTTTGCCTCAGTGAGATCTGGGGACGGTCGCATATGGCTACCTGTATCCTGTACTTGGATTTTTAGCCTGTAAACGCTTGACGAGATATGATTATATATTACCTGTGTGTCTGTAATAGATAAAATGGCTTTGACATAAAATGCTCAGGCCTTTTAAGATGTTAATTTTAAACTTTTAGTCATACACTGTATCCTCTGCTTCATCAATATTTTCATTCTAACACTTAGCTGTGTTATCATCTTACAGATGATCTCTTCTGCATCAGCTTTACTTAGTTCTCAGAGTAATTTTTTCCAGCTTGCTACTCATTATAGGAATATATAGTTGTAAATGAAAACAGGGTAAACTTAACATGTCAGCCTTTGCTGTATTGCCCACATTGAAAATGAAGAAATTCCCTTTACTGAAAGTCATCCTGGATACCTACTAAAGGTCGTCCCTTTGAGATCTCTCAGCTACTTGAAGAGTACAAATTCTGCCTGTTAAACCACAGCGTTTAAAGATGGTCCCTTCTCTCTTTTTTTCCTCATCCTATTTTCATATTTAGGAACTTCAAGGGAACACTCCCTGGGGTCCCTGAGGTAACATCAAGTAATCATGAAGAAGTTACAGCAAATCATTATTGGAGTCTTCCTACTGCTGTTTTCCCTTGCTGACTAGGCCATGTCTTCTACCTGAATACATTTTAAGTATTTGCTGTTGGCCACTGTTAGCAAGTGTGGCTAGAAAGATATTTTAGGACTACCTCTCTCTGGGTCATTCTGTAGTGTTTTTTCATAGTTTGTTGGATGGGCAATTTCTAAAGCTAATACAAAGAGCATGAGAGGATGTAGACCATTGTAAATGCAATTTTTTTTGCATTGTTGCAAAGGCAACAATTACACAGGTGCTGAGTTCAACAAGCAGTTGAAACCTGATTCAAAGCCAGGATATCACCTTTAAATAGGAGCCAAAGCCGAGGACATATCCATTGGGATAGTGTTTCCAATTAAACTAATTTGATTAGGCACTGTACATCACCCAATAAAGTAAAGCTGAAATGGCACTTCTGTACATTTTGAAAAAGTATTGCCTGAAGGGGCAGTCAGCTATGAAGACTGTGTGAAGTTTTGGCTACTGCTAGCTGCGAGACAGCAGCCTTCTCATTACTCTATGTCAGGGAATCTGCAGTTCTTTGCAAATTTCAGCTTGACCTATACAGCATAACATGCTGTAGACCTTGTTTACACAATCAAGTTCTTAAATGTGGGCATTTTAATTTCTCAAATTTACAACACCATCAAAACCAACTGTATTTTTTTAGGGCAATCATGTTAATACCCAGAACAATTTTCCCTTTTTAGAATAATTATGCACTTTTACTTAAATAGACTGAGTGCTGGCACATCAATAGCATTGATATTGGAGTAAATCCATGATCAAACTGAGGAAAAGTGTGAATTTTTAGAAAAATATGTAATCAATAGCTGAAAAATCAATCCAATTACAGGCATTAGCATTCTTTGTCATTTTTAATTTAAAAAAATCCTACCCAATTTTTAATGTTACAAGCTGTCATGATTCATAATTGTTGGTAGCTGGATTAATTCTGTTAAAGCTAAGTAGGACCATTTTATACCGCCTGAAAATGTAATCCAGTATGTTCTTCTGAAATGTATATATGTTGTTGCTCTTAATTTCCTTCTAAGATCGTTTAATAAAGTGAAATTGGATTTTTTTTTTCTCAGTGAAATAAATACCTATAGCTAATCCAAAATAGGATGTAGGCATGCTGGTTCAGAAAAATCTCTACCTAGGTGAGACAGATGCAATTCTATAAAGTGGAACAGCTCAAGGAACTGATGCCTGGGAGCAGTCAGGCCTGTTAGGGTGAGGAATCATTAGCAAATGGCATTAAAGGCTTGATCAGCAATACAAAACTTTGCAGCAGCTGCATAACCACACAGGTGCCTTGGTCCCTTTTTGATCTTGAAGTTCCCTGGTCTAATTGACCATGTTGAAATGGTCTAATTTTGGGCATGTCCTGAACAGCCTGGTTTTGACAGCAATGGACAGACCAGCACTAGAGTCCAGGAACGAAGATGTTTCCCTCTGTCTATGCCATAAGCATCTGCACTGGTGAGCAAGATAAATTGATAGATGGATAGATAGATAGATAGAGAGGGACATGTACATATAAACATACATACATATTCACCCACATACAGATATACAATACACACCAGGAAGATCAGATGTCATAAGAAATGCCACTGCTGTCTGGAGCTTCACTTGAAATAGCAGGAAATGGAACACTTCTGCCTACTTCATGTAATAACCTCACAAGCAGGACAATCCGATTCAGCCCCATCCTCTACCTAAAGTGATTTAAGCCAAGTTCTCTCATGTCCAGTGCTCCAACCACCATGCAATAGTCTATTTTAGGTAAGAATGCCCTCAGCTCCTGCTGAAGCTGAGCCAGAATGCAACAAAAATTTCATAATGCATTGAGTCAAAAGGTGAGACAATATGTGTTCACAAAGGAGCTCTGTATCCTTATGGGCAGAGCGTTCATCTGAAAAAAACAAGCTCTTTGTTCCGGCCTCTTAACCGTCTTAGAAACAGGTTTTGTTGCTGCTAAAATCTAGCTGTCATTCAATAATGAATGTGCTGCTGTTCTGTGAACCTGTTTATAAAAAACTGTTTCCAGCAATGAAAAAGTGAGACCAGTTACTTGCTCCTCACCATCCACCTTAATGGGATATCAAGCCTTCCCCTTCCTGACCTGTTCACCTCAGCAAGGGTGAATAACAGAATCTAAATCAGATCACTAATATACTAAAATAAGTAAGCACAGGCAGGCATATACATTCCTCATTTTCCTAAAAGCCAAAAGAAAAATGCAACATTATACTTACACGAATATCAAAGGGAAAAATGAAGAGTGCAGGAATGCCTGTAGTAACAGTATCTCTTCCTTTGTTGAAAGTAACATGTAACAACAGGAACAGTGCTAAATATAGCTATATAGGTTTTTAGCAAAAAATGAAAATGTCTTCACAGAGTATGTGAATGAAGCTGCATCGACACAGATGGCTCAGCCTGTTTGCCCATAGACTTCCAAGCTCTAACCCACAGAAGTAATTTCTTACTTTCTTTATAGAGCTTTTTGGAACCATTAAAATCATAACCTGTGTACTGCATTGCAGCTTTTCTGTTTTACCACTCTACTTTGAAGCTCAATGTAAACTTTGTCTTCTGTGTTCCTCAGCCCATTTATCCCTGGTGATGCTGCATCAAAGAGCATGATGGTGTTGATTTAACCACTTAGTTTTCAATATCTTTCAATGGAAAGATCTTGTTACATTAAATTCTTCAGCTAAGAAAAAGGCCCTTTTAACTATTTAAATAAGGCTGAGGTCCATAGTTTAGAAGTTAAACATTGCAGAATCCTTTCCTAAGAGCTGCTGAAAGGAAGTCAACATCATGACCTCAGTGATGTTCTTTGATGAATTTGGGCTTTGAAGCAGTAGCACAAAAGTGGAAAGCTGTGAAGCAGACGACAGGTGTACTGTCAAAAAGTATAAAAGTGCTTTAGGTTTAGGGTTTTTTTGTGTGTGTGTCCCCCTCCCCCTTAGAAATCAAAGGTCATAAAAAGGCAAGAGGAGTGTAATTCCTCTCTTTCTTTTTTGCATTTTGATTTTGCTGGCAGCTTCTTTTCTAGTAGTGCCAGTAAAAGCCTGTATATTACAACTGCCATAGTAGAGAGGCAGTATAGCTAGTAGTATAAGTCATAAAAATTATGGAGGACAAACAGAACACAGAAAATACTTGTCCATAGCTTTAAACAAACCCCAGCTTGTTTGGATTTGGTTTCTATGGCCATGGGTTTCATTTCTATGGCCATTGTGCATGTCCCTTTCTGCCATTTTCTTCATGCTGGGATTCCTAGAGGAATCCTAATCTTTTAATCAAACCCTTGGCCACTGTTGACCTCCCATACTCTCCCTACACACCCTTCTGCCAAATTTTATCCTTAAAAAAAAAAAATCAGCAAGAACAATTTATTTTCTATTTCTTTCCTTTCAATTCCATTTAATGAAAGCAGCACAGAGTGACCTGAAAAGCTTCAGCAGTTGCCAGACCTCTCAGATCACAGCCATTGTTCTCATTAATGTAAGTGGAGTGTGATGGAATGGGAGAAGGAATGAAAGGCCGCAGCTGGGGCAGGCTCCAGCCTCAGCCTTGTCGTCACTTTTCCTTTCTACTATGTGATAATAAACAGGATTTTTGGAGGACCCACACATAGCTTCCTAGAGGTTCAAGTCTGCTTAAGAAGGTAGAAAGACAGCTTCCAAGAAGAAATGCAACTTTTCTCAGAATAAAGGGAGTAGAATGACTGAGAAAGAAACTTTACATAAATAATAAAAAAAGTAAAATAGAGTAGCTCCTCAGCACCCATTAATTGTCACAGCTTCATTGCTTTTCATTGGAGTATGATAAATTATACCTGCTAGCAACCTACTTCAATACAAACACTTTCCATACAGAATTAGGATGGAAGTCACAGAAATCTAAAAAATTAATAATCATCTGTTAACATTTCAAAGACCAAAAGTCAACTGAAGGAAGACAAATTCAGCTAAGGTTGTATTTTACCAGGAAAAAACAAGTTTGAAGCCCTTCCATTAAAGCCAGTTGAAAGGTTTTGACCATCTTGAAACAGAGAACTTCATACAGTCAGATAAGCTTTTGTCTGGTTGGATGTTTTTAATGTCTTTCACGTGTTAACCCATTATACATTAATTAAAGTACATAGTTCAAGGATCAGTTCAAAAGCATTCTCTCCAGGCTATCTGCACTGAAAGCTGACTTTACTTAGCAGTGGGGCATTTGGTGATTCACCTCAGACAGAGTGTTGGCCTTTTACTTGTTCAAATGTGCTCAATTCCTTTGAACAGTACAGGTAGTAAATGTTGAAAAATATCTTAGCTGGCTAGAAAGGTAGAAGAAGAAACAAAAGCTTATTATTCCCAATATACTATATTTCTGTCCCAGGAATATTTTGAGGTACCTGCAGCTGTTATAATTCAGACTCTTCCAACTTCAAAGCTGCTTGAAACTGAAGAAAGATGAATAGAAAAAAAAAACGACAAATCCTTAGATTTAGAAATCCTCTGTAAAACGTTTGCATTCTTCCAAATCCAGACATCATGGAAGACTATGTCAATTTTGACAATATTCCAATGCAAGCCAGGAAAAATGCTAATCTATGGGCTGAAAGGAAGCTAGAATTCCAGGGCTTTGGTACCTAAGCTTTCAGACTTGCTCACCTCACACCATGAGGTCACCCAAATCTACTATGCTTATAACTGGAGCTCCCTGAAGTAGTCCCCCTTGGGAGAACCTACTCCCATCTCAAACAGAATTTAAACAAATACAGTTTTGTTTCAAAGTATAAGAACAGTTTTGCTGTGTCACTCAAAACTCCATCTAGCTTGATTTCTTACCTCTGACTAGCTGCATATTCTTAGGGTAAGATATAACAG
Organism: Gavia stellata; assembly: GCF_030936135.1. NCBI lineage: Eukaryota > Metazoa > Chordata > Aves > Gaviiformes > Gaviidae > Gavia > Gavia stellata. The sequence goes on along the minus strand of NC_082602.1, from coordinate 23,914,908 downwards.
AACGTATGTAGAGTACTTCTAATATAATCTTCAACTTCAGCATTCAGAGCTGGAGGATGCACCTAGATAATTCTGATTAATAACCCAATAGAGTAATATCCAATTTCAAAATATTGCAGTCATCTGTAAAAAGGAGTCAGCATTCTTTAAGCACTACATAGGTTTAATTCAGTGCTGTTACAATATGTCTTTTTTGGCCAAATGTTACTTAGTTCATACCTGCTTTTTCCATAAGTCAACAACTTTATGCAGAAGCTCATCATCTTCTCTTGGTCCTGGATTGGTGATCAAAAAATCTATATCATGTCCAATCTTCTTACCCCTAGAAACAATAAATAAGAAGAAGACTAAAAGAGTTACGTTCCTGTTGAATTTCACACTACTTTCGAAGAGAATATTTTTGCTGCATTAGAAAAAGAGTTTGCAGCATAAAGTGATAGCAATGTTTCTTGAAATTATTTCAAAATGGAATCTTCTATTTCTTTTATCGGATTTGTCAGTGTTCTTCATTAAGCAATAATTTAAGCTTTTTGATGTATTTTCTCTGTTGTTCAACTAGGCACTGCAGATCCATTTGATGATGTTGAATCTCTCTTCTTCTTCCCCTTAAGTCCCAGAAAAGGAGGTTTCGGTCATCTTTGGATAAAAAAAAATATCAAAATACCGTAGTACATATTATGAATCCAGTGCAGTAAGAGCAGATAAACTTGCCAGTCTGACTATTGCAGGCTTAAATACTCTTCTTTAGTTTTTGATGGACACTTTAATGACCAAAACTGTGATTATGAATAATTTTATTGTTTCTTTTAACAGCAAACATAAAATCTCTGAGTATTTTGCATTTCTTCTCTTTTAAAATATAACAATGCTTTTTGCAGAGATTGAGCTTGATTTTTTTTCAAGAACAGTTCAGCCTTAATGTGACTAAAGCTTGTTTATTACACCCACTAAGGATTTCACAATTAAATCCATATGCACAAAGTTTAAGTGTAAATTTTCTTAATGAGAAATGATATTGTGACCTCTTGGTTTTCTTCATTTAAGTCTAAGCATTCAGCTTGCTTTTCATCCACTTACCAAATGTGTTAAACCTATGTCAGATTAAAATGTAGCTAGCATTGGAAAACAGGCAAAAGCATGCTATCAGAATGTTTCCCTTCAGAATTACAAAATGTTTGAGAACATCTGAAAATTTATCTTAGAGTGCAATTCATCTGAGGATTGCAGAACCAATACAAGGTTTTCATTTTTGTCTAAATACTACAACAGGGACTGCATACACATCTATTTATTGGCTGTAATCAGGCCAGCCTAAGGAGAAAGGAGCAGAAGAGATATTTCTGCAACTAGGTGCAGTATGCAGGAGGTGGACTAAGCACTAGAAATCTGGAGTAGTGGCACCTAAGCGTAGCACATCTCCAGATCTTTTTCATGTGTTCATGGGAAAAGTCTGCTCTTGCTGATTGATGTTCACAAGGGTACATGATGTTATAGCTCAGGTGTGTTTCAGTTCAACACTGTGTCCAGCATTTAGAAAACTTGAGTTGTTATACAAGCAGTGAAAATGGGAACTGTACAAAACAAAAATTTGCTTTTTGTATTTAAAGAAATAGTTCATTCTCTTAAAATAGTGCAAAGAACTGAATCTGATTTCTTAAACTTGGAAATTTGTAGGAACAGAACTGATTGGCAGACATGTCAACTGCCATTTGCGTGACAGGAAATCATCTAACTGATGGATAGTTGAACAGCGTTAGCAGCAAGATGTAAGGAAATGAAAATCTAGGGTTTATATTTGACAGCAGTCTAACTCACTATAATGCAACTATTGTGCCGTGTTTGCAGCAAAGTCAGAACTGCTTAAACAGGTGGAAATGATTTCAAAAGAAGTTTCAAACAAAGCATCAAGTCTAGGCTTAGAAACCAAACAGCAATTCAAACTCAAGAAGTTGAAAAATATTTAGTATTCCATGTAACACTTTCTGAGTTATTTTGTAGGATGACATTCATTATCTCTTACATTACCATAACAATCCAAAGCTCTTACATAGCACTTTTTACTTACATGTCTCAAAATGTTTTTTCAAAGGGAAGGGATTTACTATTCCTATCTTAGGGATGCAAAGCGGCATAAGGAAACTTGCCTAAAATTATTTTAAAAAAAAAAAAATCAAAGGAAGAAATTGGAAGCTGATGGAATTGGGAGCTGATTCCCAATTCTTCCTCTGATACTCAAAACATACGTATTTTAGGTTAACCACATCTACGAAATCCTGTATTAATCCAGCCATAAAATCCCAAGAAATCCAAGGTGTTTCACCGGCCATCTATTTCCCAAGACAAAGAACATTTATTGAAATTCTTTTTATTTGTGAAGTTCAAGTGTTTAAATCTCATATAAAAGCACACAATATAAAACCATTGTTATTGTCAGAGTTATACTTCAGCTTCTCTTTGAACTAATTCACATTGGATTCATTTCTGACTGAATTTGTCAGACTGTTACTGGAACCTTTAGTCTAATTTCCACACCAAATAATATATTTCATCCTAGAAAAAATTATTACCTTCTTTAAAATAGAAAAACAATCTAGTAAATTAAAAAGCTGTATAATATATATTGCTCATGGCTTGTAAATCATGCAAAAAGATGCAATAAAGTGCACAAAGATTCAAACCATCATTCTGCTGAAGCTGAAGGGAACATGGCTATTGATTTCAGCAGAGCAGGGCTTTTCACATATATATATTTATATGTATTTATATATTTGCATGTGTATACATACAAACATACAACCATGGGTATTCATAAAATTACATAAAGGGCAAATAGGATGGGATAGTGCCACGGTGCTCTGTTCCCAACTCAGGAAGCATGTAAACATATGTATTTGTTTATCAACAATTAACTCTATATGCACATCAACAGTTCATTGAAGCTGAAGCTAACTATATACCTAAGGACTAGATATGATACAGGACTTGATTATATACAAGTTAAACACATGGTGCCAGACTTCTGGTCTTCAAACTGGATATGAAAACTCAGAATTCATCACCTGATTAAGTGCCTCAGAGATGAAACCTCAATCTCTTGTTCATTCCTGAACAAGATTCCACGTGGGCATAAGCAGGATCTAGGAAACTATTTGCTTGTACCTGGAAATGCTGGGGCTGTTATGAAGCAAAAGCTTACGTGCCCCTAGGAGCACAGCAATCAGGGACATGACTGGGGAGTTCAGGTTTCTGAGGCTTTGAACAGGAAAGGACATGGATTCAAGTTTTAGATTTGCTATTCAGATCCGCTTACATCTTCTTTTTCTTTTCTTTAAATCTAAACCTAAATCCTTGTTGGGCTGGAGCTATAGGAAAACCAGCACCTTGCAGAACTGAAATTGCAGCTTAGGTTTTGTCCTAATAATTTATTCAAGCCTGAAGACTCTAAAAGACAGAGCAGTGTTAATTAGCTATGTTCAATTCTTGGCTGACTAAACTTGTATAAAGCTGGTAAGCGTTTCTTAGTAGTCAATTAATTATCTTTAAGGCTGTTGGAATTTTCTTTTTTTGCTGTTATTGTTTTAATATAAAACCTAGATTCCAAGTCATCAAACATAACTATTCTTATGACTAAAACTGAAATATATGAATGTATGGCAAAGGATAATCATATTGTCTTACTCTACAAGGGAAACATCTGCATGATTAGACATTTTAGAGTAGTATGTGTGCAGAGTAATTTGAAATCCCAGGGTATTATATAATGGCTAAGCCATATCAATGACAATTCTGATAAACTGACTTAAGTTGAGGAAAGATGGACTGACATTTCTTTACCACTCACAAAGCTTCACTAATGGAGGAGCTTAAACCACTTTTTTGCAGCAATGAGTTATATGTCAAAACCCTGAAAACCATTTAGCAATCTTTATGCTTATACAGAGTTCAAGTGGATACAGAAGATGATACTGTATTTCCACATGTGTGCTTGCATTAGGTAAAACTGTAAGCTTTTCTTAACCTTGCAAGCCCTTGAAGTGCGTGAAATACAAAGTGAACATCAACAGCCTATGTTTATAAGAGTAACTGCATCTCCTGCTCAGGTATATTTCTAGGAAATATAAGCATCAAAGTAAAATCACAGACAGCACAATACCTTTGGATGGATTTTTCATAAAAATTATTAATTATTACCTTTACTATTGACATTGTATTGTGCATAGAAATATTACTCACTTCTCAGTGTTGCCAGAATATGCTGGGCTTTGCCTGCTAACGAAGGAAAGGTGTTTCTCCTTTGAAATGTTGCAGTCTAAGTCCTAGATTTGTTCACCACCATCTTCTCTATCAGACCCCTTCAATTGTGAGGGCCCTTCTCCAAGAGCAGTCCCTTTCTTCAGCTATGGTCAGATGTATCCAAGTCTGCCGTTACTCACAGTACATACACACAGTCCTGTATTTTCCAGCTAAGCTTGCTGTACTCTAGTTTTTCTTCACTGGCTTCCTCTATCTCCAGTTTTCTTTCAGATCTTTATAATTTTGCCCTACAATATGATTCCTCCCTTTTTTCCACAATATGGATCATCTATTTAAAAAAATATTTTATGCTTTATTGCAGTGACGTTCTTACTCTTGTCTGCTTAGCGTTCAGAGACCATGGGAATGACAAGGAGGAATACACAGATCTAGGTATTTTTTTGTTTCCCCGGAATTCTTTCCTACCTTGATTTTACAGGCTCTGTATTAGATTTTTCTCTTCTTGGGTGCATGTCACTTATTCTTTCTCACTGACAGCCCTTTAAAATGTACCTGTTAGTTTTCAAGTTCCTAGAATCATATTCTGATAGACGTAAAAGTTTTCTCTCATTTGACAATCCAACTGTTACCCTGCTGTGGAATAAACCAGAATGAATAGGATAAATCCTTGGACAAAAGTCTTCTGTGAAGTCTTTCAAACCATTGAAGTGATTAACTGAATGGCCTACCTGCAGTACTAGCTGATCATAAAAATGACTTCTGACTTTAAAACCTTGAACATCATACTAGATTGGTCTTTGGTTTATTTAGGTTATTTGGTAATGGGATACTGTGATGTTTTGCTTTACAGACTGCATTTTCCTGTTTTCAGAGTTCACACTTCATTCGAAGTGGGATTATAATAGTTTTTACAAATCCTTCTCAAGCAAAACTCTGACTTCACTCCTGTGTGAAAACAGTTCTCAGGTTGAATGATTTACCCCAGACCTGTCCTTGTCACCTAAATAACAAATGATTTGCCTGACCTCTGATTAGAAATGCAAAGTGAACTTTGCTTTGTTGGCTAGAAAATTTGGACCAGGAATCCAATTTAGTATCAGGCTTTCCAGAGCAGTCTGAAATACTCTTTCTTCACAGCTGCCATATTCTTTAATTCAATTGACTCTCAAAATCATCTTAGGAAGGGCACTTGAACATTCTTTTTGGGGAAGAAGGCACTTAATATTCAGAAGAAGAAAAAGGTTTTCAATAGCTGCTTAGAAAGATCATCAGAGATGACTGTGGCCCACTGGCTCTGCACTCTCAGAGCCTGGACTGGAGACAACCTGGCCAACTTGGATTTCTGTTTCTCAAAAAACAGATGGAAATTTTTTTTAAAAATGGGGTTTTTTCATTTTGTAACAGTCACAGCATAGCCAAGTCTCCATTTATTAAGCAAATCCTATCTATTCCTTATTCAGACAAAATGCTCGTTGGCATAACAATAGCATTGTAAGTGTTGAGGTTACATGTGTGCTAAGTCCTTCAGTGTATACACACGCGTACTGAACTTTACACGAGAACACCGCCACTGATATGGGAGGCATTAATCACTTGCTTGAAGTCAGGCATATATATTTAAGAATCTGGAAGACTAAAAACTAACAGGTGCTCATTTCCAATGTCTGATCAACTATATTAAATAAGAAGCATAAATTTATATGGGGTTCCTGGAATGAAGCAAATTAATTACATATAATTAATTACATAATGAATCTGGAAATCATACACTCATTTGACTGCCACAAAATGTAACATAATGAAGTGGTGACAAATAATGGAGAACAGAAACAGATTTGGCACAGACATTTTAGGCTTCTTTCTATTTGACTGAACCTTTCATTTCTGTTAAAACTGTGGGAAAATATTCATTGCAGAGGAAGGCATGAGAACTGTTAAACATCGGATATTGGCTAATGTTCTGAGTTAGTCTGTTTGATGAAACTGGATTGTATTTACTAAACCAGTGTATTTATGATAATATTAATATTCAGATTTGGCAGATTGAAATGGTTTTAAAAACTGTTAATGGATGTTTTACCCATATAATTTGCAGCCTTTAAATAAGGCTGAAGAGGGAAAAAATCCATAGCTGTGAAATAGCTTCCTAAGAATGATTGCTATCAGGAACGACAGCGAAAAAAATCAGGCCGTCAGGAATTGCTATGCAACCAATATTCACCATAAAACCGGTAAGATTTTTAAACTCTCACTTTCCTGACCATTTTATTGTATAGTTACATTTTGATACAGAAAGCTAGGAAAAAAATCACTAAAAGTAATCTCAGACCAGAACTACATGGAGCGGGCCTCAGATAGCATGGGGAGAGTGTGCACAAAATATCAGAGGATATAACTCTCCCTTCCTTCCGAAGAGCTCAGATTAAAAGCAACCCAGCTGAAATTCATTTGTATAGCAAGCTGGATACTAGCAAAAATGCTGAAAGCCAATACAAAAAAATGACAAGTCCTTTATTTGTGGAAAGAAATATGGGAATTCATTACATGTTAAATTAAGCGTCATCTTCTCTGCCTTCTTCTTTTGGGAAATGCAGGGAAGACAGCTTCTAGACAGACATCCCCAAGTGATTTGAAAAAATGTGAGGCCATTTGAATATTTCCTTGAATATAGATGAGCAATATGCATAAACATCTAGGAAGACCAAATGCAATTGCTGAAGTGATGATTGTGTGGCAATGGAAAAGGGATTAAATGTTGCAGAAGATTACACATAGCCGAAGGAATGGACAATTGTGATATAGCACAATGAACTTTTGTTTAAGCAGCAAAGAAAAAGCTTGGATAAGTAGCAGAATCACTCCTTTAGATACAGCAAACAAATAATTTATAAATACCATAAAATGCATGTTCCTGAGGGAAAACTCTAGAAGCCTCAGTGTGCATGCATAGTCAAACATATATATACAGCTGTAATCAAACATGCACACATGCATACGTAGTTCAAAGATTTCTTTCTGACTATTCTGATATTGATGCCATATTTTTAGTCTAGGAAGGTATCCTTTATGCTGTGTCTGATTTAACTCCCACTGTACTGGCAATGTAGAATTGTTCATTGGACGTCAGTTGAGTTTGACAAAATAGAAGTGGCATAATAATTCTGTCTCTAATAACCGCAGTCCTTATTAAGGTACCTCTACTACCTGTCTCCCACCAGCATGTGCCTTCTCAGAAGAGGAACAGAAATTTTTATTCCAAATCCCAGGTAGTCTGAGTGCTTGTGGATTTGCTTATTAAGCAGTCTTTGCTGAGACCTTGAACAAGAGATGGACAATTTCTTACAGCCAGATATTAAAATACTTCTGAGTTACTGTCACTCAAACTATAAAGAACTATGCCTTTTTCTTGTATAAACCCTATTATAAAGAGAAAAAAATCTTTAAGATGGAAGTACTGGAGTGCAACGGTGCTACAGCTATTATATAGAAGGTAAAATCCTGGACCATTTAACAGCCAGAGGAGAAAAATTCCATTGACTGCAAAGTAGCCAGATTTCGTTCAGCCAAGAATAATTCTTGGCTGTAATACTACAGATTTTCAAAACTATGTTCCATATTCAGGTATAAGGTACTAGCAGTTTAATAAAATATAAATACAAAGTAGACCAATAAGTAAAATTCTCTGAACATTTTGCCTGAGTGAATTTACTGAATTCAAAATTTAATCAGAAATTAATTATTTCAGCACACTTTCTTCTGACCTTTTTTCAGGTCTGACGTCTGGACATAGAGTAAGTGGCTTTATTGACTCAAAAGGACATTCACCTTCACTAGGTATATAATTAGTACACTGACAGGAAAGACCAAGGCACTTTCCAAGGAAATGGAGAGAACCTTATCTGTGCAAGGGTTTCTGCAACAGTGATTTCATGCTGAAGGATTTTGTTGAATGGAAGAAATGACAATTTTTGCAACATTCTCATTTCATTTGCAACAAGAACTGGGTAATAGCTAGAAAGAAAGTTAGAAAATTATCTTGTTTGTGACAGAAAGGGTTTTCCAAATCACAATAAAATGCTGTAATGTTTATTTGAAGTTATTTCCTCGGAAACTCTCAACTACATATTCTGATCAATACTGTAAAGAGTATTAACAGCCTAAGTAGCAGCATAATACTATACCAGTCCATTGCTATCATAAATGACCAGCTGAACTTCATACACCACACATAGGCTGTTCTTCAAATCACTGTCAGCTTTAGTTCAATGGTTTTCCTTAACATTCAAGTCAGCTCCACATTTTCAAAACAGCATTTAGATTCAATAGTGTCAATGCAATGGTGGTTCACATACATATAGAGTAGGTAACAAGAAAATAAACGCTCACTGAACTGCGAAAGCAGCTCAACAAAAGTTAATAATCCAAAAACACTCACAGAGAGAAAGCAGAGACAGCAGAATGCAAAAAGTAACTGTTTGCAAGCCTGATTCACACTGTGCAATGATTACTTTGTCAGCAGAGGGAGAGCGGAAGGGGACATTCAGCCAGAATAAACTAGGGGCACTCAAACATGCCAAACTCTACCACCAGCTCCACTTGCGCTCTAGGTGCGTGACCTTTACACATCCACTTTAAACATGACAAAGACGTAAAATTGATGAGGATGCCAGAGGCAAGATACCATTTTATAGTTCATCAAATAAGACAGTCAAAAGGCTCATCTATACTATTTATCACACAAAGACATACTAAGCTTCCCAAAGGATGTAGTTTTTGGAATCATAGATCGCTCTGATTCCAGAATTGAAACTCAAGGAAGCCTTCCATTGCAGGTCTGCGGTGGTAAATAGGAAGGGAGAGCTGTGTAGCTTACCAGGTTATTTTATGCAATGGATAATTACAAGTCCTAGGTCATAATTTTGCCCATGGTTATTAAAAAACGAATAACCAAGAAGGATTCTCTCCACCTTACATTGCAAGTATCTATGGCAAGTGTTGTTTGTTATTTCACCCCGAGTGAATGAATCCCAACATGGTCCACATATGCAGTCAGTTCCTGCTTTTCAAAAATAAAATAACATGCCTGAAGTAACAAGGAAAACAGTAAAGCAAGATCTGATCAGGGCTCTGTGGAAGACAGATATCAGTATGGGAATTCTGGCTGCTTGGGATAATTTCCGCTCTCTTGGTTTGTTATTTGAATTAGATCCTAGCTGCCTTTAAAGGTAGTTTAACACTAGTGGTTCCCAGCCAGTGTCAAAATTCATTCTCTTTCCTGCTATATAGGTGGCAACGTCCTATAAAATACCTGTTGAGACGAGAAATGCCAGCGTGGGAAAATACTTGCACAAACATTTTGTAGCTGGACTCTGATTTTAATACCTGGCCTTTCAGTCATCCTACTGGCCTTGATTTGCACAAGCTGATAAAAATTGAGAGTTGAATTTTTCTGGTAATACAAACCCAAACTGACTGAAATTTTGTATTCCATATCAAAGCAAACTCTGGAATTCCTGTCCTTTGAGGATTAATTCTTCCCTGACTGTACATCACAGGGCTATTTTGGGGCATAATTAATATCTGTGAGATGGTTTAATAGGATGCTGACTGATGCCTGAAATACCAATAATCAAATTAAATTAACTGAAATAAATTCTGCCACCAGAAAAGACAATTAAAATTAAAACTGAATTAATGATATATTTAAATGAAAAGATAGCATACAGTTATAAGAGATACTCTACCTCATTTTGAGGCAATTTGTGGATTAAAAAAAAATTGCTGTTGTAGCTTTGTCTGCAGAATTAATTTTCCCACTGATTTAAAAATAAAGTAATTTTAGATTAGACTGTCTCCAAAATGAAAACACAGTGAAAACTGAGCCAATGTTCTCCTGGGCAGCTATAAATCAGGCTTCTACAAAGGTTTGAATTGCCAAAGATAGCACATAGCAGCTTCTTCACCCAGCCAAGTAATTCAGCATAAACCCAGCTGAACTACATAAGTATTTGGCAAAGACTCACAGGTGTCTTCTCTGGAAAAGGTGCTTGAGGGTGGACACTTCATTAAAATGCTACTTTTCTTGCCCAGTGTAACACTAATTCTAATTCACCAGGGGCAGAACTCATTTTCCATAGCTGTGGAAGCTATTTATTTTATTTTTTAGGTTAATCCAACTCTGCGATGAAGTAGCAATGGAAAAATCCCTTTCCCTTTAGGAGGGGAAACTTTACTTATACAGCATAAGGGAATATAGCTTTAATATTGGATACACAAAACAAGCACTTTTGGTTTCTCATTTATTCAGCAGGATATTACTGCTATGGAGCATCAGTAGCTGCTCTTCAAAGAGACTTTTAGGGAAACACCTAACAATGCAGAGAATGCATTACTTAAAAGATCTTTCTTGTATCAAGTCAGGATAAAAAAGTGTCACCTGCTGCAGCAGAAGGGATCACATCTCTGGATATTTCTGTGAGTTATGCTCTGAGGGTGAAAAATCACTGAAGTGAGGAGAACCAGTGCAAAACATACACAATACCACTTAAATCTTACTTAAAACCTAATTTCACCCTCAGTGACTACATTGCCTCAAAAAAAGTATAGTAATGCATGCCATTCACCTAGTCTCTCATTAAATGCACTTTCAAAGACCAAGTGTATGGCATACTATGCTTGACTGTGTGTCTTTTATGACCCAAAAGAAACCTAGACACTGTTTCTCAGAGTACAAGACACCTGGATATTCCTCTTCATGTCATGCTGATGTCTTTTTTCAAGCTTAGCTTTGACAGATATTTGATGTTATTTTAATGCAATAGGAGGAAAAGATAAATCAGAAAATGATTATACGACTGAAGAACTTAAATGACCAACAGTATTGCTAAATTTAGAGTTATCCACCAATCTTATAAAGGTCTATTAGATTATCTGCATTAAAATTATTTAATGGGTTAAAAATATTGTAATGCAAAACCTTGAAAAGATTTATTTCCCTGCCTTGTGAAAGGAATGAATAGTGAATGGTGTGTTTATATATTGGCTTCTGTAGACTTTCAGCTAACTGATTATTTCAAAACATATTCAGTTTAAAATAAATCTGCACGAGGATTCTTTCATACATGGATATCTAAGAAAAACATTATGTTGTGGAACATCATGAAAAATTTAATGGAATTCAAAATTTGAAGAGCCGACAAAAAAAAATTTGACCAGAAAATATTATTCCACAAACAAAAACATTACAATCAATCTGATTGACCTATTTTTGTTTGTATTATCTTGAGGAGGACCACTTATTACTCACATGCTGAAATTCATTCCCTTCAACCTTAACTCAACTTTAGCGTTGTTAAAACCCGCCCCCCCCCCCCCCAAATCTGTGAAAAACTGTTAAAAAATTAAATTTCAACTAAATTTGTTACATGCTATTAAAAATTGTTTCTAAAACTAGCCCTCTACCAGCCTGGTTCCTACTGAGACAGCAAAATAGGATAACGGCCGTGTAAGAATTTAGTCACCACCTACTTAATTAGAAAGTATAGCTCTCTCTATGTGTTATAATAGTTGTACTGCCTAGATGGCATTATAGTCTTCCAGCTTTCCATGACATAAATGCCTGAATGTGACTGTCACCAATTATACCCTGATGTTGAATATTTATCCCTTTTTGGCTTGCACACAAGACAACTTTTTGCTACTAACAGCTCTAGGCTCTCCGAATTCTATATTTGAAGTAAATTCACTATTCCACCAACCAAAACAAAAGTATGCTTAAGCTTTGAATCACTGAGACTGCTGTCTCAATTTCATGTAAATAATGCAACTGTACCTGGAAGCTGTCCATATAATTTCAAGCTTTTAAAGCTTATGAAATGTACCATACCAATCTGTCACAGTTTTATTTAGAGTCATGAAATACATTGCTGAAGTTTTGCTTTTGCTGTCTTGGCAAATCGTTTAAATTACTCTCCATTCCAATCAAGCATTTCAAATGACATCACAGAAACTTCCTGCATACATAAATTTTGCCAAGTGCCAATCAATGGTGAAGCAAAACCTCTTCAATACTGTTTGAAAAAGATATACACTCCAATGAGTATTGATGTGGATCTGGGATCTCATATATTCAGCTGAAATGTAAGAGTATGCAGATGATACTTTAGTCTTAAAAAAATCTATCTACTTTCGCATGTGCAAACTCTACTGTCAGCCTATTCTATGATAACGTGGAGCAAGCTTTCTCACTCTTAAGAAACAGTTTGCATAACAGTGGTACTGTTTCTTTGGTTACCAGAAATTGTAAAATTTTAATTATTCTGAATCTGCAGGGAAAAAAGAACGTATTCCAATATGTAATAAGTACTGAAGAATCAGGCTTGACTGGAGAGAAGGTACATTTTTATTATTTATAAGAGCAAGCATCTCAGACTAGACCTGCTCAGAGATCCTGAAATATCTGGTCTTTTTAGCCCTAATTGCAAAGGTTTAACAAAGACTTTAGAATCATGCACAAACTGAGAGACAAGAATATTCAACTATGTCTACTCATGAAGAATACAACGAAGAGATCAGCGCACGCAAAAATGCCAGATGTTTCAGCGAACTCTCAGAGAGTATGATTAACATTGGAAAAAAACAAAGAAAAAAAGGTGACGAAAATGACCTCTCCCTCTATCCAACAATAAATCAATATCAGATGATGAAAGGAGAAGGGTTTTAAGGCTTTTAGGACTTTTAGGACTTCTGTCTGACTTCTTTGGAGGTAGTTGGTGACCAGCGCTTTTCAGGACAGGCTGCCACAAACTGGAAGAGAGCTGGACCCTTCTAGATCTGGATTAATCATTATTTATAGATATTGCTCTGATTCAAGACATCTTTGGGTGCTGTGTCCACCTTCTGCTGGTGTTCTGCCAGAATGAGGTTTGTCATCATAAGGTATTTAGATGGAGTAATCAAGAGCAGGCTGTAGATTATACATGTACTCCAAACGCCTAAAGGTTGCATTGACACCAGGATTTGTAAGTCAGAAAGCTTTCCAGTTTTTTGTTTCCATCTCAGCTGGTACATAATCTACTCAGGAGCCACATTTCAAACAGCATTAGTTGCAAACCAAAACTTCAGCTAAGCGAGTTATATATTGCTAGAACAATAACCTAGTGATCTCTTCAACATCATCAATAATGTAGCAGAGAAAACAGAAAGGTCAGCTGCATTCAAATTATTTACTGAAATAAGTAGACAACAGTCTGCATTATTAATTATGAAAGCTGTATATTTTTTAAAAGTGCTTTTATGAAGCTATTTGTCACACATTTTTTTTTAACTAGAAAAAATGATTTTGCAAATAGGGCAGTTTCCATTTACTAGTTTAGATTTTTATTGTCCAAGAGAGAATTGTTTGGTTCACCATTATATTTCTATTCTACTTACTCAGTATCTCATTAATATATATAAGCTAATATTTAAGATACGATATTTTATTTTGAAAGAAGAAAGAAAAAGGTATTTTTCTATACTGACACTATAACAAAATTAACAAATAGCTTTATAGCAACAATTTTTGCTGTATTGAAGTTTTCTGGTGGTAGATTGAAAACGTACATTCAATCCCAGTCAATTTTAATTCTCTCTACCTAATTCCTTTGTCATATCCTTCTGTCACAGAAACTTCCATCAAATTGTTCTTTTTCATGCATGTCTACTTTGGCATTTCCAAAAATCAAAACATTCACTTTAAACAATTTAAAAGACAATATTAATGTTCATGCAAGGAAGGAAACATGCATTTTCAGAATGTCTGAATGATATTAAATGTTCAGCCTGGGTTTCACTTATTTGGCAGTGATGGGTCAATCTGTAGAATCAACCTACCATAAAAATAAAGGTTTCTATTTGCTTCCTGCTCAGCTGTACTGGAAATTATATAAACATGACAGTTTTTCTATTAAAATTCCTTGAACTGAGAAATAGATTGCTAGCATCCACTGGGGGAAAAAAAAAAAAAAAAAAAAAAGGAAAGAAAGAAAAAAAAGAAAATACAACCTTCCCAAATTCTAGAATAAAATAGGATTAAGACTTCTATTTGAGCTGGTGGTATGATGGCTGAGGAATGCATTTAGGTTAGTCATAAAGACATGAGATGCTAATTTATGAAGTTGAACTTTCTGGCATTTTGTGGCAAAATGTATAATTCTATTTTAGTTGTGATTACTTTAAGATATTTTATTCATCTATCCCATCTAATAGAATATAATATCTGCTAATTTCAAATTACACAGTTGCAGGCTGCTAGCATACAGCTGCAGGGTGGCGAGTTTGAGTCTAGCCTTTCTACCAAGACACTAAAGTTTTACTCAAGTACTTCTGCAAAAATTATGCACAGTTTAAATTTCAAGCATGTGTACAATCTGTTTAGTTTTAATGACATTGCTCACTAACTTGAGTTTTTAGAGCGAACTCTTAAGTGTTTCCAGGATTGGGCTGACATATGGATTTTCCATAACTACACTTGCATACCCCTACTGCAAGTAAGGTAGTCGGGAATTTTACAGAAGCATAATCTAAAGAAAATGAGATTGCTCTTTTTTGAGACCTAATATGGATTGTGTAATCTACTAATTTTGCCTAAGGGAAGAAGACTTTACTCTTAACCTATGGGATACATTTGGAAAACTAGACTTTCACAGAAAAAAATAATATTTACTATTAAAATGAACCTATTTTACACCAGAATTACGGGATACAACAACTATGCCTGTTTTGCAATCAGTTTTCAAGCATAAATTTAAATTCAAAACTTGTCTACTTGGTCTACATCAGCATTCTGCCAAGATAGCCGTGTTGTGTGAAATTATACTGTTAGCCAGCAGTTCCCTGAAGCTAAAACAGTTATACCCTTTGGGCCAATATAGGTTATTCCATTTGAGAAAATCATTTAAACTATACTGGCAAAGGAACACTGCATCTCTCACACAGAAAGGCTGCCAATATATTCTACAAGTATAAGTATACCAGAAAAGCCTTTTAAAGTGTAAACAAGCCTGTCATTAAATCTACCTTCTACCTTAAGTAAATCTCTCCATAGGGAAATCTTGTTACCCTCCTTTACAAAATTCCCTTGCTCTGCTTCAAGACATGATCCTCCATCAGTCTAAGGAGCTCATGAAGTTGGCTTAGTTGATTTAATCCTAAATTGAAAACTTCTCTGATTATTACTAACCAAGTCCCTTAATTCCCAAACCATGGCAAGGAGATACTCTGTTCAAGAATGTAACTTTTGAATGTTCTCTCTGTGGCCTTTTTCCTGATCCAGATATTGTAAAGCTCTAGCCATATATATTTTCAGAGAGTCTCTCAAAGAACCAGTCATGTCCTATTTCTCTAAACTCTTGTTCTGACTTCTTTCTGAATATAATCTTGACTTTTTCAACCTGCATTGTTGTGTGACCACAGGTAATGGGGCATTTTAAGGGCGTCTTCATTGTAGCTACATTTTTATTTCTTTAGGTGAAATGTGAAGATGCATTTCCTGGGTCACCATTTCTTGCCAGTTCAAATTCTCAAACAGTAAGATGAAAGTATCCTTCTATTTTGTCATGATTCAGCTGAAATCAATGTCAAGGCTCGCACCGACCTTTTAGCTAGAATGTACCAATAGGTCATTCACATTTCATTTACAATATTTCAATGGTGGAGATGTGATCTACATTTACTAAGTCTGAATGTAGTACTATTTATGGTAACAATACATATAATACCAAGATTGAGACATTTCATAAGCAACAGTGTTCAATGAGGATATTATTACTAACGCAGAAAAACTAGGTGCAACTGGACACAGTAACCTCTGCAACAAGATCAAATAACCAGGAATGTTTGTTGTGTTTACCCGCTAGAAGTGTGTCTAGGTGTAAGATATGCCAAGATAAAAGGCACATTTTCCCCAGCCTTTGATCATTAACATGACATACAGAGTGTAAGGTTATTAGTTTATGAACTAGTATGAGTTTATAAACTTGCATGTGAGAAGAGGGAATCCATAATGTTTCAATGGTTTGGGTTTGGGGTTTTTTTTTGTTCTGTTTTCTCCGAGATAGCCCCTAGTAATAGCATAGAACAGCTATCATAACTGATGATCATAACTGAGTTTATCTTATCAGGTTTTGCTGCTCTCTACTTAATGCTGATTTTCCATTCTTCAAAAAGATTGCCTGAAACATTTCCACCCAACTCTCCCAACAGCATAGCAACAATCCATAATAAATTCCACCATTCCTAAACTGAAAGCAACTAAAAAGACTATTTCTGGCTATATCTTGTAATTCAGGCATTTCCTACATGATTTATTTTAACCTTTTTAATCTTTTCCTTGTTATCTGACATGTAGAAAATGTCCTGTCTGACTCACATCCTAACAAAAAAAAATTTAGACAGCAGTTAGCTCCTCATTATCACATCCCCACACCACTAGCATGATCATGTCACACTTAATTAAAATGTTATGGCTATGCTTGCTCACAGGTATCTGCAAAATGCACCCTCTGGTTTCTCTAAGCATAATACAAGGTCATGGATACTTGCAGCTTTTCTCATGATTGTCTGCCAGGAAAACATCATTCTTTGCTTGTGCTGTCAACCATCTTTACAGCAACTAAGTAGCCTGTAATAAACTTTGACTTCTGCTAAAGAGTAAACCAGCAATGAGTAAACTCTGCTATAAATATCCTGTTTTCAAGCCAGCTTTCTAGGAATAAAACCATGGTAAAAGTGATGCAGTATATTACATATTATAATTAGAACTGTTTTTTAATCTCTTGACTCTAAACAACAGGCATTTGATCCTGCAAACCCTGACTGTCTGGCATCTGAGCCTGCAAAATCTCTTTTGCAAACATTGAGCCACAGAATAATATTGTTCATCTTAGTAACTGCTCACTAATAGAGAGCAAAATCTTCAGAACAACTTCATCTCTGGCATAGATGCCCTGAAACACTTATGAGTAAAACATAGTAACAACCAAAATTATCTTGCTGTATGAATACTAAGAAATATACTTGAAAACATTTGAGGCTTCAGAAAGCTCTCAGAGGAAGCAACACACATTCAAGAAGGACTGCAAACAAGACAAAATGCAATGAATTATTTCTACATCTGTCCTGAATTGCTTAGGGACAGGCATCAGAGTTCATAAGTAAAGAGATGGTTAAGTACAATTGTCTGAAACAAAATAAGAAATAGACACTTGTTTTCTGGTGCACCTCTGTATGCCTGACAGAAAGCTGCCTAAGCATCATTAGCACTATTCTTTCTTAACACATTAGTTAAATCTCTTAATCACAATCAGACTCTATTCTCGGCCCATTAATGCTACCTTACAGCTGACTTTACTGCTGGGAACTTAGTTGAGGACTGCTGGCCGAGTTTTGTTTCAATTTGCCTTTATGTAGAGTTTTGATTCGATTTGGCTTTAGAAAAGAGTACCACTTTCTTCTGCAGGTCTCTCAGTGTTACAAAGACAGCATTACTAACTGTCTCTCTTCATTCCAATCTTACCTTGAGTTGCTTGGATTTTGTAAGGCATCCTCTTTTTAGCAGGTGAACCCCAATGAAACTATTTTATAGATAAAGTCTAAGGAACAGAACTGTCTAACAAACTATGCATCCCCATCACATCAAGGCCATGTACATCTTGGATTTGACTTCTTGTTCTTTATGTTTTTCTTTTATCTTACCAGCTTATCTGGAACCTTCTGTCTGTCTCTCTTTTTTATCTTACTGCTTCATCTTTCCCTGAGTGTGTTCCACTATCTTAATAGACCTCCTGGTACCTAATGTTTTATAACTTTTAGAAGATTTTTACTTACCAGTTTTATGTATTATCATGAATATATTTTACTCTATAGGTATTTATTTGTGAGACAGCCTGTAAAACCCTTAGTTCTCATCCATTTACAGCAACTACTTTTCAAGAAGTATATTTTAAATATTCTACTTCAATAGACTTCCTGGCCTGAGCATTAAAATCAGTCCATTTACATTCACTGGCTAAGCATTTCAGAAATAAATGCATGATATTAGCTGTCTTCATGCCAAATGTTTATAAGAGACACCTTGATTATTGTGACTTTTCTGAGCAGTAGTTGAAAATATGATGCCTCCCCAGAATATCCATGTAAAAGGCTAAAAGACCCAACCATTTAAAAAGTCACTGATGACTGGAAAATATTTGCTGGTACTTGATTTTGCTACAAATTCTGAGTGATAATTATAGTTGATAGTTTATTCTCTCTCTCTAATCACTCAGTCTATTATTTACAATGAGGATTTAGCAGAGTTGGTCAGAAAAATGAGGGAAAACAGAAGGATTTGAGTGGACAGTTAAATATAAATGAGAAAGAAATGTTTTAATCCAAGTTGTCATTTCAATTTCTTGGCCAAAACCTGAATCAAAACATTTCAATGATCTTGAAAAGGCATTATAAGACTTCACAGAGGTTTCTGCGCCTCTGACTACTTCTCCCATGATGCACGTACCCCTGTCTTTAGGTGAAATGACACAATATAGTATGAAACTTCTATAGCTGAGGTTTGTCATGAAAGAGAAATTCTGACTAAAGTACTCATTTCACTAAAGAAATACAAATCACTTGAATTATAGCTCCTACCAGGCAAGGGAATAACATTTCTGTCCAATTCTCCAATGAAGAATTGAAAATTTTCACAGAAAACAAACAATACTTAGAAACATTTTGGCAGATGTTTTTCCTAAATATAAATGTATGATCTACGTCATTCACTATCTTAGTTTCTGGGTATAGAGCAGTTCTATAACACCATTGATATGTTTTGGCTTGCAATATTCACATTGTCAGCATCCCCCTTCATCAAACCTCTTCCCAAATAAAAATTTTCCTGTCCCCCAGTATTTAAAAAAAACCCAAAACATTAATGAAAAGCCACTAAAATAAAAATCAAAAAATCCAAATACTCACTGAATATAGACTTTCTTACACATAGGGAAGCATGTGATAAAATTCAAAACTTACTGAAAATTAGATATACATATTCTCTCTTTATCATATTCCTATTATGTCTAAT
Organism: Gavia stellata; assembly: GCF_030936135.1. Taxonomy (NCBI): domain Eukaryota; kingdom Metazoa; phylum Chordata; class Aves; order Gaviiformes; family Gaviidae; genus Gavia; species Gavia stellata. The sequence continues at coordinate 23,895,554 of NC_082602.1, read as the reverse complement.
ATCAGTAACATGAAAAGGAGTGAGTCTGCAAACTGCATGAGCCTTATTTCATGCACTTCGAATTAACTGCAGCACATATAACACTACTCTGCTACAAAATAGTTCTAAGGTTATCAGCATTGATCTTGCCTGAGATTTTCTTGTAAGGAATTACTTGTCATTCTCTCTACAGATTTTGAAAATGAAGCTCATTCAGTCTGTGAATATATCTCTGTACATGTTAATGTTAGGTACCAATTATTTGTACAGCTTCCTTTTAATCAGAACAGCTTTTATTCCCCCATGACATATCATACTAATCTACTCTCAAATTACCAAAACATTCAAAGGGCAATAGTTCACCCTTAGTGTAGGAAGCAGATTTTCCAGCTTATAAAGTTATACTGATAAATCAATCATGCTCTGTATCATGCAGTCTGCCCCCCTGCCCCAGCCCAAGATTGTATGTTATAATAATGCCGGGGGCCATTGGACTCGATGTGATTTTTTTGGATGAAATTGTATCCTATTCAAACTGTATCAGCACCAATGCCTGTGTCCTGTGCAAAAGACCTTTTGTTGTGAGCTTATTTAATATGTTTTATGCTCACTGAAAAATTATGTATTTGTATATTAGAAGAATCGTGTATTTGGGAGAATCATGTTCAAGAAAAGGCAGGTCATTTCCCCTTCCAAAAAAAAAAAAAGAGAAGTGTTTTCAATATAAGTCATACCAGAACTTAGTAATTTACAAGTTTCATTTTCATAATGCTAATAGTAACCAGTACTTCATATGTTAATTGTTCTAAAATGCTGAATGAATAATTTTCAGCTAGCCTAGCATAACAAAAATCACAAAAATTTTTATTGCTAACAATTTTAAAATGGGAACGGTTAGTAGAATATAGGTTATAAAGTGTATTTCATTGATATATTGGGACTATAAATAGTTGCATTATAACCCCCTTTTGTAACTTTTCAAAATATTCACTTCGGCAAACTTATCTAGAAAATTGTGTAAATAATGCAAAATCTATTTTAACATTTTGGAATTCTAATTATCTTAGAGAGTGTCACTACACAAGCCACTGGAGTTTGGAGCTGGGAGTACTGTTATTCGTACTGACAGCTGTCACCACTTCTTTCCACTTAGGTGAGTCTAATGAGCCAGCCATCATGACAGACTGCTATTTGTTTCAGAGGTAGGACTTTATATCAGGAGAAAGCAAGTTACTTGTGGGCAAATTTATAATCTGACACTCATACAAGCAACTAAACCAGCAAAACTGAAGTAAATACTGAAATCTTCTCTAGCTAATGACAACAACATTCTCTGGCACTTTGATAACCAAAGAAATGATGCATCTACAGTCCAAATCATCCTCAACCCAGCTCTTCTACATAAGAGACACCACAGATTGCTTTTGTTGTATCCCATGCTGAGCAGTAAACCCCCAAGGCTCTTTTTTCCCCACACCTGCCCCCATAGACAGTGAAGGTTGTATCACAGTAGGCCGTCTCCATTATATAGTGAAGGTTTTGAGAAACTGTAATGCCAAAATGAGAATAAACATCAAACAGAATTATGGAAACATCAAAGATGCTTTTGAACAAACTATAGTAGATATCTAACAGTTTCTATTACTTTTTGTATAAGTAATAGGCATATTACATTGTAAACACTAAAATAATCCATGAAAAGATTAAATAAAACCATGTTACATTAATATAGAATGAACATATTTAAAAAATATGGGCCATCCATCGACTGTTTAGAGATTAGATTATTTGCAAGATGTCAGAATAAATTTATGAGGGACCTCTGTATTTTTAGCTCACTATTTTTCTCACCATTTCCTAAATATTTTCAATGTGTAACTTCTTGGAAAAGAATTTTCTTCATTTCTCAGTCATGCATCTTTCTTAAACTCTTAAATAGATCTTTTTCAGTTTCTCCTTCTTAAATTCCAAATTCCATTCACTTACAAAACAAAGATGCTGTGATTTTTTGGGGGTCTCACCTCTACACATTATTCACCAACACTGCACAAAGAAACAGTTGTTCTTTTGACATTGCATCTCAATAAATAGATTAAATGAGCTGTGAATATCAGCATTTAACCAATAAAAAGAGATCTTTATTTATTTAAAATGTATCAGATCTGCTTCATCTAAAAGGCTAATTGAAAAGGCTCTTCAGGTCAGCTGTGATATTAGAAGACAACTGAATCACATTTAATGCTACTTAAGGGATGTGAACAGGCTAGAAGAAAAATTAAACCATGGCCATTAAAATTTAATTTGACTTAGTGAAGCCATTAACATTTTGGTTTTATGCAGCGGCAAGCATTCTAAAAATATTTCCATATAATTCAGAAACCCGGAATTGTCAAATGGCTGACCCTTATGTACCAAAAATGATTGGAAGTGACCTTAAAGGGCAAATCAGAAAAAAAGCAAAAGGAGAAAAATTATTTGAATACCATGATAAGCTGTCATTCTGTTCTTTCTTCATATATATTGAGAGTCTTTGTATATATGCGTATTGTTACTGTACACAGACACACACGTATACTTACATAAAAACCTCACAGCAAGTTTCTCTCCAACTCACTTGTATTTTATTGTTGCTGCTTTTAAAGTTTTGCATCTTATCACATCTATCAGCAGGATCCTCTGTAAGAGGGTCTTTCTGCCTCTGATAATGGCCAAATTGATCTATGTAGTTATCAGCCTAAGCTCAACTGAAAACTTTCATATGCTATTTTAGAATAACTTACAGGAAAAGGCAATGTATTTACAATTTGTAGTCAAAACCAGTTAAAGTCCTGTAAATTTTAGTCTTGTTATTGCACTCAAAATAGTTGCATCTTCACTACAAATTCTTGCATTTTTCTACTAATTGCACACTTTGGTTTTCATTTTAAGATTGTTCATTTGACATCCAAATCTGATATTCAAAACACTACTTTTATATGAACCTTATCTTACTCCTAGTAGTGTACTTGTGATGTGTTGCTTTACCTCTAAAAGTTTGCCTTTGCAATTTGAAAATGCTACTGCCAATATTCCTTAGACTGTGTAACAACAAATACTGTAAATAGCACAAAGCAGTCATCAATGTAGTAATTTTAAAGCTTTTAGCCAGTTTCATATAGAAACTTTGTCTAGAATTAAAATGGTAATGAATCTGATCACCTGTCAGTATGTCAGTAAAATTTCAGTTTGACTGCCTGACAAGGAAATACATTACCCCTAGTTTTGGCTTTCATCTTATTTTTTCTAATTCAGTTTAAAAAAAAAATTTAAATGCTAATACAGAAGGGTTTGATGTAATATCCCTAAAATAATATAATCTGAGGTTCCATATCTTGCTGTATGCATATTGTTTGCATTGCTCTGGCTTACTTACCAGTAGTCATCATCAGTGACGATAGGAAACAGAAATGCTAAACACTGCTAAGGTTGTTACAAACGCATTCCAGGAGGTGTAGATTATCATGGAAACTGTAAGGCTAATCCAGGGAGTTTCTGGCTCTACATATACAGTGCAAAGCCTCTGGGTTCACTGAAATCAGTGGCATTACCACCTCTACTCTGGACGCAGCACTTGAAGTAGCTTTAGAGAGAAGAGGGGTATATATCTGAATAGCATCCTTCTTATGAGCTGATAAACCTGTGAAAGTGGTAAAGTTTGAGTAGAGCATGTCAAAAATCTTAGATCATTGAGACAGTTTTTGAAAGGTTTTGAAAGAATATGCTATGCTGAGTACTCAACTGTCTTGTGGATTCTTACAAACTTGTTCTTGTCCGTGATTCCCAGATACCTTATTCATCAGCTTCTACTTCATGATTCATCATGGCTAATAATAGATGAAACGAGTGGAAAAATAATCAAAGCTCTAATGACAAAAGGAAGTGTCTGAATATTACTCCAATAGATTTTCTTCTAAATTGACTTGGCTAGCCATTAATTTGGATAAAAAATGTTGTCTCCTTGGTCAACTTATTTTTTAATGGGTTAGAGAAAATTAGAAGCAGAAACTAGTGATGATCTCTCTTCTTCCCCAGTTGTAGTGCCTCTAACTCCTGGCACAGAATATTTTTATTAAGAGCATCCCAACACTTCAAGGTCAAACACTTTTAAACTTAAGGAGTTCAGTAATGTGAAGCTGTTTTACCAAGCCTTAAGACCAACTAGATCAGATTAGAACCTCTCTGGGTTAAAAGCCTCATCCAAAGTGGACTACAGTTTATCAGAGGCAAAACTGTGCTCATGAATGATATCAAAACAGTCTCTTCAGTCTGTTGCTGGAAGAATTGCTAGATTCTTCTAGGATCCACTTAGATTAGAGTGTGTGCAAACTACTGTATCAGCTCAAATGTTCAGTGAGCAGCTTGCCTCACAGCTCCTTTATAGCAGATTTCTCCCTGGCAAAATGAAATAACAGCAGATAAAAATTTTACTTCTTATAACAGCAGTGGAAGAAAGCAGAAATTACAGTATTTGGACTTGAGCAGCTGGGTACAGCTTATATCTTCCCTTATTATAGTTTGTGTTTTGGAGTAAAAAAAGCATAGGAATAACTATCTAAGAATAGTGTAAAGGCAAAAGTACACTATAATGACAAGGGGTGAGTAGAATAAGGAAACTCTGCTTACGAGTTTGTCTAATAATGAAAGCAACTTTTGCCAAATTAATTAAATTCATTTGAAGTTTGGCACCATTTTAATCCTGGATCTGAGCAGAAAGAAAACAACTTGCGCAACAAGACTTCAAATACGTTTATTTCTCAGAACCTAAGAAAAATTTGGAGTCACATCAGGTATTCCAGCCTTGTTGTAGAACCTCTACAGCTTGCTAAAGAATACTTTTATTAGGCGTATGCAGTATGAAAAGGTCAAATAGGGCTTTTTATCAGGACTTAACAAGGAATTCACGCAGAGGCCACATGACTAGCTCAGTCAAATAAACCACCAAGTCTTGAGTATATACCAAGAGCTTGGCAAGTGTAATATTCTTCATACACAGGGTCTCACATTCTCTCATTTACACGCACATGGCAATACAGTTAGATAATTGTGATACCAGATGCCTTATCAAAGTCTCATTTCTGAAATGAAGGTGCCACAATAACATTAGTTATTCATCAGTGTGTGAGCCTGTAAAATAATCTCTGGAAGTGTGTCTTTGTCCCAGCTATCTCATTTTACTTTATTTCCGAGATGGAAAGGAGAGATATCTTTAAGTGATTCTCTTGATACACAACAGGAAAGACCAGAGTCCTGTACCATGTCATTCCTTTATGCATTCCTTCGTAATATACAAAAGCATGGTGGTGCTGCCTGACAAACACACTGACCCTGTCCTTTGCTCTCTTCACTGCTTTTCTATTAGCAATCCTTATCATCAAATGTTACAGGGCCTCAAATCCCAATTTCTAAAAGGTAATATAAAATTCAGACAAGGCGATAGTGAGCTACAATTAGGCTCACGTTAGAGCAGAATTCAATAATAAGAGAGTCTGAGACAAAACTTCCCTGAAGACTGATGCAAGATGGAGGAATTAGCTTCCCACCAAGAGAAATAATACACAATAGGCACTAGTTCTTCTGCTTGATACATTGCCCAAGACACTTGGACACCTTCTTAAGAACTGTATATGAAAACTCATCTAAAACTAAGTGTCTCCTTAGTCTACTTCACTCTATCTTAAGGCAAAGACAGGAGAAGCTAACAAAAGTGTGTCTAAGTAAATCTCATTTGAGAAAGTCAGAACTGAAATCATAATACTAGTAGGATGCCTAAGTAATTTCTAAAAAATAAGTTACTATATCATCAATAGGCACTATGTGCTCATATCATAGCAATACAATCCTGCTGCTGCAGAGCTAACCACAACTTTTTGAGTGTGCTACATGGAACACAGGAAAACAGAAACCTTATTTTTAAATAATTTGTGAAATATATGGACAAAGCACACAGACAGGCTAACAGAAAGCCATACTGGAAATGCAGTTAATGAACATGATGATTTATTCTTGTTATTATATTTAATTCTTATTCCAGATCCTTTTCTGAACTTCTCCAGTCAAATTTGTTTTTTGTGGGTGTGTGTATTGAGACATGAATAACCAGTGTAGAAATTGAAGCTATAGACTACATATTCTATACAATGCTTCTTCCAAGCATTTTTGCTCTTACGAAGCCCTCAATCTAGATCACCTCTTGTGGCAAAACCAAATACCAGTAGCTAAATCAAATTAGCAAAACCCCAGGATCTTGCAGAATATGGTGATAATGATTCAGCCCATGACAACCTTTTCTTGAAGTCACTGTGAAGCCATGTCCTAACATGGAGCTACGGGAGAAAGGAGGAAAACTACTCCAGTTTCACTGCCATGAAACCTAGTGTGAAGTTCTCTGTCTACTTGTCATCACTAACAACCCTGCAACAATGCTTATATTATTAATGATAGCATTAACACATTGCTAATAGGTATCAAATTTTCTGTAACACACAGTAATATATACAAGATGAGATAATGCTATTACTACGGAAAAACCCTTAAATCTCTTCATAGAATAAAATTACATTTTTAATAACCAGGAAAAAGTTCTCAGGTCCTCTGTTTGATTCTCATTTAAAAGTGATAACATGCATTAGCCTAAACTACACTCCTGCCTTGGATATAGTGTGTTTTTCCCAACTAATCAGGGAGGTCGCACGCTAAAATAAAGTTTTGTTTCTCCCCACCTCAGGGCCTCTCTTTAACTCAGTGTTAGAAGGGAAACTTCACCGTCAGTGGCTTTTGTAACTGATGATATGAGGTGCTATTCCCTCCCAGAATTTGTGTCATTAACTTTAAGAAGAAAACAGTCTTAAATCTCAGCAATTCAAAATAAGAGAGGCTGAGCACTGAAAATAATGCCAGGCCAATTCCCAATTCAAACAGACTGCACAATAAATTCAGTCTTTCTGATAACATTGTCCATGGTATGCTTTATATTGCATTATCAGCATCTTCAATACTTACTTCTCTATAGTCGAGCTAATAGGCCTCACCAGATAGACAATGAAATACATTCCACACCATGTGGGTGTGATTTATTTATTTCATAACTACAATTGTTCTAGTTCTGTATTTCCATGCATTTCAGTGTTGTAATTTCTGTTTCAAAATGACCCAGCTATGTGTCACAAAAAGATTTAAAAAAAAAAAAAAAAGAAAAAATCTCCCAACCTCTCATACGAAACTATACCAACTGAAAATCAAGTAATATGATTTACAGGCTGTTACCTAAGTGTTTCTGTAGGGGAGTAAGAAAGGATAAACTTATCCAGACTTCAGTAATTTATTCATTTCTGCTCCTGAATGATTTCAGATTAGGGAGATACTGAAGGGTTGCCATCCCGACCCTTTATTTCAGTTACTTTTAAGTCTTTATATTCCTTTATGGATTCAGACAGCTGAAAAGATAGTTGCTTTTCAACCAAACATAGTATTATTGCCACTTCCAACCAAAAACACAAGGAAAGCACCTCTGATTAAAGATGTTTTATGAGCTATTGTTTTGTGAAGACAGGCAAAAAGATGAAAAAATCAGAAAGAAAAGGCATCGAGGAAGTAGTAGACACTGAAGTCTGCTTCAGTGATATGACCCTTGAGAGGAGGTAAAAGAGAGAATTTGGGGGCTAAACTGAAACTACAAAATGTTAGAGCAAAAGAGGAAATAAATTGTATGCAACTGGTCAGAGAAACAGGTGTTGGTATGTTCTCAATAAAATTGCATCAGCTTTTTCAATTTTCATGCCTTACTCTAATAACATGTAGGTCTGGTATTTTGATTAAACTTCCTGTCTGTGGCCTTTTTTTCCCCCTGAATCTTCCACCATTCTGAATTAGAAATATACAAACAGTAGCCTCCAGTACTACATAATCTGCAAATGGATAACTACTGGCTTAATCCTGCAATCCTGCTTCCTCGACACAGTGATCAGTGTTCTAACGCAGTCTCCAGACTATCAGCTAAACCCCTGCTCAAAATATCCTTGTCTCTTCTCTTCAAGACTCCATTATATTCACTGTCCATTGTCCATCCTTCTCTTGGTTTTCCTGTTGCTCTCTAACATACCTGCACTTGTGCCTGCAATTTAACTACTGAGGGACTAATGTCCTGATGCTTTTGTACTTTAGATAGTGGCTTCTCTCATGTTTGCTCTTAATCCTTTGAACTGTTCCTTCATTTTCACCTGAAACATGGTTCATCTACCACCATCCATGATTATGGCTGCTATAAACACCAACTAGCGTTAAGACTAGTACAAGAAGCAATACAGAAGACTGAAGGACCGGAGAAAAGTCCATGAACAAGTTTGCTGGGGTTTCAAAAAAAGCTATTATTTACTTGAATTTTATACTATGCTTCCTAATTTTGATTAAAAGAAATACTGCAACATCTGATTTCATGAAATTCGAGGAATCTAATGGAAAAAGTCTAGTAACTCATTAAATATATCTAGCCACGGATTTGTTTGGTAAGTTTGGGAAAAAGCATGCAACTTTCCTGTAATTCATCTCTACCCCACTGAATCTCAAGGACTGCAGATCATTAATGGAAGTTCTGTTCCTTGTAATTCATTCAGTTCTCCTGCATAGTAAGTAAGGTTTATGAGATGCCTGACTTTCAACTCTCCAGTCAAATCTGGAGGAACACAATCAACTGCTTATTTTTTCCAAGTTATGAAACAAATATACAAAACAAGACAAATCTGGGTCCTGGGGAATTAATATATTCTTCAGAGAAATCGTGAACTATTTTTTCTCTTATGTTAGCAGCATACAAGGTGTAGTATGGGGGAATCAAGTCAAGTTGTTCGATTAATAAATTTGCCTACTTCTTTTATTAAATTATTTACGTAATGATGAAAGAAACAAATAATAATTTGTTAATTGAAAACTGTGAGCTAGTGAGCTTACACATACTACATGCTGATGAATATTACCACTGTATGAGACAGGCAAAAAAGAACAGAGGTAGTCAACTCTATTGCACTTCAGTAACTAAAATATAGGTGCCTAATAAAGGTACTAGAATCCATTTAAACAAGTTTTCTACAAATCCTACACTGCAGCATTTATTTTCCATGGGCCGGTAAAATACCATTTACGACTGACATTTTGAAACTTAGATTTTTACAATATTCTCTGTAAGGCATCATTTGATACTGAAATAATTTCTCTTCTGTTTTGACACACCCATTTAGAGATACAAAAGCTTGTTCTTAATAAAAAAAGAGAATGGCTAACTATGACATCCCCCTGAAATAATGAGTAAAACAATGGACTTAAATTTGATGTGTGAGATTCAAACTTTGCGAACAACTGTTGTGCCAACAAAGCTCAAAAATACATATCAATAAAAACCGGGAATTTTCAGTGCGATAACAGTTCTGTCTCTGCAACTCTTTGACTATCTAGACATGTGCTAATGAGTTATATTCAAGTTACTAACACAGGATCCCTGACTGATTTGCATCAGTGTGAACAGAGTGCCTCTTAAAGAAGGACTCCCAGAATGATGCCACTTGAGGTTTCGAATGTAAAATTTCATCTCATTCTTATACCTCTGGTCAGGGTTCATACTTGAGCCTAATGCTTCCTATTGACCACACTGTTTTATAGAAATTATGTAGCTGGTTGCTGCAAACATTCTTACAATAAATATGGGCCATACAAGGAATAATTATAAATATCATAAGGTGGCACAAAAGTGATAAAATACATTCATCACAATTACAGTGCATGTATATAGCAATTACAAAACATTTAAGGTCTTAATTTTGCACTGGAGCAAGTCTATGCAAGCCTATCTAGGCTTACAATCATAAATCACACAAGTGATATGTCAATTATTAACATTTTTCTGTCTTTTGCTTTTGTACCGCTTTTAGTTGAATAAGAGAGTGACAGAACTGTGTATTTTGAGTTCTAAGATAATATTTTAAGTATTTTTGAAAAATATTTTTATATTAAAAATATAGTCAAAGTTTCACAAAGTAACATATTAAGCAGCAGGAGACTTAAGATGCAGACTAAGGTTTTCTCTTTTATGAGCATGACATGTACTATAAGTAGTGACATAACAGCACACTGAGCACAGTGCAAGGAACCCAATACTCCTGAAGACTATTCCTGGTCCCAATACTTTGCTGTATGGCTTTACGAAAGCTTTCAAGTAAGTGCTGAAGGAATTAATTGTATATGTCCTGAGCAATAGTTTCAGGTTTGGTTTTACAGAGCAAGACCAAAAGCTTTAGGAAAAATAATCACCCATGAAAGAAATTCTGAGATCTCACAATCTATACAGAAATTAGTCTATATTTGGTTTAGTCAGTGCTGTATATTCAGTTTAGTCAGCGTGTACTGCAACGTACTCATGTAACTATGTTCTCTAAAAAAAAAAAAAACAAACACCAATATTGCCTTAAAGCTGTTGTATCTGTTTTTCAAGCAAGGCCTTACAATAGTCTCAGCTTTGGGAATTCAGATCCACTAAATGAGAAAAAAAAAAAAATATGCTCAAGTACAGTATGTGATCTAAACATCCTTTTTCCAACAAGCTATTCTTAGATAGATTTTGTTCTGACAAACCAACCATTTATCGTAATAAAACACAGGAACTTGGGAATGTCAGAATTGCTCTCCCATTTACAAAAAAAAAACAAAACACCAAACAAAAAAAACCAAACAAACAAAAAAAACCCCCACACAAACAAACATTGAAAACACTCTGATACTCTCCCACTAAGTTTCTTTGATTTTTCCAAGACACAAACATCATTTTGTGTGTACCTGAATAAAACAGCCAAGTGACTTCATTTGATCTCACTCACCTCCTGAAACCACCAGTTATGGTAACTAAAGCATCTGGTAGAAACGTACACACAGTATTCTTGACAATCAAGCTTACTGCATCCGCTTCTGCCTTAGATACACAGCTAACAAGGTCCTCATAGTAGAGAAACCCTGGAAATCAAAGGCAAAAAAGTGCTGATCACTCTTTGGAATTATCAAAATCTACATAGCGATATGTAAGTGCAGTGTGAAATAGCCACCCCTCACCAGGAACTTCAGCCACACAACTCGTACCATGGGCAAAGGAACCCTATCTGATGGCAAAAATTAAGAAATGCTCAATCCTGAACCTGAGCCTATAGGTTTGTTTCAGGACATGTTGTGGGAAGAAATACATTTTGATCCAGCCTCTTCAGGAGTCTTTTCCTTCCTCCCCACCATTCCTGGAGTCAGACTCTTGCCTCAGGTGTGGGGGATCGCAGGCGAGAGACAGCCTCTTCCTTACCTCATCTTTGTCCTTATAGTTTATATATTTCTTTGTCATTATAATTTGTTATAAATTTTAACTGCAGTTACAACTGTAACAGCAGTTACAATTTATAGCAACATAGCGGTCAGGATAATTGCTCCACTTGCTGAGAACCTGAATATTTATAAATTATCCTGACTTCCCTATCAGCTCCCATCAATGGCATTTCTGGACATACTGCTTTAAAAGGAGCTCTTCTTGAAATGATGGGGTTCTACCCAAGTACAGGGCTCAGAGGTATGTAAAATATCCCAGCTATCTTTATATCTGATCACAGAGCTTGTATCAAAAGAGCCTAGTCCTGCAGCTTGCTTCATATTTGGATATGATATGTAAAAGAAAAAAAGGACAAAAGAACATGAATGTGGGCAAGCTGATCCAAAGGATTCTGAGGTGATGTAAAACACATGGATTTAATGCAAAAATAAAGTTACATTATTTTAATGTCATGTTATATAATCTCCTTTTCTTAATGCAACCGAGTCCTTTTGCTTAAATGGGTCCCTTGATTTAGGCAAATGGTGCACACACACACAAAAAAAAGATCTATGGGGAAGCAACATAATTCATGTGACCATATTTATCACTTTAAAGTTAGGACTTGCTAAGATTATGGAGGTAATTTTACAAGTATTTTATTACAAATATTGATTTATCACTAAAGTAGGGCTGCCTTGAGGGAGACAGGTGTCCTCTGAAAAGTAGTTCTGGACATTCCTAACTTCGTAATTTTTTCCACAACCTGTGCAATAATGACCCGTTAATAGTTTTGTGTGTAAGAGCAGATTTCATTGGGTATCTGTGTAAGCGATAAGAAAATGCACATTCATATTTTTTTAATGACACCATTTTTAATTAGGAACCCTGTTACTCCAAGTATTATTTTTAACCTAATAATTTAATATTCACAAGAAGAGTGATGTATCCCACCAGAAGAGGGATGTATAAGTGAAATTTGCCTCCTCCTCCGATTCTGTTATCAAGTTCTTAGAGCTCCGAGATACGAGGTTTTATAAAACTTACACCTTACCTGCTCGCTGCATTTTTGACAGCTTCAGGGTCTTGTCAGCTTTTACCTCTTCCAGAGTTCGTAAACCTATTCTGTACCATTTCTCAGATGTCTTCACTCCCACTCCAAAGACTGAAGTGAATTGCTAAGGTCAGTAGAGGAACACACATTTCAGTGTTCTTTTCTAAAGGAGCAGTAAATTAACAATAAGTAGGTAACAACAAGATTTAACAGGGAAAATACTGGGCAGAACTGATCCCACATTGAAGATAAATAATAGTGTAATACAAACATACAGATTTAGCTTCCATTCTTTGCATAGTTACGTTGAACAGACAACTGTTTTTATACAAGGACAGTTCTCATTAAGTGAAATCTAAACAACAATACAGTAGTATCCCCAGCAACTTTATGTGATTTAGCTAAATGTACACTTTCAACTAAGGTTTGAAATAAAGATAGCAGTCTATTTTTACTGCACAAATAAGAAATGCAAACAATAATGTTAAGTAGCTGGATTCCCTCACACTAACTTCATAGAATAAGAGACACCTTAAGACTATCTTCCTAATTTGACTGACATTATGATTTTGTATTATATGCATTAACTACTAGTTCTTAGTTGTACACATGACGTTGATGTTGCAGCACTCCTGAGAGATGGGGCCAGTGGGAATCCTGCAGCTCTTGAAATTCTGCATCAAGGGCAATATGTCTCAATGGTGCACGGAAACAGATGGTAAGTACATGAAGACAACTAATCTATTCTTATACTGCATTCTATAAAACACGTGTGTTTGGAGGTCATGCCAAATACTGTTTTCCAAAATGGGATTCAAATTCAAGTACAAACAGTATTTTTTGTTTGCTTGCATATTGTAAACAGTTATACAATTCTTCAGTCCTCAGGTGGGCCAAGCTAAATTCCTATACGTCTTGTTTGGAGTACAGATTGGAGCACAAGTCTTACAAGGAACGGTTGAGAGAGCTGGGGTTGTTTAGTCTGGAGAAGAGGAGGCTCAGGGAAGACCTTATTGCTCTCTACAACTGCCTGAAAGGAGGTTGTAGAGAGGTGGGTGCTGGTCTCGTCTCCCAAGTGACAAGTGATAGGACAAGAAGAAATGGCCTCAAGTTGCGCCAGGGGAGGTTTAGATTGGATATTAGGAAAAACTTCTTCACTGAAAGGGTTGTCAGACACTGGAACAGGCTGCCCAGGGAGGTGGCTGAGTCACCATCCCTGGAGGTGTTTAAAAGATGTGTGGATGAGGTGCTTAGGGACATGGTTTAGTGGTGAACTTAGCAGTGTTAGGTTAACAGTTGGACCTGATGATCTTAAAGGTCTTTTCCAACCTAAATGATTCTAGGATTCACTATTTTGCCCACTGGAAAAAAAGCAAAAGCCCATATCTACCAGTCTCTGAAGTTTTAGTATGGTTATATTCCATTAATTTCAAAGTAATTTTGTGTACTAACTTATTCCCCAAGAAAGGATGTAAAGCAAAGAAGTAAAGAAGTCACAGTTGTAAGCATTATTCAGTGGATCAAAATCTCAGATGAACAGTGATATGAAAGCAAGAGGGAAAACTTTCATGCCTGCCCAAAAGCACGTTCTTTATGTTCAGTTTGTCAATACTGAAGCGCTCAATAGTTTCTTTGTACTTTTATAGAATTCAATGAGTAGCTGTGTAAGACACGAATAACTGCTGTTTTCCATTGAATAGACAACCTCTGAATTCCAACCATGCTACCTTTACTTTGTGTTTTTCTAATGAGATTAATTCCTTGGAAATAATTAAGATAAAGAAAAGAGAAGAATGAAAACCTTGGATAATATTTAAATAGGAATTACCCTACATTTTATATATAATGGATGAAATTACCTATTCTTTGTCTGAATCATGGGTGTTTATGAAAGAATATGATTTTTTAAATACTTAGATTGTTATCTTTTAATGTTTTTGCTAGTGCTAAAAGATTTTCAAAAGGGTCTATTACTGGGTTTAGAATGATTCCAAGAGAATTAATTAATATTGGGATAGAGAACAAAGCAAATGGATTCTATGCCACTGTCCAAATTTTTAGGAAAAAAAAACACATTTTTTTTTTCCATACTAAGATCCATTATTATTCAATATATTTATAGATGTCAATTTAAAGACACTGCCAAGAGTCTAGTGTGAGTAGCAGGTAGCCCATTTCTTCAATTGTGTATGCGAGCATTGCTCTTTTTCAGCTGGTGAAAGTGAATTATATGAACTTGTTCTCTGCAACATCCACTTCCATAAGGAACCAAACTGACCGTGTCATTCATGAACCCTACATCTAAAACATAGACTGTATAATTTATTTCAGTCATTTGATAATTGTGGTCCTGGGACCAGTGGTGATCTTTTAAGTCATGATGAGTGATTTGCAGCAGTTGCCAGAACCATACTAAACAGTAATATTTAGGAATTCACTAATATTATAGGATTCTTCTTGGCTTTCTTAGAAAGACATAAAAAAATGTTGGGAAAAACTGACTACAGTCAATTTAGCCAAAACATTGAGACTGTGCTCAACTAACAAGAGAACCACATAAGTTTGTTGTAATTTGGCATGTGAAACAAGGCATAAAGAATATTTGAGATAATCTGTCCCCTGATAGGTTTTATTCTAATCTCTGAGAAATTTACTTAAACCTTGAAACATAAGATTTAATGGCTGATCCTCAATCTTTATTACCATTAATAGGCAAGACTGGTTCCTGAATCCTGCTATACACGTGAATCGTCTCCTCTTCTCTGAGTATTACTATATATGGTATCAACTATCACTGTACAACCTTTTGTACTTGTATTATGGGTCAGAAAGAATGGAAGAGCCTTTCAATAGCTGAAATAAAAGTGAGTAATGCAGGGGAGAATTAAACAGTCCAATTCCTTTTACTCTTCGATTTAAATTTTTCTGAAGACACAAACAGGATACTTTTAGAGATTAAAACTGCAGATAAAATTGGAAAAAAAATATTTTTCCAGTGGAGAATTCACTGAATATTTAAGAAATGGGAACTGCAGTATTTATGTGTTTTAGATTCCCTGTAACTATGAAGTGTGACCTGACTCTGAACCTACAATCTGCCTACAAAGAAATATCTTCAGATAGGAGAAATATCTCCTATCTTCCTTCTGCCTCACACAAAAAAGAATTAAAATAGATCTGAGTCATCTTCTTGACCTGGTATTTTCTTAATGCCAGAATAACATGGTGTAGTATTACAATGATAATCAACTGAGGAAAAAATAAACCAAACATTGGATTAAACTTACAGCAAAGAGAATGCATTACATTAGTTTTCAGGAAAAACAGATTGTTTAGTTCAAGCTTCAGAGCAACAGTGTATACATCACGTTAATTAGAAAGGTAGCCAATTTCACCATTATTCCTTACTCTACCACAGTTTCTTTCTCACCCTTTCTCTTTATTCAAGACCTTTCTTTCTTTATACTTGATATTGGATGTTCCTTTATAATAAAATCGATGGTTATGCCTAAGCTCTACTAAAGGGAGGGAAATTTTAAACAACAGCAACAAACCTCAGAAGATTTACCTTAAATGATTTGTATCGTTCATCATTTAACACTTCTTCAGCTCTAGAACTCTCTCCTTCTTCAATAATCTCCTAAACAAAGAAAAACATCACTTTAAAAAAAAAATCAAGTTTACGATAAAATGTAGTAAAATAATCTAAAAGAAACATGAAGAGCATCCTTAGCAAGCATATTGTTCTATTCCATTAGGATCAAATTCTGCAATCCTTTTTGAGACAGAAAATTATTGAAGGATGAAGGAGAAACTGGAACCACAGAATAAATTTCACAGTACTTATTTACTCATATATTTACTCAAGGATAAAGTAGAAGCTGGGACCATGGAATATATTTCACAGTACTTATTTACTCATAAATTCACAGCCAGAAAGCAGTTATTTATCATAAGCTATCAATGAGTTGTCCTGAAAATTAGATTTCATTATTTGGTTGCGTTCACTTCTCTTAAAACTAAGAGCATTGTAAGAACAGATTTTTTTTTTTTTCTTGAGTGTACAGTTCTTTCAGTCTTTCTGATAAAAAACAAACAAAAAAAACCCTGACCAATAAAACCCCAACAAATCACCCCATTTTCTGTGGGATCATAATTGAATGCCCAGTCCCCAGGTAGTAGGTACAAAGAGCACTTCAGAGGCTACATTCTTAACTGGTGGAGTGAGGCAAACGAGGAGCCAGAGTGAATCACAACACTCAGCAATGATCTCTCCAGACAGCTGAGACCCCCTGATCAGCTGTCTGTTGGAATAACAGCACCTGAGATACGTGGAGTCCTGAAAAGGCTAAGAATTAAAGAAAAATGCAGGGAATACTCAAAGCTCCAGTAAGAATGTAAAGTTCATCCATCACCTAGATAAAAGGCTCTGCTATAACTCATAGCAAGGTAGGATTTAACATTAAAGTACTAAAATATTTACTGGTTTTGCAAAAATAGTATTTCTAATAAAGCATTCAGGTGAGCAAAGTGATGTTGCCAAGGGCAGGAGTCACAAGAACAAAACTATTAACAGTTAACCTGTTCTATCCAAATCAGAGTGAGCCTTTAAAAATTACATACAAAGATGATATTGCATGATTTGTTAACTTGTATTTATTCACTAGTTACCTTTATTCCTAAGGGTGGGGGTTCCATGACAGAACCTCATGTTACTACAAAAGGTTTCCAGAAATCATTGCATTCTTAGTAACAAGGATAATATAATGTTATTACAGGAAATACAGAAGGTTGTGTAAATACACACAGATATCAGTGCTGCACTCTGTGACCTCTAAAAGTAGATCTGTAAAAGAATCAATTGGCAGGTAATTCAGAGGTATGTTACCTCAATGACATCTCTGACTCTGTCTCCCATGCAGGGCAACCCCTGTATATCTTTCATTCTGGTTACTGGAAATGGAAGAAATTTCAGCACAGAAGCTGCTCTCAGAAATTCCAGGCAGAATATTTCATTTTCTTTGAACTCATAATTTTCAGCCATTATCTCAAAGGCATCCTGGGGAGGGGAGAGGTGCAGAAAAAAGGTTAATAAAAGCTTAAACTATTCAAGTGTACTCCTTAGAGGGGTTACTTTGTATGCTAATTCAAGAACGATTTCTTTATACTAGGGTGAAAAGATAGAGTTCATAAAAAAAAAATTCAGCATAATTTTCTAACCACTTGAAATTTTCCAGGTATCATAAAAATTGTACTTTAGAAGCAAATGTGGGAAAAGATTCTGATCTGTGACAAAGACAAACTTTAAAATCTTTTGTAAGACAAACTTTCTATATTCTGTGCAGATCTAATAAATCAATGTGAAATAGAGCCATAATTTTTAGAATTGTGCCCAAACGTAAGTAATCCATAGGTCAGTATGTGACATCTTCATTTTCAGACACAACCAAATAGGAGTCTGTGGCAATACTGGAAACCACCTTCTTCTTTTTGAACTTGGAGCCATGCTTCTGTTTCATAATTCAGGGAACAAACTCTCTTTTTCCTCATTTTTCAGATGTATGACCTATGCAAATAGAAACACATTTTCTTTATGGTTCTTCAGCTGTCCATGACTTGGTTTATTCGACGTTGCACTCAAAACTACCTTGAGATTGCCAGTACAATTCCCTCCCTTGCGCGCCCCCCCCCCCCCCCCCCCACCTACCCCTATGTCATTTATGCAGCTTTGGAGTCTTCCTCAGTCCCAGAATAAATACACATAACTATCTATCTTAATAGCAGCAATTTTTAAAAATGAAATGCAGGGAACAGATCACACAGTGGTGGAGAAGAAAGGCAGTTTTTTTGGTTTCCCACTGTAGAATACGACGTTTTGGGAGGGAACAAATGCTGCAAAAAAGTTTGTGAATAACCTAAGAAAAGAACTTATGAAGGCTTGCAGCTGATTAGCAGCTGGAAATCTGAGTTCTTAATGAAGTCTTGCATAAAACCTCAAAAATTTTCAAGACTGCAAAATTAAGTGGTTTCTTCAGAGACTTTTAAGAGCGTATCATTTCCAGAAGAGACTTTCACTGTTCAAAATATTTATCTAAAATGCATCCCACACCTGGCTGTTTGGGGTGCTTTTGTGCACCATTCAAAAGGCAGAGGGCAGGCTAGATACAGACCATAAACAAGCCAGCCTCGCAAAGCTCCCGCACTGCACTGTGTCCTGCACTCCGGCCGGAGATCCCATTTCTTAATCTTCAGCCAGTCTCTCAAGAGCAGCTAACAAATCCCAGCCTTCTAAGGGCCATATGTTCCACTGTATCAGTTGCTGCATATCCTTCCTGTTTTCCAACTTACTCCTGTTTCTTCTTTGACCCACAAGGCATTACAAAATAACAAAGAAGTGGCTGTCAGTTTGCATCTGCCTGCAATTATCACTTCACAGAGCTGTAGTCCAAGTGCCTGTTCAGAAATGTTTTGGAAAAAGGATGAGTAATACCCTGTGTTACCGATATCAAGAGACAGCAAATGGCTTGCTAGGACAATGACTGCAGTCGATAGTAGGAAGGAGTAAGATTAAACAGCTTTTTCTTGCCCTCAGTGTTGATGGGATCACTGTTCACATTTAGGCTCAGATTTCATTTCATTTGCAATTAAATGTATCATTATATAGTTCAAAGAAAAATCATTTTAGATTTTGCTTTCTTTGCAAAAGTTCATTAATGCGCTTTATATTGGAAGATAAAGCCAACTAAAAACGAGGAGGCCTTGCACATCCTAAATGCTAGATGCGTAATATCTCCAGGTGAAACGGAGTCAGTTCCAAGCCCACTAACTGATCTGACAGCAAATCCAGAGAAGTCATCCCTCAATTACATCCGTGGAATTGAGAAAAGCATCCGTCAAGCTGCATTGAAGGAATACAGCCCAATTTAAACAACAACAAAAAGATTTTACTTGAGAAACAATCATTTAGATCATTAAAATAGAACAACTTCTTAAAATTACATGTATCTTTCAGAATGAATGTAGATTGTTTATGTATTATATTTCATTGTTTGGTCAGTTCTAGAAAAATAGACCATCTGATATGTTGCGTTGTTCAGATTATAAACATTAGAGTCTCATTGAAGCAAAATGAAGGTTTTAATAAAAATCTTCAAAAAAAATGTTGTCTCTACTGACTCTAGGATTTGCAAAACTTTCCTTTTAACAAATCAAAAATATAAGATCTTAACTGGTTTGACAGGATCTCTTTAGAAGAAGTGGATACCTTAGCTGAACAAAACCACTTCGCTTTCCCTTTTTTTTCTTCTCTGTGCTACCGCGTTAAAGTGTATAAAAATAATTAATTAGGGCTTGCTACAGAGAATTTGCTTTGTTCTATATCACCAGTATAACTTCACTCCTTAATCTCACTGAGAATCAGTCACCCATTGTCCATCTCACTGGAGGAATCCTCCCCTTACCTGCATATTTAGTTATCAGCTACCCTGATTAGTAAGTGCTGTGCAATGCCATTTTTGTAACATTTCATGAAAGGCCTCTTGAGATAGAGAGCTGTTTAGCAAGATGCTTGATCTGGAAATTTCTACCAGCATTTACATTCAACTAGCCCTTGGGTATAAGGAATCAAAGGGAGCAGGGAGAACGCTCCTTTGAGGAAAAAACAACAAAACAAAAACCAAAAACATTCTATTACAAAGATAATGCACAAAACCTTAGCTTCCTTACAGCTGTCTAAAGTTCTTGCAGTGGCTAATTCTTGGATTTATTCAACTGCTATTGTTTTTTCTTTTTTTCCACATTTAAGATCTCTATTTCCTTGACAGAATATGTTGTATTTAATTGCATCCTTTTGGTTAAAGACAGGTGCACATTATAGTTCCTAATTAGAAAGAAAACTAATGCAGAAAAAAGGGAAACTACCAATTTGAAGTGACAAGCAGCATGGATTCATCCCAGTTTGCATATGGAAGAACAAATACAGCATACACAGTACTGCAAAGCAAATGGGGAACATATACTTTACAAGTGGGGTAATAGGAGTCAGATGTTTCCTCTGCTGTAGGATTTTTGTGGGTTGGATTTTTTTTTGGATGTTCTCCCAAGTTCTTACCCTTTTTATTCTTTGTCAGTTTCAAAGACTCTTTCCTACTATGCAATAAAAGATGCTACTTCTTGCTTTAAGTGAGGTTTATATTTCCACTCATAAAATCATGATTACTTTTGCTTTCTTTTTCTCTCTTTACAATCTGTGTAGATGAATACTTAAGAAAGCAGCATTTGGCAAGAAACGTCTTACTCCAGTTAACACTAGAATTAATGGGGGACAGAACCAGAAACATATAGTTGCTACCTTCTTGTTAGAATAGTCTATATAGACAAATACATAGACAGAAAACAGTTCTCATAAGTACCTGCTCAGCAGTATGCAGTAATGACAGAGACTGGCAAAGTCATCTTCTTGATTAGGAAGCTCAGAAAGTCTAGGGATGTTTTTTCTCACTCCCAACAGGCGGCCTCTTACATGCACATTTAAATAGATGTATTCTACACTGAGTGATTAGCCATAATGATAAATGTATCTGCATATACCAGTACTGCTGCTGTTTTAGAGAGGTATTACCCCCTTCCTACAAGTGGGAGGGCAGTTTTCAGAAAAGCTGTGACACCACCATTATTGAAAAAGACAATCACATGTAGCATTTTACTCAGAGGCTGTTGACAGTCAATGAGAAAATATAATCAAAGCATTTTTATCATTCTAATTTGCATTTTTCAGTGTTTTCCTGCCTTTGCGAAGCTCATTAAGCTGTTTTAAATAAACAATTAAATAGTATTGAATATTCATTATTCCCTGTACAATACATTGCTTGCAAATGCTGCAATTAATTACAGATCTCTCTTTTTACATAAAGCTGCCTTTGACATTCTTTTTGATAAAATCTTTCTGTTTCAAAAAAGAAAGAAAGCAACTGATCTCCAAGTGGAGTTGCTGTCTATTGAATATTATAGTCCATATTGAACAATAGTCCAGAGGAGAAAAGCACATGAAACTCCTATATTAGCAAAGAAAAAGCTTGCAATCTATTAGATCTCTGGTGAAATCTACTTATGGTGATATAAAAAGGGAAGTAACTGACGTCTCATTTATTCTAAACCTTCATATTCCTTACATTAAGCACCTCACCATCCTTTTATCAGTCAGATCAATACTCAGATTGCCCGTTTAAAAGGTACTAGTTTAAATCTTTAGAAATTTAGTTTCCTATTAAACATGTGGGATTTTCATAATCTCTGGGGTATTCTGCAGGGGCTGTTCTCATTAAGCATGAAAGATAGCTGGGCTACATTTCAGTTCTTCAGTTATTGCAAATTTTCCATCTGTGTCTGAAATTGTGGAATGTATGTTAGTGAGACGGGCTATGGAAAAATTTGGGGTTGGAATGGACTTCCAGATCCCAGCGGGTCAGATACAAAAGCACACAAAGATTTTGTTGAATTATGTTAAAAATAAGGAAAAGGACGGATGTACTGACAGAAATTTTGAAGCTCATTTAATATCTGGCATTTAAGACCTAATAAGTTAAAATATCATTAACAAAGCAAAGTTGCCAGTAAGCATCTTGCACACTAAAATATTATATTATAAATGCTAAAAATCACAACACTGAAATCAACACAAAGAACAAGATTCTCAACTAATATATGAGAACGATTCTCAGAAAAAATAATAATTAATAATTCTACGCTGGTTTATGCCTGCGAACAGCTAATCCAATAACTTTCAACATGAATTTCAGAGTACGTGAGTCCACTCACATTCAGAAAAGCAAAGGAAGCTAATGGTGCCATGCTATGCTTCATACTATCCTGCTCGCTTCAACAAGACTGTCAAAGCAGTTCCATTGCTACTTGCAAAATAGTCTTTAATAACCACAGTTTAAGACTCTGTGAGAACAGACATCACCAATACTATACTACCAAGAAAATATTTTAAATCTAACCTGTTTTGTAAATAAACCATTACAGCTTCATGGACAGGGCACTTCTCTTATTCCCGTTCCTACACCCACGGCTGCTCTGCTGTGTGACCTTGGAAAGCTGCTTCAAACCCCCCTGCCATTGTTTCCCTTGCTTTCATGTGCTGTCTATTAGGGCTATGAACTCTCCAGGGCTTGAGTTGTCTTTTACAATATGTTGGTACAGCATCTCTTATAAAAAAGGCCTCTATCTTGATCCTGCCAATGCTACTGCAGCACAAAAAAATACCCGGTAACATACAATTGTACAGGTGAACTTAATCAGCCACAAAGTTAAATAGCAAAGTGTGCTAAACAAAAAAAACTCACCACACAAAACCCCCACACCTACATGATACCTGGTTGAAGGACACTTATACTCAGAACAACAATTTGAGTTAAATTGCTTGTCCTCTCAATCACTGTTTTCTACTTAAAGCTTATTTGTTAAGTCGTAAATCCAAAAGGTGGGTCCTAATTCTCATCACATTGTTGTTGCCAGTGTTTGGTGTCCATTCAAAACTGACCAAAGCAAAGAGAATCAGAATGAACCATTCATTCAAATAATTTTCTTCACACTTTCCCCAGTGTAAATCCTAATTTCATGTGTCAATGGGAAGAGACATAGGGCATGTGAATACCCTTTGTATACACAGAGAAAATAAATACTTTCAGGTGCTTATTTCAAGGAGAATTAAGCAATTTGAGCCAACCTGTAGTGTTGACTAAAGTGATTTCCAAATAAATAAAATGATCCATTTTTGTTCAATCTGAATTTTTTTTATTTTATGTTTGGTATCTGAACTGAAAAGCCCAATACTTGCCCAGGTCCAAAGATTTTATCATGCCATCTTACATCAGCTGGAGAAATAAAGAAGCTGAGAGAATGAGAATAACAGTAACGACATAATGTGCATGATCTCAGGGTCCTTGAATAAACATTGTTCTTAGAAATAAGTATCTGTTAGCTCCAGCTGCTCCTCATATTAACCAATAACAACAGGTTAATTTCTTACAACAGAAAAAAAGAGTGGTGCTCTTGAGAAGTTTCTGTATTTTTTACATAATGTGAAAGAAAACAAGACAATTGTGAGAAAAGATTTGCCGACAGAGCACAACAATGCTAGTTAGAGTGTCAATCACATATCACTGCCCTAGAGCAGATAAAAGCATACAGTGTAACAAGAAACATAAAATACTAAAAGTGTATTACACATATTAACATGGCCAAAGAAAGCAGCATAGACTTGATGCATACATACAAATTTGGGTTGCCAAAAAGAGAGCACCTTCCCACTTATCTTAAAAATGAGAAGAGTTATTTCCTCCTTAGACCAAACCACCAGTTCATTTTGGATAGGTATACACTTCACATATATTTACAAAATTTGCAATTTTGATGTACTCTCTGGAGAATTTTTACTGAAGTAAGCCATGTCAGTAAGACAGTACATGTTATTAAGGGTAGGCATTCAGTTAGTGGTTTTCTACCTGTAGAGCTCCCAAGTTCATTATAAAATTAAAGTTGAGGTTCTCCTGAGGACTGTTTTAAAATGGAATAATAATGAATGTTTGAGCCACTGGCATAACTGATACATGTTTCCGTAGGTAAAAAAGAAGAGAAAGTAGAAAAGGGATTTTTTTTTTTTCTCTCTAACAGAGTGGAAAGGAAACCAGGCATCTTTCCCATGCTAAACATCCACATTCTCATTACCATGAGTAACAGCCAAAGCAGAGTAACATTCAGTAGCATTAGCAAAAGCCTCAGAATCACAGAACCATTTGCCTCTGACTTAATTAGTTTCTTCTGTAAGAATTAAATTGTATTTTCCTCACAGAAGAATGTCTTTCTGAATTTTATTGCAGTCTGGTATTAATATTCAAATCTCAACAACCTCTCTCAGGCACAGCGGAATGACTCCATTTATTTTACCACACAATGCAGCCCCAAAGTGTATATTTTCAGTGGGAGAGGGGGCGGATGGCTACCTATTTACAAATGAGCCAGAGAACAATACTGTAATATTATACTCCATAATAACATTAATGTTTAAGACAAACATAAAGGAAACACGCTAACGTACAGCCTCTGGTGAAATGATTTGCCCTTTTGTTTTGCATCTTTACCCTTCTGAGCAGCTACAGTTCACCTGTGGAGTCAGGGCTACGCATTCAGGTGCATTCCTGAATCATCCCAATCAGTAAAGGCAATGGTAGTGGTTCCCAACCGATGTACCATGAGGCCACAGTACGTGATGCACAGTGACACAAAGACTGCAAGAGGCCCACAAGCCTGAAGCAGTTGCATTTCTCTTCCGTGAACTGCCACACAATGCCACTGTCTCCTCCTTGGCATACAATTGGACATACTTAGGCTATTCTTCACACAACAGGCCTTGCTACTATTCAACAGCTCATAAAAAGATAATTTGCCCCATGCTGAACAAAGTCATGAAACGTTCACATCTGCAGTCTTTGCCAACCCTTCTGTACCTTCTTCCATGATGTACAACTGGTTTGTTGCACCTTTCAGCAAGTTATTTTCTGGCTATTACAATAGAAAAGAAACATGGGACAGTTGAACATAAAAATTACATCTAGTATGTTAAACCACCACATTGTCCTCATGAGCTCTCATCAAATATCTCTGCTATTTGGCTTTAATAAATGGTCTTCCATGGTAAAAATATATACAGAACAGGACTCAAGATTAAAACCGATCACTGTTTACCAGTTTCTCCAGAAATCAAGTCTTCAGAAGTGTCTCTCCCAAGAAATCAGCACATTCAAAGCCTCGTTGCACCCACATCACTGCCTATTAGTAACCATTCTCCTCCTCTTCTGAAGAGACTAAAAGACGTCAAACATAACTACTACTCTTTCTCAAACATAACTGCTACTCATTTGAAAGAGGAATTTGATACAGGGTATCAGAGCAAAGTCCAGTAAAAGGACGAATGCATGAGTTCATCCAAGAATGCATAAGCAACTAATAGCTTTGTGCCCCTGTCATAGACGAGATCAGAAAACATTATTTTCAAGCTAACCAAAGAAAACAGAAAATCTGTAAGAAAAAGGAACAACTCTGGCTCACAGAATAAAGTTGTTATAACAAAATACTATCATCAACACATAATTCAAGATGGTTGGACCTAATTTTCAGGATGTACGGCACTGAGCCAGGGAAAATCTGTCATTTAATGGTTGGCTGCCCACAGCATGCACAAGTGAATTATACCAATGCTTCAGTGCATTTGCTAAGTGCTCGCACTGAAAAATCTGTTGGAACGCTTTTATTTGAGAACATGAATTACAGGTTTAATACAAGACTGACAAAACAACAACAAAACTGAAAAGCAGGCTCCTGAGACATTAGGCAGACTAACTGGCATGCCTTCAGGGAATGGGCCAGCTCTTGCAGTCCATAAACACCCAAGCCTTCAGCTGTCATTGCGAGCTTTGCTTGTGAGGAAAAAGTGCAACAGCCCTAAGGAGTTACATTACAACTGTCAAGCTGCAGATGCTAAACAGATTCATACACATTATCAACTTGTCCAGTACCACCTCCAGAAATAAAATACAGCACGAACTCAGAACAGTTACTCTCAAAGTACGAGGATGAAAAGCTGCCACCTTTGTCACTACGAAACCTAATTTCTATCCAGACTCAGAAATGTTTGATATGTAGGATAACAGAAGGGAATCTCACTGCTTCAGTCAATGAACTCCCCTGCTTCTAATGTGTTCAGCTAAATTCATTTATCAAATACAAGTTGTAGTCTGACTTTAAGAGTGCTGCAATGACAAACCTGGAAGTATTTAGGGACTGCCTCTCTGTGAAACACAGGCATAACAGAAACCATTCAATGAATATGTTGCTGCTGTCATAGTTTCCATTTGAACTGAATCTTGGACTAAATTCAGGAATTCAACAGCTAGAAGACAAACTATATATTCACTACAGTTACAGTACCCAGTCTTTGAAAATGGAAAAATACTGTGAGAATTTACACATAAAGATTTTAGACATTTCAAAAATTAAAAATAATTTGGGAAGGTATCATTAAAAAGGGCACTACCTTATTCTAGACATTTTTGTGGTTGAAATGTTAATGATAATTAACTATAACTACAACTTTGTGCCTTCTAGGAGTAGCCACTGTACTTTGCCATTATCCACCACAATTACTTTTCATTTTTTACTTTCAGAATGACTGACAAATATCCTACTACAGAAAATTCAAAGAGCCAGACTCCCACATTCCACTGTTTTCAGGAAGTGTAGAACTAAGGCACTTAATTCCTATTTCTCCAAGAAGGCCGGTATTTTACAGAATCTTTGGCTCATACTTTATTTGGTCTGACATCTTCCCCTACAGCAGCGTGTATTTGATTTTTGTAAACAGTGAAAAAGAATGACTGCTTTCAAGAGGTTAAATTATAACATTCACAGCCTTGTTTTTCTAGCAGGAGGTGGGGCACCACAGCCATTTCAAAAGAAGCAATTTTGGGAATGTTGGAATCATTGGGGCTGGAAGGGACCTCAGGAGGCCTACAGTCCAACCTCAGGCTCAAAGCAGGGTCAAAACTCAGTTCCCATCAGGTTGCTCAAAAAAGAAAAATTTTTAAAATAAGCAAGCAGTTTAACCTACCTGAGTACCATAAACACTATAACATACTTGGTATAACTGATGATTATTTCAAAGCATCACTACAAGGCAAAATTTACCTTGTTTAATTTTTAACTGTGCATTCCCAGATCAAGACATTTTGGAGTTACTTTTTGGTTTATCTTTAGTTCTGAATTCCCAGAAGTTTTAGTATTTACCTTGTAAATGTTTTTTTAGTCTCAAATTACTGGTATCTGTTGTCATTCTTTTTATATGGATCTTAAAAATAATATTTACTTGAAAGATTTGTGTGTATTTATAGGTGCACACACACAAAGTAAAAGCATAAAAATTATAAGTAATAACAAAATAAATAATAAAACTTTAGGAAGATGAGGAGGTGTTTCATGTTATAGTTGAAACACATGAATGTAACTACGCAAGATTTATTCAGGCTATAGTACATTAGAGTCTCTGTGCCAAATGTTTCCTATTGAATAGTTGTCACTGAGGATCCAGAGCCAGTCAAGAAGAACCATTAGGCACAATAACTTAAGAGGAATTTAGACCAGATGACTCAGTCTCTTCATATCCACTGAGCTGTGTAATGTTTTGAGCGTTAAATAGGATGTATCACAGTCTCTAAGATTTCTATTTAACTAGACAATTTAAGGGGGTTTTTTTGGTCATGTTAAAGTAATTACACTGATTACACAATCTGTTTTCATAACTAAGCAATTGTGAAAATCTGAAGCTTACAACCACACTTCGAAGAACTGAACACCTGAGCAAACGGGAAGGCAGCACAGCAATTGTGAAGTACCTTGGACTGACCTAAACCAAACTTTTGCTTATCGTTACTTCCAACTTGCCAATTAAGACTGTGATGAAAGGCTAAAAGACATTTTCAGAATGTTATTCTATCATTTGTTTTAAAAATTCATGTGCTTACAAGCTATTAGTGTATTTAAAGATCCACTGTGTTAAGCTTTCAGCAATACTTAAAGGATGCAATTAAGCTTGCACTCAATTTTAATTTAAATATAGCAGATTTATAACTTTTTTAAATTATCATTGTGCTGTCTAACTCCTGAATTTGCTGAGGGTGCCATAGAAACTATTGATGCAAGTACTGTATTAATTATTTTACTTATGCTGGTTTTTATTTCATGGATAGAATAAGTATTACCGTGAATTTCTTGTTGTAGTTATTTAAAGTTGTCTTCCTTTGACATGAATACTGAGATACTTTGCTTGCAATAAATGATGGCACTTCTGATTCAGGTGTATTCAAAGGAGGAGACTGATCTTGTTCCTAACAAACAAAAAAAGGGGAGAAGGGTTGGTGACACACCTGTCAAATAGTTTAAAATACCAAAAATACATTTCATGAGCCCAAAATACGTACCTTTAAATGTGGTGAGAGAATAATAATGTTCCTACCATTTTCCTAGAAAAAACACTTAATTTCACACTGGCTGCACTGACAATACCAGTTTATCTGGTGATTACTGGGATTTTTCACTTTCTGCAGTAAGTTCTTGCAGGGAGTTTTCAATGGCACTGTCATTTAAAAAAAATAAATCTCTAAATGGCAAGTCTTTCTACTACTACTTTTGTTATTGCAGTAAGATTGAAAAACTACAAAGCTTTAAGAGCAGATAAGCTTGAAAGAACAGAGAGTTTTCCCAGAAAACACTAGATGATTCAATATAAGATCAGGGATGTTAGTCCAAGGGGGCGGGGGGGAATAGAGATGCTCAAATAACTGACTTTTTCAATCTGTAGCTCAATTCAGTGGTGGAGAAAAAATGTTTTTATGACTTTAAAATAAATTCCCCCCCCCCCCCCCCAAAGTAAAATGAAAGAAAACTTTTTTGGTTTGGATTTAATTCATTAAGCTAAATGTTCTATTTTGGGGTCATTATAAAGCAAAGGAAACATTTACAAACAGCCATAGAAGAGTCATCTCCATCCTTTCATCCAACGGCCAGCGTTCACCTTATGATGTCGATTCTCACCCAGCCCCATCTGTACATGGCGATCCAATTCAGACATCATTTTTAGGTGTTCACTGGAGCAAGGAAAAGGAGCCAGGTGCCAAATCTTACATGGGAATCTCCCAAGCACCAGGCCACCCTACATGCTCATTTGTTTTTTGCCTAATTTTGTTCCATGCAAAATCGACAAGGATCAACAAAGTCTGTGGGCAGTCCTTTAATTCCTTTGCTTGCATTGAAAGTGCCCAAATCTGAAATACTTTGGAACCACCCAAAGTGTTCTCAGCATTTCTCTGTATTTTTTGCTGTCTGTCATCTTGTCTGAAAACATTTGCAGATCTGTCAAAAAAATATTGTATTGCACTATCCAAAAGCCACAGGGAAATGGTTCAACCACAAAAAATATCAGATACACGGTGGAAATTTTCACCCCAAAAATGGAATGATGAGCCCTCTCTCCCCTGTATCTAAAGACACGCAGACATAAAGCTAGCATCTGTGCTAGGCAAACCTATAAATATGTGTACGTGCCTTCACACACACCCCCCACATATAATTTCATGCTGAATTGCCTTTGTATTTGATACAGAGTAGTCAAATAATTGTATTCACACACAAACAAAAAAGGCATTTGCTTGCACAGCTGAAGGAGCAGTGAATTATATGGCAGTTTTTATAGTATACACTGAAAGGAAGGAAGCTATTTTATGTGTAAGACCACTCGTGGGAATAACCTAAATGGGTTTCAGCTAGGATCAACTCATCCACTTTTGCAGACATTCATGAATTATACTTTAAAATTTATTTTAAATCATATAAACTATGATTGATTACAGCTAATATACTGCTTGAAATGATAGTGCCAGCTGCAAAGACTGTGAACAAACAGAACATTACTGAATAGAATAAGCTATCATCTTCATTAGGATAGACACAAAAAGAACAAGAGCCCTATACGTAGCATTACCTGGCATTGTGGATGAGAGCAGAATTAACGCAGAAACTCTATGCGTTTAAGAGTGTGATAGACTGGCACATAAACATCCCGTTCCTGCCTTAGCAAAGATATTTGATCATTTTTCTTAATCAGCAATAGTTACGCTTTTAATTAACAGGACTTGATTATCTATAACAACAGAAGAAACTCTGGCCAGAAATCAACAGCAAAAACATCTAGCAAACAGTAATTACTATAGTCCGATTTATAGGGAATATTATGATACCTGCATGAGAATTACAGAGATGATCTCCTATCATCATCATCAGAACATAAGAACAGGATTTATATCACTTTTTGGTGGGAAGACCAGATGGGATAAAATCATTTGTAGAGATTATGGGACAAACCTGAAGTTTCATCCAGTAGCAATTATAGCGTAGAACAAGCAATCCTGGAAACTCGCACTAGCTTGAAATAATTTGTAGTACTGGGAAGGAACATAACTACAGATATGAGAAAAATGTAAGCATTAAAATTCCTTTTTTTGCAGATAGCTTCACGACATTAAAATGAAATTATGGTAAACTACACAGGGGCAACCACTGAAAAATACCCAAATCTGTAGGCTACTTAATTGCTAGAGCTAGTTAGAGTTTGTACCCCACATCCAGGGTGCAGTAACAGTGAATGTCCCTGCCACTCCTTCACAGTGACATTTTCTGCACAGCATAAGCAGGAAAATCAGTCTGTCCCGCCAGCATCAGTTTGTACAGCACAGACACTTAGTTGCAGAATTAATCTTGTAGGGGACTACTTTGCTCTTTGTCAAACTATTTTTTTTTTTTGATACACAAACAAAGGAGTATAATGACATAGGGAAATAACAAAGAGAGAGAGAAAATGGAGCAGCAGTGAATAAGGTGCCCAGATACTAGAGACTGTGTCAGGCCACATTATTCAACAACCAGCAGCTTTGTAAAGCCCAGACAGCATTGATAAAATAATAAACTCTGCTAATATCCAGCATTTTATGAAGAGAAGGCAGCCAGTTTATAAGTTTCATTTTATTTTCTGGGAAACTCTGACTGTCAGTATGAAGGATTTCTTCCATTAGTTAGAGCCTCTCTCTTTCACGAGGCAACAGAGCGAGACACTCCGGAAAATGTTAAATATGAGTTGCCTGTCACATGATATGGCAGGGGATCAAAAGACACAGTACTTCCTTTTCCTAATGTGGAGGGAAATCCTTTGTTCAAGGAAATAAATATCTTTTCCTTTCTAAAAAAATAACTAACTAAAAACTTTTGGGTTCTGACTGAGGAAAAGGCAGAAAAGACGGAGTCACAGCACAGTTCCTAAAGCTGCTGAGGATGCCAACCCACTTACGGTTCTCTTCCTTTCCTTTTACGCCTCTGAAAGCTTCCCCTCTACCTCTTTCTTTTCCATTACCCAGGGAACAGCACTACTTTCTAGCATGTGGGGATGCCCTTGCATACATATTAATGTCCATGTCATGTTATTGTCCAGAACACCCATCTGCTTGTGGTGGGGAAGGTGTCTCTGGACAAAGGCATTCCTTTGCCAGAGAAATATTTTTATTTCCCTTTGAAGCATGTGTTTGGCTACCAGACTTCCATAGACTATGAAATTAAATGATGGCTATTAACTATAAAAGTCAACTGTTACCAAATGAATCAAAAAGAATTCAGACCAGCTTAGATCTGGTCACCCAACCTTTTATACTCTATAAATCACTAACATCAGAGCAACTCTCGGATCATTCGTAACCACAGAAAGGTGTACTTTAGTGACAATTGTAATCAATATAGTAGCTAATGGTCTGTAACTCTGACTTTATTCCCCTTGTTTTGCATGGAGAAGGACATTTCTTTTTAGTAATGCATTAAAACAAATGTTCTGAATGAAGAACAACCTTCCAAATAGGCTACTGCAAGATCTGTGAGATGAAATCTTACTGTTATTGATATTAATGGGAATTTTACCACTAATCTACATGTAGACGAGATTTCACCCAAAACGTTCCCCCACTGTAATCCATTCCTTTTATCTCAAAGCCTTCATGATGTAGGCCGAGTTCAAGGTTTGTTAATTCACTTTCATTTCACATTTTACAAGACTGACATAATGGACCAAATTTGTCTTTAGTGAAACTCCAATTAAATTACATTATGTACAACTTCAGTCTAGTACTTAAAAAGAAAATTAACCTTTACTTCAATGCTCCTTCATTTCTCAAGGCAGGGGAAAAAAAAATCATGGTGACACTGCAACAATAAAATTATCTTTAAATTTGCTGAACTTCTAGAATCTTTTCTCTTCCTTCCTTGTTTGTGCTACAAAAATGTTTATTACTTTAGAGCCACTGTATAATTAAGACTGGTCTTAGCTGTAAGCTTTGAAAGTTAACGGTACAGCTGTCACTGGTTTGCTTATTGCACTCTACATTTATTGGTATGAAATCTTTATGTTTCAATAAAAACAGAAGCTCTTACTTGCAAAGCCAGTCTCAAAGTATAATAATGATCTCCTGACAGTGCTGCTACCTTTTTCAGAAGTTTCTGCTCCAGCAGTATTCCAAAAGAACTTTTATATATGAAAGAAAACTAAGGCAGTTTAACTTGCAGTAGCCTTCTCATTGATTAAAAAAAAATAAAAGTAAGCTTCAGCATCATTGGAGACATTTTGGAGAAAGACAAAGGCATTTCTTGCTTTGAAAATAAAAAAAATCGATGAAAAGATATTTTCTGAGATATCTGAATCTATAGGTCTTCATGCACTGCTGAAATTAAGAATGTACATAAAGGGTAATTTGGTTTACTTTTAGTCCTGATGTTAAACTCCCAGCAACGCTCACAGGATTTTGCTCACATTTTGGATTTATTTCTTGTTTAAAGAACTTTTTTATGTTCCCAGTATTTATATTTTTATGACCTGTTTGCCTGTGAGATTACATAATGCAATAGCTACAAGGTCTCCAGGTTTTTTCTGTTTTGCATTAATTTATTTGGTCTATTCTCCCTCCAGCAGATTCACTGAAAATATTATAAATATACTGCAAAAATACTTCATCGGAAGGATTGCAAATATAAACACATACTCTGTCACGGAGTTATGCTGAGTCTGAGAGCGGCAGCTCCATCTGGTGTATTCAATCCTACAACCCCCACCCCCCACGTGTTATTAAACAGTAATTCTTATCTGTAAAATCCTGGAAAATAGTTTCTGGCAATGAAAGATGACTGAAAAAATGAATCAGGAGCTACAGTTTTTCTTGGGGAAGGGTGGTATTTATGAATCATCCTTCACAATCTAAACATCAGGATGAAGAAGCAGCAAACAGTGCAATATTGCTGTTAAATATTCAGGCATCCTCTGCCTCACAGGAAGGTACACGCTGGGGATCCTACCGTGGTCCTAGTGTTCACGGGTTTCCCAGTTATCGTTTTGCAGTGGGGTCAGAGTTCACACAGAGCCTAATCCAGACCCTCAGAAATCAGCAGGAATCCCTCACTTCAGCTTTAGATCAGCCTTGTAATTCTCTTGACATATGAATTAATTTCTCCACCAGCGCACATTAAATCCATCACCATGAGGCTCGAGCACATGCAGAACAAGGGAACGGGTTCATCCCGCCACAGCGCAGGGTCTATTTCATGGCCCAGCGGCACGTGCTGTCATCGCGCTGTGCTCAGCACGCCCGGGCATCCCTACCACACTCTCATCATTTACGGTCTGTACCGGGGGTCCTGAATATCACCGTTTCACACTATGCTCCAGTTTGAGAAATTAGCACGTAATTTTGTCAGATGTAGATCCAAGGAAAACATGTCATCATCCACTGCTTCAAGGTCAAACACTATTCACTGAATAATCAGCCTGCCATTCACAATATCCTCTGGCTTACAGCTCCCATTGAGAGGTATTACAATATAATAAACCATTTTTTTCTTAGCAGAGTTTTACTTGATGGTGCCAAGTTTGTAAATGCATGTCCACAGACTGCAGCAGCCTTCATTTCACAGATCCTTCAAGGGCCTAGCAGTTAGCTGATCACTTCTAAGCAGCAAAGGTTTTAAGGTTTTTGTATTGTTTTGAAGAGGCAAAAGTATTCCATCAGGAGCCCATTACCGCTCTCAGTGGGACATTTACCATGATGTTGAAATATTTGTGGAAATACCACAAGTACCACAACAACTGCAAGTACTTCACTGATGGATATTTCCCCTTTAATAGCACACTCCCCCCCCCCCCCCCCCAGGAATGATGTATATTACCAGTTTGTAACATGTCACACCATAGTAACTCAGCATTACCAGACACTGATATAGAAGGTATGGAAGGTCCTTTTAATCTATTAAAACCGTGTGAATTACTCATGTAAATGTCAGGCAAAAAAGTTTTTAAATTCAAAGATTGTATCACAACACAAATATATATGGTTTTAGGTAAGAAAAATAAAAATAATCAAACCAGTCATTCATTTTGAATGTCACTGTATTCGCACTGAAGGATCTGTCTTACCATGAGACGATACTTCATTTCTGAATCAACTGGTCTTCCTGCTTCCATGCAGGCTGTGAACCAGGAGATATCCAGTAGTTCAAACCTGGAGCTGTCGCCCACAGCCTGTCCTTTCAGCCAGTCCAACACCTCCGAGTAAGAATTGTTCTCGGCCACAATATGAGTGACAGAGTCACTGTCAAGAAGTACACAAAAAGTTGTTTTCTTTTTTTCCTGAACCCAACTGTACACAGATACAGAGCTGCTATTTCCATATTTACTTACCATGCACTTCCTGAAAATTGTAGTATATATTGTACGTTAGGATGTGGGAAGCGGTTGCGTTTTCATATCACAATATATCTATTCCAGTCACTGAATCTGCTTTGAGGAAAGACTTTAGCCTGACAGCTCCTCTAAGTGCAGCATTTTCTTTCTTTCAGCATCATTTGCCTTCTGTAAGACACTACCCTATTACACGTTTTTTGCAACTCTGAAAATATTTGGCTTGCACGAGCAGTACCATAATGAAAAGGCTGCTTTACAGCACCTGACCGCACCTTCCCAATATTCCTGATCAATGAATGAAAGTTTTACAGTATTAAAAAATCTGTTAACAATAATTCCTTAAAGCTTTACAGCTAGTAATATCTTTTTGTAAATTTAACTTTTCTGTACTTACATTAAGCACTTTACATATGGCATTGTCAAATGTTCATGACTTAAATCTTACGAATTATGCACTCTAAAGACTGCTTCCTTGCTACTAAGAAGCCAGTCTCTTACAAAATTGATTATCTTAGTTTAGTGAATATAAAATTTACAGATTGAGTTATTGTTCAATAGCTTATATGATGTACATTACTTAAAAATATGGTAGCACAAAGGTTATTATATTAAATTTGGGTTGATGTACTAGAGTAACATTGGAAATAATTCCATGATAGTACATGATTAAAAAGACGCAGTTCTGCACCTTTCACGGGAAAATAATGGACAGGGACAAAGTTACGTTTCAAGAAAAAATTACATACATACTTAGGATGATCTGTAAATTTCTACCTGGCATGCTGATGTTCCTCAGCAAGTTTAGAAAGCTACAAACTTGGTAGGAAATATTGAGTGATTCCTCGTGTTTCCCCTCCACACACACCCCAGGAGGATGCTGTCATCCACAAGGACAACAACAGATAAAGGAGGAAACTGTTCATTTTCATGAAACTTGTAGGACCTCAGTATCTCTGAAGTATATGCCAAAATTAACTGATATCAGTCAACAGATTCTTAAACTTCTTGGAGGAAAGGCACAGACAGACTCATTACTTGACTTAGTTTTTAGAGAAATAAGCCTAGAATTGGAACATAAATTCTCCGGATGGCAGCCCCCTCCATTTGCAAGCCTCCATAACCTGCTAGCCCATGCTGCCGACAGCCTTGTGCATATACAGTAAATTTCAAATGGACCTGACAGATCGCTTTGCAATCCTTCTGTTAGACCTGGAGAAGTTAAGCCATCAACCTGTCCAAGCAGACAAGGCACCACTAGTACAGATAGTTGGTTAGTATGGACTTTAAAAATGATGTGTGCTAACTGCTAAAGGCAGACTGCACAACCTTTCAAAGCAAACTACTTTCTAGCAGACCAACAAAACCCCTTGGCCTATCCCTGTGACCCTGATTTATACCAATCATCACTGATTTCATTAAAATGCCTAATTGTGATGACAAATACTGGAGTCACCCCATAGGAAACTATTATCACGTAACACTCCAATGCATTAAAGGTACTATATTTTGGAAATATAAGAAATTTATTGAATGTACTTCAGAAATATGAAAACTGCCATGGTATACCACAATTTTTTTTCTCTCCATATTGTGCAACTTGTAGAGCAGAGTCCATTGAAAAAATAATAAACCCCAATTTATTTTAATCTAAAAGATTACAAATCTAGGTTAAGTGAATCTCCATGAAATACTATTGCTTTTATTATTATTTAACTCTGCTAGGTTCTACTTTAATTAAACTGTCACATCTTTACCTGACTTGGAAAAAAAAAATCAGTTAGAGGCATAGAACTTCTGCTTCCTGTGGTTTATTTCACTTTATATAAAATATTCATATGTAATGTATTTGTACCCAGCTGCAGATCTGGGAACTTTGCCATTGCTATGCTCGCAGCAGCAGTTTAGCTGCTGTGCACCCGTTTCCTCTGGTACCTGTACAGCTGTGCTTTTTTCTTGGCACAGGCCATAACAAATTTAGCATTTCCTCTGGCATTTTCCAAAACAAAAATCAGCAGTTAAATAGTTCTGGTTTATCCAGTAGCAGCCAAGTTGAAATTAAACATAACACTTGCCTTGCATACAACTTACAGAAAGTGAAATATTGGCAATAAACACCTGTGTGTCAAAGCAGCCCAGGTACCCTCTACTCAGTCCTCAATGGATTGTTAAAGTACGATTCAGAACAGCCGAGTTAATTTTTTTTTCCCTGAGAATTCAGTTAGTTTTGTATCAGACACTGATTGCCTACTTCTGTTCAATACCTGTTTGAATCTCGCTTTACAAGTTATTTCATCCTCCTTTCTTCCTCAGGCTTTCAAAATTGATGGGATTGAAAAATCCATGGAAATGAGCTTTTATAGGGAGGCCCCAGTTGTATACTATCTGCATGCAGATACAGAGAAATGATCAATACTTGGTTTTCTTCCAGCTTTTCAGAGAACTTACATAATGATGTAGCTTTCAGAAAACTGTATAATGATATAACTACTGCTCATGAAAAGCACTATTTGGAGGAAGGCAGGCTTCCTTCAAAATGAGTTGACTTACTGAAACACCACCAGACAAATCTGCAGCTGGAGTATAGCTTCACTCTGAAATGCCACATCCATGATATTTCATTCCTAGGTCTTCTCTCCAGTGGTCTTCCAGATTGTACCAAAGTGTAAGCCAGCAACTTTGAAACTCACAGCAGTGTATTACTCATAGGAAGATTAAATATTAGAATACCAGAGATGTTCTAGAGAAATGCCCCCCTCAATCCATCACATTTTCCATTCCTGTATATTTAACTTTTTTTCATTTCAGGAATTGGCCATTGAATTTAGATTAATCTTAACCTAACTTCAAGGGGGAAATAAACAATGGCTGATTTAGATCATCTAAAGACACGATTCATTGATTCCAGTGAGACTATACAAATGCATAGAAACATACCCCATGAAAAACATCTGCAAGTTCACACCTTACGTTTTTTATTTTCCATGTGAGAAGCAGCACACTGAAAAATTCAGTCACATTAAAATAAAAGATAAATTAGAACCACAGATTTTTAGAGGTAAAAAATAAGAAATTTTTCTAATGTTTGTGTTCTGCCTGCTCTCTGTCCAAAAGACAATAGAAATAAACCACACTTTAGGAACACCCACTGAAATCCTGAAGCATCTTTACAGTGGTAAGAGCAAAGTATATCCACCAAACACATCGGCAAAAACTTCAACCACAGTCACTTGTATAACTGCATTCATTAAGTTAGAATGCTTCAAGCAGCATTACTACTTGTTAATTTTACATATATGAACATTTTCCTACCTTAGTTCACTTTCTACTCTGAAACCTTTTCTTCTTGCCAGGTCCATCAAAAAAGACCTTCTGGTCACTCCCATCTTCCTCTCCATAATAAAAATGACAAACTTATTGAACTTTATTTCATAACTGCAGGAAAGGTTTGGGGAATGCATTGCTTTCTGTCTCTTCCTCTGGGAGAATACAGCTGGAGCTCTGATCCTATCCATGATGCAAGGTAGAAGTGTTTTCACTTGGGTAAAAGGGAGATAACAAGCTTTCTGCCAGGCAGCAGCTGTATTTAATGTCACCACCCATTGAAATCATTTTCTTCTGTTTCCCCTCTGAAATCAGAAACAGGTGCTACACAAGCAGAAACATCACTTGCTTTTTACCAGCTGGGACTTGCACTGAACTACTCCAGACAGGTGCAAATATGCTTTCATTCCTTAAAACAACCATTACCTATAAAGACATTATCCATATAACACCCATCATAGCAAAATTATCCCAAAATACCAACCAGGTCTTCAGCTGGCTTACTGGCACTGTTCCATCAATTTCTGCTTTCAAACCTTCTCCAAATTTTACTTTTCCAAATTGCAGGGCACATTAATTTTCAATTTATTAAAAAAACATCTTCCTATTGTTAGCTAGGAACTATGTCTAGAATATAACTAAGTAACAGTATACAAATATGTTGTAGAATAGCCTGTACACTTGCTATTTCTGTATAATTAACATGATTAAAATGGGATAGGGTTTTTTAAGAGAGCAAACAAAAAATAAGCTTTTGAAATTAAATTTACAATAAAAGAAATCCTTTGGTACTTTGATACTAAGGCAATGAAAGAAAAAGAGAAAGCATTAGAGATGTGTTTAAATATAACTTTCTCATGCATTGCCAACATTGCTTTCCACTATTTGCCCTGGAGTGTTCTGCTATCTGTGGCAGGTACAGTAGGCAAAAGGTAACTACCTTCCTGCTTTTAAGCACCCAGTGACCTCCAAACAACTACAGAGGAGATTATGGGGGCTATGTACCATCTCCTCCTAGAGAATGGGGCATTGGTCATCAGAGAACTACGCTAAAAATTGGTGCAGACGTTGCACTGGATCCAGTTAGGTATCACCCTGAATTTCCATCAGAGCAAAGTGAGTGCAACCAACCAGCACGTACATCTATTTCAGCACAAATCTACTTCAGTGGTAAATATCCCCATTTACATGTCAAGCTGGATTTTTATTTTTAGTGTAGCAGAGAATTTGTATTTTACCAGTCCTTCAGAATGTGTCAGAAATGTTATATCTTGCAACTCTCATTGCTCATGTTCAGGAGAGGGAGCAAGGTGGAAAATCCTGCCTAAGTTAGATCTATCAATTTTATTTTCAGTCATTTTATCGTGGATGAATATACAACCTGAGTTATGGAAAAATGAGTCAAAACCTGTTTCCTGCAATTATGGCCATGAGTTTAAAATTAAATTATAAAAGTATTACTGACATTTTCCCAGCCCTATAGCTCTTGCTGCTTCAACTATATTATCACAGATATAAAGAAACAGTTTTCATCAGAATAGAAACTAACCATAAAAAATTAATATAGAGCTTTCAGCTCTGGGTTCTTCCTGAGGCCAGGAAGAAAATATATACATAGTTCAGTACATAGACTAGACTCCATTCATTTCCTCCCTTGCATAAGGATAACCCAGGAGCCAAAATATCTATTCGTCTTTCTGATTCATAACATTAAAATTGTCAAAATAAATAATTTCAAGGTTATTTCGAAATTATACAAGCTATTTTCATAGGGACTGGAAAATGGACAAGCAGACAAGCAGACTTCAAGAGGCTTAAGCAAAAGAATAGCAGCAAGGAAGAAAAAAAAAAATTAATAGTGATGGGTCTGGCTTTAAGACTCAGCAATCTGTTTTGGTTGCTCCGTGTCTGCTTTCCAGACTATTAATCAACCACTGAACACTGGCTATCTCCCTGTTTACAGCCTTCCTAGGCTTGGTAAAACGCTTTACTTTATCTAAAGCCCTATAAGGAATAATGTATTTGAGAACAGGTTCTCTACATATGTTAAACGAAGTCTTATTTTATGTTATAATTAATTCAATGCTCTCAAACATGTAAATAAAATTTTTCCCAGTGTAACATCAAGATGCTTCTGGCATGAAAAAGATAAGTTATTATTCCTCTGTGTTACTGTAATAACTCGAGCCAGATTTTCAAGGGTATTTAGGTGCCAAACAGCTGCAAACGGAGGCCTAGTGGGATTTGCAAAATAGCTAAGCAACCTAGGCACCCAGCCCCTTTGGAAATCAATTTCTGGCTTTGAACCTAATGCAAAGAGATTTTCTCTGTCTAATAAACACAGTGTAATATCACGAAAACATCTCTGCCAGTGATGCAATTTTATTAAGCATACCTTCTAAAATTAACAGGATTTCCATATCCCAGATGAGTGAATAACCTACTCTCCTACAACATTACATTATAATATTTTTGACAGTAACACAGAAAGTAGAATATGCATTAGGGAGAGAGCAAATACAGTGGGGAAAAAAAGCATGTCTCTTATTTCTGACAAAGTATCCTGTTATCTGAGTCATAACACCACAGATAATACCTTACTCTCAGCATATATGATTAGCGGCCTAAAACCACAGAAGCTTGCAGAAATTTTTCCATCTCAGTACAGTCTCCTGGAGTTCAGAGCAGCTCACATGCCTGGAGGGAAATCTAGAACAAATTTCCACATTCTGATGTTCTTGCTGTGGATGAGTTTTGTACACTGTCAAAGGCACGGATTAAGAACGAGATGTGCACAAACACTGATGGGCATTTAAGTAAACATCTTTCATCACTTTCGATGTCTGTGCCAACAACAGCATCCCAAGCAGTCCTCAAGCCTGTATAGACCTCAGCCTGAACCCCAGAGTACTGATCTGGCTTCAAAGGAGGTTTCCTCAGGAGGAAAAGTGCAGGAACACACAATTTCTGGAAAGCGCAGTTCAGCCCCTCTGAACTTCAGTATTCGCACATGCCTTCACTGCACCTTCTTGATTATTGTCAGATGGTCTTTCAGTGCCCCGCTTTCATGTGAACTGCATTGTAAATATTTTATAAAATGTTACTTGCCCATTTTATATAGCTTTCCTGTGAAGAGTCAAAAGTGGTGAAAGGTGCTTTTAATACACAGCTGCAGTATGCTAACCTTCAGAGAAAGCATCTCTCAAGCACCATCAATAAAAACTAGAGAAGTGATTGTTCAGATACCTTTTTTCGACTTCACATAGGCTTAACAGCTTTTCACACTGTGTTGTTTCACAGGGATTAATTTTTCTCAGCTTTTTCATTTTAAAGTTTTTGGCAGTTTAGCATTTTCCAATGAAAACTTTCATGGAAATTTTAAAATCCTTCTGATATTTGTTTTTGTCCAAATACTGCCATGACTTCGCTTTTGTTTAAATTCTGGCCTTCTTGGCTGCTAAGCATTCCCTTTGCTGTTGATACCTGTTCTACCAATCTCTCAATGCCTAAAAATAATATGGCAGGTGTTTTTCCTGGTTTTAGTAAAAATTTTATGGAATCCAATTATATTATGGAATCCAATGAGGTTATTACATAGAACTTTTCTATATTTGTACCACTTAGACTTAGCCAATGCACAAACTTGAAGGATGTACATATGCCAAAATATAAAATATTTAAGAACTTTTTTTCTGTGAAGTTTTATCACCCACAGACAAGTACAGGCTTTGTTTTAATCTTTTTATTTATTTGATTTACTTCAATCTTCTGCTTCACTTGTCACCAGGGGGCTATATGGACTCATGAAGTCCTCAAGTTTCTGTCCTTAATTCCACATTATGTGGAAAATTTTCATTATTGTTTAGTAGGTAATCAACAAGCTTAAGAATATCTTACAATTCCATCAGACAAAGGGGGTCAGTACCTGGAATTCCTGGACACTGCTACATGCACCAGCAAACCTTGTTTGAACATATGTTGCATGAATCTATTTCTTTAGTTCCTACTTTTTTCCCCATATACTAATATATAAATTCTTACAAAATAAGCATAGTAAACCAATCTGGCTAGCCTACAAACTAAAGAAACAGAACATCATGCTGTTA
Organism: Gavia stellata; assembly: GCF_030936135.1. NCBI lineage: Eukaryota > Metazoa > Chordata > Aves > Gaviiformes > Gaviidae > Gavia > Gavia stellata. The sequence continues at coordinate 23,853,354 of NC_082602.1, read as the reverse complement.
CATTTGATTCCAGTGTTTTGAATAAATGTACTATTATTCAAGGTTAGGAAATGTTGAAAACTATATTCTGGAAATGTTCAGATACATTTAAAAATCAATTCTCCCCCATGCCCTTTGGTGTTTATATTCTTTGAACTACTAGAACATTTTCAGAGGGCAGCTTTGAAGTACACATGCTTGAGTGATTCACATCAAAGATGATAAACTCCATAAAATACTCAGATGACCAAGAATTTTGAAAACCTGATGAATTGATAGTATGCTTTGAATGTGCTTACTTAGCTGTATCATGGTATTTGGCGTGTAAGATAAAGCAGGCTTAGAGAGGACACGAAATCTTGTACTTGCTGTCATCAAACGTACAACATTTCTGGTGTATATGATCAGAATAGCTGCTTATTATCTTTTTCTTTTGTTTTTTCCCCTCAAATTGAAGATGAAAACCTCAATAAGAATAATGTATTTAGCAACATCTCTCGAAAACTGCCCATGTAGAAATCATACCAAGAGCTGACAGCTTCTTTAACTGATTGTATACACAGCTATTATAGAAAGGGTTTGTTCTTCTAAGCCCTTTCTGAGGAAACTAGGGAAGAGCGGTATCACAGTGCTGAATAATAAAATAGAACAATAGGGCTCCCCCTTACAGCATAGGTTAAAGTAATTGGTGACAAATCCTGGCAGGAGCTACTTCCTACCCACATCAATATGCCTATATTCCCTGGAAACTATTATTTTCATTCTTCCTTCAGTCTCTCTGTTCAGTAACAAGGCTTACAATTGCTCTTTTTGGTTACTCCGCTAATGATAGCTGCTGCTCCTTGTTGTGATTGCTATTGGACTATTCTTTGATTTTTTTGTGCTGGTGCATCAATGGTTTTCTTTATACTGTAGTCTCAAGAGAGCTTTGTGAACCTCTCAGCAACAAGCAGAGACATATCTGCATAATCCCATCAATATACATGGTCAGGCAGGTCCTTTGGCAGTTACACATCTCTTCTGAACACAGTTTACAGAGGTAAAGGTCTCTAGATATTGAGTATCATTTATTCAGACTCTCACACTCATCTCATTACCAGTATTAAGGACATTTCTGTTAATTAACAAATACCAAAAAACTTTTCAGAGATGAGGGCCTACACAAAAGGTGTTGCGTGACCTATATTTAGGCAGCTAAAAAGATTATTTCTCTCAATGCTGACCAAATAACATTCCTGGGGACATTTCAGAAACTTCTTATATAAAAAGATAATACTAGAAATGAATACACTGTTATATAAAAATTCTTGTCCTGCCACCTTCATTCTCTCATAAGGAATCCTTATTTCCTCCCCCGTTCCTCTAGTAGGACACTGCTAATATAACAGCTAAATTGACCACATCTCTTCTTTTAATTAGTTATGATAGTTACTATACTACTAGATGGTAGAATTGATGCACCTTGCAGTAACACTGCAAATGCCGTTCTAGACCAATTTACATTACAGAATATACAAAAAGCAGTATGTGTGAGATTTATGTCTTCTACACTCACAGTCAGTAAAGCATGATGCATTTAATAAAGATAGATGCAGTTAAGCCAAAATAATGAAAAACAGAAAAAGGGTATTGCTGTGTTTCACATAAAGTTTTCAACTATATACTCAATTTTCAGTAGTACAGGAAAGCTTATTTATCTTGCAGCTCCCACATCATCAAGCTGAGAAGATAATCAGACCAGGTAATATAAAAGAGAGGAGTAAATAAGAGTAAGTACTATAGATAATGTTGTTGCACAGGGAAGAAAAATTTATGAATAATATTATGTAGTATGTCCCCTTGTCCTCTCAAAAGTTTATGCAAATCACACCAAGGTAAGAAAGTTTATCTCCCTTTCTGGCTATTAAGCAAAAGCAACAGGCAACGGCTAGCAGTACTCTGAGTTCTGACAGCACTCTTCCTGCACACTCTGCCAAAATAAGCTGTAGAAAAAAGTCAGAGCCAGCATCAGAGAAGCTGAAAGAATTGCTGATGAGGACTACACATATCTTTGTGTTATCTCCAGAGAGAAAACAAAACAGATGCTCATCTGAGTGACATGTTGTGAATTTTGCAGGTGAAGGAAAAATCAGTTAGAAGCCTTTTTTATTCTAGAAATTTGAGCTGAAGGAAGCTAGAAAGGCACAGTGGAATGGGGCAGAATTCTCACCTTGTTGATTTATTGAGGTTCCGAGTTCCACTAATGCAGAACTAATTACAGCAGAAGTAACCTAGCTGGGTGATTAATTCATAGCAGGAAAGAGTTTGCTTTATCCAGCTGGATTTTTTTAATCCAAAACCACTCTTGACACAGTTTCCACAAAAGCATTCTTTCCATTTCTTACTGACTTTACCTATAATTTGGCAGCTGCCTAGAATATCACAAAATACTTAAACTTTTTCTATTTTGCAGTGTGGATTTGATGGCTCTACCTTTCACTACAATGAAAGCTAATTTTTTTCAGCTGCGTAAAAATTTACTTCTCAAAGCCACTAGCAATTCCTTTCCCAGGCTAATTCAAAATTTGCTCCCTCGTTTCATCTTGCAGAAAATTCAGTATTACTAAGTCAATTCAAAGTTACAATAGCCCCTGCAAGCCCTGTCCCAGTGTAGCATTGCATACTTACATAGCTGTGCACGTATGTTGATCGTTCTTTATAAGAAAACCATGCTGTCCCTAGAGATATTTGAGAACACAAACTTTGGAGCCATCTTTCTGACTCCTTAAATCACAGATGTAAATCTCATGCCATTATTTTATGATGCACACCTGCTTATTAGGAAATTCCATCACAAGTTTTGACATATTTTTATACTATTCAAAGAGACAGTGTAATTCCATTTAACTGAAGTACTTGTATTATGAGCATCACTCCTCTTTCCCATGTTTATTGCTGTAAAGAGGATTCAGTTTTAAGAAATGAAAGCTAATTTTCTGCTACATGCTATCACAGAACTATGAATGGAGCTGGTAATTCAATAGTCAAGTGACAAATCAGAAGACCACATCATACTGAAGAACTTTCTGTCAACAAGATTCAACCTCTTTCTTCCACTAAGATTTCCTATATTCTTCTAGGTTTCTATTCCTATGCTAAACTAATTATTACCACATATTATGAAGCATGACAGCAGGAAGGATATAAAGCAGGTAAATCTATTTGTGAATGCTGTTCTGTTACAACAGTTTACTCAAAATTTTACTAAAGATACACACAGTTTATAATTTAAAGACATTTTAAATTTAGTCACTTTGCACTTTCTGATGTTATTGAAGACATGTTTCAATATCACAGTTTTCTTTTGCTGTTGGCAGATCATTATGAGGCTTACAATGCACTGGAATTCAAAATGTCATGAATACAAGCATCATCACAGACAAATTTAGCCTCTGTTTTGTTTAACTGCGTTGAAATATGTGGAAATACAAAGATGTAAAACCAAGCCAAGTTAGGGAAGAGAAAGGCCTAAATCTGGAGACTGTGCTAACTGGAGAGCAGGTACCAGTAGACTCCAAAGTTAACACATAGGCAAGAACAATTATTTTGACAATATTACTACATATGTGTTTTCAAAACCCAGACAGCTCATTTCCAGCTATTCTAGGCTGCTCTTCCACAAGCTTGATTCAAGCCCCATAGAAGTGATACCAATCTATCACCCTGCTTTCACTGTCCAAACCAAATGAGTCAAGTAGGAGAATTCAGTAAAAATGTCCTGTAGATTTCGGTAGTTAGGCCAGGCCATTGATTTACTTGCATGAGGCACTAAGGAAAATAGTGCTTTTTCTCTCGTGTAGTCTTACCCACTGGTCTGTGCTGTACAGACTCGTTGCATAGAACACCTGAATATCTCAACATAACGTGCATGGCAATGGCACAATGGCCTTCAAAGAATGAGGAAGTCACGGGTATAACAACATACACAGACTACCGCCTTGACAGCTATAAGTGAATGCACATCAAAATCGTGTCAAGAAGAAAAGGTCTGCAGAGGAAGATACTTCAATAGTATCAATAGTAGTGAACTACTAAGATGAAAATAATGACAGAAAATGTAGTCATGCTTTTAAATGTATGGGAAAGTAGTCCAAGATGTCTCTGATGTTACGAGTAAAAAAATCTTACTTATGTAAGCAAAACAGGAGACGATATAGAAACCATACATACAGACTTGACTGAAGAATAATAAGTGTTGTATGCAAATGTCATAATCACTGAACCATGCAGTTAACCGATAAAATTAATTTGCTAACAACATGTTTCTGTATCTACAGAAAATTTGTTACATCAGTCCATTATGTTGTGTAAGCATCTAATAAGGTACAAAATGCATCATATTGCACAAGCTGCATAGGGAAAAATCCATGTATCTTTTCATACATCGGTAAATCCAGAAAATTCTCTGTCACAAGTAATTATACATAGTGTATGTCTCCCTCTTTATGCAGGCTCAATGGCTTCCTGGTTACTTATTTCACAGATATGTAGGTTATGTGAGTTAAAATACCTTCTTGATCCTTTCTTCCACATTGTGCAGGTGTTGAAAACTCAAAGTGTGGGGGGAACGACTGTGGGTGATAGAGCTCAGCTTAGAGGACTGGAAGACAAGGTTCAGACCAACTTTGCAACAGCTCTTACTGTTCTGTTCCATACAGCATAATGAAAGGAACCCAAACATAAATATTTCTTCATGAATACTAATAGAGGGAGGTTAAAGGAACTACCTAAATAGAACTGTAACAGTGGGTGTTTCTAGGAGGGAATAAAAAATTTTCACATTTGAGGGAGATAATATTAGAGAAAATAATACTCTTCACTCTGCTGCAGTGAGTGGAAAAAGATGGCTCTGTCCAGAGGAACAGTTTCTGAATAGGAAGGATTTGATGAGGGCAAGGATGTAGGCATATACCAAGGACATATGATATAGGCCATTAACAAATACCCTAAATGGCTATTCTCTGGTAGACGTTTTCAAATAAAAGCTGAAAGGTGTCAAAAATATCTTTAGAGCATTTGCATTTAATTGTAAATTATGTATGTATACATATGTACTGTATAGACACACACATAATTTCTTATCCCTTAGTTCCATATAAAATTATTTTGCCAAAGTATTAAAGTTACAGTTCTAACAGTTAGATGTAGTAATTGTTGGGGCAAACATTCTTTAACTCTAGCAACCATTTATACATATTTTCTTCACAAATCACAGGTCAAAACCAACAGACAAAAAAACACAAACCCCACCAACCTTTGCGGTGAGATACAAAGTTGTGGTGCGCACTCCCTGCTGCTCCACAGCAAACCACCGTCAGGATCACCTCATGCTACCTCCACAGCTGTGCTACCCACAAGCATGGTACAGCACAAATAACAGTGTAAACAAACAGCAGTACAACGCAGAAGGTTGAACGTGAGGGCCAGAAATTGAGGATAACTGTTTGTTTTAAAGGACTAAGTGGGAAAGAAAAAGTAGCTGACAGTACTTCTTCAGTCATACTCCATCCTACTATATAGGTTTGGATTCATAAGATGTTCTCAAGGCTATTTTACATTGCTTGGCACAGCAGTTTAGCAGATTCATTGAGTAAAAATGATTAGGAAAACAATGGAGCATTAAACTCATAAAATTAAACTACTTTAAGTATGTAGTACATACAACAGATGGAGTTACAATTTGTTACCACCCTGTCACTCACAACCCAATACTGTACATTTGACATGAAAACTTACAACTCAGCCCCTCTGTAAAACATCTGAGCCAAAAGAAGTCGACCACTTCACCTCACTGTAAACCACCAAGGAAAACTTGTAAAACCTTGCCCTTGCAAAGCTTGAGCAATCTGAGGTCAGAAGAATCAGCTGAGAAGGCATTTACTGAATATGATGGTAGAACCAGTTGCTTTATGACTTACTTTTTAGAATAGGCTATACAGCCACCTCAATCATCTCCAGAGCAAGCAAGAAAGATCTTAGCAATACATTAAAACAGTGATTGCTCAGGTTTTCTTTTCTTGTTAGATTTGAGAATATTTTCTCATTACAGCAATGATTGTAGGTCTGTCCTTTTGCGTTCTTTCCTGAGAAGCCACATTTTACAGGTATCCATTTAAATAGATACATTAAAAAATGCTCACTCTCGTTAAGATTGCTTCAGCACTATAAACAAACTGGCTACATCTAAGCAGTTATATATCACTTTTCACACTAATTCATGCTGAATATGCCTGAAAAGTAGTCGACACTCTCCCCATTCCTCACATTTCAAAATACGCACATATGTAAATTTAAGTGGCATACTCAGCGCTCTTCAGATTTTTTATTTTCACAAGTAACTAGAACCTCCAAAGTCATTCACCTTCCATTTAGATTACTGCTTCTTAATCTTTTTCAGCTGTGACAACACATAACAGTTTTCCAGTGCAATCCTAGGACTCAAATATAGCAAGCTTAAACCCTACACATTTAAGAAAGCCTATGCTGCAAATTATTAAGCAGAAATATTGTTACCTCCGGATATAAGTATCTGGCCACACAATCTTTTGAGATACTGTCTTAACGCTATGCCTGAAGCATAAACCTCAGCCCATCCATATACAAACCTTGAACTGAGGAACCGCTTTCATTCCCACTCTAAATACAGGGGAATGACCAAAGCAGTGTCAACCTGAAATCAAGGGCAATGGTTTCTACAGGATCTGATAAGGTAAGGTTAGGACTGTACTTAGGCCAAATTTAGTGCTCTTAACATGATTTTACCCCCTGGGCCATGGTATTTTGGATAATAAATATTGCTTTTGCATGTTAGTAGAATGGGATGATGTTTTGGATAAAGATTATAGCTATAGCTGAAAGACACAAGAGAGAATAAAAAGGAGTTGAGGTAGGTTCAGAAGCATATATTAGGGTTTCAGTGTAGTTTGTACTTACCCAGAAGAGGCGTTCAACGTGGCTACAAACAAGGGTAGTAAGAATAATCTTGGACTTAGGGTAGCTAAGATAAGAAAGCCTAAATGTGGGATACGGGCTAGGGGCCAGGTCAACAAAGTCAGATAGTATACTTAGATATCAGCATGAAAGGGGCCACCACCAGACTAGATTTAATCTGGACCAGCAGCTTCCACTTACTATAGGTGATGCAATATATCCATATCAACAATCAGGTGAGGATAATTATTAGGTTTTGGGAAAACAGAGCTCATTTGCCTGTGCTTTAGACTAAGTCTAGAAATGAGAAAATTGATTGAGCACTGACATGAGCAAGGGTCTGAAACCTGTGCTTGGATTTTGGCTAAAAGGAATAATTTTTCACTATTAATGAGCCAGTTAAATCTATAGAGTTCAGTAGAGTTAAGAGTTGAATTAAATAGGATCCCACGGCCTATGTCTAAAAGGACTGTTGGGCTAGCAATTCTGGGCATGTGGACAATATTAGGGTAGCAGGGGTCTGGATTGCCGGGATCATTTATCCACATTGCCAAATGGGTTTATGGTTAATTAATTCCTGTGCAAATAAAGAAACTTTTCTGTTTGTATAAGTGTGTGAGATGTGGGAACGTAACAGCTGTGTTTGGGCTAACAGTATCTGACAGAGTCAGACCTGACTCAGAAGAAGCCACCTGGCTTGGTTTGTGGTCTTACAAGCAATAATTTCCCTCTGCAGAACTCTCTGCTGAGCCTTTGCACCTCTTTTCTATTTAATCTAACTCTAACTCTTTCTTCACCCTGTAAAGTGACCCTATTAGGCCCCAAATTTAATATAGTTCTTGGGCAAATTAGCACATTCATGTTGGCAAGTGCTTTACACTGAATGCAGAGGAGCACATGTGGTCTGGGAATGCAAGCAGATAAAGAAAATGTTTTCAGTTCATTTGCTGAACGATTGTTGAAAGAAATATTTGTTTGATTAGAAAAGGCAGAACATTTTCCATGAAATGAAAACAAAATGTTTCTCTGTCATTGAAAGTGTCTGTTCAACTGAAAATGAAATTCCTTGTATCGATTATCGAAAAATATCTGCATTCAGTTTAGATTGAACAGTGTTTAGTTTGATGTGAAGCCAGGGAACCTAAAATTATTTCAGAATACTTGTTTTCCTAATTCCTTATTTTAATTGTAAATGTCGGGTTATTTTCTTTAACATTTTTAAATGAGGAGAAAAAAAAAAAAAAATCACTAATCTTCAAACAAAGGATTTAATCTATTTCCATTTTTTTCCTCTCCCAGAACCATTTTCCAGATTTTTCTGTAATGCAGCACTGGTTTCTCTGCTCTGCAGCAGCTGATATTATTATGTCGTTAGAATTCACTAAAAAGAAATGCCTCCATTCTTCAAAGGGTTATTAAAAGACTTAAGTCAACATAGAAGTCCCTGTCTTTAATTAAACATCTCAGAGATAACCCTGCTGAATTTAGAAGAACAGTAGCACCGTTGGAGAAACATTAGTTAGATGCCATGCCAATAAAGACATCCCTCCACTACTCTATTTCACCTCATTCTGCTGGTGACGTTAACTGGTTTATTTAACTTTTGTAAACACTGAGTCCCAAATGGGCATAAAGCAGCATGAACCTCAGAACAACCAGTGAGTCAGAAAGAAGCACTGGGAAGTTGGGGAAGCAACCAGAAGATATCCACATATAGTACATGTCGGATCTCTGGCTTTTGTTAGATTTTTGTAACAGCACTGAACAGTGTTTGCGGTGGGGGTTGTTTGTGGGTTTGTTTGTGTGGGTTTTTTTTAACATAAGCTACTGTTTAAAGAAGTTGCAACCAGACCTTTAACTATGATCTTGATTTTTAATACTCATATTTTGGTGTATCAAGACTAGCCCAAATGGGATATACTTAGACTTAGATGTATTTATACCAATATGGTGTAATATGTAGCTATCTTGATATATTCAAGCTCTCAGCAGAAATACGTGGCAGATGTGATCCATTCACCTTCATCAATTTCTGTGCAGCTGGACTGTAGCAAGTTTTCAAACACTGGAAACTCTTTTTATCAAAGCTGGATATTTTTATATGCTTTAGTTCAATCACAGTCATAGGCTATAAAGCAAGAATTTATTTACACAAATCGTAATTTCTGTTATGCAAAAGGTCACACTCTATAATGACTGTTAGTCACTTGTAACCTTAACACCTATGAATTTATGAATCTCTAGTTGAAGACTTCGTGAAAAAGAAGACAAAGATGAGTACCATGATTTCTACACTGAGTAGTTTCCATTTTCACTCCTGGTTTAAGGCCAGCTTCTGGATTATTTCTGCTTCAGCTAGTATAACTATAACTCGAATAGATGGCAAAAAAACTTGTGTTTCAATAAGGGATTCATTTACTTATTTAGACTTCTGAAAATCTTAAATAAGAGTTCAGTAAGAGCTGGGGAAGAGTGGTGCCCTTTACTCTGCAACTGCTGCAGCACAAATGTGCTTTGTACCTGCACACTGATGTGTACTCATGTATACACACATTTCACTTCCCTGAGTGTTAAAAACATTTCATCTGTATTGGGTAGGTCAAATGCTTGAAGTTGAAAACATTCATGATTCAGTTGGTACCACTTCATTGGAGACAGCAGTCCTATATCGCCAAAGATTCAGGACAGCAACTTTTTCCTGAAAGATTTAGAGATTGAAGGGGTACGTTAATCTGGGGCACATTTTGCTTTCTATCCAACTATTTATTACAATATTACCCAGGCAAGAATATTATACCATAATATCTTGCATAATGCCTGAACATGTTCCACGCTTTTTTAAGGCATGACACTTAATTAAATTCCAGTCTGGTTACTCATATGACCCTTACATGCATCACAGAAACGTTGGTACTATTCATGTATGTTTAATTTCTTTCTTCATGGGATTTGTTCTAGATGTAAATTCTTCTGCAACTAATCTCATACCTTTTGTGTATCTTGAAGCTTGTAAGCCAAGTCATTCGGTCCATAAGATGGAAATAAATCAAGCAAGAGACTTTTTTTTGTAAACCAGATTCCAGTTTTAGATCTAGCAATATCTTATCCAGCAAATGTTTGAACAGTAAACTGCAATGGAGGAAGAATTGTTCAGTGAATGATTTGGATCAATTACTTCAGCACAAAGGGATGATGCTCCTACATGAGGACAATTCTGTGCTAAGAACAACACAGCTAAGTTCCCACATTTTTATGATCACTAGTTTTGGTGGGAAAGGGAAGGAATATCAAATACTCAAATAGTTCCCCTGAGAAAGGAGTGTTAACTACTGCCCCTGACTGAGAACACACTCCCTGTTTCCCCTAAACACAAACTCACTGGCAAGAAAAAGTAATCCTTTTAAAAAAAAAAAAAAAAAGCAACAATTGTCTTTGGCTCATTGTTAAGAAAGAAATTTCTTTCAAGGTTTTGGTCATTTTCAGAGATGGTTTGATGGAGATTAAGGTATTGTTTCCAATATCCTGTTGACACACGTATTTGAATTTGACTTACTGAAGCATGAAAATGTACATGGAATGTCCGTGTTCGATATCACGTATTCCCAATTCTCTAACTCAGAAATCACTGTTCAATCAATCCAAAAGCAGAAAGAGAGTCCATTAGGCTTACAATCAATGGTTGTATATCATCTTCAAACAAAGCCTTCATTTAAGACCTCATTTCAAATCGAGCAAACATTATGTCCTGAAATGATATCATCAGCAAACATCTATTCACCAGAAAGTGTATCAAAGCCAGAATCTAGCATATCAATATTGTTTTTATTTACAAGGTGATATACCCACACTAGGACTATCAGCCCTGGCAGACAAATGAGAAGGTGAAACTGAGCATTTTAATGCTTCTCTCCCTTTCATACGCTGGTCACAATAAAGAGCAGATTTTGAAAATATCTTCTACAGTTACCACAATATTTTGCTTATGAAGGTACAGTGAGAGGCTATTGCACACCTGTACAGAGCAAGGCTCTGACACTGTATTTGTTGTATTTCCACTGCTGACAAATTGGGGAACGTTAAGAATTCTGTCTAACCAGTAATTATGACTTGCTTAAATTGTATGAATAACATTTAAGAACATGAAGATTCTCAAAAAGGAAAAAAAAAAAAAAGGCAAAGTATAAAATTTTCTTTCAATAGTGTGGCATTACTCTACTTTGTCTTCCACATTGAATTTGCCAGGATAAACTGTCAACAATCATGTTAAGCCCCCTTGATACCAAGTGTCAGTTAGCAAAAAAAAATACAATCCTCTATCTTGTCTTTAATCTGCACTGTTTTTTTTATCCACAGATCTCAAAACAAGCCAATGAGCTGCCAACTATCTGACAGCTGCGAATGTCTCCCGCATGAATGTATACTGTGGGCTAGATTCCTATCTCAGTTACAATAGTGGCAATAAAAGGTCTCTTAGTAAAAAACACCAACATAAAAGAAGTGCATCAACTATCTATGGTAAAATTACAGATAGAACCTGTGTTTAGTGCATTAATATGCGAAAGAAAGTGAAACACTAATTTTGTAAACATAACTATCCCCAATTTTATACTTAATAAATTAACCATCCAGTCAAACAAATGCAGAAACTTTCAAACTCCTTTCCAAGTGACCAAAAAACACCACTCCATTTTTAAAAACTAATTATAATGATTCTGGTTCAGTAAGGCATTTACTATTTGATTGTATATATACACGGAGTGACAATTATTTTGAGTCTAAAGATCTGAAGAAGTCTTCTTTTAGCAAATTAATTTTCATTGTCAACAAGACTTGAAAAGATTACCTATGTTCAGCTGCCTTGCATTAAAACTCCTCCTTTCAGTCTCTCTATTCCCGAGCTGTAACGATTTGATGTAGTTGTTAAGTACTCCCCCTTATGGTCTGTTATAACATGGCATTATAATGCTTTGTATTTCTCTGGATTAAATGCTAGCATCTCACATACGCACTGTACATATATCATCAGAGTTAAGCTAGGCCTATAGCATTGACACTCACCTTAGAAAATGTTTCATTGAATAAACCTGTGATAACAGATACTTGCAATTGCAGATTGTCTGCAACTGTGGGATGATTGTTCATCATTTTGCTTTGAAATGTGTTTTTGATCACCATTATTAAATTTCAGAATAAATATATAGAACAAATATATAGAACAATAACGGATTAAATCAGGGTTGGCTGACTAGTGTCTTGCTGTTACTGGGATTTACTCTGGACTATAAATACATCTATGCATTGTTGATAGGAGTGAATTATTTGTTGCTGTAGTGAATTATTTGAAATTGCATTTGTTAATCCCGTAAGAAACAAATGTATCACAGTGAAATGAAATATCATTAAAACGGTATTCAATAAATTTTCCTGAAGTGGAAAAAAACACCCAGTATGTATGTGGCCACTACCACTTTCACTCTGCTACAGGAAAGAGTGTATTTGATTAGAGTAATTTCCACCTCTGAGTTCACTACTTTCTTCAAATCAAGCAGTCTATTTCAAAATACTCATTTCATAACATACAGAATGGATTTGCAACTTCACTGTACTACTCTTTTAGAAGAAAGCTCTACTAGTTAGATATTATATAAGATTAGCTGCACTAGATTAAAATCTGTTCAACATAAAATGCCTTTCACCATTCAAAAAGTGTTCTGCTGTTCCTATCTTCACCCCAGTGCTGACTGAAAACACACAGGGTATCTCACCTGCCATAATCTTATTCCTCTGTGCAGTTTGTACTACTGTACATTCCCGGTTCTACTACATCCCCATCATGTTTCAGGAGGGGGAAAAAGGAAAAAAAAAAAAAGTGTGTTGATATCCTTATCTGAAACATTATTCAAACAGTGAAATGCATAGTTACCATCAATCCACTGCACTTCTTTTTAGCTCCAACTCACCTTCTCAAAATATACTGAAAAACATTAATTAACAGTGATGTGATTTCACCACCTTCATGCTGTGTCAGTCCAGCAAAGTGCTCTCTCTCTTGCAAAGTCTTCAGAATTCAGTTGGTAACTTCAAAGAAAGGCCAAGCACTAACTTCTCCCAGAAGACCCTGTAATATTAAGCAAAGCACATTACGGATTAAAATCCTCTCTGGAAATAAACAGCACTCCATTTGATTCAAGTTCTTCTCCCTGAACTTTAACTGAACAGTTCTGGGGTCATTTTGATAAAACAGTTTGCTTAAAAGACATCCTTTCTGATAGCGCTTTTATCTTTGCTTACTCAGTTCATAAAAATGAGTGGGTTTATCTGTGATGGATTTGCAATTTAGATCTCTAAACAAAATAACCAGATTAACAATTTTCTGCAGTATATTTTGTGAGAGTGAATGTAAAAAAAAAGATTTAGAACATTCATTGGAACACTCAAAGTGTGCAAAGAGCCCAATAGATACAATCCACTGGGGAATTGGGCAAAAGCCTACTAAAATCCCCTCACCAAAAATTAAGCCTCAATACTGACATTCCCATATAACATTTGATAAATAGTTCCCACTACTATTTTAATCTCCTCTGGGAGCATAAGAGAGAGACTAAAGATCCATTCTCTACAAGCGCATTAAAGGATGTACAAAAATCCAACAGTGGGGGGTCAGCCCCATTCAAGACCACCACTTGATTTTGCTTTCCAAGTTTCCAAACAAAGTCATACACACAAAACAAATTCTTCTATTAGGTAAAAATTTTACAACTAGGTCTTAAAGAAGGTGGCTACCTTCTGAAGCAGGGATGGCTATTCCTGTCAACATTTCTCCTAAATTATTCTACTGTTATGAAGCTATCATATATCATGGAGACATTTTATATGAAATGCTACATTTCAGCTTTGCTCTCTCTGAGATAGATTGTATTTGGACAGAGTCCACTTTTCTAGGATGGATGCTCTAGAATTCTTCTATATGCAGTTGCACAGAAATACTTTTAAGAATTTCTAAAACTGGGGTTAATAGTAGAAACTAATTGTAAAAATATTTTCTTACTAGTTATAGGTAGTACTGGCAAGGATGGTTGTGTTAGAGGATTAAATGCCATAAATACAAAGGCTCTGTCTTTCAGACAGGGTGAGCAAACACAGAAACCACCTTTTCCCTCCCTCCTCTCCTTAGCAGCTTGTCCACAGTAGAATCACCTTATTGTTGAGATGGTTCTAATCTTTCAAGAGGAGGACAACCCCCAACTCCCAGAGGCAGTATGCAATCTGAAGGCAGACACATTGACAGAAACTCAGAAAAAAAGGGAAGCAGAAAGGCAATCCTTACGAATATATTGCCTCACATCAAACAAAGGGATCTCTCTTTTTCAGCCAGCTTTCTATCAGTAGCAGGGTGGAAGGCAGTTTTTCAGAGAACCAGCCAAAGCTGGCGACCACGTGGCTCCTAGGATGTTCCTCGCCCTCTCAGAGATTCATAACCACACTTGTGCAGGAGTGATGTGTTTCAGCCCACTTTTATTTCAGAGAGCCTCTTGACAAGCAAGTATCTGTGCTCTCAAGTTTCCTGGGATACAGATAAGAAATCTGAAGGAGACTAATCTAAGAAAACCCCCACAAAAATATTGCATTCTTTCTAGCCTCACTCTCCTGCTGTTCTGCTCTTACAGAGTGTTGACTCACAGGGTTTTGCATGCTGTGAGAGAGACAGCAAGAGGTAAGAGAGCTGAGTGCAACTCATCTATTGTGAGAATGAGAAGAAAAATGAAAAGAGTTATTTATAGCATCATGAACTTCCCAAGTTCAGTCCATCCAGAGCAGAACCTCTATTGACTCCTTCTCGATGCAAAGCAGTTTTCAGCATTTAGTCTTCCAATACCTCAATTTAAGCATTGCTTGGACCTGCATTTATTTATCAAGTCTTGCTAGACAAAGTTATGAGGGAAAAAAGTGAGTAAGAGCCCCAGTAAGGAAAGAAACTATTTAATGAGTACGTGATCATGTAGCTTTCCAGATGTAATCTCAAAACTACTTGGTAGTTATTGGACCTTACATGTTATTGAGCTTTCTTTAAAACCAGAAACAAAAACATGACTCTAGAAGCTGATGTAAGCACATTGCAAACAGTCAGTAGAAACTCAAAAGCTGGGCTGGCAGGGTAAGCAACGTTGATGGCATCATCTCAGTGATGTGATAGGTACGCTGGATCAGAATGCCTCCAGCACACTGTGATAGTGTTAACTCTAAATGATAAAATCATTTCTGTGCCTGTAAATCAAATGAAACTAAGGTCAGCCACCCAAGTCAACAGGAAAGAGAGATAAACTACAGTTAAGAGCAATTTTACAGTGACATTAAATAGTCTGTAGGCAGTTATAAGCTATGGTCCATTCCATTTCATTTGGCTGATACAGGTATATCAGCGCAAGTGTATGCTCCCATAGCTTTTGCACTCACTTGTGCCAGTAACACATACAGCACATTAAGAGCTTTGGTTATGAACGGGGGCACAGCTGACCAAGAGGTGAGAATTGCCAGAGAATTCAATTGTCTGCTGCAGTCCGCCAATAACAGAGAGATGCAAAATTGCAAACTGAAATAATAGATCATCATTTGGACAGGGGAAAAGATGTGGCAAATGAGGCATGGGATGTTATGCAGAATGTGTAGGTTGCAGAGGACTGAAGTCATCACTGCTTCAGCTGATTTGTAACTTCTGACCTGAGAAGATAATCACATCATAGTCAAATCTCACTGTTCTGAAGGTCAATGGTGAGATTTTTATCAGCCTGACATTCATTGTCAACAATTTTTTTTTTTTAAGTTCTCATTTCATTTCTTTTTAGTAACAAAAGAATGAAGACATGAAGGTTATGCATAAACAACTCTGACTTTTCATAAAATACTTGAATCAAAATAGACCTCAATTTATCAGGAATGTAGGTAACATTAGCAAGGTCTCATTCACATCATACATCCAATTAACTTTTGAAAACAGGCATGGAATTCTAAGGTAGGGCTGCTTTTGAGGTGTGTTCAAAAACATAAAACAAGCATATGAAAAACATTATACCAGAGTGCAAAATTTTTGTATGTTCATTTCTTGTCTTTCTCATCTCATATGGTTTATGTTTCACTTCTAGAGAAGTGAACAGAAGTTAACTTTCACCAGTTCTAGAAAACAGAACATTTCTAGAGAAGTGAAGCATTCACCACTGAAGGAAAACAGGCAGCTTGTATTTCCACAACTGTTCAGTTTATTGTCTTGCAAAGCTCAGTAACACAGTGCATGGGAAAACAAAAGCAAGGGAAAAATCTGACTAAAACCATAATTGAGATATTCAGTATCCACCTGAATAGTAGCTCATTCTCCTTTGTATTATCTGATAAAACAGCGGTGTTCTTGAATACATCAACATTACATAAATTAATTATACTGGACACTGAAGAAGGCATTTTGCAACAAAAAGTCTTGTTGTAAATGAAGTTTAGCCAGTGTATTTATTTCCCACGTTGCTTCAAAGTATATTCATCATTTGAAATATCATTCCCATGACAATAGGATCACAAGGAATCATGGTATAACAGTGTTAGACCAGGCAGACAGAATGTCAGCAGTGTCAAACTGGCAAATATATCATTTAACCAGAGATCAAGAGGGAAAATCTGAAGGTCAGAAATACAGTATTTATAATACTGTCAGTAGATGGATGCATACTGAACCCCTTATATCTAGATCCTTAAAAAGCTTATCAGAGGAATGTTCACAACACATAAGAGCAGCTGTTACTGGAGTTTTCTCCATTAGGTTGCAATATGCATGGATATTGAGCCCAGCATTCCCTAGTATATTCCCTAGAAAGAGCAAAAATCTTGAGATATACTTTAATTGTACTGTTTGTCATGCAAGACACACATAAGCAGCAGTTAGCTACTACCCTCATTCCCACAAATTCCAACTGGTACCACAAAACTGCCCTTTGGTACACCCCATGTCATTGTTCACCCTCTACCTAATTATATTTAGAAGCCCCAGCACTTTTCTAATATGCAACACGTATTTCTTTAGAAATAAACTAACATGATGAGGGTGGCTTTAGCCTTTGGAAGAGAGGAGAGAAGAATAGCCTGAAACAACTCTGTACTGTCATCAATTCATACTGCAACAGGCGACTTTGGCAGTGTGCGAAGAAAATACCTGTGAGAATATTCACGGCTTTCCTTTAGTATCTCTATGACAATTGAACTGGAGATGCTAAAGCTATGGAAGAAAGGTTGACAAAAGCAAAAGCTAGTTCACAAGAAAAATTGAAAGAGACTGGACATAACCATACTAAATTCTGACTGTATTCAGCATATAACAATAGAAGGCTCCTCCAGATTTGGTGTGGGGAAGAATCTGTCACTGAATGTTCCTTCCATACCTTTCTTGTTATCATAAGATCATTTTACCTGGATCTAATTTCACTTAATACCATGGTGATAGAGAGGTTTGATGACATTACCATTACCTAAATGATAAACAAAAACAAACTAATAAAAAGGAGCTAGATTAAAAGGTTATGAAATTATTGAGTTTAGGTTGTGTGACTCAAAACAGAACAATGAAAAAGTACTTTTTGTCATTTTTTTCTTGATAGTTCTTTCATTTAACATTTATTATCATAAACATAATATTTCTTGAAATATCTTTTTGAGATCTCCCCAAATACCACACTCAAAACAAAAAAAACCCCAAACCTATAGATCTCTCAGCTCTTAAGGTCTTTCTTATTTATCGAGATTTTATCATATTCTCTGTCTGTTGACCATCAAATAAACTCTGCTTGTAAAATTTTATGTATGTCAGCAGGCTAAGGACACAAGACATGTAAAAGCTCTATTTATGAGCCCAAAAACCTTGAGAAACATTCTGTGTTTATACAGCTTGTCTCCCCATCACCTCCTTTCATTTTCTTTACTTTTTGTACCCTTCTACTTCTACACCCCCTCCCTTTGTCAATCTATTGAATTTCTCTATGCATTTTCTAAGCCCACCTTCACCTTTTGAATTCCTTCCTTTCTTCTGTCTTTTTTTAACAGGCTCAGAAGTTTTTCCAACTTCATTTTCAGGGCTCTGTTGATGGAAGTAGGGAGGAGGTCTGCTTATTTTTGGTCCCAACAACACCAGGATGCTGGCCAGTGACACATATGCTCCACCCAACTCCTCCTATCCGTAAAAGTGAATAACATGCTTCCCTCAACTCCGGGCTCCCCAGAACCATCACTTTTTGTTTCCTTCCTTCCATATGCTCTCTTTACAACAATAAGCAATAAACCTTGTCCAAACATCTCTATCTCAGATTCTGTTCCCAGATCTTCCCTCCTTCATATAAGAATTGACCACAGTTTTCCTCAGACCTACTCCTGTCCTACAGAAAGGTTCTAGATTTTGCAGTGTCCTGTTCCCCCATCCAATTATTTTCCCTGTCCAGTTTTATCTCAGTCATTCTAAGTAAATAGAAGAACTAAAGCTATGACCTTTGTGAATTCACTTGGTACATGTTTTTGAATGAAACCTGCATGTCAGTAGCACAGAAACACTGTATCATAATAGTATACTACAGTGCTATAATACTATGCTATAGTACTATACTATTTCATATATATGCAGTATATATACTATAGACTATGTATGCACTATAATGCTGATGATACTGTAACAATGGTACACTAATGCTTCACTATTGTTTTGATGCTTCTAAGTTCCCCAGCTCAGAAAGAGCATGGGAGAAATGCCATCCTTCTTCGCCGAACCTGTATGTTAAGCAGGAAGAAATAACTCTTCAAAACAGAAGCAACTCTGTTTTTCATGATGTACCTTATCTATCTTGCTAACAACGCATCCTAACAACAAATACTTCAGTCATAACTCCAAAGTCTGTTGGGAATGAAGTTCTGGTTCAAGCCTTTTATCACTTCAACTGAACTTGAGTAATACTAGTTCACTGTGGAAATCAACATAACTGCTGCTTTGTAGCTGAATGTGCTGAAATATCAAAGGCTGTTCCAAAGGTTACCAGCACTGTAAGGAGTACAGTGGAAGTGTGGGGCAAGTGGGAAATGGAGACATACCTCTGTGCCTGTACCTCAAAGAAATAAGTGGTATCCATAACACTTGAAATAAATGCACATTTTGTGTATTTTTATTTAAATCTAGCCCTCTTTTGGAAGTCATACTGAGGCAGATTTCTTAGAAACATCATTTGGAATTTTATCTAACTACCATTAGCTGGAGTTGGCCAAGTTCATTGCAATGACAGAGAACTCTGGACCTGGGAAGTAGATGCAGCAAAAAACCACCACCACTCTGGTTCTTATATTAACTTCATGGCAGCCTTCCACACCTACAGGGTCAACCTTTGGTTGAGATCTTCCACTGTAAAATACCATGCAATGATGCATTAGTATGCCCACTTTGAGTTGAAGTACTAATTTAACATTTTTCCATTTATCTCATATCAAGAGTCACGTGCATGGTGAAAGACCTTCTACACATATCAATGTACAAGCCTCAAAGAAATCAATAGTGTTTAACTAAGAATTCATTATACTAACAAAATCCATCAAAAGAACATAAAGAAAATAATTTAAAAGAAGCATCAGTCACAGCTTTTCAAATTTAAACTGCCTAGGAATGCTATTTAAATGATAAGGTAAGACACTGAAATATTATTATTTTTCTGTTTTGAAATTTACTCACTAGATATTAACGTTTATAAGTGTTGCCAGACAGAAATCTGTTCACACACATTTTCCTATATTTTATCAGAATAGTCAACACACAGATGAATTTCAAAGGAGAAGTTCTGTAAAGAAATGATATAAAATGTAAGTGCAAACTATACAAGCCAGCATATGAGTCTAGAGGAATAGACAGCAAGTTCTACCAAGATGTTCAAATGAATAAAAATCAAAGAAGTGGCTCAGTTAAACTGCAAAGAATACTGAGTACTTGTGAAGGATATCACAACCAAGCACTACAGCATCCATTCCAGCCTTCAAAAAAAATCAAAGAGAATTTCTAATGAACAATGTTGCTTTTGTAGTAGGTTGGGTTTTTATTACTGTTATATTTCATTGTACTAGTTAAAATCATGAATTTTTGAAAAGATAAAGAAAACTAGGTGCAAAATTCAGGTTACAAACAAATATGTACAAGTACATTTTTAATGCATGGTTAGATGTAGGAAAATCTCTCTAGACTAATGGCTGAATCTGTTTCTAGATTCAAAAAGAAGGTCAAACTAACAATCAAAAGCCATATAAAAAGATTTTAGAAGGCTGAGCGGTAACACAAAGAGCAACTGTCCTTAAGACAATGGGTTTTATGCCATGTATCCAGCCTCTGTGACACAAAACAAGCAAACAAAAAACCCTAGTATTTGGCAATAATTAAAATCCAGCTGAAACAACATGCTCCAGGAATGGGCTGAAGAACAAGTGAAATAAAGAAAGAGAGCATATTTATGCAGCAAACTGGATATAGAGGAAGTGATTTAAAGGTGGCAGGTTTCAAATCAGCATACAAACATAGTCTCCTTGGTATAGCAATGGTGCTAACCCTTCTTAGCAAAGTTTTTTAGGTCTGGGGTTTGGTTTTTGTGGTTTTTGTTCTATTCCATTTGAGGCTTCTTTGGGTCTGGGTCTTTTGTGATCACAAGAAGAAAATGCATTTTAGAGTTACTGTTTAGGGCTACACAGAGAGATACTTCAATTAAGTAATGCAAATAGATGTTTTTTGTTCTTTACCATGAACAGTTAATTATTTTTCAGTAACACAGTCTAGATGCCAGAATCCTCCAATAAATTTTATGTGGACTTGTGAGATAGCTGCTCAAAGAAGTTCTACAGATTATTGCTCTGCATTATAACTTAAAACAAACAGTACACAAAATTAATACAACATGCAGTTGGTAAAACTGAAAAGATACCATATACTGTGAAAAAAAACCAAACAACCGACCCAAAACAGAAGAAGAGACATCTACAAAACCCACAGGCTCATTTTATAACATGAAAGCTTTCATAACATTTGTGAAATCATTGGTATATTAAGGCTCCCTGTGGTTCTCCCTGCTACAGTACTAAACCCTCTCACAGAAACAAGGATGGAAGAAAACACCAGGGCAGAAAATAAGGAGATTTGCAAAGATCCAGGAAGCATTTAGGCAGGTAGAGTTCCCTTCAGCCTCTGAAAGACTCCCTAATTGACTTATCTAAAACATAAAAAATAATCTACATCAGTCACAAAGGGAACCCAAGACTCTCCAACTCCATTTTCCATGCCTCATATAATTGGCTGGCATGGCATAGTAGGAAAAAAAAATTAAAAATGCAATTACAACTCAAAAAACAATACTATATGTTGCCACTGTTGGAGTATATGTTGTCATATGGAACTACTTATAGCTCCTAAACCCCACTACTTCTGCAGAACCAGGAAAATTTTGTTGAGTCTGCCTTGTTCTGAGTTACAATCCAGCTCTGAGATAGGTCACACCATTACAAAAGTTGTTATGAATTTGGCATTACAGTTTTATTGTTGTAAAAACAGATGTTAGTTTTAAGCAGTACAGCATTGCTGTATAAAAAGAAGTGATTTCAAATACCTTTATTTGCCTGATTTTTAGAATTTCAATAAGAACTTCCAAAAAACAGATGTTGAAAACCAAAAACCAATTTAATGATAAAGGCACATGCCAGGATGCAATTAAGCTAAACCATCTTAAGTACAAAAATGTTTCCACAGAAAGTAATTTTGTAAGAAACTCCTTCCCTTACTACTTACCTGTGGCACCACTGGAAAATGCTGTGACACTCACAGGTTCACCCAAAGTCCATTAAAGTCACTGTGGCTCCTGAAATATTAGTAAGAGAAAAACAGAGGGAATTACAGATCTACACCTTAGTGGGGGAAAAGAGAATAAATAACAAATATGAGAGAAAACTGAAATATTTAATTAGTCTTCACAGAAAAGATTGTGATCAGATGCTTAATTTTGATAGCAGACACAGCAGGATCAGAATATTTATTACCGATATTAAGGTGGATTAGAAACTTAAATAGGAATGGCATAACAGTATTCTCAATACAGATTATGTAAAGAACTAGCCAAAACATTATCCTTGAACTCTGGCTGCTATGAATTCAGCACACAATGTAAGTTAGTGAAATGACAGTAGCTAAAGAAGGGCAAACATCTATCCTTTAAGATGGGGGGAAGGAGGACAGGGAACTTCAGCCCAACTTCAATTCTCACAAATATGCTAAGGCAAACATTGGGCCTCAATATACTTATAAAGTGTTTCTTTAATACTGCAGTAAAAACTGGCTTGTCAGGAATAAACTGTGTCAAATCAGTCTCATTTCCTTCCTTGATACAATAGCTACCTAGTAGATAAGGGCCCAAAGTACATATTATCACTAAAGCTTTTGATGTGGTCCCATACAAAAATCATCACATGCAAACTAGAGAAGTGTGATGAAAGTACTGTATATTGAAAGCGCTCATCTGACTCCCATTGAGAAGATATCTGTGAATCACTTTCAAACTCAGTGGGTATTTCAAGTAGGGTACCATAGGAATTTGTTCTGGCCTTAATTGTATTCAGTATTTTGTTAATAACATGGATGTTGAATAACAAACACACTTCTAAAGTACATTGGGATATCGCTGAGACAGAAGCAGCTACCACAGCATAAAGAAGAGTATACTGGTACCAGTTTGGCCACACTGTTTTTCAATTAAGATGGAGCCAAACCGAAGAGAGTGCTGAGAACAAAAAGACTAACCAAGACAATCATTACTTATGAAGAAATGCTAAGGAAACTGGGTTTGCTTCCTCAGGAAAGAGAGGAGGTCTAGGTTCAGCCCCTCTGGTGCTTAGACAGCAATTATCCTCGCCAACGGGCACATTCTCTTGCACCCTCCATCAGTATAGCACAGAATTAGTAGAGTTCTTCCTCCTGCTGTGCCTCCCAAGGATGAGGTGAACCTGATGCTACCCCAAGAACTCACAGTTAGAAAAAGGGGTTACCAAACTGATTTCCAAGACTGAGCCAATTTGCTGTATTTGTATTTGATCCTGCCTCTCTGCTGAAGCCCTGCCTAGATCTCCCAGGGTCCCTTCCAGACCCTATGATTTCTGGTGATTCTGTTATTTTTATTTCCTGTTAAATAAAAAAGAGACAAAACCAATTAGCAAAATTTTATCAAACTTCTAGACAGACAGCTGTAAAAGTAAGCCTTCATTTTCCGATGTTCTCTGTGAACTTACTCAGCTTTTCACTTTAAGAATGTTTTTCTCCCACCCACCATGAATGCCAAGGCCTGTCAATCATACTAAGAACAACAAAATACATCTGGGACAGTTTAAGGGGGAAGAGCAGACATGAGAAACTGCTCCTTTAACTTACTTGGAATCAACTCCAACATGTGTGCCTGGGAGAAGAAAAATTAGTATATGGTAAGTCATGTTCCTTTCATTATTTTTGTATAAAAAGGGAAAAAAAAACAGTGACAATGGCTCATATTTTATATACAGTAATACTTCCTTGAGCTATTTTGCTCAAGTACATTTTTCTGAGAGCAGTATTCCAGTGTTATATCCAGTAAAATAAGTTGCATGTAGCTGCTATGGGTTTTTGTAAAGCAGAACTTGACTTTGAAAGTTTTGAAATAATTTAACACATTTAGTGCCTATGTTCATGACGATATATAGTTGTATTTAGTAAGAAATGCCAGTGATATGATCTAGGTATCAGTTTTTATACTGTTTATTAACAATTCCTACAAAATCAAAAATTGAGAACTTACTTTATGACACTCCAAGGAGCTGTAGCCTGTAAAAACATGCCTCTTGTGTGGCTTGCACATTCCAGACTGTAGGGAAAAAAAAATCATTCAAATATATACTGTAATGATGTGTTAACTTGTACATAAAGAAGAGTTATGTATGAGAATGACTTTCTGTTTACAGGTCAAATTACCTGGTGCATAAAATGCACACATTAACTAAGATACCTCTGAAAATTTGGTAGTTCTCAAGTACTAGATATCATTTTTGCTAAGCGGTCCAGAAAAATGAAATTTCTTAATATACAGAATCAGATTTCTGCCTTTTTTTGAGGAATGAAATTGTAAACAGTACAGATGAAAAGTGTTAATGTCTGCAGTTAGATACAAGTTTAAAATAACAGATTACACTCTGCACATATACCCAAACACGTTTTTAAGTCTGACAGCGTCCTTGCCAGCCTTCCCAGGCTCCAGGGAATATTCAATAGAGAGTTAGCATGACCTGCACAGGGCTAGTACTGGTCATCACTGAAGTCTCTACAATCTGCTTTAAAGTTATGTGTAGGCACCTGACCGTTTGCAAAGAAAGAGCGTCTGTGGTCTGTCTTTATCTGGTGGATTCTGGAAGCCTCAACATCCCGCTCAAGGATGCCCCCACCACAGCCTGCACAGCCAACATGTTCAAGTGCACCTATTTGCTTGAATTGCCATGAAAGGGTGACATACTGCATAGAGTAACTAAGAGTATGAGGGTACTAAGTACAACTGGTAGTGAAACCTGGGGTCCTCCTAGCCAACAAATGAAACCTGGGGTCCTCCTAGCCAACAACTCTTGAAATAATCCCCTTGAGGGTAGTGGAAAGAAAGCGGAAGTGCATGACAATATTCTCCATTTTTGTTGCACAAGTGCATGACAATATTCTCCATTTATTGTTGCACACACTTGAGGAAAGAAAACCACAGTATTGATCAAGCCAACATCAAGAGACAAGCTGCAGGATCCCAGATGCGCCTCCCCATGTCCCTGGTTTGTTTTGGGCTTTTTTTGTTGTTGTTGTCATCATTTTTAATCTGACTAAAACAAAAACCACAAAATATTTCTTGCAAGGTACAGTCCCTGCGGTTCAACCACCTCTGCTACAGCCCCTTTGGGAACACAAAGCTGAACATGACCTTCGCAAATAGATTTTTGTCTCACTCAGCAGAGAGAGGTGAACTGCATAAACATTGGCCTCTTGAGAGTACTCTCCTGAGAACCCAGAATACAAAATGAAGGCAATGTCAACACAGGCAATGATAGGAAAACTAGCCAAAAGTTAGTGTTGGGGGAGAGCAGTAAGAGAGAAGCCAGGTGGGAGAAGAGGGAGGCCTGGGCACAGCAAGGTGGGTAAGCTGGCAGGGCAGAGCTTCAGCTCCCACTGCAGACCACCCCACGTGTAGGGACATAACAGTGGACAGCAGCAGGCGGCAAGGAGCAGTTCCTTGCATGCCAGTATTTCTGAAAATGCTGGTGGCCTACTGGGCCATGGTGAGAAGAGCAGCAGGTATTGCTGGCAGCATGCACTGAACTGCAAAATCCTTAAAACACTGTTTTAAATCTGCCTTTGAGGTGTTCTGAATCTGAACAGCTTACACCTACTCAGTAACCAAACTCAGCATGTACTGCAGAAAAAAGAGCATTGCTGTGCTTCACTTTATTCATGTTTCACACCTGATGCCATCTGTTATTTTATCGTTTCCCCTAAGCAACCATTAAACCTGTAACTCACACATATCTCCCACCCAGCTGCTTCCTACCTCCACCATACATGAAGACCTTACTACTGACACAATTCCTCCTGCACCCAAACTAGGCAAGCAAAATTTCTTAAGGAATACATGCACCTCTCTCTTCCGGTCCTGCACACAGTGGAAAAGAGTATCGCTCCCTCTCGTCATCCAGGAAGATGTTGCCCCCCTTGGAACAACTCACAGCCAAAACACTATGAAAGTCAACGTAACTTTTCTTATAGTGTACACAGCCAGGCACTTGGAGATTACTCTGAGGAGGTAAAGTTTCAGTTGCAAAGGCTTCTATCTCAATTCTGAATTTCTGAAATCCAGGAGCTGAGTTTTGCCAGATTCAGTGCTCTGCAAAGTCACAAGATAGTCAAGAGTTAAGAGTATTCACTGGCAACCACTGACCTGTCAGTCATTCTAACAGCAAAAATACACGCAGGAAAATTTGAAGAAGGATAGCAGATTAGACATTTCAACTTAGCTGAAATCCATTTTAATCTTTGAACATGTGCCCCAAATCCCTTTTGCACTGGGAAATAAAACAGGAAGAGTAATTGGAAAGCTGAATATAGCATTCCTTGGGCTCCGGCCTTTTATGGAAGCTTTCATATTTCTCCTATTGTGGTGACTCAGAACTGCTGAGGAAAATAATCTGGGTTTGTTTCAGCAGCTGCATCTTTGCAATTTTATTGCCCATTCTACAAAGCAATGGCTCTCAAACTTTTCCCCTTTGCCCTGTTTTAGAATATGCATCCCGCCCCCTTCTCCAGTTTAAGAATTGCGTATGCTGCTCCTCTCAAACTGGAAGTGTATTCCGTGTTCGAGGTGAAGAGGCAGAAAAGGCCTGTGAGTGGGGCAGGGATGCAGCTCAGAGGAGATGGTGGGACAGGGGTGAGAAGGGGCAGAAGTGCCCATCCTGAGCCTCCTCGGCTCTGCTCCCTCTCAAGTCCATCTGAGCCCCAGCCTCCACTAAAAACATCTGTCCTCCTCCTCCTGCAGCCCAGGAGCGACTCCTGGCTGTGCCTGCCCAGTCCATTGCGCACCTCCCTCCTTAAAGGATAACAGTCATGGCTCCAAATTTGGGAATCGTTGGTGTAACGTATGTGATGCATATACATGCAGCACATGTAGAAACCATATCCAGACCGGTAAGTCCCTGAGTTCAAAATGGTTGGAGACTGGGAGAATACTATGGAAGTCTTACATGCTTGCCCTGTTTCTATACAGTTTCCTAGGTAGCTCACTTCTGACCACAATCAGGAAAGAAGATGCTGGGCTGGATGAGCTTATGGTTTTACTCAGTACAAGCATTTTATGTTAGCCCTACCTTTTGAAAAGATAATGTAGCACTGGAATGAATTTGCTGACAGTTTGCTCTTTAGCAGTAATAATAATGACAGGGGAAAAAAACTCAAAACAAACAAACAAACAAAAAAACAACCCAAAAACTTCAGATCATACATCATCTTAGAGTAATTGAGTAATTAAAGTCCAAAAGTATGATGCCCAGACTTGGCATAAAGAATAAGATTATACAATGTGACAATATGGAAGTAAAAGTTCTACAACTGAGCTCTATTTTTTCTGTCTAAACACCACAGCACAATATGTCAAAACTCACAAGCAAGTCAAATGCAATCTGAAGGCAGACCCAAGCAACTGGATCAAGGAGTTCAAGGTAGGCAAGAGAAAGCTATCACTAATTGTTTTTGTAATAGACATGAAAAATAGTTTCCATATTTAAACCTCGAAGATGCTGATGACTCAGAAATATTTTATACACTGATTTTCAGCATTTTTGTTTAACTGACTTCAGTAATGACAGATATTTGCATATGTTGATATAATAACTTACAGTTTCCTTATACTGGAAAGAGTCACTCAGAGAAGAATATTGGTACTTCCTAAATCACCTTTTATAGGCGTTCACTTTAAGTGAGCAAACAGGAAAATACTTGCAAAAAGGACTTCCTCCTAGGATTTCTACAGCAGCTCAGTAAAAACCAGTGAAGCAACAGTTCAGTGTTACTCATATAGATCAAGTCTTTCTCACTGGATAGCAACATGGCCACAAAACTACCATCTCAAGAGGAATTTGAGAACTGGACAGCTTTTCAAGTTGCAGATCTCCTAAGACAGGTACTGAACGTATATGTAACACTTTAGACAGTCCAGTCTATATTCAGCTAGCAGAAACTCTTACTGGATTTATCTTTGAAAAACAGATATCTTATCCTAAATCTAGCACAAATATTCAAAAGTACTGAAAATACATTAGTCAGCAATTGTCACCCCCAAGAACTTATTCATATTAATATTATGTGAGTTTCTTGGTGCTCTCCTGTTTTTTATAGAAATTTAATTCATAGTAGAAGCTGCTAGCTAAGATCTACATGGCAAATCATATAAAAATGTTTGCTCACAGGGATATTTCTTATAATAGAAAAGGTATTTCATGCCCCAATTTATTTCCTGCTGGGAAGAAATAACCATTTCACTGAAAGTGTGTCTAGATTTTATATTTTAATATCACTTTAAAATGTAGAGCTTGTCAATAAGAATCTACTGTTCGTCTTCTCTTCTCAATGCATGTATACCCACAGTAGCTGCTAGATGTTGCTCTAAGTTTAAGGTACTTGAGCTCTTTTTTTATCATTCCTTTGTCTGCCTGTACCTTTCCTAGTTCTGCAATGTCCTTTCTAGTATATGTAAAATAGCCTGGATTGCAAAAAATATTCCAAGCTTGTTTTCAGTCATCCTTTCGCTACTTGAATAATCTCCAAGATATATAAAATATACCCTCCATGATATATCTTTTTTTAATATCAGATTTTTCCTTGTAACTTGCTGAATACTATGACTCAGGTTTTAGACTTCTACCTGTAACTTACACAATAAAATCCATTTGCTGCATTTTGATATATAGTCTCATTTTACATTCCTTTTGGGTTTTTTAATGCAAGTTTCTCTATATAATTTTATATATAGGATTTTTCTGTCTTGTATTTATCCTACTTCTAACTGCAGAAGCACCAATCTTTTCCAGTACCTGCTTTACACCAACAATGAGAATTTATTGTCATTAGTTTCTCATCCTTTTCAATTGAAAGAGCATATAATCTTTTCCAGGGAAAATAATACAGTGTTAAGAAGTGTTTCTACAGGAGTTCCATTTGTAGCCACATAAAAAGTAGACCAAAGTTTAAAATGTTCATTTTTTTTATTATTTTTCTGTTTTGCCTTGTGCATAAATACATATGCTCATGCACGTACAATTTTTAAAAAAAAAAACAACCAAAAACCACCACAACAGTTTTACCATGCAGATGTACCACAGGTGGACCATTGTCCCCACACTGAAAAAGCTAACCTGTTCCATGGAATTAATTCATACCATAATGACAATATATCAGCTAAACTGCGAACTTATTACTGTGAATAGCTACTCAGAGGATTAATTAGCTCAAAGCCTTTCAGCTTCAAGGAAATCAGACTAATTAATTGAAGATATAATGATTTTAGAGTACCCTGTAATTCCACAGCAGAATACAAGACAGAGAATTAATAACAATTGTTCAACAACTCAGAGGCTTCCGGGGAAATTTCAGCAGGCACGCCATAACTACTGGCTTCATGCTTGTTAAGAGAGACCCTTCCAACTTTATAAAAAGCTGTTAATGTCTATGCTTACCCTCACATCACTGATTAAAGCAGCTAAGTGATCTAGTTACTACAGCATTAAGTGCTTGGCCATTCTGCGTATCAAAGACTAGCAGTGGGGAGTAGCAGCCATTTGCCTGCGGCTGCCATGTACAGAGCTGTTCAGCTCCTGCTACCAGAGCCTGAGCACCAGGTACTGCCGTCCTTTCCACAGCAAGCCAACACGCTGGGGGCTGTGCTGGATCCCTCTCCAGAGACGGGGCATACACGTACATGAACCCTAAAATAATGCTGTTAAGGTTGCAGAAACAAACACTCAGTGTTAAAAGTGCCAGAAGTGGGATTACCTTTATAACCTGAATTTGCCCCCTTTTACATACACATTATGATAGTCTGTAATTGCTTCTTTGCGTGCTACCTTTTCCATTCACAAAAAACTGCCTCTTCTAACGCAGAGAAACCTGTATGTTTTGTGCACTACTCTCAGCTGTTACAGAAATTGTAAGGTACGCAACGCCGGGGCTTGCTGAAAGAGACAGAATGAATTCATGGTTATGTCGATTCAATTCTGCCTTGAAATATCAGATTGTGTCCCTGTCCCAGCTCAGCATTTTTACCTGAAGCCATGTAAGTCACCCAGAAAAAAACATGACATTTTCCAAGTGCTTGACTTGAAATTTCAGGCTCTGATTTGCAGAAGTGCTGAGAGGTGAGAGTTGTACCCACAGTGGCAGCTCTGCTCAGAAGGTAAAAATGCCAAAATATTGAATATGTAAATACACATGTATATCTCACAGATCCTAAATAGCTCTAGTTAGGCATTCAAAACCATGAGGTATGAGTTTTATTTCCCATGCGCCTCAACTCCCCTTACTAATAGAGTTTTCATCTCACAGGGTGGTCTTAGAAATTGCAGTTAATTAATGTTTCTGAAGCACTAGGACAATAAAAAGAGTGCTGTAGAACAGCTCTGAACAAAAAAAAAAAAAAATAAATCATTCTGGGTTCAGAGAAGGTTCGAATACTGTGCAGTTCAGGTGTACAAGAGAGCAGACAAGCAGTGAGCGCTGGACAGAATGTGATACATTGAACAGCAGTTCAGGAAATTCACATCAGCTTTTATGTGCTGTGACTGAGGCTGGGTCTTCTAGAAGAGGTACACTGAGGTTGATAGGTTGGTGCCATAATATATATGCACAAGGTGCAGATACATATGTAGAGTACAATTTTGGCATTTCCTTAACTTTGCAGACTTAATGATGTTTCCAAAACAGATTTGTGTGTCAAGTACAAAAGTTATCAACTAGCCATTCTGCAAAGTGTTTCCAGCCTCACAAAAGGCATTTTGTATAAACCCCATAACTTCACTACTAAAAAATAATTAACCCTATTGATTTTGCTTTTTTCCTCATGAATAAGTGAAGATAATATTGGAAACCTGCTATACTTACTCCCCTGTTATCTTGCATCTACGCTACAAATGCGACAACACTAAGACATTCTGTGGTGCAGAGTTTATCTACTTGGTCTCCATTTGCCATGTAGCCTAGTCCCTCTCCTCAGTACTGATCTTAATGATGTGGAGTTAATATATTTGTAAGAAAATGAAAGGTTCAGTGGTCATCACTAAACACCAGTAGGGAGACATCTGCTTGTCGTCTGCTTGTCTGATGAGCTAATGATGTAAAAGGATCACATTTTCCCTTACACAAAAGTTACATGCTTGATTAATAGCATAAGGCAAAGTACAAAAGCAGCTCATCAGAGCCAATAACTGGAGATAGAGCCAATAACTAGAAACAGATAGGCAAATGCCAAGAGTAGAAACCATGCATTACCCCGATTCTTTGCCTCTCCAGCAACATCAGTGCAACTGATGGCAAATTAACACATCCCACAACCAACCATCGGTCCAACACCTACAGCAATCCTCTCCTTTGAATTGTGACCTATTCTGTATTGCAAACAAGCAGCACTCTCCCAGTCATAGTACAAAAGAACAATTTATAAACTCAAACATAGAAATATTGGCTTATAGGGCAACCAAACTGTCTGAATATATGTCTAAGTATGAAATTTTCATATCAAAAAGTAGATAAAATACACTTTTGACATTTTTAAGTGTGATCAGTTTTAAGTATTCTGGAAATAATTACATTAGAAAATCCACACAAATATTCATCTGAAAATAATTTATTTTCAGTAATATTCCTCTGTTAGTGTCTGAGTTGGTCATTACTGCTACAGAAATTTACAGCTAAGGATTACAAATATTAAAACTCATTTCAAGAGTGGTACATTCTTAAAGAAAAGTTTTCATAGAATATCTCAGATTGGAAGGGACCTGTAAGAATCACTGAGTCTAACTCCTTGCTCCTCGCAGGACTACCTAAAACTAAACCATATGATTTCTAGATTTTTTCCCACTTTCCATGCGTAACAGTGCAATTTCTTTGAAAAGCCAGGCTAAAACATCAGTGAAACTTTTAGGACATCTTCAGCCCTGCTCCATTCCTTATTGCTTTTTAATAAAGGAACTCCAATGTGTCCATTTTATTTCCAAATTAATATTTAGTTTCTGTCATAAAGAGATACTACTTCTGGACATTCCGGTTTCATTTTAATTTATAGTCAACACCAACTTTCTTAAAAAACACCACCACCACAACCATGTCCCAGAAAAGAAATCCTGTTCCTGAACCTGAATTCCTTCCAGCAATGCCCGTCTATCATGGGAACTGCAAGACATGCTTAGCCCAAATATTTGCTGCTGAAGCCAAGCAGCAGCCAGTGCATACAGAGGGTTGGTAAACGGGC
Source organism: Gavia stellata (assembly GCF_030936135.1). Lineage (NCBI taxonomy): Eukaryota > Metazoa > Chordata > Aves > Gaviiformes > Gaviidae > Gavia > Gavia stellata. Next base: position 23,821,312 of record NC_082602.1, on the reverse strand, counting down.
ATGTAACAACAGAGCTTTCTCTTATATAGCCTTCATTTTCCAGCAGTCAGTGATATAACCATTTCCTGAGGGGATGGCACGGCTACTGAAGGTCGCTTCTGACATAAGCCCTTTTAACCTGTTTCTAATGCTGGCCTCCTCTTATCCCATAGCAATTAAAGTTCCAGAGTTTATTTCTGTTGAGGCCCTTGTTCCATTTATATTACATTTGATGCTTCATAATTTCATCTTGTCTACTCCATGATTTTATCAGCCCTTATCCCCTGTAATCTTTCTTCCCGAGAAAGAGGTAATACTATGTCTTATCTCTTATGTGGAAGTCACTACCTATTTCTAAACATTACTGTTATTCTGTCCAATGTTCTTTTTCTAATTATGCATGTAAAATAGTATAAAGACTTCCACAACACCAAGTATTTGAGCGTGGAAATATCAATTAGTTTGTTTACAAATATCAAGTTTCACACTATTGTAATAATTCTATTTTTTCTCACCTCAGTTTGGAATGCCTGAATCTGCTGTGATTGTAGAAAAACTGGGCATGAATGGATCTCATTTCTTGGTAAGCAAGTATTTCATAAGAGGTACCATGCAAGCATACTTCAGCATAAGGCTTGTATTCCTTACAGTGCCAGGAAATAATCTGATATTTTCCTTCTTTGTACACACTTCATCAGTTGCTCAGATTTCCCATTTTAGTGGGTCAATTTACACCTCTGGCTCAAGGAACCCCCCTACACAACACAAATCCCAGCCAGCCCTCCTTCTCCTCCAGAAAACATGCAGATATGTAGAATCAGCCATTAGCACACAACTATGGCAGGGAACGTCTCATGAAATATGATTTAGAGGGGTTTGGGGTTTTTTTTAAAGAAATATACATTTTAAATCCATTGTTTATGTAAAAGCTTTTTCATAAAACTTGCATGATTAAGAACATTTTTTAGAACAGAATTCTATATAAATTTTACAATAAAATTTTACAAATACCAGGAACAATGTCTGAAGAAATGTAGTAACTTCCTTTGTTGACCTCTGCAGAATTTTTTGCATACGAGTGTGGTTAATTTATTGTAACTAATTGGAAGAGAGGAATAGAATAACTGCTTGAACTGGGGTGATTCCTCTACCACTAATTCCATTTGTGTCGCTATTGAAGTAAAAGATATTTAAGATCTATTTTAAAGGTAAAATAATTGTTATAATGTATTTATGCACTGCAGACAAATTATGTTTGCTTAGCACGTTATTAGTCAGCAAGACTGTTTCCTGAATGCATCAGGAGTTGTATCTGCTGTTTATGTTAACAAGGGCTCCAATCCTGCAAAGTGGTTCATTAGATCACAGCTACCCAGGTGTATGCAGGTTCTCTTTGTTTAACACTGCATGGCCACAGAGTAAAATTGGGTTGTACAAACAATTCATGCTAGCATAGTAGGGCTAACAAAGCTCTCAAATACAGACTGATTCCTGTCCTGTTCATGCATCATAGACTGAATCACTAACAGTGCTGTAATCTCCACTGCTGGATGAGAGGGAGAGAAGTTCAAGCTAAGGGTGAATGTGTTGGCTTCTTGTGCCTGTTCCAAGTAAAACTGTACAGCAGCAGTGGAAAAGGATATGAGAAATATTTTCAGACATTAGTGGTAACCTAATCAAAACACAAGTGACAAAGGCAAGGGGAACAATGGGTGATCTTTGGTGACGGTCTGTGATACAAAATTTTTTAAAAAGCAATATAATTAAAGCATTTGTTTGCATGTTCTCTAAACTACGTATTCTCTTTAATACATCTTTAAAGATTATTTTGCACTGCAGAAAACTTGGCAGTGTATGTGTGATACAATGAGCAACATCCATTTTTGATGGCATTGTAGAGAAAATGAGACAGGTCTTGCACACTGGTAGTAACCTTCCTACAGCTTTTGTGTGTTCTTTAATTGAATTGTTCAATAGCGTTGTCAACATGATAAATCTGTAATAAGGTATGCTTGAAACAGAATTAATTATCACAATACTAAAAAAATAATGATTCAAGAACCTATATTTTGCTATCATTAATAGCAATATTTAAGTAACTATGAGATGCTGTTCTCCTATGTACAAAGCTAATATGTATATTAGCTTGTAAGTTATAAAATCAATAGCCCACTTTTTTATTCCACCCTCCTAGCCTAGTATACAAGAAATCTATACTATTCCAGGAATGAAAAGTTCCTTCTCTGTTACAGGGTGTCTGGTTTAGAAAGCACACCCTTAGTAGATCCACCTTAACAATGTATGACGGAGTAACCGCATGGCTAAGGTACACACTTCCACTCAGAAAGTCTGAGTTTCTGTCTACACCACTGAAAGCATGATTCCCTAACTGGATCTACTGGTTTGTGTGGAGGTGTCTAGAAATCCAAAATTCAAAAATCCTGATTCTCTCACTGTGTTTCTTTATTACCTTTGGCAAGACCCTTAGGTTTTGCACCTCACTTTATCATTCAGCTATAAGGGGCATATGATTTACTTCACTACACTCTGCAAAGTCTTAACCGAAGTTCAATATCACCTTTAGACATTGAGCTAAAAGTCACTAGAGAAAAGCTGGACATCTATGACTAGATAGTAGTGAACAAAAAAACAAACAAAAAAACCCAACAAAAAAAAAACACCCCAAAACCTACCCCCAAACCAGAAAACACTTGAGCAAGCCCGATGCCATCTGCTAGGTAAGACTGGTGGGTTTACCTCCTCATATTAATAATTTCTAAAAAGCAAATACAAGTTTACCACAATACATGTGTGCATAGAGACACTATGCACATCTGTAGATCTCATGATGTATGTGCAGCATTTCCATGAGTCTACCCAATGTTAGATAGGTATTTAAAGGCAGGTCTGTCCTCCTCACCATAAAACTCCTCCAGCCTTCCCCAAACCTCTGCTTCCCTGCCATTGCACTGACAACTTAAGCATATTCAGTACAGGCTTTTTGTATTAGCGAGATATGCCAAAATTCAGAGGGGCAACGCCCCTCTGGGGTGGAGAGCGTGCTGGCCCGCTGGCGGGTCTCGCTGGCAGGTACCTTTCCTGGAAAGCAACATCTGCAGTCAGCGTGCTGCATGTTTATCACAGGATATAACCACCAACACACCAGATGTGCCTCTGTTTCCTGTGTGGTTTCAGTGAGGACATTCATCTTTTTAATTTTTCCAAAGGAAGAATGTTGTCAAAAGTTGGGGAAATGCTGCAGAAAATAATTTTCCTAAAGCTCACCACTTAACTAACACAAAGCTTCTTAGGGGGCCTTCCTGCACAACGTCCTTCATGTCAAATGCAAATTACACTTTATTTGAAAGCAAATCAGATGGATTTATCAATACTAAAGTCTTTTTGAAGTTTAAAATGTTCAAAGTCCAGTCATACAGGCACTGCAGCCACATAATTTGTGTAAGTTGGCCACACCACCTTAAATCAATTTTGACTGGTTTCAGAATAGAAATAGAGTAATCAACATTTATATGGTCGTTTCTTTGAATATTTCTTGTCTTTGAGTAGCTAAAAAGAGAATCACTTTTATAAGCAATATTATATTCTGTTTCATAAACATCCCGAGTATCAAACTGATCTTTTATAGGAAACAAAATTACACGCATTTTATAAAAATGTAGAAGTAATAGCTCTTCCTTTACACTTCTGTGGAATCTAAGAACACAAAAGGGTGGTATATTAGAACTCAAGTGTACCGTGCAGTTTCATTTTTTATCAATAGTACTATATTTGTGATAGTTATTCAATATGCAGGTCACATCTGAATGATGCTAATCTAGTCCTAATGCACAAATCAGCATTTAGCCACAGCTGTGTTGCACAGAGCATATTATATTCTCCGTTGCTTTTTAATATCTGAACTTGCTACACTGTTCTCTGCTTTTCAGTTCCCTCTAAGAGTAGGTTGCTTGTTAGATTTTTTTAAAATTCTGTTTTGAATTCCCAGTGACAGACTGAAAAAGATATAAAAAACAGTGAATTTTGACTTGAACTTCAGAACTGTAAAAAGGTAGACTTCCTTATTTGATTTGTATATAGCAATCTACTAAAAGAAATCTGAAACATAGCAAAATGGTCAGACATTGATTCTAAACAACTTTCATGTATATCTGCTCTTTCTTCCTATTGCAAAATGTGTTTTGAATCGCATGGCTGGAATACGAGTGCCTCGGAGAAAACCAGTCCCATTTTCTTCACCAATACACTAGCAGGGTTTTTTTGAGTAATATTTAGAGAATGGAACCTGTGTCCTCCTGTGGGAGATTCATGCCTCCCTGCCAGTGCAAAACACTGCCAGAGCTTGCCAGGTTCAACTCGCCGAGGCTGTACTTTGACACCCATTTATGTCAGCACTGCTACTGAGAAAAAGCAACTGTCATCTCACTTGGATGCTCCTTCCCATCCCTGCCATGCAGAAGCAGCAGACAGGAAAGGACAGGAACCACATCTGCTTTCTCTAGTGACCACAACGACTGAACACACCACACCTAGAGCTCCTCTGTTGCTATGTGAATGCTCCAGAGTCCCAGAAGACCTAAATCACTTCCCCAGTTTCAGCTAAGAGAGTGTTTCCCAATACTGTGAGTGGTATTTTAGCTATCAATTTATTAATTTCAAAATACATTAATATTAGTAAAGAAAACACTCAAAAGAAAATGTTAGACTAAGATACAAAGTCAAACATCATTATCACCAGATTCCCATGAACATAAGCTTAGGAACTGAATTTGTACCCAATCATTTTGAATTATTTTCCTGCTAAGTATTTTCAAATATCTCAAAAGCAATTTAATAAAACTGTCTAATGCCATGATCTAGCAATGTAATCCTATAGTAAGAAATCCTGAGCCAGTGCAAAAGCATTCATTGCAGGAGCGGCCCCTTAATTTTTTCTGTGACAGAAGAATATTTCTATTCATATTCCAAATGCTGCTGCCAGAAATGATTTGAACATAAATTTGTTTGTTTTATGCAGTAGCTGCGAATGGTGGGAAGTGCTTGTCTGCTTTCCAGTCTTTAAGCTCTGGCACACAACAATCCAATCAAATTCTAAATGTCAAATTAGTCATAATTACATTAAATATGGATTAAAGGAATATCTTTTGATACAGAACTCTTTGTTCTTAAAGTTTACTGATAATTTTAAATGTTATTAAAAATACCCTTCAAGTTTTGTGAACCTTTCAAATTCAAGGAATATGAAAAACGAATGTGAGAAGTTGTGGAAATTTTTAAGCCATTGTGTCATAGTTTCCAACATTGACTTTGTTGAGCTGAAAAATAAGAAAACTCCACACAGCCTCAGGCTTTCCGATTTTGAACTTCCTCCTGTTTCTGCTTTATTCAAACATCCCGGTTATATAAATGTACCCCCTCTGAGCCAGTTTTAGGAAATTGTCTTTAGAGACAGTTTGAGATTTGAAGAATCTTCATTTTGGGTGGTTTTGTACTCTTTCCTTCCTGAAAAATCAGGAGCTTTTACAATGCATGCAAGTTGGAACTTCACAACACTAATGCCTAAAATCATTAGTCATTTTTAAAAATCTAGCCAGAAACTATAATCCCTCTCCCATTGTTAAATACCAGCTGCTAACCATTTCAGAAATCTTCTAGAGTCCCCAAAATGTCACAGTTTAGTCCTTCTGCTTTCATATTAGCTGTTTCCAATACAGGGCTATAAATTCCTAATTCCCCACTCTACTTTATCCTTGAAGAGGCAGGTGAATGTGGGAAACTGATACTAAAATGCCAAGTTAATTTTTTCATTGTTTCTCTTTTGTACAAGACTGATCTTACAATATGCCTTTGCCTACTAATGATTTTTCTGTCTTTTTTTTTTTTTGTAAGTTACATAAAGATTATTTAATGAAGTAATTACAAGTTTTGGTGAGCAAGTCCCACAGGAAGTCAGCAAAATATCTCAAGCAGAGAAGACAACAGGTTTTCTCTTCTCCCAATACATACTTTTCTCATTAAAATTACTTACACATACATATGCATATGTAAAAGTGGACCAAACGTGTCATTACGTACTGATAGCTGCAGCTCCAGCAATGCAAAGCCACCAAACTAGACAATTATAGACATTTTTGTCTATGTTTGACCGAATGTCACTCAAGACACACAGCAGTTGGAAAGCATTAGCTGACTGCGGCTTGTAGAAGCATTTGAGGAAGTTATACTTCATGTTCTTCTATTAACGAAGAACTAAACTGCAATAATCAGTGAGAATTTCCCAGAGATACAGATTTAGACAAGGCCACATTTGTAAGACATGTACTCTACCCTTCTAGCAGAGTGGAAGAAAATAAAACTCAGGAATGCAAGCTTCACAGGAGCACTTGGCTTTTAAAAATTAAGAGACTGTTTTCACAGAAGAATGAGAAAGACCTGAACTAACTGGTGGGAACACTAATCAATTTGCAAGTAGCATTTCCTTTTGTAAATATTGTTTCTTATGAACCCAAAATGACTGCAAGAGATTAGAGAATTAAAGAAGAAAAAAAATCTCTTTTGCTCTGTCCTACGGTACATCCACAGCACTTACGTATACAAGCCTTTTTATCAACAACAGATCCTATGCTGGTTCTGTGAAAGGGTATGTTACATTAAAAACTGCAGGTACAAGAGACATAAAAGCAAAGCCAAAAATTAATCAGGAGGTAAGGGTGTCCACAGGAAAGGAAAGCCTAAGCCCATTTGATTTTCCTGGTCTCACATCTATATGACATCTCACATACATCTTTAATACAATGAGGGAAACAGTAAAGAATTTATGATCATTTTTGGCTCCAATTTCTTTCTGAGGAATCTTTATTATTAGAAATTTTAATTTATAATAAAATTAACAACATCAATTATATAATGGCTATAGAGTTACCCTAGGTAGCATCTTTTTTAAGAGTAAAAAGAAATACTGGAAATCTAGTAATCATGTAATAGAAATGCAGCAGTCAGGACAATCGGTTATACATGTCTGGAACTCACTGACCAGACTAAACTCATAACTATTGTTCCTTAACATCATGAAAATGAAAAGAAGTTGACAATAAATTCAAAGTAGACACAATCTCAATCTAATTAAACCAGGAGATCCTAAGCATAATGCACTCACACTGATTTAACTGTTTTGTTGATGTTAGGGACCATAGTGCTCTTAGCCTGGAATATATTTTTGAAGGTTTCTGGCAAAATACTTATTTCTGCAGCAAAGACTAAAACCAGCTGAATATTATCGATTCTCATGAAAAAGCATGAACAAGGTTAAAAATCAATGTTGTAAAGGAGTTTTTCTAAGAAATGGACAACTCTTAGGGCTCTGTTGGTTTGGAAATGTGAATATATACAGTTCCACTGAAAATAAGGAAATCCTATGAGAACCAAACAATATAGCAGGGCGAAAGGGCTCCTTGGGAACAGGCCAAGTTTTAAGCAGTTTATTTCCACTGGGTTCAGGAAGGGAGAACTTCATTGATTTTCTATGTAAATGCAGTATTGCATTAAATAATATAGCTGGCTTTAGCATAAGTTTCTATTCCAAACAGAGGGAACCTGGAAAGGCCCCAAATACTAACATGCTGCTTGGGCCAGTGGGTGATGCTAGTGCCAAAATGAGATAAATTTCCAAGGAGGTACATTTCAGGCTGCTATTCCTGATGAATCAAAGCAGAACTAATTGGAGTCCTTATTGCAGCTATGAAAGATGGCTAGAAATAATGATTTAAAAATAAATAAATTAATCCAACTTTAATTTGCCAAAAGAGCAGAGAAAGAAGTACACTTTCGTTGAAACAACTTCTAAACCTGTCTGGATACTGCTACTATAAAGTACTAAATGTAAAGTGACATGAACTAAAGCAAAAAAGTACACTGTTATTCCCAAAAAGACATCCACAGGGGTGTTGCATGAGGATGATTATGCCAGGACTGTTCTGCTGGTAAATTTTTCCATGCAGATGTGCTTGTAGCCTAAGACCTAGATATAACCCACAATAACCTGAGCACATTTTGCTAATGCTGACTGAGCTGTTACGGCTGTATTAAAAGGCTTAACACAGCTGAAGTAAAATCCATGAAGTCTGCAATGCAAATTTATAGAAACAAGAAACAGAGGCAGATAAAGACCAAGTTACCAAGTGTCAGGGGGTTTCCCTTAGTAAAATGAAGCCATCCTGTTTTCTTTTACATGATGCCATCTGCCCTGAATAAGCAAGATGCTGGGGCGGGCCAAGCAAAACAGGAACAGTAAATCTGTAGATTGCTACAGATGTAGTGACTGCTAAATTTCAATTCAATATTGTCTTTAATTTAAAAAGATCAGCAGATGGCTTGCACAACCTGTCAGTTATCAACATACTGTTAAGAGCAACGAAAGCTTGCAGCCATTCCTAGAATGGCTCAGAGGACACTATTAAATATTTATCAATCTTTCCATATCTAAAAAAACTCATGGAATTTGCCCACATTAAAAAAAACACAAACATACAAATACAATTGCAGAGATCTTTCATTTGTGAGTTTTCCCAGTGTCAATTCTGTGCATAAGCACAGAGTTTAGCATTAGGGAATCTGGCTTAAAGTTTGGGTTGCATTGCTGGAAAACCACATCACACACTAGCACTCAGAAAGAGGCGTGCTGGAAAGAAATTAGAATTCCCAGAGGTCCCACAAAACCAGTGCTTAGAAGAATAAGAATTTCAATCATTTCATGTATTTTAGGCCTCTGGAATACTGAAGAGTAAAATCTATCCAAAATTCACGTTACTCTGGCAAATGCAGAAGCACAGCTTCTACTCGTAGGGTACTTAGTTTCCTGTAGGTACTATTACTTGCAGTATTTGAGTTTGCATTAGTAAACAAACAGGCACAAAATTCCTATGAAAGATATTTTAAGTTGTTAATTAATATTCTTGAGACCGGCTGTAGAATGCTTTTATTATGTTTCTATGCTTTTTATTTCCTCCACTGTTCTATGTAGCTGGGTTTTTTTCTGCTTAACAGTTTAACTATTTTGCCCCTTGCTACTTGAATGCAATCTACATTTTTAAAAGCTGTTACTGTCTGCATCCATTGCAACATAGTCCTTGAAAAGCATAAGACTGAGAACTATTAAAACCTTACAAATGCCCGGGGTTGCTTTGTCTTGGTATGACCCTGATAGCGTAAAAACCTGATTTTCCATACACATCTGAACGAGCTGCAGATTCAACTCTCTCACATACAGAAAATAGTGGGAAGCAGTATTCATTTTACAAACATGTTAGAATGGCAGGTGATGCAATAGAAGAAAATGAGGAAAACCAAATAATATTTGTAAGTACTTTAGAAGGCATCTGGTCATACTATGCAGGTATATTACATGACTGGGTAATTACAGTCACATGTAAAAAGCAGTAGCATTAGAGAGTACTAAAGGAAAATAGAATGGACTTTTATTACTTAATGCATTATTTTTCTGGAGTAGAAATGCAATACTTTTGTTTAGGTTTGTGTAGGAGGTACACACGATTACGGGTTATTTCATTAATTTATAAGGAGAAATTTCTAAATGGATTTTGTTTTCTAAGTCTGCATGTCTGAAGTTTAAAACCTGTTCTTTCCTCCCCTCCAATACTGAGAAAAGTAAGTGAAGATAAATATAGATTTAGCAACACCACTCATTCTGTGGCCATCTTAATTTATTAAGGAGATAGGTTTTTTACATTTTTATTGCACCAGAAATAGCTACAAGTAGTTGTATCCTATAATTGAAGTGATATGATCATTACTAGTAGCTTTAGTCACTGAAATGAATGTGGAAAGCCATGCTGAAAAAATAATACAATATTTATTGAAATATGACGGAAACTTATGTAATCAAAATTGGTTGGTTTTATCCAATACAGTCATTTTATTTTGCCTGTTGTCACTTAAAAAAGGACTAGATTCAGATTGATATGTAACTCATTACAAACCTTTTAACACAGTGGTGGATTAACTTCTAATATACATGCAAAATTTGTCAACATATGATATTTAATTGACCCATATTGAAATTCACTTGTTTTTCTCTTTTTGTGTTTTTTTCTTGGTTTACAAGTGTATGTGCCCAGTTGTAAGGACGGCTATTATATATATGATCATTGTCCATTATTGCCTCTTGACTTTCACAAATCCATCAAATTATTTAGACAGCAGCACATGATTTTTATATTAGTGCTCAATGTCCATTTTATTTCTAGTTTGCTTCTGCATGTAGACAATAGTATGTGACAGTCACTCTGCACTACAAATTGGTTTAAAACCTTGATTAAAGCATTTTAAATGGCATTTAAGCAAAAACAGAAATATTCACTTCAAGTTAAATTTCAGTATTAGTCAATGGTTGGAGAGTGAGAAAGGGAGAGAAAAAAGTCAACCAACAGTGACTTTTTCCCAAAAAGAAACTACTCCCACACAAAGACAGCTGGGGTTGGGAGACTAATTTAAAATTAACACATTACTCTCTTTGTGCTAGCATAAGTGTCACTGGCTTTCAGAAACCATTATAATACTAGAACTGGTTGCAAATATGTGTATTGTATCCATGGAATTAGCTTATTTTTGAAGCCATATGAATCTTCAGAAATTACTAGGATGTGAAAGGACATTTGCACATACAGTTTTGACCTCTTGCTCTTTGCCCATTGATGTATCTCAGCTGGTTTGTCTTTTAACATTCCAAAACTTTCAGTAGTTTTCAAAGCTCAACTTTTCTCAAAGAACATGCTGCTTTTTCTTTCTCCTCCCACTCTAAACTCTGTGCAAGCTTGCTAATAGATTTAAAGATACACAGCTCCAAAATGGTCAGGTGGTACCAGACTAAAATTCAAACGCTAATGTTTCATGAGCTGCCAGGAAAGGAAACAGTGTCTGTATCTCAGTGGAAATTTGGGATTTCTTGTAAGCATTTAATCTTGGCTGTCAGCAACATATTGGGTCATTGACTTGTAAAGCCTTGAAACAAAGATATTTCTTTTTAGACATTTTAAATATATATACACTATTATTTCTTTCACTGCAAGAACCACACTTGCTAACTACTGTAATTTAAATTTTAAATATTGGTAGAAACAGTTTTTTTCTAAGAGATTCATGTACGCTTATACATAGCGGAACAGTAATTTCAATGACATCTGGCATAATTTTTATCACCCACTTTTTAATTGCCTTGTTCACAAATAACTTGGGTCACTTCAAGAAAGAGCCGGAAGTAAGACTGTTTCATATCTATTCCTGAACAGTATCTAATGCTATAAAATCAATGCAGAACATACTAAACAGCAGGATTATACAGTCTGAATATTTAGAAGCTTTGAGAACTTCAGATGTAGATATGGACTTCATTGGCTAACATCAAGTGTAAAAGAGAAAGACTATTTACATTTTTGAAGATTCACAGTGCTGAGAGAGAAGGGAATGAGCTACACACCGGGTGCCCCAGGACCCTGAATAAGTACTCAGATCCAGCATGAAATCCAAATAAATAAATGTTTGTGTATAAAGACCAAGCAGCAATACAAAAGTAGAAAAAAACCCCAAATACTATATCATTTATGAACCAATATTCTGCAGAGACATATATATGCACACAAACACCAGAAGCTGTTTAGCCTAATATGAGTCCTGTATCCAAAGCAAGATCTCCTTTTCCCTACTGAAATGCAACTAATAGTTTAACATGTACTAGATAGATATACATCACTTGACAAATAGATCATTATACCGTTAAATCTCCATATAAGAACAACGGAGATGAGAAACTTTCAAAGCACCTTTTCCTTTGCTTCTTTCTAACTGGCATTATCTGTTCAGCTCATGATAGCTGAAGTCAAAGGAAATCAAACCTCTCAAATTAAGTTACTCTTTACTGTTATAGCTGTCCTGACAACAATCTATCATCCAGAAGCACTGTTGGCATCAGACACGTTGCACTGACAGAAGACATTGTTTATTGCATTGGATCAGAAAAGATTTTAATTAAACCGTTTAAGCACACTAACAAATCTAATGGCATCCCCCATCAGGGGATGTTGAGGTGTGGGGGAGGGAGTGTTATATTTACAGGCTGTCCTTCAAGTTTCCAAATTGGGAAACATAAAGCAGATGTTTAAAACAAATATCCTTAACCTCTTTGTAGCCAAGTACTTTACCAAGAAAATTTCTAAAGCTCTTTGCGTCACTGGTAAGCATTGATTAATACTGTACTAGTCTTTGGCTTTGCCCCTTCAAGAGGTGGCTATCACAATTTGGGGCTGGCCTGGCCATAAACCACTAAGCAGCACTCTGCACAAGGTCACAGAGCAGGAGAGAGGTTGCCACTCCATGCTATATGTGTCTTCCACCCCATCTTAGAAGTACTCATCCACACTCACCATGCTGTGACCCAACACAGATGAGGTTCATGCTTTGAATGAAGACATCTACTGACATAAACAACTATGCATGTCTTTCTCCAGTGGCAGAAATAGCTTCTTCTGTTTGAGCCACTGCCACATGTTGCATGCAGTACTGGCAGCTGGTCTCTTCAACACAAAACAGTCATGAAGGCTGAGTTCTTACCACAACTTAGATCTAGCGTGTATGCTTTACAGTAAGTGATCTTCATTGTATGGAATCTTAATAATACTGCTACTTACCTAAATTACCACAACTGTATATTGTGTTCCTTCTCCAACTTGCCAGCACCTTAAAGTCTATCTTTTCACAAAGTTATTTCAGTCATTGATATGCAGCAGTTGTGATCTTGCTGATGGACTCAGTGATTACCCTCTATTAGTGATGTTGTTGACTATGGCTGAGGTAACATGATTCAAGCAAATCAACTGCTCATTTTCAAGACACCTACAGATACGCATGCCCAACATTTTTGTGACTGTATGAATTAAAGAGTATCTATACCAGATAGCTATAACCATTGTGATCATTAAAATTAAGCTAAACAGTGGAACTAAAGCACTACCTCAAGACTATAAACCAGTATCAAAGAAGGTACAGCAAATCTATCCCACTATCCAGCGGGTACTTTCAAAGTTAAGTAGCTTAGCAGATTTCTGGGTGACCATATAAAATTGTTACTGCAATGTAAACGTGCAAGGAGCTTATGACGTTGTTTATTTCCAAACAGAAGGTGGCCAACCATCTCAGCATTTGGAGCTGCCAGGCATGTACAAAGTCACATTTGCTTTCTGATTCAGGAAGGGCATCTATACCTATCATTAAGATTAGCTACTTCTAGTTCCCTTCATGAAATTTAATGTGCTTACAATTATGCATATGATCTTAGTTAATTTTTCAAGAATACTCTCACATAGGATTTGCTTTTAAAGACTGCTGTTCCAGTTTTAAGACTGTTGACTGCTTTTGCCACAGTATTTGTTCTGAGAGGCAAGGCAATTCTCATACCTCTTCTGTATAGCCTTTTAAGGCTCAGCTATTTCCCAGCAATTCTTGTTATAATTATTGGGTTTGTCCAGATGTAGGAAAGTGGAAGGCAGCTGCTTCTGCAGGCAGTGTCAGCAGGGAGCACGTCTGCACAGTTCCCAGGCCCTTGGCCAGCAGGGGAGAGCTGAAGACCTGAAGTCCCCCACTTTCTGGGATTCTCCAAGACTGATTCCATTAACAGCCTGAGACACCTGCTGAGTGTCTCTATTCAATTATTTGTCCTATATAGCAGCATTTAAGTAGGATTATGACTTAACGTTCCCTAAGTAACAAGGGTCCTTGCCAGTCTCACCTACCAATGACCTGAGAATTGATTCCTGCTGTGCTACTTCCTGTTGTCATTTTCCCCCTCCCTCATGAGAGCAGGATGGAAACTCTTAATAGCCAGAAAATAGAGTGAACTTTTGTTTTTCAATGCAGTCCACAGACCGTCTTCCACCGACACAGCCTCTGCCATCATTCCAAGACAGTACTCTTCCTTCTAAGTCAATATTCAAATACTGAAAATGCCACCACCACAACCATTTTAGCTCTTGCCCCCCTCAGTTTCCTCGGTAAGCAAATTAGATTAACCAAAGGGACAGTTTCATACCTGGTTAAAGGGGCAATGCTCCCCCTTCCACCTTTGCCACATGTTCCCATTACACACACACACTTTTGCTAGCACTAGCTCTCTCTTGGCCACGAAGGTGGTGCATCAAGGTTTTATCCAGATAGTATGGCATCAAGGTTTTATCCAGATGGTATGGCTATTTTTCAGCGAGATCACTTCCCTAATCCAGCTCGCTGCGCAACTGCTGGTAACAGCATGGAGGAGGCAAGAAGCAGCGCAGTGAATACACCTCTCCAGGAGGTTTAAAGCAGCTGTGAAGAACACATCTTCAGTGAGAGATTTCACACAAACTCAGACAACTGGAGAGGCTGCTGCCAGGGACAGGGGTGCGACTCCTCACCAACAATTTTCTCCACACACACCCCCTGCCCCACCCAGAAGCTTCCCTCAGTTCAAGAGAATTCCCTTGTTTCATTTGCAGCTGGTTCAACGCACAAAAGGGTCAGAGAAGCACCAGAGTCAGCACAGGGATGGGAAAGATTCCTCCATGACAGTAGTCGAGGGAGAAGGGAGGGAGCAGGACTGGCCCTTTGGCAGCCACAGGGCACTGGGACATTGAGGTGCCTCGTACAGCTTCCCCCCAGCCCTGCCTGGTGGCACCTAGCTGGTATGGGGGAGCGAGCACCAGAAGGTGTTTTATCAAACACCCCTGCAGAAATGGGATATAAGGTAATTAAAATAAAACTTGCTCAGGTTATCTAGGGGCAAGACACTCTGTCAGAGGTAGGGGCGATCCTGGAAGAGCCCCTGTACTCACCTCAGCAAGAGCCTGGTAGACTGACCATGGTGGAGAGTTCTGCTCACTTTCAGGAAATACCAGGCAGCAAAAACAGGTTGGTTAAGTAGGAAAAGATGAGCTAGAAAGAAACTGCACATAACCACACGGCCAAGGGAAAGTAATTTTTTTTCACAACAGTACTGTTCTAATACACTAGACGCAGAAGGGCGCCACTTGGCTCAAGTCACCTGCACACGGTTATTGGAAGGGGACTCAGGTAGCTGGAAGCAGCAGCTGGCCTCAGACATGGTTCAGCCCTGTTGAAGGGCAAGATTGTTAAAAGAAACTGACTGTAAATCCTGTCAGATGTCACTATTAAAGTGCATCCACAATTGGTCAGCCACCTACTGCATTCCCACCTTGGGCTGAGTCCTGGGCAAAGGTCAATTCCTAAAGCACCAGTTCTGCTTCCAGCAGAGCCCCATGCTGAGGACACTTCTGCAGCATGTCCTGTTTCTTGGAGATCTCAGGTCACTGGTATTTTGACTACAGACCAGAAGTGCTTTCCAGGCCATTAATTCTTAGAGCTGGCCAAAAATGGAATTTCTGACACTTCAGTATTTCCCTTTGTTCTGAATCAGAATGAATAGTTGCAAATTTCCCATAAAAGTAAAAATAAAATGCTTTGGAACCACTATAAGCAGTAGCACGGACATGCCTCATCTGGGCCTTTTACCTTATATTAAAAACATCAAAACAAATTGATTCTACTTTGTCAAAATTTTTTATACATTCTTAATCATTGATGAAGTTAAAGAAGTCCTGCAAAACAATCTGTTTTAATCGATGCATCATTTTTAGAGATAAATGGCTAGAAGGCTTTCAGCTGGCTCTTCTGAATTATCTTTTTCAAAAAGAACAGATGTCGTAATCTAGCAGCCCACATCAGCAGCAGGCTCTGCTGGTTTTTGCTGAGGCTAAATTTCTAGTGGTCATAGTTGTTATTTCTGTATGTGGCAACTTGCTTCCTTTTTCAAACACTAAAACCCATTTTAATTTGCTTAAGCATATAGCAGTGCATGACTATAAATATATGGGAAGTGGTTTTATTTTCTGTGTTCCAGTAAGTGTCCTTTCAGTAAGGACATGCAAATACAGAGCTCAGCTCACAGAGCATCACACTGTCAGTGGGGAAGACAGTATAATTTTTGAAAGAACCTTGGAAACCTCTCATTTCTCCATCAGATCAGCCCGAGACTAATGGGGACACCCATGTTCCAGAGAAAATAACATGAACTTTCCTATTTCATACACTAAAAAGGCAGATTTATGTTGCAGATCAAGCTTTACTGTCTTAGACCAAGGCTACTTCTGCAGCCAGCTTTCAGGGGGGAGACCATTCATTCAGCATGTGAGGCTGAATATGACAGTTTCAAAGAAGTCTTGGATACCCGAGTGTGAACTAGTAGCTCTTGGGGTATAGAATGGGCTGGAAACCCTAGGTCATAAACAAATAAATCATAGGCAAATCCACTCATAGCATACAAGAGAACAAAGAATCAACTAGTTCAATCTTTTGTTGGAGCTCTTTCAAAGTAAAAATGGTTAACCTTAAATGTCTGCACTTCAGGTACTATTGCAGAAGGCAGTTCCCTCAAAATAATGTAAAGCACAGGGATTCACTGAGCTACTATTGCAGGAAAATATCTTTCTCTCAGAGAGGAAAAAAAAAAAAACAAGTTTTAACATCTCGACAGTCAAATGAATGTGGCAGTACAGGCTCCTCAGCCTTGGAGTTCTAGCAAAACCATACAGTAGTTCAATGCATATTAAACCTACATCAAATCATTCCTAGAAAAGCTTGGTTTTCGCTTAAAATTATAAAGCAGCAATACTACAAACATCTCCATCAACAGTGCTAAAGTAATACTGATCACCCTGTTCCATCCAGCACAATAGACATGTAGACTTCAAACCCCCGTAACTTGTTGAGCACAGCTTTTAGTAACATAACCTTAGATGATCATCTTTGTTCATCTAAAACCATGCCTGAGGACACTTCCCAATGGCTGACAAATCCACAGGGGACCAAGAAACCCATCCCCAACAGTACTATTTAAACCAAGCATTTCCTGAATATATTCTCTTGATACTATGCTGCTACCAACACAACTTCATTCCTACTATGTGAAGTTTTATATAAGCCAAATGCAGAGATGGCTGCTGTGAAATCTTGGCATTTATCATGTATAGCAACAATACTGGTGCTACTAGCATGACCTCTCCTTATGCTTTCACTACGTTGGAAAAGCATCAGTGTCCACGCAGTAAGGAGAAGCCCCAGTGAGTGCAGGCAAAGCCAGCGTGACTCTGCACATAGCGATTGGCTTCGTGTTTGCAACCTCTCCCACACTCAACCCTGAAAGGTCAGAAGTATATTAAAAACTGTTAAGCACCTGAGCTGGATTACCAGCTCAGGATAGATAAGACGGCATTGCCCAGCTCTGGCTGGCACAGCTGTTAACAACTAATCTTGTCCTTACAGAGCAGCTCTACAACAAACAGGATTGCTGCTCATGTCTGCTTTCACATTAGAGCAGTAGGCTCACCTAGCTGAAATGACAGCAGCTGTTTCTTATACCGCTTCTATGACTGTGACTTTAGTTTCATTGCAGAATATCAACATTTGTGTTCAACAAATATGATTCACCGTGTTTTGAAAGTAACAGAGATGGAATAACAGAGGCAGCATAGCATGATTCACCTCAGCCTTGAAACTGCATGGAGCTGTTTCACTAGAATTATGCTACCAACACTTTTTACTTCTGAGATATTTGCAACAGTTATTATTAACTGAGATGACTGAAAAATAAACATTTACAACCTAAAATTAACTGAAATATTTTGACAATTCTTGCCAAACTGTCAACCCTGAAAAATTAAACTATGAATTTTTTTATATTTTTATTTTCTTATTTTTGCCCACTTCTAATTACACTTTTACTGAAGCACATTTCCTTTCCTTCTTCCTTCTGATTTGTCTCTGCCTTCACTCAGCCTTCTGTTACTGATCTCTTCCATTTTATTATCTGGAAGACAGAAAAATTTAAAAGAACCATTCAAATCTATGTTAATTTTAAATTGCATCATTTGACTGCAGATATGGCACCCCTAAGCCATGCTCCATACTTTAAAATATTTTTTTAAATAATTAATATTTCACTTTTGCTCTTTTTTCCCCTCTTTATTAGTATTTATCCATTACGTATACAATAGCACCGGAGGCAAAGCTAAATTAAAGCCTCATTGGGGTAGGTATCGCACCGAGTTTTAGCAAGGGGTTTTTCTTCAAAGACACTAAAACCTGAATAAGCTAGACAAAATGTGGAAGAAAATAGGAAAGAAAAATATTTTTAAATGCTATTTGAATAAAATTATGAATGAGAAACAAGGATATCAGCTATGACTCAGGAAAACACTTAAGCACAGACCCCAGCAAGTGAACACATTCCCTTGACTTCAGTGAGAATGATTTAAGCATGTGCCTATGTGATTCAGACCCCACATGTCTTGCCTGAATTCATGTGAGCTCTGAGTCTTGGCCACGAAGCCCTGCTGCCCCTCCCAGAGAGGCTTACACTCGTGAGTAAAGCCACACCTGAGAACAGCATCACAGCTCCGAAGCCTGACTTCTCCTGTTTATTTTTAACAGGTCTAAAATTGGTAGCTGCCCAACAATTTCCTCAGTGACCCTGCTGAGATTCTTTAACCCTTATCCTCAGCATTTTGGATGGGAATATTTTAATCCTAACGCCCCTTCCAACCTTCTCCTCACTAATGAAATTCATCATCAGGATGACATTTCTGTAGTAGGAGTCCATGCATTCATAAAGATGAATGTACACCACCACCTTGCTTCACGTAAGTGAGATATTACTAAATGGAGCAAGATTTAATTTGAAAGGCTCCCCAACACAAAGAAACAGGATTTCAATTAGGCTAAAGTCCCGAGAATTGCAATTTTAGTATGCAATATCTTTACAACCTGTTAATCTGCTATGCACGCTCCACACACAAAGTACTCTTGCTACCACTAGATGTCAGTTTTATACACTTTAAAATAGATAAAGAAATATGTTTCTATTGTGAAGTGAGAATTACTATTTTAAGGTATTTATTACGCCATTCTTTCTGGACTGACCTTTAATTTTAAGGATTCCACATTTTATTTACCTTCTCTTCTGCTCCCCCCCCCCCCCCCCCCCATGGGACACGGTTCTCCTTTATCTAAGAAAAAAAGGCCTAAAAATTTTCCACTATGTATTTATTCCATTATTTACTCAGTCTGAGACACTCTGACAGATTTTGCCAGATAGCACTGGCAAAAGTCTACAGCTCAGGTTGTACTTCTAGAGGACAGCACTGAGTTCTTAATTTTTATTCCATAATGATATTTTTATATTCCATTATGACATTTTCACTAAGAAATGCCATAGCGTCTCTGACCAATCACATATAGTCTACTATGCCAGTTAATAGGAAATATCGTTAACATGGCTTATTACAATTCTATGATTGTTCATATTTTTACTCATATTGACTACCTGAATGTAGATAATTTTTATTTACACTCCAAATTTGTGTCTCTCAAAAGTGAGAAAAGTAGCTGTAGATTCCTCCTAATAATGGCTTCTGGCAGGTCTTTTTGTCAACACCAAACATATTCCATAAACATAAATAAGTCTTAACATAAAGAATGTTGATCATACTGAATACAGAGCTTTTATAATATATTATGCATTTACTTTGCCATAACAACACAAAATTGCTTTACAATAAATAAATCTGGGTCTTTACTCACCCCCAAAAAAATTGAAGAAGATTAGGAGGAAGTAAAACTCATCATATACAAATATATATATCTTTATATATACACACAAAAAGAAAGCAACAAACTCATTTCACAGCAAACCTCTCCAAACTGGTCCATGCTTTGACCTGGCAATGTTACAGAATGTAACTCAGCATTATTGTAAGGTAATGACAAGACTGTCACCTTACATGCAGCTTTACTGCCCAGATAGTGACAGCTTACCTAGCAACACAGTATATTTGTTTATTATAAAGTCAAAGGAATCCCCCCATCCTCATTCACATCAAAATTCAACTTTTTCAGACTCCTACTGATCCTTCAGGGCTCTCCTGGGTTGTTCAAGGTATTATTTGCACCTGCAGCCATAACCATCTTAGACAGGTGCTCACCTACAGGTGGGGGTTAAAAGTAAGGAAGGGGAAAGAGATGTGCTTCTATGAACTTCAAAATATAGTTGAAAAGACTGTATCATACAATCAACTGTATCAACAACCTTCTTCAAAGACATCTAAAAAAATTTTTTGAGGCAATAACTCTATTACGTTATCCCTTAGCACAACCTCAGCCAGGAAGCGTGAAAGCATGACAAAAAAATTCCAAAGCAAACCTGGAGGCCAAAACACATCAGGTCCCATGACATCTGACAGCCATGTTTGTGACTTAGAAGCCTTCCTTAGAGAAGTGCTAAACCTGGGGCAGGTGAAGGTGCCATATGTGCTACACACTACGTTACCGTGTTTTATACCACGTAAAAGCCCCATTCCCTTTACCTTCCTACCACACTGACTCAGTTTCCTCAAACCAGGACTCCATCTGCATGCTGACTACCCTTTATCCACCTACCAGTCATCCTCTGCATGTCCCCAGGTCTGCAAAATACCCCAAGTCCCACCCTGTCGAGGCACATAAGCCGCACACACACGCTGGCCATTTGCGAAGCACACACACAGAACCACAGCACCTCAGACGTGCTAGTTCACCGTGCGTGCGCTGCACGGTCCGCACGCATGAGCCAGTCTAAACTTTTCCAGACAAAAAGGCATAAGACTTACTTACAGGTCTGCAGCTCCAGATTGTACAGAAATTCAGCTTCTCTTTGCTTCTGATGCAAGGCTTACCCTTCCTCAGCACCCATGCTGGCAAGAAGCTACAGCAGGATAGGCTCAGATCCAAGACATGCCTCTGCAAGTAAAGGAGTGAGAGACACACCTCAAACATTTGCACCACTACAGCATTTCTCCCCTTCCATGATGCTATCTGCAGAACAAAGCTGGCTGGCTTGATTTGCAAGCTAAGAGTTTTGGTTACTCTGAGCTATTAAGCGAGCTACTGAGAAAGTTGATGACAGGTGAATGAAGCAGCCAGTAGAAAAGAAGAAATCAATAGCGGGTTTGAAGAGAACATAATTTTTATATGCTTTCTAAATTGCATTCTAACATGAAACTGTAAATACAAAAAACTCAAACACTCCAATCTGTCCCTTTAGTTCCTCATTGTATATTTGGCAACTCGTATCCCTCTGGGAAAGAAACTACTTCAACAACTTCTTTATCACACATATTCATTTGCAATATATACCATTCTTGTCAATATAAATCACTAACAACATCTATCATAAGCAACAACAGGAGCAATGGATGGTTCAAACCTGGAAGAATTAGTCATCTTCATACAGAATCTACCATATAATTTCAAAAATGTTGAGTTTGCATGATATTTTTGTACTCTTTCCTAAAACCAGAATTTTGTTGCTAAAATGCAGTAGCAGCTCTTAGTTGCAATCAATGCTGCAATTTACTGACAAAAACCAAGCAAATAACCAACCCCAAGCATACAAAATAAGAAAAGATAGCTTTCACTGGACCCAAAGATGCCAATGCCATGAAACTTAAGGGAGGCTTATAGCTTAATCCCCTTATTGAAGACTATCTCGGGGCGGGGGGGAGTTAAAACCCTCTATACAAAATATTCACCAGTATAGAAAGTGCTTAGATCCATAGCTTCCTCCTCGACAAAGCTCAATGGCTAGTTAAAAAAAGCGCTCGATCTGACCACACACACACCACTTGCCTATGTGGAATAGAGCTCCTTACAGCAGGGTGCTGCTTAAGGAGCACATTCCAGCAAACATCAGCTTAGAAGAGCAATGAGAATTACACAAGCTCTTTGGCTGCAATTATACCTCAGCAATCTCAATATACTCAAGAAAAGGTTTAAATAGTCTATTTTGCAAAGAGAAAGGAGCAAACAAAAATCAAAGCCTTACCACAAAAAGCATAGCTGCTTCCTCCTCTTATTTAGAAGGTGCAATAATAGGGGAGGAAATAGCCCTAATATTGCTGGTCATTGATCTGCAGAGGCAATTTGGTGAGTCATCATTACAGCTGACGAAGTCTGAACAGCCCAGATGGGCCTGTATGTCAATCAGACAGCTCAATATAGTTTTAAATTTCCTCAGGAATTTGGTGGTTTCTAGATCTGCTAGATCATCTGCTATTTACCATACGCACTACATGTAGATATGCAGCTGCTTTTTGTTACAGTATAATTACAGGCTAAGTATTAAATGTAGGGGGTTCTCCAGTGTCTGAAATGGCATATTTTCACAACAAATATATCAAAGAACTTAAAGAAATGCAGAGATTCACTTGACTTTAAATACAGACTGAGAAAATATGTTTTCTCTGAGATCTTGCATGTTCTCCACTTGATCTCCTTGTCTCATACACTTGTTATTAGTGTCTCATTTTGTATGCCTGATACAAACTCATCAATCATGCTGATGACATGATGAGAGAAAAGGCAAAACAGTTTGGAATGGGATTGATGGCTGGGGGGTTATTCAGAAAACCAGGTAGAGCAGGGCAGACATCAATCATATTATAATGAACTCAGTATCACTGAAGCCACTGGAAAGTATCCATTTCACCATTTCAGAGATTTCATATCCATTATAGGTGTGCCTAGGAGGTCTCAGGAAACAAGCAAATTAATTTCTTCTTCCTGACACAAAAATAGAAGGAGGGTTAGAATTGCATCTATTAAATGGACATGTTTTCAGCCTGACCTATTCCCTGTCGAAATCTATGCTGAGAAAGGGCATTTTAGCATTAGCAGGTTTCTGGTCTGAAACCGTGCAATCACACACTTGCTCTGGGTACAATCCAGAGATTTTACTGAAAATTTTGCACTAAAAGAAAATCCATAGATAAAATGGTTTCATTTAGACTAGCTTAAAACTCTGACTTAAGAAGTTTGGCTGCAAGCGGTGCACTAGCTCAAACATTAGAAGTATTTCTGCGGCTTTAGTGTGGTGCATGGACTCTTTGGCACCTTGAGATAAAAGGTATATAGAGCTACACAAACTATTGAAATTATTTGGCTAAACTGTTTCCAGTACCCAAATTAGCTTGTGCAGCACTAGAATGGGCACTGTATGTGCCAAGGTGGCACACTAAAAATTCTATTTCTTTTTCATCCCCAGTTTTTCATGGGTTGAGGAGTCAGGCAGAAGTCTAGCACAAGAACAGACAAAACTGGGAGTTAATAGTCTCCCAACCATTATTAAATTAATCTTCCATGCAGCCATTGTTATACTAATCTGCTGATTTAAAAAAAAAAAAAAAAACAACAAATAGATTCTGTGGTGGAGCTGGAAAGAGACCATATAAAATGGCTTGCTTATCGCTTTTTGAATGATTCATTAACCAGCATAATTTAATCTGCCACATGCCCGGTTAAATTCCAGTTTAACCATGTAGTGTGTGCTACCAGCTTTCCAGAGTTGTTACAACAGGCCAGTAATAAAAAGTTAAGCATTAACCAAGATGAGACAACCATGTAGCTACAAAACTAAAAATTATTTTTTAGGTCTTTGCTTAGTTCACGTAATGGATGGGTCTTGATTAAATTGATCTTTATTTAAAATACAAAACCTGTTTTCTCTCTTTTCAGAATGTATCAGACTATGAGCTGAGCCGATTCAAAATAATGCACCAGCCGTAAGTTTCTCATTACTTTCTGCTTCCCCGTTAAATGACTAATACTCTGTTGTACTCTGACAGCTCCTCTGTTAATAAATAAGGAAAAATGAGAATTGAAACGTCCTGCTCATGTGAAGGGCATTAGTTGATGGGGGTGGAACTTCCTCGGGATTAGGACCCTGGAAGGTTTAGAAGAACTGTGGTTCAGATCAGCTGACAAGAAAGTCTCTTCTGCACCAGCTGCTGGGTGATAGTCATCCTCAGAACAGACAGGGGCAACCTTAATATTAGGAAAAGTACAAGTTCAACTTCTTCCAGAATATAGAAGCTCTTTACTTGTATAGAGTATGAGGCTAAATTTTCAGAATTGGTTCATCTGCTACTTAGGGATCAATTTAAGTGATCAGATTAACGAAGTGCTATGTTGAAAGCAATTCTAATAGAAGTTACATAGAATACTGAATAAGTTAGGAAATGCCTTCATGTAATTTGTGACAAATCAAGTTAATTTAGAAGGATATCCTTAATGTTCAAGTATATTATTTCTCTTGTATTACTGCACAAAAATAATATCAGGGAGTTTTCTATATGACCCAATGAAACCAAGAAGAGTTCAGTTTAAAATGGAGTGAGTTGCTCTACTTCACCTTATGGTTGTTATTATTGCATGTAGCTTTTTTTTTTTTCCCCTAGCTGGGAAAACATTATATCCATTTATAAAACCAGAATTGTTTTTCAAATTCCACTCTGTTGGTAAGAAACTGGAGGAACTTGGAGGCATTTTTACCCATGAAAATCCTATTCCTATTGGTAAGAATTTGATGAGAGCATAAGTTAATGTTCTTCTGGGTTTGTTTTAATAATTAACTAGATGAATAAGGAAAATATCAAAGGACTTTCTTGCAAAGTAATTAAGTCTAACGGGACACCACTTTGAGAGAAAATGTAGAGAGCATGAATATAAAGTTAACCAAGGGTGTGACCTCTGTTTCTGTGATATACATTAATCTGACCTACTACAATATTGAGGCAAACAGAAATCTACTGAACTGAGACCAAGAGCTGCACTTCTCCTGATGTGGGCATTCAAGCTTTGGATCCTCAAACTGTATATTGGAATAACAGAGGTGTTTTGTAATATGAATTCTGTTGTCAAGTATAAAACAGAAGACCAGAGTAGATCACGTCCAAAGTAATAAAACTCCTGAAATGCACTGTGTGGATGCCACGTCCCTAGTACCAACTTTCCCTCTAAAATCTGTTGCTCTTACATCTTACTACTTACTATTGCAAAAATTGCCCGAGTTTCTAGCACTCAAATAGTTTGCATGTTTTAACTGGGAAAGGTCTACCGTGATCCACCTAAGCCAGATGAACAGGCCTGTTCAAGCCTGTTCATACAGCCGGTAATCCCCAATGGATCAAAACACTGAGAGATAAACGGAAAAATAGTAATCACCAGATAAGGTGAGACCAAAATCCTGTGTTTCTCCAGACAGTGGCCAGTGCTTCAGGTCTCTGCCTGTTACGAAAGTTTCTTCATGGGGCTTCATTACACAAAAGCTAGCTCCCCTGATGTGAGACCATCAAAAGCTCTTTACCTTTCCCACTGTAGATCTCACTAGTGCAACACTTGGTGTTCTTCTTTTCCATAAGAAAGATTTTGAGCTATAAATGCTCTGTGAACTAAACCACACAGTTACTCTACATTCTGGTAGGAAATCCCATCACAGATGTACCAGGAACAGTCTGCAGCCATGCAGGGGTATACTGCCCTGACTTGTGCACCAAATACCTCCACTAACTCAATGGAAGGCTCTTTTCTCTCTAGTCAATACTATACCTGTTTTCTAAGGGCGAAAAGATAACAGAGGCAAAAAAGACAAAATGTTTTCTCTAGGAGGAGTTTATCGTAGTAATTCTGTTTTGATACTCTGAGATAAACTTTTTTCGCACTACACTTTTTGTGAAGACTCTTATTATATTCTGTTATTTCAGTTAGCATTGCCTTTGACAGCCTAATGACCTCCTGATGTAAACTACTTCTCATCAACACTTAAAGCCACAGGTCTACCTAGATTGCTTCTGAGCAGCTACTCAATATAGTAGTGAAATTATCAAGGTGCAACCTCTACTGGTGTCCTATCCTGTCCATGAAATGCCATAATGAAAGATTCCTTCCCCACTTCCCAAAACAGTAAGAGAAGAGAGGTGCTGCTTTCAAACACAGGACAGCAGAGTACTGAGTCCAACGCTCTCTGGAGCTGGCTGCCAGGGTTGTGCAACAAACTACTCTCACAGGCTATGTTTTCAACAGTCCTGACACCATGTTGAAATCTTGAGCTTTGCTTAAAGCCCTTCCTCCTGCAGAAGCAGCATTGTATTTTTCACTCCACACAGCAGACTCAGTTGATACGCTCTCACCCTGAAAGCCTGGGGTCGACCAAAACACTGAACAAGTTTGCTCTCAAGAATGGCTGTAGAACAGCACTTTCCAGATACTTCCCATCGGAGAAGCCTCAAACATCCCACTGACTACAGTCATGGGCTCATTTATTCAGTGGTAAAATTTATGCCAGGAAGAACACTATACAGAACATCACACTATATTCAGGAGCACCCTTTAAGAGAGCGCAGATATCAAAATCAACCTCATACCACAGATATTTCAGAATACTGGAACTTAAGTGCTTTCCAAACATGCTGTCTTGCTATCTTTACTTAACATTTTAATAAGCAGTGCAAATAAGATTGGTATTTATAACTGTATTCAGCGAAACTGGCATATAAGCTATAACTCAATCATAAACATCCATAATTTGGAAGCACATCTTGAGAAACAAATATAATTACAGCTCAATCACCTCAGTGTAGATAGTCCAAGACTTACAGTATCAGATGTTTAAGCAGAAGTTGTTTCGCAATGCTTTCAGCTTACTCAAGTTTCACTTTCCCAGGGACTGTGAAATTAAAAGGCCTTCTTTATAGCTAAGGTGATTAGAAATTCATCCCAAATCAAACTCAGAATAAAGTTTGCTCTCAAGTCATGAGTTCTGGGGACTGTTTTCCAAAATCAGGTCTGGAATCTTTCATCACAAATCAGTGCTCTCTATCACACGTGCAAATTCAGAAGCCTGTTCTGGCTGTGTCAGATTGCTAGGTAAATGAGAAATCTTCACCTGCAAATCAGGTATGAGATGTCAAGTCTTGAGTTTACCATTTGTATATAGTAACATGCAGTTATGGAAGATCCTGGATAAAAAGTGAGCTGTGATAAGGAACACATAATTACAAGCTTTGTGTAATTATTGTGCAGGCAGCATTTGAAGTCCTTTTCTTGAAATAAACATCTATCAATTTTTCACTTCTGTGAAAAATCTTACTAGTTTATTATACCAGGAATTTATAGTATATGCAGAAAAAATTGCTATTCATAAATCAAGTAAGTGTTCTGTAGTCAAGACTGATTTCTAGATTACTTTCTAACATCTATTTTTCATTTGTTCATAATTTTTAACAACTCCAGACTGAAATTTTTCATCCTTGCCTTCCAAGCAAAGACGATCTCTTTTCCTGAGACATATGAATAAATTCTCAATTGTAAGAGATTTTTCGTATCAGGGAAGTGCCTTTGTAATGCTGAGATGTTCCACTTGAAATGTCTGCATTTGCACAATTCAAACTGCAAGAACCAGAAACATTACACATTAACTCCTTTTTTGTCCTCCCTCTTCCACCTGCCTTTTCTCTTTTATTTCTTCATTAAGGAAGGCAAACAACCTTATGTGGAAAATTCACTTTTCAGCTTTTTCACAGCTATCAACATTGAAATCCATGGACAAGTTCTCTATACACCAGGTGCAAAGACCTGGATCCCCTCTTAGCCCCTTTGTAGCCGGGTCAGGAGAGAGTTCGTAAGACAAAATCTTCTGGAGTGATGGTGTCCAATAATCACTAAACCTGGATTTGATAACTGTGGATTTGAGACCTTGCTTTGCCACAGACTTCCTAAGTAAACTCAGCCAAATTATTTCAGCATTCCCTGCTTCCTTTCCCACCTGCAGAGTGGAAATAATAGCATTTCCCTATCTCACAGGGGTGCTATAATGGAAAAGTATCAGGAATTGTGATGTCCTTACTTAAAATAGTAAGGAAAACTGTACAACTGCACTGCAGGTGAAGGCTGTAAGTTGCTTCCCAAGGTCCCATTCACCAGCTGTGATGCCACAGGGCTGTGGGAGTTACATGCATTGGGGACATCTGAATATCGTGGGGATTACTAACCAAGCAGTGGCCTATACTGCCATCACCGCAGCTGGCAGACAGACCTCTGTGCTGTCAGGGGCCACCCCAGGCTTGTGGGCAACAAAAGATGATGATGGTTCAAAGGACAAACAAGCCTCCGTTGGCAAAATTAATTCTAGTCTGCTCTTGGAGATTTACACACAGCCTTTCTGGACAACTTAGTCAGACACTTCAGTGCATTTTTAACTCATTGTCCATGCTTCTAGCGAGAATCATTGTCTCAAACACTTGCATGCATAATGCATTTTCTTCCATTACATTTTTACTTCTCTTTAAAATGACAAGAAGATTGAAGGCATAAACATCAAGACAATAGTTAAGAATAAAACAAAAGACAAGTCAAGAAATAAAATAGCAGACTTCTAACAGACTACAATGACATTCAAATTTCACATGCAGAGAATTTGCTAATCCTTTTTGGAGGGGAGGATTACATAGGCATTATTATTAGATTTAGTCTTAATTAATAAATGTAGGGTGTGTAACATGATACTTTCAGTTTCACTTTGAAATATTTCGATTTCTTTCTCCTCTATTTTTATTTCAGTGGATTACTTTGCCTAACCAAAGACAAATCCTAATAAAAATACTAATAAAATCAATGAGATTTCTGTAAGAATTAGACTGTTTCCTTAGGAAATAATAAAGACAAAGAGCTTTTACTGTCTCTTTAAGCAAGATGCAGCAGTACAGAAATCTTGTGAGAATCTGCATTTGGACTTTCCCCACTCCAGAGAAAGCTCCAAGATGAAAAAGCAAAGGTGGTAGATGACTTCTAGCCTAATACTTAGTAAGCAGGAAAGGTTTTCCCTTCTCCTTGGGATATACCATAATGGATTTTTAATTACCCTATACCCTTTAAATACCAGTGCTGACTGAGGTTGGTTTTTTGTCTAAATATGTAGATTTAGTTCCTTGCTTTCCTTAGTTTTTGATGTAGCTTAAATGCCACTTTAAAAATCTCCACTTACTCCCAAAACTGGAAAAGGACAGGGCTGCAAATTCAGAAGATACCTCTTGATACAGTGAGTTCCCAATAAAAATGATAGCTAAAAGACACCAGAAGAGGTTTCCAGTACATAACCACTCTAGTGTCACAGAAACATACTACAGGACACTTTCTTGGTAGCTATATACACTCCAAACAAAAAAAAAAAGTGTCTGAATTTGACTTCAAATCACATCTTTATATATTATTTACTCATTTTTAGCATAGAAGGGCTATGACAAAAGTCTATTCAGGCATCAAATATTTACAAAGGCAGCCATTTCCTGCTGATTAGAATTAATTCTGGATATTCTCCTGTTCACAGGAGGATCTAGGAAATATTTGCTCAGCAAAGCAACATCATCTTGCCTCCTGTTACAGCAGCAGACACTCCTGCAGCAGAAAGGGGGCAACAGACACTTGCATTACAGCAGTTTCTCTTCCATCCTGCCATGACAAATCGAGACTTCTGCAATGACACCAGTTACTTGAGAAGGAGGAAAGACCCCCCCTCACAGCTCAGGAGCATATTGTGTTCCAAGTTCTTCTAGGAAGCTTACTTCTGCTCTTGTAACTAGACTGTTCATCGTGCTAACTTGGATCTAAAGTCAGGCAAAACTGGTATTCTGAAGTAATTTTTGAAGTGTTTTGCCAAAGCTAAACAATGAAAGAATGGAAAGATCACAGCATTAAAAGCCTTGTGGCACCACCACAGACCGCACGGATTTGAACCTGAGACCAGAGTTTAATCATAGCATCTTTCCCATCTAAGCTCCATGTCAAAAGAAGTACCTTGTCAGGTGAACACAGACACATTCCAATACTATGAATCTGAAAATGAGCATTTTTCTTAGTACTAAGGAAATTCAATCCAATCTTCCAACCAAGCTTTGCCATATTTTTGCAATTTGCCAAAAATTTACGACAGTCTATCTTGGCAAAATATGCTGTCCACTATTTAAGTCAAATAACATTTGATACTTTTCCACAGATAAACAGTGGATTTGTATGTTATGCATTGTTTTATATTGAAAATAATGCATAAAGAAAATTGTACAAGGGAGAAACTATTTCTGTACATCGCATTCTCCTACGCCTGCAACCACACAGAAGGCATTTTCAAACAAACTATCTTTCTAAACTGGACACGGAGATGCAAGGTGGAATTACCTTAATGGTGTTCCAGGTGGGATGAAAACCAAACCCAATATAGAAGCCATTCAGGCTAGCAATATGTTCAGCTTAAGGCCAATGTATATCACCTTATGTTCAGTCCTGTGCAGTTTGGCTTTTAGATCATGAGCAACTCGCCTCCTGTCAGCCCACCATCTGCTTATAGTTCACAATTAAGACAAACTCAGAGATGCAGTACTCAGGCAACAGCCTTACCTGTCTTGCATCATCCCTTAAAATTTTAAATGAAGGCTATTTTAAGCAAACACAATGTCTAAAACACCCCTACCTCAGTGGCCTTTCTCACTAAACAATTTCTTCAACTGCAGTTGAAGTTGACAGGAAATAACCGTGATTACAAGCCTGTCTTTGTTACCAAAAATAAAGAGGTAGCTAGAAACTACATTTGGCAGAGCTTATAGAGAGAAAGCAGACACCTATATACAAGAATCACTGGAAGTCATTAGAGATGGTAAATAAAACAGCATTCAATCTTTGAAAAAGATACTACAAATAGTAGCAATACAGTTCTTTCAAAAGTTGAAAATATACAAAAATACAGAAAACATACAAGTTTGTATTTTCTGATCAAGTCCCTATATCCAGATATTTGCTGGGGTCTTACTACTTTCTGAATAGCAATGGTGGCAGTTCAGATGTTACCATGCTACAGTATTGCAGCTGTGGTTAAAGTGGAAACTAACTTGGCAATGTTTTAGTTCTTGTGGTTCTGTGGACTATATTCCTGCCCCTTGGCTGAGCAGCAAAAATACACAACAAAAGGCTTGCTTTATGCACATACTACTGTCAGACTGAATTATCACCATTGCAATGATGAGGAATGCGTCAGGGTTACAGATGTAGTGTCAGAGTTGGAGGGTTTTTTCCATTTTAATGAAAACTGCATCCAGAAATTCCAATGAAACTAAAGAATTGTGTCCTTTTTTCCCATCCTTTCTTACTGAAAATAATCCCATTCTCAAACAGTTGAAACACCAGTTGATATTATCTGGAGGTCACCAAAGAACTGATAGCATATGAAGATGTCAGAGGAAATCCCAATTTTTCCTCCCAACACCCTTGATGCCTGCAATGGACACCAGTTTCAAGTTGTCTGAGTATCTACTATGGCACATTTTATCCTCCCTATCCCAGTTAGGAAAATACAGAAAGAGGTGCAGAGGTTGCAGTCTTAGCTGGCTTATGTCTGCATATATAATATATAAATCAATACAAGCCTAGAACTGTCTCCAGAGTCTCCTCCTTCAGCCCCATGATTTTACATTACTCTCTGTTCTGGAGCCTGTTCAGGACAACTTCTAAATTAGAAAATTTTAGAATTAGTCAACCTTGCCCAGTCTCCTTTCATGGTATGTGCTCAGCCATCTATGGAATGCCATTTGGTGTGGGGTTCACAGTATAATTATAGAAGTGTTTCTTTAATATTGGAAACACTATGCTCATTTTTAGGGACGTCAAGCAAGATAAACCACAGAATTTTGATAACAGTGTGACAGACTAATGCTAAATAATGCTAGATGTCTCTTAACCCTCTTTGAAGATCAAGAGTGCATCAGCCTCTGAGAAAAAAGCATATGCTGGTCCAGCTGTAAGGAGAGACAGGTCTGTGACAGTCAACTTAATCTCACTAAGTTTTAGTGAAAGTAGAAACATTTATCTTTGTTAGTACTCTAGACCAGCCTGAATAGCAATAGAGTATCAGTCGCAGAGCAACTCAAGTTGGGTACCAAAAATCGAAGAAACAAGTCACCTTTTTAAGACACACACCCAAATGACCTGCTTATGTTTGTACACAAAGCCAGAAGCAGAACCAGAAATGGAAGCTGTTGCCCAAATCACAAACCGGTTCTTCACCATTGTCATATGTCTGGACAAGATCTTTTTCCTCCACCCTGTCAGTTGATGTGCTTTCCTTTTCTCTATTACATGGCTGTACTCAGACCACAGAGAAGAGGTTGTTGTAGTTTCGATTCACTGGTCTTTCTTCCCTTTTAGAAAATCGTATTTGGTAGTCAGAAAGTGCTGCACCTGGGACTCAAAACTCAGAAGAAAATAACTTCTGGCTCATTCAAGCAATGAAGTGTGAAGGACTATTAATTTATAATCTCATTTTAGCAGAATTCCACATGTGCCCCAGCTCAGCTACACACTGGGCAGAAAACAGAGCAGATGTCTTGGCTCGTTTCGCTCCAAGTTTCCAAACTGGAGTCCTCTCAGTTTTTGAAAGAAATACAATATTTAATTTACAGCATGTTATCAACACATATTTAGGCTCTCTGCAGGAGAGACATTTCATTCTTCTCGCTTTAGACTAGCCTCTGTGAAAATGAGTGAAATCATAACCTCTTCTTGCTTTTGTATAAGCATGCAGAGCTTTATTCATTAGTTCATACGTTTGTGCTGTGATCGCAGGCAGCCTGTGCAGTATTTCTAAGATAATGAAGGAAAGCATTAAACCCTTTCATTCAGACTGTCTGGAATTCAGAAATGAGAAGAGAACAGGTAAACGGTTGAGATAAGATACTAAGCCATGAAAACTGCAGTGCTTAAAAACGGGGTCAGCGAGACAAGCAGGGGAGAGAAGTTACAAGATGAGCTGCAAGGAGAAGTTAAGGGACTGTGGCAGGAGGGCCTGTTGCAGCTGCAAGCCAGACGGTGCTGTAGCAACCAGTCACTTGAAACGGCTTCAGGAGAGGCTGATCAGCACAGCTGGCCTGGCAAAAGACGAAGTGCAGTTTGTAGGAATGCCACAGCAGCCCTTTGTGCAACAGACTCCAAGACCTGAAACCCAACAGCCTGCACAGCTACAGGTGGCAACCCACAGAATTAATAAATTTGCCAAAAATATATATTTCAAAGATTTGCCCCAAACAAACACAGAAATTGCATTCAGCATGCAAATAAATACCTCTTTACTAGCACCTTCCTCGTAAACTCCCTTTCCAAGAGCAACACCAGTGTGAGGAATGTAGAAACTACCTTAGCAACACCACAGACACTGGCATGATGGTACCCATGCATATCTGTATGACAGATGGTATTAACACTTGTCAACATGTGATTCAGAGCATCAGAGAGCCTCTCTGGATACATGATCTGTAACCACCTAAATACAGACAGTACATAATGCACATATTTATGAAATTAAGAGTCACAGGCAACCTCCATACTAGCTTTCTCTAATTTTCAGTGCTTCAGAGCATCTGTACACTTGCAGTGGGTGCAGCGTAGGGACTGAGGGGCTAGCACCAAGAACAGGAGCTGCTCAGGTGCCAGAAGCAGGAAAGCTGCACTACTGCATGCTGCACGTGATCTGAAATGCCTTGTCTCAAGCAGCAGCTCTGCTACGTCTTGTTCCAGAGACTGCTCAGTTGTCAGCAGCTCTGGCACCGTGCTCCACCGCACAGTGTAAACACACTTTGACTTTACAATCTTGATGTTTGTTTATAATTCTTAGAAGTAAAATTCAGATATGCTGTGAATTCTTGAAGAGGTGAAGTATTTTCAGGCCAGACTATGGCCAATCTCTTGGCACACTAACAGCAGTGTATGCAGCTTCCCTGCAGCATGTTACAGTTTAGGACTACTCAGACCACCTCTCACGGGTTATTTTATCAACCTTCTAGAGGACAGAGGGATGAAAGGACATTCTCCAGAGTAGGGAGGCAGTTCAGTCTCCCTGCCCAAAGCTGTCTTGGTCTGGCCTGAGACTGCTGTTAAAAATTGTAATGGAACAGTATTGCCTGATCTTTTTTTAAAAATATTTTATTGTTCCACAAACCATGCCTGATTTTTCAAAGTCTGACAATCTCCTTCTGTTGCTAACTGTCAAGCATTCTGAGGGGAAAAAAAGAGATTTTATGTATTTTGCAGTTCTTATACTAGCTTTCCTGTTTTCCATTCTCCTCCACCCACTGCCATTGCACATTTTAGGTACTCTCCAATGATATCCTTGACAGAGCATTAAGTCTCAGTTTCTTCTTCACAATTCTGGCACTTCAGCTTCCCCAGACACCTGCTACCACAGCCCTGTCATTTCTCCTATTTAGTTCCTCACTGCCCAGTTTCATGGCTTTTTATTATGTTACAAAGCTCTCAGAATACAGACAATAAGCTAAAAATATCTTACCATTTTGGTTAATTTGCCTTACCATACATTTCATGAAAGTAGTAAGATCCTCTTATAAATCCCTGATCTGGCTGACATAATTACCTTTATCAGTATGTATCTTCCTTATCTCATTCCTCTGGCTCAAGCAATATTCTGAAGAAATACACAGGAATATAAGGCATATCCATGCTGTTGCTTTAATGAATAGATATTACAGTTCAAGATCACAGAAGTAAAAGGACTGTTTGTATTGCTTGAAATGTCAGCATGAACTACCAGCTATATTCCTTTTATATTACTGGTACAAAAAATGTTTAAGAAGTTATTAATAACTAGATGTTTTTTGTCCACATATAGCCCACAAATAGATAGATTTAAATATACTCTGAAAAAAATTCCCAAGTCAAATATTTCCTGTCATTATTTTGTCTTTTTAAAAAATGGAAGTATGATTCACATGTACAGTTTTACAGGTATTCTCTGCTTGCTAATCCCTTTCTGGGGATTTATTGAAAATTACAGATAAAACCAAAATTTCAACAATTTCAGCTTTTAACCAAAAGCAGTACTAAACATGTATAATATACCTCCATCACATTGGTACTTTATTGGTTTTTAGCTTAAAAAAAAAAGTGGCCCTAAGAAAACACTGAAAAATAACAAATGTAGCTAATTTCAGATCACAGACGAGAGCTCTTACAGATGATGTCTTCACAGCAACACTTCTCTACCATCATCAAGGTGAATATAGTATCAGATCCTCTGTTAAACACAGTGAATAATGGGAATAAATTCTTCAGTATTAAAGCCACACCTTAAATACTGTGTTCAGTTTTGGGCCCCTCACTACAAGAAGGACATAGAGGTGCTGGAGCGTGTCCAGAGAAGGGCAACAAAGCTGGTGAGGGGTCTGGAGCACAAGTCCTATGAGGAACGGCTGAGTGAGCTCGGACTGTTTAGTCTGGAGAAGAGGAGGCTGAGGGGGACCTTATCGCCCTCTACAACTACCTGAAAGGGGGTTGCAGAGAGGTGGGTGCTGGTCTCTTCTCCCAAGTGACAAGTGATAGGACAAGAGGAAATGGCCTCAAGTTGCACCAGGGGAGGTTTAGATTGGATATTAGGAAAAAATTCTTCACTGAAAGGGTTGTCAGACACTGGAACAGGCTGCCCAGGGAGGTGGCTGAGTCACCACCCCTGGAGGTGTTTAAAAGACGTGTGGATGAGGCGCTTAGGGACATGGTTTGGTGGTGGACTTGGCAGGGTTAGGTTTACGGTTGGACTTGATGATCTTGAAGGTCTTTTTCAACCTAAACGATTCTATGATTCTATGTAAATGGTCCAGAACCAGCCTAAGTCAGAACCAACATATCAGCGTATGTCTATTCCTATCATGTACCTTGCAGAGTCCACAGGATGGAACACCAGTTTCTGGGAAAGCCCCACTTTCTGTACAGATTTGAAATGTTGTTCATTCACAACCAAAGCACCAAGAACATTTTGAAATGCAGCCCCATGGCGTAGCTCCAGCAGATACCTGGGCAGGCTTAGAATTTACTCTATACCAAGATCAAAATTTTGCTCCTTTATTATGGCACTTCTTTCTACTCTAATATTCTTGAGTATTGGCTTACTTATAGTAAAGCAATCCTGGATCAGATCAAAGGTCTAATTCATATGACATTTGTGACATTAGCCTGCATCGGGCACCTAAGGAAGATAAGAATGAGCAAATGGGTCTGGGTGGGTGCCTCCGTATGCATGCGTATGAACAGTACGTCACCCACTGAGTTGGTATAACATCCCAATGGATCATGCTGAAACAAATAAATTTACGCTGTGAACTTTGATTCAGGAAAGTGTTGGTGGTAGCAGTTCCACCAGGAATAAGAATAATAATAGAAATCTATGATTTTTTTAGAAGCTCATGGTACTTTGAGGAGTCTTTTTCATAAAAGGCGAAATTCTCCCATGAATAGAATGATGAAAGTTAACCGACCTCGAGGAAGGCTTAAGCTTGAAAGAAATCACAACCCTTAAGGAAGAGATACCTTAAAAACCAATAATTTCTGCCTGGAAGACTCTATTGTATCACTATTGTCTTCCTATTTGCTAACTAATACAGACATTTTATAGCAAATGCTATACAAATGATACATAACTTGTCAACAGTTTCAAATTACAAATAGTACGTATCAATCTAGTCTTCACTCATCAGTCTGTTTATAAACATATTCATGACTCAACATTATTGTGGCAATAACAAACAGGACAATTTCAAATGTATAACGTAAGCCCAGGCAAATCTCTACAACACAGAGAAGGTTTAAGTACCCAAGTCCATGCTGCAGATGTTGGTAAAATCCACTAGTGTCCAGAAATTAAAAATCTCATAAGACTATCATCTAGGTATATTATTTCTAAACTACCAGTCAGAAACTTTCTTTAATCCCAAAATATTTGATTGTCGTTTCCTCAATTCAGTGACATTCTTCTTGTTCTCTGTTAGAACAACATAAAATGAAAAGGGATAATTGTTTATGAATAAGACGACTATGTGCTACTGCAATACAATGAATATTCAAATTTACCCATATGTGTTTCTTTACATGTAGACTGCTATCTTCTTCTTTCACTTCTCCCAGAGTTCCCCTTATATTTTAAATCTGAAGGGATGACAAAAAAAAGTAGAAACAGTTATTCTGAAACCCAGTGTTTGATACTAAATGTAGAAATTTTTCTCCCAATATACTCAGAGTAGAAAGAAGCAGGCTCTTATGACCACAAACTTATGAAATAACTCTTTTAAATGCTGTACTACAACAATAAATGCTTCAAAATAGGATATATAAAAAAATAATAAGCCACTCTGATATAGTGTGGCACTCCTATTCATCTGCTACAGTTTTGTAGTCTTAATGCAATGAAACTTACCAACTGCATAAACATATTCTTTGCAACAATTCACAAAATTTGCAGTCTTAGACAACAGAAAAATTTCATGGCTATAGTTACAAGTCTGAGCAATTTTTCTCCACAGAAGAGAGTATTCCATGAAACTTTATTTCATTTCACGGCCATATAGCACCTTTGGTCATAAAATGTTATCTTGTTATTATTTCAAATAGTAGTTTGCTACTTTTTTAATTAATAAGATAATAACTTCTTTCTTTAGCAAGTCTCCCATCTCCTTGATCATTTCATTGTCATTTTTTGGAGGTGGTATTCCAAATCCACTATACTTTTGGGTCAGAAGGACTTTTGGATCTTTTTCTGTTTGGTGAACATAGCGAATGGTGAACATTTTCTGCTCCCTGAACATAGCGTTAGGCAATTCCAGTTATCCAAGAAACAGAAGAGAGCAGTATTAAGAAGATGGAAACACCTGAAAACAGAAAAGATTGTTTTCTGAAAACAGAAAATACAGACAAAAGTATTTTTCCTGTTCCTAAGCAGTAACAGGAAAATCCTCAGACAGCAATTATTATGGTCGGTGAAGCAGTGCAGATTACCAAATTGTGCCAGAGAAAAGATGCACCAACCATTTTCCTTGACTGTATTTATTACAGGCCAGTGCAGGAAAGAAGTGGTTTAAAAACTATTGGGTTTTCAGCATTTTCCAGGTACTGAAGGCATCATGATACGTGTAAACAATACCAGCGCTAAACAAAAATAACCTCATTCTAAGACATCCTTTTCATTTTGAAATTTGAAAACTTTGTGCAACCTTTTGTCTGTGTGAGTATACACAGCAATTTTGTCAGCAGGGACACAAACATATTTAGACCGTTTACTATCTATGTCTGAATTCTGACTGACGCTCAGCAGGCACACGCAGAAAGGAGGGACACAAAACGCTTCTCCTCCCCACCCTCCTCTGCCCCATGCAAGTCTCATTCTCAGTGCCAGGGCCAAATAACCCACTCCGCTAAGCACTCCCACTGCGGCCTCGTGGGTACCCTCCTGGGTAAATCCATACCCCAAACAGGAGGATGGACAGGGAAGCAAACTTGTCCAAGATTTAATCTGGTTGCAGCAAGAGATGAGGAAGGAGAGCAGGGTGTACAAGCCCCAGAGAAAGTCAGAAACAAGAGTGGCTTGCCAGTCTGCAAAGAAGCCCGTGCCCCTATGCCCTCCCTTACGTGGTTAGGATCAGAGCTAGATTAAAGCTGGCCAGTTACGAGGACCTTCATTGCAGTCACTCTTGACTGCTGGAAGGGGATAAGGTTTGCAGACCAAGCAGCAGCACTATTCTTCAGTCACAGTAGCTGGCAGTTGACTCCAACACAGGTCACTGCCTCCAAGGCAATCTGACCTCAAACACTTTCAGTTTAACATTAAATAATTAGTCTGTCTGAAGGAGCAAATTTTGTGTTTCTGTGTGCATGTGAAACAGGTGACAGTAAAACTGAAAAGCAGAAGTGCAGCTTTTTACACAGTGGGTTTGTCCCCAGAGAAATAAAACACATTTTCTCCACAGGTGCTAAAATGAGTTTGCTCAGAAGCCCCTTCATGAGAAAATCCTACTAAATTTACTGTTTCCACATCTTTGCCTACCCTGCAGTGCATGCCTACACGTACGGCCTGTTTCCTCCAGTGAGCCTAAAGACAAACCCAAATCCTGTTCAATTAAATTTAGAGCTGCGTTTTCAAATGCATCTACTATTACTATTACTATATGAACAACTTTGCAAATGCCATTTAGTATCCAAAGTGAGAACAGATTAAAGCTTTAAGATTTCTAGGGCAGTTGCTAGGAGTCTTCCAAAATTAGCACTGTGGCATTGAACCATTTGACCCACAGTGAGGAGACTAAAACTTCTGAAAATTAGTATTATTTAAAAACAGTTGGGACAGAAAAGTACCTTCCTCTCATCTGCTAAGACACAACTGAATGCCCACATGTAACTTTTCCTGTACAAGCAGTGTTTTCTAGTTTTTAACACAGCTTATAAGCATCCTGGAAATGGAAAAAATCCATTCAAATAGACTAATAAATGAGAGTCTGAGATCAATGCCTGGAAAAAAGAGAGATGTATTATTTTAATCATGAAGCAGCAGTGTTTCACCTGTTTATAGCAATCAGTAAGTAGTCATGTCATGACATTGACAGAGAACGTCATGAGAAATCATGTTCCATAAACTCATGGTTTCCAAATACCAGCTATGGGACATCGAACGGTAAATTAAGTAGGCAGTGTATCAACCGAAATAGAAATCGAGGGGAAACAAAACTATGTCTAAATTGGCATAGTTTTAAACAATAGAGTTTGAGTGCTCTTTTGGCCTGGTACCAAGTCCCACAAATTTGCATTCAGACCCGTATGATCAAGCACAAAACCCTCCCAAGGCAGCATGTGACAGTCCCCTGCTAACCTTCCATTTCCCCTCTGCTCTTCATCCCCACAGCGTATTGTTAGCACGTCTTCCTACAGATATTCTGAAAGCAGGAGAGATCAAATATGTACAAAATACTTTAAAATAGCAGGCGTTTAGGAAAAATTCAAGCCTGCAACATGGCTACAGATTTCAGTTCAGATGTAGGTGGTATGAATTTGGGCTGTTTTCCAATTCAGATGTAGGTGGTATCAATCTGGGCTATTTTCACTAAACTTCCACAGCCTTGAAAAACAGAACTGTAGCAATCATTTACGTACTTTCATGTGAACGCAGAGTGATCAAGCCAAGTTCCTGCTACTGACCAGCTACATTTACATTTACATTACACTGATTCCATAGTTGGAGCGCTCACCTTTAGTGCTATCCCAGTAGTAGCACAAAGTCAGAGCTCACGCAGTAGACTCAAATTTTAAAGGGAGACCTTTACGTATGAATAAATACTTTCTTTGAAGCAATTATCAGAGTCTGAGAGAGATTTAAGACAGCATGTAGATATAGGCAGGGAGAAGTACCTCTGAGCTAGGTGAAATCCTATGACCTCAAGACAGTAAAATCAGACAGATATTTTGAAGTAAATTTTCAATCATTTTACATATTGCTCAGGAGAGCTTACATTGCTGCTCTTTTGTCAGGACTTCCTGAAGGAAAAGCCAAGCAAAAGCTCACGAAGCTGTCTTTCAAAGAGTAAAATGTGCAAAACCTTGTGGTTCCCCACATTCCCCAGAAGTCAGGAAGTCAAAATGAGAAAATACACTAGCTACTTGGTAAGACAGGTTGTACATGAAATCCACTTGAAGAATTCTTTCCTATAAAGAACAGTTGCATCCTTAACTCCTAAGTACTTCTAAGAAAAAATTTTGGCACGATCTTCTCTATTAATGTTGCAGACAAAATTTTGCTAATTGAGAAGCGGTTAAGAAATGGGTTTTCTAACATGACTGAGAGAAAAAGTAAGTCTTATATGGTCATTTTATGGATAAAATTGAAACCTTGTTATCAAACCGATCGCTTACTTCAAATCATGTTTCTCAGCTGTTTTATATACATTGAAGGCACTAGACTGTATCTATGAGCATTAATGTAATCTGTAAAAAACAGCTTCCTCTTGACATAGTCATGCATAGTTCATTGAGATCCTTTGATGCAGCACTGTCTCCTCAAAGCATTAAAAATAAACATTAAAAAGATTTACTGTAAACTGGTGTTTTAAACTAAGCTATTTGCAGTTCTTTTTATTCACCTTCTCATTGCTAATTTTTTATGCTACATGATACAGTTTACAATTCTCTGCTTTTTATTTCAACTATGTGAAATCCTAGAAGTTCAGAAATGGCAACTGAGAGCCAAGGCTGTACCTATACACTGGCTTGGATTTTTCACGCTCTTCCCTGCAGCTTGATTGCCCATCTCTCCTGTGTACCACAGCTCCTTCCTGGGACACATTCCTAGGGTTTCTTGTCAGGCAGAGAAGGCTATGGCAGATGCTGTTGCATCACTGAGCCTCACCCCGCTATGCAGTCAGGATGTGGCTTCGGCTGCCAACCCCGATCAGGAACTCAAACAGACCCCTATGTTCCCTAGGCTAAACATAGTCATAATCTGTAAGCCACATTAAGACAACGGCATGAATGGTCTCCGTAAAAAGGTGTTAGCATCAAAGCTTATGAATTTAAAAGGAAGATATGTATAGCTGATATTTTATATAATATTTAACATTGTAATATGAATATTAGTGATATGAATATTAGTGATATTAGTAGCTTCAGCAGGAATTCCTGACAAACCCAGAATCATCATACAAACCATGTACTGGAAGGTATTAAACTAGAGAGCATTCATTTCAGTGGAAATCAGAAAAAGCAGTCATCAAAGGAGTCAGAGAGAAACCTTGAGCCAAGAAAAACCATCAGTCTTGTCAGTGATAGCAGTCAAACTCTGGATTTTGCCTAATGGTTTCTCTACAATGGTTGGCTGTGTATGAAGATGCTTGTTCTGATCTAGGAACACCTAAAATGAAGGACTAAAATGCTTCAGACAAGTCTTCCAATCCCTTGCTTCTGTGCTACAGGAGTTTTCTATCTACTCAGAGAAGCAAAGTCAAACCATAAATGATCTTAACAATAGGGTGTAGAAAACTGGAGCCCTGAGTAAACAGGAAATATCTGGCAATTCACAGCAACTCTCAACCAAATGAAGGTAGGATACTCACAGTCTCAGACACAGACTGTTCCACCGAGTCTGGTTTTGACCATGCCTCGATGACCTCACAGCTCTTAAATAGGAACCAGAACACACTACCAGAGTGAGGCAGCATGTACAAGGAATGAGCCTGCGGGAAATAAACAGCAGAAAATAGCAGAGGGGGTAAAAAATAATTTTAGTTTCTGAACATACAAGATAAAGAAGTTGCTTTTTAAAATCTTTTTATTTACGAGCTTAAATGGAGAATTACACAGTCATACTGGGAGAGGATCAGAGAGACAAACCCAGACTAAGCCACAACACTTGCAGTGATGAGGAAATTATGTTGCAACAGTCAGTGGCATTTAGAAAATCTGTCCAAGCATTTAGAAGGTCTTTTCCAAAATTTCAATGGCATTTTGAGCATCAAAAATAAAAGTAAAAAACCATACATATTCTGTGGACCATCCTGCCAAGGGAATTTACTGGCAAATCCTGCATTACCTGTGTGAAGTAATGGTACCAGGAATTTATCTGGTATCTTTTCTAGCCACATACAGGAAAATAAAGTTAGTGGCTATCTACGTAATCACAAAAATGGGAGAGTCTGTGTGAATGCGGATTTTTAAAACATTAGATAAGAAAATACCATTTAGGTAAAGGGCTTGAATGATGATGCTCCAGAAGACCAGTACTGTGGGAACACCTCTGCAAAAAGCCTCATCCAAGACATCAAGATATATTCTCCTGGGGCACCATTATGCCCCACACCCCTGGGACCTGTCCCTCAGCAGGACAGCGCAGGCTGGTCCAGGCTGCCAGGCCACCTCTCAGCAGGCAGCAGCACTTGCCAGCTGGTGACAGTGCATCCCACACCGTCCCCATTGGCCCCAGATATGCCGGGGAGCATGGAAGCGGCACAGGCATCCCTCGAAACAAATCCCCCTCTGCCAAGAACGGCACTTGTGGCTGGGGAGGAGCGTTTCACATTAACCATCACTGTGGTCAAGATGCCACCCACATGGTAAAACAAATCCCAGTTCCTCTTTGGCATTCGCCAAATGAGCATATTAGGTCAAAGAGGGACAGTTGCTGGCGTTGCAACTACAAAAATAGCAGGACGTTATGTTCGCTGCGTGGCTCAAACCTGCCACCGCCTCCAGGCCCTCTCAGGGCTCCGGAAGAGGAAGGCAGGGTGTTTCCTAGAGTGGGGTTAGTGAGGCCCTGGCCCCCCTCCAGCCTGGGCCCCCATAGACACTGTTTTGGGGTGATGAGTAACGCTGGAAGGATGGAGGAACTGCTGCCGCTCACCTGCCCCGTCCCTGGTGCAGGTCTGCAGGACCCTCCTCGCCAGCTGCGAACTGCTTTTTGCTCCTCTCCATATGGACTATACAACCACGCTCTTGACCACAGACAGG
Organism: Gavia stellata; assembly: GCF_030936135.1. NCBI lineage: Eukaryota > Metazoa > Chordata > Aves > Gaviiformes > Gaviidae > Gavia > Gavia stellata. The sequence continues at coordinate 23,778,031 of NC_082602.1, read as the reverse complement.
GTCAGTCCCAATATGGGCCAGAAGTTTGGACTCTGAAACCACCTGCTGGGCAAAAAGAAGAGGCCTAGGGCTGTTCAGAGGGGCTTAGGCATGTTCTTCTTTATTTAAGAAGGTTTTTCTCTAGTTGTTGTCCTACCTTGTTGCACCCAACCAAGCTTTCTCAACACCAGGGTAGATGGCCAGATAGGCTGATTTGGAGGCAGACCAGAAAGAGCTAAGTGGGCTGTAGTCATTTTCTGGCGAGGCTACACTGTTTAGATCCAGATGGTTTTGACACACGTACACATTTAAAATGGGGAAGAGGATGAATTTCACTGTAACTAGAAAGGCTTTGTTTGACATTTGGGGGCGGGTGGCTTCCTTCTCTTAATTTCAGGACTTTGCCTGCGCTTGACTCTCCATTGGTTTCCCAGGAACAGCTTATTCCAAGGTGGCCAGGAGAAACCACTCTCTCAGATGCCTTGAGTTTAAGATAACTGTGGGATACTGGGTCCTGTATGTGGTTTTTTGGGGAGAGGGACTAATTCATTCTTTGCCCATGTTCTGCATGAGCAAAGAGAGCCAGCCTAGGCCACATGCCCTGCTACTAGTGACCTTCACTAATTCTAGGCCAGGACTCTTTTCTCCCCAAGAACAATCCCCAGTGCCAGTGTGTCTTGGTAGGAGTGGGTATAAAGAGAAGTAAGATATGCCCTGTGTAAGCATTCAGAGGGCCAGGGCTGTGAGGACAAACATCTACCTCCTTTCCCCATACTGCTTTCCAGACAGGTAAAAACAAGCCCTGCTGGAGTAGTAGGAAAGGGTTTGGGTTTTTTTGGCTACAGACTTCTTGTAGATATTAAAGTGAAGCAGGGCTGTGTATTGGGCCATGTATGCGCATGGAAGAAGCAAGCAGGCTGAGGTATGACCAGTGGAGAGGCCCCGCAGCAGATGCCACAAAATCTCATGAACAAGTCTTGTGCAATGGAGACTTTCTAAGGAGTAACTTCTTGGCAGCAGTGCCAGTCTAAGCAGTCACACACCCTATTCCTCCCACCCCGTGCTGCACGCTCACAAACATCTGTGCACCGAATCAAATCAAGGAACCGATGCAGTTAAAACCCCCTTTTTTGTGACTTTTTGCTACGTCATTTGTTGCGGACTCCTTCCCCAGTCTGTTTCACTGCACAGCTACAGAAACATGTGGGCCAGCAGATCACAGGGATGAAAGATCCTGCATGAGCCGCACTGTCACCAAGCCCTGAGCGCAGGGGGCTCAGGGACTGCCCTGAGCACAAGGCATCAGCAGTGGCCCCTTCCTGGGAGCAGCGAGGTGACAGCGCTGCGAGGACAGGATGAAAGTCCTCCGCAGCGGGCATTTCAGAGCATTAAAACTAACCCTGCAAACTGCTGAGTCAGGAAGAAACAAGCCGAAACCAGCACAGCAGTGCAAATGACAGGCTGCCACCAAAGACCTCGGAGGGAAACGGTCTGGGATTTCTGCGACAGTCAGGCAAGAGGCAGATGTGTAAGAGAAATCACTGCATGAGCCTACTGAGGCAAATCCCCTATTCTGATACATGTTTAGATATAGCGGGAAGATTATATAAGCAAAAAGTAAAGCGACGCTACAATTTATTTATACCCACTTCTTCACATTGCCAGAGTGGTAATTTCAACTAATTCAAAATTAATTTAATTTTCAAAATAACTTTTAGGGAGTAAAATTGCAAAGATGTCCAGGTCATAACCAGATACAATGCAGGGTGGAATTCCAAAGTTTTGTGTAGTAAATGACATTCGACGTCATTATGTTATTCCTTAAAGCCCAAAAACTTTATAAGATAGCCCAAAGAGGGCAATTTGTTCACTATGGGAAATACTGTATGCAAATATTGAGTGATTTCTATGCTGAAAGCTCAGAGACCAAAAACGTCAGCTATGCCAAGATCAGAGCAATACTGTTATCAAAGACACAAATCTCATTTCCCCAGAGTCATCTGCACTAACCAGGAAAGTCTGGTTTGCTGCTACATTTTCACAAGACAAAACTATAGTCAGTACAATCTGGGGAGGGGCCACATCCACATGAAAATCTAGCCTAAGAGGCAATAAGAATCTCCCCAAGAAATAACTCTGGGTGTCCTCAAAACATATTGTACTTACCAAAACATATTAACATGATGCAGATGTACATTTTTCAAAAAAGAACGAGTAGGTTTCCTGCCTAGAGCAGCTTTAGCTTATAAACTAATCTGCAGACAGGCCAAAGATACAGAAAGCGACAAGAGTCATCCTCCAATGGTGCAGGATTCAAATTAATCAACACTTCAGGAAAAATGCTGAACATGAATATCTGCTTACATTGCCTTTCAGAAGCAACCAGCTGCCTATAAAGTTCGTCTTTAAAGAGGAAAAATAGTTGACCCCAAGACTAAGCAAAAAAATCCCAGGCTCAGATATATCAGAGCCATTAAACACAGATCAGCTGCCTGCATCTTGGGTGGGAACAGCCTGGCCCTGTGCCCCTGGAAGGATCTGGGTTTGCTCCTGCCTTAGTTTAACAGGGTGAGGATTTTTTACTTTTTTTTTTTTTTCTGACAGTGATATTCAAAAGGATGGAGATAGCAGGGTGATTTTCTGTGCTTTTGCTGGAGCACCTCTGGGAATGGGAAAGTTCCCACAGCAGCGCATTGCTACCTGGCACATCTTCCCTGGGAAGTGCAGAGGAGCGGGGCGAAGGGAGCCGAGCACCCGCATCGGTCCCTGCCGCCTGCGAAGCCACCCGGGGCTGGACGCGCAGCTGCGGGCGGGTTACTGGCCCTGCCAAAGCCCACTGGAGCTCACCTAAACCTCACCCGCTGTAAAGCCAGGGGATCCGAACGGCCGGCTCACCTTCCTCCAAGGCCAAGCCAGCGCTTCCCTGAGGCACTCCGAAAGGTCTAAAGGGAGGAGCGGATTAGCGAGGCCTCGCGTTTCCATTTCCACAGGCTCCACCTCGGCTCCCGGTTCCGCAGCCACCTGTGCGCGCCGCCGGGCGGGACGGGGCGGGGGTGAGGGACGGGGCGGGGCCGGGCCGGGCGCCCCGAGCACCGGCTCCCTCCTCTGCCAGCGCCTGTGGGTAGGACGGAGAGAGGCTTCACAGCCCGCGATTTAACCCAGCGGAGGCATTACTGGCAGACGAAGTTTCCGTCTTGCTCCGACTGAGGGCACCGGGAGGGAGCCGGGCTGAGCCGCGCCCGGCGGGAGGAAGCGGCCGCGTCGGCAGGTGCCGGGTCGGGACGAGCGCGGCGCGTCCCGGCGCAGCGCGGAGCATGGACAGGCTGAACAAGCTGACCGTGCCGGCCGGGGAGAAGTTCAGGTAGGGTCTGGTCCGCTCCCGGTCTCCTCCGCGAGTGGGGAGCGGGGCCGCGCGGGGGCTCCTGCGGGCACGGAGCGGGGTGCGGAGGGGTGACAGGGAGCAGCTTTCCGCGCTGGAGTTGGGGGGACTGGGAGACTCTGAGGCACAAGGAAGTTGGCAGAAGTTGTGGAGTAAAGCGGAGTTACTGCTGGTCGCCAGGGCCGTACGGGGAAGTGCGGAAGGTAAATACCGGTCTGGAGCAATTAATCGGACGCAGATTTCAAAGCAAAATGTGTGTCGTCTTCATTTGGAGTGAAAAGAAGAAGATTTTTAAAGCGTCTGTTTTCAAAGCTGTAAGAAAACAGTCTTTGACTAAGATGTATGAGCCTTATGCAAATTAGAAAAATTTAATTAATTGCTTAATGGTTTAATCAGAGTGTCCTATGAAGATGGCTTTTGCAGTTAAATTCTGTAATATTTCCTAATCTTCGAAAGAATGGGTGAAATAGAGGGAACTGGAAAACGGGAAATGTTCCTGAGCGAAGGAGAACAATGTTAAATATAGGCTTTGAGAGGAGAAAAGTAGAAGCTGACTATTACTGAAGTACTTTTAGTGTGACTCGATTGATGTGCCGGTGGAGTTGGCACCTCAAGGCTCTTTCATTGTGACTTTTTTTTTTCCTGAATAGTTAAAAGAAGTCTTGTTTCAGATTAAAGTAGCATAGAAACTAACTATTTCTTTCCCTGACAAATAAGAATGAAATACTGAAGAATATTTTTTCCTAAATTAACTCATACTTAAGCACTTAATACTAATTTTAATTTATAAACCATTCTCAAGTCTCTCTCCCTCTCCCCGGAAGCCTTCATGCAAATCAGAATAATCCCCTGTAAAGCTAATTTTGATGGAATGGCATTTCTTGATATCTACTTTCTCCATACTGTTGAAATATTGGCAGGGGGCGATGTACTTGAAGAGCTGCAATGACCCTTATGTTCCTCAGCCAGGCGCCCCTAATAAAAGCCTAGCAGACTGCGTCCTACAGCCGGGGGAAGAACTCTATGGAAGGTTCAATGGACGGGAGGAAGAAGACAGTGAATTTCCTCATTGTTTGTGATTTATCACTGTACGCTTTCAAGTCTACATGTGAGGCTTATAATGGTCCACAACTTGTTTGTGAACTGATTCAAAAGCCCTAAACCAGAAAGGCAGCCATGACACCCCTGCTGTATCTTTACACTGGCTGACACTCTTCACCTTGTCCAAAGTTTGGTATTGTTGTAAAGTGAGGACGAGCTAGCCCTACTTTCCTGTATTATCTTGAAGTATTAAAAGCTACTTTTTCTCTCCTCCTCGTGGCCAATTCACCCTAGCTGTGCAAGGAACGTAGGAGCACACCTCTCTCAAACGTGTGAGCGTTCTCACTACATGCAGTGGAAGTGCCTGCATGCTTCGATTTGAGCATGTCGAAATACCTCCTTAGACAGAAACCTGGGTATTTGGCTACATGGTTTTACTACAGTATGAGGATTTTAAAAACTTAAGGCAGAAATTTCCATAAGTACATATTCATAGTATAAATTTAGAAGAGATGTGCAAGTATAGGAAGAGATCAGCATAACATGGCAGCAGCCTTTTCTTCCTTCTTTGAAACAGTCGAATACCCGCTTGCGCTATGTGACTTGTTGACAGTGCAGTTGACTTCCTAATATAGCCTCCTATCTGCATGGAAGATGCATAGATGGTTCAGAGTTTGTGCTGAATGTTACATGGAAAATATGGTTACATTAAAAACCTACCTTCTTCCATACGCCACGATGCAATGCCAAGAAATATTCCTACCAACATAGTTTCAGTTGGGGTAATTATAGTTCACATTTTTCTGAAGACAGCTTTCTTAAAATTTCTGCTTTGTAGCAGCAAAAACTGAAGTAGCACTGCTGTTGAGTGAGTGTCTGAGAGTAGGGCTTTTGATTTTTTTTTTTTTTTTAAATGTAGACCTGAAAAACTAGATATTATGTGGTTTTGCTAAGCTCATCTATTCTCCATGGCTATATTTGAGCCTGCCAGATCTAGCTTTTTGTTGCATTAGAAAGTCTTATGTCAGATCTGAATTCTTAACATATTCCATTTGTTTGTTTATTGCAACAATAAGAACTGTAAGTGTCCTTATGTGCCTCTTTAACTACCATGTTGTGGTATGGATGTTGTTTGCAGTTAAGTCATTCAATTAGCTTTCGTATCAGTTGGATAGGAATGCTGGCACTTAATGGATTCCATTATTATTTTTATATAGTGTTTTTTAAAAGGTATGCACATTATTATGCAAGTATTCCCTCAGAGTATATTGTGTGTTCTAATTGCTTTCATATAGTCAGGAGAAATTAATTCCAAGGCTTGGTTATTTATCGTGAGATAAATTATGTGGTGCGTACAAATAATTTGGTATTTTGAATGGTTTTCTAAAGTCTGGAGTGAATATACGAGTGATAGCCATGCTGCCATGGCAGGCTCTAGTGTGCCTTGACTTCAGCCTGAACTTCAGAAAAAAAAAAAATTCATGCTGCAAATGCATACATAAATAGATGCACTCATAATTAGGGACGGTAGGCGGCAAAGGTAACAGGAAGTTAGTAAGTCAAAAGATACAGCACTAAACTTGCAGATTCTTTTGTGGTTCAGCTTCCTTAGACTATGAGCCTATGATTCCTGTTCTTTAAATAGCTGCTATATATGACTCTGTTAGAGCATCTCTTCAGACTTGCTGCATTTTTTTATGATGACCACAAACCTTAATAATGACCCTCTGCTCATAGCTGTCTTCAGCTGTGTATCACAAAGTCCTTTTCAAAGGCATCATTACCGTCACCACTGCAGTGACAGGCAAACCATGGCATGAACCAGAAGTGTACCACATACTTTCACTTGCCTAAGGTCATGCAGCCAGCAACTTCCAGATTGCAAACAGACTTTTCCAAGAGCTCAGTTTCGTGTCCATTTCAGAGGACTTCATTAATTTGCAGCAGTTCTTCCCCCCAAAAAAACCCCTTAAAATCACTATCTCCAACCATAACTCCCAAATGAAAAGCAAGTAAAAAAAAAAAAGGCAACTGACTTTTTTTTTCCTCAGGTTGGACAAGTGTGTCAGTTTATTTGCAATATTTTGTTTTAACATCCCTTGCTAATTAGGAGGGTTTAAGTCCTAATTCTATTAAAATCAAGAGGAGTTTCCTTAAGGCCTGAATGTCTGTTAGTTGTCTATCAAATTCGAAGGCGTTTATGGTCTTCACTGATTTTCTACTGATAGAGATAGTTTGACTGTAACTACTAGGCCTTTACCAGAAGATTTTTCTGATGCTGTTTCCTCTTGAAAGTGTATAAGCAGAAAATTAATTCATCTGTGAGTGAAACTATATTTAACTGTAAACGGATAGTTTCTATGTATAGGATGTTTTATCATAGGAAATAATCACTTTTTGAGAAAATGAGTGGGGAATATCTGAACATTAGTTTTGCACTGTAAGAAAATATTTTATTACAGTAGTTCTACTAATTTCTGTTAATAGTTAATTGTAGCTAACAGACTTAGAAGCTTAAGCTGTTTTTTCAAGTCAAACTTTAATGTAGTTTATTGCATCAATGGACTTGGACAAGACAAAAGAACAAAAATAAACTCAAGCAGGAAAGAAACTGGAGTTTCAAAGTAAGCTAGAGAATGCCTCCCATGAAAGAACTGAGCACCAAAGTCCACATCCAACTTTAACATCTTTTCCCCTTTTTAGTTATATAGCCTTTGGAGGAAGGCTATGCAAATGCCCAGTTACTTGTACACTGCTCAGTGGTCTAAAGGCCCAAATCAGAACTGTTCCATATATGAGATTTTTCCAGACCAACCCCTTCTAGTTGCTAATCGCTGTCTCTTCTTCACAAGTCATGGCCCCCTCGCTTCTGCTCTTCTACCTGCTCTGTTCTTCTCTTTCTAGCAAAAGTCTAATCTGCCTCCATCCTCAGGCCATAAGGACGTAACAGCTGTGAAGGTCTTCTGGGCCACTAGCTATTGCCACCTCCAGCAGCCTTCTGTCTCAGCTTCCAGTTTCTCCTGACAACTTTCCATTGGGCAGCAACACTTTGTCACGACAACAACTTTTGTGGTGCGCCCGCATTTTAGCCCAACAAAATGTAAGCTGAATGTAAGGTCACATGAAATCACAGTGTCAACAGTATGCAGTCTTTAAAGTTGAATTTCACAGGTCACCAGCTACGTATGCCATGCTGATGAGTACAAACAAAAGTTCTTTCTGTAGGATTGTTAGGTCCAGTTTCCCATACAAAGCATGGGATTGTGATTAAATTACAAAACTGTATAATCTATATTTTCTCTAGCTTTCTGTCAGCTTAAACAGTTCATGAATATCTCTTACCTCTGGACTTTGGAATGGAATGAGATACGAAATGCAAACCTCCCCAAATACCACTGTAAAAATCCCTTCTTTCACCCCCAGTGCGACTTCTCCAGTCAAATCTTCCTGTTGCTTCTCCCTCTGACCTTGCTTCAGCATAGTATAGCCTCCACCCCATCTATATTTGTCCTCCTTTCTTTCTTTCTCTCTGCACAAGCATTTCATTCTAACAATCCCTTTAAAGTTTCTTTTTTTTTTTTTTTCCTCTTGCTTATCATTGTGCTTTCCAGCTATGTCATCCTGCCTGGACCAATCTCCAAGCTGCCCTAAAAAAAAACCAAAACAACCAAAAAAAAGACCCCCAAACCCACTACTTTTTAAACCTAAATCGCAACATAGTACATTATTCTCACACAGGATTTCCTGCCTATGATGCTGTTTATAAAAAAAAAAAAGTGTGTTTAAGTGTGACTGTGATCTACCTATGTTTTAAATTAAAATATGGCAATGTGGACAAAATGATGTGGTGTAATATTGAAAATCTGGTGAAAAGCCCTGGTTTAATCTCTGTATGTAGGTAGCAGTGTAAGAGTATAGCCTGTTCACGAGATCAGCTATGCTTATCTAGTACCTATAGTTTCATTCTACTTGTTCAGTCACTGACATAGCTTATTCCATCACTACCTCATATGCCCACTCTTCCAAATAAAATTAGGCCTTCTAGTGACACTGTAGTTTTGCCAAAATAGCTGTCCACAATAGGAGCAACTATAGCAATCACATAGGACATCGTCTTAGGCCTGTGACTCAGTTATTCAGCAAAAGCTAATAATATAGATTGGATCTAAAGGTTTGCCTTTTTTTAAGTCAAATAATAAATGGCCAATAGCCAAGCAAATAACGCAATAAATTAATTTTCATGGCCATGGAAAAAATAAAACATTGCAGCAAACTTGGCATAACCATTTTTCACCATTAGTTTAAAACTATACCCCATACAGCTGTGCAGAGTGCTAGATATTAAATCATAATATGACATTGTGAGTACCCAGTGACATGTTGATCCCAGAACAAAACAGTTTAGTGTTTTACAGAATCATTCGAAACCTACATACTGCACGCTACATTATAATGTGGTAGATGCTTTTCTTTTGGAAGGCAAATATGACAATCATAAAATGTTGCAAAAAAGCCCTCCACACTGTTATGGCTTGTCTCAGCCATAACAGTGTTGGAAAACAACCTTAGGTTATCAAGAGGGGGGAAAAAAAGAGTTCCCACATTGGTAGAAATTGCTATAAATACCTCTTTATTTGAAAATAAATATTGTTTTTTAGTGGCATCCTTTCTCACCTAGGAAAATGCCTCTGCTATATGATTAGCTCTCCGAGAGCTGTCTGATAGTCTTTGGAAGCAAAGCTCTTGTAAGTCAACAGTTGAAGTTAATCAAGAGTAATGGAATCAAGTTTTTGTTCTGCTTTTGGTGAATTTAATTTTGGAAAACCATTTAACCTGACCAAAAATCCTGACTAACCATCTTCAGGGTTGTAACAGGACAGAAAAGATGTAACTGGAACATTTTTAAATATCCTAAGAATTCCATTGGTTTTGCTTTCTGTTTGAAGGATGAGTGAAATCTGGAGTTTCAACACTGCAGGCAGTTCCAGCATTGTGACCAAATCTAGAGGGGAAAAAGAAGATTTCAATTATCTGTAGAACAGAAACTGAAAAAATGACAACTTGTAGAGTTCAGATCATTTTACTTAATGTTCACTATGTTACGTTAACTGAAATTTTTGACATTTAAAAAGTTTGAATGTTTCCTTTCAGCTTATTGGACCAGTATAGTTCAGGATTAAACTGTGCTTCTCCACTGTAGCACATTACTGTACACACACTGCAATGAGGGAAATTTGTGACCTGCTCCATTTGATATATTTAATGGAAATGCCTCAACGCTACTTCTTTCATAGGTGGAGTTTTACTTTTAACTGATTCCTGCAGTCATTTTTAGCCATCTTTTGCAGATGATTTATAAGTCCCTGATCATTAGAAAAGAAAGAACGTATCTGCTCACTACGTAGGTTTTTTTCTTTGTTTTATGTGGTTTTTAAAATGATTGCTGCATTAGAGAACTGAGTTTAGTTTTATATAACATCTTTTATAGTCTAAGTACCCTAAAGCATGTTACAATATGATAGATGAGCAAATATTTCTTTTAGAAAGCAAATATCACTGGTTTTATGTGCTCAGCAGACAGGAGAACTGGAAAACTGAGGGAAAACAATGGCTGAAAGTGACAGTATTTTCTCATTTGGCTGTAAGGTACCATCTTAGATTTTTGGTACTCAGTGAAAGGACTTCACATACTGTGTAAATAAGCTTGTTTTGGGACAGCCATAGTAAATGACTGAGGGGTAAAAGAAGCTTGGAAATTCTGTCAGCATCTTTATCCTAATCTGTTAGTATATACATTTTGGACAAGTTCATTTTCCAGACATAAGCAAAGCCAGACATGCAATGCTACAGGTTTATGACCTCAACATAAATTATATACTACACACTAAATACTTCAGAAAGAATTAAAATAACGCATCCTGAGGCAATAATATGAAAAACGTGAGTATATATTTTTCAAGCTTAATGCAAGGGTAACTGGGTGAAGTAGGCTATTAATACAAGCAGCTATACTATATGGGTAAATGATTCCGTCATGTCTTCAAATATAGACACTGTAGGCATCTCTGCAAGAAGCACAGAGGCAGCTAAGTGCTACTGAAGCTGTAGTTACACAGCCAATTTAACTTAGCATAAGTCTGAGTTGCTGCCAAAAGAGTAGGTACTTTTCTTCCACTCTCCCAATGCCCCTGCTTCCCCGGCCACTCATCTCAACCCTCACACTGGCACTAGGGTTCCCATGATGATGTGATGGAGCTGGATCTGATCCTGCTGATATCTAAATTGGCAAAAGAAGAAAAGAAGTTAGTTTCCCAGCTGGAAGTTCCGTGATTCATCATAGCTGGGTAAGCACTGAGGGCAGAGAAGAGCTGAATTTCCCCTTTCAGTGGTAGCCCATGTGGGCTCCATTAAAGTGGCCGTATAACCCTAGGGACCGAAATACTTCTCCAAAGTTCTAATAAAATTTGATAGACTTCAGTACAAAATAAAACAGACAGATCCTGAGTAGCCTGTATTAGATCCCTGCCAGTGTCACCCCACATCTATGGTGGATATAATGCTTTTGTAGCTTGAGCAAAAACACCTTCAGCCCAAGTACAGCAGTGTTTGTTAGTCTTCATCAGATATGTCAAAAAATGTGTCCATTATTCCTGTACCCCATAATTTTGATTCCAAACAGGTGGTAAAATCACTTCAGCTAAAGGGAATTTAATGCTAAAGGCATTCAGTATAGTAATTTGTAATAATTTAATGCTAAAGGCATAAAATACAACATCTGCAATTTTTTGCTATAAGCATTACATGACTTTAGCAAAAATACACAGAGGAAATTAGCTGCTACACTGCAGTTGCTAATGGGCAAGAAAAAAATTGAAAGTCAAAAAAAAGTTATGCTTTAGAGAGGAGCAAGAGAGAGTTCCCGTCTCCTTCCAACTCAGGCATTTCTGTAGAGAAACTGCCTGGGAGAGGGAAAAATCTTGTCAGAGAGTGGAAGAGGAAGTACTGGGCCATAAAGGACAGTTTAAAAAAACATGCTGAAAGCCCCGTTATGGGGGTTTTTCCTCTACTCTTATTAATGCTGAGCAAGTATGAACAGAACTAATAATGCAATACTTTTTAGTGACAAATTTTGGCTCTACAAAAGGCAATGCGAATTTATAAAAATCTTAAAATTAGTGATTCTCTTCTTACATCTACTCAGTGTATCTAGAACCTATATACATAAAAGCTGCTGTCTTGGAACCAGTCTTGGTGACTTGCGAATATTGGGCAGCATTAAGATATCTGGGGATATTTTGTCTCTAGGAGTAGGCTAATGGGAGTGTTTAAAGTTTAATGCCATATCTAGAAGCTCTGCTCTGTTTTATTTGGCTGTCAGAGCACTATTTGGTGGAGCAAATGCAGACCATTATGCATATAAATGCACTTTTGGTTTAAGCAGAAGAGTTAAGAGGCTGTTTAGAAAAGCCTCCCTTTTCTCTAGGGCACACAGCACCTTGCCTTCAAACTATTGAGCCCACAAAGTTTTCCAGCCCATTGAAAAAGCACACCTTTTTTTTATCCTTTCACAGTCTATGAACTTACTGGATTAAAATCACTACATTAGAAATGTATTTTAGTAGCAATCTTAAATGACACAAAGACACTGATGAAGACTGCACTCAGATCATGAAGTAAACTTATTCATCTCGTGTCAGTGCTTATGTGCCCACTTTAGCAAGACCTTAACACAAAATTTAAGTACTTACCAAACTTTAAGGTAGTTGAAGTTACACCTGTGCTTAAACATCTGGCTAAATCTTGGTCAAGCCCATTACATAGTTAGACATAGACTTTTTCGATGTCCTTCAATAGGTGACCAGAACTAAAATCTGAAATTTGTGGAAGAGGTAAAAGAGGAGGAAAAACAGAACTCCTCACTGTGTTGAAACACCAAATCAAAATTAAGCTTTCATCTTTCTCTGTTCAATTCACTCAGCTTTCTTAGTTTTTCATTCACTTTCATGTCCTTCATGTGCCTGTAGCAGTCTTTCAATCTACATGCCTGCAGGAATGACAGAAATGTTACCTCGCCTGTCAAGAAATGTTTCTAGAACTGTGACTAAAAGTAATGTTACCACTGACGGACGGGTGGTAATTTTCGGGGTCTACACCAAGTCCTGTCTTTATTCACTTCCCTGCAATGACTTTGTGCTTCCTCTTTTTGATGAAATATAATGACCATTTTTAAAATTTCTGTCCTTGCTCTCCTTTACCTACCAGGCTGTAGGGTACTAGTCCTTCAGGGAGGTACAGCACTCCATTAGTTTTAACTGGAACTGTATTTTAGAGTAACCTAACGCATTTAGTTTCCTTCTGCTGCTTGCAAACCTGGCCGAAAAATGGGGTAAGCCTTGTGAATGTAGCTTCTGTGTGGGTTTTTTTGTTTTTTAATGCTTCAGCTCGTATCCAGACAGCTGGTGCATAAAAGGGATCAGTTAACCAAAAAGACTTAGAACAGAGCAGGTCAGTTACAGAACAGAAAATATCTTTTAACTTTTTGTGTCAAGAAGTGATGTGCAATACTCACCATATCATAATAGAGAATTATTTTCTGTACTACTTACAGCATCCCTATTACTCAGTTGGCATAAAGGGGAGAGCAGGCTGGGTAAGAGGGAAGAGGTGTCCAAACCTGAAATGCCTTCAGCTGTTATTAAATATCTATATTTCTTAAAGTTGTACTAAAAAATGTCTGGCCATCACTGCTTTCTGATACTCAAAAACAACTGTGAAGTCCCCAATAGTAGTACAGAAAGATAACAGGAACCAGGTCTACTACTGTTCTCTGCTAAATAAAAGAAAAAAGTAATTGCAAAAAATACTGTACAACTTAAACACATGAAAGCTTTGGTAGTAATATACTGTCCATACATACTCAGAACAAGCCTCAGCCTTGATCTAAAATGAGGAAGCAGTTGCACCAAGCAGTTGGCGTCACTGATGGGACTTTAATTGTCTCAGCCCCACTGATTAATCTGCATAGGTTCTTTCAATGTGCAGAATGCCCAGTCACCTCAAAGTAATTATACTATTTAATTTCACGTTAGGACTGATTTGTGTCAAAGATGTATTATGCCTTTACATGCTACATATTTTCATTTACTCAGTCTATGTTAGTATTTACTAGTACAAGAGAGATTGACAGCTTCTTTGAAAATTACGTAGAGGGCATATGAAGATGAAAACTATAATCAATACTTAGCCTTTCTGTGCTTCTGTGTGTATCATGTAAACACACACCTGCTCTAATTATGGGGTTTGCCTTTAGACAAAATAGTGGATGATTTAAAAAGAGAGCAGAATAGGATGTTATTCAGACTTTAAAAAAAAAAATCTACACTCTTGACAAAATTAAACTATTTATAGTCATTTCCTTTTGTGCATCTCATGAACACAGCAGAAGACAATTTGTTGTTCCTTCTTCCTCTCGGATAGGTGTCTGTAATTGACTTTGCCCCATAAACAAGCCTCTTTCAACTTTCTTCACAGCTTTGAGATAGCTTTACAGATAAAGATCAAAGGCTCAGTGCCTTGAACTGGTGGTTTGGTGCCGCACATTACCACCTCCAGCTCCAAACTTCTTCCTCTCCCATCATGAAAGGCATTGCAGGGGGTGGGCTGGAATAAGCCCCCAGACTGGATGAGGGGCAGAAACCCCCTATCCTAGACCAGCGGCAACTGAAGCAGTTATCTGACTGCACCTCAAGAATTCAGCTATGTCTTTATGCATTATACACACATAACAGCCATAGAAAACACCAGCTCCAACGCAGCCAGCTGATGCCAGCCTGCGTGTCCTTGCAAGGGAATTCCACTCTCGATGTCCCAGGTAGCATGTGATTTAGGGGTGCATGCATGTGGAGATCTGAAGAACCTGCAGGAGGGCTAACGAGAGGAATTAGGAGCTTTCTGTATTTGGGAATTTCCTTTTGCTTTCTACTGCGCAATTAGAGTGGTGGAAGGTGGGGGGAGTTGTTGTATATAATTAATTGGGTTTTTTTCAGATGCAGAAAACTGGCAAGGAATACAAAATTATATCTTATTAAGACGCTCACCCAGTTCACTGGGATCCATGTTCTTGCACAAAGACTGTGTCAGGAGCACTGTGTTAATGCGAGCCTGTTGTAAGAAAGGTGGTACTTTTCTTGTTCGTAAATTTACTTTGAGAACATAGTCCAAGATAAGAGCTTCAAGCTTTTCAAAATCTCAAGTGGTACTTTTACAAACTGCCTTCTAGGTGAGCAGGTTTCTGCCCCCAGCAAGCAGGATTCTTCCTCTTTGTCCAGAAACAATAGCTGTCTTAATTTGGTCACCTGCACACCTGTTTATAAAACTAAAAGCTAATAGAAACACAAAATAAAGACCAGCTGGGGAGAAGGCAGTGGAATAATTGTGCTGTGAGAAGCAGTAAAGGAGGGGGCTGGGCATGCTGTTCCTTCTTTAGTTTCATGTTTTAATGTGGGGGGGTTTAAGTAACAGAGCTAGCTGTAGTAATTTTTAATTTTTGTTTTTCATCTTCTAATAGCTTAGCTTTTATTCTCAAAATTCCATCATACTCTTCCTCTCTTTTTTGTGGCTCTTTTCTGTAAAACTTCATAGCTGAAGCAGGTGGGGTTTTTTGGGGGTGTTTTTGTTTTAAGACTAAATTTGTACTTACTAAATACCATTATAGGTTTCCAATGCTAAATATTTGAATGTGCCTGAAAAACAAGAAATAACTGCTTTTTGTTTTTACGTGACCTGTTATGCTGCCTTTCTCAAGACAAAAATGAGGGCTACACCTACCTACAGTCTTACTTTAAGTGAATGGAGGTACTAATGATCTTCAGAAAATGGGGCTTTCTAGACACGGAACTTACAGGGTGCCCTGTCAGTGAGAAACAGATGTACCCAAAAAGGTATAAGAACTGAAACTGGAGTGCAAACTGACTGATTTACAGTGTGATGATTTTTTTTTTATTATTATTACTATTTTGAAACTAATTCAACTTCATCAGTTAAAGATCTAACTGATGTGAGGAGGAGGAACATGCAGTTCACTTAAGCAATATTGACACATTCAATATTACAAAGCTTCCCTTGCAGACCTTCTGTCTGAATAGATCATGTTCAAAATTCTGCTCTTTTTCAACTAAAGAAACTGGTCCGTGAGTGCAGATGGGGATTTTTAGAGGCACAACAGATAATTCGGAGAGTCCTGTAAGTGCTGGAAATCTAAGGAGGTATAATTCTAGTCCTCCAGATAAACAGAAATAAGCATGCTTGCAATATAGAAAACTTCCTGTGATTCATTTAAAACTGGTTTCTGTTTTGCCACCACTCCCTACTGACGCTGCAGTCAGCCCTGTTTCCAAAAACATTATCAGCACCACTCCCAGCTGCGAGCGCACACATCTGTGCTCACAGCCACATGCACTGAAGCAATTGTGGCCGGTCTTCCCACCCCAGAGACCACGTAATGTATTCTTACAGCAGAGCGGTGTCACTTGCTACGGGCTGTCCCTCGCCATGTGACGTAGGCAGCTGTACAGCTAAAATACTGGCAAGCAGAGTGTGTGCTGAAGGTCCAAAGTACTGGATTTGCTGTGCGGAAGCTGGCGAACCGTGCCGTTCGTGCACGCAGGAGATCCCTCTGCGTTCCCAGGGGCAGCAGGAGGCCATGGCCACTGAGGAGCCATTCATGCCGACTGCTCTGAGCCATAATGTACATATTTACATAATACATATTTGTAAATATCTTCATAGATTTA
Source organism: Gavia stellata (assembly GCF_030936135.1). Taxonomy (NCBI): domain Eukaryota; kingdom Metazoa; phylum Chordata; class Aves; order Gaviiformes; family Gaviidae; genus Gavia; species Gavia stellata. The sequence continues at coordinate 23,761,840 of NC_082602.1, read as the reverse complement.
TAATACTGATAAATACAATTTCTCAAAAATTAGTCTAAATGGTGGGATAACTCCTTATTACACAGATCTGTCTGAAAGTAAGACAGACTCCTCGAGTCTGGGGACTCTGTACCTCATCTGACATCTGAGTTGAAAGCATATTACACACTTTATTCTTCTTCATGTTACTTATATTTTTCTCTTTTTTAATTATTTTAACTTTGGAAAGCTTTTTGTGGGATGGCTTGTATGCAAGAGAGAGTGTCTGAGAGTGTGGATGTGCCACGGGCCAGGCCCACCTATCGCCCTTCGCTTGACATACATTCCTCATATGCTGAGCTGTAACCAGATCAAAGAGAGGGTGGTTTTGTTTCATTTTGTTTTATCTCAAGGCAGCTCTGCCAGTCCTTGAAGCACAGCTAGGTGTTCTGTGACACACCAAATCCTTCTTTCAGAGTATACTGTATTTGCAATGGTAAACCTTTCCGCCTTCCTTTACACATGTATCGCAGCTAGTGACCCATTTGACAATACATCTGATAATCCTGATTTGTTGGAGGTCAAAATTGATAAGCTATGAAAAATAGCAACACAGGGCTAAAAAGTGTTTCCTTTTAGGATTCACTGAACAGTCTTTTTTGTTATTCCCCCCAACATGTAGAATTTCTAATGTATTTGTTAGAAACCTAAAACTTTTTAGAAGCACCTAGAGCCAAGACTTCCAAACTTCTCATCTGCAGGAGTTTGAAAATCTATTGTGTGTGCAGTGAGTTCCTGATCAAAGGGTCCCATCCAGTCTATACCTGTCACAATTAAACTGGATCTCAAAACAGCTACCTATTGCTGGAAAGTGTTTTCAGGCTGCACCTTTATCTGCGAGCTTGATTTTATGTAAAAAGCTCTCAGCCAAGTTGAATGAAGAGTTGGTGCTTATAGTTAAGAAACAACTCTTAAGTTTGACCTCTTAATTCTCTTTAACTGCAATGCAAGGTAAAATGAGCATTACTTATTATTTTCATTTACAGTATTAGCTGATTGAGGTCCTTGAATGTTTGTAGTATCTGTTCATCCCAAGAGACCAACTAGAGAATAAACATTAATTGGTAACGAGGTCCTGACTCAGACATGTTGTGAAGAAAGAAGGTTGTAGTTATATACCTGAAGCAAAGGCTGTCTAATTTGGGCTACAGTAGCCTCCATTTCCTAGATGCTCTCACAGCTGCTGCTCTGATAAGTTCCTCCCACAATTAACCTCTTTACTTGGAGTATTGTCTTAAGTAAAGAAAAGTATTTGAGAGCCAGACAAAAATTATTTGAGAGCTAGTCAAAGATGCAGATCCAGGCAAAATGTTAAGTATATAAATGCTCTTCTTAGCTTCACTTTCCTCATTGCTCTGGAGCGGCCTTTGGGCTTGGGTTTGAGACCCCTAAGATTTGGAGAATCCTCTTGCTATAGGCTTTGCTATCTGCCTCTCATCTTTTCTACTGTCTCTCAAATCAAAAGTCAGATAGTCAGCTCTTTGTAAAACTTGTCAGTTGTAGCCTATTATATCAGCTGGCATCTCAAGAAATCTCAGCCTCTAGCTAACTGGACAGACTGGTTTTTGCAGCTTGTTCAACTTCATGGGTTAAAGGGGATTCCACTTGACCTGGAGGTCATTCACGCTTGATGACTTCCTACACTTAGAACTATACAGTGCACTGGTTATCTGCTTACTCTCACAGGCTTGATACAAATTAAGTTGTTTGGAGGCAACAAACCAGCAACTATTCTAGCAACTCCTACAAGAGCTATCTAATTTTAAAAATCAAAAAATTTACACAAATACATATTAGAGACTCCCTAATTTATCACAATTTGTAATTAGAAAATTAAATGGCTCCAGAGAAAGAATGAGGAATAAAAGAGGCAGAGATCTTTAGGAAATTTGATTATGCAAAAATGGGAATGTTTTGATTTCAGTCCATCTGCATGGGAAAAATATTTGATTGCACCAGTAGAGGCACATGCATTTAACTCTAATTTAAATGCATTTTTTTAAAAAATGGAAATATCTATTAAAATGCTCTTTTAAACTATAGCCTTATTCAGTGCACGTGGAACACCCATGACAGTCTAATCAGCTCACCTAAATATGATCGAATGAAAAGCAAACTGCTCTGGGTACTCGTAGTTATAAATATTGGGGAGGGAGGAGGAGATTTAGAGACCAAAGTGACAGTATAAAATAACATCAGTAATGTGAAAAATGAAACACTCTTTTTTCAAAATAAAGCCATAATTTTACTGTTGTAAAGATATATGAATGTCAGAGATAAGCAATAAGCAATATTCAGATCTAAATCTACAGTTAGATTTTGTTGTTTTTTGGTCCTATCTCTAACAAACAATAAATACTGGAAGAAAAATAACTGATGCTTACATGCATTTCTAATTAAAGGCTGGCAAGCCTTTTTGAAAAAGACAAAAACACTTGCAAACAACCATTCTCCCCAAAACTAGAAGTAAACCATTTAAATCTCCTCTCATTCTTTTCATTCCTCATTACTTTTCATTTATAGACACTGGCAGGTGCCAGCTGGGGCACAAGACAGAAACAGTAAACTGCAGAAGATGGCTATTTGTGATGTTTCAAGCATAACCAGAAGCTGAATCTATTAGAGAGGGGAAAAAAAAAAAACCAAACCCCACAGAAAAGCAGCAGTTCTTCTGAGATCTTCACCCCAGATTTGTAGATTTAATGTATCTGGTTAGTTTAGGTAATAATCCAAGCCATTTTCATAGATGTACTGCATTGTTGCAGGAAATATCAAGGCATTTTGCTGTGCACCTGTTTCTCACATTTATAAGTAATTTTTTTTCTATCAGTAGGTAACACTATATCCTGCTGTAAATTAATAGTATGAGTTTTGAGCAGAAGTTCAAGATGTGCTTGTGAATTCTTTGCCAGTTATTCTCATTATTCTTTTTTTTGTTGAATTGAGAACCTAAAAAGAGTAGATTGAATTGTTTTTTAAGTAAAATTGGGCAAAGATTTAGGCTCTAGGAATATTCATTAAGTATCAGACCCATGACCTCTAGCCTGTCAGAGCAGGATACTCAATGTTGTATTACAAGGCTGCTGAAAATGTGAAATATCCTTCAATTCCAGCCAACGTGATGAAAGGATCAGATTTTTCTGTTCTGTTAATAAACATTGTTAAGACTAAAATTAAACTTTTTTTTTCAGGATTCCAAAAACTGACAAGTACTCAGTTATTTAACTGTCCTTTTTAAGTGAGTCTTATAAAGTGGGATTAGTTGTCACTAACTACCACAATTGCTCCAAAATCAGTAGCAGAGGTAGGAAGGTCTCAGCATAAGCCTAATACTCTACCGCTACCTGATGCCTTGAGTGGCTGCATGTCTGCTCAGCCTGAACCATGGTCTGCAGACAAATAATCACATACTGTTAGTGCAGTTATTTCCTGTTTTTTGTTTAGCTAATTCTCATTTAAGTCCAATTTCCTTTGAAAAAGTTATTTTAATTTTTAAGAGGCAGTTGTAATTACTAATGATGAAGCTGGAAGATAGTTTCTTTCTAGCAAAGCTTTATGTTACTCAACCTTCTGCATAATCAGATTTGAATTCTAAAGAAAGCTTTAAAAAAGGGAAAGACTACTTTCTTTGTACTTGTCTTTGTAAGCAAAGCTTCCAAGAGTCTTTTAGTAGCCTAATCATGCATCAGAGATGAGGTAGGCAAGACTAAAAGGTAGAATGACATAGACAACTTATAATGAAGAATGGAAGGCAAAAATTTTCTAAGCCCTTTTTGGAAAAAATCATTGTTTTCCTTTATTGGTTGTGATAAAATCTTCAGCTCAGGTCTAATAAAAGATATATTTTTTAGTTTCTTCACACAGTATATGTTCTTCCTGTTCCCCTAAACTAAATACGTGCATTCTATAAAAGTTTCTGCTATGACCAGACTTCCAGCAGGTTTCACCTTATATTGACTTGATTTTAGTGGTGTGGGTTTTTTAAATGAGAAGGGTGGTGGGACTCTAAATTATATTTGCTGAGTGGAAAATGAGATATTTAACTTAAATTGCCTTGATTACAAGTAAAATTTTAATGAGGTCAGTGCAGCTGATGAATAAAAACAATCTTTGATTTCAGATATCCGTCCATGTAACTGAGATCACAAGTTTTTACAGCTCAGAGTCACGTATACTCTAATGGTTTCTTAGATGGCCTGGGCCTGGGCATGTATCATTTTCCCCCCTCCTATTATAGCTGCAAACACTATGGGAATGAGGTAAACTGTCCGCTGATAAAATGACTCATGTAACATCAGAAATCGGAGGGCATTCCCATCATAGCTGTGGAGTGTTGTAAAGTCGGTTCTGAACAAAATATTAACATTTAAATACTCTAAACTATTAATTTAGGCAATGATGTTCTTTCCTGATGCACTTACTCTTAAATTGATTGTTTAAACTGCACTTAATTGTATTAAGGAGAGGGATAACACAAATCATGCCAAAGAGCTCTGTTAAAAAGCGAGGGAAACTTCATACACAAATGATCTAGCAACTGAACTACTTATTGAATATACCTTAAGCATTTTTGATGTGTGAAATATTAAGAAAAAGACAGGAAATGCATTTCCAATAATTTATATAGCTGAGTGTTCAACCACATAGTCATTTTAATGCTGGCTTTGTTTAATATCTTACAGGAAGCTTCAAAAGATGGTGCATGACATCAAGAAAAATGAAAGTGGGATAATAAACAAGTTCAAAAAGTAAGTTTGAAATGCCAATCCTAGTTTTATCAATTTGGGGAAGTTCAGATTGCTAGCATAGTGTATAGTACTTCAGTGGTGGTACCACGTTATTCTAGAGGGATGTACTTCAGTGTATGTAAAGAGCTTCAGTCCAGACTGCAACACACAGACTTGTCATCAGTATTAAGAGCATAACAAAGTAGTTGCAGAACTGGCCTCCAACGGGGGGTTGTGTTTGTAGCCCTGAAAAACAGTATTTGGGTAAAATGCATGTTTCTTACATATTCTTCGGCAATGATCATTGCTTGTTGTTTGGGTGCGTGCCTTTCTCCTCAGGCCACTGTTTAGGCTACCTGCTGCAATTAAGTTTTAATTTATGCTCCACCTTGAACCAACTGGTCAGACATCATAGTTAGAATTCCCATAAAAATGCTAAGTCCCCCTGTGCTTCAGTCCAATAAAACAAACCCCAGCATTACCTAACATCCTTATTCCAGTAAGAAGTGCTAAACAGCATGCATATTGATGTCACGTGCATGTGAGTACCATAAAATATTCATGTGTATTTATACACAGAAAGAAATTCCAGTAATTCTGCATCCTTGTCAAATGAATACACCATTCACTGTTTCCAGTCAAACATCTATTTAAACCAATTAGCTATTTAGCACACTTTTTCTTTATGCGATAGCTCATTTGCATTTGGACGCAATTTTCTCATTCAGATGTCTTTCTTTACATGGGTCATTGACAACAAAAGTACTAAGTACTGTTAATTAGTACACAGTATCTGCAGTGTTTCCAGGACAACCATATTAAATTCTAGAAATCGAGCTCTCGTACATAAAAGGCACATACAAACATTGTTTAAAGTTGTTCTTAAAGACTGACCATGATGGTTCAGTTCAAGGAAAAGGAAAAAGTATGGTTTTAACAAGAGCTAATTCTAGGTATATATGAAGTGGTCAGTAGGCTGGTGGGAGAAGCAGTAGGGCTCTGCATGGTTTGGCTCTGCAAGAGCTCCGGAAAGCTCTTGGGCTGGCTACAGCAACTGCCCCTGCTGCCAGCCCAGGTGGGGCTGGTGTTTGTGGGGTAGCTGCTGTCCCTGGCAGAGGAGGGGAATACACTTGTAGGAGGAGCAGTGACCACCTGGCTCACCCATTCCCCAGGCAGGAGTAGTAACCTTAGGTTGCAAGCCTTCCTTTGTGGCCTCTTTATCACAGCTGTGTTTCTGTCCACAAACTGTGAGCAGGCTCTGATGGTAACACCTGATATATCAGATAGATTCCCGAGATCACTTTTTTGCTTTATTCATCCTCTTTCACTCTAGCACTGCTGCAATTCACAGTAAATCACAGTCACACGGTATATGTACTTGTTATTTCCACACAAGCACAAAAGCAAATTTTCCCTTAAAATGACCCTCTTTCAACTACTTGGATTTTTAATTTAATCTAAGCGTGTTTTTGTTTTAAACACAGTGTCTATTTAAATAGACCACTGTATTCAGAGATCGATCTGAAAAAAACCTCAATTTCACTTGGGACCTGCTCACAGGGAAGAGCTTCTAGGCTGTGAAGGCTTTTGGTTGGTTTTTGGAGGGGAAGGGGGTGAGAGGGATTGGGTTTGGGGTTTTTTTGTTGCTTTGTAATAAAAGGTGGCTTCCAACTTCACAGTAGTAGTTTAAATGTAGTTAACGTTAATAATGTTGCAGTGGGTCCAGTTCAAATGCCTCAGAGAGGAATGCAGATGGCAGAAACAATAGAAGCATCTCAAATTTATAATTTGAGGCAACAAATTGTCTCCCATAGTTGCCTGGACACGAATTCTGCTGTTAATCAGTATTGCTCTGATTGTGTGTCCTTCCCTGAGAGTAAGAGGGGAAGGACAGACAAGGGAAAAATAACAAGAACTAAATGTAGCTGAAGCTGGGAAGGTCAGAGGTGCCATCATTAAATGTCAGATACAAGATTGCTGCTATAACACTGCAATTCTTTGATTCTCTCAAGATTAAAAAAAAAAAAATCCAGAAAAAAGAGCAGGCTCATAAAAACTCTCTTAATGCATGACTGCAGCACAAAGCTCACATTTCACCTTCCCCAGCTATAAGAATACAAATTGAGATGTAAAAAATACATATCTAATAATCTTTCTGATATTTCTATGGTTCATCTGAGTCATATTAATCTCTTCTGCAATTATGAAGATCAGATACTTACTCTTATTTTTTTAAAAATTGAAGAAAAAAGTCTCACATTTGCATGTGACTTCAGAACCCAAATCTTGAACCCAGCACATAATGAGACTTGCAATAAAAGCATGACTTGACAACACTGATAAGGATATGTACAAGAGATGCCAAGCGTTGCAGAATTAGAACTGGCTGTATTCCTCTGAATGTGCCCTTTGGGGGCTTTTTCTAAAAAATGTGGTTACCCAGTTGATCACTTCCTCCATTTCAGTTATAGGATTATTTTATAAAATGTCAAGGATTTGAACATGACTGAAGCAGGAAAAATCGTATTAAAAAATTGGCTTTAGGTAGCAGAGATTTGGAATTTGTCTATATGCTGGAAAAAACCATAGTTTTGGCTCAAATTCAAACCTATTAGAAGTGGAAATAATTTTGGAGGAGTCAAATAGTGTACTTGCTTATCCCATGCCTAAAGTTGTCACACGTGTACTATAAGCCTCTGCTACTGAAATTGAAAGAATGATCAAGTACTTATGAAATACATTTGACTTATTACCAGTATTTGTTAAGACACTTCTAAAATCTGGATGGGCTTTTGATTATGCAGAAAAGAAAGAGAAGTTCTTGCATCAAGTGTCTTGCTCTCCAGTCTAGTTCAGCTGCAGGGTGCAGGTGGGGAGGGGTACTTCTACCATTCATGTGTGTCTTAAAGGTCTGCAGAAAGCAATCTGAATAGTGGTGATAACAGGAAAGAAAACTACAGATTGCTTCTTCATTGCTTAAAAGTTCCTGTTGTTTATTCCCCATCCTGACTCAAAATTTTCTGACAGTAAAAATATTGCCCACTGCAAACTACCATTCACCCGCTTGCCCTTAATCACTGTTTACAATACTGGAGTCCCAGCTGCTGTGCCGATCATGATGTCAAAGAGGATTATCTACTCAGGTGTGAAAGCAATAGGTATAGCCAAAGTTGTATAAACAATGAGAGCTGGCAGCATTTTTTCATATTCACATCCTTGGTAATACAGAACAGGGAAGTAAGAGAGAAATCATAGGTTTCATTATGCAGAATCATTGCCTGTGCTTGAAACACACTGTAAAGGCATAGCAGTCATCTGTAAATCGTAAGATCTAAGCCTCTAGGCTTTGTTCAGTGGAATCCTAGCTCCATTGAAGTCGATGCTAGAAGTCATACTGTGTATACAGCAAAGTCAAGATTTCACCCTAACGGTTTGGTACGTGCTGACCTACTGTTGTTGAATAAGAAACTAGAAGTTCAGGTTGCTCACCTTGTTGCAATATCACATCCTATCAAAACTTCCTTTGCAAAGACGTCAGAAATCATGCACTTGTAGTTTTTCGTCTAACTGCGCACAATCCAAATATGTGCGTTTCTTGAAATCACATTTGCCACGTGACCTGAAATAAGGAAAGAAAATGCATCTTCCTCTCATCTGCTTTACCCAGCTTTTTAGTTGGGTAAGTTTTTACTTCAGATTTGTCTGGTCCATTTTCCTATACCATTTAAAACTTAGGCGATAACTTCAGACAGAAGAATGGAGTTGTGCCACTAAATGTCTCTTCAACCTGCATAGCTGCAATTAGAAGACATCCATGGTAAAACCCTTGGCAGAGGGAAAAGTGCTATTTTATGGACTAAACAATGAGAGAAAAGTACTAAAATCAAACTGTACCAGGGAAAAGTATAATACCTAATTTTAACTGTATTATGAAGAAACATGCATTTCAACATGTAGCTGAATAGAATGTTTTGAGTGCCAGGATTTTTATTAATATAACAATATTTCATCCACGTAAAGATTAATAAGTCACAATGGTATGCCATTTCACTGCCACAGCACATTATAAAGAAAATGTGCAAAAGAGTAGTACTAACACTTCAAAAAAGAAAAGTTCGGTTTAATTTTTTGTACAATCGCCAGATACTTCCAAAGCTATAACAAACTACTCTACTAGGTCATGAGAATACAGCTCAGGAAAAGTCTGTGTCAGCTGGATTGCACCTGTCTGGAACTCTGAAAAGCTTTTCAGCAAAGTTCAATTAATTTATCTTTTAATCACAAGTGTGATGATCTAGTGCACTCAGGACTAATACATACTATAAATATTCACCTCAGTAGTTAAAATGGTTCCCAAGAAGGGAGTGGACTTTGTACAGAATTAACAACAGAAAAAGTTAGACTCTTGAAAACAAAAAGGTTTTAGGCACATCTTAAATGCTGGGAGAGTGAGCAGAAACACTAGAGAGGAAATGCATTTGTAAGAGAATTAAGTGCTACACATAAAGGGCTACTACTATGTACATTTGGTTACTTTCCTGGGTGTAGCCTGTAAAATCAAGTGTTGCTAGAGCAGAAAACCCAGACCTCTCCTGCAGTTTATTTAAAAAGTCTCTATTTAGTGCAGGAAAACACAAAAATGTGCTATGAACTCGAAGCATGTGATTTAATATTTGCAATTCCTACAGGACTTCTTGCGTGAGAAGTTAAGCACATGCCTAAATGCTTTGTTGGATCAACCTCAGCATGCTATAGAGGGAAAAATTTCAGAATACATTGTTTCTTAAAATGAAATAGTTTATTCTCCCAAGAGTTACTGTGAATTTCTGTACATTGCATTCTGTTCTTGTGTGAGCAGCATGTAGACCCCATTACATGAAATGTCTCAAACGCTACCTGGTTATTTGTTGAAGCTAAAATGTATATAGTAAGATGTGTTATGTTGCTTTTAAAACCTGTAAACATACTCTCAAAAACGTACTTGGATTTTATTGAGTCCTTTAGAACTGAAATTTCTCAGGGATATTTCAAAATCTCCAGAAAATTACTTATTTTTCTATTAAATCTTAGAAAAATACTAATCCCACTCTGTCGCTCTGCAAGTATCTATGTGGATAATTACGGCAGAATCTGAAATAGCTAGGTAACCACTCCTTGGCATAGAGGTTACATCTTTTGAGCTTGCATTGTGGTTTGCACTTTGGGTAAAGTTCTGGCTCTTGCAAAGTGAAGCTCCAATTGACTTCAAAAGAGCCTGGATTTCAGTTCTGGCACTCAGTAAATCATACCAGTACAGTGAGAATTACTTTTTTAAGTAGATTTAGATTTTAGAATAAGTAACACATTTGATATGATTCTAGCAAATATAGATGTGGCAGTGAACTGCTTCAGCTCTGTGACAGAAACATTATTTCTTTTCTTCTATTGATATTCAGGTTCCAAAATGAACAAGTGGCCTTAATTTGCAAAACTGGGAAAGATACTTGGGATCGGTATGCTATTTCAGAGCTGCACAATGGCATGATAGGCTGCTTAGACACAGACCTCTGTTCTGTGCTTCGTATGCTTTTGTTATAACATATTTACACTTTCTGTCGGGGCCACTGCCAGGATTTACAGGGCCTGGGACAAAGTGTTGAAGTTTTCTGCTTAGCAGCTTGGAAATGTATAATGTGGCTTAAGCCACATACTTTACACTGTGACCCAGACAGCCTCTTATTATTGCCTAAGTTCCACTATTTTCTAAGTCTCCACAGTCTCTGAACAACTCACGATAGACATGTTGCAAAGTACATTAATAGCTTTTCGTCTACCCTCCCTAAGACCTTATATGTGCCCTGGCAGTGGCCCTGGGTTTTTCTTTCTAACGTGCCTGTGCTAACCTGGACAGAAGACAACAGCAGGGCTGTTGAGAATGCTTTTTAATTTACTGTTTGTACACGAAGTTATATTATGCTGCAGGAAGTTAAAGACTCAGAGAAGGCAGCTATCCATCGTTAGTGTTGTTAGTAATGAACAAAGCAGGCAAACGCTTCAAAAATAACGTGCCTAGGTTGTTTTTGGTTTGGTTGTGGGGTTCGGGGTTTTTTTTGAGCTTTAGTAATGCCTGCACCATTTATTCATTGATTGCTGCATGTGCATTTTTTGTGACTATCTGAACAACAGAATTCCATTAATTCAATTCAAAAGTAGCCAAAGCATTTCTCAAAACAGATGAGAGAAAGTTTGTAAATTGATGTGTTAGTGCCAGCATGCCACCACCCTGACTTACATTGGTACGTGAACAATGACACCTAAGCAGCATACTCAGGACCACAAGTGTCAAATTCTTGTGGTAAAGCAAAATTTTTAGACATCACTATTGCTCAGAGATCACAAGAAAACATTTTAAATTCTTTGTGGGCAATTCTTGTGTCAATAATTTGCTTATTTTTGCAAATTAATTTGTTAGGACCTGATTGAAGAATGAGTGGAGCCATCAATTCAGTGGACAAAAGTTCAGGTCCATGATGAGGTCCCATCAGTGCTACAGCGAAGCTGTCAGACAATGTTCAAAAGTCACTTTGAAGAGTCATTTTAATGTAAATTGTGTTAATGTTTTATATGGCTACAAAAAGCAAAGGTTTTTTTTCTCTTCAGATCCATCAGTCTGGCCTCTGATGTCACACATGCACCATTCATTTTGACTTTAAACCCAAATTCTCTTTTTTAAACAGGGTAATGAAATAATTGATATATCAACTGACTGTAATTCAGTGTCTTATCTGGACAGCTGCAATTTAGCCAACAGGAGTGTGTGTGTATATATATACACGTATATGTAAGAACAGGAGTACACACATACATATGTGTATACACAGGTATTACATATATATACACTCCTGTTTGCCAAATATATATATATGCACATATATATACACACATATGTATAGCCACAAAGATCCTTTTAGTATTTCTGCAAATTAGCTTTTGATTCACTTGGTATTACAAATGCCATTATAAAAGTATTTACCAAAAAAGGGGCATAACACCATAAAATATTAGTAAGCGGAAACAGAATCTGGTCCTGAGAGACCTGGTATACATTTAAGCATTAATCAGAAAATAAAGTGCATGCAAAATGATAGTTATAAAAATACAACTGGGGAGTGCTGCACCACTTTCTTATGCCATAGTCTTAGCAAAGTCTCTGTGAGCCTGAGCAGATGTTCATCTTCAAATAGATGTGCATTTATCTCTGACCCCTATGTTATCTGTTTCTGCATTGGAAATTAAGAGGAGGGTGGGTCGGCAAGGAAGCTGTTCTTTCAAAATATGTTCTTAGCAAAAAAAAAAAAAGTCTCAGACTAGATTCTAATTTCTTACCTGTTTCTAGCTTTTCAAAGCATTCTCCTGCAGCTATTTGCTAAGCATCTGTGATGGTAACCTGTATCTCTTCAGCTGCAGGTATCTTTTGTTATCAGCTTTTTCATGTCTGGCTAATGCTCCTTCTAGTGAATGTTACTTATTAGATCATAAATGTAACAATTATTGTTTACAGGCTAAAAAAAAAACCTCCACCAAGCCTTCCGCAAAGGGATTACGCTTCAGGTAAGGCTGTATTAATGTAAGTTTAAACTCCATGTCTGTGTATATTTGATACCTATATGCCTAACAGTATTTCAGCTATACTTTTCCTTATAATTTGTTTTTAATGAGAGAACAATATACCATTATCAACAACTTTGAAGATGGTTCATACCTCTCAAATGAGAGGCAAGCAAAACATGGCAAGTTGTCCCAGTATGAAGGAGTAGAAAGTAGCTACTCTTTCAAAATCAGTATTTACCAGGGTTCTGCATGTAAGCTGCTCTAAAAATGGAGAATTCGTATCCAGTCCTCTCTGCCAGAAATTGTGATGTGAAAGTAAATAGGGAAAAAATTGAACAAATGGATCATCACCAATTCAGAATCTTAATACTATTAGCGTGACAATGATGATGTCATGAATTATCTTAGAGGTAGAACTATATTTTCTTATCATACAGCACTTCCCACAAACTAGTTCATGCCTATTTTTACAAGTTAACAGCTATCTTGTTAAGGAAACAACGATACGAAAACTGAAGCAAAGAGGACAGAGTTTGGAAGTTATCAGATAATGGTTCCGTGTTTGATGTAAACACTTGTAATGTGCGTGCTGTCTTGGAGCTTTAACCAAGAAACAAGAAAGTGCAAGGCCCAGAGGTCAGCGATAGATCTGTTGTGTAGAAATTGTTACTCCTACTTAAAAATTAGATGCATTAGCAGGACGCTCTTGGTAAAGTGCATGCTCTGCTGTTCAGACCATGTGCAGTTTGCCATTTTCAAATGCTTTTCCAACAGCTCTGAAACAATTTATCAAAAGCAAGCAAGTAGGCATTTAATTTACTATTCAGTCCAAACCAGTTGTGTTGCTCTGAACTGTTTAGGAAATTTTCACCGCTCTTTAACTGAGTATTATAGGGGTTTTTTTCAATCTATACTTAAGATAAACATTTATGTTCACTATTCCATCTCCATAAATAACTCTAATGTTTGGTTTAGAACATGCAGACAATGAAGAGGAACAATGGTCAGATGATTTTGTAAGTACATATTTTGTGGTAGTAGGAGGTTACTGTAGCAACAAGTTCAGCACAAGCAATAATAAAAGTTTATTTTTGAATCATCTACTTGTGGTTGAACTTAATAGTACTGAAATGTTATCTTATTTGTTACATCACCATTATTTACAAGTAGCCACTGATTTTTAGCTACCTCAATTTTTTTACATTCAACTTAGAAGTACGCTCAGAAGCGCTGTCAGTGGTAGCCATGGATGCTAAGTTTTTTGGATAAGTAACTGCATGGCATCAATTTGAGGGACTTCTCAAACTGAACAGTAATTTCAGAAACCAGTAAGATCTTCTATTTGGGGAGGGAGGGTGGCAGGGGTGAGGAGGGGAAAGCCACTTCTTCCTAAAAATGAAAAATTTCCGATAAGATTTTAGAGAACATTAAAATGAAGCGAGTCATGGTCATCAGCCATGTAAAGTAATTGCCATAGTGTATAACCGCCAGCCTCAAGTGACTAGTTTCCTTCTGGAGCTAGCTCCCGAGTACCCTTCTAATAGGAAATGGAGAGGAAGTGACAGGACACATCAGGAGTCACAGTTGGAACTAGGAAGAAACTGTCCTGTGAAGGGCAACGAGCTGTTGGTCCATAATTTGAAGACTGAATTCTTGGTGTGAAAAGAATCCTCGGAGATAACAAGGAGACAGGGAGCAGGAAGCTCCTGGGAGGAGCAAAAGGGGAGGCGGGTGGGAGTGCCTATTTCTTTAGAGAAGGAGCACTAAAAGGGAGTTCAATGTGTCATTTCAAGGATCCATTCTAGTAATTTAGTTAATTGTACTCCTGCAAGGATATTTGTGTCATACACTGCTATGAAGCCGTAAGTATGTTATGAGATGAGAAAGTTGTGTCTTTCTAGGACAGTGATTATGAAAATCCAGATGACCACTCTGACTCTGAGATGTATGTGGTCCCCAGTGAAGAGAATCCTGATGACAGCTATGAGCCGCCTCCAAGCGAGCAGGAGAAAAAGAAGATTCCCTCCACATTCGCTATTTCTAGGGGTGAATACGCAGGTAATTATGGACTAGTTGGCTATGTCAGCTTGATAATTGCTTATTTATCAGTACTGAAAGAGAAGTGGCCTCAAATGGTGGACTAACCTGTGCCTTCCTCAAGAGTTCGCTTTTAATTCTGACAATCAAGTCTTCAGCTTTCAGGGGTATGATTTGTTATTACAGCATGAAACAGGTTAGTATTGCTGCTAGCAATGTTTAGAATTTTAATATAATGTGTCCTAGAGATTATTATAGACATCTACTAACTACAAAATTCAAGCAAAGGTATGGGAGATATCGCTAACTTGGCTCCACATTCATCTGCATAATTTAATGCAGGAATTAGTATTGAAGATGAAGCACAGAAGACTAGACAGGTCCCTTCTTAATCTTTTCTGTATCTCAAATCATTATTCTAAAAGCAGTAAAACAGAGGACAAAGCAGCCCAAATATTCACTTCATATTGTCCTTCAAGATTGGTACTGAGGAGATTAAATATCCTGGAAAACAGGACAGGATCAAGATTTTATTTACATCAATCCAGCGTAAAGGCGTTTTCTTCTTCCTGTTTGAATCTTTTCAGCCATAGGCAGATTGCACTGAAGTGAATGAAAGGTAGCTTCAGTTAGATGAAGATTTGGGCCATTGGGAAAAGCGATGTTGGCGTGATGCCTGCTTTCGTTTTTGTATGATACAAGACTGTTACTACTTATAGAATAATCATCAAAGTGCTAAGATGACACATATGTACTCGTAGAAGTTTATCAGCACTTCACCTACATGTTCTTTGAGAAGGGGAGGAATTTTTAAAAATACACCCCAGAGGACCAGGCATAATTTATGTTTTGGTCCCACCCTTTGTACTGTAACAGTTGTTTTTCTCATGTGTCAGATATATTCTTTCTCACTTCCTATCACCAAAGTTCATACTGGCACAGGACATACTAACTAATGGACTATACCACCCAGCCACCACCTTTTCCCCAAGGAGTTAAACAGTTGTTCATACAACAGTCAGTGTCTAAGCACCCCCTGCAGCTTGATACAGAGGGTGAGGTTGCTACCTTGAGTGATGAAATAGGACCAGTTTGCATACAAGTCTCAACATCAGGGCCAGCATACGCTCAGGTCTGCCTTTTGACCTGAGCTGCAGCCACAGCAAAGACTTGTTTGCACAGGTAGTAGAAGACGGTCCAGAGGCTAATGTGTCATTTTCACTAAAATTATTGTTTTCTTCCATATTAAAAGACAATCGCACCAGTCACCAGCAGCTTCCTCCCATCAACAAACCTCTTCCAAGTACACCCAGTCCAGCCATGTCCAGACCAAAGAAACCATCCATGCCATCCCTACCTTTGCCATCTCCTGCTGCAAAACCAAAAGTACCACCGAAGCCTAAGGAGTGTAGTGATGATGAGGTAAAGTTTATAGATATACTTGTTTTGACAGTTTAAATGACTGATGACCCCGCACCAATCATTAGATAGGCTACACGGCAATGCCATGGCCTAGTTTCTTTCTTAGCCTCTATGGTACAAATCATTTTGTACATCACAAGCAGTGACCTGCAAGTACCATGCTGATTCCTAGGGGATATCTGCCTACTTCAGGAGGCTCTTTAAACCACAGAATAGTTTCTGCTCATCTGTAACAAGCTGCAGGCAATGGGGAGAGCGCAACCTCAAAGACTACCCCAGGACCAAAGGGGAGGGAGGACTTTTATCCACTAGTCCAGAATTGGAGTAATTTGGTAGAGTTTTCAGTCTTGGAGAATCCCATCTGCATAGGATGATAAATGTCTGAAATAGCCGTCCCTGTGAAATAGCAACTATTATAAGCTGCTGCCAGGGCTTCAATCCCAACAGTTTGTTGTTATGATGGAGGTTTAACTGGTAGATTTTTGTCCTGCATTTCTCACAGGATAATTACATTGTGCCGGTGGACAATGATGACGATAACTATATTGAACCCACAGAAAGCAGCATGTCACTACCTACAAAACGTGAGTTTTGGTCATTTAAGCTAATAAATATTACCTTATTAGGAACAGCAGTGGAAAAAATGGATCAAATTCATGTCTATTTCTAGGGTCCAAAGAGTAGAGTTGCAGCCTGCAAAAAGGCAATTGGCTCCTTTGGCCCATGACAAGGCCAAAGAAAACTATTTTTAACTTTGTTGGCAGCCATGTTTAATTCCTGCCTCTCTCGCTTAGCTGTTTCAAAGTCCAGCCCTTGTACAACCAGGAAGCTTTTCATGGTATGTGATCTCCCTCTTTATCCAAGGGAGCCACAGCATTAAAATTCTCTGTTTGCTGAAGTGCCTCGGGAGAAGAACAAGCCTTTTGAAATTTTCAGTAAATAAAGACAGACTTTGATTCATTTTTTTTACCTCACTATTTGAAGTATATTTAGCTGGAAAGTGAAATTATTACAGTCCAAAGGTGAAAAGTAAACAGAGAAGAGTATGTAGTTCTGCTCTCTGATATTACTGACAGTATCAAACCTATTCAGCAAGGCATGAACATTGAATAATGTTTCCCTTTTAAAATGAGAGCTGCTTTCTGCCTCAGTTGATTTGTTCAAGGTTACACAAAAAGGCTATCACTTGGACCTACTTAATATTCTTATTGTATAAATGTTACATTGTTAATTTTTTAATACATATGTGTATATATAATGTATATATGTATATTTTAATACATATGTGTATATATTTATTACATATGTGTATATATAAAAAAATGTGTGTGTATATATACGCGCACATGCGCAAGTATATATGCATATGAATAAAATATGTTTTTAGCTCCTGTGAACAGATTTATGAAGACAACAAAGTCGCCCCCCCCTACTTCTCCAAAGCCTTCTCTTACTTCTGATATGCAAGGTATGTAGAGTTTGTATCACTGTTAAAATAATAAAATCTAAGACTGAGGAATATTAAATTACGCTTGATGTATTCACAACACAAACCATACGACATACTTCAGTAAAACAAAAATATGTTCCTCTTTAGGTTTTTCTATGTTGTAGTAGTTGTTTTGCCTAGCTTGAATAGTATATCTGTTTTAAGCATGAATAAAACTAGGACAAGTCATTTGCCCCAAACCAATTTATTTTTAGTCTTTTGCTCTGGCAGCGGAATGCATATGGATCAATACAACAAAAACAATTATAGGACTCGGTATGTTAGAGGTAGATCCGATTTCACTATAGGAATCAAGACTCAATACTTTAAAAACACATCAAGATTCAACCTTAAAGAAATTCCATATAGGCTGATGTTTTGCATGTCCTGTGATAACAGTGCTCCCATTTAAAGTTCTATAAAGAGCAATTTATTTGGAAGAAGAAAGAAAAGCAGAAGCAATTAAGAAGAATCATACTTGCTTTTGTAAGTGCAGATATGCTTGCTTAATATTTTAGCTGTGCTAACTCCCAAGTTTGTTTGCGTCCTCATCGTGTCATTAATTGTTCGGAATGTAACGTTTACAGAATGATCACACAGTTCTTAAGTCTTTGCATATTCATTAGCAATGTGTTTAGCTTTCAAGTCATAAACTACAAAAGATTTTTTCCTGAATGACTTAAGATTTTGTGACTTACTTTTCAGACATTTTAAAATGCCCTTTTCAATCTTAGCCTTTCTGTAAATCAGTGTCAAGCAACAACCAGCTCCTGACGGATGTTACTAAAAAAAAAAAATAAAACATCTCCCCCTGGTGGGAACTCGAACATTTTTCAGCGCAATAAAAGCAACAAAGCCTAACATGAAATTTGCTGAAATATAATTAAATTTTCATTGAAGAAATTGAACATAGATAAGGATGCTGGTGTTTTTTGCTTTTAGTATCTGTGAATTAAAATACACCTATAGGACAGAGCTCAGGGATGGACACTGGCCACACAAATGAGCCAGCTTGTATTTATGATTCACCCGATCTCTTCCTCCCTGAGAGTCAAGGAAAGGCTAAATGCTACCACAGGTGTGATAACACATTTTCCAAACTGTCCCAGGTTTGCACAACACAAGCATTCATCTTGCTTTGGGAGGAAAAAAAGAAAAAAGAAAAACAACAAAAAAAAGGTTGTGGGGTGGGGGGAAGATTCATTAATACAGTGACTGTTTATCAGACTTTCTGGGACTTTTCCTGAAGTTCCCACTAGAAGACCAGGGGTGTAGCTACCCCAGGGTTTTGGAGGCAGAAACAAGCTCTGAGCAGATTCTCCAGGTTACTTTTCCAGAGGCAGAAGTACAATTGATACAAATTCTGATCATTTTTTCTGATCAGAACATGCAGGTTTTGCTAACCAAAGAACATGTTTTTTCTTCCCTCTCCCACAGAAGTCTACGAGGTTCCTGAAGAAGAGGTAAGGCCTTTCTATAGTTTATGACTCACATTGCCTTCAGGCAGGGCACAAATGTGATTGTAAAAAAAGATGATCAGTCTTTCAAAGGGGAAAAATGGGAACAAATCTCTGTCTGCACTTAAAACTTTCTGACACTTCCTTCACAGAAATGCTGGCAAACCAATTCAAAAGGTCTGCAGAACAGAGTAAATGGGAAGGGGCTGAAGTTTCCCAGTCCTGTGTGACAGTGATCTGGTCTGGGAAGCAGCAGCCTAAGGGAGTGCTTTCCAGAAGCAGAACTGCAGCAAAGGAGCAGTGACAGTTCTGACACAGTAATATTCTTCCCACTTGCTGGTACTGGCATGACATATGGCCAAAGCAGTGTTGCTCAGGGCTTCACAGATTTACTGGCGGTAACTTCTTGTCTCTCCCATCCTGGTGCAGATTACCAGGCAGAGTTCTACTAGAAATCTATACCATAATGCAAAAATAAGATATTGCTGTGATAATGTAAATAGGATCATACAAATGTATTTTATTAAATCAAAAAGTGACCAAAAAATTCAGTGCATTTTCTCTTACAGGAAAAACCATCACCACCACCGGTAACCAGGTAACCCATTACTACGAATGTTCGTGCATTATTTAAAACTTGTCAGAAAATACATTTTTTTCATCTAGATACTGTATGTTTGAGAACTCTCTCTCTAGAAGATATACATACAGTAATTCTCTCTCTTTTAGATTATCTACACAAAGATTGTCATCCATTTCTATGTTAATTTAAATAACCCAAACATAACACATATTAAAAAGAAATACCTCTTAAGGGTACTTTTTTAGAATTTTGAGGGGGTAGGAGAGGAGAAAGAGAGTTTGCCTTTGTATTCACTGTTGTTAAATATAATTTTCCTTTCTTAATCTATGTTTTATTACTAGGTTCACTAAGCCACTTCCGTCAATGCCTGCTCAGAATATGGAGCACTCCCACATGCACAATATGACCAGAGAGTCACCTAAGCTGGATACTTCCAGGTAAGTCAACAACAGCTTATATCAATAGGAAATACTAGCAGAGACAAAATTTTCTCCTCTCTATTGTGTAGCCTTCAGAAATGAGTGATTGTCAGGACATCAAATAGCTAGGGATGTTGGGACAAGGTAAGAATGAAAGTTCTCATTTCCTTGTAAACTTCTGTATTCAAGCCAGTTTGCCAAATTGGTACTATTTATTTTCTTGAATATCCCTTTAGGGATCCAGTGCAGAGATAAAACGTATCTGCAAGCCAGTTTAAAGTCCTATTACCCATCTCTGCACCCTTGCAAATGAGATATTTTTGCAGGGGATGGGGTACAGGATTGCTTGTAAAGAAGCTGGACACAGTAAATCCATTATTTATATTCCAAGTGTCTGGAGGAAAACAGGCAAAGGAAACTTTAGTACGCAGCCTATTTCACGCCAGTGTCCCTAGAAGTGTAGGAAGTTGCTTCTAACCACTGTCTCATCTCTAGGACATCGCTCTACAAAATAGGCCGTATGCCCCAGGAAGAGCAGGTGGCATCCACAACATTGTGTGTGTTACAGTGTTTGGTGAGGTCCTGTACACAGCTGCAGGGGACCCGAGGTCCAGGACAGAAGCTCTTCTAGAATAGTTCCACACTAAGGGCACAGCATCACCACAACCACTGCAGCAGTGCATAGCTTGCAATTAAATCAATTTACTGCAGACCTCCTCCCCTCTAGATCTTGAAACGCATATCTGAGCCAAGCAATTAAATAAGTAGATCCTACTCATCTTATTGTGTATATTTTCCAGAAATATTTTGCCTCTTCCCAGAAGTCGTCTTCATCCAAAAGCAGTGAGTAATTAATGTGCCACTATAAAAGAATGTGTTAAACTTAGGCTGTTCTGTGTTTTATATATATACATAGAAATGGATGGATGCTTTTTATTATCTGGATTAAATAACAGAAACACATAACTCTGAATGTCAGATTGACCTAATATTGTAATTGTGGCTATTAATCTTTTGGACAAAAGAGGTACATTGGACATCTGTATTGATCCAAGAAAAACTTCAAATGTTTTAAGGGATATATCCTTTCAGTCCACGAAAATAATTTCTTGCACTAAAAAAAATACCAGTTGAACTCCAGGAACTTTACTTTCAGTAGCAATGGGCGATTTTGCCCCATTTGAGCACCTTCCTTGAGCCTCATTCTTTTCAGATGATAAACAACTAATACTTTCTGAAAATGGAATCCTTCTAAAACGTCAGACTGGGTAGTCTGAGTAACCAGTATCACTAGAAAACGCAGTCCATGAAGGAGTAATTACAAGCTTTGTGTTCCTAAGGCTGTGTTTAAGTCATTCCTCTTCTTCCTCTACTCTTGTCCCCAGTCTGTCCCTTCCACTGTGCTGGAACAAAAAGGTTTTCTGAAGCAAACTACTTGGAAACTTGTCTAAGTGCAGCAAATAAGCAAAAACAAATGCATAAAAGGTGCTTTTTCAGCCAGAGTACTTACACAAATTGTTCTGCACCATAGCTCTACTAATAGTTGTGCTAGCACAAGAGAGGGTGCGCGTGAGGGGCAAACTACCAAGAAACGAAACAGGGTGAGAGTAACGGCGTCAGCATCTGTGCCCAAAGCTAGGTGCGTCAAACTGTCCCACCCCAGTGCTCTGAATCATCCTTAAGAAATAATCAGTCTACCAATAACTACATAGAGAAATTAGATGTTGAAAATCAGGAATTTGGGGTCACACCATAGCATTAGATGCTATAGTAATGTAATGCAGGTGGTATAAGAACATCTTATAGTCCTACTTTCAATCCTTAAATATTTCTGGGGAGAGGGGTTTTGCACACCTCTACATACAACAGCAGCAGCATTTTAGTTCCCCTTCCACCTCATCACAACATTCTTCCAATTTAGATCTGTATCCTGTAAGATGCTGAACAATTCCTGAGTGGTGCCAAGTGCAGGATTTCTCCTTTATGAAATGGTTTGATTTCTCAGCTTTTCTTACTACTATAAGATTAGGAAAAAAAGTCCTTCTGAAGGAAGAATGCTGGAAAGAAATTCCACTCTCTAATCAGCACTAACAAGAATACTCCTGCTTCAGAACATACTTGAGTGCCCTATTGCAGCTGAAACCTCTCCATTAATTCATTTTCAGAGCTTACCTCTAAGATGGATATCGTTCTTGATTCTCTGCAAAGCTAGGAAGACTATCGTTTTGCTGGGGGCCAGACATTAAGTTAGTTACAGCACCAAGGATGGAGCTCCCAAACACACACTCATCTGTACAATGGGTGTATTCAGCTCCTAGGTTCTTGCAGTTACCCAGTTTGGCACAAGAGTCAGCCTAGGAAAGAATTACCTACTGTAGTCCAAATTTTGGGGTCTTTGCTTGTTGCATAAGTGGCCAGCCCTTACAGTTGTAAAGAAAGATGTGGTAATGAGCATGATGTTTGTCCAGTGCTGTGCCGTTCCATCCCTGACTATGCACACTGACAAAGCAAAACAATAATGGAAACATCTGTTAACTGCTCCCATTCAATCCACTCTCAACACTAACCAGCACCAATCATGTTAACAGAACCGTAGCGCTTGTTCCTCTCAAAGGCCTGGGCTGACTGGGAGAAAAATTTCTCCACGTCTCACTCCCTCAACTGTTGGATGATGGATGACACTTCTCCAAACAGAGAATGGATGCATTTGTAACCAAGATCAGTGAAAAGTCGTTAACCTGGTGGAAGGAGATGGTCAAATTAATAACTGGTGCCTCTTTGAAAGGTACTTATCATATGGAAGTCTGATTCCGTAAAAGACAAGAAGTGGGAGCCAAAAGAAAGCATCTCCAAAAGAAGCTGGGAAAGACAATCTACTTGGTATCCTCCATTCAGTGGAAAATGTGATTTTAATATATTCAAATCTGCTGCAAAATTTCTGCTTTCCAGCTGAGAAATGAAACATGCACCAAAAGGTCTTGCTGCAAAATTCAGGGCCAATTTTCTCAATACTGCAAGCAATCTCAAGGTTATTAGAATGTTCAAAATTAGATTGATGCTTGCTAAAATTTTTAAAATGCTGTAAAAAAAACTGATGAAAAGTATCCTGGGTATTATATGCATTTTCTACAAATATTTCTTTAAACATTACTACAGATAACCAAGACCAGATTATTTATGTGCTTCCCATCTAATAATAATAATTCCTCATCAAATCTAACATATTTTTCCATTACAGGACCATGAAGCAAACAATAATGATGACAGTAAGTATTCTCTACCAAAACATGGCAATATGTTGTCAGTATGTCACTGGTGACCTTAGTATAGCATGTAGTGGAGTGTGTCAGAGTAAATTTTATGTGTAGCAGTCAGCAATAAGCAAGAAATCGTACTGAACTGTTTTCTAGTATAATCAGAGTGAAAACATGTCAAGACAAATATTAAACCAATGGATATTTTTTACTTTGATTACATTAACACTGAAATGGCAGTGAGGAAAGCCCTCTGTTCAGATACAGCTCATATTGCATACTAAATATGTCATTTGCATCTCTAGATCATAGCTTCAATAACACACAAGAATCCAGATTTCCCACTGGAGCAGCTCCGTCTCCATTACCGAGGGGCCTGTGAGTGAAAAATAATAAAACTACTTTTTTAATAGGGATGGGGTTAATTACTAGGTGTATTAGGAGCTAACTCCTATCCTTGCCTATGGCAATCAGAATTCAGGAGTAATTTTTATTGCTGTTCATGAAAGACATCCTGACTAAGTAAAGGCAAGCTATTCTTTTGTTATTTCTGGAGGAATACTGCTTGCATGCAAGTGCCACTGCCTGCCACTGATGGCAGATGCTGGCTGGCATGCTTAATTTAGTCACATACTGCAGCAATAGCATGTGCATGCCTATAAATGCAGAAAGTTGTGGTTTTCATTAAAACTCTTCTGCCCCACCCAAGTTGTCATCTTAAACATTGGACAGAGTGTAGCTTCCTTGCATATCATAACTACCTTTCCTGAGTACCCACATTACATCTGATACCCTTATTCTTTTTTATTCTCTTTTTTTTCTAACTGCTACAGCTATCCAATAAGGAGATGCATCCCATCTTGCCCAGAAATATCTTGGGAATCAAAGAACATGATGCTTAGTTGCTAAATGAATTCATGTATCTGCTAAGTAACCATATTTTTTTCTTCTTTTTCCTCCAATCTGCAGAAAGAAAACTTCTAATGCAGTAAATTCAGCAGTAAGTTGACTTGTAATTGCATAATCAAATTATAATTTTACAGGTGACTTTTAATTTATTGTAAAACTTAATTTTATCATGAGTTTGGGTGTAACATAAATGCATAAAATGAATAGGGGAAAAGAGTTATAAAGAAAGGAAATATCTGGGTGCAGTTATATGAACTAAGAAGCAGTGGGAAAGCTCAAGTAGAAAAATATTTTGATTAAAGGGATGTTTGGATTCAATACTCTAGGATGTAACAATAAACACAGTGCAAGAACTGAATAAAATGAGAAATAAATGGAAACACAGGCCATTCAGAAGTATTCCTTGAAATATACAGGGCTGTATATGGGGAACGTGGATTTATTGTAAGAGTGATAGCTCAAGAAAGATGCGGGATTTTACCAGAATTTGTCAGAGGTTTTTCAGTAAGTATTTCACACTAGGAAAACATCCCAAAACCTCTTGTGGGAGAAAGTGAGAGAACTGGTTGAAATTTTTGAAGAAATTAATTTGAAAAATGTTTCAAAACTGACAGTTTATTATCAATGATTCAAAATGATAAAAAAAATTGAAACTGGAAGGTTGGGCGAGTCTTTACTGTGAGCTAAACTGACAGTTTATCAGTAAAAAGAAGCATGTTCAGCAGACATTTGTGAGCACAGCTTGACAAAGATATTCACATTTTGATTCAAAAGTATTTGGGATGGACTCTTCACTTTTCGACTTGGTAAGAAACGAAACATTTTTTACACCATAAACTTACTGATGGGAGCTAAAAAAAAAAAAGAACGCATCTCTAGATTTTACTTTTGTCCATCTATTTATACACACAAACTGGGATTCCTTCCAAATCTACTTTGCAAAATCCCAAGCTTCAAGGTCATACAACTAGAAGCTCTTCACAGAATGGACACGTCCCTATCTCCTAATCCCTCCAGGATGCTGTCAATTCTAAATGTAAACTAGTTCACAAAGAGTATAAAAAGATAAACATTTGCTGTACAAGTGACATACCATTTAATATTTGGTTTCCTTCTGTTTTATTGCAGAAACCATGTTTACCTTCCAGAGAGACCTTAACTGCAAATGAAGGTAAATGATCTCCACCACTGTGAAAAAGTTGACATATATCAGAATTTAATTTTTTTTTTTACTAAAAACATGAAACAAACACCACCACATTCAATTTATTCTAGGTTTTTAAGGGGGGTTTGGTTTTAGCAGTTTTGAACTGGATCTGGCCAGCCTTAGTTGCTGAGTATCATTGTTCTCTAAAAGCAGTCACAGTAAAACTATTGAGGTTACTGGCAGGATAACATATAACATAATGGACTAGCAATGTGCTATATAGTCCTCGAAGTGGAGAAGAGGGAAGGAAAGAGAAGTGCGAGCACATCATTCTGAACTCAGCAAGAACCACCTCACGTGGAGCTGGCTCCTGGCAAGAGCCAGTCCCTTGCACAGGCAGAAAATGTGTCTCACTCCGTGCAAGGAGGCAGCTTCTCCAGGCAAAAACTCAGCAGGAGCTGCCGTCTAACACAAGGCTAAGATGCAGCCAGCCAGCCGCACCGCCTCCGGCTGAGCTCTTGTAGGCAGCCTGCCCCAGTGTCCTCCCCCGTGTCACACAGCTCGCCTCTCAGAAGGCAAGTGTCCCACTGAGCTCCTGCAGGCATTCACAGCACAGCTATTTGCCTAGAAATTTGGTGGTATGCCATTAGTTAATAAAGAAAGCAGCAGGATGGCAAGCTGCCATGTAAGGAAAAATCCCAAAAGTTATAATAATAAAAGAAACCTTCCTTCAACTACTGGGACAGTCTTATCTGGGACAATGTATTTCTGAAGAAATCTTGACTCTACAATTTGTTTTCCCAAACTACAGAAAAACCTACAGCAGCAGAACGACGACGAGGTTCCAGCCAAGAGATTCCGCTCCCACCCCTTCCAAGTGGTCCCCAAAAGTAAAATCTCTTTTCATCGTCTTTTGAATATTGCAATGCACCAGCTCCTACTGCTCAGTCTGAACACAGCTGTGAGAAGTTCAAAGGGAAGCACTGTTTTCTCTGTAGCCTTCTGTTGCTTTTTGAAAGTCATGTTTCTTGAAGCCTCACAGTAGCACAAAATAAAACCTGGCAAATGCATCCAAATACTAAACCACCACCAAAAAAGTATGGGAGGATATAATCTCTAATTAGGTGATGAACATTTAAACCAGATGTTTCAATTCCTAATTGTCAGTACTAGTGGGATATGATTTTTTTAAATACCTGTATCTGGCCCTTATTTCTCAATTGACAAATGGGTGGGATGGAACATATTCTACTACTGCATGCTTCAAATACACAATTTTAATATCGTGTAGATCTCCTCAGACCTTTCTGTAATCTCTTGATATTTATTTCAGGCCAATGCTCCAAAAGTCGTCAATTCTGCCAAGTAAGTATAATTCAGATTTTGAATTAAAATGTGATTAACTTGTAATTTCAAATTAATCTTTGAATTAAGATTATTTCAAGATGCCATGTATATTCATTAGTTTGGAATTAACATTTGCCTCTGTAATGCATACAAAGAGGAGATCAAGTATCCAGGGGCTTAGCTCAGCTGGTAAAATTAAGGGAGTATGTCAGGGTTATTGTATAAATCGATGGAAATTGGGTGCTTCGTTCCCATTTGTGACTACTGGAAATTTCTACCAAAGACAGTTTGTGTCAGTTCCCATCATAATAAAGATTCCATCAATCTTCCTTGCCACAGAAGAACCCTAAATATGGCATTTTTGGGCTGTTCCAGACTTCTGTTGCTTAGAAGCCAGACAGATTATTATTGCATCCAGCAATTTATTCTTTCTCTACAGGGGGGTAAAAAAGAAGTTATTTTTATAATGGCAAATGCTAAAGCTCTTCTGTAAGTTATACTTTCAAAGAGGGGCTTCGTTTCAGTTCACAGCTAAAAACAAATTAGGTCATATGTATATGAACTCTCTTTGCACAGAAGTGTAAATTAGATCTAACATTTTTCTAGTCTCTTGTTAGCAGATACTTGTCTGACCTTCCTAAAAGCCCTTTTCTGCACATATTTCAGTCTGAACATATCTTTCACACTGCAAATGGATGAGAATTGCACATAGAAATCTGCATGTGATGTAGCTTAAATTTATATGCTGTTATTAGTACTTCTGTCTATTTCCTGGAAATGTTTGCTTGTTTTATGTTGCAATTACATCTCCTATGCTGTAGAAGTATAATAATGGTTCATATTCATGCAATAGACTGATGCTTTCAAGTTTATCTGCTCCTTTCGCACAACTGATGTGCTTCAAATTGTAGCATAAATACTTACTAATTCCTAAAGTGTAACTAATCTTCAAGGTCATCTGGTGCTAAATGATGCTCTGATTAGTAAACTTTAACACATTCGTATTCTGTGCCAGGTCTGATAACAACTTAATCACAGATACAATTGGACCTATTCACTAATGTCCCTTCAGCATAATCTGCCATGTCTTCCTTGTCACCATACAAGCCTAGTGCTAACTTTCATCTTCTTCATAAAAAGTACTAATTTCCCATATGGCTCAGTATCAAATGCTCTACTGAAGTCCAGAGTAAGTACAGAACCACATTCCCTCTTTGTAGAACTCCTGTTATTTTATGAAAGAGCTATAACATTTTATCTACTTGGGTAAATTTCATATTTTCTCTTGCTAGTTGTACCTTTACCTCCAAATCTTAATGTTCTTTCCTTCAAATTCTCTCCTAGGGCCTTGTGTTCTGCGGAGTCAGACAAAAAGGCCAGTAGTTGCTCAGGTCGCTTTTTCCAATTTAAGTATAGCAATTATCTTTTGGTATTCTTTAATCATATGGTACCACCCTGACTTGAAATTTATTTAAAATAATTGTAACCAGCCTTGTAATTCCATGCACCAGTTTTTAAAATTTCTGGGATGAAGATTATCTAGGCCCACCAGTTCAATTGTACTAAGCTATTTGAGCTTTGCTTCCAATTTGGTTGTGGAAATTTTCATTTCTGTATCAGAACTACTATAGGTTTAGTACCTACATTACCTTTAAAATCAAAATTCTTACTGCAGACAGCCCCATTTCTCTTTCCTTTTAACACAGCTAAGGAATCTCTTACTACTTATTTTAATTTCCTTTTGTAAAGTCTAATTCACCCTAACTTCTGGCAGTTCTTACTTTATTCATACAATTCTTAATATCGAATAGCCTTCTTCAGGTGATTAGTCATTCACTGAGAGCTGGAACTGCTCCTTGCAATGTCTCCCCTGCACTTGGAATGCAGCTTCTAACAGTTGCATCTTTATTACAAAAGAAGTTCTAAACCTACTTCACACAGGTGTTTTTGAGCTCTCCAGTCCAACTGAATTTTTAAATTCTGAGTCACTGTATGACCTCCTCTATAACATTCTTATCACTTTCTGAAACCAAAATCTAAATCAGAATTGTATTAGTGAACATTTCATAAAGCAGTCTGCAAAGTATCATGTCCAGGAATTGGTGAATGCTAAGAATCCTAGTAGCATTTTTCCCAAATAAGTAAAACAAACAGGAAATAAAACCTCCCATAATAATAGAATAAGTAAGACTCAACTTTCTACAATCATCTTCTCTAGTATAATGATATTGATCTGTACCCAACTCTGATCACAAGTACCTATAGCAGACACCTATACTATCTTTGACCAAGATTCTGTTTTAACAGAAAATAATTATCTACACTTACTTCCCATATTTCTATCATATCATTACTATGCAACACTATTCAACCATTTCCCTTCTAATTTCTTAAACTCCTCAACATCTGTATTTCAGCCCTAATAGCTATTTTCTACTATGCTTTGTTATTACAATTATAATTAAGCTTCATAATCTTTCCTGATAGTTCTGCTTCTCTAGCTGCCTAGACTTCTTGCACACATATACAAACAGTTCAGTTGGACTAAATTAATGAAAAATTATCTCTGAGCTACACTTGTGACCCTGACTCCTGCACCTATATGACTACTTCCCACACTGGACTGAGTGCTTTTTGCATTGTGTTCTAGCATTTTCTTTATCTATTGCTACATTGATTCACTTTAGTGGTGGTGGTGGTTTTTTTCTTGCATTTTAAGTCTGGCTCTGGCTATTAACCAAACAGTTATTAATCAAACTGTTTCTCTCTTTATAAGCAAGGCTGCTCTTCTGAACAGGCAATCATCCCAGGCACTTACATAGGGCACATCCATTTACAGTAGATAGCTTTCCTGAGTGATACCAAAGGTCACGCATTTCCAGATTTTCCAAACACCTTGTAATAAATCAATTTCTTGCAGCATAACAAACATACTTTGAAAACTTACACTCGTCGTTCTTTCTCTTTTCTAGAAGTGCCAGAAGCTGCAAACCGTTCTCTGGGTACTTCCCCTCACAGCAGCATTTCATCTATTTCAAGTACTGCAGACCAGGTATAACGTTAACTAAATTCACATTATAGAAATCTTCTTATCCTTTAAAGTAGTATTTCCGCCCCTACCCTCTTTCTAAATAAAAATCATACTCCTTTTGTCGAGTGCATCCATGTCCCCTTTTGCAGTGAAGATTTTCTGTAGCACAAATAATCTGAATGTTAGCTTTCATACAAAAAAATGCTTAGAACATATAGCAAAGGAGAGCTTTAATAAATTGTAGAAAAATATGTAAATAGCATTATACCAAACCTTGGCACTACTAGTGCTTGACTACTAGTCACTTTAAACAAAACGCAAAAAAGCTTCTTAGTTTCAGATTTTCCTGACTCCCAGTTCATAATACTTGGACATTGTTTGAAACAAGGGCATCTGTGGTGATGTACTTAAGTCTAGTCTTTGATATAGATGGCTATAAAGAGTTTTTAATTGCCTAGTTTTTTCTAACTTATAGCTGTACATACTGTGTCCTGAAAAGAAAATAATGTGCACCAAGCAGATACAAGGAAGCCATCTGCAGCTATTAGCATTAGCCTGCACTGATGTTGATGTGCTAAGAAATCCCAGAAATTTGTAGGAGGAAACAGGGATGCTCTGCTGTCTGGCCCAACACAGCGGGATGCAGAGGGTAGAATCACTTTTATGAACATTGCCCTATTTATTGTGGTTTGGGGTGTCAGCAAAGTTTAAAGAGCTGAGAAGAAAGTCACTGCTGCCCCTCTCTGAGGACGCTGTGATGCCTTCCCCTACATGTTTTAGTCTCTCCCAAGTCCTACTCCTTTCTGTTCCTTTAAACAGACCTCTTCTCATTACAGTTAATGGTGTCGGTTTTACAACCAACTCTTTTTCTGTGTTTCGTTGCAACATTAAGCTTTGAACAATGTAAGCAAACGCAAAGTTATTTTCATTTCGGTGCTATTCCCCTTACTTTCATTTTGGATGAAGGGAGACTACAAAATGCAGAAAGCCTTTCTTATTAGCCTAGTAGTCACAAACAAGGTAAAAATAGTTCTGTTGAGTGCAAAACAAAGGCTCTATTATGCAGAGCCAATAACATTAAATGTTCTAAAGCCTGACGTGACAAAATGACAAAGATAATACAACAGTGAAGAACACAAAGGACTTGAAGTTCTGGAAAAATTTTAACAGTATGTCATACTGGATATTTATTATAAAAATTGCTTTCAAA
This sequence comes from Gavia stellata, assembly GCF_030936135.1. NCBI lineage: Eukaryota > Metazoa > Chordata > Aves > Gaviiformes > Gaviidae > Gavia > Gavia stellata. The sequence goes on along the minus strand of NC_082602.1, from coordinate 23,731,200 downwards.
CAATCCAGCAGACACTAAATAAACAGCTTGTAGCAATTACATTTGCAACTTTTATGTAACAGCCATGGGCAAAACCAGAGCTTAATAAAACATCCATTTTGGTTTAAAAAAAAAAAGGGGGGAAAAAAAAAAAGAAAATACATTAACTGTTAGTTAGTGTTATTTTCCCACCAATTATGTACACTGGTATCATTTGCTGTAGCATCCTGCACAATACAGGTGCTCGCAGACATTATTCATGCCCTTAAGGTTCATTATTTGCTTGGTTCCCATCCAAACTTTGGTAGGAGCACTCTGCTTCCAGATTATAGGCCACAGATAGTGCTAGAAGAAAGGTCTGGGGGCAGTTGATTCCTTGTTCTGTTGAACAAAGATTGGTTTACTGGACTCATTCTCTAAGTGGCTGAGTACCTTGCACACTTGCAATTCCTCTCCTATCTTTTTCTAATGAATAGTGTGACTGGAGAAATACATGGAAGAACTTTAGAGGTGAAGTTATATGTTACGGCTTGAGCCGATCTAAGAATTTAGTGTAATGCCCCCAAAATGGAGGCTCTGCTCCCTCCTCACTGTCAATTCCCCTCCCAGCCACAGGCTTCTCTGATGTTCCTCTGATCCTGCAGTGGGCTAAGCAAATTCATTAAACTGACAGAAAACCAACCTGGCAGTCAAACACAAAACAAGACAAAACGAAAAGGTAACGATTTTTTTCTGTGAGGTTACTAAAGTGAATTATCTCACCGTGGGATCAGACGAGCAACAATATGAGCACAAGGGAGAAGCTAAGACATTCCCTTTTTGGCAGCGATAAGCCAGCTAGACCAGGTCAGCCATAATGTGCAACTTAATCTTTAATGTGTTTTGTACAGAGGTGACAAAGCTTGTGTGAAAATTAATTTTATCATTAAGCTTGTTACTAAAAAGTTAGAGCAAAACTGTTCAAGTGACCAGGAAGGTTAATACCCAGAAGTATTAATTAGGAAATACTCTCAGCCCTATTTCTATAGCCTCTCCACTCACTCGAGTTGGCTTTTGCATCAACCTCCTCAGCAAGACCTCACTCTTCATGATTGCTCGTTTTATAACCTGCTAGATAATCTTCTAGCTATTGAAGTCCGATAATGCATAGGTCTCGTGTTGCTTCTAACCCCTCATCCTGTCCTTCCCTCGATTATCTTCATACTTCTCTAAACTCCCCCATACCTTTCCCCTAAACTCCACTCCTGTTCCCAAATGTACACTCAATCCTGCATCACCTTGCTACCCAGTTTTCTACCACTTCTTCTCTTACTCAAATTATAATCTCATACCACTTGGTCCCAACTGTCATCACCTCCTCACATCTTTTTATCTTCGCACTTCCTTTGCTATAAGAGCTTTTATCTTCTAAACCAGAATCCACCTATCTTTAGTGTGCCAGTCTTTCTACCTTGTATCTTCACGTCTGCACTTATGCCCCCATCCATGAAGTCCTTTGTCCCATGTTTTCCACTGGAAGAGTAGGTGAAGTTCATTTACTGTACAGAACACTGCCAGGCATTTAACAGAACAGAGAGAAGGATGGATCTTGGTGAGGTGTTCACAGGGCATAATATACAGAAATGAGGCACCCAAGAGATACGTTATAAAATCTAAGCTGCTCTTGTATTCTGTCACAGATGTAATCCTTCTCCACAGTAAACATGGTTTTATGCCTTTTAGGTAGGAGCACTGTTTCAAGTGTAAGGATCTATTCAGACTCAGTCCAACAGAGAACCGGAACTGAATCCATGTCTCAGGTGAAAGCACTGGGGGCTGAACTGCTGTATTAGTAGAGGAAAGATGTCAGTTATTCCTCTATTTTGTAGGACTCCATCCATTTGTACTTATTTAATAACCAGAAAAAGAGCAAAAGAGGCACTTACCCAACCTCCATGCTATCCAGATGGAGGCAATCGTGATCATGTTCAACAAATAGCATTAAGTATGTTGGAAACTTCATTCCCAAAGCTTAGATACCTACTAAATCTGCACATTTCATTGGCTAGCCCACAGCTGAGCAGCATTTAAATTGCGAATGGTCAATTTATTCCTCAACATTTCCTGGATGTACCCTCTTTAAATTCTGCTAGAATAGCTTCCCGCTTTAAAAATACCAAACTATTCTCCATTTGAACCTGACTACTTTCCTCAAGGTATCTTTCTCTCTTCTGTCATGTATCAGCCTTCTATCACACATCTGTTACCACTGTTCTGACACACTAGTTTTTCTTTGTCCTACCCCTAGCTGACAAAAACAGTGAGCTCCTGGCAAATTTTCTAAATTCTGTGTTCTCTGAAGTGTTCTGCGTTTGAGTTCTTCACAGCTGTCATTATTTAGTAGTAACTCCCCTACAGGCCATATTCTTTATTATTATCATTATTATTTTACAGGTGAAACACTGTTTCTCTCTTTCTAGGATGCTGGTGTTCATAGTAAAGCATGGTATGCTGCTACCTGTGATAGGAAAATGGCAGAAGATGCGTTGTATCGATCAAACAAGGTAGGTCACTTTTAAAGAATGTCCATTTTATGAAAAAAAAACCAACTTCAAATAAAAAAATCAAAAGACAACCAGAAATAGTCTAAGAATATCAGTTGTATTCTGAACAGGTCAGAATACCGTGCCATGCAAATACTGTCAAACATGAGATTATTGTGGTGAAACTATGTAACTACAGTTTCCATCCCAAGACAAAGTTGCATTAGTGTAACTCAGACTGGTGCACTGCAGAGAAAGCTATTGCAAGCTGGAGAGCTGAGGAAGATCTGATAGCTCACGTGCATCCATTAAAATGGAAGGCAAAGCCCTGAGACTTTTAAATGATCTCCACCACTGTCCAACGTCTCATGTAAAAATAGCTACTATTTGGAAAGGCTGATGCTGCTATGCATTTTGAAATAGCAACACTATGTATTTAAGTGTTTGGAGAATTTGAGTTCTCTCAACTATTCTGCGTACAAAAGCTAATGTCACAGAAGGGAATAGTAACATGTAGAATTGCATCCTCAGCATCAGGTACATTTCCACTCTTGCCTAACTCCACAAAGCAGGATAAAGGGGGAGAGCACTGGGGTTATCACCAGTGTAGGCTACTGCTAGCTAGTGAGCACTGGGCTACAGTGTCAGTAGCTGTAGGTGCTCATCTTTTAATAGAGTGCTTTTTACAGCTCTGGAGAAACACCTCCACCTCTCATTGCTTTCTTGCCTACCTACTGCCACTGATAGTAACTTCATTTCCTAATAATCTGTGGACCCAACAGACTGCTGCCACTGCGTGTTTATTTCTTTCTTTCTCTGGTTGAGAGAGAACATGCAGCAGCAAAGGTGACTCTTAAATTACACCTTTGTAAGCTACTGTTAGACAGCAGGAATACATGCTACTTCTCCTGCTGTACAGTTTTTCTTATGGGGGAAAAGGGTTTAATGCTAATATAGATGAAAATATTAAGGTAAAAACAAAGTTTTTGGAAAAAATAAGCTGAATACACTTACTACTTTTCTCTCTTTAGGATGGATCTTTTCTAGTAAGAAAGAGTTCTGGACAGGATTCACGGCAACCATACACACTGGTTGTGTTTTACAACAGAAGAGTATACAACATTCCTATACGATTTATTGAATCAACAAGGCAATATGCATTGGGCAGAGAAAAAAGTGGTGAAGAGGTGAGATGATGATGGGGGGGTGGTCCTAACAGTTTTCAGTTGTATACCTTTAATAACCAAGGATTAAGATATATTGCAGTATGACCAAAAGGATTATCCATGTATCAATATAAAAGTATACCCTATATAATGACTGACCCTATGTAATACCAACCTAGAGAAACTAGTGTAACATCAGCTCCTGCATACTGCGACTAATTAAAACCACAGATCAAGTTTAAAACATACTCACAGAACTGTTTTGAAAAATTAATCAGGATCAGAGCTGCAGCTGCTAAGTAAGTTCTCCAGCTGTTTATAGTCCTCTATTCACCTTCTACCTAAGACTCTAGTTAAGTTTCTTGGAAAATTGTAAATGAAGAACGAAGAACAGCCACACTAAAAAACCCCACCACCCTCTATCAAAAATGAGAATGACTACTTTTAATCATATTTTCATAAAAAGAAAATGTTAAACTCTAGTACTAGAGTGCAAAAATCACTGTTTGGCTACTATATCACACAGATAATTACTCTCACAGCAAAACAGAAACTTGGAACCCAAATACCAATAAAAACTGTCTGTTATCACTGCATGTTGTAGGCTTTTCACAGATGTGGAAGCAGGCTTGCCTTAGCCTAATTATCTGCCTCACAGGCAGTGGTTTTCAGGTTACAGAATAAATAATAGCCTGGAGTTCATCTGGCCTTCAACAAAGGGTCAAAAATGACCTCAGGAGAAAAAGAGAAAGATAGTCCAAAATCTGTATTTGACTAAAGACCAAAAGGAAAAGCAACAGACCTAGCAGATTCTGGATATTAATTTACAGTGACAAACATTAAAATTGCATAACTAAAAGAGTTCTCATTGATGGCTGTCTGTACCGTATTATGCCTGGAGATTGCCTTCCCTCTAACTGAGGTCACTGAATCACAGATGAAGCAGCTTCCAAACTGCCACAGTCTGCAGCGTGGTGTATATTAAGGTAAACTGAAAGCAGTGTCAGTTTAATATGCCGTGTAACAACCTCTGTGGTTCAGTTTGTGCAGGTGGCAGTCACAAGTGGAAAGGAGCATGAGATAAGACAGCTAGTGGCCATAGTATCTTCCATTGTCCAAATTTAATCTGTTTATGACTAGAATCAGGACTAAGAGCAGGATCAGTGCTTACTAAAAGGCTGAGCATCTAACCTGGTAACAGTCATAGCTCCACTCTCTTCAATGGTGGGAGAAGCAAAGAGAAAAAGATGATGCAGTGATTACTGTCAATACTAGAGCATTAAAGGAAGCCAGCACCAATTAATCTTTGTTTTCTTTATCCAGCGCTTTGACAGTGTTGCTGAAATAGTAGAGAATCATCAGCACACCTCCCTGGTTCTAATTGACAGCCAAAACAACACAAAAGACTCGACAAAACTGAAACACATTGTAAGAGTTTCTTAATCAAACCAAACTGCTAAAATGAAGACTTTTTTATCATTTCTTTCAATATCCCCAAACACGTGGATCAGATATTAAAAGAAGAAAATCTGAAATGATGGAAAATACTCTTTAAGAGTAAGAGATGCAGTTCATAAAAGTGACATGGGATTGAACTTTATCAGAAAAGCACTTGTATTTAACACAAGAAGCCAAAACAGATACACTTCAGTCTGTGATTTCCATCTGTGACAACACCGGTATTCAAAGTCACATGAAGAACAACTGCGTACCACAGCCTGGTCCTTCGACAGCTACTTAAAGAAAGATTTCCTGTAGGACATTTTCACTTTAAAAATGAGAATACCCACAGTGACCTACTCTTTCCATTTGTTACGTTTACTATAGATCACTGCTTTCAGCAATTTCTTTGTAAAGTGCACAGCCCCAGAAGTTAGAGCAACTTGACCTAATGTACCACTGTGTACAAGCTGAAAATAGAACTGTACTTTATGTGAATAGTGGCAATAAAGCTGTCTGAATGTTTTAGATTAATGGACATGTGTTGTCCTTTTCCTCAGCTTTACTCTGTTTCATTAATATTTTTGTTTGTATTTTCAAATGTGCAAATAAAATTGAAAATACTGTAAAGTCAACAGTGTATTGGAAGCATCAGTTGGATCACAATTCTTAGCATCCTTCCAGTAAGAATGCATCAATTCAGTATCATTAATGTTTTAATGTATATATTTGCATGTGCTTCTTCACAAGTTCCATTGTTACAAAAACTATCACTTTTTACAGCTTCAGCATATACATTTGGCTTAATAGCTCTCATGTTTTGTCTTCACATTGCTTACTGTTGGTGATCTAAGCACATTGCTTCATTTGTAAACCAACTACCCACTCAATTCTTGCAGAATTACTGTTTACAGACACACACACACAAAAAAAACCCTTTCTTTTTTCAAGCCTGTTCTATCACCACGGTTTACTTATTGTATTATTGCGAACAAAATAATTTCCACAAAGGTTAAAGTGGTGAAAATTAAATTGATGAATGTATAAATTGTACCAGTGAAAAACTTTTAGGAACAGTAGTTAATTAGTTCTAGAGGTGTTTGGTTTCACTGGACCTGAAAACTCATCCATCTTAAAGGTACTTTCCAAAACTGACACTGTATACACACCTGCTTTGGGGTTTTTTTTGTTCCAGATTAGCCAGTGTTCTCTAAGATTATCTGCAAGGCATTTAAGGCAAGATTGAGCCAAGACTTGCAATGTCTCAGCAAGTCACTTAGAGCTATGTTGTAGCCGTATTCTGCAACTACTTCCTTGTGGTTTTGATCAGTTACTTTACAAATAATGCACCTGTCTTCTAGAAAGAACTGCTTACTAATATGATGAAGATGTTCAGTACATGGCTACCTACCTTGCTGTGTCTGTTTCTTCCGTCTGCAACACAGATAATACCTACCCCCCAGATCTGAAGCAAATGAGACACTGGCAAGTAAGAAACAATGTATACAGACTTCACACAAGCCTGCCTACGACAGACTGTTCACGGTACTACACAAATACTATGTTTAGTATATTGTTCAGTTGGTATTAATTAGTATTATGCTAATACTATGCTTAGTACTAGTGTAATGTTTAGAACATTAGGATTGCCAAGTCAAGGCCTGAAAATTAACAAAAGTTATTAGTCTCTGCAGGCTTAATTTACTCCTTCTGTATGTGTACTCTGTTATTATTCAGTTACATGAAACATCACTTTAGAAGGTTACTATTTCAAGCAATACTCACAACGGAAAATACTTGGTGCAAAAGCAGCCATTCAATATTTAGTTTTCTTTGCATTCTTGTAGAGTCCTTGCCATATTCACTCATGTACTGCACAGTATTTAAACTTCGTTCTTAACACAACTGTTTCTTGTTAACCTTTATATGTTGGTCCTCACAAAAGTGTCTAGGTTCTTCAAACATTTCTTTCTGAGTTAAATGTGTAGTACCACCATCATTCTAGAACTGGGGAAGAAAAAGGTATGAAAAAGTGAAACTCAAGTGTACAGGCTTCCATGTGAGAGACTAAGTATCACTTTTTTCAGGTACTTTGCAATACTGAACCCTTTCCATACTCAAAGCACTGCTGCTCCTGCCCCTCAGCTCTAAGTAAGTGCTCAGCATTACATGTAACTTTGTGGCTGATCTACAAGTAACAAATATGCTCTAGATAAGCATTGAACTACTTTCATCCCTGAACCCCTCTTTTCTTTTTAGCCATGTTCTACATCATTGCAGGGCTACCTTACAGTTTCGACAACAAAATGTGGCAGGGATTTGATAGGCAACACCACCTTCCACAAAATAATCCATTCATCCTGAGATGAGAACACCCTAGGCACAAAATAAGGTGGGGAGGGGGGCAGTGGACACAACAAACCACAAACACACACACAGGTATGTGATCACCTATTTTACTATACTCACAGTTTTATACAGGAAGCAGACTAGTTACTCTGCTTTCCATTCCCAAGCTAGATCGTTTATAGCTTGGGCAGACTGTGGTGTAGACGTATTTTGAAACACAATTTTACCTGGAGAAACGAAAGGTTTGAGCAAGGGAAAATACAAGCTTGCATTTTGAAAGGATATAAAATAAGTTAGCACTCGGGATAGAGCATGCTATGTTAAAAATCCTGATGCTATTGATGCAGCAGCCAATACAGAATCTAGGAAATGGTAACTTGGTGAAATCCTGTACCTGAAACTTTAGCTTACAACTGTTGCAGTGCCAGCAGCTGCCACTAGTTAATGCTGTCAGGTGTTTCCACCAGGTAGCAGGTTATGTCAAGCCTGACCTCCGACAGACATAGCAACACACCTCTCCCCCCATCCTTCTTTGATATTGTTAGCTAATTTCTCTTCCATATAATTGTCATTAACTGAATAGCTAGGGAAAAAAAACGAAGGAAGACCTAAAATTAGAACTAAAAAATTGGCGTTAAAATGAAGTAAATTTTTTGTCTGAGAACTCTGGGCAAAGTATCATATTTACTAATGTACAAAGGAGCGGAAGTGTTGTCTGCCTACCTGATACAGAAAGGAGAGTACAATGACTACTGCAAATCATTCCTGACAATGTTGTTCCATGAAAGGAGTAAGAACGTGCATTCTCAAATATCCAAGTGTTCAGACATGCAAGTTACAAAACTACATTCCTCCTTCAATCTGAACTGCCAACAGCAGGCAGAGATTCTTAGGAAGTGTCGTAAAAAAGCCATCTCACATGACAACAGCCCTGGAACAAATATTGAACACAAGTTTTTTGTTAAAATATTGGAATTACTGAGGAAGAGAAACCATGACTTACTGATGAATACACATCTTGCAAAGAATACACAACAGGATAGATTTTAGGCCTCTTTAAGGCCACTTACACAAACACATGAATGCTGTACAAATAAGGCTTAGGGCAAGTATGTATTTACAAAACATTTTCTCAGAGGAAAAACACTTGTTGACCCTGCACTTGCACCTACTTCTGCATGTCCCAAAACACTATAACCAAGTTAAGGTTTTTTTATCTTACTATATGTGCAAGGTTACAAGCTATCTTAAAATGTTACAGTTGCAAAGTCAAGCACTCAAAATCAAGACACTCTCCATTCAAATCAGGTTACCTGTGCAACCTCAATTTGTCACATCAGATATATCCATTACAATTCAAGCATTAAATATATGATCATGGACTACTTTTCCATGTGGATTTATATATTTCACTTGGTTCACAGAATACTTCAGGGATAAATCGTAACTGGGTAATGAAAGGCTGTTGTTTGTAGGATATTTGTAAGATACCTTTCCCATTTACTGAAGATGCTGAGACATGTGCAAACAAACATTGCAGGAGTCAGCCAGTAAAAAGGTAGCCTCATATTGTTAAAGCAATTGAACATTTCATTGAAGAACTGTATATTGTCCCTGCACCTTCTACTGCACTATCCCCTGTGATGCTGGTCAGATTGCTTGAGCCAAACTTTCTCCTGATTATCATTAACTGTGATGTTAATTTCATGGAAGTCTCACTTGAGACTCCTTGAAATCTGATGTGCAGAAGTGCCAAACTCTTAGGACCTCAAACAAAGCATTATGGAAGAGCTCATAAGAAAAAAAGAATTATATATTCAGAACAGTACTTGAGCAATATGCGCTAAGTAATACAAGGACATAATTAAGGGTGGGGAAACAAAATATTAAATCACTGCTCAAGAGGGAGCAACAATTCTCTGCACTGAATGAGATGGATGTCCATGGATAAAGTGACACATGACAATGAATTAAGATTATATAAACCAACCTTATTTCAACATTTCCTAGCTTTACAATGTTCTTTTTCACAGTATTGTTTAAGGTTACCCAATTCATAGGAAAACAAGCTGGAGGGAAAAAAACTCCGATGACAGTTGTCGCTCTCATGAGAAAAAAACCCCTAAGTTTACAGCAGAACTACCACCTCAATGCTAAGTAACAGTTAACAAAAATTGGTCATCCTTGGTGAAGTTGCACTGAGTAGGTTTTAGCAAGAAACTTCACAGATATTTCTGCCAAAGGCAGCAATGGCAATGTCCAGAATTCAGGGGTTCAATTTCAGGGTTTATAGGAGAGCAAGCTGAGACAGCCAATAGATCCTTCCAGTCAAAAAAGCTTAACATATTTTTGTCCTTTCCTAATGCTGTTTCTTTCTAAGGCACTTCCTCACCACTACACTAGTCGTCTTCAGAGTTCCTAGCCAAATTCATGTCAGAGGTCAAGCCCATCATGCAGCACAGAATGATCTGATTTTGATACAGAACACACACCAACTGTGTATTAATTCACCCAAACTATGCTGCCTTGACTGTCTCAGGTATCTCAGTTGACTCCCATACATAACTCAGTAGCTACAAGGCTAGTGTGCATCTTCCTGCCAACAGACACATCAAGGAAAAAAACCGTATCTAACTACTGAAGTAATTTTTTTCAACTATTTTCATTATAACACTTTTTAAAACATAAGTAAAATTCTGTTACCAGTGACATCCCTGTGACATCCATAAAAGACTTCTAATTGTTTCATTGGTAGCACCGCAATCTTCACTTTCACCTTATGGAAACAGTCACAGAGAACTGGCCCTGGGCTTGCATACAATTTAAAACCTCAGAGATTTATATGCCCCAGTGCTCTCCAAGGCCAGTATTCAATTTTGACAGTTTTTCCATCAATACTTTGGCAAGCTGACTTACACTCCTAAGATGTAATCTTCCAGTACTTGGGCAAAAGGTGCCATATGGTAAGGGCACTTCCCCTGAAGACTGGATCTAGCCTCCTGGTTCGTTAAGACTCTGGAGGCCAAAGCCTCTAGACATAATAATTACTGTGGCTAATAAGGACATTCATTTGCATACTCTCAGTCACTATGGATAAGATAAGGTCTTTTGTTTACATACCCTCACATAAACATTAAGAAATGTGAAACATATTTTCCCTTCATCATTATGCCTTAAACTTAAGTAGGAAGCAAACAGGCTCCGAGGAATATTACCCTACTGGCCGGTAAAATGAGGAAGGAATAACTCAAGCCTTGGTTTTGCCAAACCCCTGGTACCTTAAAAGGCAGTTCATCTGAACAAGCAATAGTAGAAAATACTATTTAGTCACTATAGGGACAAATTACATCCACCTGGAATAAAACTATAATGCAGTTACAGGCCTGAAATGGTGCTTTGCACTTCACCATATCATGGTCTTCCTATAGGGCTCATGGCAGACATAGTATAAAACAAAACAGAAATATTTTCTGTAAATGCTCACAGTCATATTCTGTAAACACAAGTTATAGCAAATTTAATAGTGACAGAGTCAATACAGATTAGGAATGTTCACCATTCTTAAACACCATATACATTATGAATATATATACTGTATATTTTCAACTGATTCCATTCTCAGGCTCACCGTATTAACACAATCGTAACATGTTTTATTAATTTATATGAAAAATACTTCACTAAGAAAGTAGACAAACTGCACAGAAATAGTACAAGTGTCATGTGCATAGCAATATAGCTTAAAGCATTCACATATGGCTTTGTTTAAATGAAACTATTGGGGAAATGGCCCTATATGGACCTATGGTTACACAGTTGACATAATGTAAACTGCTTCACATCTTTTAGGCACTTGCTAACAATAGTGTTCAATCCCTGAAAAACAAAATCAAGAGCTAACAAGTGAAAATAACAAAAATCCCAGGATAACAGCTGTGTGTAGTTGAAAAAATATTTAAAATTGGTTTTAGTAGTGCATGCACAGAACTGAAAAATAGGGGGGGTGTAATTTCTGTGCAAGAATTATACCAAATAACTGAAAAGTATAAAAATATTTACATGCTTAGGTTTTTTTCAATATGTACAGAACAAAAGCCCTGAAGACTCATTCTATAGAATAAAAATATAGGACATGATAGTAGTAACAAAAAATAATATATATTTTTACGGAATTGCATTTGCAGTTAGTTACAAGTTATCTAAACCACAAAGCTCCTTGATCTATCTCAAAGCCTGATGGCAATAGAGAATCTGCTCTTCATTTTAAAACACAAGCACTTTGCATCATTTTTAAACTTCAGTTACAATACTGAAATACAAAACAAAATTACTTGTGTATCTTAATTGATTCTCTTTTTTTAAAAGAAACTGTAATGTATGATATTTAAGTTTTATTTTCTTCACTGGTCATCATTACATTAATGAATTCCAATCTCGAGTAGCCTCCATCAGATGCCTCTGTCCATGTCCTACCCAATTATCCTGATTGTCAAATACTCTACCGCAAAACCAGCAGCTAAACTTAGCTTTCAAGGTATTATCAGAGGTAGTTTTCACAATCTGATAATTGTTTTTGCTAGTCTTTTTCAGTGTCAGCTTTAAGACAAATCTTTCTTTTACAGGGCTAATAGGTTTTATTGTCCTGTGCCTCTTTTGAGAAAGATCATCAGTAGTTACATCCAAAGAATTGCGGAAGGCTGGCTGCAGAAGCGCTTCAATAGTTCTTTTTGACAATGAAACCTTAAGAACATGTCCCTTAAATTTAGCAATGGTTTTCATTACATTTACAACTTCTGGAACATCTGCATCAGGATGGTTAAGCACAACAACTGGTTGATTTCTCCGAGGGCATTTTACAAGCTGTTTAGAATTAAAAGGAAGTAATTTCAAAGTCCTCACAGTTTCTTTTGATGCCCTTGGTTTGTAAGGGCCACCTGATTCACTAACAACTTCAGCTTGATTCTTTTCCTTACACTTTCTGTGCAACATTACCTTCTTTCTTGGAGGTTCTGGGCAATTATCCTTACTTTTCCGTTTGAAATTCCTGTTTCTTTGCACACCCACAGTTTCTGAACTTTTAGACCCAGTTTGTTTTAAACGAGGTTTTACTTTTGTGGTTCTGTTTCGAGTGCTCCATGTGGACTTCTGACTACCAAAGTTATTCCTGTTGTTAGGAGTTATTACTTGCGTACTTTCAATAGAACCTTTTTGCAACCGTGTCCCTGCAGACTTAGTAGAATAAACAGGTTCTACAGGAGGAACACAACATGCTGGATTAGAGCTTGCCAAAGAGGCATTTGCTGGCATTAACCTACCTGGTAAGATTAAGGCATCATTAGAAGTAAGATTAGTTTGTTTCTGTGCTAGTGCAGGAGTAAGGGACTGCAAGTTATCCAACTGTAGTGAGGGCACTGAGTTGCTTACTGACTGAGTGGTATCAGCCAGTGTATCTGCAGTAGAAGTCTTAATTTTCAGCAAAAGATTTTGTTGCATGGCTCCAGTTTTCTTTGGTTGACAATTTTGATAATGAGCATTATCTGGAAAAACACTATGTTTATGAATTACAGGCTTGTTTGGTGTCATACATTTCAGAAAAACTGCCTGCTGTCCATCAGGCAAAAGTGCATAAACACGTTGTTTCTGTTTAATTTCCTGTTGGTTTACTGACTCCAATGAACCAAAAACAGCATCCTGATGCTCTGATAACACCTTCACAGAAGAAATTCCTTTCACAGATGACTCGGATGAGTTTGTAATTACAAGAGGTCCTTTGAATGGCATGCTGTTCAATGAGCCATTTGCTGTACTACACGCTCTCCTATTACAGGAACTTCTTACACTTCTGAAAACATCATTTTTCCCCTCCACTTTTGAAGCTGGTATGGTTATTTTACCATATTCTCTGGATGCAACTCTCCCTAAAACCTGAGAACTATCACTAGGGACATTTGCAACTGTTCCAATTGCCCCACTAAAAGTCAGTATCATTCCAGATCCTTTATTTAAAACAAAAGATGCAGGTACACCTTTAGTCACATGCCCATCTGATGAACTGGTTGACGGAAGAGATTTTCCTGAAACCACCTGTAGTCCAGGCTGGTTAGCAAGGTGCAAAGGAACAAAAAATCCTGATGAAGGGGACTGAACTAAAAGGGGTTTCTTCTGTTCCTGAAGAACTGGCGAGAAGTTGCTAGGATTTGGGGTTGTAGACAGTATTTTATCTTTTACTAACTGCTGTGTTATGATTGCATCTGTATGAGTTTTTATCAACGTACCAACACCCATAGTTCTGGATAATTTATCCATTCCCTGTGAACCAAATGATGTTCTGGGTGTCTGTCTTTCTCTCCCACAATGTGTACCTTCATTTGTGCTACATCTTGTGTTCAACTCCCTCTTATATAAATGAAAGCCTACATTAGAAGGAGGCCTCTGAAAACCACATGCAGTTGCCGAGCTTTTTAAATGCGTAAAGGCTTTATTCCCTGTCTCGTGACCAGAAAGCAGCTTGTCAGAATGAAGTTTTACGCAGTTGTTTGACTTGCTGTGGGATTCTTGCTGAGTAGTTGCTTTCACTTTTAACACATCTTGCAGTAACTGGTTTATTTCAGGCGATAAATAATTAGCTGCCTGTTCACTCTGCAATGAGAAAACAGATGTGATTTTAGGCATTAAGACTGAATTAACACATTCAGAGGCATCTTCTTGGAATTTCTCAGCTACGTTCTCAAAGCCTTGATGTATGTTAGGGTCCAAATACTGCTGGCCATTATGCTGGTCCTCCATAAAACACTCGCTGTCAACAACACATTTAGATTGGCTTTTAGATGACACAGAGTTATTCTTAGCGTTTATGAGTCCATAAGTTTTATTAATACTTGATTGGGCTGATACAACTTTCTCTGGTTTTAAGCCTTTCATCAACTCTGAATATGAAGATGCAGATTCATTTCTCCTACTGTTTTGAAAAGAAACAGTTTTGCTAGGTATTAATTCTTTGTATCTGTCATCAGTTGACATCCAAATGCTACATGGATTATCTGAAGTGTCCATTTTGGAATAGTTGTGAAAAGACAGCAACCCTTCATTAGAAGAATCCACTGAAGTTGAATAATAGAGATTATTAGGTCCATTACTATTATTCAGGCCACCATTTTGTATTTTCAGTTCAGGAAAGAAGGGCATTTTCATATGCTCATAGTGAAGCGTATTTGTAATAGTGGGTGGTAATACCTGAGGATGACTTGGAGGGCTATAGCTTCCCCACGAGTTATTACTGCGAGTTCCAACTTTTGTCACATCACATGGAGGTACAGTTGAGCCCAACTTCATTGGCAAATAATTCGAACTTTTTCCTACAGCTACATTAGAAGGTGCTACAGTTTGAGAAACACTCCTACCATACAATAAGGAGTTATTTTGTTTTTCCACTTCTGTTTTTCCTGAATGAGGAGCAGAACAAGAAAATGGAGGGGAGGTTAATGGGTGAACAGAACTGTTTTTTAAGGTTGACTGATCAGTTACATGTGGTATAGCACCTGAAGACAAGCCACAGGGATCAGCAGTCTGGAGCAAAGGAGTTGTACAACCATCTTTAATAGGATCAGCTTTCTGACCCAACAAATGTAAGTTTTGCTTACTTGTAGGTAATAATTTTATAACAATATGTTGTTTTCCATCTACCATTTTAAATCCCATAAATTTAGCACTGTAATTTGCTGGAACAGATATTTTATTGTTTTTGACCATCAATACCGTTGGCCCATGAACAGCATTTTTCAATAATCCCAGGCCATAACTGGTTCCATCATCTGCTTTATGGTATTGTGCAGTAGTAGCAGAGAGGATTCCACCTGTGAAATTATGCTTTTCTGTATATGTAATTTGATCTTTTTCTTCATTTGCTTCCACATCTTTCATACACTGGTTCAGCTCCTCAGCTTTTGTTTGAGTTTTATTCACACTTCTTAGCACTTGTGCATTTTTTTCTCCAGTTTTGTCACTTCCACTGCTTATTTTTTTCCGTCTCCAGAGTGCTTTTTTCGATGATCCCATTTTATACCTTCTTAACACAAGCTTCAGTCCTGCTGGAGTCTTCACTATTCTTTTTTCACATTTATCCTTTTCCAGTTTTTCTTTTGCGTATAAGTGGTCTCTATGCAAAGCTATGATGTGTTTTAAAAGATAATCTTTCCGTGGTGTGCTGTAACTGCAATATTGACAACCAAAAGGAAACACACTGGTATGAACAAGAAGATGTTTCTGGAACTCCTCTTTTGTAAAGCTTATGTGAGGGCATTTTCCACATTTATATGGAATCTCATTATGTCTGTGAATGTGTTGAACAAATGTGCCCACATCCTGGGTAGAAAACCCACATTTTTCACACTGAAAGTGACCATTGACACAATGCTTTGATGTGAAGTGTTTTGTCAAATCCAACAAAGTGTACATATGCTCATCATTACAGAGCTCACATTTTACTAAAGTGCTACGATGGGTGCGTCTATGCTGTTTAAATGACTGAAAGTCATTAGCGGAGAAGTTACACATCTCACAGGGATACAACGGCAACTCGCCGTAGTGTAACAGCTGAAAGTGTTTCTGCAGATCATTTGGGCTGTATCTAATGTTATCCTTGCACTTCGTACAAGTGAAATTCAGTATCTTTGCTGCAGTTTTCAACCCTTCTTCAAATTGCACTTCTGGTTTATTTTGCATGTGGCTTCCCTCTGAACAATTGGGATTGCTTCCATTTATTTTCTCTAGACTTAAGGACTTTCTTGCAGTTTGCTGTTTACACTGAAAGAGTCTTCTAAATCTATCAACTTCATGTTTCATTAATACTTCATTTGGAATGTTCACCTTGGGTAAATCAATTTTCACATTTTTTAGTTCGTAAGAGAGATTGACATCTAAAATTGCTGGCTGAGTCAGCATATTCATGGGATCATTCACCAGGGCTTTTTCCAAAGTAGTATCTGTAGAAAAATTCTTCGCAGCATTGTGTTTTAACAAATTAATTTGCTTTTTATCAGGAAAGAACTGTTCCTTTTCAGATGGCATGATTTTCCGTCTTCTTTTTCTTTTGGTGAATTCTTGAGACTAATCTTAGCTCCTGCAGCAAACAAGACTGCTGTGTCGAATATTCTCAAAGTTCTAGAACTTCCCCATTTTATTCTCCTGAAATCAGAAAACAAACAAAGCAAATATTACATTTAAAACTAATGCAATTAGAACACTTATTACAATTCATTAATAAATACATGCCAATCTTGGAAGTTGTTGATTTTTATAATAGCATTTGAGAGAAAAAAGGATGAGGAAAAAAATGAGACATTACACTGTAACCTTTGTTTGTTTGTGTTTGGGGTTGCTGGTTTGTTGTTTGGGGTTTGTTTTTTTTTTCTCCACAAAAACTACATAAATCTTGAAAAATAAGCTTTAAAAGACAACATCTACTGAAAGATGAAAACATTGACATTTCATGCCATCAAATTTTTGTTTTGTCCCACCAGGACAGTCTGTAAGCATGAGAAATCCTAAGAGCCGCTTTTTTAAAATGACACTAGCATTTATCATTTATTCAGTATTTCAAGCAAATATAAACACAGTACTTCCTCTGTGACATGGATCACTAACTGAACCTAGCTGAAGTACTAAAAACAAGTCAAATTCAGCAGGAGTTGATATGTTTATTACTCAAGCCCATGACTCTATTAGTAGGTAACTATTGTGCTTAAAAAGAAAAGAAAATTAAAAAAAAAAAATCAAAAACTGACAAAAAATCTACTTCACTAATGGAGACATTACCTTTATCAACACCAAAAAACCCACCACACTCATCTACAATGAATTTTTTGCATGCCTACCTTCAGTACGACACAAGTCTGAAGTAGTCCACAGATAAAGTTAACTTTGGTTTCTCACCATATGTTTCTGGGTATAGATGAATCTTTTCAGAGCAAGAGCATGACTGACAACAGTACTCCTCTATGGATTAAGAGGCTCAAATAGGTACGGTCAGCATCATTGTCTTGCTACAGACTTAATGTCAGTGTTTCCATAACAGACTCCACTGACAATTTATACCAACTCAAGTCTATGCTTGAACAACACTCCCACATGTCAACATAAAATCAGCAGAAATTGAACAGCAGTGAAAATCATCTGGATTTTAAGAAGTTAAAAGGAAGAAGCACTGTTTCTTCACTAGTATATAATACTTTTCACCAAAAACTTTTTCCATAGCAGAAGTCATACCATCACTTTCTTCTTTACGAGGAAAAGTTAGTAAAATGTGGCTGAAATCTGATCAGCAGCTCTCTCTCCACTATTCCCCTGCCCACCCTGAAGCAACACAGACTTGGAACTCATTAGATCATCCTATTTATTCGCATTCAAACTGAAAGAATGATCACATCCTCTCCCTCATTGTGATGAAGTGCAAAGCTGCTTCTAGAGCTCCAGGCCATCATAAGCATCAACCACTAAGGTCTTCCAAATATTTTCCCATAGTCCTGCAAGAAGGAAGTATTAGCATTAAACATGTAAATACCTGACAAAGAAAATGGAGACCGAAAAATTTTCAAGGCCACGTTCATGTATCGCGTAGCAAGAAAAGCAAAACACTTTTTTTAAGCATATGCTTTATTGCATTCCTTTGGAAAAGGTATTAGCATTTCTGCACAATTCTTGAAAATAATAAGCACCGACTTCGACATTTTATATAGACTCCAATATCAAATAAATTCAATTAATTGTATTCTTCAGCTATGAGACCTGCAAGATTTCAACTATACATGTGACATTCAAAAACCCAAAACAAGACACAAACCACAGACACATACACACACACTCCCTCCTTGGGAGTCTTTCCAAACTTAAACACATTAGGTACAGGATTTTTTTTTTAAACTCAGTAATACATTTCCCATCTTCCACACAGGAGATTAATACATGGGATATTACTCTACTTTGAGCCTTCAGAAGAGAACAACTCATCTATATTACACTCTATTTTTACCAAAAGAGTACCGTATTGTAATGCTTTCTCTTGTCAATGGTACATCCCTTATTTGAACAAGAGCAAGCTGAACTCCCACATAAAGAATAAGTAACTAAAAATTACTTGGACTTGTTTGCTGAAGAACTTTTTAAATGCACAGATGCAACACATGAAGATTATAGGTTGCATGATGCAATACACCATCCTGATGGTAGCTGCCTATCATTCAGATTTAGAATGTTATACTGTCAAATATTGAAACCTGAAATACATATGCAATTAACACTATAAAAATCAGAAGTGGATGCAGCATGCTGCAGAGAGCAAACCTCAGGCCAGTATGGTCCCCAGCTGGGCAACATTTCACTAACTGGATAAAACATTCATGTTTGGCAAAGAGTCTCAATTGGGTATATTCAAACCTGATTTGAGATCTCCTTTAACTAATTAACCACACAAATTACAATTTAACTTTGTTATTATTGGGTAGCATGCAACTATCAACAAGCACCTGCAGCACGATAAATAAAAATATTTACTAGAAACAACAAACTAGTAAAAAAAAAATCCCAGGGATCTTTAAGTGTACATTATCAAAGAAGTCAGACTTACACATTCAGAAAAGACTTGAAGTCAAGTCTTCAACAGCCTTTTTAACATTTTTCCACATACACAGAAGAGGTAAATATGTAAGACTCAGAAAAGGCCACAGTCAGGAGGAATACTGAAAAAAGGTCTGGAAACAAAAGGAAAGATATTTTACAAGGTGTAAATACAAACATAACTGAAAGAATAAGCCAAAAAGCACAAATCCTTCACAATTTTACATTATCTGCATTTTTAATACATTGAAGACAGAAAAAACGTAAATACGTACTTTGTTCTCTCCCAAAGAACACCATCAAATATAATACAAATTCTAAATCAATGAGTGGGATTAAAAATCGCTAGCAAACTCCCCCTAACAGGGCCTATTTTAACCTTAGCTTTGTCACTACTACTCAGGCATTCGTAACTGGTAAGTATAAACATATGACAACTTAAAAACAAGACAGAAAGCAGTAACTGGTACCTCAGTCCATCAAATTTTAACTTGAACTCAAAAGAAACTCATCTTAAGTAAAAACTGTAATAAATTGTATAGCAAAGACCTGATTATAATTTTCTAGAAAGTTTTGCAAAAGCCTGGGTGGAGAGATGGAATATTACATTCACAATATTTGAAACACGTAAGTAAATTATAAAGCAGATATAATTAATACAAACCCTGAAAATACATAAGCATGTGCCAAAGTTAACTCTCAGGAAAAAAAAAAGCCACTAAGCACAAGCATAAGTAACCACTTGAAGCTCTAAGCCTCAATTTTCTTCCCCCAAAAATGCTCCAATATGTCAGTATTTTGTTTAAAAAAAGTACACATGGAGAACAAAGTTTTAGCTATATACTTCAATCTAGTGAGAAATTACAGATAGGAGTAAAACACAGCTAAGTTAGGTACCTTTTACAGTTTTCCCATTTAGAACAAAAAAATACAAATTCAAAATACGTTTCCAGGCAGGTAGTATTTTCAAGATTTCTGTAAAAAATTGTTTACACTCACCTAAATGTCACTAAAAAAACCCACAAGACTATGCTAAATTATTTTCCATGTTTGGTCCCATCCTCCATGTGTCTGCAAATTTAGAGTAGCGCCTTCATCTCTACAAAGATCTGGACACATGCAGGAACTTATAGATCTTCGGGAACTCATAGAGCTAGAGCTTCTGGCGGTCAGATACAATCTATCCGACACAGCAAAACGCTGCTTTTGTAAAAATAAGATATAAAATAAAAATAATTTACCAAGTCCCTCTCAAAGCTAACAAGCACAGACACCCATGACACACAGCAAACTTGCCGTGTACGACAACAGCAGCTCAACGCTCCAGAGACACACGGCCACCGCCAACGTACCTGCAAATAACCACTTTCTCAGTCCACACGTGCCATGTCGGGGGGACGCTCCCCGTCTCCCCGCTCGGGGCTCCCGGCCGCGCCGTTAACGAGCAGCGGTGCCACAGGGCGCTGCCGGGGTTTGCCGAGGAGCAGGACCAGGGCTTGGGCTGCGCCCTCGTCCCCGCAACGAGGAGGCAGGGAAGAGCAAGGACAAAACACGAGGCGGCCGGTGACGCCAGCCCTGCGGGGGTCGGGGGAGCCCCCGGGGCTGCCACCGCCTCAGGGCCGCGCCACAGGCTCCACCCGACCGCGGCGGCAGCGCCGGGCGCTCACCGAAATTGGGGTGGGGGCGACTCCCCTCCCCAGCTCCTCCTCGGGAGCCGCCCGTCTTCTCGGGCGGCCCCGGCGGGCAACGCTGCTCCCGCCCCGCCGGGCCGCCCGCCGCGGGGCGCCCACACAGCCCCGGGGGGCGCCGCGCTGCCCGCGACGCCTCGCCTGGCCCCGCGTCGCCCGGCGGAGGGATACGGCACCACAAGTGGACGCGGCGCCAGCCAGGAGGCATTCTTGCCCGCTCCCCGCCGACGGCCGGGCGCTGCCCGCGGTCCCCAGCCGCCCCGCCGCCAGCCCGGCCGCCCCGCGAACTTCCCGCGGCCGGAGGGGGCGGGGGGCGCGGGACTATTTGACGGCTCACCCCTACCACGGGGCGGCTTCCTGCCCCACCGGCGCTCGCACCTCCTGCCCGCTCCTCGCCGCCGCGGCCCACGTCGGGCCGCCCCCTCCCGTGGAGCGCGAGGACCCCCCTTCCCCGCCCAGCGCCCCTCGCGGAGTTACCTCGCCCCTCTCCATAGCCCGGCGAGTCGCTGTCGGCGGCCATAACAGTTTCCATCCGGGGACTGTGGAACGGCGAGCCCGGCGGTGGGGGCGGCCGCGGCGGAGGGATACGCGTTCACCTGGGGAGACGGACGGCGGCCGACGAGGCCCAGGGCGGGGGAGTGGGGGGAGGGGTGGGGCGCCACCCCTCCCCGGTGGGACGGGCGGCTGCCCCGCGGGGCGGGCCCCCGGTGTGGGCGAGGCGGCCGCACCGGCAGCCCCTCCTGCCTTCCTCCTCCTCCTCCTTGGATGTGGCCGCGGGGGCTGGGGGCGGGAGGGAGGCACAATGCCGGGCCGCCCGGCGGGAGGGCCGAGGCCTCCCGCAGCTCTTCCCCGGAGCCGCCGCGACCGGGCGCCGGCCGAGGGCCTACCGCCGGCCGAAGGCCTACTGCCGGACGGCCACGCCGCGCGGCCCCGGTGGGCCTTGGCCACAGGGCGTGGACATGGGTACAGCCTGGCCGCACGGCCCGTCCTTACCTGTCAATGGTTTTGCGCTTCCTCCCGCCCAAGGGTGTGTGAGGTGGTCACTGGCCGCTAATGGCACCGGGCAGGGACAGTTGGTGCCCCTCATAAAACACCCGGAAGGAAAGGTCCTTGCCTAGTCTGTTTGTGGTCCATCCTGGAGAAGGGTTTGCTGAGCTGCGTAGATGCACTATATAGGGGCTATCTTTAGAAGATGGCAGCAGTGAAAGCATTCAGAACATTGTATGTGGATTAGATGAGTTGATATGTTTTCATATGCTCAAAATAACACAAAAATCAAAGCTGAAAATCACTACAAAATAAATGTTTGCCTTGTTAGAGACAAAATATCATTGCACCTTAGAAGAGCTCTAAACATTTGTGCTAAGTTTTAATGCACATGCAAGATTACCAAAGGTAAGACCAGAAACGAGTGTGAAAGCACACGTGAAACGCAATTCAGATTCACTGTGGCCAAAAAGTGGCAAGCAACCATGGCAGAAATAGACTGTAAAGATGAATTGTGAGTGAAGAGGTCATTGACAAGGAAAGCCTCTCTCCACTTATGAAACAGCATTCAAAAATCAAAAGCAAAGAGGAGAAAGGTTTAGGTTCCCAAAGGAAAAAAGCTTAAACCAACTCATAAGCAATTCGATTGAGCAATACAACTGAGCAATTCGGCTAAATTTTTTTGCATAAATCTTGTCACATCTTACTAGTTGCAACAAAGTTTAAGAAATACACTTTTTACTCACTATTAAATTTGAGAACAAGGAGGAAGGTTGCTGTCTTTGAGTGAGTATGTGCATGTAAAAAAGATCCATTTAACATGAACATATTTTTAATTCCTCATTCAAACAGACATCGCTTATTTCCCTTGTGTCCTGGACTGTAAAAGAAAATTAACAGAACCCATTTTGGGGTGGGGGTTTTTGGCCCTGAAGAATATCTTCAGGAATAGAATTCTATCATTGATGGTTCTACTACACCCAAATGAAACAATCTGTGCCAAAAGCAAGCAGAGAAATATACTGGTGATTTGCATGCAAATCTTCACATTCTTCTTCTGACCTCTAATTCATTACATTTTTCTAAATGGTCAGAAATGGAGTTTGCAAATATGTGCCCACAGTATTTTGGAGGATCTGAAAACTAACTACAACTGAAGAAAAAAAATGAGAAACAGCAGAGTTCTGGCTGCAGCCCTAAAGTCAGAAAAGATAATGGAAAAGAATTAGCCATGGAAGTCATCAGCCTAACAAGCAGCTACAGTATCAGATTTGTGTTGGAATGCTAGTATTCCTAGTATGAAATTAAAATCTACATTATATTGTCATTATTCATCCCAACAAATCCGCATATAAATATAGAAACAAATATTTTATCTATAGTGTATCACTTTATAATTCGAATCCAGAACACATGGATGTCAAGGACAAGAGAGAAGAATAAAACTTGTGAGGTAACACCAACAAAGGAAAGAAAGAAAAAAGGCTGACATCTCATTTATCATATACATTGAGATTCTTTGCAGCATGGGTGGAATCAATACGGATGACATCACAACACATGCTTGTAACAATAAATTTATATTGGGATTAAGATTTATATAGGAATATATGGAAAAAAGAAAGGTGGCAATCGGATTAAAAATGCCAGCAATGGGCAAACCCATCAAAAAGATTGACATTGTATAACAGCTTCACCCAAAAATTAATGAAAGACCTCTGTAGTCATGAAAGTCAGCATCCGCAAAAATGCTCCACAAAATTTCTAAGTGATTGTCTACAACCTTCCCATTGTGCAGGAGTACTAGGAACCCTTTATAAACTGACATGAGAGGCTGCCTCAAAGATCTTTTTGAATCCACATGCTCACCACTGAAGAGATGACCAATGAATGCAAAAGCTGCCATCCTACCACTCTCAGAGCAGAAACTAAACTGAAAGCCATCAAGTAAACCCAAGTGAGACCAAAGTCTTCTCCAGTGTTTCAGAAGCGAGTGCACAGAACTTGAGAGCACACACATTTTCTGAGTATCCTGATGCTGGCAGCTGAACCTCACGTAGCATCAGGCATGAATTGTGACAGAGTGCGTGAATGCAAACTTAGATATTTTTAAGTACTTTTATGCTATCCTTAGAATATGATTTCTTTAAAGTAGCATCAGGCACTGTCCTATTTCAAGGATCAATGAATGCTGCATGAGGACTAGAATATCTTTGTAGTCTTTTTCCTGAAGACAGAGATCACGCATGATGCATCTGGATAGGCATGATATATACACATCACTGTTAAATTCCCAAATTCTTAAAAAGCAAGGACTGAATGCACATAATATTTCACTCATTCTTTTTCAGAAGATAAATTTAATTTGGTCCACTTTACTATATGAGATCCTGTGAAGAAGATGTTCAACTGCAAGACAGCCTATGTTTTGTGAAACATGAAATATCCCACAGCAGTTTTTACTTTTCACACAAAAAAAATTGCTCTGACATCTGCACTCAGTTTTTTCCCCTGAGCGTTGGCTATTGTCTCCAGGAACATGTAAGCCGTGTAGTATTTTGGAAGCTTTAAAGGTATTTGTACTCTCCCAGTGCGCATTACATCACAATTATTCTGCGCATCTGAAATAGCAAACAATGATAGGACTTCCCATTACATATGTCATTAGCATTAGTCTGTTAAAAATTGGTAGGGCAATTAAGTGCAAATAAGTAGCCTTCATAATGTGGTTTTTTATTATTGTTGCTATTAGTTCTGTATATGTGATGTTTTAAAATTGAAAACTCAATGCTTTCATCAAATACATGGGAGTCTCACAAAAAACAGGAGTACTGCATCCCTGATTTCAATTAGATATCCAGCTTATTTATGGATAGAGGGATGGATTGGATCAATTTATTGCATACTCTGCTGGACTACCAGAAATTACTTATATCAGAAATGAATCCACACCAAATAATTGGGGCAGACTTAAGGATTTCTTCAGAAATACTCTGAAAAAAAAATTTCAATTTTCAAAAGTCTATGCTGAGGCAAATACCAAGAACGGATCACCGAATGAAGCTGAGGAACTCCATTTTTTAAAGAAAACCACTTCTTTTTACTGTAAAGTTGCTCACGCATTTGCCTGAAATCACTGAATTTGGTCACAGATGTGAAAGAGCTTCTTTTAGAGTTAGTAACAATAACGAAGTGTTACTGCTACTGTGGTCCATATTTGAATTACAAAGTGGAAATACCTGGCTAAAAGTGAAAACATTATTTCATTCGGATTTTCACATTTGTTGGTATGTGTAGGAAAATAGCCAAATCTCAAAAAGTTTTTTTATCTACGACAATTTTTAGTCTTGGTTCTCTCCCATTTTTTGTTCAATCTAACATGATTTTAAATTAGTTTCTCTTTCTACAGACATTACCAATGCTGCTATTGTTTTCATTTGAACTTTTATTCCTGCAATTTTAACAGTTATGGTTTAGATAGCTCTAAGACTGATTGGCACCATGAAACCCACAAAGAATTATTTACTTCTTTCACTATTGCGATGTCACTGTAGGTGTGCAGATAAATCCATAATGAGGATTCAGTGATGTTCTGATATTAATAATGATACCATTAGGTGTCAGCATTAATACTGCTATGTTTGTAAGACAATGTATTGTGAAAAGGAAGCCTTGCCATTAGGCTTCCCTACTGTTTTAACCTATGAAACAAAACTAGGTTATTTACCATAAAAAAACAGAGATTAAAAAAATTTAAGATGTTTATTTTACCTCACTGACAGTTATCTGTAGGCAACTATACATTGCAAAATATTTGATCATCAAAGCCAATAATCTAATGTAGCAGAAACCAGTTTCCCCTAAAAAGGCAATTTTCTTATTTTCACAGTGTTCTGGTATTTTATCTTGGAGAAAGAAATATGGAACTTCTCTTACAGTCATGAAGCAGCTCATTCATACAAGCATTGTTTCAAGTGCACTGTACTTTATGAAAAAAATGAACTCTGCCTAGCCAATGTATTATTTATTTTAGCGACAAGCACAGCTTGGAGCTTTTTGTAAGCAGATCGGTATGGAACTAATAGATTTGAAGAATGAACTCAAAAGGCCCCACCAAAAAGCTTTTATGTGAGAATGCATTAGTAAAAAAGAATAATACAAGGAAGTCAAGTTAGCACCTCTAATGAGTGAACTGGTATCAAACAGAATAGAATAGATGTATTTTCTCTGAACCCTCCATTTACACTATGTTGTTTATCTGTAAGATTACACTTTCTATTTACTGGTCATTACAAGAATTTGAAACAACCGTCTAGCAGTAAGATTACTTGACTCAGGCTTTTTGTTGGTGTCAGAACAGATCTTTCCTGATTCCTATGAACCAGATATTCTTAAAAGAAATAGCAGAGGCATCTCACTTCTTTTTTGCTTTTACTTCAAAGACTGTCCTCCTAAGCAGTTGGCCTACCGATGCCAAGCAAGATCTGTCAATTCCTAACCCTAATTTTCCTTTATCTAAGTATGTTTAGTGCATGGTTTCTTCCTCCACGGATTTCCAGCCTCTGCTAACTGTGATATTGCCCGCCCAGTTGTACCATGAAGATAGACATATTTTTTGCTATACTTTTCATGAACATATTCAGAACTTGCTGTTTTCTGGAAGAACAGATAATCATTGGAGCTGTTCTGGTGATACTAAGTAGTAGCTGGTACTGCCAAGCAGTACATAAGAATATGGTTTATAATCTCATTACAGACAAGCAAGGAAAGAAATATCAACGGATTACATGTTATAAAGTATATATTTAATAAATATATTAAATGCTGAAATAGACAAATGCATAAGATTAAGTTTTACTTACTGTTACTAAAAGCCACAAAGTGATTCCGAATTTTATCTGCTATAAATAAGGAATGATTTAGCCCACATCATAAGAAAAATATTAGAAACAGGAAAATCTGTCCAGAAAATCTGATGAGCAAGGTATAAAATGAGCACTCAGAAGATCAGACTGCAAGAGAAAACCAAAATGAATTATTCACATCTGTAAGAACAGACTTGTGGAAGTTTCTGCATTAGAACTGTTCTTTATGGAATATGTGTAAGAGACTGTCTTAAATTGTCTCAAAGTGTCAGTAGAAAAGGTTATAGAACAACAAAATGAATGGTAACAAAGTTGGTAAGACCAGAACCAGGAGTTATAATGGAATAAAGAATGAAATGGCTGCACGATTATGTCTGAAGTGTAACTTTTCAATTGAACTGCTGTAGACGGCGTATGGCACCCCAGTTTTTACAGGATTTATAAGTTGAAGCAAAGAGCTATTAACTAATAAGTCTTATGTCCATATAGAGCAAACTGCTAGAAAATCTAAAAAAAAAAGCATAGAATACATGAATATATGGATTTATTATATAGTATTTTGGAATGTAAAGTTGATTTTCTTGGAAGTTACCAGAAGGTCCCACAAAATTCTCTGTTAAGGCCTGCGCTGCTCAGTATATTTATGGAGCGGAAGGGTGAAATAGCACCATGACAAAATTTGATGATGACAAGTTATTACATTCAGAATTTTCTGCAAAGAGCTGCGAACAGTGTTCATGGTGCTGAAGAACTGGGTGTCAGTCTCTTCTCCCAAGTAACATGCAACAGGACAAGAGGAAACGTCATCAAGTTGCGCCAGAGGAGGTTTAGATTGGATATTAGGAAAATTTCTTCACCGAAAGGGTTGTCAAACATTGGAAGAGGCTGCCCAGGGAAGTAGGTGGAGTCACCATCCCTGGAGGTATTTAAAAGACGTGTAGATGTGTTGCTTAGGGACATGGGTTAGTGGTGGACTTGGCAGTGCTAGGTTAATGGTTGGACTTGATCTTAAAGGTCTTTTCCAACCTAAATGATTCTATGAATCCATTCTATGATTCTAATAAACTGGAAGATGCAATTCAGTACAATATCAAGTAATATATACATGGAAAAGCAATAGTAATTTTGCATAGGAAGTTATGGGCTCCAAAATAACCAATACCACCCAGAAAAAGTATCTTTGAGATGTGATAGACATTGATAAGAAAACAGTGCCTGTAAAAAGGTAGTAGTGTCTGCAAAAAAAGTTTTCTTCTCTACTCCTGAAAATGAGTGGAGAACAAACAGTAAACATCACGGTGCTGCTACATAAATCCTGGCTATGGATGTATCTTCCACACTATATGCAGTTCTGGCTTCTCTTTCTCAATCTGGATATCACAAACCTAGAAGGGTTACAAAGAAGGCACTGAAATGCATGGAATCACTTTAGTAGAAGAATGAAGAAACTCAGACTTTTCAGCCATGAGAAGGGATAACTTAAGAGCTGATATGATAGAAGTGATATGAAGGAGGTGAGCAAAGGATGACTGCTCACCATTTCTTATACTAAAGGAATTAGAAGGCATATAAAATTAAGTCAAGAGGCCAGTTCAAAAGAAATAAATGGGGTGCTATGTGCAATGAAGGGTTAAATCAGGGAACATATTCTCACAAGAAATTAAGGATACCAAGAATTCACATGAGTTTAACAAGCTATGAGACAAATCTACAGAAGAAAAAAAACCATTAAAATGAAAGGTACAGCCTCTGAATCAAGATGACCCTGAGGTTCAGATTGCTGTGCGCTGGGAGAGCAAGCTGGGAAAATAGCAGCATTTGCCCTCCTCTTCTACAGATCTATTGGAATCTGCTTTTGGCCAGATGATTCTCTGCTAAATAGACTCCGTACATCAGTTCCCCTTGTTAATTATTTTAATACACCCACCAGATGGACGCATCCAGTTAAGAGGCCCTGTTATAACTGGATATCCTACATACGCTTATTCTCAGCATAGCTTTTTCAAGTACAATTTCTGATCACTTGCATGCAAAAAGTCTGTAGTACGAGTGAGAAAACATTCTTAGGAAGTTACTGAGTCTTCTTTAGAAACTTGTGGAGAAAGCATCTCTCTGCCTTCCCATTATGTGAAGTGAGTAAGAGACTTCTTTATTATTATCATTTGGGCATGGGGAGTGCTCCAGACAGGAGATGGAAGAGGCATTCTTAGAAATATGTAAACAAAATTTTTAAAAAGTTCATCACTGTATTTATGGCTCTACTAATAATCTGCTCTAATAATCTGCTCAACGATGAGATTCACCTTCATAAGAGCTTGCCTTGGTACCAGAACTTCTAGAATTTCTACATATCTATTTCTTGATTAGACAATACTAAAGCCACTGTCCTTGGAGTATATTTTAGTCTCATGAAAACTAAAGTTTGCATGGTTAAGTGAAGATCAGATTTGGCTCATTGTAATTTTAGTCTCAATGTATGCAAGTGTCTTCAGCATCGGGAGCAGTCATAGCTGAAACAAGGTGAGGCAAGCTAACTTAAAGCAGAAACTAGGGCTGGAAAAGAAAGAGGCAAGAGCTAGGAACCAAGGCTGAACAGATCAAGGGCAGGATTAGGAGATAGCACACAGTAGGAAGAGGAACCAGGACAAGGTCTAGAAAGCAGAAAATTTGATCAGGATTTTAGGCAGGAACCAACACTCAAGAGCAAGAATCCAGAGGACAATTACAACTAAAAGGCATTAACTGACCCAGAGCATCCTGTCCCATTTCCCATACATCAAGACAGGTTACACCAATTGGCTGGCTCGGAGGTGAGGCCATTACCCTTTGGAAAATTAGTTATGGCCAGATGACTAAGAGAGAGATGCCTGAACTGACTGTGGGAGACACGTTGACTTTGCAGCTTTCCATGACAGCTGAGCTAGCAGGATGTGCTGGGTGACACAAGCATCTTCCTCATCAGCAGATACTAATGGAGGACCCCTACACCCTTTTTATCAGTAGCGAAGCCAGATGTGAGCAATGAGCTGGAACACAGTTGCCCACATGAGATGAGAGGGACTGGCAAACCCAGAAAAGTTTGAATCAAAGCAAATTGCAATAATCTGTTAATGCACAGAGGTGCTGAGAAAACAAGACAATCCTCAAGCCTTTCTCAAAATGGGGAAGATTGTACTCTTGGCAGCAAACAAACTAGAAACCACATACCATTGCACATACTGTCTTTCTGATGCAACATTACAAAATACATCCTGAGTACTAGTCTTGTTTTCTTTAGCAAGGCGAGTGCTAATTTCCCTTTCGGAAGGTACAGATACACAAACTGAAATATTTAAAATCACTAAGTTCTTCTATGCCATAACATAAGACGTGCCATTACATATTCCATAACACCATAACTTCTGTCCATTTTTGCATTTCTAATAGTTGTAAGTATCTGTCAGTAGAGCGCTTTCATATGTTTTTACCACCTAGGTGCATATGTCCATACCTGCACACTTCAGGTCAGCTCATTTAACCTCTCTGACTCAGTTTATCCATCAGTTGGAGTGAAGGTGTACACTCATGAGGATCCTAAAAGAATTAGTTCTTTATAAGATTAATTTGTTCTGCAATGAATGCTATTACATTAGCTTAAAGTATTTCTTTGTCTCACTCTACAGACCAACAGTTTTGTACCTTCTTTGATATCTGTTAGGGAAGTGAGTTTCTTTTTCAAGAACTGGGTGACATTTCTAATACGACATGTTTTTCTCATGAATACCAATGTGACTTCCTGCATTTTAACCTTAGATATGTACATATACTTCAAACCAAAATCTAATCGGAGAAGTAAACAACGTTCAGGTATGAGTGTTTGCTTCCTGTTGAATTCTGTGGAAATTGTGGAAATATCTGTGCAGAATTGGACACGACTTGTTTCCTCCCTGCTGCTTGAACCATGATAACTTCCATTCCAGTCACTGCTGATAAACCTCTCCTAACAAATCCCTACCAACCTTGAATCTAATGGGAAACTAAATTCCTTTCTTTTACTCAGATACCTTTGTACATTTTTGTACATTTGCTGTATCATCACATGCTGAATTTTAACTAGGTCTTCTAGAAATTGCTCTGGAAAAGTCTCCAGCTGATCCAATATCTCATCATGGTATCAAGTTGGACATTGACAGAAATCTCTTCAGTTTTATCCAGTTTTAATCTGTTTCATTGGCTCCCTATGAAGTTTCAAATGGATTTTAAAGCATTATTCTTCGACTAAAATCTAATAATCTGTTGGTTTAATATAGTCAACAATTCTTAAATTTTGAGTCATCTTGCATTTTGAATCTTTAGCTAGCGGATCCTCTACTGCACTTCAGGTCTGGCAAAGGCAGCAGCACAACAGAAGTTTCTCTGTGTAGCCCCACAACTATGTGATTGCATCTAATCATCTGTAATCACACTGCAAATGAGTCCCACTTCCATATTCATTCATCTTCGGCACTTCTTCTGAGATTATTAATATTAAGTGGTAACTTTTGAAGAGTGGAGTTAGAGATCAAACTCCCTTTATATAGGAGTCCAGGCCATATAGTACTGGGCTAAATTTGAAGTAGGAACCTACGATGGAAAACCCTTCATACACGATGCTCAATCCCTTGATAAGACTCATAGCTCTTTCTAGCTATTTCAAAAGGTGCATTGGAGACAGCAGGTGCCAGGTTGCCTTTTAATTGTGTCCCGTGGCTTTGGATTTCACTGCCTAATGGCAGGAGATCAGTTACGCTACATTGACGTAGTTAAACAACAGGCTAAATAAAGGCATTTTTGTTTTTCTGGCTCCTTAATCCATGTGAGATGTGTTAGTTGTTATTTTAGTTCTGTGCCCCATGAGGCTTTCCAAGCAGTTCTCCAGACATGCGCATTGTACCCATTCCTGTTTACAGAAACAGAGCAGACTACTGGTGTGAACATGTTTGTTGGTTTGTAATGAAGTGTCTTTCTATTGGGGAAACTAAGCCTTTAATTAAAACCAGCTGGCACTATAAACTGTTTCATGCTCCATAATACTGACCGTGGTTTTCAGTTAGAGATACGGAAAATCGGGCAGTTTCCTCATCCTAACTAAAAACTCTGTTGCTGGTTTTCCTCTTAAAGATGGAGTGCCCCATCCCACACAAGAGATGAGTAAAACTACTTTATAGCAGTTTTATAATCCTAAATGCTGCAGTATTTGCATCACAGAGTTTTACAAAAGGACAAATAAACCATGTGAGAGCCATCTTGTTACCGTTTCTGCATTGCCCGTCAGCCAATTTCTTTGAGATATAATAAAGGTAAATACAGACTGCAAAAAGTTCAGGAAATACCATGCTCCTTGATAGCATATGTATTGACAGTTGATAAGGAAGAATGTCCAGATGTGCACAGTTTTGAGAAATAAGAGATCAAGAAGAGAAGTACAACATTGCCATTAAAATAATAGCTCCCATAAGCAAAATCCAGTCTTAATTATTTTCCATTTCAGTTACAAGTTAGCTTTGCTAATGCTGTTTCATTATCTGCCTTCTCATGAAATCTATTCCCCCAAATTAAGTGAGTTTGCCCATAACATTGTGTTTGTAAATCTACAAATAAAAACTTATTAGCTATTTGTAGAAAGAGGCTACAGTGATTAATAAAGCAAAAGATTAGGAGCAAGGACAATCTGAGTCCTAATCCCAGCTGAGCCACTTATGGTGTAACCTTGGGGATGTTACTTGACCTTCATGTTTCTCAGCAATCTCGGCTGGAAATTGGATACCAGCTGGACCTCGGAGAATACCAGACACGTCTGCTGTACTCCTCCCAATTAGCATTATTAGAACAATGGTGAGCAGGCTTGCATTATGATTGTGGGGTGCTATGCACATAAATACAGTTAAGGATTAATGACCCTCCTTCCCTTTCCTGGCAGGGCTAAACTGATGTTAAAAGGTGGCCCACACATTACACATCCTGTCCAATTGTTGGCTATATCATAAATGAAAATAATGGTGCACATGAGGCAATTAGACTTTAAAAGGATTCCAGCTGTTCCCTTCCACCCAGAATTCTCCTGCACTTCCAGCAAGGACATTTATCAGATTATCTGATTAGAAAGATTAGATTTATAGGGCCAGACTCTCAGCTGCATCCATGATGAACTAGCTGCACTGCTTTAATATGGGATCAGTTCTATGCAACTGGAAAAGGCAAGTCCAAGAGTTGGTAATCCCTAAAGTGAAGTATCATTCTGGCCACCTTCACCCCAAACACAGCTGTCAATGGTCCTATGCTAGTAACTTTGTATCATCAAAGAAATTCCTCATGTCAAGTGTATCTCAAAGTCCTTTCATGCAACTAGGGGATTTTCCTGAACTACGCCTAAATTTTCTTCTGTCAACATTTGTTGTATTATTTATTAAAAAAAAAAAAAAAAAGAAGAAAAGCAAGAACACAGGGCATGGTGAAGAAAGGCTCAGCCTTTAGTCACTTTGGCAATAAAATGATACAATGCCACATAATCCTTAGACCTGAGAGTTCACTGAAGGGAGGAGAGTGAGAAGAAAGGTGTGCTCACATATGACTGCCATTATATACAGTTCAGACATGGTTTCATGCAACTATCAATGAAAGAACGTTAAATACCTACAACATCACCATGGAAGTAATTTGAAAACCCAGATAATAAAAAAGCACCATATTAACATACAAAATCTTCCATATTTCCTACAACAGAAAATAGTTCTCAGTAAGTAATCAGAATGGTAGCTAATATAGCACAGGATAATAACTAATGCAGTATTTCAGAATTAGCAAATTCCAAAGAAGCTGTGATGTGCAGGCTTAAGTAAAACATCCATTACTTTGCTTTTATTGTGATCCTCAGTATGTTTGTTTGTTTCTTTATTTATTCACTAGGGTATGGAGCTATAGTTTCCAAAAGAAACATGCAGTGTCTTTCATACAGAAATTTCTTTGAAACTCCTCTGTGTGACAATCTATGCCCCATTTAGCCTTGTGGGGGAGGGAGGGTAGGGATTTTTGACAGATAACTGCTAATTTGCTGCAAAGTTCTCCATCCATCAGTTATTGTTCTATTATTTTACAACCAATTTATTTTCCAGCAGAGCCATGGAGACACACTCACACGCCCTTGAGTGCGGTCTTGTTGGTAGTGCTTATTTGTCTGCTAAATAAAAAGCTAAATACACCTATATAACTTATTTCAAGTCCACTCTGTAAGGGATCATGTAGGACCATATAAGACCTCCCAGTATGTTGGTCAGTTCAGCCAACATGTGGGTGGTCTAAATATGCTGCAGACATAATACAGCTGAAAATACTACACTAGCAAAGGAAAAGTAGGGAAGAAATTACGTCCGGGTGTCCACTGTCTGATAGGATTTTTTTCTGGAGTTGGTACAGCTCATGCCTCATCTATTTTTGCTCTACGCCAGGACCACTCAGGTTAGTTGGGTCTGCTGGTAAATTTTGCAAGGATCAGCTCTGCAGGAAAGCACATGTCACCTCAAGGTTCAGTACCCAGCATTGCATCTTCTTAGATGGAAGATGTGCTGGTGCATTCCCACTGCTTCCAGAGAGACTTGGGAAACAGCTACAAACACAGGATCTCTGCAGGAACATGGGAAAATCTCACATT
Organism: Gavia stellata; assembly: GCF_030936135.1. Taxonomy (NCBI): domain Eukaryota; kingdom Metazoa; phylum Chordata; class Aves; order Gaviiformes; family Gaviidae; genus Gavia; species Gavia stellata. Next base: position 23,696,928 of record NC_082602.1, on the reverse strand, counting down.
TCTGCAGTGTTGTGGAACTTCCCAGCTGGGAAGTTTATCCAAGCAGATAAACCAAACTTTAATCCATCTTCTAGGTAGCCCTGCTCTTCAGTCTCCCATTGTCATGATCTAGTTCACAGTAAATTCTGACGTTTGGTAGGCACTACACTGTCTGTGTCAGAAAAGGTGCAACTGCTATCTATTAAGTTGTGATAGCATTTATCCCACCTTTCAAATTCATAGTTTTCCACCTTGTTCTACACCTGACTGAGAAAACCTCAGAAAGAATTAGTGCCGTATTCCTAAGCCATATCCCTGATGAAAGCAAGGAAAAATTTGAGCCTTTGACAATACAGCTGGAAAAATTATATATGTATACTGAAATCTTGTTCTCGATAGAATCGAAGTCTTTCTCCATTAACTATAGAGGGAATGTAAACAACTATTTCTTATTTACAGATTTAACCGTTAGATAGCTAAAGGTACATGGGGTGAGTACCATCTTTAATGGGTTAAAAACACTGTAATGCACATGCACACACGCACACATATCACATACTCTTAGCATCACTTGTTACAAGCCATCTTCCATCCAAAGCACCAGATTTCAGTTGGTTCCAATTTGATAAACTATGTTTGATGTGAAGGCTTCAGTCTTTGGCTGAATGTCTTGCAAAATTTCAGTCAGAAATGAGGATCAGGTTAGGGAACATTTAAACAAACTGGACGTACAGTCCATGGGACCTGATAGGATACACCCTGTGAGTGCTGAAGGAGCTGGCTGAAGTCATTATGAGGGCACTTTCAATCATCTTTGGAAAGTCATGGCAACTGGGGGGTTCCTGTCACTCATCTCCAAGAAGGGCAAGAAGGAGAATCTGAGGAGCTGCAGGCCAGGCAGCCTCACCTCAATCCCCGGGAAGGTGATAGAGCAAATAATCCTGGAAAACTATTTGAAACATACGATGGACAAGGGGGTGATTGAGAGTAGTCAGCAGAAATCATGCCTGAACAATCTTGCCATGGGCAAAAGAGATGGTTTACGTGATGTGGCATTGTGGCTAGCCAAATTACTGACGCAAAGGTACTGAGACAAGGAATAAGAGTTAAGGAGTATGGGAAAGAGAGGGAAAACAGTGACAAGAACCTGAGGGTGGAGAGACAACTGGAATGGGCATTGTGAACAAACTGAGGGAATGAGGAGAGGGGGGAGTATGAGACACAGGCAAGAGTTTGTGCGTGAAACTGAAACTATAAGCTGATGACACGAGTGAGTCAGTGTGTTGCTATCTGACAGAATCACTCAGCTGGGGAATTTTTAATAAAACTGGGAAATTACATTTTTAAAAGACTTGCTAAGTCAAACACGTAAAGAATAACAGAACTAACATTGTCCCTGAAACCTTTAATTTAGCTTCTCTGTGCATATGCCCAGTGATGCAGCCCTTGCTCCAGTTTCAGAGAACAACTCACTGTGGATTTCAGTTTGGCTGTGTAGTGAGGGACAACATTGTCTGTGAGCCAGGAAACGTGAAGTGGGCAGGACAAGGGATTACGGCAATAGTAAGAAGAGCTTTTCACAGTTAATGTAGCTGCATGGTATGCTGGAGAATACAGTTCTATCCCTGCCTTTTCCAGAGGTCCCCTGGTATGCTGACCAGGCCACTGAAACACCATTTTACATCTGTTCAGAATTTCAGTGCCTCTTTTTCTGAATAAAAACTACTTACGGTCCCAATGGGCAGAAGTACACAGCAGTTGGATCTGCTACCCACACCAGTGGACAACACTGTCATCATGCACAGTGAGGTATCATGCTGAATACTCTGAAGTATTACCTTCCAGTTTTCTTAAATCCAGCACCCAACACTAATTCAAATTTTATTCTCCTCGTGCCCTAGAACCGCTTCTGTAAGGGGAAGACAGAACTTACCTTAGAGATTTTGTGAAGATGAGTATTAATGAAGAAACAGATATCCTTGTAACCACCACACACACCCATGAGAAAATTCATACTTACTTACCTTTTCAAAAGTGGTCTAACTAGACTGCAGTGAACAAGGTATAGGTACAAGCTTCACGCAAAACAATGAGAAAGAAACAACATAATGAATAGCTATTCAGTAAGTAAGCACTGTTCTCCTGTGCATTGAGGGAGGCAAGAATCCTGCAGGGAAAGAGCAAACCTGTTGGGGATGTGTGCTCTATCCTGCTCCAGGCTGCATTGATCAGGCACAAGGCTCCTCAACAGGGACACCGCAAGAGCCCTGTCTGCGTTATTTTGTATTCCTTCCCACCACCACCCTAAAGAAGCAACTCAGCCTGTTTTACTCTTTCCCCACTAGCCTCCATTTTGCTGACTACATCCTTACTTGAGAATTGCAGCCTCAGCCAGCACATCCCTGCCACTGTCTTTGGAAATTTTCACCTGTGGGGAGTTCCCCACACTCCTTGTTCACATCTTTTCTCTGATAGTTCCTCCTGTTACTGTATTGCTAGTTTAGCCGTGGGTTGGCCCACGGCTTTCCCCTTTCCCCATCTGCAACGCCAGCACTTTCCTGTTACAGTTGAGGAGTGAGCGTAGCTGCAGCCCAAAGTCCTGCTGTTGCCAGCACCACTGTGAGCCTTGAGAGGCAATACAGCCTGCACACAACGAGCTGCTCTGCAGCAGTAATCAGCCCTGTAGAGAGGTGGCTTTGGCACTAGTGACATATGCCACATTTCCCTTACCACAATATATAGGGATGTTTGCAGCAAGGTGGAATACAATCCTCTCGCTGGCTGGAGACACTAGATCTGGTCCCTCTCCACCACCTGTTCCTCGGGCAGGTCTATATTGACCATCAAATCTTGTAACATCCCTCTGGGTTATACACTCCTGGGGCCATTGGTATGTTGTTTTTCCAGCTGATTCACTTTACCTTCCCAATGCACCCAATCACTTAGTGCAAACCACTGTCCATCTGCCTGCACACCCTTGACAGAGATGATGTAAATAAGTAAAGGCTGTATCCTAAAGGCTATGCTGGAAATGCGAGAATACAAAAACAGTAATAATGAGTCAGATTAAAGGATCATCCAACCCAGTATCTCCAACACTGGCTAAGTTCACAGGGAGACCAAAGCAAGATGCTTCCCCCAAAAATTCCAACATCTAAGGATTTGTAGCTTACCACTAGCTAATGGTGGCATCCTTGCATGTTATAACTCTCGGCAACTTTTTTATTCCATTAATTTCTCCAGTTGCTGTTTGAAACTGGATAACTTTTTTGCATCTCACATGACATCATGTTTCCCAGCCTGACTGTGGGTTATGGAAAAAAGTGACTCCTTTTGTCTGTTTTGAATGTACTAGTTTTGAATGGAACAAAGTTTTATTTTTAGTTTTACTTGATGTCACCTAGCTGTTGGATGAGAAGACACAGTGAGCAATCATTTTCTGTTCTTCTCCTGCACCACTCATGTTTTTATAATATTCTTCACCTATCTGTCTTTTATCTATGCAGAAAAATCATGGTCTATTTAATTGTTCTTCATATTCAAACCATCCCATATATTCAACCATACTTACCACTATTCTCTGCTCTTCTTTGAGAGGGGAGAACTGAACTGCATCCAGTATTCAAGATGCAAGCACACTAAGAAAATCTACCAGCAAAACTACATTATCTCATTTGTTTTTTTAGTATTTTCCTAATAATTCCTAAATTCTGTCTTCTTTTTAGTGGCTATTCAGCATTGAGTTTACATTTTTATGGGCTTGCCTGTTGAAGTTCCTGCACAGTACCAGCTAGTTCAGTATCCATCAGCATGAATTTAAAGCTGAGATATTGTTTTTTGCCATGTGCAATACCTTTACCCATATTTACAGGAATTTCATTCACCATTTAATCATCTGATAATAGCATGAGATCCTTCTGCAACTCTTCAAAAGAACCTCTGGTCTTTATTAATTTGTTTTTCACTCAGTATCACCAGCAAACTTGACTTTGCAGCCTCAAATACATTTTGAAGTAATTAATATGCTGTCTATAAACACATACTAATACAAATAGATTTTTTTTCTAATAATAATGCTAAAAGTTTCCCAAAGATTAGCAGTGCTTATGACATGCATTTATCTTCTTCAGCTGAAGTTCATTATTTTCATCTGTGTGAAGAGTTCAAAGCCAGATTCCTAACCTTTCACAGGAAAAGTAGCAGAAAATTTTGTCTGAATAAGAAGTGCCAGAACTCTGTATTTTTTGTTGTTTCCATCTTCAAGCATTTCTCTTGCTCTTTCTCCCCCTCTCATATCTTTTTCTGCAAAATTTCTCTACCTTTTTATTTTGCTGCTTCCCATCTGTTCCTGTTTACATTTTTCTCTTGGATTTTTTTCTTTGTTTCAGTGTCCTTTTTTATTTATTCTGCTTCTTGAGTTTCCACTTTTTTTTTGCTCGTTTTGTAGGATGCTGTCCAGTTCTGTACTTTTCCATTATGATTACAACCATTCTGTCATTTAATGCTTATTATTTTTATTGCAGTACTGAATCAATAAGCATTCCTATAAGCCCTTGTGGACCTTACAAAAAGCTGGTCCCTGTCCCTGAACATGTAGCCTAAGTCAGTGACAAAACGTAACAGGGAAAAATAGTGTATGTGGAAGCGCAATGTGACAGTGAAAGAGTCAAGGGGAGTAAGCTGAAATCAGAACATGCCAGTTGCTTGGCTCTGTTGACTGGAGATGGTACAGAGACATTGTTTGAAAGGCAATGTGGGAATTTCAGGGGGTTGTTAGAGGCTCCACCAGTATATAAAGGACACTGAGGGGAAAAAAGTACTTGTAGAAAATCAGTTACTGAATAAATAAAAAAATCATAAGAGAAATGGAGAGTGATAGTTGATGGGTGACAGCAGTGGGCAGTGGTGAGGCATACAGATCGAATCAGTGATGGTTGATCTATGCTTGATACTGTGAGAAAGGAGGAAGAAACAGGATAATCAAATTATGACTTTCCTTCTCCAGATCCATGTTTCCAGCCACGTTTCTTCTACCCTGTTTCTCCAGCACTGGAAATACCACCTAGCTACTCTAAAAATTCTCATACGTTTTCCGAGGGGCCATGATATGTTTCACAAAAGAACAAGAAAACTGACTTAGTAAAGTGGGAATTTATGCTTCAGAAGTGTAACTCTTGGACAGGTCAAAGCTACCATATCGGCTTGATGGCATTCCCACCTAGCCCCCACTTACTCTGATATAATTGGAGAAAAGGGGCATACATGTTACTCCTTGGAGATGTGTTCCCAGCTGCCTTTAGGACTTATTATGGAAATGGGTGTTGTCCCCTGATATTAAATCTGCCCTCAAACCTGGAAAACAGACTTTTTAATTACAACTAAGATTCTCTCCTTATCCCAGTTACTTTGTCATCCAGATACCTGGGCCTCTGGAGTTTCTCAGCCAGACTACAGCTCACTTCTTCCATTTTTATCCCCCAACACATGATTTCACTTTCAAGTTTTGACCACTGCTTTCAGTGTAATTGTTAAATTAAAAAAAAAAAAAAAAAAAAAAGAGCAGAAAAAAAAGCGGACCCAGGAACCTAAGTAAAGTGGGGAGTCTACAGGCAGTAAGGAAAACAAGCACAGAGCACTAGGAACAATGTGAAAACAGGGTCATCAGGAAACATCAAGTAAACGTAGCTTCCTCTATGGAAAATATATTTGCACTGACTTCATTAACCTTGTATAAGAGAAAGGGCAATCTTTAGGCTGCAGGGTTCCTTTTCCTTTCCCTTGAAAAGTTGGCTTATACAGATTTAAGGCATTTTGTAACTATATAATTTACATCGATGGCAAACAAATGGAAAATTAAATGTACTATAACTCTTCAAACCCTCTCCTCAGCCTGTATCTATACAGTACCCAGCATAACAGCGTCCTTGTCTGTGACTTGATGTAGCTTCCCATGTCACAAACAATAAATAACAAAAAAGTGACTTGTGAACCTGTCCAAAATCTAAATTTAAAAAGTAGGGTGAAATTTTACAGTGCAAGCAAATACCTCAGGAGTATAGTTAGATGTCCTCTTGAAAAGTTAACTGGAAGCCTTTAGGCTCCCCCTCCCGCTGGGGTTACTGTCCATGTGGATGAACCACTAGACCCAACCATTGACACTCATTTGTATTAGTGCGTTCTGGCACCTCAGTTCTGGAGGTGAAACCCTCCAGGGAAGAAGCAGTAACCAAGGGTTAACAGCAATAAGTGAAGGTGTATCTATGCCTGAAGTCTGAATATTAAATATTATCAGAGTGCTTTAGACTGTGACACATTAATTTTACTGGAAATAAAGCAATTACATACCTTTAACAGCTAAAGATCTCAGTGCCACAGTCACTGGGGCTAGTTTTAAGTCCCAGTCTACTTTTGCATACTGGACAAAAATGGACATGAAATTACAGTAACTTCCCCTAAATTATCTCCTTTTTGTGAAAAGGAAAACCAGCAAACCATAATGTAATCTAATATCAAGCAGACATTTGATTTACAGGATAATAGACATACTGGATTAAATTCATCCTGGAGCAAGTATAAAGAGTATAAAATAATTTAAGGGTGTTGATGTAGATGCATGCATTTTTATTACCAGTGTTAATGACTGTAGAAGGTGAAAGGCAGTGAAAACTCAGGATTACAGAAACATATTTACCATAGACAAAACACTGCTCATAACAGTGGATTTTTATGAGTTACGAGTGTGGTTCAGAATCTCAGACAGATAGCTTTCAGCCCTACAAATCCCTGAGACAAGCCACTACAGCTCTGCAGGTTGGCTGAGATTGATATTTACCATTCCCCTTAAACTGCTTCAAAACCATGAGAACCATTTTTCCTTCACTCTGGAGCAGTCTGTACTGCATTTCTCAATCTGCCAGCTAAACCCTCTAGAAATCAGTCTTGCTTCCTTCTCTGAGTTTGATGGGACAGGAAGAGCAGAAGTAAAGGAAGACACTAAGAAAACAGAGCATATCAGCAATAGGTATATCAGGTGTTTGAGACTTGCAACATTCAGATAAGCTTAAACATCTGATGGACATTTCTATGAGCAGAAGCCAAGGAACAGTTGAGGTAAGTATGCTAATTCTTGTAACATCTCTGCAGAGGAAGAAGAAAAAGGGGTCTGAGGATGGTGATGTGACATACGGGGCGGCCAGATCGAGGTTGCTTCCAGTGTCAGAGGCAGAGGGAATAAGGATCCTTTTGGAAGGTTAAAAAAGTAGCTATAACACAACCTGTGGGTAGAAGGTTCATCACATTCCTTATCCAAGAAGTTAAAGTCAACCTTCTTAGACAAAGAATAAATTATGGGCTACCTCATCCCATGTAACACAGCGAGACTTCTCCACAGCAGTAACAGGTTTTCTTACCTTGGATGGGGGAACCAGCTTTTCAGGTACCTTTGTATTTGTACTATAAATTAAAAAAAAAAAAAAAAAAACCACAAAAAAACCCCCCACGAAAAACGAGAAAAAAAACAGAAGCACTTCAACGTACAGGAAAATTAAGTGAACCATTAAAAAAAAGGAGATATAGCAAAAAACTGCATTCATTAAGGATTCTCTATTCCCTCTAAAGAGGCCTGTGTATCCAAAGCAGAGTGGCAGAAGCACTAAAGAAGGAAGATCAATATAAAATAGGCAGTTCTTGTGAGCAGTGATTTTGGCATTTTAGAGTTCAGAAACCATTGCAGGAAAATTAACCTCTATGCAGTGTTCTGTAACAAGGAAATTTAAAAAAAAAAAAAAAATTGTCTGGGCATGCTGCCTGAAAGATTACAAGACTATGACATTAAATATGAGAGCAAATAAAATTCAAAGCAATTAAAAGTGCCTACATGTTTTTCCTTTGCAGCAGCAATGAGAAATTACATCTTGTGAGCATATAACTGATTTAGAACATAATTCTGCAGAAGCTTCCAAGAGTGTAGAAGCTGGCTCACACACGTAAAAGCTTGCATGAGTTGCATGTTCAGCAATGCAGGTAACAAATCCAGTGCATGATAATGAAGACTTCAACTCTTTTGGGCAGTAGAACAGGTTATTTTGGCATCCCTAAAACCCATTCTATTTTGATGTGTTGCCAACGACGGAGTCGCAGCACCTTGCTGAAGCTGCTGGTTGTGATACCCACATTGCTCTCAGCTAAATGAGTGTAACGTCCCTTTGTTTAAAAATAGTTGAAACAATGGAAAACCACTGGCCCCAGAAGAGGTCACAGGGAAAATGGACAGTAATGCTGGCTGTGGGGTTTTCCAAGGGTCTGATAAAGGCGGGAGAGGTGAAAGACTGGGTTATATAGCAGGATATGATTGAGCAATAAAAACAGGAAAAATACCCAAGGAGTACTCCAAGAGAACAGCAAAGCCATTACACAGGGCTGTCTGCAATGTTTCTGCTACTTTCTTTTTGTATAATCTTCAAAAAAGAGACAGAAAGAGAGCATGGTTACCATGAAACTGCTTCCTGCTGTTTGGTTACTATATATCTACAGGATGCAAGAACAGGATGGCACCAGAAAAAAAAAAACAGCGACCTTCGTCACCACTATCTTCTCTTAAGAGTGACAACCTGCAATACCCTGACTAAGCAAGCTGTAAGAACATAAAAAGGTAGTGTGGGGAAGGGATGAGGCAGTTTTCAAGAAAGAAAACCTTGAGCTGTTCTTACAAATTAGCAGGGGGAAGACCATAGATGCTTGCAAAAATAAGTCCCTTGGGCATTATGATCTGAAGAAATTAAAGTGAGAGCTGAATACTTCACAGAAGGAATTAACCAATTTCAATGATTTCCTGGAAAACAAATCTCATTCCATGATGGCATTGCTCGCTGGAAAGCAACTGCAAGCACCCGGCCACACAGAAAAGCCGAGTTGCATCACTCACTGTTGGAAACAGCAAGACAGACCAGCAGGGTGGCGAGTAATCAAACTATGTCCTGTGGAGGAATTTCTATTAAAAAAGGAAAGTCAAAAAAAGTTTTGGCCAGCTTGAAACTTCCTAGCCGTTCTCCACTAACTGGATACGCAGCTATACCAACCAGAAAACATCAGGAGTTCAGTATTTCTCTGCCCCATGTGTAATGCACAGATACCCAGAGGGTCAAGACCAGACCTGTGCCATGACACAAGAGCCCATTTCTTTAAGTGCAATTCTTTTTCTTCAAGTTGCCTTGCAAGACTATTTCAGGCAATTCAATACTAGAGTCCAAATGAATGGTTTTGGAGAGAGACGAAATAGGAGAGATTCTTTTGTTAAACCTCCTGTTCTTTGTTAGTGCTGCAAAACATGTTGCCAGAAGAAAGGACTGTTCCCCAGATCCTTTTTTAATGGCATCTGTCAGTCTGAGTGAGCCAAGGTGAGAGTGGGAAAGAGGAGGCTCTCTCCAAATGGGCAGGGGACAAACAAGCTTTTACCCTGGGTAGATTCCCATTCAGTAGAGATACTAAAGATTAACTGACAGCAGACCAATTCATTGCTGCACATAGGGTTTGGATTTACAGATGAACAGAGACCATAACTCTTTTAGAGAAAATACTTTGCCATGAAGCATACCTTGCATTGGAACTATGAACTGAAAGCAGCCAGTACTGAAGGAGATGAAAGCCAATCATTGGAAGAAAGTAACTATGGAAACGTTAATACCCTTTTGTGAAAAGCAATAAAAATGAGCACCCTATGAAATGGGCTACAAATGGAGCTTTCAATGGGCTTCAATACTGTGCTGGTTTTGGCTGGGGTAGAGTTAATTTTCTTCATAGTAGGTAGTATGGGGCTATGTTTTGGATTTGTGCTGGAAACAGTGTTGATAATACAGTGATATTTTAGTTACTGCTGAGCAGTGCTTACACAGAGTTAAAGCCTTTTCTGCTTCTCACACCGCCCCACCAGTGAGTAGGCTGGGGGTGCACAAGAAGTTGGAATCGGACACAGCTGAGACAGCTGACCACAAATGACCAAAGGGATATTCCATACTATATGATGTCAGGCTCAGCATATAAAGCTGGGGGAAGAAGAAGGAAGGGGGGGACTTTCGGAGTGATGGCATTTGTTTTCCCAAGTAACCATTACGCGTGATGGAGCCCTGCTTTCCTGGAGATGGCTGAACACCTGCCTGCTGATGGGAAGTGGTGAATGAATTCCTTGTTTTGCTTTGCTTGTGTGTGTGGGTTTTGCTTTACCTATTAAACTGTCTTTATCTCAACCCACGAGTTTTCTCACTTTTATCCTTCTGATTCTTGCCCCCATCCCACCTGCGGGGTGAGCGAGTGAGTGGCTGTGTGGTGCTTAGTCGCCGGCTGGGGTTAAACCACAACAAATACCAAGACTTCCTGAAGTGCAAGGAAGCTTTACACTTGCTTTCCTGGAGTCTTTGTATTTCATCCTATAATCTGAGTTCACTATCAGAAAAAAGCTTTAACTGCTCTTCAATCATCTATGCACCTATTATGTTTTCCTTAAGCATCATGGCCTTTTTCTTCCTGTTTACTGAACACCCAGGAAATTGTGATAAATAATCCCTATCGATTGAAACTGGCTTATTGTTGCAAGACAATTACTGTTCTGTACTTCTAAAACAGACTAATTTCTTCAGTTCTCCCTGTGTCTTTATTTAGGTGAAACTTTTAAAATCTTGTAGTGAATTATGATAAACACACAGAGATCTAAGCGCAATATTTTAATTCTTGGTGGGTTGTTGTTTGCAGATTAAAGTCTCCTGTTCTTAGAGGATTGCATGAAATCCTCCCACCATCACCAAATAATCATTGAGAGGGGTTTTTGGTCTCCAGCTTCTGCCTGGAAGAAAAGCAGGTGCTTCATGATCATGGTAGCCACTGCAAGAAGAGCTCCAACAAGCAGAAGGAGCAAAGGAGACAAAACTGCCTTGTTATTACCTAAGACCCATATAAAAACAAAATGGCTGTTAAATGAGGTGATTGGAGAAGGAAGGAATGAACTATTAGCCTCATTTTCCTGAACACAGAATAACTACTGTTAGCACTCTGAAAAAGAAGGTCTTTGGTACCTGTGAAGTGCTTGCAAGGTTCCTTGCTCAAAAAGAACTGCCACTGTGGCCAGTCTGGATTCAGTACTCTCTTTCAGGGTTCAGGTTTTTTGCTCAAACAGAAATCTCAAAGTAGGCAAACCAGTGGTGATGCCAACTCTCTTCTGCAACCGCAGCCATCCCCTTACTTCATGTAACTGTCCCCTCTCTCCCTCTTTGCCACTTTCCACTAGAGAACAGCTGAGAAGTGTCCGATCAAGCCCCAGGTAGACACAGCCCATTCCCCTAAAAGACCCCCAAGAGAGGGTTTTCCCAGGGATGTGAGCCAAGCCAGTGAACGCACATGAACTTCACTATCTAGACCCGCAGGTGTTGGAGCACCTGTTGGTCTTGTTACTTACACAACAAAATCTATGGCTGGGAATTCTCCGGAATTTAATATGGGTCTGGCATATTTTGCAGTTGGTTTGTTTCTGATCATCCATTTTGCAATCACCAAGTGGTATTCGGTTCCCTGCAGGCAGCTGCTCACTTGCTACATTAGGCTGTTGCTCCACAAACTTAGACATCCAGTGAGGGGAGATGGGAATAAAAACATGCCAGAAAGTCACCTTCCCTCCTGTCTCTCCATTCTCCACCAGAGGCATAGCACATAAAGCAGACCAGGGCTGACCAGTGAGCACAGCAGTGCCCGCGGTGTTACACCGGCTCAAGGTTTAGTGGTGCTCAGAGCTCTACAAAGCATTAGATAATCAGTACCCTGAAAGCCTGCCTAAGTAGACAGCAGAAAATATTACTGTTTTCATTGCAGTGATGGTAAATCGAGCCTCAGAGAGATTAAATGACCTGCCCATGGTCAGATAAGTGATATCTTGCAAAGCTTACACATATATCCAAATCATCAACTTACCAGTCTAACACCTTAAAAACAAGGCCATTCTTCTTCAGCTCTTTCAAGAGTTTGTCCCCAAGAGCTGGTGTAGAAGAACTGTAAAATTTTTCTTCCATTTTTTCCAGAGCGTCCCTTACTTTTTTCCAGTCTGCTGCAGAGAGGCTACAGTCAACAGACTATCATGAGTGCTTGCAGATACATATTTCAGTGTAAACTTAAAGAAAGATACCTAGTCCAGGCTTTCCATATAAAAATAGAAGTTTCAACTCTCCAAATACCAGTAACTACAACACTGTAATCTTAGGTAGAACGCAGCTATGTCAACAGTCAGGACAGAGCAACATAAGAAAAATGTGCATTGCGTGGTCATCCAACCATGACCGGGAGCTCTGAGCTGAAGAGGAATGACTCTGCTTATCACAAATTCATTCAACTTAATCTTTTAACTGGCTACACAGTGTTTTCATATGGATGTTTTCTATTTATCTATATAACTATATTTGGACACCTAAAGCTTTTTTCCCCCACTTATGGAGCTTTAAGATCAAAAAGCTGAAAATGTAGTCAAAGCATTTCACTTAAGTATTTATCAAAAGTAAATAAATCAGATCTTGGAGACGCATTTGGCAATGAGTAGGAGGAAACCATGCAGAATTTTGCTTGAAAGAGTGTAGTCATGCTGACGAGCAAGTTCAGACTAGTTTGGAGATATGAAACAGGGAGACCATGTTCACCCTTGAGTTATGCTGAACAAGAAGCCAGTGAGTGATTTCTCATTTTTAGTGAAAGTGCTAAGTTTCCTACCCTAACTGGTCATAGCAGAAATTTCACAGTGCGATTGCTTAATGCAGAGACACAGAGACAAAAACGCTACAGGGATGTTCAGACATCATGTAACCCACAATTTTCTGAGGGCTCATTCTGCCCTGGCTGCGGTGGAAGAGGTCAGACTGGAGAGTGACACTGGTTTAAAGTGGTTTGAACCGCAGCTACAAACGATAAAAAGTAGTAACCCTAACGCATGAGTACAATCCTCTGTCTACACTGTCCTCTCAGGAGACAGAAGAAGAGGGGACAGTTGCAGGAGACATCCGAGCAGTGCAGGGAGAGATTTCTCACCGCCCTGAACGCAGCCCAGCACTTGCAGGCAGCACACTGCCGGTGTCATTCCTGCCAAAATTTCGCTTCCCACGGTTCCTCTCCTTTCACTATCTCATTATTATTGATCTGGTAAAGCCTGGAGCGCTCTGTCTTCGGGCAGAGCAGGTAAGGAAGAGAAAGGAGTGTGCTGAGCTGACTGCCAGCTTGTAGCAGGCTTCATCTCTGATCCTGGTGGTCCCTCTAGAGGTAAAAAAGCAGTGCTGTTTCCAAATCTATTTATTCCCAGACATCCCTGCCGAGTTGGCAAAGTAGGATAGGAGTGCGAGTTCTGAGATGCTGGCACGTATCCAAGCAGGTCTCAGGCAGAGATTCATCTACTACAAATTACCAGGTTGTAGTATGCATCGAGTTGTACCAATTTAACATACCCATCGGCTGAGCATAGGCTCTGGTGCTGAACTCCGCTCTGACTCGTTTCCAGCTCCCTAAGCCCCGAGGCTGAGGACTTCAGTATGCTAAGAAAGCTTATACTTGACAGGTTCCTTTTTCTTTTTCCATATATTAATCCCTTTCTCCCCCAGAACTGATGTCTTCATTTTCAGGCACTGAAGGGAAAACTAAAACCACTTAAATAAGTACTGTTATCTGAATAAACAAAACTTGATGTTATCAATGTTTATTGAATTATTTTTTATGTATCATCCAACTTAAGTTTAATTACACTCAGGAAAGATATCCAGCTCTGTTAATCATGAAAATATGTGTGTGTGTATATATATATATATGTTCGAGGAGCATTGGATCTTCTGCTTCTTTCTCATGGCGATTATATATTGATCACAAGATCCTTGAAAGAAGAGATAGCAACAAAAGCTCTTTGTCCAATTGCTCCGCTGCCGATTGGCAGCATTTCACATTTCACATACCCAATTTTACACACACATACACACATAAATACGTATGCCTTCTGCTCCGCAGATGCACACAGTCAATGGAGCTCTAAGCCACCAGCTTGTCACTTACTGTTACCAGATGAACTGTGTGGTTCAAATGAGCTGGGCACCCAGGGGAGTTGCAAAGGATTTTGCCATTGCATTTCAGGGGAACTGAGCTGGATCCTTGGTGAAGAGTACAGAAAAAGATATACATGTACAAACGTGGAAGCCAGAGTTGACGCAAGCCTGAGAGCAGTGCCTTGCACTGTGTTTCCCAAGGTTGCGGCAATCTATCTGGGAATGCAGCTACTTAGTCACAGGCTGCATCACTCCAAACCCGAGTCACTGGTATCAGCACTAGTTTCTCACCAAGGCCCTTCACTAGATCCCAATCAATCTAAGCATCACAGGAGACTTTCAAGAAGTGTTCTGGAGCCAACAGAGGTTTACAGTGATACCGGCCTTCTCAAGCCAAGAAATTATTCATTAGCTAGCAAAATCAAATATTTGTGCACATAGCTTAAGCATTAAAAAAAAAAAAAAAGCCTCTTTATCTAGCCTGCCAGCTTTCTCTGGTTCAGTATGGTGGCTCCCTGCACATTGCCTGGAGTCCAAATACAAGTTTTCAGTGGCAGCCCCATGCCTTCAGGTCTGATAATAGGCTCACCCAACTCCAAAGGAATCTCCCTGACCAGCGACCATTAAATCTTTAACGTGACTGAGATGTTAGCCTCCAGAGCATCCCATGACCTCTCCATTTACATGCTGGCAGTTCTTACACAGTCATTCCTGCCAGACTAGACATGATTCAGTGATCCTCATCCAGCCCATTCAATTATTTGGGGAGAGGCCAAACCATTGAGACCAGGAGTCAGCAATTTTTATTTTAGTGGGTATCTGAGTCACCCATAATTTTTGGGGAAAAAAAAAAAAAAAAAGAACTGAAATTTCTAAGTGCTAACACTAAATATGGTACCAGTTCTCCCTGGTCTCAGGCAGCTGCCTCAACTTTCTGCCTTGGTTTAATTTATCTAGGAATTGAAGATGATAATTTGTCAATAAGGAAAAAACATGTCTTTAAAATGCCTGGAGATGAAAACTGCTCTGGGTATTCTGGATAGTATTTGATATTAGAATAACAGCAATGAATATATATTCTTGCCTTCCTTCAATTTGCTTTGAAGAATCCCAAATAAACAAGACTTCAAAATAATCCCGACAACTTGTAAAAGGTATCTTCAGTAAAGTATTCCTGGCTTCCACGGATTAAAAGATGCACACAGGATACAATTTCAACACAGGCGAAGGAGCATCAAGACTACAGATGGCGAATGCATCTACTAGATAAATTGACAAAAAAATAGGAAATTCTCCAGTGCCCTTCAGCTGAAGTGATTAATCACAATGGCACACTCAAGATGTCCACGAATGTCAGGAAGGTTCTGTAGCCAGAATGACACAAGATTCAAGAATCTACCAATTCACTCATAAATGAAGAGATCCTCAATTTAAGGCACTCTCATGCATTCTCAGAGTTGAAATTACTTTCACCTTGGGAATACTTAATCACTTCCATTTCTTTTAAAACAGCACTGTGTGTATTGTAACCCTGTTTCAAGTGAGGCACTTCAAAATACTTTGCACACAAGCAAACCTGACAGGCGTCCTCACAGCAACCGCCCCGTTATATTTTTGTCCACAGCGCATAGAAGGTACCTGGCTTTTCTTTTACACTGGGGCAAGCAGTTTCAAATTACATTGTATTATCAAAAGCCTGCACAGACTGTTATTGCAAACGATCTGTTATCTGTCATAGCTTCCTATTCAGCAACTCCAAGCTAAGACTTGAAACTTAAATCCCTAAGAAGCATACAAAAATTATGTCTTCAATTTGTGGGCATGTGGTAGTCACATCAAATTGCTGGAAGTAAAACCTGCCTGCTTTTGCTGCTCTCTCCTTATTCTCATTATAAAATTACTCTAACACCAAGTGACTTTGGTTTCTGCATGTAACATCTTTACTTATTCGAAACTATTACATGCACATATTCATTTACCCAGATATTTTTGCTAACAGTATTCAATGCCTTCTTTTAAAATATGTGAACATGGCTAGACTTTGAGACAGAATATAATTCTAGATACAGACCTCAAAAGGTTCTGTTAGTAGGAATAAACCTGTAGCAATGGATAAGGAGAGTTAGGAAGAGGGCTTGGGTTTTGTTTTTTGTTTTCAGTAAATGGTTTTCTTCTTCTGTTTAAACCAGGATGTTCTGTGAATACTACTGAAAGAGCAACATCACTAGATACTATTGGAGAATTAGAAGGCAAGTGGCAGTACAAGATCTGACAGCTCTATAAACAGAAACATTTCATTATCAGGAAAAGGGCCATGGCAAGTTCAGCAAATTTCAGCCCAGTGCCTCCATCATTCTCAGCCAGGGTTTCACAAGTAGAAATCACAGCAGTTCTCACAGCAGGCCATATCTATGCTCTACCTGTTCCTCAGAGTACCCTGGAGCATGACGTTCTCCAAAATCTCTTTGCTTCATATTGCAAAAAGCCTGCAGACAGACAGTATGACGGTGTTTGGGAACATACTGAGAATGTAAGATGCACTAAAGCCATGCTAAACCATAAGCCACAGAGGCACGCAGCATCCTTTTGAGCTTCCAAAGATAGCTTCTATTCCTGCGTCAGGTGGGGCAACGATTGTTCGGCAATTAATACAGTCTCTAGACCCTCAAAATGGCATACATACATAACCATTCAGTCTTCAGCTTCTGAAGGAATTTATTTTCCTCAATTATATTGTTAATATCCCAGGTAAATAGGTTCTGTGAGATAGAGAGCTACTCACTCAGATTACAGCTATTCTTAAGGCTGGGAACAGGAATGGTACCAGAACTGTTTCTGGTGCACGTGGCACTGAAAGTAAAAAATTATTCAGTAAAGATTGTACAGATTTTGACAACTTAAGAACTATATTTTCTCAGTATCAAAACTCCAACTGATTTCAGTGGGAACAGAACCGAGCTGTCGCACTAACTAGCATCAGATTTAAACATCTGGATTATGGGGAGCCCTCAATTAAACCTTGGCGATGATATGCTTATACATGTTTCAATTATGCTAATACAGCCTTTTAATGTTTTATTAATTCCACTGAGCAACCTGGCTGCTTCCCAGCCCGTTGGAAGCAGGTCAAAGTTAGGCAATGCTTCCAGGGCAGGCCCCTGACAGACATGAGTAATTACCCTGGAATCTTACTCCTGAGAACGCTTCTTAAATAACTTGAAAAATAACCCACGTTACACTGCATTTTTCAAATTGACTTTTTCTCTCCGTGTCAGGCTCTTAGTTAAGTAGTTTAGGTGTTCACGAGAAAATCCTGGTTCAGAATTATGCCATTTATTCCTCTATTTCAGGAAGAAGCTAAAAATAGGAAGGACAAACGCTGTGTTCTTCTGCAGTACTGCTCAGCTCATTTACCTGTTCCTCATGATACCGTTAAATAAAACAGTGATTATTCCATGACACTATAAAATTAACCTCAATACACTTATATAGATTTATGTTGCAAATAATCCAACTTTGAAAATACTTGAAAACAGATGCAGGCACTGCGTATAACTTTCCCTACATCCATGTATCCACTTTCCCTACTTCATGATCCATGGAGTATTACAGATCCATGGAGGTTTCTCTGATCATATGTTGCTAGCTTGCTCCCTCATTTTCTTTGCCTAAAGTATGTCTTAAGTGAAATGTATATTGCTATTATTACATTTTACATCATGACTGAAGTAGTCTCATGGGAAATGCAAAATCCTAGTCAAAGGGGATGGGGACAGTGAAATAATGTTTCTCTTGTCATGAGGAGGATGTTGTAGCTGTGCTGGAGAGTTCTGTTGATCCACTTTGTGTCCTGCAACCTCAGAATATTTCACTGCTTGCCCTCATCTAACTGCAGACCATTAATCAGCCAAAAACGTGTATTTTGGCTTTGGGAAGTACTCACAAACCACTAGAGAAAGGCCATGATCTAATATTCAGTATGACCTAATCTGAACTCAGAAGCAAAACCAGCAGATTCTTTTATTACTTTTCCTGTGTTTTTTCTCTGAATTCAGTCAATCTGTATTACAGTTCCACAAAGTTGAGCAAGAAGGACATCATTCTATCTTTTTAAAATAATTTCAGCTTTCAGCCTTTTCCATTGATGGTAAAAAATCAAAGCCTTCATTGTCTTTTTGTAACTACGTTAACAGTTGCTCCACTTTACGTACTCTTTAAGACAAAGTCTGCCACCTCATTTCATGTTACTCATCTGATCTCAATGGAAGCATTTAGATGAGTTAGATTTGCAGGATCATTCACATCCAGTGATTGCATGGCATGACTGTCACTCAGTTACTTGGGCCACAGCTAACTTCTTCACAGAACAAGGAAATGAAACTCAGAAACACAGAGGATGCAAATGTTCTTATCCATAGGTAAGACCAGACTTCCACAGGCACTAATACCAGATCTATGTGCTGTTGGATCAACCATCAGTAGAAATTTGATCTATATCAGGATCGATACAGAACACATTTTGATGTGATTAAAACAGAGTATAAACTAGAGAGCTTATACTGACTTTATAATTTTATGTGAGCTTAGGTTGGCTGTCAGAGCACGGGTGATTCCTGTTCTTGTATAAAGTAACTGCAGCACTAAGAGACAATTGTTGATATAACCAGCACAAGCATAACCCAATCAAATGTTTTAAACAAAGCTGAACTATCAGAGAAACTTTATGCCAGATCAAAGCTTTGGGTCATTCAGCAACACATTTTTAAACCACTTGTAGGAGTCCCAAAGTCGAACTTGATATTTCATTAAACCACAACCCAAATTGGTTCCAGCATCAGTGTCTCTGTATCTGTAGCATTATACCTCTGATTTTCATAACAAAATTAATAATTTAAATCTAAGTAAAATGTGGTGGGTTTTTTGGTTTTTTTTCATTTCACTTCTAGATCATCACCATGGAAATGCTTATCTGAAATCTTTAATAAACATGGTCAGGCAGTAAAACCTAACTGTTGGAAAAGTCAGTCTAATCTGACATGCTTTTTTCCATATTTAGCCCCTGTGATCTAACACACAGGTTGATCTAGCAACGAACATCTGATGTTGTTTGAAAAGCCAACTTTTCCATGGTGACCCCAAACCAGTATATCAGTGTTTTGAGCATTGCTCTGAATGTCAGTCTCTGAGGACTTAACAGTTCATGGTGACTCCTATTAATCATCTGCTTCTGCTCTTCTCTAACCCCATCTCACCATATGCCTCCATCCCTGATCAATCACCTGCAGCCACACATTCACCCCAAAATTGCTGAGATGCATTTTCCTTCACCTTCTGCAGTCCAGAGCTCTTGCTCCACTACAGCACTATGTAGACTCACAAAAAGCCAGTCTTGAGCATGTAAACACACTGACGCATGCAACAGGATAACTTTAAATGGGACTGTTTATGTCCATAAAACTTGTAAGAGAGGATCAGAACCCAGTTCAATTCAATTCTGGTGGTTATTTACTAAAAACAATCAGGAACCAAAAATAATACCACTTGGCTTTTATAGCTAAGTAACACAGCAAATTGCAAACTTCAGATGGTAAACTCAAAAGAATTCTACAGGCATTTTCAAGCAAAGAGTAATTTACGAAACGTAACAAACTTCCACAAAACAAACACCCAGCAGTATCAATCAAATTATTTCTTACAAGCCATACCTACTCTAATCACAGTCACATACTAAGCAAAGCAATGGCTCAAACACAAAGATTGACTTTTGCCATCTGTTTTGAAATTGTTGGACCACCACTTACATAAAAAACACAAGCTGGCATTTCCTAAGACTGAGGCCATTAGTGAGAGGAGAAACATGAAGTGCTAGTTTGCTTTCTTGCCAAAGAGAATCTTGTACAAATGTAAAATATGGTAATGTATGAGTGTTTCACAGATACTGTTTATTTACCATATTGATATCTCTAATTTCAGACTGAGATTTATATAGTTTCTTCATACGCAGCATTTCTCACTCAAAATGCTAAGCAAATGTGACTCCATTTTGCCAACAGCACAAAAAAGATGGTTCTTCCACATTGTCCTCAAGGTAATCCCAAATGGGACAGGAAAACAAACATACGGCTTTATTAGAAACTACACACACGATCACAGCAATGCAACATGCAAAGCCACTAAATAGAGTCCGATTACAGATGCACACTGACTCTTGACAGCACTTTTCCTCCAAGTCTGAGGTTGGTTAAGGTGCAGAATGAGCAATGTGTCACCAGTTCCTCTTGTCTTTTACAAAGTCTGGTGGAGATTGCCCTTTTCTTCCTAGAGCAGAACCTATCTTAATACTGTTTCTTTCCTTACTGTTAGAGAAACAGTTTGTACTGATTAATTTGAACAAAAAAATACTTACTACTGAACCCTTCCTGCCACGAGGTGTTAACTACCATTTTGGGGCACAGCCTTTATACAAGTCTGCATATGTGTTCATCAAACAGTCCCAAGTGGAGACCCTAATACAAAATGGGGGTCACGGTTTCAGATGGGAATACCACTGGCAATAAGCTGTGAAACCAAACAGTTTGGGTTCATTTTACACTTCCATCCAGATATCCTTTCAACTGGATTGTTCATTTAACACTCTTTTTAAACCAGTCATCACAGTGCTTTTAACGATATCCAAATGGAGGTATGTTTCTGCATTTTTAATAATGTAGTGGGTGTAATGAGTCACAATGGAATGAGTGAAAATAGAGTACTGACTCACGTCTAATAAAACATGTCTCAACTAGATGTGTTGTGACTAGATAATTATGCACTGAATCATGTAAGAAGATATTAGGAAGCAGAAGTGAAGAGTCTATTTGTCCATAAAGCTTGAGAAAGGTACATCCACACACTAACCAGATATGATATAGTTAATCTACTCCTTCAACACATGACCATGTGCCTGGCAGTAAAATATGTCCCAGACATACAAAAATCTTATATTCTGTCAGCATAGGGAGACAAAGATTACATTAGGAGCCCCTGGGCTCTGACCATCAGATGCAGAATTGTCCACATCCATCAGACACTGTTGCAGAACCAAGTCCCAGATCTCATTGTGATCTATGATCAGATTAGGATACACTGTTCCTACATACTGCAACACCAAACCACAAGCTCATCCCCACCAACACAACCGAACAAGGTGCGTCACTTCTAAATAATGGATCAAGGAGCACAGTACTTGAAACACCCATAAACCCTGTGGGATTTGGCAGGATTTGCCCCAGCCCCAAGTCTGCTGCAATTTATCATTCTTCGTTTTTGGTTTTTTGTCTTGTGGACTCAGAGTAAACCATGCTGTGACCCTGGCAAACATCCTGGAAGAGAGTGCAACATAGACCAGCCAGAGCTACAGGGAAGCTGAAGACTCCCACGGTACCAAGGTGAACATGAACCAACAGTATGCCCTGGCACTGAAGAAGGCTAACAGCATCTGGCCTGCATTAATAGGACCATGGCAAAAGAATCAAAAGAAGTGATTATTACCCTCTACTTAGCACTCGTTGGACCACATCTAGAATGCTGCATCCAGCTTTGGGATCCCCTCCTCCCCCCCAGTACAACAAAGACATTGACTAACTGGAGCAAATTCATCAGATGGCCACTAAGATGGTTAGGGACTGTAGCACTTGCCCTTTGAAAAGAGGCTGAGTGATCTGGGCTTGCTCAGCCCAGAGAAGAGACAGCTCCAGAAGGACTTAACAGCAGCCTTCCCTTACCTAAAAGGAAGTACAGTGCTCTACACATCCCTGCTTTACCCCTGTGCATGTAAATCAGGACAGACTCGAAACAAGCTCAGTAAGTTCTCTGAACAAACCGAGGATATTAATGCTTACTTTCAGTAGTAGCAGTTGGGTTTTCATTAGCAAGAAACTGGAAGTGTGAAGTTTTCCACTTTTGCCTGGCTACAGAGCTGAAAAGCTACTAGCCAAATACTTCAACAAGAAGCACCACAAAGACCAAGTCCCCGCGTGGATGTGAGCCCACGTCTGCATGCAGCTCTCCTCCATGGCAACCATTAGCAGACAAAAGCATTAACTTTGTAGTATCCTGCCTGGGCTGGCTCCTAATTTGGCAGCCCTGGATATTATATTAAAAAAAATAAATCTTCTTTGTTGGACCTTAAATTTGAAATGAAAAGGAACAGGCCACTTCTCCCCACTTAAATTCTGTGGATATAACTAAAATAAAACATGTTTGACAGGAACAACATATCACTAACTACTCTACCCCTCCATCCCTGAGCTAACTGCATGACAAGTAACCTTTCCTAAATTCCAGTCAAATGAACTGAAGCTTTCCAAGCAGGAAGTATATATGCTTTAGATGCAAAATTCCTCTAGTCTTTTTAGTTACTGACAAAGTTTTTTCCTAAACTGAGAGTGTGACTTACAGAAAAGAAGAACCCCTCAGTACAAATTATATCCATCAACACTATTCCACTTATATGAACGTTCCCTTCATCCAACACATTATCAAAAACATATACATTTATCCTAATGCCAAATAAAACATTCATGGGCACACATTTTTATAATAGCTTCCCAGAGGATGGGAAAACACTTAAAGCCAAATTGTTTATCAAAATGATTCGTGAAAAACATGTATTGTTCAGGCCAAAGCATTCTCGGATGCTTTCTCTCTTAATAGCCATATTAACAACTAAATCAACAGTTACAAAGGATATTTACCAACTAAGTTCAAAACTAATAATCACATTTTAGTAGCTATTCTGGGAATCCAAATCCCCAGACAACTTTGAAAAACTTACCAACAGAGTACCTTTAACATACAATACAGGCATTTACAAATACAACCCGGAGTACTTTCAGTAGACCATCCTCACTCATGCTTCTGAAGTGTTACGACTATTTTTACCGACATACCGCATTTTATCTACCACCATGCTGCAAAAGAGCTCTGTGAGCAGTTATAGTCCTGTCTTTAGAGTGATTCATTCCCTTTAATTAAACGCCCTTGAAATATTACTGCTATGAATGTCATCAAATGCAGCCTTTGTTTGAAAATAAGATCAACAAGTACAGTAACAAAAGCAGAGCTAACTTTCTCAGCCCTAAGAAACACAGGAATTCAGTTTGAAGGATTTTTTTAAAATAATAGTTTACAAAACTGAGATTCTCTTATAACTCAAAAAATGCAGTCCTTCAAAAATGCCTTTTACAGAACTACTGTCTCTTTATTCAGATGAGAACGACCAAGGAGCATCAAAACAAAAGCAAGAACCAATAAACAAAACAACAATTAACACAGGATTTAGTCGTTACTTAAATATTTCTTTCAGTGCTATGTCACCCCAGAATTAAGTTTCTGTCCTGGACTCTGCTTACGTAGCTGAAGTGATTGGTTCATCTAATTCTGCCAGTCAAGACAAATCCAAACTTCAAAGATGTATCTTATAACAATAGGCACAAAAGTAAAACAATGTGTCAGTCTTCAGGAACTGTTGTACTCTGTGGTCAATGTACCATTAACACTAAAACAATATACCAGAAATGGTATAGGAGGAGGAAAAGGTTTCTAATGTAGAGAGATGGCGGTTCTCAAGATCAGAGTATTTGCTGTACTTGGCAATTACCTGCAAGTTCTTCATTTGTATTTTAAAAGCCACACTTCTTTTTTCAGAGGCCAAGAAGAACCACCAAAAAATTAGGGGAGGAAACAGCAGCTTAAACACATAAATACATGCATCAACTCCTGAGATACAGATCTAACCTCCCAGTAACTACAAAGAGAAGTCAGCTCACCCACCATGTCTGAAATTGTGTTAGGACTATAACCTGTGAGTTACAGGTCCATAAATTGTAAGACTTCGGCAGCATCCTCTTTAGAAGATTCCACAAAAATGTCACAAGCATTTTAGTCCAGATTTCACAGGTTACCTTCTAGCCTGTTTTGGATGTAGTTCAGGGTCATAATTTTTCTTGGGGAATTCCAAGAATAACGGTGCTTCTTGCTATCTGGCACCTTTTCAAAGCACAGACAGCAGCTCTCACAGCCAATCTCACTTCCCCCTTGAGACACACGTATTTGGTTAGGTGATTCACGGCCATCCACAGAAAGAGGATACCCATTTCAAAATGGTTTCATAACATTTAGTTCTGCTTTCTGTTCTCTCAGGTTCCATATACTACACGTAAGTGGAAAACTTCACACTGCCAGTTTCTTGCTAATGAAAACCTAACTACTGCCACTGAAAGTAATCTTTAATATCCTCTGTTTCTTCTAAGGACTTACTGGATTCGTTTCGATTCTGCCCTGACTTACACACAGGGGACAAAGGTGGAAATACTTAGAGCACTGTACACATCCTTGACCACCAAAAGTAGATAAAATCTGCATTGGTTAGAAAAATACCACTGCTTATTACTTTTAGGAGCGATTATAAGACATGCAAAGAATCTGCATTAACCTATTTTCATTACAGTTGCGCTATTCCCATTCCCATTTAAACCCCTAAACTCTGATCTTGGAAACTCTGGACTCTGAAAGAAATTGGCCTCAGTTTGAAGGCTTCAAGATTGTCAATTCTTCCAGTCAGGGTTAAGGTGCAAACAGAGATGTGTGCTTCCTGCAGATAACAACATGGCTGTAGAGAAGTGCTTTGGCTTTTTCAATAGGATGATTTTCTGGGTGGCTCCAAGATCAGAAAAACACATGCCAGGAGCAATCCTGGCCTTGGGCAGGAAGATGAGGCTTTTTCCAAACCTATCTGTTGATTGCATGAAAAGCAGACAGAGATGTAACTGTTCACAAGATTAACAGCTCAGTTAAAACAGGCTGTAATGGGTGCGTAGCGACTTAGAAAAAGGCAACGAAGAAGGATTACAAGGATCTGAAATAGATAGTTCCACAGCTCAGTTGTCTTTGTAGTGTGGCAAGTAACTACGGCATCATTGTTCTTCTCCATTATTATGTACAAATTAAATAGCTCTCAGAGTACACAGCTTTATCAGGATGATGCTTCCTATCCAAGTCAGATAAACACATCTGAGAAATAAGCCAGCAAGTATCTACTCTTTTTTTTCTTTTTTCCTCACTTAACAGTTCAGCAACAGGCTAATCCACATGGTGGTTAAAAAGTTCTAGGGGGATGCAGCAGCGATAATAGTAATTTCTCCCAATATGTAAGAGTAGAAACGTCACTTCCCTGTTTGGGCCCACTGTAACAGGTTTTTAGCATGTTGGTGTTAATTAGCTTTCTCCTCTTCAAGCAGGCAACACATTTTTGAAAGCCATAAAAGTGTTGTGCATGACTCCATTAAGAATCTGCGTTTGTGATTTATCCTACCCTTGAAATACAAAATTTGGTATTACCTTTCTTCAAGAACAAATAATTTTAAAATCAAAAATAGCTTGAGCATGCACTTGCCTATAAAACAATGTATAGAAATGAGACAAAAAGCCACCAGAACAGCAAAATGCTTGTCAATAGTCCACAGATCTCAGATAGCTGATCTAAATAGTTGAAGTATTTTCTCAATTATGTATTCATGCACAAAAAATACTAACATTTTTCCACTTGTTTTCTTCTTCAGAAAACTATGTAGCATTATATAATTAAATCTGTCATAAATGCAAACTGCCCAAGAAATGTGTCCTCAAAAACAAGGGTTTCTGCCTACAAGCACACCTCCTCAGATGAAACGGACCATTGCAGTCCATAGGGCTGAAGTTAGACATGCATGTTTAAAGTAACAGGCTTTTATAGCCCTGGCTACAGAGTCATTAAACTGGTTATATCAAAAAGTTGATTTCCATTTTCTTAATTAAAAAAAAAATCATGCCTGAGCATGGACAGAAATGAAAAATTAAATATACTCCCTCAACATAAATTGCATCCAAAGCATTTCTTCTTCATCACTTTGCATTGCTTGTTGTACTAGATTTTACATTCTCATTAGCTAGTTGGTTGAGTATTTGGGAATTCAAAGATGTAAACCACTATAAAGCACCAAGTATTTCGTAACATCTGTGTAGCAGGGAGTTCCGAACAAGTGGAGAGCATCTAGAAAAAGGCCTCCTGAATACAAAACAGGTGCCCAGCACCTACTGCTAAACCAGCAGCACAAGTGGGAGCTCCTTTTGGTAATCGCCTGTCAGGGCGCGGAGGCCCCTTCACTCAGGTGAATAGCACAGGCTATTTAAAAGGAGGATGCGTGCTATTACAAACATGCTCCCTGGAACTTAACTAGCAGTGAACAAGAGCTCACCCACAACTAAATCGCACACTTGAGCCACACAGCTTTTGCAGCCCAAGAGGTGTATGTCCTTTACTGCTGAAGGGAAAACGCATCTCAAGTGTAAGAGAGCTAAATGAGACGCAGCTCCTGACACAATCACTCCACGTGTTAAAAACCTCACAGCTGAATCGAAAAGGGAAAGAGCCAGGGGAAAAGAGAAAACAGAAAGGAAAAAGATGCTATCAGGTGCTCAGGGACCTAGGCACCACCATGCTCCGGCCGGGGAGAGCCCCGCTAACCCGGCTCTCCCGAGACACCCAGCGGGAAGGCCCCAAGGGCCCCGCAGCCCCCAGTAAGGGTTACACCACGCCAAGGGTCCCTGCGAAAGGGTGAGGCCAAGGCCCCGAGCCCTCTCCGGGTGCGTGGGGCCGCTTCCAGCGGCGTGTCCAGGCGACACCGCCCCCTCCCGCGGCGCCCCACCCCCTCCTCCCCAGGCCTTTATCGGGGCGGCTACGGCAGCTCCGCGGGCCCAAAGCCGTCCCGCGCGTGGCCATGGAGCGCGGGGTTCGGCGTGCTCTGTGAGCGCTGCGCCCTGATTGGCGCCCGGCGGGCGGGCTGTGCTGTAAGGCGGCAGGCGATTGGCGGGCGGGCGGCCGCGTGCGGGCGCTGCTTGGCTTTGTACACACACCGGCCCGTTCGGCCCTTTAACAATGGGCGAGGCGGGCGGCGCCGCGTGATGGCGGGGGAGCCCTCGGGACGCCGCGCCGCCCTCAGGTGCCCTGGGCCAGGCCCCACCGCGGCCGCCAGCCGCGCCGCTGCGTAGGGTGAGTGGTGGCTTCAGCAGGGGAAGCGCTGCCGGCCTTTGTCGGGGCGCGATCGCCCTCCTCCGGGGCCGCGGCCGCCGGCTCCTCCACGCCCGCCTCGCCCGGCTGTGCCCTGCGGCGGGAGGGGGGCGCTTAACGAGCCTCACTTGTGCCCCGCATGGCGGTCAGCTGGGCCTTGGGGCCGGGGGCGCCCCGCGGCGCGGGCGGCAGCTGATCGCGTTTAACCGGGAGGGAGCGAGGAAGGGGCGAGGGTGGTGCTGCCCGTCCCGTCCCGCCCCGCTCGCGCTCAGCGAGCGCCGCTTCCTCCGCTTTGCCCAGGCCCCGGCTGCCGCGCCGCCCCGCCGATGGAGCTGGAGGCGCAGTGGTGGACAGGACAACTGGCTGCCGACATCCACCAAGCGCTTCGCTACAAGGTAGCCCGTCGCGGCGGCGGTGGTTGGTCTGCGGGGGGCGGCGGGGAGCCTGGGGGGGCGGCGGCGGGTGGAGGGCGCTCCCGGCCCCGCGCCGCGGGGCAAGCGGAGGGCTGGCGGCCTCGGCGCCTTTGTGAGGGCTCAACAATCGGAGCCGGCTCTCCGGAGAGGAGCCAGCGCGGCGGCTTGAAGCGGGGTGGAAAGCGCCTGTGAGGCGGCCGCCGCTCGGCGGGCTCGGCCCGCCGGGGTTTTGGTGGAGTTGGCTTTTCTAAACCTTGGAAAACACGGTGTCTTCCCCTCAGTTCATGCTCAGACTGTCCGCAGTCTTGACACTTTATCTGACTGACCGGACTGTTCTCGCTCTGCACTTTAAAAAAGCAAAGGGGTCACGGTGCGCTTGGTTCTTCGGTTTGGATGTGTAAGTGGGTCCAAGTTTAAACTCTGCAGAAAGCATTATGATGCTATTGTAACAAAAAAAAAAAACAACACAAAAAAACCACCAACCAAACACTAGGTGCACTAAGAATAGTAGAGGGTTTAGGCAATACTGCTTTGAAGTTGCTTCGACTGACTCAAAGTTGCTCTTCGGGGCTACTTTCATAATAAAGCACACCTTATGCTCAGACTTGAAAATTAGTTTACAGTGACTGAACCTGCTAAAAATGTGCTTTTGCTGCCTGATAGTGCTTGATGAGTGGATTATCCTTCTTGAAGGTGTGACTGCTAAAGCAACTTTTTTGTTCGCAGGGGTGGGGGGGAACATAAGGACAGGATAATATATTTGCTACCAAAGTTCCCATTACTAAAACTAAGTTAGTCTTGTGAAAGGTGAATTCTAAAGCTTAGTAGGTATGGGTGGGTTTTTTATTGGTTTGTTTGGTTTCTTTTTTCACTTCAATAGCATGTTTCAGAACTTTGAATTGACCATAAAACTTTGAAAATTTTGGGCGACTCCATTCCAACTTGATGTCATCAGATTGTCCTTCTGGAAGTTTAATTGTACTCAAAATCCTACTTAATCTGGGCTGCACAGTCTAACTCATAAATTTATTCATGGTAACAGAAGATAGCACTGCTGTTCTGCTGTATACAAGAGGAGATACCAGCTACTAGGCAGGAGCCTCAGGAACGTTCTTTCTACCAGTCCAAATTATCTATTCAAAATAGATCGTGCCATAGATTTTTTTTCTCATCTGTGGTGTTGGTAGGACTTTTGTTATGTGGGGTCACCCCCCCAAATCTGAGACCATGTGAAGTTTCTGGATGCTTAACTAAATGCCTGAGAGCACACTGTAATCAGTGTCAGTGCAACATCAATCAGATCAGATTAAGTCAGGGTTTAAACGTGCATGCAGCAAACATTGACACATGCGCACCCCATTCCTCTTCCTAATGTTGCTACCTTCAGCTAGCTGTTAGTGCCCTTCTCCTGGAGGGACCTGCAGGAGAACTGGCAGCATTGGAACATGCAAACACTTCAGTACAAAGTCTGATTGCTCAGATCGAGCTGTAGGAGGAGGGGGTTGAGTTAAGCTATTGGACTTTGCATTGAAGCAGCTGAGGAGTACTCGCGTACCCTTGCTGTTTCCCTGCTGGGAGGTACAGCCTTTGCAGTAGAGGTAATACAACAGAAGTGGTAAAAGCTAAAGTCACTCTAGCCAATTGCCCAATGAAAATATGTTAAATTTTAAATTATTATCCTAATGCAGAACCAAATTATTTCTTAGTTCTTCTGTAATACAACAAATAGATTTTGTTCTGTGAAAAGGGATGCTGAAATGATGGGAACAGAAGGAAGAGGGGAGAAATCCTTTGAAAATTCCATGATAAATTTGAGAATATCAGCTATATTAATCTGATACCAATTCAAACTAAATGATGGTTTTAATAAAATTACATGCTGCTGTCCATCTAGGAGCTGAAGCTGCCCTCCTACAAAGGTCAATCTCCCCAGTTACATCTGAGAAGATACTTTGCAGATCTGATAGCCATTGTGAGCAATCGGTTCAGACTCTGTCCTGCTGCACGACATCTAGCTGTCTATCTGTTGGACCTCTTTATGGATCGTTATGACATATCTATACAGCAGCTGCATGTGGTTGCTCTTTCCTGTTTACTTTTAGCAAGTAAGTATGTAGCACCAAACTTTAATTAGAGCAATATAGGTTCTACTGCCAAATACAAGGCGTGTCTTGATGGGATATAGCAGGCAGGGGAAACACAGTGGTTATAATGACAGGCAGATTTGTGTATATCAATTTGGCCCAATTGGTGGAGCCTGTCCTTAGACTCTTGTTTTGACTTCTGTGGCACCTGATGGAATTGAGGAGAGAAAAAACATTAAAACCCAATGTTTATGCTTGGAAACAAATTGTTCTAAGGTGAAGTTTCAGACCTGCATTGTAGGAATAGAAAGACTGTCTTTCTGAGGACATCTCAAAATAGGCAGATCCAGTGCTGGAAATGAGAAATTTGCGTACCAGTGATAAAGGAAGAAATTAAATAAACCATATGTAGACTCCACTGCACCTTGCTGATGGTGCTGTGTGGTTCTGGAATACTTCAGATTTCATAAACTGCGATGTTCTTTAAGCAAGCTAAGGCTAACATACAGCCTGTATTGTCATATATAAAATGTAA
This sequence comes from Gavia stellata, assembly GCF_030936135.1. Lineage (NCBI taxonomy): Eukaryota > Metazoa > Chordata > Aves > Gaviiformes > Gaviidae > Gavia > Gavia stellata. Next base: position 23,666,782 of record NC_082602.1, on the reverse strand, counting down.
TACTGGTGAAGTACATTGGTGAATGGACAGTACTCTCAAGACAGAATTAATTACAAACACTCCTATGAACAGTGCTGCTTATATTGACCTCGGCTAGATTCTTGCGGTGTGTATCCATCTTTTGACATTTGTGGACCCCTTTTAGATGTCCTCAAAGAGATATGGGTGTAGTTTGCTGGGATACCTGCTGGCACTTGTTCATAAACCAATAGATTCAGAGAAGCAGGTCCTGGCAGCAGAACTAACTGTTGGTTCAGTTTCTGCTGATCTGTTTCTCTGAATCTATTTTCACTTTCTCAAATAAGATACATAGCACTGTGGCTCTAGGCCTGCTTCGCTAGAAAACCAGAGCACTGAGGTGTTGGCTATTTTTGGTATACTGCTTGCTTTCATTGCATCCCCTGTCTCCACCAATACAGCGATCAGCAGAACAATTAAACAAGAAAAGGGTTATTTCAGATTCTTCTGGAGGTAAACTTTGACTGGATGCCACCAGCCAGCCATCTTCCCTTGGCAAAGGACGAGCTGCTGAGTATGAAAACCTTGCCTCAGAAACCAGCATAATCCATTTAGGAAAATGGATTGGCTTTGAACTAATGCCAGATTTTCAAATGAAATTCATGTTCTGAAGAGAATTACGATTTTTTTTTTTTTTTTTTTTTAAATCACCTCTGCCATCTTTCATAACAAGCTGCAAGTAGAGCTCTGGAAGCTTGGAGTACTCACTCTTCTGAGAAGCAGTGTATGAATTGGTTCAGAAAGCACAAACCAGAATGCTATTTTAAACTTTTGCCCTGTGTGGCTTAAACAAGCAGTTTAATCAGCAGTGCAATAAGTCGGACAAGTCACACTGTGATATATCCAGTAAGGTTATAGAAGTAGTAAGAGAAATTATGATGTGACTCCTGAAGCTTTTAATTCTGTACTTACTAGAGTATGGGAAACAAACTATCAGACTGGGACTGGTGTTGGATTAAGTCCTGTATAAGTACCTCCACTGTTGGGGGCGGGGGCAAACGATCAGTATGTTCAGTCCTGCAAAACTCTCTAAAAATGTGCATTTACAACATATTGTGTAGTACTGAATAGAGAGTTGTAAGATGGAAAGAATTTGCAATGAAATTGAAATAGCACAGCCATATGGCAAACTGTATGGAAATGTGACACTTGTTTCTCTTATTAATGGGTTTTCTACATACACAATTTTGCTTTAGGCTAAAAACATACAGGCCTGACAAGCTGAAGTCCAAGGAAAGCTGAAGCTACCAGCAGTATTAAAGTTGTAACAGTATATATGGCAGTGTGGGTTTTCAGATACAAATTGCTGAAATCCACTTGTTTGAAATGCTGGAGCATCTTGTCAGCTATCAAATACACAAATGTACCTACCATAATAGGCATTAAAAGCAGCCACGTTGGCTAGAGCTCTAGCTATACTCTAATGAGTTTTAGAAACAAAAAGGGTATGTGGGGGTGGGAGGGTGATTAAAGCCAAACGCTGTGGTGTTGTGTATGCCAAGTCACATCACAGTGGTATTTCATTGATGATGGGGGCACGTTATACAATAATTTGGTGACAAAAACTTGCGTCTGCAGTGCCAACGATGTCCTAATACAGCTTACTTCTGCTCTTGGCAACTGCCTTCTGTGTGACGGGGTGGGAAAACCAACAGGAACATGGCACTGCACAGTACCCTACATGGTGTTTGACATTATATGCTGAAATTTAGCCCTTTATAGTACATACCCCTTTTTGTCTCTGAAATCTTCCATTTGAGCTTTGCATCTGTAGGTAAGTCTCAAGCTTTTTTGACATAATAGAACTGAAATATGACCAATGCAGAAGTTAGATACAATCTTTTATAGTTCGCTTGTGCTGAACGTTTTTTTTTCCCTCCTCTTTCTGTTCACCTGAAGGTAAATTTGAAGAAAAGGAAGACAGTGTTCCCAAACTTGAACAGTTGAACAGCTTGGGTTGTATGACTAACATGAATTTGGTACTAACAAAACAGAATTTGCTTCATATGGAGTTGTTGTTGCTAGAAACATTTCAGTGGAATTTGTGCCTCCCAACTGCTGCTCATTTCATCGACTATTATCTTTCTATTGCTGTCCATGAGACTGATCTTCATGATGGCTGGCCAATGGTTTGCTTAGAGAAGACTAAGTTATATATGGCAAAATATGCTGATTACTTTCTGGAAGTATCACTGCAAGGTGAGTTACATATTTCAGGTAATGATTCCTTTGTTGTCTTGACAAACAATGTCCAACTTAAATGAATCTTTTTCTTATTCCTTTTTTCTAGATCATGCATTTTTAAATTATGCCCCTTCTTTAGTTGCTACTGCTTGTGTAGCTTCTTCGAGGATTATTTTGCGTCTCTCACCAACATGGCCTACCCGACTGCATCACCTTACTGCATACTCCTGGGATTTCCTAGTGCCGTGTATTGAGCGACTATTAATGTAAGTTAACAGCAGCAGCTTTTTTTAAGCCCATTTCCGCATCTGTTGGTATGCTTAGTTGCTGTTAGCACTAAAAGTAAATTTATTTTTGAATTTCAATTTTTCTATTCTAAAAATACTTAGGTACTAGCTAGTATCATTAGGTAATAAGGTTTTCTTTTTTGGAAAGAACAAAACAGTTATCAGATCTAACCTCTTTCCTGTTCTTTCAACAAACAAACCTCAGGCTTGCATTTCCACTGAACATCTTTGGGCATCCTTTGTGAATCTGTTAAATAACTTATTCCCAATCTCTGTAGTCTCCTCAGAGAGGAAAAAGATACTGAAGGCTCTATGCCTTGGAAGTTCAAAGGATGCTCCAAACAGGTTATGAATCAAACATACAGACTGTTTGAGTGGCCAGCTTTGGGGGGAGGAAATGACCAGGAGGTTGTATCCATTTTTGCTGTATCCATTTTTCACTGCAGTAGAGAAATACAGCTGACATGAGATAAAAATGCCAACGAATGCCAAGTGAACCTTACTGGGAAGGGATGTTACACAATCGGTTCTTTCATTCTAAACCTTACGATCAAAACCTATGCCTACCATAATTGCTTTCCTCCTACAAAAGTTTGCTGTTGCCCAGATCTAATTATAGTTGTTGTCTGTAGAAGCACAGAAACAGCTGTACCTGGAAGAATCATGTCTTCCTTATAAGTGTGACATTATCACCCCTGATGGCCTCTTTTGGCTTCGCTAGTATGTGTCATGAAAGGGATAGTACCTAAAGTATGCAAGTGCTATTGCAGAAGTGTTTTCAATATTGCTCTGGAACACTCGGGGTAGGGGCAAAGCCTTTCAGTCATCTTTGCAGTGCACCATAAAAAGTTAGCAATCTTTTAGGAAAGACTAGTGAGGGGTTGAACTCCAACTGTCTTCAAGAGATCTGCCCTGTATAGGCAGTACCAGAAAACTTACATGATTTTAGGCCTGACTGAAGCATATAGGTGGCACCTGCTTAACCTCAGCATAAGAGCAAGAGTATGTCTAAATACATTTGAGACAGGTATAAATCAAAGGCAATTCAGGTGAACTGAGCTGTCTAACTTAAGTACTAGGTGGGCTAGAAAAAAGGTGAGAGGAAGAAAAAAAAAAATGCATTTCCACTCCTCAAAGCAGGTTTCAATATAAATATATATACACATGATCTTTTAAGTACTGCAATGCAGATCTTTAAAAGCCCTCCGATACCATGTTTTTAAAAACCATACACTCTATTACCCAATTTAAATGAGGCAGAAGCAGCAAGGAAGTTTTAATTTCAGGTTCTAGTAATGTGGCACTTTATTGCAGTAGACTAGTAGACCTTATTGCACTGGTAATTTTAGATACTGCTGTATTATTTGTATTGTACTTGGCTTTTATCTGCATTTCATATTCCTATGAAGTGAAATGCTGAAAAGAAACTGTATCCTAAAGAAAAAATTTAAAACCTCAGATGATTTTGAACAGTAGGCTAAAATTATTTTCTCTTTTTTTAAAAGCTTTGGAAGCTTTCAGATAATTGCACCATTTGTTAAAGTGCTCTTAAAAGTTAACCCAAAAGAGTTTAAATTATTTTGATACCTATTTTTATGTATTCTATCTTCTCAATTTGTTTTAGTGCGCATGATAATGATGTGAAGGAAGCAAACAAACAAAAAGGACAACATGCTCAGTCTGCTCAACATACTGTATTTCAGACCCCAGCTTCAACTCCCCAGCAGGCTAATGCTCAACAGCACATACCACACTATCTCCAAGCTCATCAGTCTTCATTACAGTATCACCATCAGACATCACAGCAGCAAAACTGTCAGCAGATATTATCATCTAATCATACAGCATCTTACCCACTTCAGACTTGCCCTGCTGCCTTACAGTCTAGCGTTCAGGCTCGAGGCCATGTACAGACTGGTGCTGCAATGTCACTGGCTGTTCCGCTAGAAGTGAAGCCATGCATAAGTGTCTCCTACAACCGGAGTTACCAAGTGAATGGACGATATTCCTGTATTACTCCCTGCTTTGAGAGGTGATAAGTATAAAATGGTTTTGTGCTTGTTTGTTTGGGGTGGGAAGTTGTGTTGAGGGGAACTGTTTTGGTTTTTTGTTAAACCTCAAATAAGTTTGAGGGCAACAAATTGAATAAAAAAAGTGTCTCTCCAGAAAAAAGCAACTGGATTGGCAACTAGTACCATAGCTCAAATACAGACTGCAAGAAATAAGCATACAGAACACCCTGTAAAAAGAATGTGTATACCTGGGGATAGTAAGTTCTTACTCTGACACTCGGAATACTCTGTGCTTCTAATGCACATCTTTGAAATACTAGTCAAAAGAAAAATAGCTGTGGACTAACTACAGACTTACCTTTTAATGAAGGAGATATGCAGTATTATTTTGAAAACATTTATGTAATACCACCATACAGTATTAACACTAACTTTAAATTTACTGAAACTTAAGAATCCATTGAATGCCAGACTTCTCCAGATACATGGGGACCACAGGAAGAAACAAATCTCATCTGGCTAACTCCATACTCTTGCCCCTTTTTCAGCACTTGTGTTGGGTATTTGCTTTAGGCTAAGGCATTTGAGTTAACTGGTATTTTGGCTAGTTTTTAAGTTTTATACCTCACAGGCTAGACACTATGATTTTGCTTCTTTTTTCTCCCTATCCTTTTTATGTTTAAAGTAACTCTTTCATACTAACTCAGGGAATTTCCTACTTGTTACTCTGTGCTGCTGGTTTGTATGCTTCATTGGGTGTAACTTGAGGGAGGAAGGTAGAGAGGGAAGAGACTATAGAAAGTGGACTGGCTTTTCTTCAGGGCATCTATATGCAGAGTACCAAAGGGATATGTTAAGTGTTCACAGCATGTAGATATGAACTTCTGCCCAGCAGTGTGGTATTGAGTAACGGAAGAAAAGAGAAGGTTTCAGTTGAACTTGTACTGTACCAGAACTACCACTGTGGCTGTGATTCCTCTGTGTACACACACACAAACACACAGGTATTATTAATCAACAGAAAGCATCCTCCAGTTGTACTGACAGTATCACTTGTACAAAAAAAGTACAGTTAAATGCTTATAGAAATCCAGTTCTGTCAGGCCTATAGTGGAGGGAAATTCTCAGGTAATAGTGGGGCAACTTTTTCTTCTACTATTTGGGAGTTCCAGAAGAAAAGGCAGAGATTTACTCTTCTAAATGGGTGGATCAAAAATATATTGCAGAGTGAACTGCTTTATCACAATTAAGGTGCTAATTACATAACTTTATGGAATTACACTATCTCCTGTGGAGTGGATAGTCTGAGGGTAGAAAGCTTCACTAATCCAACTCTTGGATGAAAATGGTGGTAGAGATATTAATGGAGGATATTTTTTTTTTAATACAAGAAGATACCTGACTTTCTCCTGTGGTAGAGTATGGGAGGAAGAGGCATGGGTGACAGGATTCTTACTACTTTAAAATACCTTTATAGTATGTGGGCTTAAGGCTTTGGTTGTTTATTTGTTCTTTTACCACCTTCTTCTCCCCTGTCTGTCTTAGTGGCAGCACTTTAAAATTGTGTACCATCTAATGACACTGAAGAATTGTGAATCTTACAGAGACTGTTTTGAAAGTACGGGCAATTAAGGTATATTATCAAGGAGAGGGGGCCTTATGTTCAGAATGGAGGGAGGACAGCTATGTTCAGTCTTTCTGGGGCTGAATGGTAACATGCTACAAAAAACTATTTATTGTTGAGGAGAAGAAATCCTGTTTCTCTTGTTTTGTTTCTTTGGGTAAATCCCTTTTTTTCTTTGGTGGGCTTTTGTAGCATATATGTGCAAGTCAAGAGGGATAGGAGGGTGAATGAAAGAGATGACCCTCTTTGCTTTATGCTAGAGAATCAACTTTGAAATAGGCATAGTGTGGTCAATTCTTAAAGTGCAAGTTGATTTGGTTTTGTTTTTTGTTTTTACCCCTCCTCTCTTCATGTCTTAATGAATATTTCCCCACGTTTGAGAGTAGTGTTAAGTAGAGACTTTCCATGCCATGCTTTTTATTCAGCATTGTTACCCATTTTAAGATGGAAATGGACTTCCTTCTGCTGGTTTCATTTTGTTGCAATGCTATATCTAAGTCCTCAGTGCTCTAACTACCTCTGATGCTATGAATGTACAGTCTTGTAATAGACCATGACTTGAAGTAACAGCAGATGCCTGTAGCAATTTTTTCTGTAAAATCTTTAAGTCAGCTAACTTGTCATCTTTATTTGTGACACAGCAGTATAGACTCTTCTTTTTGGGGGTATTAGTAAATTTATCCCATAGGCATTTGATATATAAAAATTTAACTAATACTTAACACTGGAATTATAATGGGCGGGGGGCTTATTCAGTTAGTTAATACTGCAAATTTACATTTAATAGGGTATTTTTTATTTGACTATTTTAAGACATTAGGTAAACTGTAAAAAGATCCACTACATGCTGTTTGTTTTTAATTTATTACTTAGTCTGAATTTTTTCTGACACTACAGCTGCATAATGAGTACAGAGAAAATGTACACTGAACAGTTTCAATACATTATTTAAAAGGGCTTTACCAGTGTACATTAAAAATACACTGTTCTTACTATTAGAACCAAATGTGTTTTTTATGGCATAAATAAGAATGGTGCTCCTAAATGCAAAATGTCCAAAACAATGGAATCTTTGTGAGTGCTATGCATTCAACTTATTTTTAAAAATAAAACTAGTTTTGTGTAAGAAGGCTTCAGTGTGTATTATACTTTTGTGTGTGGGTTGTTTTTTTTTTAATATGTAAACTGACCCTAATCTGTCTTATATCATCCCTGTGTACAGGCTGAAGATGTAAGGACTTTCTTTCTCACTACTCTTTCTGTGACACTATAATAAGCTTCAGGAACACTGACTTTACAATTAAAAAAAACCAGGAAGGAAATCACACAGGAAGGGGCTTTAAAACTAATTGCACCCACAGCATATGCTAAACATTGTACACTTCAACAGTGTGTCTAGTGCACAGCTGTAACAAAGAAATCAAGAACAAAAGAACTGCAGTAGTTCAAGAGCAGGGGGGTGAATTCATTTTGTTCTCTTAAAAAAAAAAAGCAGTGATTCTGGCACTCTCATACTTCTAATACTAGAAATCATTTAGGAGAAGATGCAGGAATAGCCTTTTGTCAAGAACAACAACTGCTTAAGTTATTTACCATAACTGTGAAGGCTCAATAGTGGCAAAGGCAGCATAAAATCATGATGCAGCCTAGCAGAAATATTTTTTGGATGCATACAATTTCTGATAACTTCTCCTTACTAAAAGAAATTCTAGTTCTTCCTAATAATGTACACATTTCACATTTGTAACAAGGCTATGTGATTATGGCTAGAGCTCCAAAAATTAAGTAGGTTGCATTGAATTTAATTCCTTTAAAGTTAGAAAATGAAATTGTGATGTCTCTGTTAGCTTGCACCCATCCATTTAGGAATAAACTCTGATTGTGAAAACCCTTCTAGAGGGCCTAGAGACAGAGGGAGAGCAAGCTCTACTGTCCCACTAAGGTGGGTGGCATGCATATTACATGGATACTTCAATCTGGAAAGTTTAGTCTTCACCCTAGACTATATCCTTAAAATCTTAAATTTTTATATTTTTTAGTATAATTGCAAAATAGGAACTACCCATGACCTTCATGAGTCTCTTAACAAGTAAAAGGACTGCCAACTACTTTTCACTTCAATATTTCAGTAGAAGTCTCAACTTCAGATTTTAAATTGCAAGTCTGAGGCATTTTGTGTTTGTACATAACAAAAAAAGCTTTATCTCTGCTTCCCATGACCCAGGTTCATTATCTACATTAAATATGAAGATATTTATATTCTTCCAGAATTGCAAATTTAGCTTAAAAGATGACATTTCAAGTTAACATTTTAGTGACTAGCACATCACCAGAAATAAAGATTTTTTGCAACTGTAATACTGCTGTGAAGAATGTAATGTAGCATCCTCCTTTAAAAATTTATTAGCTCTACATTCTGAATGTTCACAGGAACAAGTCTCTTAAGTAGATAAGGCCTTATCTGACTGAACACAAATGCCCAATTAGTCTTATTTTTTACAAGGTTGTCAACAGCAATTTTTTTAAAACACCAAGTAAAGCAGCAATGACAAAATACACACTGTTATTTTTAGTTCCCATTACAATGATATTTTAGAAGTTATGGCACAAGCACATAGTTGTGAAGTGTGCATTACACATTTTGCTCTTTCCCTGTAATTAAATGTTATGTAGTAAATTTATATAACTTCAATAAACAAGACATGCTTTTCTTTGTCAGAATGCATTTGCTACTGAACATTCAAAAAAACCCCTCAACTTACTTATAACTGAATAATTAAAGAGTAACTGTATAGAAAGTAGCTCCAGGTTTTAAAAATTCTCCATACAACCAAGGATGTGGGCTTCTGCTGCTAGTCCTACCAAGAGAAGAAGGGAGACTTAAGGAAGACTTACAGGTGTTAAAACCATAAACCTGAGATTCAGTATATAATGCTCATGTTCACCAATGCAAGTCAGTTAAATTGTTACCACTGGAATATGCATTCTAAAACTGTTTAGAAATACTACTTGCTATTCTTTAAACACTTGAATTTACTCTCCTGGTACAGCAAGATAAAAGAACACTTCCATAGAACAACCCATTAAAGCTCTCTTAAAAGAAAGTATGCATTTTCCATTTCTATGAATCATTTAAAAGACCACTCTAAGGCTATATATTCTGTAGGAATTTTTTCATGCTAATCAGTCATTAATTACTAGGAGATTTACAGCCATTAGAATGCTAATTTATAGTTTATTGCACAGGTAATGTATAGTTAGTATCTTCCTATAACATAACACACTGGCTTATTTCTTGTGGTACTGAAGAGACATGTTATGGTCTTGCTACAGTCTGCAAAAAAAGGTTCATTTCCTAGTTTTCATTCCTTACCTAGGTGGTTGTTGTAGGTCACTTCCAACTGAAATATTCTAGTCTATTATCTTATTCCATGAGAGGTAAGCAACAGTAACTTTGGTTTTAAACATTGTAATTTAACTAAAGGATACTTATTCATGATTGATGAGAGAAACTAAGCAGACCCACAAAAACAAAACAGTGTTTAGATATGGGTGAAAATACATGTCAAAAGAAAATTCTTTGCTGGGAATTTCTGAAAAACGAGTGCCGGTTTGATATACAGCTTCAGTTACTAACTGCAAATGCAGTTATGGCATCTGGATATGATATGTGGTAACTGGGGAGGAAAAAAAAAATACTACAGCTGAAACTGCAGCTTGGAAGGATTATTTAAGAAAAAAAAGAATTGTTACATATCTTTATGAATAACCTCTCTCTAGCTAAAACCTTCTAATATATAAAAAATGCTCTATTATATGTGCAATGCTTGTAGTTTAAATGAAGCATTTTACAGTTACTTTTTATGGACTCCAATCAGTTTATCTGGTAACCAAGCTCTGACTTGTCAAGAATTATCTTCTCCTTAAACACCTTTTTCTATGCATCTTCAGGTATCTAGGTATCTTTAAGAAAACAAAGAAAGATATGTAAACCATTACTTAGAAATCTTCAGAAAATTAAAACAGAAAATTGAACAGAAGTAACTGAAATTTATTGTATGTGTACTGACAGACTGGCACAGTTACGCTATGGATGTTCCAATACTCGAGCCCATCAGACCGGGTACTTTTAAGACTTACCCTCCTTTCAGTTTGACCTACAGATTTATTAATGCAACTCCACAGCAGAAGAGAAGGGCAGATCGTGAATCTGCCTATTGTCAGCACAACGGTTATGAAAGATTTTGCCAAATGGTGTTCTGATTCACCCTTTTCTACAGAGGTCAACTATATGCACATTTGCATTCCAACCACCTATCAACTACGTTACCTAGAGAAGAGTTTTCTAGTTGTTTTGTTTGTTTTTAAAACACTGAGGACAGTAGTGTTTTGCTAAGTGTTGCAATACGTTCAGATGCATAGGTTTTGCAGGAGGATAAATGGCATCGCTGCAGATCTCCAGAGATGGAGAAACTCTTCAGAAATGCCACAGAGACTGAGTTTCCAGGGAAAATGCCTGTATTTTGGAAAGCAGTTCTATGCTTCTGGCCTTACATCGCATCTCAGGGCTCGTATCTTATCTTAGTGGTTGTTCACTGTGGCACAATAAGGACAATCTCCAAAGACTTGGATATTCCATACCCTTCTAGCAGAGATTATGAATACCTAGAACACTATCTTCATTGACAGATGAAGGAGTGGGTGTGTAGCCATGCATCCAAAAGACTGTTGAATGACAGATGTGAAAATAGGATAAGATCCTACTGGGAAACAAGTTCTCTGCTAGTAGAGAAGTCCCTATCAGGCTTCTATACCCAGGTTCAGATTACGTGCTCTAAAGGGATCCTCCCTCGACACAGAGATGGTTGTAAGTCCATTTTGAGAATTTCTTTTAAAGTCTCCTAAGACTTAGAGAACTAGTTGGTAAAAAGGCAGCAAGCATGCAGCACTACACCTAGAAGAGACCACAAAGGCTAAGATACATCAAGAATTTTTTCCACTTCCTCAATCATCTAGATTTTGAGAACATTTTGGAAGCACTGCCATCACCACTTTCTCTTTGAGAATGCTGCCTGTTTTGTTTGTTTCCATAAGCCATTCCCTGTTTATATATTCCTGTTTACACTTAGGTTAGTATATGCATTGGTTTATATTTAACAGGAAACCATTCTATCTCCCTGCTGATGTAACTCCACATTCTTACATTCTCCCCATTGACAAAGCAGTCAACATTCTGGAGGGGATAAAAATGTATTGAACTGCTTGTAACATATCCCCTTGCAATACAGCCCCATTAAGAGATTCCAAAATAATTTTTCCAGACTTACTACAAATGCCATTTTTTCCCCTATATCAAACCAAAATAGGTATCAGCAATGATGTATACTTCCAGTGGAAAAGAAATTAAAAAGGCTATTTAGCTTTCTTACACACTTGCAGTAAAACTATAACACATAAAGCAGCACTTTCTTCTGCGACCTTTTACAAATTGTTCTCTTTCCTCTGAAAAAGGTGCAGGACAACTCTGAATACATCAAAGTCTTTCATATATCAAAAGAATAATTACAGCACAAATTACAGCTGTCTCATAAATACTACTGTATGTTGAAAAAAACAGGATTAAAGACATCAACTTCCGTAAGTATTTAATTTTACCTCACATACAATTGCAGTGACTGTACTGACAAACTGAAAAAATTGATACTGCTTAAAGAAGAATCTGGTAAGAGCAAACAGCAGAGGGGTGCAAAATAATAGGACAGACAGGGTAAAGTTGGTGTTCTTGGTCATCTCTCCATTATCGAAAGAAAAAAAACAAAACAAGGAACATTTAGTGGATCTGAAAGACAATGTATTTAAATACAAAATTAGCCAGAACAAATTATCACAGCTTTCAATGAGGGCAAGAGCTCAGCAGGATTTTCAAGAGATTAAGCATTTACGTAGCTAACAAAATCATTCAGGATTTAACCAAATACTAATGGAGGTAAGGAAGAAATATCTCTTAATGCAAATTAGTCACTAAGTGTCTATGACAGGATTTCTTGCACCTTCCACTTAACAGATCTGACTAACTGCAGACGGCAGAGAACTTTCCTAGACTTGATACAGTAAAGCAGTTACTTTTAAATAAATTTTTGTGGTATAATAGATATATTTGGTTTTGCTAAGCACTTCATATGCTGTATGCTTTTCTTAGGCACAGAAGTAAAAATGTGCAAACATTTCTTGAATTAAAGACTTGCTTCTAAAACAGATGTTGCCAAAAGCACCCATGCTTTTTCCCCAAAAAATACAGCAAGTATTTACACAAGAGTACTGCATGTAGTTCTTATTTCCCACAGCCAAACCGATGCAATAATATATGCAAAAGTATAAGGAATAAACCTTAGCAGAAATTGTGTCCCCTCTCCATAATACTGTTTCTCTCCTAGATACAAAAAATGTATATGTTTTTAAGAGAATCCTTTTATTCCTCTGCCCCACACACCTCTAGAGCTCTCTGAGGAAAAAGTTGCCAGGATTTGCGTAATTCAGCTTGAAAACTCTCCTGGAACTGGTATCGTTATATGATTATTTCCATACACAGGTTTGACTATCATAGCAAATCATATAGTCTGTATTTAGCTAGCAATTAAAGATTTTACTTTTTTCCTCTCTCTTGCAGAATAATTATTTGCTTTATAATTTAAATGAACTTAAAACAGATTATTTCAGTAATCTCCCACCTCATTTACATTTATTATTTATTATGCAATTTTTACTTCTCATGTCCTCTAAATATCAACACCATTTTCATCCAGTGTGTTTGATCCATAAGGTATTAAAGATACAAGTCAAGAAAAAAGGAACTACAAAAATTAAAATATATGTAAACAGAGTATGCAGGTAATAAATAGTAGTGAATGAACCACAATTCACATTATTTAAAAAAAACATCTATAGGAATTATGATAAAAATTACACACTACTGGATTAGTTTCCATAGCCACTACCAGCAAGTTATCAATTACAGTGTTAAATTGTGAGTCAAAGACTAATTTCACAAGTTCTGGAGTTTTTTTACTGGATGCTAAAAAATAAACTCATACTTACGTAAGTTAGGATAAACATCCAATAGCTCTTGTGGCAGATTCAGCACCTTTAATACAGTTCATTACTAAAACTCTTCTTCCTTTGCTGTTAAAAACCACAAGTTACTATTTCTTCTGTTTGGAAATTGTGCTTTACATTTCTTTTAAAAATACATGCTCTTTGAAGAACTGTTCCTTTTTAGAACTGTTCCTTTATAGTTCCTACAAACTAGAGCATACAAATTACCTTGATTTGTAACTTCAAAGCCTGACTACAGAGGAAAATCATGTAAGTAAATAATATTGTGTGCTCCAAGGCATTAATACATCCTATTTTGTAACTCTTAATGAATAAACATACCTACTAAACTGATATTCAAATTATTTTGAACTATTTTCAGTGGATGATAGTTGAGGTTTGATTGTTGCAACAATGGCTAAAAATTGTATTATCTTTAAAATTCTGCCCATCACACCCTTCTGTAGGAAATGTCTTATTCAAGGTGTATCCAACTAAAACTTGTGGTACAGTCACATGAAATGCACTACAATTATGTATTTTTGCTCATAGGTCTGTATTACATAAAATCACTTTAATACAGTAGAAGAGATGGTATTTAAGGTATTAAATCTATTTGATTCGAATTATATAATATGAAATAAAAGGAAATAATAATTGTTTATATCTTCCTCAAAGGATTCTACTCACTAAGTTCCGGAAAAGACACCAACACTTGAAGAGAACAGTAGTGGGCTTCTCCCAGGAGGACACATCCTGTGACACATTCTCTTGGGAAACAGTCTTTTGCTCTTCTTCTAGTCTCAGAGAATGGGAAGAGAAATCTTGGAATGATGCACTTAAACATTAAAATCTAAGGAACTTGTAAAATGAAATTGACTTGGCAGCGTTAGGTTTACGGTTGGACTCGATCTTAATTCCAACCTAAATGATTCTATGATTCTATTCTATTCTATGATGTTAAGACCTCCAATATCCTGCAATTCACTTTCCATGATCCTATTCAAATTGACAAAGGTAATTTAAATAAAAGGAATCTGTTAAAATAGCCAATTAAAAATTTTATTGCAAACATAGCTATATTCTAAATACCCCTTAATTCACTCTTTTCTCCCAAACTTCCTACTGTGTATGCTCTCATGAGAGGCATCAGCTATGGCTGAATACAGAGTCTGGAGCTTGAATAGAATAATCCAAATATTGTGACTGAACTTTCTATTCTTCTCTGAACTCTTTGTGTTGCTCAGACAAACTTCATTTCAGTTCCTCCTTCAGGCCTTCATGCTCTCCTCACCATGAGGGAAACATGCCCCCGCCTTTCATTGTGGTCACAAATCAGACAAAAACAAAAAAGCTTCCTTAAAAGGTTTTGGGAAAAGGCTATTTTGGAAACACAGTAGCAAAGTAGGGGGTTGTCTTCACATCAGCTCCAAGACGTACAGAGACACAAAGAATACTCACAATAATACCCACTGCAGTAGTTGTAATATGTACTACTGGACACTGTAGAATATCATCACTCTGAAAACTTTAAAATCTTATCACCTTGCTTTTGTAACAACCAAACCTCCTACGGAGTTTTGTGAATACCATAGGAATATTTCATATTTAATTTTATATCACTTTCAATTGCTCCAGAGGAGCTGAGAACAGAATTGTAACTGATCCAAGCCAGCTCTTTCTCATCTGAGTGGCCATTGCAACACTTAACAACACATCCTATCAAAATGCAAAGATGACATAATTGAGAACACAAAGCTAAAACTGTTTGTTGGCAGATGAAACAAGTAACAGCTAACAATGCTGCAGGTATAGATACCAGAACTGGTTCCTCATGTGCTAGCTTGGCTCTAGCCAGTTTTCTTAGCTCAAGATGCAGCACAGTGTCAATGCAATCATATCATTTCCAAAGCCCATGGAAGTCAGACACATCATTTTCATACAGGACTGTGCTTTGAACTAGTAAGTGCTGCTGGATGCAAGACGATGCTGTGCAGATCAAAGACCCAAGAGTCCCAAGCTCAGAGTTCACCTTTTCAAACTGATACAAAAATTACCTCTAGCGAAAAACTCCACAGAACAGCAAAACAACTACTCCAAATTCTAGTTGCAGTATCCTAGAGGAACTCCTGTATCAGATGAAGGGTTCTCAGTGTTGTGAACACTCTCTCATTTCACCAGATCTCAATCTTTCCCTGAGCAACGGGAAAAGAGAAGCTGTCTCCTTTGCATCAAAGCATCTGAGAAGTTCCCCTCTGATGGCAGATTTTGAACTAACTAGAGAACAGTAATAAGGCAATATAGGAAAAGGTTGTTGTCAAGACAGAAAACATCAAGACAAAAGTCTTGACAAGGGGTCTAGAGCTCAAAGAAAAGAAAGAAGCTCAAAACTCTATAATATTATAAAGGCAGACATGTCAGGTTCTGGTTACACAGGTAAAGCAACACTTTTCTTCATTATGATACTAGTGTTTTTCTGCCACTTGCTCATACCTTTCAGCTCCCTCTTTTACCTGGCAGTTTACTCCTAAGATATTCAATAGATGAGTAGGCAACTTAGCTAGCTGCTTCTTCTGGCATCTGCACATGGACTTACGTATTTCACTGAAATTACCAAAATTTTATAAATCTACAGCTCTTCAAGTAAACATCCAATGACTAGCCCTGGGCACAGCTGTCACTGATAGTACAGCACATATGTTGATACATATGCTTACAAGAAAGGTCTAAAATAATTTTATAATGCCTGTAATGATAATAGCTGGAAGTAGTTACTCAGGAAGTGATTTTTCAAAAGGTCACCATGCTATTCAAGGTTTTGAGAACTGAGATAGCAGACAGTTCATATTATCAATATATTTTATGTCAGTTGTTTATACCTCATTATCAATATTTATGTCAGTTGTTTATACCAATCATTATCACAGGCTCTATTTCCATATACATTCACTGTATGACTCAGGAATCCACACAATTTTTTTCTGACCCTAAGGGCAACAATAAAGAAAAACAAACACTGGCAGGAAACTCTACAGAAAATCTCCATAAAAATGGACCTCAAAAGCTAATCACTCCCAGAATACACCCATTCCCTGCATGAAAGAGTTTAAGAACCAAGAATTTCATCTTGGCATAAATACAGAGTGCTATGAAAATATTTATTACAAAAAAATCCCTAATTTATGAATTTAATGAATGGGAAAGCTTCAGAAAGCGTTGCAAGAAAAATTTGCAAGAAAAATTAACAAGAAAACTTGCATTCTAGAGACAGACTCTAGGAACTCAATTTAACATTATAAGTACAGAGAGAGTTAACAACAGCCTATCAGTGTCTGCACAACAAGAACGTATCTGGTATGGGGTCCTAAACTAGCAGATATGGGCCTAACAAAAAACAATTCCAGGAAGTTGAATCTTGATAAATTTAAACTGGACGTACATGGCAGAAATAAAACACTGTGAATAACTAAATATTAGGACAGCTCTTCTAGGGGTGTGATAGATACTCCATCATGCTATCCAATTCTTAAAATGACTAACTGAAAGAGCAGCTATAAGACTTTTTAACAAAGGAAAAGACAGAAGTTCGTATCAGTTGGCTTGTTGAAAAAAGTCAACCCAGAATTTCAACAGCAAAAGTATTTCAGAGAATGTCAGGTTACTTGGGAAATTTCTGATTGTACCTGAAAAGTTGAACACTTTGAAGAACCCAGAATTTTTCCAAAACCAGCAACATTTAAATGGAATAATGTCCGTACTTCTGCAGTGCCATTGCCTTTTCTGACTCTCTATCTTCCTCAGAACTTCATCTCATGATAAATTGTAGCAGCTCAGTGTGAGGGCTCACAATGTTTCATGGGATATACCGTCCCATCCATAAAGAATGTGAGAGAAGGCTTCCAGTCCACAAAAATCAGCATGCTAGATGCAGTATCTAATCAAAATGTTAGTTTTCAACTACATTTTAAAGTTTTTCCCCAGAGCTTCACTTTGAGGACATTTAAGTTGAGGGAAAACCAGTTTATTTTGTTCAAAGTATCATAATCTCTAGCCCTAAAACCTGTGAGCAAAATTTTGCAAGCTATAATAAATTTTGTACTGGATTTGGATCACATTATTTGTACTGTTAACTAATATTTCTAATATGCTTCTAATTACAGTTAATTCAAGTGTGTTAAAAATAGGAAATAAAGCATACATAGATATGAATCAGGACCTAAGTTGATAATTAACTAAATTCTCTGCTACATAACCATATAAAGGAACAGGAAAGCTGGATTCAGAAAACAAAGTCAGAGATTAAAGTTAATACAATTTGTCACATACAAGTTAAAACAAAGACTGTATCTGAAATACTAAAATCCTGAAATATTTTATGTGGTGTATCCCTACAAACAGAGGTACTTGTTGAAAATAGTTTAACTACTTAAAGTTGTAAATTGCAACAGCTGGAAGCATTTACAGTTTTTAATCTCTTCTTCAGTAATGAAGTTAAATTCCTCTTGCAGCTGTTCAAGACAAAAGGACTTTGGAATAGTTTATTCCTTGGATGCTGCATACTGTGAGAGAATGCAAGAGCAAGGCTGGAGGACTTTACAAGTTGTCCCAACTTAAAAATTACTTTCTTTTTTTAAATTAACCTTCACAGCCTTTACACAAATTTCCTCAAGATTTCTGACAGTATTATCTTTCTGACTAGCACCAATAGCATAAGCATATGCTATTTTGTGGCTTATCTGAGCAGAAGTCACTTGTCAGGCCAAACTGTAATGGCTTTTGCTTGTGAACAAATCCTCACTTCTTTTTCTGGAGTGAATATTTAAAAGTAAAGGGATTCATTAATGCTTGTTCTAGTTCCTTTGTTGTAGTTTTACTTTAAAATGTACATACATATTTTTTTCTGCATCACAAAATCATCCAAGAAATTACCAGCTGCCCTTTTTTAATGAGTAGTACTGTAAATTAAATATGTTTCTTGCAAAATAATGTCACTTTTTTTTCTTTTCACTGGATTATCAGATACCTGCTGTCCCCGTTAGAGTTACTAGATGCATCAGATGTATGGAGCACAATTAGATGAACCATACAGGATATGCAGCGTAAATCCAACACAACGCCTCCACATCAGAATTACAGCCTGTATTCTCCAGAGTTAATGTGTACTCGTAATAAATCTAATTCGTCCAGAAAATCCCAGAGTTACTGAGCATGCAAAAGACATCTGTGCATCCTGGAAAGGACAGGACCTTTATCCCAGTCACAGAAGTGACCTTTGTGTAACTGCAGCAAAAGATACAGCCCTCTCAATTTGGTTTTATTATTCTGGTACAAGACCTTATCTCAGGCAACAGTTCTGCACTGGGGTTTTAAATAACTATGATATCTACTTAAGTTTGTTCCCATGCTTTGCTCTTCCCTATTAAACTTTTTAAAAACATAATTAGCCTTAACTCAGTCCCTGTCATATGTAATCTTGAAGCCAAAGAACTTGCATGAAAAATATTAATAGTACCTACAAGTACCCCATGTCCTAACGCAATAGTATCTACAAATGCCCCATGTCCTAACACAATACAGACAATATGTATTTTCTTCTAGAAAACATGTGAAAATGTGCTATCAAGATCTGCTAAACATTACCATAATCAATTCCATCATACACGAATACTCAGGATATTTGGGATTAGCTGAACTGCTTTGGCCCATTCGATAAATTTGTGTGTTACTCAGCCATCAAATTCCAGTAGCTATTTCTGCATTTGTATTTCTTGGCACATTAAAATAAAACCCTCTAGCAGATGGTTGCAGAACATTTAAAGAAACAAGTGTTTATTGCATAAGAAATTTCTTACAATGTATACAATTTTAAGAACACATTTCCAATTCTGACATATTGATCAGGTTATCCGACTTAATGTTATAGCTATTAAAAAATTAACTAGGAAGCACAAATAAACCCTAAACCATCATACAAACACTTCCCACAGTTCTGAACATGAAATCCTAACAGATGAGAATCCTGATAAAACTTAAAAATGTATGATTCATTACCACCTGCATCAAGCAGAATTTATCAGCTGAGAAACAGGTGCTACAGGAAAGCACTTCCTTCATCAAACTCATGCCCATGATAAAGCATGCATGAGTCTGCCTGACATCAAAGGATGTAGTTTCTCTTTTTCATCTCGAAAGAAAGGTACATCTAAGTCAAAATTTGTTGACAGACGAGAAAAAGCCATTCAATAAAACTGTGCATGTATATATATTTTTAATATATTTGAAAGGTCACAACCCCCCCAATGAAGAGAAACTTCCACTTAATTTTAATTGACCATAGCAACTACATGACTTTCAAACAAAATTTATACTTCATTACCTCACAAGCATAGCACCTCACCTGCATTTTAACATTTGAATGATAAGTATGTGCTTAAGTATTTTCCTGAAGGAGGGTGCTTTCTTGAATTTAGAGTTAATGGAGGGGGGAAAACTCAATTCTCTAAAACCTCCAGAAAACATTTAATTCACAAACAAATACTTAACAAGAACAGGTGGAGGCCAGTATTGGCAGCCTGTCAGATCAGAGTTTAGGGAGGATTTTTTTTTTAGGAAAAAGACATAGCCCTTGGTGTCTCAGGATAAAGAGAGAGGCGTTCAGAATCCACCTCAGACTTCATCTGCTTCTTTTAAGCCACCACCTATTATAGTTGTAACAAAACTTACTACAGAAATGGTACAGTTACAGACTTGGGCACTTCTACTTTCACTTCAATAATTTTCTTAAAAACGTTAAGAAAAAAAAATAGCAATCTCCACAGTCCTCCCACATCTTTGTAAGAATCCCCAGGGGAAAAAGCAGAGCCTTAACAACCATGGACTACTACAGAACTCTATGTGGCAAGGGAAATGACTTGGACTAAAATCTGTTATAAAAATCTTGAAACAACTTCTCATAGATGGAAGCTTTCATAAAAACATTGTGATGGAGGAGTTCCCCAGGTCATTGAGTCCGATACCTTATTATCATAAGCAAATATGTCATATAAACCCTTTCATCAAATCACTCTGAAACCTTGGTCTGACAAGGTTTAAAGCCCACAAGTCGTGTCTGTGAATTTAAACATATTCATGGACAGTTGTTCTTACACCAATGCTGTCTTTTAATTTAGATCAGTCTTTCCCTTTCTGGGTTTCTCTTCCTGCTCCACTTAAATAAAGCAACTATAGAAGAGCTACATAGCTGTTCCCCCCATCACATGTCTAGGAGCATGTGCTTCAATAAGCAATACTAAAGATGGGAAGGGGAAGTTGCAGCCTCCTCAACCTCCTCAGTAAATCTTTCTCTAACCACAACTGCTCCAAGATCTTAGTTTCTGCTCAGAAGAGCTATCTGTTCTCACAACCAGCAATTCCCAGTGTTCTGGTGCACCAGTTCTATTCTGTGCTCATCTTTCTTGAACACAGGCAACTGGAATTGTACACATTATTCCAGAGGGGTTCTCAAATGGCATCTCTCATAATGGAGAGAAAAGGGGAAACAGCAGGGGGGGGTGGGGAAGCCTTATCTACCCCCGTTACAATTGAAGAAACTCAAGAGGAGAAAAATCCTCTATGGCCTGAACAAACAAGAGAAACCACAAAGTGTCTGTGATTCTAATAGACTGAGCTAACGAAAAGGAATTTCCAAGCAAAATCCTTACACTAATACAGATTAGTGGTCTAAATATCTAACTGTTCCTAACACAGGGCTGGATAACATTTAGTATTCCCTTGGATTTGGTTCAGAAGTTTGTAAGAAGTAAATCAAACAAGGCTACACATGTATTACAAATGAATCCATCAAGTCTTTCCTGTCTACAATGCAATCCAAAGCTATGAAGTGATTTGTAGGAATACAGACAAGCTAACTTAACATAATTCCATTGGATACTTATAAAAGTGTAGTCCTATTAACTTGGGCTTCAGCATGATCTCAAAGGATAAAGTCACCTAGTAAACACTGAGGCAGATAACATTCATGGCATCCGATACTGCAAATGATACTGCTTTCAATACTGGGGCTATGAAGTTCAAAAATAGTTTAATAGGCCTATCTAAACTGCAGATTATATCTTTAAATTACGACATAAGCAAACACCATGAATTTGCACAACACGCCTATTAGTAACTTAATACTTTCCATGTCTCAGTTTGTAGTTTTAACTAGCAGATCACAGCTAAACTCTGCCTGTTTCCATGCATCTAGGCTTTTAACATCATTATTGGTAAGGACTAAGAATTATGGCCCACCTTGTCTGGTGTCAATTTTCATAGTATCTGGGCACTTCACAACCTTACATGTGATTCTTCCAATAATACCTCGTAAGTTAACAACATAGTACTAAACCATTTCAGTACAAAAGAGCAGAAGGACATACCTGTAACAGCATTTTACTCTGGCATTATAGTTATTTGACCTCTAAATTCTTTTCAAAGTCACTGTCCAGAACACAGTTATCTTTTGTAGATATACCTCCCGTTTTTTAAGCATTAATGACTTTTCAATGTCTGCAAATACACATTTTCATAACTGAATCATGAAAAGAGCTGCACCATTATGTATGAGTGCCATTACCCAGCAGCAGTTTTTTCTCAGCAATGATTTTAGATCACTTTCAGATTAACTGAGAAAAAAACCTGAATTTTCAGATTATTGAAAAATATTCAGGCTTATTATTGATTTTAATAAGAGTGCTTCTGTGTGATAACAATTTATCCATTTAGTGACAGTTATTTTAAGGTCTAATTTTTATCCAAATCTTAATAAATTTAATATATGATTACTGATACTGTACATGATAATTTTTACCAAACTATTATCTAACACATTAGTATTCTTAAAAATATACCTAATGAATTTTAACAATTAGGTTTGTAATTTAAGTGATTTTTTTCAAGTGATTTTTTTTTTTAAGTGATTTATATCAGTTGAACTAATCACACTCTTGTCATTCAGTTATTGATAGAATCTCTAATGTTTTCAATTCTTAAGGATTGATGTCAGCCTCCCTAAAAGCAACAGCATTTCTCTGAACCTTGAAGAGAGTTATATCGGGACCATGCATGGCAGAGATATTCACAGTGAAAGTAAATTAGATAACTGTATCTTAAGATTCAGGTCAATTTGGTACCCAAATGCTGGAAGACAGAAGAAGAGATTTAGTCAGGAAACAGAAACAAATAGCTGCAGGACGGACGAAGAGTATCTGAGAAGCAGGGAAGAAAGTCAGCTAGAAATTGCTGAAGACTGAATTTAGAAGTAGGCCTACCTAGAAGCCCACCATCTTTAGAAGCTTTTCTGAACCACTGTTTATTATTGGTCTCAGCTTTCAGGTAGGATACTTGGTAAGTATCTGTACCTAGCTTGACCTGGTTAAAAAAAGCACAGTTGCCATAGGGAGCACTGTAATCCCTGACTTGCTCTAAGAGTAAAGGAATTGTGAAGACAAGAGATTGTATGTTAACATGCACTTAGAGAAACTAAAACGGGGTCACAGTGCAGCTACAGCAGGACCAGGACATCTAGTTGTCCTAGTAGATTCCACAAACTTACTTCAACTACTGGCACAATACAAGTGAGTAACCATTCATGTACTTTTTTTTCCATAATATATTTGACAATACACCTAAACAGACAAGTTTCCTTACTGATCTCGGTAAAATAAATATTTATATATCCTAAGGAAAACTTGTTCTTCCAGATGTTACAGTCAGAGTGGTATCAGTAAGTATACAGTGATGTATAGAAATGTCACTCTAAATGCACATCATGTATGCTAGACTAGATTTTCCAGTTAATAGCAGTGACATTTTGTGTCTTACAACACAGCATAAGGGGCAGAGTAGGTGCAAAAAAAAATTAATAAAAACTATAATGGGTCAGACTACAGATCTGGGCCCTATTCGATGTCCAATAAAGACAATAAAATACATCTGCAGAGCAAGTAAACGATACTTTAGGTACTCTTTCAGCATTAGGTAGTCTCTATTTCACACATCTGTTAAAGTTTAGTACCTTTACGTGCAACAGTTCGTAACAGATTTCTTCCATTAGTTTATCCTGCCCCCTTTTGAACCTGTATACATTTTTAGCCCTAACAATATTCTGGAATATGGTCTTCTAATCCAGGAAGGACTCTCTTTTTGTTTGGTACTAACTAGGCCCTGACAGTTCATCTGACAATGCCTGTCTAATCTTTCTGTTTGAAAAGAAAGGGAACAGTTGTACACTGTTCATCTTCTGCAGTCAATTCACGATTTTGTAGACATTCATCATGTCTTTCCCCTCCTAAGCCATCTCCTTTCCATGTTAGTATATACTGGCACATTCAACTAATTCCTTATATAAGAGCATACCTTTAAATTCATCTCACCACCCTTCTCTTTCATTTTTGAGGAAAGTTTTCCATCTTTGAGATGGGGGGCAGAACTCCAATACTATTTGAAAAGGCAGGGCAATCTAGGTTTATAAAGTGGCATAACAATATCCTCTTCTATTCCCTATTCCGTTCCTAGTAATTCATTTTTCTGACCACCGCTGAGCACTGATCTCATGATGTCACATCTAACTTTACTGTGAAGTTTCAAAACTTGAGAAACTTTTACTAGGTCATAAGCTATCACTGTGCACAAGGAGCTGGAATTGCAGTTTCCTCACATGCATTTGTCTATGCCATCTGCAATTTTCTTGCTTAGTCACATACATCTTCTGCGATCTTCACATTTGTTTTTTGACTTTTATCACTCTGCATAGCTTAGACTGTACACAAACTTTGCTTCGTGTTCTTATTCACCTTCTCACCAGTCACTGCAATATTCCCCAGCTCGCACTCACCAGCTGTAGTAACAATGATAGGAATGATGCTTCTTCTGAATTTCAAATTCATCTGAGGGAAAAAACATTCCAAAGAAAAGAAACATTTCTAATCAATACACATATCAACTACTTTTACTTTTTAGAAGTGATACATCTGTACTCGAAGTTATATAAACACATGCACCTGAAACTACAAATATTTGAACACGTGATAACACTTCTCAGAAGTCCATTTGCAAAAGACATTGATTCTGATCTGTCATAAGCATCTATAGATGCTCATGCAAATAACTGTTTTAATAAATGTATATTGTACAATGAATTTCCATTTCATAGAAGATTTGTGCTTTGAGTGTATATTTCTGAAATACATACTTGAAAGAGATTGCTTCCATGCTAGAACACTTCTCTGCAAACTCACATGATTATCTGTTGTATAGCTGTATATGTTTGAATTGTACCATTTGATCAGTTAAGAAATTACTTTTTTGGGGTGGTTGAATATTTTCTCCAGTTTCATACTGAGCAAATTATCAGCATCCAGCAAGAAATTAAAACAAATAATCCATTACACTATGAGGTACAATATCCAAGCAAAATGGTCAGGCAATTGTGGGAGTCCTTACTCCCCCTTGCCCTCTTCCTTTACTGGGGAAAAAAGTAGTACTATACTGTACGTACAGTAAATGCTTGTAAAATGAAAGGAGAGATACATGGAGAATGTCACACAAAGTTTAGCAATTTCATAAAGAATTATTTTTTATTTTAAATTAGGCAAAGAAAATCTGCAATCTTTTATAACCTCTCAGTGTTTTTATCCGTTAAGTGTTTACAAAAACCAGACTGAAAATGTACATATGGTCTTAAAAGAAAAATTGAAGCTAAAAGTAATATATTTAGAAATGGTAAGCTTGATTATTTTCAAAGATATACTATCCTATTTTCCATTTGTAGTCATCTAGATTTTTTCTGCTTACTCTGCTTGTTTCCAAATCTCCTATTTTTTGTAGCACTCAGTGTTTTAACCTGGAATACAAATACTATGAAGTAACTGACAAGACGACTCTAGAGAACTCTAACTTAAAGTACATTACACAATCCAAGTAAAACCTCGTATTTTTTTTAACTGCAGTTTTAACTTTTTTCTTAAGGTTTAGCATACATCGGGTCAGGTTTTGTTAGACCATTCACCTTGAAAAATTACTTTCATTTAAGACAGCTGTAAGACAACGGAGCACATCTGTCATTTAGATATATTTTTTTTTAATGACAAATCTATTAAGTATGTTTAAATGCAGTCACAGTAGGGGCTAGACAGTAGCATAAATGCTTTATCAGTTTTAAACTGCCAAAAGACAGAAGTCTAACCATGACAGCATGGAACTCAGTGCAGTGGAAGATGTTCTCTATTCCTCCTGCTGAGATTTCAATTTGGCAGACCTTGTCTGATAGATTTATAACTATAAGAAAAGGGAAGGAGCAACTCCCCCTCACCACATTCACACAAAATTCAACACAACATCAGAAAGTATTAGAAAAGTTACCTTAAACTTTCCTTTACAAAACAGGGAGTCCTCCCCTGTTTAATAACTTAAAAACCACTCTGTCCAACATGACATCAATTATTCTCTATCATTGTACTACTGCTTACAAAATACTCTATCTGGGGGAGAAATAGACAGCTGCAGGGCTGATCAGTTGGTTTCAAGCACTAGTCAAAAAGGTATCTTTCTTGCCCTTCTTTTATTATAACCTGCTATAATCTAAACAAGGAGATACCATTTAAAGCAGCTAAATTAACATATGATTTTCATACATCTGGAAGAATCATCCACTTCAAAGCAAGCAGGATTTGTATCACTGAAACACCTCTCCAGTTTAGATTCTATAGTGTGAACTTCAGATTTGAATGAAATTCACAATTAACAACTTTCAAATGTCTAAAAAGCACGGCCTGTTAACTAGCAAGGCCAATATAAATCTTAAATATCTACAACATAGTTTGGAATTCAGGTTTGACAAGACTTAAATACTTTTTACACGAGCTAGTGTTGAACAACCACAGATATTGAGGTTACACTTTTCAAATAATTTCATACTGAAGCAAGACTAAAGAAGCAGAACAATACACATCCTCAAACCTATTATATTCACAGAACTGATGCTAGGTGAATTGCGATGAAAAAACAACAGCTGTATCTCAATTTTTTTAATTTAAACCAGTATTTTGTTCTGTGCTTCGACAGTGAAGATATCTGCAGTGTATATAAATACTTCCCTTCCCCCTCACCCTCCCAAGTTTTTTCCAGTTCCCTCTGGTCAATGTTGTATCTCAAGAATTCTTGAAACACAAAAGTACACTTAGAAATGCCAAATTAGTAGCCCTTTTTAAACGACAATAATGTATACTAAATCAATGCATCCTTAAAGCAGTACGTGGTTTTAGTGTCTCTCCAAGCAAGTGCTACTGGCCTCTGTACGCATGTACTCAGAACTGCTGGCCACACAGTACAGAAAGAAATCATTTTTAGTCTTTCTGCAACAGTTGCATGTATGACATACAAACCATTTCAAAGTGGCATGCCTGTGCAGCTCATAACCCTGCTTGTAGGAAGATACAAACTTAACCCAAAGAGTATCTCCACATGGGCCACTTCTGTTCACAGAATATCTCAAGTTGGAAGGGACCCATAAGGATCACCAAGTCCAAATCCCTGCTCCTCACAGGACTACCTAAAACTAAAATCATATGACTAAGAATGTCATGTTCATCATGCTTCATGGCAGCTTCCTTCTGTACATGGTAATAGACCTTGTGTACACCCTCTATTTTCCAGCCACTGTACTGACACTGTTCAGCTGGTGCAAAGTTGAGGCTGAGGTGATGGGGATGGGAAAGACAGGAGCATGGGTTTCTCATTTAAGGGACAGAAAGTATTTACAGAGGTTTGGGGGCATCCCTCCTCAGAAATTAGGCCACATACACCCTCTGGAGCTGGTATTACTGCTGACGACCGAATAAGAGGAAATTAAATTCAGAAACGTCAGCCTTAAACCATGGGAATTGCCACCAAGTTCAATGGGACTATTCAATGTAAAAATGTAAAAATAAAAATTGATAGACTTCTAGTTGACTGGCTAAGTTTTGCTGCACAATAGCAGGAAATATGTAAATAAATATTTTTATTGTACTACCTTCCTGTAGGTTCTGACTTACAAGTTTTTCTATTTGTCATCTACCAACATACTCAATGTCTTCAGTAAACTATGAAAAACAGATCAGGAAAAGCTTTCAATGTTTTAAATAAAATGTAAATCCCATATAATTTTTCCCTACATGTTAACTATTTGACCAACAGCTGTCGCATTTTTATTAGTGAGTATAAATATTAATAAACTAAAAATGCCCAATGTTTCTGGTATTTGAGATGTAACAGTTATTGTTAATTTCCAAATGGATTATTTTCTGACGCAAAAATCAGGAGTGTGCATTAGTCATGGGCTAGTTCCTAGCCTTACGATTCTTGAGAACTGAAGACACTTTTAGTGAAAAGCAATTTACTCCCTCTGGTGGTTACAGCTCAAATCCGTGTTTCAGAGAAGATTGCAAGGGGGAGGGTGGAGGGGTGGGGTAGGGTGTTTCCGAATCGAGACTAGCACTTTACACATTGAAAATAAAAATAATTACTTTTTTTGATCTGCATTGTTTCCGATTTATTATTATATCCTAAAAAAATTTCAGACTGAAGTGCAGGCTTCTTGTGTCATAATACAGGAAAGGAAGAGAAAGTAATAAACAGTAAACTGCTATAAAGAACCTATCGCATTCAGACTAGTATTTAACATGAAATTAATCAGGAATATTAGGTAGTATCACACTGCACCATTAAAAAGAGAACACAGCTATTGTTCAGAGGGCTGTTTTAAATTTTTTCGGAATGTCAAAGCTACCTCTTGAAGATATTTGGGTTACAGCATAGCTCAGCTGTGAGTAGGTGATCTTCCCTCAATCTAACAACATAATCAAACTGCATACAAACATCCCTCAAAAATGCACAAATATTTCTTTGAAAAAATCCAAGCCAAATCACTGGATGCAAGCTTTCCCATTTCAAAAGGGACTCCAGTCTCATCAGCTACACTGATGCAAATGCACACTACTTACTCAAGAAGCAAAACAAAAGCTGTTACAGATTTATACCAGCATTGCTATTAACACAATTTTGTATTTTGTACTTTTCAATTTCCATTTACATACCAAAGACTCTTCTGTGATTAAAAAGAATAAAGACTCCACAAATTCAAAGAATGATTCACTTAAAAATTTAAGTGCCTGTCTGATGTTTAGTAACTATACAGAAGATCAAAAAAGTGACGTTATACTAAAAGAAATATGCAAAATAAAATGAGCAGGTATGAATTATCAGTTTGTATTGAAAGCCAAGAGGAATAATCCAGTATGAAAAGCATCAGAAACAGTATATAGAAAGTATATTTGTAAGTTTCATAAATGAGGCATCTCAAAACTGCTGTATGAAAGCACTTACTCTAGGATAAGAATGAAGAAAGGCTTTGATGAAATAAGATACAACAGAGAAAAGAACAAACTCAAAATATTTGCGGAAAATATTTAATGTATATGCTCCATGATCCATGTTAAATGACACAGTATCAGGTAGATGTTAAAACGCATTAATAAATTATGAGGACCAACATTACAACGGCTGTTTCGCTGCAAATCATGGTTTAAATTTTCAGAACATGCTTCCAGCCCTGACAGCTGTTCTGGCTGTCATCCACTGATGACAACTCAGACCAGCGTTGTGGGAGTACATGGCAATAATTAAGCAAACCAAACAGCACCACCCAATGAAATTTCAAGGATACCAAAACAAAAAATAAAGTTGCTTAAGGAAGATGATTAGCTGTTTTTTGAATCTGCCTTACTTGCACATCCTTGACTAAGGAGATGGTCTATTTTGAAATGTCTAGTTAGAAAAGAATTTGGCATTAGCTCTAGCTGTGAAGGAGATACACTATTTAATCCATGCCGCTATTGCATCTGACACTACACTCAAGTGACAGTGAAGAAAAGCACAAGCTTTGGAAAAGTGCCATAATTTCAAAGGACATTTAGTGCTACTACCAGAAAACTGTGTCTAAATAGGGTTGAGTGATAATGAGAGCTTGACTTGAACCTAGAATCCCTTGTGAGCTACAGATGAAAAGGCTTACTGCACAGACCAGCACCTTTTACTTTTTTCAATCAAATAGAGAAAATATAAAATCTCAAAGAAAACTGTACAGATGACTGAACAAAACTGATGAAAGAATAGTAAATTCTGACAGAGCTAAAGCAATGCATATTCTTCAAGCCATGTACACTCATACAAGGTATGTTTTAATCACAAAGCTGCACTATGCAAGGAATGTACATTACACCTACAAAAGGTATCATGAAAAAGCAATCACTGTAAAAAATTAACCAGAAGTTAGCAAAAAAAAAAATCAAACTGCAGATAAAATTCCATGTAAACATAAAGCAAAAAGAGCACGTATCATCTTTGGTTGTAGGAACAGTAACAATGTAAGAGTACAGAGGAATTGCACATCTATACAGTATTGACCTAGCCAACACTAACACAACTTAGGGGTCCATATTTTAAAACACGACAGAGGAAAACAAAAAACAATACAGTAAAAAGCTGCAAAATAATTATTAGAAGGCTGGAAAAGCTTCTTATAGAGGGATATGAGAATTGTAATAAATTATGTAGTATTCAAATCATATTTCAATCGTCTTAAGCACACAGAAAGAACTTACCATGTCCACAATGACTACTCTCGTAGAGAAAGAGAAATAAGAGCCAAGAAACTGTAAGTAAAATATGTTAGTGATTAAATATGCGTATAAACTAAGAGAAGGAAGTGGATTCTCCATCTCTAGAGAGATGCAAATAAAGCAGGATGCTTGCTCGTATTGTAACTTTTAATATAGATGTAAATAATTTCAATTGAGCAACCTGAGACATAAAGGGACTCACGGTGAAAAATAACATGCTTTTTCCCCACCTCACTGCAGGCACCTATGAAATAAACTGAAAAATAATTCAACACAACAGAGTTTAGCAACCATTTCTCCATGTTCAGACAGTAATCAAAGCTGTTCAAAGTTTGGACTAAAAATATTCTTGTTGTTGTCTAAAATAATGCCATTTTACAAATTTCCAAACAAAAAAATGTTACTATAATCCAAATAAGACTCAAATTCAGAAGAAACAGAAAATTTATTATTAACAACTAAACAAAGCTTGTTCAAAACAAGAATCCAATGAACTTCACTTTGAAGAAAAAGTTATTTTAAAATGGTACAAAGGCTTTTTTTTTTTTACAAAATATAATTTTTAAAACTTCGGTTCCTTAGAGGATAGTTCTGCTAACAGTAATAAATACATTTTGTTGAGAAAATAGCCATATTATTGTCTTAGTAAATTATACATAACGACAACTTTGAATTATAAGACCCCTAATAGATAATTTTTTTCTCCAGATGTGTTAAAACTGCATAACTACTAGAAAAGAATATCACTGGTTATTTGTACTGTTTATGTAACTGCTGTCATTTATACTGACACATAGTAAGGCATTCCAAAACTGCATACAGGAATCACAGCATCTTAATTACCTGAGAAATTAAAATGATGAAGTATTTTTGCCTTTCAGTACAGTGACATTCAATTATACTATATTAAAAGGTAACATTAACAAAGCACTTTTTTTAACTGTCCTTAAATTATAAATTTTTTTTTCAAGATTCTTTATTCTTTCTGGCTAATTAAGAATAGTGTTGTAGAGATAGATTATATGTTTACTGTTTATAGAATACACATCACTAGTAGAAAACTACAGTAAAGTCAATAATAAATTGCTACAACACACAAGGCAACAGCTCAGAAGTCCCTGAAATCAATTAGTGCCTTAACATCCTACTTAAACTGTGGAGCTGAGGAGTTGATTACTGTCTGCTTTTCCTTGTTTGCACTACCTTGCTGACTGACTGCTAATTACCTGTTTGCTTGCTGTACTCTCTGTAACTTGATGTGGCAACCTCTGGAAGTATCCTACACAAAATATTCAGAAGAGACAGAAATGAGAAAACAGGCATTTTCTTTGTCAGAAATTACATATCAGACCAAATATATTAGCCTTCTTACTCTAGGGCTATTAAGATTATTTTACTTAAATCTTACTATCAGTTCTAAAACTTCTTCCTCTTATGTTGGCTTTGTAACTTATTAGGCAATGAAGTGATTGCATTCACTACATCACACCTTGCTTAGAAGGACCTTACTGATAAGCATGTTTTCTAGCAAAATAAAGAGGACACTAAACAACTGACACAAGTTATCATTTAAAGTATTAGCTTTCAAAAGAAATACTTTATAGTGAAGTGTAAGAAAGTCAAATTCAACTATTCTTCAAAGATGAAGTGTTACGAGAATTTCAAGAATTTATGGCCCTCTCTCAACAAGAGCACCTTATGATTCCACAAGATTCTTCTAAACAATTGTGAATTACACTGTGGTCTTTGGCTTTCCCTCAGATTAAATTTTTTAGAACTACAGGTTTTATGTTTTCTTTTTTGAAGACACAGATTATTTTTTTTTGTCCGTTTCTGGAAGTGAAAAAGACAGCATAGCACTATCCTTGCATAAACTCTAGAAAATACTGCTATGAAACATCAATGGCTATGTTATACTGGATGGCTAAAATATGAGTAACTTTCACAACACTCACAAGCCTGAAGAAAACCCAAGATACAGTCTGCATTTTACTATTCTCAGACTGTAAGTAAGTTCTATACTCAAAAATACAAACAAATAACTTAAGAAGAAAACCTCTCGTACTCCTGTGGTTAGATTTCACAACAGTAAACTTTTCCACAATTGTGTTGTGGTAGGCATGCTAATCATAGTTATCTCTAACAAACAAATGCTTTACACAACAAACTCTCCAACTAAATAAAAGGTACAATGCCAATTTAATTTTCTAGAAAACACCATTTTACTCTTAGTAGATAGAGAGTCAATAACCTCTTCAGTACACTACTTTTTTGCAGTGCAGTTACAACACAAACGTCTTCACAGAAACAGTTGAATCCATTTTCCTACATCACACTTTTCTATAGAAGCAGAGAAGGCACCCTATGGCCAACTCCACTCTATAGTGAATGCTTCAGGGTGCTTGTGAGCCAACTGCTACAATATCATGAAATTGTAGTGCACAAAGTCAAGTGATGAAATACCACGGAACAGCTGCCCCCAATTCTCTCAGAATAAACTGCACAGGTGGTTCAGACAGCACTTCAGCAAAGAGAATAAACAAGACTACTCTCACAGAAAACTTCTGTATGCATAGTTGCTTGGTTAAGCTGATCATGCCTCATTGAAGGCATGATCAGGTACTGAAGAACTGTTTTCCTGCACACATCAAATGGATTTAGTTAAGACTTGCCTTTCTACATGGAACTATGTCATAATCTTTCAGCTTCAAATTGAGTTTTGGGGGAGGTTGTAGGGTGTTGCTTTTTGTTTTAAAGAACATAAAACTATTTTATTCTTATGTGTATCAAAAGATTACTACCCTCTTTCTAACCTGAACTCTCAGCTCTGAAGCATTAGAGAGTTTCTGCTTTCATTCCACTGATTTAGTGAAATCAGTTGTGAAACATTCCACGGATGTGGAAAAAAGGCAGAAAGCGAAGATTTCTGGCAAAACAGAACACCTATGGATCTCACATTTGCTATGTGTTTTTCTAGTTCTTACTTTACAGTAGTGTGAACAACAATATGAAATAGGGCATTTTTTATTTTATTTCCCTTAATTATCTCATCTGATGACTTTTCATTTTGTTCCTGATCTGGATTCATTTGTTTGAAGTGTCTGCATTAAAAAACAAAGAAGTTTTAACATGTGTACTGGAAAAAGGAACACTGCTTCAGAGTACACTGAATTCAGCAGAGTAAACAAAAAGTATATAAACATTGCTTTAAAATGTGCAACAGAGGAGTGAAAGTGAAAGAAGCAATGAGACACTAACGTATATTCAGGAGTTAGAGTTGGGGTTTTTTCTCCAGCACATTAACTTCAAAAAACCCAAACACACCACTGCTGAAATCTGTAATACTCTAGTCTTAGAAATGTTAAAAGCTTACTGTCTTGACAAAGAGAAATAAAGTTGTTCCGTTTCTCCAATAGCACCACAATAATTTCAGACTAAACTGCAGTCTGTAATTAATAAGCAAGTTTATCAATTGTGTGGTAAAGAACTTCTACTCTGAAATTTAACACTGGCAATTTCTGTCTCATATAAAGAAGCAAATGGGAAGTGCAAGAACGCTGTACATTAACTATTGTAGCTATAACTACAGCTATCAACTACTTAATTTTTTTTAAATCACAAACACTTGGAGGAGTTTCAGAAACGAGTTAAAAGGCCAGCATGAAAATGAAAATTAAAACCAGTACCACAGACTACATATTATAATAAGTGATCCAGCACTGGCTCACTGATTACCTCTCCTCCATCCCCCATCTGCCCTCTATTCTAAAAAGAGGAGGGCATACCCTCTCATCTATCCACCTCTGAACAGCAAGACGAGAACAGAATACTGTTATAAGCCAGAGGCTGCTGGCACGGCACAGGAGAGCAATCTGCAGACAGACCGAGGCAAAAAAACCAAAGAAAACTCAGTGAGAGAGTCGAAAGCAGCCCCGAGTGCAGGAGCTGGCATCTCTTCCGAGAGGAAAGGTGTAGACGAGGACGTAGCGCATCTCTCGATGTAAGACGAGGCTAGTATGTCCTTCCCGACACGCCCGCTCCCTGTGTTTCTCCCTCACAGACTCCTTCAAGCCTCCACAGCTCCGCTGAGCTTCCGGCAACGGCTCACTCAGCAGCTCCACCGGGCCGCCGAGCCCGAACCCCAGGGCTGCACCTGACACAAAACCTTCCACCGAGAAAAAACAAACCCGTCTCTTTTCACCCACCCAGCATGGAGCCCGGAAGGAGCCCGACGACCCCCACCAGCCGCTGCTGCTGCGGCGGCCGCACCTCAGAGTCCCCTCCACCGAAAACGCCGACTCCCTCCCGCCCGCCCGAAGCAGCCCCCGAAAGCACTTGGCACCCGCCGCCGCTGCGCAAGCGCTCCAGCCCCGCCCTACGCCCTACTGGGCACGCATGCGCCCTGAGGCCTGCCCCTTCACCCACGGGCTGGTCGCGCACGCGCAGAAACATCCCGCCGTCCTATTGGCCGGCAGCTTATTGCACGCTTAGGAGCGGCTCCCCAGTTCACCGGCCGCTAGCCGCCGCGCATGCGCTCTCGGCGCTCCCCGGCCCGGCTCCAGAGGAGCAGGCGCAATTCCCCCCCTCCCGACAAGCGGCCCGGCTGCCGCGCAGGCGCAGTCGAGACCCTTTCGGGAACGTTCTGTCTCGCAACAACCTTCCTCTGCAAGGGAAATCCTGTCAGGGTACGGGCCGCCCGCAGCCCCGGTCCTCCCCGCCCCGCCTCGCCGGCGCACGGGCCTTTCCCTGTTACCGACTCTTGCTGCAGTCCGCGCCCTTCTCCGCACAGCCCACCCCCTCTCCGACAGCCGACTGCCCGGCCCCCCGCAGTCGGGCCGCGACTTTCCCCCCCTCCCCGCCCCGACCCGGTCTCTTTTTCTTTTTCCCTCCCCCGAGCTCTGCCGCCTCCCGCTAAGAGAGCGCCCCGAGCCGGCCTCGGAGGCCGTCCTGCCCGGGGCTCCCTGCGTACGCGGGGACATGCGGCTTTGAGGAGGGAGTCTCACGCCAACCTCAAGCGTCTTCTCTGGAGCGGCGGACATGGGCCTTCCGCGGAGGGGGGGATTTCCCCTCGCCCCTCTCCTCCCTGCCCGGGTCCTACTGAGATCGGCGGGCGCTGACGGTGCCCAGGATCTAGCGGGATCGGACCCGTCTAGGTTAGAGTGGGGCAGGTGATGGTCCTTCCCTTGCTGAGGTGCCGGCCTCGCCTCTTGCAGCTGCCTGGAGTTTCTTCTCGTTGAGACGAGTTCTAGCTGTGGGAGCACAAGGACTGCTCCAAGCCACAGGAAAGGGACGGAAGGGACTGCCAGGAGGATCATCCCTGCAGTGCTGCTGCTAGAGTTAGAGAGAAACCTACTGCCTCTCCTCTCTTTCTTTTGATCTCCTGGAGAGGAGAGGTGAGTTGTTGTCTTTCCCTCTTGTCGTACTGTAGCAGTGGAGAAAACAGGCTAGCTTGCAAGCTGCAGAACTTGTTCAGGATGGCTTCAAGGCCCAGCTGACTGCTTGGTTTATTTTACTTGAGAGTCAGCCCTGTGAAAAGGCCCACTGATGGAGAAAGAGATTAGCACCGTGTTAACTGCGCGGTTCTCTCTCCTTTGCTGCAGTGCCCACTTTCACCGCTGTCTCCTGCTCTGCCTGCTCCTGCTTTCAGCATGGTAAAGAAGAATACTATCCCCGATGGGTAAGTATCCCTCACACTAAGCAAGAGGCAGGAGCGGGCACAGTCCTGCCCACAGAGAAGGGGCGCTGACTGCCCCAGGCGTTTTCTTGCCACAAGCATCGTCACCATCTACAGCCAGGTAAGGTAGGTATCTTCTCCAAGATAGGAACAATCCAGCCCTTCATCCCCCAGGTGAGTATAATGCTCCAACCCGCCTGTGAACACTTCATCAGCCAAATACAGTCCCTTCTTCTTAACCTTCTTATCCCCAGGTGTATACTTACTGGGGAAATGGGAGAGTAGTCCATCCTTCTGACTTCAGATGTTTGCTACCAGGAGTGGGGGAAGAGCTGATAAGATGGGAGCAGGTGGTTGCATGCATGTGATGAAGGAATATTTTCATGGCTTCAGGTCCAGAAACATCCTGCGTTTTTGTTTTTAACAAGAGGACAACAAAAATGTTTTATCAGCAAAAATAATGAGAATAAAAAACCCCAGGCTTTCTTATGACTTGATTGGGAGTGCATAGGGAGACCCCAGAATGATCTAATTTAAAATAGATATAGTTCTATTCTCTAGCTCTACTGAAAAAAAAAAAAGAGGAAGTCCAAGTTTAAAAGTTTAGCCCATGTGTTACTGCTGACATCAGTACAAATTTCTGGGATAGGAGGGTGTGCTGAGGTATAAAGGCATACTGTAATGGGACAATAACTTGCAGTTTATACATTATTTGAGGAAAGGTTGACATTATCCTGGTTTCAGGGGAAGTGTTAAATAAGTTTCTTAAGAAAATTCTTAGGAGGAGCAATAAAATACAAAAAGCATGATTTCCTGCAAAATATGTTGGCCTAAAAGCAATAAATAGAAACAAAAGATGAACAGAATTTTAAAAATAACTTCAAGAAACTTTAAAGATTTTTTTCACAGCTGACAAACTCAGGGATTAAAATTAGAATAAAATTTAAGCTATTTTAAGCGTGTCTTTCTCTGAAAGTTTCTATGAAATGTCAGTTAAAAGTTGGACAAAATTGAGCTAAAGTGGGTTAGGTTTGCAAGCAGTAATGCAGAAAGCCTGAGAGAATAGCTGGCCTCCTTGTTTTCTCCATGCATGGAAATTATTACTAAAACTTTGAGAATCGGGTGGTCATTGCTTTCTTCTTTTTCCCTCTTGCATTTGAATTGGAGCAGTTTTCAGGCTGCGTGCATTTTTTCGCTTCAAGTAAGGAAGCAGTAGATTGTACTTTTGCTTCTATGATTGGAAACTAATACCTGTGTATCTTTCAAGGAGCAGAACATCTGCTGTGGAGTAATTGGTTTTAAAGTTAGTGTTAGCACCTAATAAAGCTCATAGTACTGAAGTGTTTTCAGTTCCTCCAGATGCTTACTTTTTGATACTATTAAAAATCAGGCTAGATCCACAGTATTGGGGTTTGGGCAGTAAAGGAGTTTAAGGAATTGTTACTCTCCCAATCTCATGCAGCAGTATATTGATGTCATCCTTGTGCTAGCGCAGCACATAGTAGTTCTTCACTGTGACTGCTTAGAAAAGCAGTGAACCATGGAAGAGGACTTAAGGAAATCTAATTTTAGCCTAGATGATCCTGCACGTGCGATTTATTGGCCCCAGAAATAGTTGTTGGCAGAAGTGAGATTGTGGTACATTATAGTGCAGGGTCCAGTTCAGACGGTAGTGTGCTACCAAGTACAACCTCCATCATATCACAGTATTGTAGTAGCAATAAATCTAACAGTAACTGTTTTGTTTTTAATGATACTGCAAGAGAAACACTGTAGTAGATAAATAAAAGAAAGTCACACTACATACAGACATCTTTTAAGATTGTCCTTCTGTTATTGCCTCAATTCTTTATACAGTAGTTTAGTAGTTTTAATCCAAATTCCATTATGCTAGGTAAAGCAATACAATAAACTTGAGGTTTCAGTTAAGTTATAAGTAGCTATGAATAGTGCAACTAAACAAGAAATGGTGATTTTTTTTTTTAACTGGTCAGCTAATTACTATCACCTTTTACAATACTGCGTCTGCAGTATAAAGTCGCCTTGATGTAAGGGTTGTGCTGTAGCATTGCGCAGCCTTGCTAGGTATCAGCACTTTGAGTGTACTCAGCACCTAGAGTAATACTAAAGTGGTATTAATTGCCAGTGTTGCCGCTGGATCTGCACTGCCAGTCTTGTACCTGGTTCTTGGCCCACTCTTGTGCCCCTGTCACTCAGCCCTAACACTCAGTGTTTGATCTGATGCTATTTGCACAGTCTTTGCTCCAGCAGTGAGAGGAGCAGGTGGACTGGAAGTAAGGCTTCCTGTATTCCTTCATAGCAAAAAATGTTTCTCCCTTTTCCCAGTAATGTCTTGGAGCAGAGCCAAGGTGTACAGTGTCCATTGCAGTCTCAATCCTAGAAAGTAGTGCTGGAGAAGTAATTTTGTAACAAAGTGAGACATCAGTATAAGAGAGGGATTCAAGTGACCCCTTGCACTGCAGCTTCCACCATGTAGTCAAGTTCTGGTTCTTCACAGTGTCTGAAATGCTGTTGTCCTTCAGTAGTTGTATACTGTAATATTTTAGTGGAGAACCAGGTAGTAAAAGGAGTTCAAGTTACATAACAAACAGTCATAAAATACTATGATGTTTTTACAGATTTACACATGTTTGTGTATCAGCATCCAAAGTCCTACTATGGGTATAATTTCATAAACTGAGATTGAGTTCTGAAAAGCATGTGCAGAAATGTCACCTTCTTGCATGTTTCCCTTAAATGGTATAAAAAAATACCAGGAATGGGATCTTATTATTATAAGGACAAAGCTGAATTATTTCTGCCTGTGCACCATAAACATACTTGTTTAACTGAATTGTTTCTGTGCAGACTTAAAAGCGTCAGCATTTTCATTTAGACAGGAATGTTGAAGTCTATGGCATAACTGATTGTGTATGTCCAACGGTGGATGGGAGAGAAGGGTTACTGTAAGGTGAGAGTTTATTTGTAAAGTAAAAGTGCTTCATGCCATCAGCAACAGAACGTTTGCATTTGAAAATGTGGGATGGAGAGAGATTACTTCTTGTAATAACCTGAGTAATGATAACATTGATATAAGACTTGAAGGCCCATATTTTGTGTTACAATACACCACCACAAGTACAAAGCTATGCAATTACTTACTGACATGATAAGGAAACTTTTCTCCCATGTTTTACATCCACACTGTTTTTTTACAAGCTATGACTTATTTGTATCCCACTTGCAGGGGTTGAAGAAGATCAAAGTGAGAAATCTATGTAGTAACAGATGATTAAGAGCTACATTCCCTCCCTTCCGCTTTGGACGTGTTCAGTATGTGTTCTGTCTTGACAGTGTGTCACGGTCTTTGTAGGGCTATCTTTTCTTCAACAGAATAGTATTGAATCTGGTGT
Source organism: Gavia stellata (assembly GCF_030936135.1). Taxonomy (NCBI): domain Eukaryota; kingdom Metazoa; phylum Chordata; class Aves; order Gaviiformes; family Gaviidae; genus Gavia; species Gavia stellata. The sequence goes on along the minus strand of NC_082602.1, from coordinate 23,627,781 downwards.
CCATAGAGGTATGGAAGCCACTTGGAAAATAGAGCTGTGTGTATACCATGTAGTACTAGTAGCTAAAAGAAGAAGAGTTTGCAAGTAGTAGTTTCTAAATGATCTTGCTACAGCTGACAGTATTTCAGACTTGAGTTTCTCTACAGTTACAATAATTACACTTTTTGAGTGTTTTGAAATTCACTTTCCTAGGTAAGCTCTAAACTTATAACTGCTTCATAATCATAGGTGTTCATGAGGAGCTCCAGAATTGTAGAAACCCTTGAATTGTTAAGCATAGCTTCATATATTGCTCTCTGAACTTACTTCTTCACCCACTGTAGCTTTTGAGTAATGTACACCTATTTACACTGTTTTACTAACACTGATTTTTAACTATTGATGAAAATAATTCTGACTTGATGCCTTGAGTTCAGTACTAGTTTCTCTTACTCTGGAATACTGGAACATGTTATTGCTGAACTGAATGTTACATGTGAAAATGTAAGATAAGACAGCTTACTTCCTTTTATACTTAAGGTTTTTTTCCTGTTAAAAATACTATAATTACTCTGTAGAGGTATTATAGTATAGAGATTTTATTTTTTTTAATCATATGCTAATGTAAATATCAGTTTCATAGGGAATCTAAAGTAGGTTTAGGCTTCAGAAAAGACCAACGAGTTCTAACTGTTTTGCCATAAAATTCTTGTAGGGTATTTGTTGACGGTTTGCTGTGCTCTATATTTTTGTGTAACTCTGTCATTGAGATCTACCAAACTAAAGACATGAAACTTTCAAATTATTTCCAATCCAGTGTTTCCATTGTTTTGTACCTATGAATTATTTAGTAACTTTCTTGTCTATCTTGCTGTTAAAAACATATGTAGTAGCTTTATATGAAACATAATATTTTTCTTTAAAAAATCACAGAAGGTATCCATCTGTTTAAATGATTGAGTATGAATTACATACCACTGCGTATTTTATGTGCTTCAGTTAAAACTTTTAATAGAGCCAGGTGTGGAACACACAGTTTTGTCATATTTTAGTTTAACATTTCTGTTACGGGGATATAGTAGCTATAATTTCCAGTATAATTTTCTAAGTTTTAGAATTGATTCATAGTAAGATTTACTTCAACAACTACAAATTATGCTAATATCAAATGAATAAAGTTTTCTTAACTAGATTTCAAAATTGTGTTGAATAATTACAGATATTACTGGTATTTATAATCTGTACTGTGTTTTGCAGTTCATTGATATGTAGTTTTGTATGTTTAAAAACTTATATAAACATCTTTGCTATCACATTTATTTTTTGTTTTTTTAATAGCAAGATATATGCAAAATATAGCTATTATAATGTTCTTTGCGTGGATTATTATCTTGGCATTCAACATACCTTTGAGCTTAATTAAAGAGAATTCAGAACGAATACTGAATTTTGCCTTACTCAAATTTACTTTAAGCTTGTCTTTATCATGGGCATTTCTATAATGTCTTCTGTTATCCCAGTTGAAGCTGGAGGCTGCAGTGCAGGCCCTGTTGATGATCCTCAGTTGATTGGTCTTGGAGCTGATTGGGTTTAAAAAGTGTTTATCTAAGTTTGTTGTTGTTAGTTTGTTTTCTTTTGTCCTCAGACAGAGGCCATTTCACTGGTTGCTGCTCGATTCTTGGGTTAATCTAGATCACATATCTTGTAAACTTTTACTAGGGTGCATGAAGCTAGTTTCTTTTCTGTTGTTTTACTGAATATCTCTGAAATTTTTAGATTAAAGAAAGACAATAAAACATGCTTGCTTTTCATTTAAATTAAAATGGATAAGCAGAGTAATACATTTTCCTGTAAACTGGACTTAGAAACCTCTAACAGATTAGCTAACTAGAGTCTGTAGTATCAATAATAATTGTATTTATTTATTTAACTGGAAGCCATTCAAGCATCACAGAAATTTCAGAGGGAAAGGAGAATGATTTTTAGTTAGATTTTAACACTTTTTCTCAAGCAAGAAGTGATTCTTTTGTTTAGAACAGCAAGCAAAATTCTGCCTGTGTTTTAAGATAATTGATGGTAGTTGGGGAATGATGAAGACAAAACATGATAGAGAAGTGGGAACTACGAAAGCTAAATAGTTAAATAATTGGTTAATTTATATGTTTTGTTGACATTCAGGTCTTGATCTGCATGTAGCCTATGGATTGTTTACGTGTTTGAAAACTTAGAAAAATAAAGCTGTAATTGAAAATGTATCATGTGTGAGCAATATGTCGCTTTTTATTTAAGTGCTGTTCTTTCTTAAGTACTTAATTTCAATCTGCTGGTTTTAATTTGAGGTAATTTTTAGTTCTGCAACAGTGTGCTGAAATTTCCTTTTTAAATATCATTTTAAAGGTAACATGGAACACATACCCTTTATATTTTCTGATAAAGAGTGCCTTCTGCTCATTTTCTACCATAGAGCTGTCAGCAGCTTTTGAGTTTCTTGCTGATTTTGCAAGTTTTTTTCTGGGAGGATTTAAACAGCTTTAAAAACAGGAGAAGAAAACCCCAAGTTTATTAAGGTCTGACAACAAACTGTGTAATCCTGGTGCATTGTTCTGTCAATCCCTTAATCTGAAAAAAGTTCAGAATTTTTACAGTCTTTGTTACATTGCTAATTAAAGAAGATAAGATTTTTAAGCCTTTTTTTTTATTTCTTATTGGCTCATAATTGCTTGTATTTATGATAATCATGGTAGATTTCCACTCTCAGTTTTCCAAGAGAGAGCAGGTTAAAAAATCTGAATTTCTAATTTTATCTTTTAAATTGTCTTACTATGGTCTGTTGTGGTTGGGATGGTTTTTTTACTTCTGCCTTCCTTCAAAATGTTTCTAAACATGTATATGTGAACATGACCGGCTATCAGATTAAATCCTACTTTGGTAAAGCATTTTGTACATTTTATTGGTAGAGGTAACACCAAAGAGTAATTGAACTAGGTTGAAGAAAAAATACTGTATTCTTGTTTGGTTTATTTCTATGACAGCATTTGTGGCACTAGTTTCTATATCTCTAGGTGCAGCCCATTTTCTAATTCTATTTGGAAGTTCAAGAGCAGAAGCAGGAAGAGTATTTCCTTGTTTTAAATAAAGACATGCCATTTCCAGAGTTACTAAATTAGCAACAGGCAGGAGCTGGTATTAAACCTGACTTTGTCCTTAATTTTAACAGTAGTTCAGATTAAATACACATCTAAATACAATTCACAGCATTTAGCATCTCTCTAAGATGAAGTGAGTGAGATAAAATTGAACTATGCACAGGGTGGATTTCACAGTTTTTCTGTAGATTTTGTTTCTCTTTTTTTTAACTAAGCACTTCTTGCAACTAAGATATTTCATTACGTTGTTGTTTTTGTTAGCTTCAGTAACATTTTCAGCCCATTTACACTGTTTATGATCTTCATTGATTCATACACAATTTATCTATCTTAAACTAGGATAAATGGAACATAGTCTCAGGTTTTTGTTTTCATATTTTACAGCTAGTTTACAACTACCAGACTCCGAAGTTTAAAAGCTTGAAAATTCACTTGGGAAGACTTCTCAAGTTAGAACACTTTTCTTCTATAATATACAATATATAATTTTTTTGAGCCATGCTTTTCAAACTACGGTGATTGAGAATGTACTCTTTTTCCCTGTATGGAACTATCCTAAGCTAAGGGAATATATGAAGTAGGAGGCTGGTTTTGTTCCCTCGTTGCAATTATGAGGTACAAAGTTCCTGCAATAATTTAGCATTTAGTAAAAGGTTTTACTGCAAACACCTCTTAGTGATTTAATCTCTAGCTTGCACTTACACCTTCTCACCTTGTATCTGTCTTCTGTGTGACAGCTGTTTGCAACAGCCTTCCTGATGATGAGTTATTATTACTCTTCTGTTATTTCATTTATTATCCATTAAACTAAGCATCTGTATGTCTACATTGTGAGCCTCAATCTGTTCTTTAGCTCATGATGAAGACAAAAAAGATAAGTTAGTGCTAAAGATGTTGATTTAGTGGATTGTTACCCGATTTGTTAGTATCAATTATACTTCCGGTCACTATGCTATAAGTGTTTCCTTTGTTACTTCCAAGCATCTATGAATGGTTATGTTATTTATATACTATGACAAGTATAATTATGGATATTTCATTGAGAGTTTTGCTAGCCAACATCTAGTTTTTGTTATGGTCTCATATGGGAATTGTGAACAAAGGAAAATACTCAGTGGTTAGAATATTTTAAAATAGAGTATTCAGTTTATTTCATAAATGATGTGGTTTTATGGAAGTCAGAAAGGAATCTAGAAGCTGTTGGATGCTCACTTTAAAGGGAGATTAATTTAAACATTAGTTAAGAAAATTGTAAGTGAATGGGCACCAGCGTTAAAGAATCTCATGAAAATGTTTTGTATTTTAATAGTTGAGGTACAAGCTGAAAATGCAAAAAGGCCATGTAGATTCTAAGTCATCCAGCTGCATCTTCTGAGGTCGTAGAGATAATCTGTCCTCACATGAGGAAAAGAAATAAAAGTCCTAAATTTTGTAAGTTACCTCTTTGAAGGTAAAATTGATCTGCTGACTAACTTGTTTTCCTCTTCAGATAAAGTTTTTCATACTTTTTTAAAAAAATGAAATCTCTGAAATGTGATACATCAAGAGTTTTTTCAGTACAATGTAGAATTTGTGAGTACCAGTTCTTTGTGGTTTTGGAATTACTAGTATTTTGAGTGTTGTAACAAATCTTCGTATTAGTAGGTGATTTTTGCTAAGTTTTGCTGTCATGGAATATTCTCTGTATTTTCCAAAGTACCAAGAGAAAGTGCAGTCAAGAATGTTTCTTTGAAAAAGAAGCATTTACAAAGTAAACAAATTTGCAAAATCTCGAAGCTTTGTATTTTTAATAAAAGTAAACTTTGCACTTCATTGTCAATTAAATGACTGATGCGAGCATATGACCGCTTTTTAAAGGTGTTTGATTCAGCCAAGATGAAAAATTTCCACCAACTATAATACAAGAATACTTTTTTACCTCTTGAACCTTACCCATCTGCTTTGCTTTATATTGGTGCTACTTTGTAAATGCTGTCCTACCATTTTGAGGGGAGGAATTTTTTGGAAGTTGAAGAAGGAAGTGTTTTCGAATGTCCTGATGATACCTTGAAACCAATTCATGGAATAATTGCAGATTTTGGGACATAATTCTACTGTAGGATAAAAGCAGTTGTGCACATTATCTCTAAGAAGTATTTTCTTTGTGGTAAAGCTCTACCGAGAATAAAGATGAGTTTCATTATGGCTCCTGACTTTAGACTTGCAAACAATAAAAATGTCTTTATTTAAGCTGTGTAGTGTGCTAAATAAGCTTCTGCCCTGATCAGTGCTGTAGCAATATTCTGTTGATATTCTTCCAGCATCTTTTAGGCAACTCCCTGTTTCTTTTATCCCAAAATAATGCTACTCTATTAATTTTATTCAAATATATAATAATTTTTTATAGTTATTCTAAAAAGATCTTAGTTTCTTCATGAAACAGGCAGATTACAAATGGAAGATGGATTTTAAAAAATATTTTACTTACATGTCAGGATTTAATTGGTCATTTTTTCAAACTCGTGCTCATCAGTTACGATTTATTGCTTATGTGGTCAAGGAATTTTAGGAACTATTGGATCCTGCTGTTTGGAAGTCTAAATCTTAATATATTATGCTAGTAGCTGCATGGCCCGTCATAGGAAAAAAGATAACTATCATATCCTTTCTGCTTGGAGAAGTTTGAAATCACTTATATTCAAACTCTGTAAAATATGGGACCAGATTTGTCTGATACTTGTAAGATACTTCACATAATTTGAAACGACTGTTATTATAATTTTAAAGGAGCATAATTTTTATGTGCTTTCTTTTACCAAAGTTTTACTCATAAGAGGAAATATCTCCTTTTTTTGTTTGTTTTAGAAGTTTTACATGAAGCTACGGTGTCTTCTGTTGAATCATTTAATTTGAAAATATTTTTTTTAAATGTTTGTTTCATTACAGATGGCGGAGTTTGACACCAGTTGGACAGCCTATACCAGGAACTAGATTTATTGCATTCAAAGTACCTTTAAAAGGGGTATGTATAAAAAGTAACTACAGATTGGCTCTATTAGATACAGTGCAAAAGTAATGAAGAATAGCATGAATATTCATGCAAACTTCAGGAAAGTTTTATGAAAAAATAATTTATTCAGATCCAGTCATCTACTAGTGGCTTTTTTACATAATATTCTCTATTTTTTCTCTTTATTTTGAAATTTGTATTTGGTGTTACTCTTTTTATTTATCTTTTAAAAATCATAAAATCTCTAACTAATCAGCATGATTCATTTGATCACTATTAAGTGGCCTAAAGTCATTATCTTATTTAACATCTTTTCATGACTGTTATAAGAAAATCATATGGAAGGGGTTATGATATGAATAACAGTCTAAGCAATGTAAGCCAAAATATAATTTTACAGAAATCAAGCACTGATTAAAGAATACCAGCCACTGCAGTACTTTTAAAATTATAGGTTCAGATTACCAATTTCGTAAGCAAAAAGCTTCAGTGATCCGGAGGAATGCAGTGTATTTAAAAAATAAGTCTTCATATGTTTATTTTATTAATGTGTTTGTACTTCCTTTAGATTCTTACTAACATGGACTGCCATCTTAATCTATTAAATACACTGCGTCTGATCTTGTAGTTCTTTGTGACAATAGAAAATGTGGAGGCTGTCTTTTTTAGACTCTTCAGTTCACTGGTGGATTGAGGCATAGGGCAAATAGGGCAAATTTGCCCTTCTGTATAAATTAAGACAAGCTCTGTACAAATTAACTCTTAGAAGTCCTCGCTTCAGATACACAGAAAATAAAAAGTTTCTAAGCTCTTTGAAAGTTCAGTGGCTAGACATGACCTTAGCAGTTAAGAGTAAATACTCTGTCTAAGCTGTAGTCTACAGATTGCACTCTAGTACTCATATACAAAAAATTTGGTTCTTTGGGTATATTAGTGCCCATTACGTTTTCAGTCACCATTCAGTTTACTTTTATCAGCAGTGACTAAAGTGGAATGCTTGCGGGGTTTGCTTTGCTGCCTGCAGCTGCTTTTACAGCTTTAGTATGATGGTTTTGTTCCTTTGACACCAAAGATCTCATACTTGACACTGGTCATGTTCTCCATGGTACTGATGGATAGTACAATAGCCGTTGTGTCTTTCTACCGAAGACAGCCAGTGGACAGATCTAGCAGCGAATATAAAATTCAGTAGATTTATAATTAGCTTCTTTGCTACTGAGGTATTTGAGAGAGGATTTTTTGCATCATCAGCTCCTGTAATTCCACTTGATCCAGCACCAGTTTATTGCATAGATGCAGTATTCTCGGCAGGATTTGTTCAGTGCATATATTTGCAGTTCCCTGTCCCTCTCACTCGAGATTTCAGAGGAAGATACTTCGTTGCTAACTTTACTCTTCCTCTGTAGCTCCTGTGATAGTCTGGAAGGAGCTCCATCAGAGATCATACAAAGGGCAGACATTTTCAGAGAACATTTATAGCAATGTATCACAAGTAGGCATTCTATTTCAATGTGTTGCTCACTTCCAGTCCTACTGATCTCACTGGGGCATAGATCCCTGTTCTGTGAAGCTGTCTTTGAACTTGGCTAGATACAAAGTCTGGTACCCAAGAAAACAAAATCTGTTACATTTTTGTCCCTGCAGTTTGTTCAGTCTCAACTATGCAAGATACAGAAATGACAAGTTTGCTAGAGACTATGTCCTTGAAGCTCATGGAGTTTGTGGCAGAATACACGTAAAATGCTTAACTGGCTAAACAGTGATGTCTTTGCAAAGAAGGTGGAGATCAGTAAATCTGTCTGGAAACACTGAAGACCTGATTGGTCATAGTCTTGTCAGAAGTCCTATTATTAGATTGGTGGAATAGACCTCTTAAATAGGCAGCAGTTTCCTTCTTTGCTACCTATTAGGAAACTGATGATTGGTGATTTCACCCAAAGGGAGAAAACATTTTTACTATTTCAAGACTCAAAGGATTATTGTTTTAGCAGAAGACGTGCTGCTAGTAAAGGCTTTAAGGTCATGGGTTTACTTGGAAGGATTTTCTGTCCTTCCTTTCAGATCATCACTGTAATGCTAACAGTAACATTGTAGTGTAGTAAGGACTGGGCAAGTTCTTTCCCATGCCATAGAAGGATTTTAGAATCGATACAGATTTCTCTCATTCTCAGTCCAATTAAACACCTAAACTACTGAATACTCAGCAGGAGTTTTTCAGAAATTCAGAAGTCTTGCAAAACATAGTCTTTCGTAACACGTTTAACTATTTACTCAATCAAGCAATATGTTTAGAGGTACCTTATTTTTGTAAATCGTATTCCACCTCAGTTTGTGTGTCTTCACATAGTAAAAGAAAAAATTCTTTCATGTTCTACCATAGACCTTTTGCAGATTCACTGTTGTCACCTCAAAGTTAGTAAGTTCAGTTTCAGATTTTACTAAAAGTCACTGCTGAATAGCGGTGAGATAACTGACTCTTGTTCATTTTGTTTGAACCTCAACAACCTCCACTGTTTTTTCAGCAGTGCACCAGTATCTGAAATACATAGGACTGAATACTTCTATATGCTTTCTACCTTACTCTTTCTAGCTCAAGCTTCCTAATCACATACCAGCTTTGATAGGACTGTCCTGTTGTTTATTCTTTAATTTGGTTTCCTGTCTGTTTCCAGACTCGAGATAAATGCTTGCTAGCTTTTTAGATTATAATCTGTACAGTCAAAAGAAGGAATGATTAGTTACCCTATAGCATCTGTGGTTCTAAGAGGCATGTGGTCTGTGGCTGCCTTCCTTTCCATTAGTTCTGAGTCCAGTCTGCTCGAATTTCTTGTTGACAAAGGAACTGAGAGGTGGTTGAGGCTGCTGCATCTTTTGCCAATGTGTTTATTGGTTGTGGCTGAGCCTGTGTCTCAAAAGGCTCTCACAATGGACAAGAGCACTATTCAGAGAAAATCCAGTCTTGCGTATAAGGCATTTTCGTACCTAGAGTGAAGAACATATTTCAAAAAACACAGCTACAATAGGGTGAGTAAACATTTTCCCACTGTTTCTGTCAAATGAAATTAATTATTCATTACCCACCAACATGCAGCTTTCTTAGTCACCGTATTTTAGTCTTATGTAATATTTCCCAGTGCTAAATGATATGCAAGTACATGCTGCCAAGAGATGAAGCAGGGATAAAAATGTCTGCACATTTGTGGGGAGAAAGTTAAAACCTTTAGAAGAAATGAACTCTTGTATCACAACTTCTAATGTTTTATGTGAAATACAGTTAATTTTGTGTTATTGTGCAGAGCAAAGTATGTTTGGGGGAAAGAGGATTGTGGTGGTTTACTTTTTGCTGATCTTTAGTTACTTAAAAATCAGTGTATATATATGCTGCATTTTGCAGGATTTTTGTGTCTATCAAAGTGCTTGTTTTAATAATGTTTGTTAACAATGTACAAGTGGAAATTCTTACACATTTTCTTGCATTTTTATTGAACAGGAATACACAACAAATTCTTGCTTTCTTTTTATTTGGTTCCTTTTCATTTTTAATCCGTATAATACATGGATATGGTTCTGATACTGTAAACATTCCCTTTTGAATACTGATGTTTCCTAGTCCTAATTAAACCATCTGAATATTACAAATGTTGTGTTATTAGAACTTAAAAAGAAAATCTTTCTTTTCCATTTTCATTGTAGGCAATTAACCAGAGACTTACCCCAACCCAGAAATTTACACCAAAAGACTTAATTGCTGCAATGAAAGCCCTAAATGTGGAGCTTGGTTTAATTATCGATTTAACGTATACCACACGATACTATGAAGTTAAGGTAATGTAAGCATAATAACAAAATAAATTAGTTACTGCAACCTTTGTTTTAAAGTGTTTATGCATTTGCTTACCTTGACTTGGAATAGGCAAGTGAGCCATCTGGACTTATTTTGTGTCTCCAGTAGAAACGAAATGCTTTATCACGAGGAAATAACTCCTTCTCACAGCTAGTTGCATTTGTGGCTTCTTTGTATTATGGTAACTCAGAGTAATGGATACAGACTTCAGTGCCAGGCACTGCAGAAAAGATGCAGAAGACTTAGAGTCTGTACGCTGAAGACATTCTCATTTATTCCTAGGATCTTTTTTTACTGATCTTTAGTGGAATCCACTAAGAAAGTGTACATTTTTAAACTACTTTAGTAACTTGTAATTTTTTACCAGTATGGTCCAAACAATTGTGATTAATCAGCCTCCTATTGAAAAGGAGAATAAATAGCAGTGTTATAACTGAATGTTAATCTTTGAATATACACGGGCTGTAAGCATTAAGGGGGTGAATATGTGAGTATATATGATTGTGGATGGGAGGGACAAATATTACTAATTGTAAAATGGGTTAGAATGGAATTACAAGATTCTGGTCTTTTTAATCTTTAATATTTTAGTTAATGTGCTGCCTTATTAGCAGGGATAAATAAGCCTTCTGTAGAAACTGTTCTTTGTTTGAGATCAGGTCTTTAAAGTGGAAATGTAAATGGTAGTTTCTGAGAGTGTATCTCTATATAATTGAGTCAACATTGGTTTCAGTTGCTAGTCAGGATTTGAACTACTGTTTTACATTGGTATTATGTTAGATACTGCTTAAGGTTTTTCATTGATGCAAGACTTCAATAATTTTTACCATTTTTTTTCTTTGTTGCTAGGATTTACCTAAAAGTGTGCAGTATAAGAAACTTTATACTGTTGGACTTGAAGTCCCTGATAATGCTACTATCCTACAGTTCAAAAAATGGGTCAGAAAATTCCTATGGGAAAATGCAGGAAATGGTAAATATCAGCATCTTACGGTGTAAAAAGCCAAAAATTTTATTTCAGTGCTAACTGTATCATTTATTAATTTCAACAGATATTTAAGACACCAGGGATCTCAGACTTTCCGTAGCACTTTCCACTTTAGTACCATAATAAGATATATTATGTGAAGCTCTACATACCTTTTTTCATTCAAAACATGTGTTTTTCAAAAATGACTAGTAACTTAAATGCCCTTCCTAATAGTATTATACTTATATTTGCATGATGTGTCAAAGCAACTGCAACAAGGCTTTCATCTATCTGACCCAAGTTGTCTACCATCAGCTTGATGTTGTAGCTGCCAGCCCTTTATGGATGTTCTAAATAGCACAGGGTTTCTCTGATGGCACTAGGCACTGATACATGTGAGCAGCTTAAGTCTGTTTAGTCTGACATAGCAGTTTTTTTATTTATGAGTCCATTATGCCCCTCATATCCTAGCAATTCTTAAAAATCGTATTACAGACACAGTGTCAATGTTTCCACGCAATGTCTTCTGCTGCTGTTTTAGTGTTTATGCAATAGTACAGTTCTTGCTGAGATGGTATAAGGCAGGTTTTGCAGAAATAAATTTGTGTGTATTTTGCCACAGCCTGTTCGCAGCTTTTACCCTCTCACTTTTTTTACTAGTGATTCTTTGTAGGCAGATTTTAACTCTTTGTGCAATATTGGAGGACCATTCTTTCAAGCTTTTTCATGCTATTTTCTGTGGAAAAGTAGAGATATTAACTGCCTAAGCACATACAGTTTTTGCTGCAGAGAATAACCGTGGTTTTGCTGTGGATGGTCAACTCTGCTTTGTGAAAGAGCTCTGACGTAAATCTCAGGTATGAAAGCCTGAATTAGAAGTGCTGTGAAAATTAAAAGGTGTGAGAAGAAGCCTTTGTCCTTGCTCAGGAAGTTAGTGTGTAAGTTCTTTGGCTTAGGGAAATTACTTGGAAATTATTAGTTTTCTTCTGGTTTTGATCTAGTGATTTTTCATGTGACAAAAAATAGTCTGTATTTGAATCTAATTATTTCTGATTCTCAGAATTGAGAGAATCAATTCCTAATTTGTTACTGAAGCTTCATTCTGCAGAGTTAATCTCAGTCTTCACAGGTTTGGAAGTAGTGATGTAACTGCTGCTAGAGATCCAGCATGAAGAGGACAAAGTCTGGATGTGTCTGGTTTTTTTACAGGCATGACAGTATAATTTTGTAAATAGCAATCATGATTTGTCATTACTTTGCTACAAAAGTACAGCTTTTTTTTTTGTCTTGCACTGATTTTTTAGTAATTCCACTTTCCGAACTATTAAAGACTGTGTTTTCCTTTTTGATAGAGAAACTCATTGGCGTTCACTGTACTAATGGAATAAATAGAACTGGCTACCTTATATGTAGGTAAGGGTTGTATAAAAACAGAAATAATTGTTCACAAAAGATAGTGTCCTTATATTAATCTGTAATCCCTTTGGGACAATAATCTAATCATCTTTTTCTTCAGATATCTCATAGATGTTGAAGGCTGGGATCCAGAGGCAGCAATCCAAGGTATTTATACAGTTTGAACTAAGGCACGTGTTGGGTTGTAATTCACAGTTACTACAATTGTATTCACAAATACTACAATACTATTTTAGTATCCTTAAGAGTTATTTCATGTATTGCCTTCCATAGAAGATTTTCTCTGACCATTGAATCTATTCCAGGCAAGGCTTGAGCATTAGCAAATTGACAGCATAGTAAGAGTATGTTTCAGCTGCTTAAAATATTTTTTTTTCCTTTTGCTTTGAAGGGTTTTCACTCATAGGTTGCTACCACTACTAGTGTCAGTTGTTTAAAAAAATAAAAATGCTGCAATATCACCAGCTTGCTGAAGTATTTAGTATCAAGTTAAATTGTTTCAAATTCAGCCTCTCATGATGAACAGAAACTTGCCTCTCCCATTTCTGTGGCTTAGTTTGAGTCATTAGACTTGCATCTTTTTTTCTTTAGCTTTTGGTGATGCTAGAGGTCATCGCATGGATGGTCTTGTGTATCTCACAGATCTCAGAACACAACCAATGAGAAGGTAAACAACAGCTTTTAGTTGTATGGTTAAGATTTTCCAGCATGTCTGCTGGTATTTTGAAAAGTTCCCTTCCAGACATAAGCCAAAATTAACGCCCTCTTAAACCTTTAGAATGCAACTACACATACATTGTAAGACTTCTGATATGAGTAACATGAAGTGCAGTGTACTTCCTTCATTCATCTTTTGAGTTTATATGGGTCAAAAGATTTTTTTAATCTGACAACTACTATTGAACATTGGCGTGGTTTTATCATACTATGACAAGTGTATTGAGTCTGTATTCTCTCATTATAAGCTGAAAGGAGATACTGCAAAGATTTCTTTATAAGCTCTATGATCTGCCTGCTGTTGTTGGCATGGTAGAACCAGATACTTCAAAAAAAAATTACAACAGTTTTAGGAATAAAAAAGTATGGGGAAGTGGAAGATTGTTCTCAACTCCTCTGTTCATAGTAGTTGTATCCCTCGTGTGTAAGAATTTTATGCCTATCATATTCTCTTTGCTTTCCCTACAGCCCTTCCCCAAATAAATTTACAAGATCAATATCTGCTAAGTTACAAATGTCAGTAAATTTAATTTAACATACAAAAATTTCTGTCAGTCTAAACTGAAGAATTTTATATGTTTTTTTCTCTCTCAATGGTATGTTTTTAAAAAGGAAACTTATGTGAGATGTTTTTATTATTCTTAGTAACCTTGGAATGGATGTATGGGATTCAAATGAAGATATTATTCCCCCACCACATGCAATGGAAGGAGCTGTAGAGCGGTTCCCAAATGAAGATTTTCAGGGGTAATAGGCTGAAACATCGAATTAAAAGACAAAAAAAACACACTGTGGGAAAGATAATTGTTTCTTATTGAAAATACTATAGATACTCTAATTTAAAAGGTATTTTATGAATATAGCCTACTCATGCAAAATATATTTACAGAATTTGATGAAACAGTGAAAAGATAAGGGAAAGAAAGGGAATGTGTGCTATTAGAAGTCCGTAAGTAATTAGTTTACTTGGAAAAAATGTAGTTTTACTTTGCCTGTCCTTCTTTCTTATTCTACAGTAATCTGTGATTATTTTTAATTAATTTGGGATCACTGGTTCTGACTGTTTAACAAGCGCTATAGAATTACAATTGAATGTTTGTCACAGCTTCTACTATGATACTGAAAGTTTTACAATCTTACTTACAGTTTGGATTCTTAGTAGCTTTGGTACTTATATATTTGCATGTCTTTCATATCAATTCTTAGTTAAAATAACTTGTTTTCATTAATGTCTTGTAGCACTTATAAGTATGCTGTTCTATTTAAGACTAAAACTTCTTTACAGGTCTGGGAAAAGATTAAGAATTTATGATGACCACTCTCATGATTTGCAAGGACAGATACAGTTGAGAGATTTTGATTTCATTAACAAGGGACCTGGACAAAGACGAAGACCATTTAGTGACCATCAGACTCAGGATGATTTAAGAGCACCAGTACAGATGAGAAATTGGGACTACAATAGGGGACCAGGACAGAGGCGAAGACCCTTTCCTGATCACCAGTTTTATGATGATTATCAAGAAGACATGCAGCTGAAGGACCTAGACTTCAGTAACAAGGGACCTGGACAAAGGTTGAGACCTTTTCATGGACACCAGTTTCATGATGATTTACAGGCAGAGAGACAATCGAGGGACATTGAGTTTAACAGCGGCCGTGGACAAAGGCAGAGATCTTTTCCTGACCATCCATCTCACAGTGATTTGCAAGAAGAGAGGCAGTCAAAGGATTATGATTTTGGTAGCAGGGGCCGTGGCCAGAGACGAAGACCATTCCATGACCACCAATCTCATGATGAATTTCAGACTCAGATGCAGTTGAAAGAGTTAGAGTGTGTCAACAAAGGCCCTGGCCAAAGACTGAGATCTTTCCATGACTATCAGTCACATGATGACTTACAGCCACAGATGCAATTGGGGGATTTTGAATTCGTTAATAGGGGTCGTGGGCAGAGGTTGAGACCTTTTAATGATCACCAGCCTCGCAATGACTTAAAAACAGAGATGCAACTAAAAGATTATGATAATAAAGGTCCTGGACAAAGGCGTAGACCTTTTCATGACCATCAGCCTTATGATGACTTACAGGAACAGACTCAGTTAAAAGATTTTGATTATGTTAATAAAGGGCATGGACAAAGGCCAAGACCTTTTCATGATCATCCAGGTCACGATGATTTGCCACATGAATGGTGTGCAGACAGGTAAAGCATCCTTGAGCCGTAAGAGCAGAATTAGAGAATCAAAGTGTAAACCTCAGCACTTTTAAATTAAATTTCAAATTAATTAAGTTTTTAAAATAAATTAATTTAAAATCAATTAATCATCCCTTTAAAATCATATATAAATTATCAGTTAATTAACTCTTTTTTTGACTTATGGATGGGTTTGATTGTACGCTGGAGTGTTGCAGCTTTGAAAGCTGATGTTTCCTAAATTAGAAGGTTGTGCTTCTTTATATTAAAGCTTATTGTGCTTCCTTTACCTTTTTAGAGTGAGCTTTAAACAAAACTCTTTGTCACACTTTGTTTTGTATAGAAACTTACATTTAAAAAGCAATCCTCAAGACAGAAGATGATATGAAATTTTATTTATGTCCTCAGCCAGAGATAAACAGTAATGCTGTAAGAAAGTTTGACTTGCATTTGTTTATTCCATGAGTTAATAATTTGTTAGAAATCCCTTTGCTTCTGAACATGCATCATATTTTCCCAAATACATATATCACTTATTAGTAAACCTATTGGATTCTGACATAGTATTTCAAAATATTTTTAATATTTCAGAACATATTTCAGATATTTGTTGGGCTAGTAAAATTCAATGTAACCTCTTCCATTGTAGAGCTGAAACAGAGGATATCATTACAGTGAAGCATACCATTTTGAAATGTTAGTACAATTGAGATAGTTTTTATTAAACTTTAAAGTAAATTTTAATTTAAAGTAAAAATATTTTTATCTCATTTGATAAATGCATATTTTTCAAAAGCTTACAACCATTTGTACTCTTCTTAACATGCGATTCTTTTGGTTATTTGCAGAAGTCAATCTTTTTCTTCCCATGAAAATGTACCAGAACCTCATTTCTCCTCGTCTCCCTCACTTCACAGAGATTATGGGTCTGATAATAATGAGTTTAACAGAAGTTATAGGTAAATATCAGATTTCATACGTTGTTTTCTGACTTACCTTTGTACTGTTACTCCCCCAGTTTCCCAGCTAAAAAAAAAATAAATTAACAGCACAGTGTAAGAATTGATGTTAATGTTTATGCTTAAACGCAGTTTAAACCATTGAATCTCAACACTGAGCAAATAATGTGACTAATTTGTGGTCCATCTATTTTGAGTTTGAGTGTGATTATGAAATGGTTTGAGAGTCCTTGACATAAGTCATTGACATGACAAGCACAGTTCAAGCTAACGTACTACAAAATGGGAAAAGCTGTTGTCAGTAAGCAAAAAAGCAAATTACAGATGCTATATTTAACTCCTAACTGCTGTCTACAACAAGTTAATGAATTTTACTGTGAGGGGTGGTCAGACACTGAAACAGGTTGCCCAGAGCAGCTGTGAAATCCCCATCTTTTCAGCTAACTTGGAATTCAGCTAGACATGGCCATGCACAAACTCACCTAATTAGACCTTCTTTGAGCCGGTGGCCCTATGTACTTCTAGAGATCCTTTCCAGTCTAAATTAATCTATGATTCAGTGAGGGAGAAGATTTTAAAATTACAAAGATTGTTCTGCAGTGGCTTTATACACCACTTACTTTACGAAGTAAGGTACTTGAGAGTAAAGAGAATCCAAACCAAAAAGTGTATATATTGTATATGCATTTTTTAGATCCTTCTATGTGTCTTTTGTAGGAGAGTGATTCTTCTATTGCAGAAGAACTAATAATTAAAATATTTGGAAACATAAACCCAAAGTATATTATTGCCTGTTCAGACTATGTACTAGAGAGCTACTATTACATATTATTCACAGAAATGAGAACATGGGCTTGGGAATAAAAATGGCCCCCAGGTAAAGAAACCCTCAGTAAACAGGAATTTTTAATTAGAAACAGCATTTGAAACCAAGCGTCTTCTAGTAGAATGAATTACTATAAAAAGCTGTAATTTTAATCACTAGAATTGAAAAACTAATATAAACAAGTTTGCAACATCCAGTAGAGAGGATTTTAATTCTAGGGGGTAAAAATGAGAATGAGGGTCTGAATTGTTCTTTCAAGGTTACACGAGTTTAATTTCTAATGGTGGCCGCCAACAATAAATCAACTGTTTTATTTCTAAGGGTTTCACTGTTTATATTTGTTGTTCTTACAGTAATCGACCTAATTGTCCTGAAGACAATAGGAAAATGCATCCCTCAGATGAATTTAATAGAGCAAAAAACAGATTTGCACCATATTCTTCACGAACAGTGCATCCATCTTCATCTGTACACCAAGAAGATAGTTCAATAGACTATGAAAGAAAACCTTTTCAAGGTGAAACTACCAGAGAGATGGAACAAAGTAAAAGATTACCAGTTGTAACAGTTGATTACAATTATGGTCTGCCATTGGATTATGGACCTGAAGAGGAAGAGAGAACACATTATGATTTACCTCCAAGAGACCGCTACAACTGGAACTGAATAAAAAGGACAATGTTTGCTCAGCTTAGAGTTACTTTTACCCATTTTACTTTGTACGTGGACCAATTTTTTTTTTTTTCCAAAAAATTAGGAAAAAGCAAATTTCAGTAGTAGAGAACAGGTCTCTATTGTAAGATTCACTTCTACTGATGTTTGGTTCTTTAAATTTATTGGGGTGTATTTGTTAAGTGTAGTTGGAGACAAGGTCTCAGTACACATGGAATTAAAGTAGTTCTTCCTTTTAGTGAAAATGGAACCCTGTACCTTAAAACAACCAACTTTCTGAGTGACTGTAGTTGTGTCTTTTGTTTTACATTTCTTGAAAATGTATGTAAGTTCTGGATGCAAAAGTCATAATAAAATATTGCACTATCAGGTAGATTAGCATTGAGATTATAGAAAAAATACTATGAAACAAATAAAGCAGTTATGTCCACTTCATCCTTTAATTTGAAAATAGCAGTTTGAATTATTGCTAGCAATCTCTGCAGCATTGCAGTTTCATTTCAGGTATTCTGTACCATCAACTGAACTGACCTAGCTGCACTATTTTTCATAGCAGAATTTTTCCCAGATTGCTAAGAACATGGAAGCAAATGGAGTTTGAATACTCTAAATGTAAAACTTGCTTTTCAGTAATCTGAGTATCCCATCCCGATTGTGTATTTTTTTGCTGATCCCATAGGTTATGTATGTTTCAGAATAGCCCAGTGCAGGTAAATTTCACAATTTTCTCAGCAACACATCCAAATGAGGTAGCTCATGTATCATCAGCTTACCGGTCTCAACTGGCCAAGATCACCAGTGCCTATATTAGTTACACCTCCCTGTCTGTCAGTCATATCTGTCTTAGTCTCCAGTTCTATTTTCTACTAGTTTCTTTTTACAGCACAGCAGAGTAATATAATCAGAATAGAAGAATAACCTCTTCAGGTAAGTTATTTTTAAGAGTCATGTATTGGACGGTCTCCTCTGAACTGCCACTTCAGTGGGTCTCAAGAAGGAGGTGCAACAAATGATAACTAAATTCATACCAGCAGCTGTACAGTAGCACCAACAGCTCCTACTGTGGATAAACAAATCTTAGTTCATAGGATGGAAAACAGTATTAATGTAATACTTGGGTAAATTAAAAAATTTACATTTTTCATTATTACATTTTCATAAATCACTATTTTTAAAAGGCATCAGTGAATAAGGATAAAGCTAGACCATGATATTAAAATAAACAATTAAAATGAATGCTAGATACTTAAGTCATGCAGTTAAGACACTGCTTCAAAAGCGGCATAGCTTAAAGCATAAAGCAAGAGGGTGTAGGTATACACTAGAAAACTGCAAAAAAGAAAAAAAAAGTGTTCATAGCCAGAACCCACAGAGTTTTTTTGCCTTTTAACTAGCAGCATAAACCCCAGATTTCTGAATTCATGGTTCTATAGCTACTAAATAAGGACTAGATTTGAAAAGTGTGGAACATCTGGCAACTCCGGTTGTTTTGTAACACATGCAAATAGTTCCCAAAATCAAAGGATTCTGTGGATATAAATTCAAACTGCAAATGCTTCATTGCCTTTGCAGCTGGTAGAACAACTTTGGCTTTGTTCATCGTAGAGAGTAAATAGTTTTCTCATTTTCACAGCAGCTAGTCAATTGTATTTCCCATTAAATCTCTGATTGTGAACCTCATTCATGTGGTCTCAGGAATGAAGCTCTCATATATAAACCGGTTGTGGAACTGAGCACTAGATGTTAAGAAAAGGCATTTGTTCCCTCACTTGCCTTTTTTTTTTTTTTGCCTTTTTTTTTTTTAAATGGGGGTTAAGCTGAGAATCTAGGCTTCTTTATTTGGAGGCGAGGAAGATCTGCAATTTGGGCTACTATATTACCAGCCCATGGGGGCTGGTATTACAAGCATTTGGGGGTTTTTTTATACTATATATGTAGTATTCGTAAAGTGAATAAAGAGCAAACATTTGCCCTTCATATTTTTGTTTTGGGCTTTGAATATGTGTTTTAGGATTGAAGTGATCCTATAGGCAATCCTTTGTTACTTCAGACTGGGGGTGCTAGGACTCCCTGGACAGGTGAAAAGCTGCTGCACTGGAAAGCTCAGTACAAAGAGAAACATGGCGTAAGGAGTTAGGGTCAGCATGAGCTGTTACCAGTCCTCGGACCTTTCCTGCGGGACCCTTTGAGGGTTTAGATACAGTCAGATGGTATAATTCCTGTTATCTGACAAAACAAATGTCACTTTTGTAACTATGTTGGATTCCTCTTTTCAAGTAAAATTTATAGACACAATGTTTCCACAAATGGCTCTGAGATGACTATATGAAAATAGCCAAAGTTGCGTTTGTTGGTTTGTTTTTTGGGGTTTTTTTTAGAATTTAGGATAAGCCTTTCTGCCCTATTGCTCCTCATGGAATTAGGCAGAGCTAAACCCACGTAATGCATTACAAACTGTTACTGACATTTATCTCAAATTCCACAGCTGAGTCATCACTGCATATTCGCATCTGTAGTACTCAATTACTAATTGATCCACATGGTGGACAATGAAATTAAATCAAATAAAATCTTCTTGGTTTTTAACAGAATATTGTATTGCAGTGGCACTCATAAAAGAAAAAATCACACAGAAAAAAACCCAACACTTTTATTTATTTCACAATTCTACAAAAATGTTATAAAATCTTGCTTGCCTCTTTTGCCTATGTTCTCAGCAAACCTAGAAATAGCTGTTCTATCACAGAGGAATAAAAAGCAAGACTTGGATGGCCAGCATTGGTTTCGCACTGCCCTGAGTGTGAAATCTTGAAGAAAAACACAAGGATACAGAAAATCCAGAGGCAGCACAAAATTATTTGAAGGAGTTTATATATATATATAAAACTATTGAACTCTGAACTCACAGAAAACTTTTTCTGTTGCTGTCCTGAAGTCATGATTTAATTAGAGGCCTGATTTTTATCGGGTGGTGAAGCCCTGGGGCCAGTTCACCCTGACGTATGATCATACTGAGTTAGGAAATGTTCGGGTGGTTCCTGGAAAGTGCTGGGAGAAACTTTGGGTGAGCTCTGTGCAGAAGGCTGACTCCCAAGAAGGGCTTGGGAAAAAGAGAGGTCAGCTCCAGCAGAAAACTAGAACGCAGGGATACGACTAAATTTATATGTAGAAATCTGCATTACATGTACTGCTAATTTAGTTTTGCATCTGAAGAATAAAGAGTTATCTAAAAAAGGGCTAGAAAGGTTTGCATGTGACTATTTTTCTCTCAGCTTGGGCAAAAGGTAAATGACCTACAAAGAGACCCAAGTACAATTAGGAATCTTTCCTGTTTATTTGCATCCAAAGTAACTGCTAGCAAGCTGCAGGCTTTTTTTCACGTGCAAAAGAGATCAGTGATGTGTTACGATTCAAATTTGGGGTGCACTGCTACAACCAGTGTGCTAGGACCAGCCGATAAATGACCTAAGCACTAGCTTCTGAAGATCAGTTCCTTCTTAAGATGTCTTACACGAGGCATCCAGAAATGCAGACACCCAAGCATCATTTCCAGTTTAGAATCTGCTCAGTGCTGGGGTAAGAAGGAACGTATTCCCTGTCTGGGGTTCAGCAAGGGGATATGAATCCCTGACTGCTGTGAACAGTAGTTTATTTAAAATGCATGTGCAAACAAAAAGCAATAGCTTCCATGCTGTTAATCAACCACCAGCGTTTGCTTCCTCTCCAGGCTGATTCTTACTTGCACCAGTTGTCAGTGGACCGTGCTTTACTGGTTCCAGTGGATAGCAACTACCAAACCTGCAGATCCCTTTCTTCTTCTGTGGAGAGTCAGAAAAAACAGATGACAAGAAGGAACCAAGTAAGGAGTCAACTTGGTTCTCCTTCCTCCTGAGGTGAGAAGACAAGGGGGGTGGAGGGGGTGCAGGGGAGGGAAAATGAAAATTAAAATGTCAGGGTGGGACAGTTATCAGTGTGAGGGAAGAAATATGCAAAAGATGCATGTGTAAAAAGTTGGTGAAAGATTACGGGGTATAAAAAGAGGGCACATGCTGGAGGAGGAGTTCCTGGCAACTTCTTATCTGGGTCTTCTAAGCTGTGCCTGTGGCTCTGTGTGAGTGCCATGCTGATGTAAATAACAGTTATCAAAAAATACAGGAGCACTCAGACCTCTAATCCTGCAATAAAGTCATGTGGGAGCTTAAAACTAATTAAGGCTTCCCTTTAAGCTTTAAATCTAGTCTATGTGTAGTATAATATCCTGAAGATATTCCCTCCAGAACCCAAGAATTTCAGACAATCAAGTAAGAAACTACTCCATAAATCTGTTTCACACATTGAAAACAAGGTAGGTTTTTACTGGATATCAGGAATCCCATCATTTGAGGAATCTGAGAGTCAAATCCAATTTGTTTATTACAAATACATACCTGTCTTATTGCACACGTCCAGGGCAGTTATCAAAACACATTATAATATTGCTATTAGTGTACCCATCACACAAAACTTACAGTTATGAATTAGTTAAAGTGTAACAAATCTGAAGTAACTGCCTCTATAGGAAGTACAACAAGCAAGTCAATGCAGAGTCATACTGAAAGCAGGAGGCGTTTTCTTCCTTTATGAGGAACGTTCAGGACTGAATGTTCCACAAAGGAAGATGAAAGAGCCCCCATGATAGATAAACTTTAAAGTTGACACAGATGATGATCCTCAGGCAGTTCTTCAAAGGACCTCTTCTAACATAAACAGAGAGAAGTTTCTACTTCGCAAGTTATACTACCAAACAAAAGTCTATACAACAAAATTAACCCTTTAAGGAGAAGATAAGAGTACAAGCTATTGTTGATCTCTGTTAATCACATCTCAATCCATCTTTGAGGTGTATTCAGATGTTCAGGGATGCACACAGTAAAGAGAAGAAAGAAAGTATAAACTGGCATTGCAAAGTGAATGCTACAGCTGATTCATCCTTGTCTGCACACCCCAGATGAAAAATGGGACCAGCATATCCTGGTATCTACGTCATGCTGGACCTATTTAATAGCAATCCTGGTACATGGTGAATGGTAAATTCTGATTTCCAAAAGTTACACACCAGGAATCTTTAATAGGCCTAAAATATATTCTGAGAAACAGTGTTTACAAATTAAAAGAAAAACATCGTTTTCTATCATTTACTATACTAGTTATAATAAAATATATAGGGAGCAAAGGATATATTCACCTGACCTGTTTTTAAATCTAATTTAAACTCATTAACTGTAGCAGAACTTGTGACGATGGCCACAGATTAGCCTTCTTTTCTATCTTTGAAAAGCAACAGCTTTTGGAAAGAGCTGGACTAGATGTGAAACCTCTGGCCCTGTTTATTCAGCATTATAGTGTGTTTCTGAATCCTTATGTCCCTGATGACAGAGCTGCTTTTCTATTTATGCTCTTTGTATTCAGTTTGTGCACACTGGAATTATATGCACTTTTTTCTTTTTTTTAACTGCACAGGCTACTAATGTCCCTCTTGCTTTAGCTCATGAAAACCGAACAATCTGACTACTGAAATTAAATAAAGAAAAAAAATCTTGCAGCCACACAACCTTAAATAATAGAAGAACTTAATAGAAGGTCACTACTTGTTTCTCTCATGTTATTTTCATGTTGCGTTTTTCCACAGGCCTATGTAGAAAGACCTGCAGATTTATAGGAAGAATTTGACTCATTATTTCCATTTCTCTTTGTCTCTAACTGTGGCTTATTTTTGCCTGTTACCCTGATCCAAAAAATCCCACTTAGATACTTGACAGGAGCTTTTTCTCCCCTTCAGTCTTCTTTCTGGATATGAAATATTAAATTCATTTTTATATATGTATGTATAAATGTATGTATATGTGCATTATAAACATATATACCCATTTCTACATATAAATGGAGATCTCTGCTCTCCTAAATGTCAGTGAGAGATGAGGTATAAAAGTGCAATTGTCCATGTGAGTTACTATTGTTAATCTCCTAATACTTCAGAGTTCAGAAGCTAGATATAGTGAATGTACATATACTTTAGTCACTTTCTTGATGTCTTGAAGTGGTGTAGTTACTAATAACACCCTGCAGAGAGAGGTAAAAAGAGAGAGGATTTAAATGTATACATGGAAGTTATTTTGGAAAAAGGAACAGCTGTGTGAAATGGATAGATTATACCATTTCCTAAAAAACATGCCACAGGAAGAATACACTACCCAAACTATAAAATATTTGTTTAAATCAGGAGTGTGGGTAACAGCTAGACAAAACTAAGGAACTTCCAGTTTTTATACATAAAGTGTGTCCAAAGAATATCAGTAATTTAAATCTTCATCTGTTATAAAATAGTGTGGAAAGTAGAGCTGAGTTAGAAAACGAGAAGTTTGAGATCATGGAACTAAATGCTGGAGAAATTACAGACCATGGCTAACAAAAACGAGGTTGTTGTACAACCTTGTACAACAAGGCTGATCAGTTGTACAGAATATCTCTTTATAATGGCGATGATGGAGATGGGTATGGAGCACCACTTCTGAACAAGTCCATGCAATCTCACGAGATAAAATCCCTGGGAACAGAAGATCAGAAAAGAGAATCACAAGTTTTCTCTATTTGTCATGACAGGAGCCTCTCATTCAGAAAAATTGTCCTGAATGTACAATGTTAAATATGATCAGAGGTAATGAAATCTAATGAGATAATTATACAGCTCTAGTGACATTTGGAACCCTTTAGATGTTAGCGATTTTCATTAACTGATTGCTATTACAATCCTGTTTGATGTTGAGAAATTGGAGCCCATCAAACTTTTTTCACAAATGTTGCTAATCTGCGTTGTGGGTGGCAGTGCCTTCGCCCTCATTTGTCTCTCAGAATACAGCATTTCATTGGTATCTCTGAGGTGCTTTTTGGACTACGAGAGTGATCAGTCAGCATCCAGCCACCATCACTTATGGTGAAGAACTTAAAAGGAAGACCATGTACAAGTTGTCACTTTTTAAGGAGGCTTTCAAGAAGGTTATGCAGCTAGTCAAAAATTTCCTTTCTGTAAAAATGAGACAATTAAAAGCATGAGAGTTGTCATGGAAACTAGTGAAGCTTAGATGACAAAAAATAAATACACCTTTAAATAAAAAATAAGCAGAATAGCAATACAAAGTATTAATTGGCAAGAAACAAGATTATTCAAGGAAAAACACCCTTCAGCAATCAGAAATCTGGTTTTAGTGACACCAGTAAAAAGGGGACTAACCTACAGTGATAAAATGTAAAATAAAAACTAGGAAGATCAAACAATACTTGAAGAAGAAACAGTTAAATATATAAAAATAAATAAGAATGTTAAAGTATGGTAGAAATAGCCTACAAGATAACTGGTTAGTTTGCAGACCTCAGAACAGAAAGCATCATTACATGTTGCAGAAATACATGTTGCAAAGAACCTGTACAATTTACCTGCATAAAATCATAATACATAAATTTATCTCAGAGTAATTTTTACCCAGATAATCAAAATAATGATAGTGATTAAGACATCCACAGAGAAGAATTCTGAACAAACTGCTAAGCAGGGACAAGCGTCTAAGACTAGCTTCTCTTCAGCCAAGATTTCCAAGAGAATTTATAAATCAAATAAGACAACCACTAAAATACATGCAAACTATTATGAAAATAATCTTTCTTACCAGACTAGGAGGTACCAAATGTTATACCTACAGCTGCAGAGAGGTTGGTGTGATCCTAAGCCATACAAATCTACAAACCTTCAGGACACGAAAAACTAACTGGAAAAATAAAACTAGAAGACTAGAACACGTAGAAGATTATGGTATGTCACATCTAATCAGGAGGGATTCCACCAGGAAAATTGTGCCTGTCATCTACAATTTGCACAGCTGTAGCACTTGGAGACTGCAACTTTTTTTCCCTAGGCTTTGTAGGCATACATATGGACTCGATGATCTTAAACATCTTTTCCAACCAAAATGGTTCTATGATTCTATGACGCTATAGCAAGTAAGAAAGCTGCAATTGCTATGAATCTGCAGACTAAGCAGTAAGAGTTCACAGGTGAACACAGTTGGCAGGAGGAGGAAAACAAAATAAAAATAATTGAGATCAATGCAGGAAGTAATGATCATAACGTACCAAGTGACCAGAAATTATTGAGTTTTATCTAATTTAGGAACAGGTTTGAGGGAGTATACTGGCACACAGCAGATTTGCAGGGGGGATTCTTTTAACATATGCGAAAAGAAACAGGAGAAAATGTATGGCTACTCCTTGAAAAATGGGTCAAAAAGAAACAAATGTGCAAAAAGGATTGGTATGACTTATAGAGCAGGTGGACAGATGCACGGACAAGGAAGAATTGGTTTTCATAGGGTGTAGGAAAAGAATTGAGCAGAAGATACAGGTGAACAGTTAAGTAACAATGTGCTTTACATAAACGTCACATCAAAATACAAAAATATATGGTGTGAAACTTGAACAAATTGTGTTTCAGTCCAGAATAGCTGCTATTAGGTAAATAACAGATCATTCTTTCTGTCTTTTGCAGATCATTTTGCTTGGACTGCAGTTCAGCAAGTACTCAGTGTATAAGACCCATCACCAATATTTTCCCTCCACTTATTTTTATCAGGTAGGATAACCCCTATGGAGCTGTTAAAAACAAATTTTATTGCATGTTTGATGCCTTGACTGCTATTAAAACAATGCACAAAACATTTTTAAGGAACCTAAGAGGAAATAGGGTGTTAGAACTGTAAATAGCACCTAAGGGTCATTTCAGTAACGCCTACAGCAGGACAGGATAGCTGCTGATTCCCAGCTAAACAAATGCCAAAGTATTATCAGGGATGTTTGCTGTACATCCGTGTCAATAGCATCGAACAAGCAAGAAAAATTTATCTACTCTCAGCTTGCTCCTCGCTTCTCCCTACCCCAACTCCCTGCCGTTCCTCCCCATCACGTGGCTGAATAGCAGGCACCCCATCACGTGAAAACATGTACACACATGGGACAGGAGTAGACGTGTGTCTCAGATCATGGGTCAGGAAGCCAGGCAGATGCACCTGCAACACACGATGGCATATGACAGCAGAAAGGAAGGTGCACGTAGTTTTGGAGTACTTCCGTTAAGAGGCTCTTGGCCTCCAACTAAACCCACTGTATTTTTTTGTCTATTCTGCTACAGGAGGTATATTGAGCTATCTAAAGGTAGTTACTACATCAGAGGCATGACAGGGAAAAGAAAAGGCATTATGTGGGTCATTGAGTGTAGCACTGTGACAAAAACCATCTCTACCACTGAAAATGAAGTCTGTGGTTTGCTCTGGCCACATTCTGTGATGCAGAGGCCTTGGGCTGACTCATGCTGCTGGTGTTTGGTGTTCCTGAAGTTGCCACTTCAACGCCAGCTCCTAGTCACCACAGGGCTCCTACCAAAGGACAGGAGAGAGAACAGACAGGGCCAAACTTTTCTTAAGAGGACTCAGGTATAGGCTGGACCCACATGGATATGAATAGATTGAGGTATTATGTACTGTCTTGTTTATAGAACTATAAAATGACAGTGAACATGCAGATGGCACCAGTATGTCTGTTTGGAATACGCATGTGTTAGTGGGGAGTGAATGAGCCAACCCACACATTAAGAGTTAACTACTACGGGGCAAGGCAAACCATCCAGCAGA
This sequence comes from Gavia stellata, assembly GCF_030936135.1. Taxonomy (NCBI): domain Eukaryota; kingdom Metazoa; phylum Chordata; class Aves; order Gaviiformes; family Gaviidae; genus Gavia; species Gavia stellata. The sequence goes on along the minus strand of NC_082602.1, from coordinate 23,600,353 downwards.
AAGGCCGGGGAGCAGAAATCCCTATAGAAAGGTTTGGTATGAAATACATGCCACAACGGGCTTTAAAGGAAAACTTTATCATACAGTATTATGCAAATTCATGTATTTATGCAAGTTTATGCATCACTTCCAGGAAAGAAAAATCTATTATTGTGTTTTCAACTCACCAGACGGAAGGTTACATACGTCACCTAAATTTACGTCCCTGCCTGGGATCATTAATTCAAATGATTAGTCAAAGGCTAATTTCTCAGTTCGTGTTTCTCTGGATCTGATCGAAGCTGACAGCACGCACTTGGAAAACTTGCTCTTGTTTCCCAAGAGTTAAGGGGAACTGCGGCCCAGCTGCCCTGGGTACACGCCTGCCGGAGGAGAGCGCCGGCTGGGACCCGGGGCATCTTTAAGCCCCGTTCTGCTCTGCAGGCCGCCCGGAGCCCCGCCGGGCCGGGAGGACAGGCTGGCTGCCCCAGGGAAGAAGGAGACGGCGGGAAGTGGAAGGAAACGCGGTCCGTTACGGAGCCGCCGTAACCGGGCCGCGCCGTGGGGACCGGCTCAGATGCCCCCTTGCTGCCTGGGCGGGGGGGGGCTGATGCCGGTTAATAAACGTTGTGAGTAACCGAGGAGAACGGCTGTGAGGACACCCCCGGCCCCCAGTGCCCATCTCCCTGCGGGGGCGGCCGGCGGGGGCGGGGCGCGAGGCAGCAACACAGCGGGAGGGACGGAGGCGCCGGGGCTGCGGCCCCGCACAGGGGGCGCGGCGCTGAGCGCGCTGCACGCCGGGAGCCGTAGTCTCCGCGGGCTGAGCGGCCGCGCCGCAGCACCGGGCGTAAGCCGAGGGGCAGCGCACCTCGGCGAGTGGGGAGTACGGCGTGAGCTCGCCGAGTTCCCGACCGCCCTCTCCCGCTATGCTGGCGGGGGAGAAGGGCCACCACCCGATGGACTGGGAAGGAAACGTGTGTACTTCGCGTTCTGGTGCCTCTCTTCTCCCCTCGGGGTGAGGGACTGGGGCGCTCTCCTTTGAGCCCCTCCCCCCCCACGTGCAGATGGTACGGTCCGCCGGAGGCCGGCGACCCCACCCCAGCCGGCTCGGCAGGCTCCATGGCCGGTCCTGCTCAGTCCGGGCGCTGCGTGCGCCCGCCCTCCTTGATCTTAGAAGCGCTCTCTCCATTGGCTGCGGCCGGGCGCTCTTGCCAATCAGGAAGCGGCTATCATGGAGGAAGGGAATAAATACAAGATGGCTGCTCATATAAAACCAGGCATTGGGCTTCGCCCTGGCGATGGGGGAATAGAAGCTTTAACTCGCGCTCCGAGGGTTGTGCACCGCTCCCGCCCGCGCCGCTACTGCCCCCCCGGGGGGAGCGAGACTCTGACCGTTGCCGGCCACAGCTGCGCTCAGCAGCTCCCCGCAGATCACCGGCGGGGCCGAGGCCGGGTGCGGCGCCCGAGAGGCCCGAGCTAGGCCTTGCGCCCTCCTCCCTGGGAGAGCGGCGCCGGCCCCCCGTCCTGCTGTCCCGTCGCTCGCCTCCAGCGAGGCCCAGCTCCGGGCGGCCATGGCTGTCTCCAGGTCGGTAGGAACCAGGAAGGGTGGGGGAGGAGGGCCGGCAGCGGCGGCCCGGAGTCCGTGGCCCTCTGTGTGGCCTGCCTTCGGGGGGTGCGGGGGTGAAGAGGGGTGCCCGGTTTCCACCTCCTCTCGCTTCGGGAGCCTGCGGAGGCCTCGCCGGGACCGCCACGCTCCTCGGCGGCACGGGCCGCTTCGGTGGGGTTTGGGGGTAGCTGCGTACTCCGCCGCCTGGGTTGGCTTCCTGGCCTGGGGTGGCTCCCGTGCCCGGCGCACAGGGAAGCCCCCTCCCTTCCTCAGGCCGCAGGGGCTCTGCCTGGGACGGCTCGGGCTTCCTCCCGAATTCGACACCTTCGTTTTGTTGGCCAGGCCTTCCTCGAGTTAAACTGCTAGGGAATAGGGGATAATGATAGCGAGCCTCAAAAACTGGCAAGAAACCGTTTTGCCTTCCAGAGTCCTTAGTTGTAAAGTAACCGAAATGAAACAGGCTTCCATGGAGAAAAGTGATTAGTGTGTTCTGGCTGTACCTCAAGATGTTGGGTAGTATCTGCTTACACACATGTGCTCTGGGGTGTGCCAGCCTTTGAAGTATTCGCAGATACAGAGGTATGACTTAATAGAGCTGTTTTATAAAAAATGCTGAGCACAAATTCCTGCCATCTTTTTTTTGTGTGAAATGGGCATGTTTAAGCTTAGTAACAGGATAGTTGAAACTATAAACCCAAATTAACCTTGTGATAGATTAGCTTCAAGTCATGTGTTGGTAGTATCTTTGTACTTCCGAAGGGCTATAACAAAAGTAAATTATGTTTCTCACGCTGTGTGTGGAAAAAGTTTCCAATTCTATGTAGCAAAGTAAAGGTGTGCACATTTATAATGGAAATCCATTATTAATAAACATTTATAGCAACAATACACCTTTTAAGACTTCTAGTAGCAGGTGTTTCAGTTTGAGCTTTGTAGTTTCTCCAAAGTATCCCTTTATCTTATTCTACTCTCATTTTTTATCAATTGGTTATATATTAGTTTTGGCTTTTTTCAAAGCTGTCCACAAGAATCTGGAAGTAGTAATGATTTCTGTAACAAGACTACTATGTACATTAAAATACTACTGTAAGCCATCATGTGAAATAGAGTAGTATTCTAATTACATTAGGTCTGGGGTAGTCTGCTTAAATAACCAGCATGCATGTGATACGGGGGCTAACTGGAATATCAGGATACAGCTTTTCAGCTGTATGATGAGGTTGTGTCTACTGTAAAGGTTGGTTTCAAATGTAGTTATTAATGTTTCAGTATTATGTAAAACCACATGGCTTTAGTGAAAAGCATTAGTGGTCTATATAAAGATTTAGTTAACACCTGTTTAGTCTGGTAACTGACAAGAAAAAAATCTGCTTTGGATAAGGCTCATTCTGAGCTTCAGCATGGAGCACTAAAAAAGTTGGTCTGTTAATAATGTCACATGTGATACACAGCTTCAGAGTCCAATTTTATGATCAAAATGTTACACAAGTTGAACATAAGGTATAGAACTTTATTAAAGGTGCTGTAATACTTGTGAGTTGGTAAAGAATTGTTTCAATTCCACATGTAAATTAGGTAAAAGAATTGCACATCTTGGAGTGCTGTAATATCTTGGTTATTCCTGGCAAACTCCAGTGTTTCTATAATTGTGAGAAGTGATCCTGTGTGAATTTGGCCTTATGCATGTTGTTTTAATAGATACAGCAAAACCTGTCCATATCCATTTGAAGTTACACAGCAGCTCTTGACAAATGAACCTTTCAGCTGCTAGACCACAGCAAGACTGATGATGCAATGTCAGTGTTGCTTTTGTAAATAAAAGAAATCTTGTCCTTACCTTTTACTTCAGAACATTGAGTTTTTAAGGTCCTTTCCTTTCAGACATATTACAAATAATTGTTTTGTACACTTAATATACCACATAACCATGTTTCTGTAACAGTTGTAGTTGTACCAGCTCCATTTAGTCGTTGACATCTGAACTTTTCCTCTAGGTAGTTACAGTTACACAACTTATATTTTTGAAGGACCAACATAATACTTCATTGCTGAATATTTCTACCTATATGAGTGTGGGGAGTGGGGGAGAAGTTAATTCAAATTAGTCTTTTTCCAAGGACCATAGTCTTTGCTGAGTGCATACCAAACATTGATATTAACAAAAAACTTCATTAGGGTTAGTTCTGTATTGGAACCATAGTTAAAAAAAGAAATAACCATTTTTGGAGGTGGGGGGAGGGGTGTTTTTACATTCTCAAAACAGTAAATTTTCAAGTGGTGTTTTCCCAGTGAAGTTTAGTTTCTGCTGTTTGGCCAAATGAAAACCTTTCTTAAAACCCTAGTCTGTTCAGGAAGATCTAAACAGAGGGAATGCTTTAAGATATCTCAAAATTAGTTTGAGAATTTGCAGCTTTGTTATTAATAAGGTCATCTTAAAAATAATTGTCGCTTATTTGTAATCTATTGACAAAACAGATTCTGATATTTTATTCTGCATTATATGTATACATGCTTGTTTTACCAGATTCTGCTGTTACATGCACTGAAGACCTGCTTCTATATAACACTTCTGTGATGATACACTAGAAAACAGACCTAAAAGCAGAACAGTAGATACCTCATAGCAAAAGATGTTGCAGAATAGTTGTTTCGTATATGCTCATCTCTTTGGTAGTTTTATGCTGAAAAGACTAACTAATGAACACCATCCTCCAGAAGTATGTATAGGTGGGTGGGAAAGTTGATACTATTTCTGTGAATGCGCAAGCTAATTTGGTAGGGTTTCTCCTGTCTCTGGTCTTAGAAGTACATATGAAGTAGTATAACGTTTGCATAGCTAATAAAAAATCTTGATAGTGGAACTGAGAAGGAAAAAAGGAAGTGAAAGGTTTTGGTTCAGCTTCATTCCTACAAAGTGTATAATCCAAATGAATAAATACAATGGCTTACTAGTGATCTTTTGAGATACTTCAGATGAAAAAGTGATACTGCCCATTTGTGGAAAATGACAATGCTCATAGATTACTCAGGGTGACTGAGTTTCAGTAGATTGTAATAAAGTATGGAAAGGGACTATCAACATCTAATAAAACTTTTTTCTCATTTCTTCAGTGGGTTCAAAGGCACCTCATGTATCATTATTCCAACACCAAGGCTCTTAATGGCTTTCTCTTATTTTTGAGGGTCTTCACAGTTCGAAGAACAAATATGCTTTTAAAATGTGATGAAATGCATGAAGCTGGTAAGATGCATTAAGAATAAAAAATTTCAATAGGTGTATCTTTAAGTTCACCCTGAAATACCTTAAAGGACAGCATCTTTGGGGTATTTTCAAGACACTTCCTTAAGCAAGTATGGGAGAGCATAACAACTTGTTGGCTCTTGCAAGCTGTTCTTGATTTGGTCCATGTAATTTCAATACTAGTTTTTAGAGTTTTCAGTGTTTTCATTTACTTGGATTTGTGTATATGTAGATTAGGAACCTAGTTTTATTTTAAAATAAATAATAATGTCAGAAGGCTATGATAGTAAAGCTCCTGGGAAATAAGCAGGCCTCATGTTGCTCTTGGCTTTTGAAGTGTAGGGCCATGACTTCCCAAGAACCAATGGCTGCACTGGCTGGCATCATTACTTACGTAACATTTCAAGTTTCATATTGCATCATTGGGAGGTTGAAGTTCTTACAAGGTATGAAAATTATCCAAAACCTCTTTTATGAGCCCTATGTACCTTTTAGAAATGTTCTTTTGGGGTTATCAAAAACTTTCTAAAGAAAGAATTCAGCTTCTAGCTTGTTTGGAAGCTATTCCTTCATGGCTGCTCTTGCATGAAGAGCAAAAGTTAAACTGAACAAGTAGTATGTTTTCACTACTACTTAAAGGCATATGCCTGTACTGTCAGAATAGGTAGATGCTGTATAACCAATGCAATTACAGGAGTTCTGACTTAAAACGGGAAAAATAGTGTAACTCTTCTTTTGTTGATGGAGATTAACTTGAAGATGAGAACAGTGGACTGCCTTCCCAGTTGCTGTTTGTAAGAGGGAGTGCTGACAGAGTCATGGGGAGCCGGGAAGCAGAAGTAGCATGTGCGCAACTGCCCAAATGAGAGAGAGCTGTAAAATTTCTCAGACACCTAACAGACTGAAATGAAAGCTGAAATCAGGATTGCACTCTGATAAGAATTCTAACCTGCTTCAGCAGCTAGAACTTGAATTCTCACCAAGGTATTCCCTGTATAACTTGTTGATATGCTTCTTGTATTAGTATGTCTTTACAGCTGTTTTAATTTCCTATTCTTTCTCACAGTTTTTGTAATGTAATTGGTCATATATTTTTGGGCTGCATTGGTGGATGTAGATACATATGTAATAGTTCACATATGAAACTTGTACAGCCTAATGCTACAGATCATATATTATGACATACACATTCCATATGGGATTAATTACACTAATTTTAGTGTTCTGTTGGCTTCAGTATGCAGTATATAATACTGTGACCAGTGTGGTCATGGAGCTCTTGTTTCATTCCAGGTGTCCCTTCTGCTGCTCTGGAGGAGACAAGAGTTCTCGGTTGTCCACAAGCCCACCTTCATAACTATTTAGTCCACAGTCTCCCACCTATGAGAAGTAAAATCACAACCTATTCTTTGTGTACCACACACTTCTTTGTTCTGAGTGCTGTTTGGTGAATTTCCTCTTGCTTGCTGATTGTGTATTGGAAAGTTGTTTACTTGATTATTTAACAGTTTATGTGTGCTTTAGTAGGGGCTTGAGTTTTTTGAGCTGTGAAGCTGACCAAGCTGGGATTTGACCAAATGATGAAACACCACCAAAGGATTATCAGGTCAACAAGAAAAGCTGAGGCATCTCCATTAGAACTTAGGTTGAATTTCACAGTGAGTGTCAACACTTGTCAAGTCTAAATTTTAATTTAGTGATGTTTTCTAGGTTTCTGGGCTATTTCTGTACTAAGAAATAGTGCCTGAGAGGAAGCTCCTGGGTGTTGAAATGTGGTTTATACTGTAAACTCCTAAAAGTATTCCCTTGCCTTCTGATAGGTGCTAGCTAGCAGCTTTCCAAAGAGCTCTAGGCAGAGTTTGACATGGGAGTGTTCCAGGGCCTACAGCACTAAAGGTTTTTTGTACAGTCACACAATTTCAATGGGTTGGAGGATATGCTAGGATGGTTATGAGCTGTTCTGTACTGGTTGGCCTTTACTCTCAGAGACTGCTCCCTGGCCAGTTAAACATACTGGTGCACGCAGAGGTGTAGAGTCCAAACAATCACTTCATTGGCAGCAGTGATCGGTTCACTGTCCCTTTCAAGCCTCAACTCATTGGAGTCAACAAATTGGAAGTTTCCCCATCTGAAGTCCTGTGGGGACCTAGTCCAGTCAGAATGTTACTCTGGGATGATCAGGATCTTTATACAATTCAGCTGCATATGTCTTCTTTTGGAAGCATTTTGGAGATAGTGCTGATAACCTCTGCATCTTGACCTGGTCATTAACTATCCTGCTACTAGCTTTCTAATGCCTCTGTAGCTGAAGGGCTTTCTAATTCACATCATCCAGTTTCCACAGGAGTGCCATAAGGTTTACTCCAAATATTATGATAACTGTCCCTTCAAATGGAGACCTGCCCTCTGTTGCGAGACATACCTTTAGGCAGCAAAGAACTGAAGATGAGCATGAAGAAAGAACAGGTCATTTGTTGCAACATTTGCCTACTGTGCCTGGGTACAGTCATGTCTAACTTAGTTTAATGCTGAATATGCAAAACTGATTGGAAAGGAGTGACTAGAACATGGAATCACCATGCTGCCTGGAGAGTGCCACTGAGTTAGTTGTAATAGCTCTTTTGAAAGTACTTGCTCTCATGTTTGTCCTTTTTTATTTGTAGTCTTTGCTGTGATAACGCCCTGGAAGAGCAAAGGCTTGTTATGTGTAGTGACTGGGGCTCAGTAGTAGTTTATATGTACTTTTATTCACAAAACCCCCTTTAGTTAACTGAACTAAGCCTGTAGGCATAATCATTCTGCCTAAATGTTGATTAGAGAGGTGATGTTCCCCCTTATGACAGCCAGCCTTGCTATTCTGATTAATAGCAATGCAAATGAAATTGTTTACTGTTAGAATTCTTCTTACCGGCAATCTTTCTCTAAGAATTAATTTATTTTTTTAGGATTGTTAGATAAAATTGTTTGAGTGTTAGTAGTCTAGTGATGGAAGAGTCTGGTCCAATTTGGGATGGCTGTTCCAGTTGTTAGCCTGACCACAGACCTACTGATTATTCTTGAGTATCTCTCAGGTGGTTCTGTTCTGAAAGTAAGAATTCAAGCTTTAGTCTTTTCAAAACTAGTGTGCTTTAATGAAATGCTCTGGATTTGATAACTTAGAATATTTATAGGGGGAGGATTCACTTGCCTAATCTAGGTTTCTGGTGCCAGTTTAGATGGTGTAATATGTCCTTACCACTTCAGAATGACAAGGATCTCCTGCATCCTGTGTCATGTCTGCTGACCCTGTGTGCATGACTCATTCTGAAGTGTCTCAAATGCTACTGGATGCCTGCTCTTAAGCACCTGAATTGATGTCTTTGTATCAGAAACATCTCTAATGAACTCTGTGTCAGTGTAAAAGCTCACGTGGTATTTCTTGGAAGGAAAAATACTTAATTTGAATGTAATGCTGATCATAACTTTGAATTGCTGCTCCAAGTTCTGTCTTGCTGATACATTTCAGCAGTGATTAGAAAATGTCAAATTTCTCAAGTGAGAGGAAAAAGGTATCTAACTCTTTGAACAAGTTACTGCTTAGTAATGAGCTCATATGGCATGAGTTCACATAGACGTGGTGTATGGTTGCTGTTTTATCAATGAGATATAGTTGACTCGGGATTGGAAGATGACAGAAGGATTATCTAAACCATTGCTTATGAGTTAAAAGTGAAGGACTTGGTATTTTTAAGCTCTGATTACAGCAGTTAATGTGCAGGAGAAGTAATTTTAGATATATATTTCATTTTTAGCTTTTGTTGGTGTTAGGATTTTTCTTAACAATCCATAAATCTCTTTGGTTTTCTTTTTTTTCTTCCCCTAAGTACTCCCTGTATTTCTCTTGTTTGCTTGTGTCTTTCATATGCGTAGAACAACTTTTCTGACAGCCTGTGTTGAACTCTTTCATAAAATAATTAAAAATTTTAGCTGCATTGTAGAGCATTTCATTCTACCACACTGATTTGGACTTGTGTTACGTTTGTGAGTGATGTGAGCCACGTAGTGCTCTGCTTACAGCTCTGCGTAGCATGAAAGACAGAGAACCACAAGCTGTTAGAAAACTCTTAGTTCTCTTTGGCTTTAAGAACTAGTTTAGAGACTGTTAGTTCCTTCTGAGAATGAAAACCTTGTCAGAACTTAGGAAATTTCTTTCCAAACTGCAGGTCCTCAAAATAAATTTGTTTAGAATTTCTAGTATTTTTTTCATTCTTAATGAAACTTAAGAATGAAAACTGTAATATAAAAAAACCTAACACTGCTGATCAGCTGCAACTTTCTCAGTGCTACCCTTCCAACTGTAGCAGGAGAATTCAGGCTCTGCCATACTCTACTGCAGCAACACCAAAACTTAAATTAAGAATCTTAAGACCTCCAAAATACTCACTGTTTGGGAATTGTACTTCAGGGAAGTCTGGGGGGTGGAAAGGAAGTATGATTAGTGTGACCAGGAGTACTGTTAGTCAGATAGTTAGCTGTATTTGCTAATCCTGTTTCCATTTATTTTGCTGGGGTTGAACGCTGAAACCTTCCTATAGTGATGTGAGACAATAGACTTTTGTTTTATTTTGCATTTGTGCATAAGCTAAGCATATTACAATTTAAAATCACAAATTGCAAACCAAGTATACTGCAGGTTAAAAAAAACCAAACAATTGTATTTTGTAGGTAATACAGCTTCAAAAAGTTGTGGGTTTTATGAGTGAAGATCTAGTGTTCTAACTAAGATTGGAATTGAACTTGAGGTTTTTTGAGGGTAGGCTGTCATAATGGTTTCCTCCTGTTTTGACACATGAAGAGTTCTAGCTGAGGAAGTGGTCTAAGTTGCACATTCTGCTTGACTTTGGAGATTGAAAAAAAGATACTTTGATAGTTAAAGGAGTGGGTGGTGCTAAATGGCAAACTTCTTGAGCATGGAACACTGAAGTTTCACAGAGAGATGAAGAATGAAAGGGGTGAGTTTGAGAGAATAAGCAAGTTACAGCAAGCTGTGGTTGCTCTGCAAGCTAGCATACTTTGTACTGCATAATACCGAGTGCTGCAAATCAGGTTGGGTTATTATTGTCAAATGTACTAAGGAGAAAGCACTGGTAAATAACGAAGTATCTGGTATGTTCCTCCTAGCTAGTCCACTGTCAGTGATTTGGAAGAGTTGGATCTAGAAAGCTTTAGCTTTCCTCCTTGACTGTCTAATCACAGAAGGCTGCTGGTTTAGATATGTTTGGGTTTTCATTTTTATGTAACTTTAAAACAATTTACTAACTAGTAAATCATAGCAATTGAAACTCCAGTTTTATTTACAGAAATTGAAATGGGCTCACCTATTTTAGTAGTAGGAAGAGAATTATTTCAAAGCTGGCAAATATCAGAAGTGTGCCTAAATATCTGTTAGATAAAAAAAATTCTAACTGAAAGTATTTAAAATCATTCTGTATTTTAATCTAGTACGTCCAGTTGGGAGAGCATTTGCATTTTGGAACTGTATTTCTGTGACGTTACTGCGTTGGCTCTGTAGCACTGCTATTTCTAATGCGTTGTGGCACACAAGATAATCTTAGGAGTAAAGTCTTAGATTTAAGCATGTCAGAGAAAATACAGAATTCAGTGATGTTGGAAAGAGGGTTGTTTTTTGAATGATTGGAACTAGTGTTAAAGGCAGTTTTGGTGACATGTAATTAGTAGCAACAGACTAACAGACAAAACACTTGTCCTTTCCTGTATTTGCTCAAACCTAGGGTATGTGTTTATGAGGAAGGGGAGTTGTTGAATTTTACCTGTAGCCTTATTTCATTAGGCTGATCTAGGTGAGCTTCACTGCTGTGTGAATTCCAGCTTCATATTGTTTTAGTATTTGGAGTATTTTTGTAATTAAGGCTAGAAGGGACAATTTTGATTGCACTATGTGGACAGATTCTAGACTTGCATTCAGTAATAACCTCATACTGCCCAATAACTAGTGGATAAACTAGGCACCCTGTAAAGAGAGTTTGCACTGTCCCGCTTATACTGGATGGAGTAATGAACATCTGTTACTTCCATCATTCATTTGATTATCTAGGTAGTCTCTCTTTTTACGTGCTTATTTATATGATTACTTTCTTGTTCAGTAACTCTAAATGAGAAATAAGCTAACTATTCTGAAAACAGGTGATTGGGGTCTCTTTCACTAAATACAGAGTTACTGGGAAAACAGATCTGATGGTTAAATTTCTGTATTTCATGGGAAGGCCAGAGGTATTGAATTATTTCAAAGCTGTAAATACAACAACAGGTTTGGTCTTATGTACTCCAGGTAGTTAGAGGGAAAATATGTGAAAAGTAAAAAAATTTGTGGTATCATGGAAAAACAGTTTGATATTATAGATCACAGGCTATGTCTTCAAAAGAAATGATAATGCGCAATATAAACAGTTGAGCACTTTGCTTTTGCTATCAGACAGAATTTGAAGATCATCTACAACTTAACAGTATTTATTTTTCAAGATTGAAAATGTTCTATCACAGAATGAAGAAGGGAACAATTTAATTTTTTCTTCTAACTGCAGATTTTTTTAAACTAATGTTTGTAACAATTTCTTTTAATAATTTTGCTTATCAAATTAAATGTGCTTTTAGAACAACTATACTTACTATTAGAAAAAAGTACATTTGTCACCCTGTCAATTGACAGTCTTCAGGCAAACATTTCTTCTGTTTGCATTAGATAAACTGAAAAATGTGGGGGAATATTAATAGAAATGGGCAGCTGAACTATGAATAGCATAACATTTTCGGTTTTTGTCAATCATATTTAGGCTTGATCGTCTCTTTATTTTATTGGACACCGGTACAACACCAGTAACAAGAAAAGCAGCTGCACAGCAACTTGGGGAAGTAGTGAAACTGCATCCTCATGAACTGAATAATCTCTTATCTAAAGTAAGCATTTTTTTGTCCTTTAATGGTGAGGATAAAACTAAGGGGTGTGGGTTCTGTGGGAAGAATAAAAAGCATAGTAGTCTTGTGTTCTCTGAAAATAGGAGACGGCTTCTATTAAGCCTGCTGTTTTGTCAGCCTCTGAAATGGTTACATAAGTGAGGTTTTCTTTGCATACAGTATTGATATTCAATGTTTGCTGTAAGTTCAGATTTTCTTCTATAAAGAGCTCTACTGCCTTATAAAAATTTCTGCTCCTGACTTGAAAGATTGTTACTTGTGTGATACAGCATTAAAAATATAGGAGGCTGCATATCTTTAAAACGGCTGGAAAATGGAAAGAGATTTCCATTAGTTTGAGACTTCAATCTGGCCAAGTCTAGTAAAACCACCAAAAATAGCCTGTATCTGACAGCTGGAGATGGCTGAGTGACCTCAATTCTGCTCTTATTGAACAGGTGCCCTCACCACAATTGATGGTATCAACAAAGTGGCCAAGGAATCATGAGTATCAAACCACTTTCAGAGAAAGAAACAGTTTTTCCAGATTTGAGACATAGTGGTAAATTAGTTCAGAAGAGTGTATGTTGCTTCAAGTGACCCATGTTGTCCCTATTCTTGCGTTAAATGACTTCAAAGTTTTAAGATCTATAAATCTTTTTTGAACACTTCCTTTCAGAAAGCAAAAAACAAAAGTCTCAAGCCTTGTTCAGTACCTGGAGGAAATCAAGGTTGAGTTTGACTGATGGGACTAAATGTGTCTTGTAAATTCTTAATGTCTGGCTATGGCAAGAGTTCTGCTAAGCAGTGAGCAGTATAGAGAAGGCTGCTTGCATTTCTTTGGTTTGTTTTCTTGTCCTTTTTTTGTTGTTTTGAATATTGTTTTAATCCATAGCATTAAAAGTAAGTGTGTTTTAGTAGACTATAACAGCTGATGGATTTTCTCAAAGTACATTTTAAGTAAATACTTATTTATTAATCTCTCCTTAAGGTGTTAGTGTATTTAAGAAGTACGAATTGGGATACTCGTATTGCGGCTGGCCAGGCTGTTGAAGCAATAGTGAAAAATGTACCTGAGTGGAATCCAACTCCAAGATCAAAACAAGGTGCTTCTTAAATGAATTATGTAGAATTCATTGTTTATCTGATGCAAGCTGACTGTGTTATGAGACTTTTCAAGGCAACTGTGTCATTCTGTTTTTTATGAGCATAGGCTTTTTAAATGCATGGACTGTAGTAAACCTCTTTGGCTTTATATGTTCATATTCAGTTACAACAATGGGCCTGACCTTTGTTCTGTCTAAGATTCCCATGCTTGTGCTTTGTACCCTCATAAAACTTTTATTTATAAAAGGAATAATTAGTAAAATGGCAAAACTTTTAACCAATCAACTTTGTCATGATATTTTGCAGATGCTTTCTTCTCTGTTCCCTTGCTCAAAGCACCTTTCTGAGGGAGGTGAAATGGCAGCTTGCTGAAGTCTATTCTGTTTGTACTCACTTTGCATCTGGAATTGTCATGCTAGGGATGTTAGAGTTGCATTTATTATTGGATATTATGGACCTGTTGTCAGTGATTTGTCCAAACCCGTTGGCACTGTCTATGTTCATGACCTTATGTGGCACAGGTTCCAGAAATTCACTACCTGTTTAAAAAAAACAAACAAAACTCATCTGTTTTGAGATGATCTCATATTTGTTTCAATTAGAGCCTTCTGGTTCTGTTGCTATAGAATTTGACAAGTTCTGCATTTGCCTTATCCATGTCCTTTATGATTTTTTTAAACCATCATGTTTGCTTTCCTGCAACAACTTCTCTCCAGGTTGAAGAGCTGCAGTCTCTTCAGTCTTTCTTCACAAGACAGCTGGTTTGTCTTTTACATAAATTTATTTGTCCTTCTCTGTGCTTCTTCTTACTCAGGTCCTCCTTGAGATGCACAGAACTGCACACAGTGTACCTACATCTCTAGAGTACTGATATTTATACATTGTGGCAAAATGATGCACTTTGTTCTGTTTTCAGTGTCCTTCCTGATGATGCCCAGTACTTAGTTGCTGGTTGGCTGTCACTGCCCAGTAAGCTGGTGAATACAGAAAACTCTCAGAAGATCTGCATCCAAGATCTTTATTGAATGCTAACTGCCAGTTCTGAATTCAGTGTTTTGTAGGAATGGTTTAGGTTATACGTTTTGTACCTTATGTGCTGCTTTGCCCATTAGTCTGTCTGAGATTCCTTCCTGGATTCATTAGTGCCACTGTGACTTTTGGTTACCCACAAGAGCTTAGTGTCATCTACATGCTTGGAGAAGAGCATGTAGTGAAATCCCCTTCCTATTGCTAAAGATAGATAGAATTGGTTGCAACACTGACTGCTGAAAGACTCCAAAGCTAACTTTTATCTGTCTTTAACCACTTGTCAGTCTGTAAAAGGATGTTTTTCCCCAATTCTGTAGTAACTTAGTTTTTGTATGAAACCTTGCCAAAAGCTTTTGAATATATTGTCCCCTCTATGGTCTATATTATATCCCCTCTATGATAACCAGATTATTGAGAAGGGAGGGTTTTCAGGAGCCATTCTGACTTTCCCAGTAAATCACATTTATCCATATACTTAATTTTATTTAAAGACTCTATCTTACCAAGCATAGAAGTTAATTTCACCAGTCTAGTTCCAAGAATTACTTACAGCACTCCTTTTGTACATGGAAATGGGGCAACCTGTCAGTCTTCAAGTACAGGTGCTATTTTGAATGATGGGTTACATGCATTGTCCAGTTCTTTCATATCTGCCTATCAGATATGAAATCAAAAAGGTAATTATGTGTGTTTGAAGAAAAAGGTACCATTTAACAGGGCTAACTGGCTATGCAGACATTTGTTTCTTTTGTTGCAGTTAAATTATTTGATGTAGTAGTGGAATACATGTTTTACAGTGGTCTTATTAGTTGCATTTAGGTTCTTGGGCTTGCTATAACTTCTCTTTTTGTATGTGTATAACAAAATGTTAAGTTTTTCTTCAGGTCTAAAGAAATGTAGGCGGTGTTTGTTTTGTACAGTGTTCTGTGTGCACTTAGACTCATTCTACTGTAAATGAACAACTTTCATCAATAAGCGTGAGTGTGGGATGAAACACACCAAACTAAGTGCTGTATTTCTTGTAGGCAACTATTGTATTTATACTGCTAGTTGTAATTCAGGATGTGAGCGTGCTGGATTATGTGGGAATGGCCAGTCTTCTTGGATACTAAGCTGCACGTGACTAGGAACCACGAAACATGCTAATCTTTGAGTGTTGAGGGGAGTGAATTCATGACCAGGAATTCAGACACTTTGTGGGGAACAAATCTCTTCTGTATCCGTATTGAACTGCACTGTACCCGCAATTTTATTTGAGAAGAGCGGATAACTAGTTTTTAGCAGCCCTTGGTAGCTGACTTTCTCCCATACCTGTTAAGACTGCTCTCCAGCTTCCATACCAGGGATGCTTGGCTGTTGGTGATATGATAGTGTTGACATGATACTTGTTTAAACTATTTGTTAGCCGTATGCAGTTCAAATGGCAAGTTGGCTGTATGTGTACGGAGAAAACCTAGTGGTATGTCAGTGTCCAAGATTTTAAAAAGCTAAATTTATCGTGGGAGAAATGTTGAAGTTTTTTTCTACTCAATTAAGTGTGTTAAGTGAGTTTTCTCAGTCTGTTTCTGTGAAATGGAGCCTTTACAGTGTTGTGATTCACAAAGTGTATGTCTGATGATTCCTTTGGAGAAGAGAAATTATTTCTTCCTCTTTCTCTCACTTAATCTTCTGCCAGAACTTTGAACAAAAATTTCATCATGTTGTCTAATGTTATTTTCAATGTCCTATCTAGAACCAGGCTCGGAAAGTCCTATGGAAGATTCACCTTCAACAGATCGGTTGCGTTTTGACAGATTTGATATATGTCGTTTGTTAAAACATGGTGCGTCTCTTCTTGGATCTGCTGGTGCAGAATTTGAAGTCCAAGATGATAAATCAGGTATATCTTTATATTTTACCTGCAGACAAGAAAACTTACTGATTTGGAAAGTTTGTTGTGGCAGTGTTATGACTCTAGTCATCCATGGTTTCTCAGAATGCTAGGAAGTAATGGAAGAAAATCTTCCCCCAACAGAACTGGTTTGTATCATCTTTGTCAAGTTAAACAATTTTTTTAGGGGGTGCATATTGTTTGTTTTTCCTCTTATTAGAATTAGTATGCATACAGGGGGGAAGAGGAGAGTGGAAACCTGAAAGAGGGAGCAGAAAAAGCAATATTAAAGGCTTCTGTAGAATTTCGGTAGACTTCAGGAGGTGCAGGAACTATCACCACTTGTTCTTCATTAGAACAGTGTTTCCAAATACCGTGATAAAACTGTCCAAGTTGGAAGGTCAAATATCAGTGCATGTGTGATGTCTTTTTGTTTCAAGTGACTTGTCTGATACCTTTCTGCAACTTTTTAGCTGAGAGAGTTGGTTTATATCAGTGTAATGGCTTTGAATTATTTTAATCTAAGATTTTTTGCTATTGCTGTACTTCTCTAATTCCAGTCTATCTTCCAGTTTCTGCACCAAATGAAATGATGCTATAGATAAGAATCTGTTCTGACTGCATAGCCCTATTCACTTGTTCCCTGTGTGTAATGTGATTCATGCAGCATACACAGAAGATCACTAGCTCAGCAAGGAACAGAACCCATGGCTCCTGACACTTAAGCAGTATCATGTCTGTTAAGCCTCACTGCTATTTTATTGCTTGCTATCTTTTATGCTAGGTTAATAAGGTGTTGTACAAAGTTTCATCTCTTCTAATGAAACCCCACCTGTTCAGAAACCAAATAGATGGAAAAGGACATTTTAGTTCATAGAAGTCTGATATTTATCCCAGTGTAGTATGGTTGCACATAAATAATTTTATGAATGAAAATAAATAAAAAATATAATATCAAAAAATAAGAAAATGAAACTAAAACCAGCTTTAGTTGCTGCTTTTTTAAGTGGTGGGAAAATGTACAAAGGCTACTTTCTCTTCTGCATTTTATAGCAGCTTTCCTTTTCAAGTAAGTAGCCAATGTGAATAGATGTAAAGCAAGTTGAATAATCTTTAGAATTAGCAGTCTTTGACACTTTTTCCCTAAGATGAACTTGTGAAAGGAAAAATTTTTTCTAGGGAATGGAAGGTGTTTGTATTTCTCTGCTTGTCAGTTAAATGCAATTTGGAAAAAAGGCTTATTGGTATAGATGTAACTAGCAGTTAGTTATTGCTCAACCTGGTGTGTAACCCAAAATTCTGCCAATATTGGTCAGCTACTTAGAAGTTTATGTGCAGATATCTGACCAAAAAAGCCCTAATCTCCTGACTGGTTTCCATACCACACATGTAAAAAGAAAGTGAAGTTTGACAGCCCTACAAGCTACAAGTTTTGGGTTACTTGGAGGGTTTATTCTACTCAGGCACTAAAGTCTTTTTTAATGTAAATGTGGGTACTCCCAAAGTCTAGGTGTTCAGTAATTGAAGTGTTGAAGCCTCACAACATTCTTGAGGTAGCTTCTATTAACTTCCTAAATGAGCCTTGCTTGACACTTGAAGCTTGAGGGTAAGCTTGTTAACAAACTCCAGCACCCTAGGAAAATCATGCTTATGCTTTAATCTACATTGCCATCAGGAGTTAGTTTGGGCAGAAGGAAAGGAGACACCTGACTCTACTGCACTTTACAAGGAAGAACGTTTCTGAAGAAAACAGGTTCAGATTCAACCTATCTTAATACAGGATATTGGATTGAATATTATTTGAGGGGGTTTATTGGTGGTTATTTTAGATCTGTGTTTCCCAACAGAAGATAAAGCTTAGGAGGAAAAGAAACCTTAAAAAAAATCAAAAAAAACCCACCCAAAACAAACAAAAGAACCCCAAAACCAAAAACCCAGACTGCCAAAATTAAGAGATCCCACAAGGATGCATGTGCTCAATAAAAAAGCGCTAGTTCTTGAATCAGTTGCTGGATTTATTTTTAGTGTGTTAATTTGCTCCTGTCAAAGTGCACTTCCCTAAAAATTCAGGGAAAACTTGTTTTTTTACTTCTGTAGACTAATTGTAATTTAATTAATTTCATGGGAGTTACTTTCTGCTTAAAAACTGACAACAGTTTAAGTACCGGTATAGCTCCACCAGCAGAAAAGGTCTTCCTAGGAATCAGTGTGATTTGGTTTAAAAGATTGTATTGATGTATTAGCCAAGTACAAGTTAATTCTGTAACATTTGGCTTTCTTATGATGTTTCATTGGGCAAATCTTCAACAATACATCTGGTTGGAAATCTGACACATCTTCCCTTTTTAAAAAACTTTTTTTAAGGTGAAATTGATCCTAAAGAGAGGATAGCACGACAGAGGAAACTGTTACAAAAGAAACTTGGTTTAGATATGGGTGCTGCAATTGGGATGAATACTGAAGATCTGTTCAATGATGAAGATCTGGACTACTCGCCTTCTTCAGTTTCACTAGTAAACAAACAACCTGTAGGTAAAACCTTGGGCTGTTTGACTGCAAGGAATAATACAGTGGGTTTGCTTTATTTCATAGAATCATTTAGGTTGGAGAAGACCTTTAAGATCATAGAGTCCAACTGTAAACCTAACACTGCTAAGTCTGCTGAATTTGTGCTTCTGTGATTATAATCTTTATCTTTTATGTATGATGATCAACATCTAATATGGTATGCTTTGGCTTCCTGAATTCTTAAGCCCCATAGTTGCATGTTAGTGTTATTTGATGTCAAACTGCTGCTCTGAGTTTGAAATGATGGAGGGTTGGGGAAGTGGAGAGCAACATGGGTTTGAGGATTTTTAAGGACCTTTATTGTAAGAAGAATTGACAATGAATGACTTCTCTTTCAGACTCTTCAGGCTGCTGAGTTAATTGACTCAGAATTTCGAGCTGGTATGAGCAGTAGACAAAAGAATAAAGCCAAAAGAATGGCTAAGCTATTTGCAAAGCAAAGATCCAGAGATGCAGTGGAAGCTAATGAGAAGAGGTATAATAGGGAACTGGTTTGCTTTTATTTCAGTTAAGCTGAGATTGAGATTTGATTATCTGTTGAAAAACTTTCTACAGTTTTTGCATCTTAATATTTTACATTCTAATTGTGCTGATGGTAAACCACTTCTGTGCTGTACTTATTCCCAGTAGAGCTTTGTTAAGGACCTGGCTTCAGAGGGGTCTTGAAATAATGCAATGCTACAGTTAAAACTTGTGGTTTGTCTGTGTTATTAAATATGGCTTGAGAATAGCACATGAAAATGCAGGATTTAAGAAGATAAATAACTAAAAATTTAAGATATAACTTTCTGATGTATGCTGTGTTCCTCACTGTAATTTAGAGTGACATATTGTACCTACTGTGTTTATAACAAGCAGCAAACAAAATTATGTTTCCTTGATTTTTATTTAAGAATTTCTGTATTTCTTGGAAAAGGCAGAGAAGGATTGCCAATTTGGGACAGCATTCTGCTGTATCCTCACTGAATTTTTTAACGTGTAAACTTACCTATTTTGCATATTTCAGTGTTAAACCTTTTGTTTTGTGTTCTTGCCACACGTTATTCTGTCTGAGACTTCAGTTATAGAAGTAATTACTTCCCCTAAAGCATACTTTCAGTTCATAAACTTACACTTGTTTCTTCTCAGCAATGATAGCACTGATGGGGAACCAGAAGAAAAGAGAAGAAAAGTTACAAATGTTGTCATCAACCAGCCTGCCACAGACTCAAAAGCATTGGTAGAAAATGCTCCAGAAGAGGTATGATATATTGTTCTGCTGTTAGCAGGAATGATCATCCAGTTTTTTAGCAGAGTAATGTAAAACAAAACTCCTTATGCTCTCAAATTCTTTAGTCATTTTAGCATTAAGAGAAATGGAGTAAAGAATGCTATTGCCAGCTTACTTATATATTGCAATGAAACAAATGGGCTTCAAACTCTGTATAGCATAGAGGAAGAAAACACGTGTAATCCATTGGTAGCAGTTTGTGACCCAAATGAACCTGAGTAGGTGGATCACAGGTGTCAGACCTGGCTATTAAACTGTAAAACTGTGCTAAACACTTAGATGATAGGATTACACTGAGCCATAAATATTCGATCTAAATGTTCATGTACACTTTATTTAATCTTCACCTTACTTCAATTAGGCTTAATTTAGAATTAAGTTCTATCTTTAGTAGTTGAAGATTTAAACAATTACCTTAGTCTTAAAAACTTGCATTTCTTTCAATAGACTGAAAAGCTGAAAAATGGTAAGAAATGCTATACCAGAATACAAATGGTATGTAGAAGTTTATTTGAGGAGACTTTATCTTGATTAGACTCCGTTCTCCAAAGAGATTTTTCCAAACATAGCTTAGTAATGAAATTATTATTTGCAAAACAATGATTGGAAAATGAATGAGAGATTAATGATAACTTCAGGCTGAATAGCTGCTGGTTGCTAGTCTTTCAAATGCTTTGTGTTTGTGATGGTGTGAACTTACTAATGTCATAATTTCCTTTCCACAGCCATGTCAGTTTTCTTGTAGGAAATTTTGAGATGGTTGATAGGCTTCTGGCTTTCAAAAACGTGGAATGTGTTTTGAAAAAGGTGGTGTTTATTACTGGATTAATTGACCCAATTTGATTATGTAGTGTAACAAACTGGGACTTCTCTATTATGTTATTTAGAGGCAAAGTTCATAAACTTCAAGAATCACTGGGGAGGATAAGAAACTTTGCTTAATTTTCTGCCTCAGCATGGTTCCTAAAGGGAGGCTGAATTCTAGAACATCAAAATTAATTACCGTAGAGATTACACTACTAACAGACAAACTTCATAAACTTTTTAAAAGATCCAGTGCCAGTCAGCGAAGTTTCTAAAACGTGGAAGAAGGTTGTTTGTAATTCTGTCCAGTAAAAAAGAAAAATACTTAAGCTTTTGGAGGTCTTCGTTATCTTCACGTATCTAAGTGGAGTACAACATAAGAAGTGTTTGCCTGATCCCTTTCTCTTTTAATCTTGTACTTACTAATTTTTTATAAATTTAGGCAAATGAATGGCCTCTGGAAAGCTTTTGTGAAGAGGTGTGCAATGATCTCTTTAACCCTTCTTGGGAGGTAAGACATATGTGCAGTATGTAAGGTATAACTATAGATTAAAAAAAGGCTTCAACAGAAGTACAAAAACTGTATGCAGTGGACTTAAGAGCATTTTTCTAGATATCAAAAATTACATCAATCATAAATACAGATTACATATCTAAAAGCAGATTTGTCTTGGCTAACTTAAGTGTTTTTTCAAAACTCATTTAAAGGGGAAATGAAACAGGTGCGTAACGTACACTCAAGTGGAGAGTGGGAGAGGTATGGAAAGCAGTGATAAGTGAGAATTCTGGAAGTATTGAAATCCAAGCAAAATAAAAGCACATGAATTTATGGTCAAAAAGATTAAGCAATTACAACAGGCTTGTATTCATCAACAGTTTGAGGAATATTGCACGATTCTGTTGCTGACAACAGGGGCATGTTTGTCTAATGCTAAGCTAGTAGAAAAGGGGGGGAATCAATCCTTTCATAACAGGGGTAGGCTACAAATCATTAGTTGTTCTTTTCATTTATAAAAAGGAACTTTTAACTTTTTTAGAATGATAGAAAATACCAACTACAAAAACTGTATATTTGGTTGCCTAGACAACTTATTTTCAAGATTCAAAACCTGTTTTGCTCACCCTTTTATTCAATCCTTATACTATTTTCCACAAACTTTGATACCAGTTTCAAGCAAAAACAGGAAGTAGCTGACAATGGTCTTTCTTCCTTGAGCAGAAGATGGAAATAACTGTTGTCAATAACTTCAGTTTTTTAGTAAAAAAGTTGGTCTTTTGGAACATTAAATGTTAACACCAACTATAACATACTTGGGTATATCTGTGGCACAGTTTCAGTGATAGCAAGCTGGCTTTGCCCATACTGACCTCAAACTTTTAAACACAGAGATCACAGGCAGACAGCACAATTATTTTGGGCCCAGAAAAAGGATAATTATATTTATGTGACATATCACTGCATCTGAGCTAGTAAGCCTCCCCTTATTTGAAAGCAGACTGTTTGCAGTTGAAACCAAAGTTCGCTTGTCTTCTGGAATGCAGACATTCTCATAGCTTTCTTAGTACATTTGATATAGGGTGCACACATCTTAATTAAGGAAGTAGATCAATACAGAATCATTATTACGGTATGTTCTGGATGAAAAACAGGTTAAACTACCTCAAAATACATGTTTATAAAATGGCCCTCTGGCATCTTCTTGCAATGTCTAGAGGCAGCTTGGATGACTAGTTCAGACTGCTTGCCTAGCTTACAGGCAGCTGAAGTCAGGCAAGATGAATCCTACTACTGGTATTTCCTTTTTACATTTGTCTGTCTTGCTGTTTTGTGTTTGCAGAAGCTGAGAAGTTAACTAGCAAAGTCTTCCTCTTTTGGCTTGTAAAAACTAGCTCCAAATAAACAAAATTATTGGTATTATGAACAACTAGGATTTTGAGACTGGTCTCTCTGACTGTTTTTTATTGGCTTGGTTATAGCTTTTACCAACAGCCACTGAGCTGTACATATGGGGGTGTATATGCCTGCATTTCATCTAAGATATTCTGATAAAGGGAGGACCTGCCAACTACTCAGTTCTAGTTGTTACTATCATGAAGTGAAATACAATAATTTTCTGCTAGCAACAAACATGTATATGAAGTGTCTTTAAAAAAAAAGTTCTGCTCTAGCCTATATAAAGGCCTTTCAGTGAAGACCTGGTTCAAAAACTTTGCTTTTGCAACTTTCTGAGGCTTGAGTGGGCTTTTCTTGATTAGCCAATTACTAGTCCAGTTAGGTATCAAAAATATCAGAAACAGGTGTGTCTGTAGCACATCTTTTTATTGGTCTTTTGTCACTTCCAAAGCTCTTCCTAGTGTGTTCAACTGTTCATGTTTGGCGGGAATATACAAGTGGCTGTAACTTGCTTTCCTATATCACTTGTTCACTTACTTTTTTTTTAATATTTAGCCAAGCAAGGCAGGTTTGTAAGCTATGCAGAAAGTAATTCTCAGAAATCTGTTTTGCAGACTCCCAAAATACTCAGTGGGGATCCAAACTCTGTTTAAGAAATGCAGAGTTGTAGAGAAATTTTAATATAATACATAATATAAAGAGAAATATCAAGTGTTTATGAAATTTAAGAATATTGCTTTTCTTTAGCTTATAAACTTACTAAAAACAGTAATATCTTCTAGTTGCTCTTTCTCTGAAAACGAGTGTGTTATAGTGAGGTAAAACTAAATGAAAACTGTCTTGGTTGACTACATTACTGCAAATACGATAACAATATCTTCTGTGTTAGAAAATAGAAGCAATTCTTAATTGCTTCTGCCCATAAGCTGACAAATACTTTGGAAAAAACAGGTTGGTTTTGGACAGATTAGTATTTAATATATGGTTTGATCTAATAAAATACTACCCTTTCCCACAAGTTTAAGTACCACTAACTCTGCAGCTCTTGAAATGTCTCTATTAAGAACAAAGAAGTACTGTTTCAGTTACCTAATGTGGATTTTATCTTCTGTTCCTAAATATTTTAAAATTGACTTTTTATTTCACTTTTTCTAGGTTCGACATGGTGCAGGTACTGGACTGAGAGAGATACTTAAAGCTCATGGTAAAAGTGGTGGTAAAATGGGAGATAGCTCTTTAGAAGAGGTAAGTTTCCGGTCATGTAGACTTAACATGTTACTTAAATGAAGTTTAGAAAACAGACTTAAAATACTTAAGCTTTGCAGGAGATGAGTGATCTGGGGGAATATAAACCATGAGATTAGTCTGCTCAAAATAATCTGGATGAAATCACTGTATGCACTGATAAAATATTTATGTTCTTTTTAAAAGGCCTGTGCAAAAAAACCAATACTACTGTGTAAGCAGCCATTAATATGTAGACTGTGTGTAAAGTTATTGAACACTAGCTTCCATACTAGGAAATACTATTTTCAGGTCATGGTGAGGATGTGCTGAAACAGAATTGACAAGTTGATTATGTAATTCTAGTGAAGTGTCTTAGACCATCTAATTCCATTCACTTAAATAGTAAGGGCACTCTATCGAACTGTTTGCTTTGTTATTATGAGAAAAAGTATTTAAATAGTCTATTTAAAAGGAAAACACTTTTTAAAATAGTCTGACAGTAATAACTTTTTTACTATAGTGAATCTCATCCAGATTCATACTGACTTTCCCAGTTGCTTTTACAGCAGGGGAGCTTCTGGTTTAAAGAGTGTTGAAGAATGAGGAGATAACATTTATCAAATGTAAATCGAGCTACTTCAGCATACTTCTTATGTAGGGAAAACAAAAGCTTCTATCTCTCCTTGCTTCTGTGTGGAGTATCACTTGTTCCATGGAGATTGCAGGGTAGTAATAACACACAGTGCAATGATAAACAGTTAAGAAACTGTTAAGTACCTCTTATGGAAAGAGTGTGTGTATTCCAGGCTAGCTTCAAAGGCTGCTGTGCATGCTAGATGCACGCTATAATTCTTTGTCATATATAGGAATATGAAATCCATAATATGATGAACGTTTTGTTTGTTAAAATTATAGTTTTCAAGGGAAGTGGTTATCTATAGGCAAACAGTAGAGATGAGAGAGATGATGCCTGAGCAGTTGCTTTTATGGGGCTTCTGCTCTGAGATTCAGAGTTACAGAGCTATTGGGCCTCTAATAGAGGCCAGAGCTTCAAGGCATGCTTGGTCTAAATTGCTTTGTTGAATCTGGAGGTGACTTGGCTGAAAAGCGAGTTCCTCTCACAGGGTCTCCCACAGTGGAGAAGTACTGCTTCATAGTTATGTTTATTTGTAAGTATTCTTCAAACCCATATTAATTGATTTGCCTAGGATGTGTTGGTATTGGTCAGTATAGATTATCTGAATGACCTTACCTTTGTGTGCTGTGTAGGGATAAAATTACCTGTCTACTTAAAAGGTGCTCTCTAGCCTTTTGATATAGGTACTAGTGTTTTTAAAAAAATACATTATGATGTTTGTAATAAGCCAGGTGAGCTGAATTAGTGCTGACTATTTTGCCTTGACTATCTGTGCAAGATGACCATATTCAGTCAATTTAAACATACATTGTCATAATTTTTACATAAATTTGAGCTAAAGCAAGCATATCAGAAATCCTTTATGAATAAATATAGTCAAGGTGTTCAATTTTTCCTCTTTTTACAGATGATTCAGCAGCATCAGGAGTGGCTAGAAGACTTGGTTATTAGACTTCTTTGTGTGTTTGCATTAGACAGATTTGGAGACTTTGTTTCAGATGAAGTAAGTTGTCACTGAGTGAACAGGTAGTTCAGCAGCCTTCTGCAGGAGATACTGCAGCAGGTCAGCTACGCTTTGTACGGTGCTACTGCATGTGCCTGCTGTAATTGCTCACAGATGCTTGTTACAAAGTAGCTGATGCATTTCACCTTGTTTGTATAGCAGTTTTGGTCATCTGACTCCACTCATGCTGATTACCTTCTAAGTCAAATTTCATACAGAAACATCTGTTTTATCATTTACTTTATCCTAGGTGGTAGCACCAGTACGTGAGACTTGTGCCCAGACTTTGGGAGTAGTATTGAAACATATGAATGAGACTGGAGTTCATAAAACTGTGGATGTTCTCCTGAAGCTGCTTACACAGGAACAGTGGGAAGTGAGACATGGTGGTCTCCTAGGAATAAAGTATGCTTTGGCAGTACGTCAGGTAATAACCCTCATGATAAATAGCAGATAGCTTTGGAACAGAAAGTTGAGGGTGGCTGAACATTAGATAGGTATGATAAAGCAAGCTTGCTTGCACTGCAGCCTCCTGTGGGTTATAAGATGTGTTACTGCATTTTTATACCGAGGCTGCGGAAATAAGCAACTATATAGCAAAGCTGTACTGTTGTAACTTGGTAAGCTACTTGCACAAAACATTATAAATAGAGAGACTATATTTGTCTGGTTTTGATGATACTTTCATATGTGAGGATAACAGAGCTGAGTGCTATAAGAGGTTTAGTCCGTTCATGGTGGTATTCTGCGAACACTGAGCTTTGTTTACACCAAAACTGAGCTGAGTTATAGTTCATTTCAAATTTAAACCTAGGTTTTACTTCATGAATGGTAATTTGATTATAGTCTTGGCTTGTAGCTTCAGTTTTATGTAACAAACAGGTTTATTCACACACTCAGAGTACATCTTAGTTGTTTGGGGCATTATGTGTTTTTTAAGTTTAAAAATGCTTTTGATCTTTTTGGCAGGACATGATCAACACTTTATTGCCTAAAGTGTTGCCTGCAATAATTGAAGGTCTCCAAGATCTGGATGATGATGTCCGAGCTGTTGCTGCAGCATCTTTAGTACCAGTAGTGGAAAGCCTGGTCCAACTTCAGTCTCAGAAGGTGACTGAATTGTTTTCCATCAATTCTGATTGAAAAGTTCAGTTTTGGTCTGAGTGAAGAAAACAATGCTTATAGTCAGCACTTGGATTTTTCTTTTTCATACAATAACCTCTTCTGCTTATTTGTGTAGGTGCCTTTTATTCTTAATACCTTGTGGGATGCACTTCTGGAGTTGGATGACTTGACAGCTTCCACAAACAGTATAATGATCCTTCTTTCTTCCCTTCTGACTTATCCTCAGGTCCGCAAATGCAGGTAACTTTTTAATTAGTATTGCAGGTTTTACTCTTGCTTTTCCTTAAAGTGAAGGTTAGGACAGTGCTTCTATTTTCATTACATTAGTAAAAGGCAACAAAATAATTAAAAGGTACTAGACACTGTTTATATGTGACTTTTTTCCCCCCTTTATCTTGGGTATTTTACTAAAGGATATTGGCTCCACTCATATGGTGGTCCTGCCCACAAACTACTTGTTTGTCTGCTCCTTGTTGACAAACTCCAAATGAGAGCAAACTATGTACATTAAAACATGTGCATGTACCTGTAGAACGTTACTATTGGGACAGTTCTAAAGAAAGCTACAAACTTAAAAATTCACCTCAATAGTATGACTAGTAATTATGTGACTGGTTGAAGACAATGCCTAGTTCCTCTCTGTTACTCTGTCAAATTAAAGGAATTGCATGTTAGTATGTTAACATCTTTCATAATACATGTGGCAAACTCGCAGCATCTGCAATTAAGGTAGATACTTTACACATCTTATCTTTCTCAGTGTCACTGCTGAAGCTGTTTTTTGCCCAAATCCGAAATTAAGAATGAAGTTTTGTCACTGATGCCATCTTTAATTCAGCATGTACTGCTTGTATCAGCTGATGTGCAAGTTCATGCACAGAAGATCCAAGCTTGTTTTCAATTATTTCTAAACTCATAAATGCCTAATAATAAATACAAAGCAAAACGAAAAAAACCTTTTTTCTAAATAGTTGAACAAAGCCCAAAGTATAAGTTGGGAAACAACATGGTAAAAATACATGCTTGGAACAACTAGTGCTTTATACCAGTAAGAAAAAACAGTTTTTCCTGAAAAAAAGATACTGACTCAAACTATTTTAAATGTTTAAGCTGTAGTAACTTGATCCTTCACTTAAAGTCACCAAGCATATGCAGTAATACTTCTGTCTTTCAAAAAAGCTTTCTTTTGGATAGAACTTTATAACTGAGGATAAACAAAATTAACTTAGCTCTGTTTTGATTTTTTTCCCCTGTCACTACCTCTACATCTCCCCTTCATGTACTAGTATTCAGCAGTCACTCACAGTTTTGGTCCCACGCGTATGGCCCTTCTTGCATCATACTATATCTTCTGTGCGAAAAGCAGCACTGGAAACATTATTCACACTGCTGTCTACTCAAGACCAGGTAAGAATTAGAGTTTTTAGTATTTTACTATGATACTTATTGGAATCTGCTTGATCATATGATGTCCTTGTTTCAGAGCTCTTCAACATGGCTGACTCCAATTCTGCAAGACATGTTGAGGCACATATTTCAATTTTGTATCTTAGAAAGCAACCAAGAAATTCTGGAACTTATTCACAAGGTATTTCCATGACTTACAACCTAGATATATAGTGTTTGTGTATCCTTCTCTTTAATATTCTCTGCACTTTTGTGCAGATAAAGAATAGTGTGTTCATGTTAATTCTTCTGTAGTTAGCCTATTTGATGCTTTACTATAGAGTGAAGGAGAATAGGATGGTTCTTACAGTTTATCAGCACATATATGGTCTTGTGTAGACCACATAAAAATTTGTTGTGATTTCCACTATGTTTCTTTCCCCAGGTATGGCTGGAACTGTTAAACAAGGCATCTGTACAATATGTGGTTGCAGCTGCTTGTCCATGGATGGGAGCCTGGCTCTGTTTAATGATGCAGCCATCTCATTTGCCAATTGACTTAAACATGTTGCTAGAAGTAAAAACCAGATCAAAAGTAAGTGAAATGTGACCTCGCTAACTGTTCTGGGGAAAGCAGGACATTTATTAGCTGTATATAAAGACATGTGCTAAAGGTGTTAGAAGGGAGTGGTTGTACCTTTCTACAACTCTAAAAGTAACCTATCTTACAAACTGAAATCTGTACAGCAAAATAGTTCTTGTCAGGTCATCCATGAGAATTTAAAGTTCCGCCATGTAGCGTGCTCCCTGTGAATACTTTATAAAGGCTTTATTTACATGGTTGCATAACCATAATGGTTCCAAAAACATCTGTTTGCAGGTCTGAGTTAAGTCTAAAAGCATTGTGTTATTTCTGAAAACATTCTGAAAGAGATTTCTTTTTTTCCTTTGTGTGGACTCAGTTTATCCAGTTATATGATGAGTATTAATTTTAATATTATAGTGAAGGAACAATATCATACATTTAAGACCATAGAATACTATTAGCAGAGCGATGATTTACAGTGATTAACTACTTTAAGTCTGTTATCCAAGAGATGTTCTGGCTTAGTCCAAGTTGTGCAGCGTATGATGGCTATTGGAAATGTTATGGAATGTGAATTAATCTTTTCTGTTACAAACACATTACTTGCAATCTCTCCCAACTTTATTCCATAGGAAAAGGCAGGCACTAAACTGCGTCAAGGTCAAACCCAGAATAAGGAAGTAATTCAGGAATATATTGCTGGGGCAGACAGCATTGCAGAAGATCCAGCAACCAGGGATTACGTTGTCATGCGAGCTCGGATGATGGCAGCAAAGTCAGTTTACTGGAAATCAGAAAATATTTAAAAGCAATTTATCTTTTTCATGTGTTTTTGCCAAAATCTAATTATGTAGACTTTTTTGGCATCTTAATTTTGAATCATTAATTGCAGAGTAATTGTAACATTGAAGTGACTGTTCTTTCTCCTTTTGTCAGGTTGCTGGGAGCACTTTGTTGCTGCATTTGTGACCCAGGCGTAAATACTGTTACTCAAGAAATAAAGCCAGCTGAATCATTAGCTCAGCTACTGCTCTTCCACTTGAATTCTAAATCTGCCTTGCAGAGGATTAGTGTTGCATTAGTAATCTGTGAGTGGGCAGCCTTGCAAAAGGTAGGATGTTTCTGCAGAAAAAATAAATTTTACTCACTATCTTAATCCACAGCTTGTTGTCTGCTGCTTAGCTTGAAATAAAATTTCAGCTGAGAAGCTAAAATGGTGTTTATGCTTCTAAATACTAAAATCTTGATTGTTAGAGAACGGAGGAATACATTACTTGGTAGCTAAATACCAACTGTCAGAACTATGAATCAATAAGTATGTTCATGTTTCTTCTACAAATAAGTCTATTATCAAGATGCATGTTATCTAAGGTCAATGCTTCCTTTTAACATGACTGTCTTCCCTGTATTCACTATCACTTCTGTTCTAGTTGCAGACTGAAGGTTTGCTCATAACCTTTAATATTCTGGGTTACAAATGTTAATGGTCCCCCTGGAAACTGAATTTCTGTAGCTAGATTGTGCTGTTTAGTGCCCAAAATGGAACAACAGAAACTGTGATTACTCAGAAATACAAATTATGTCTTTTCCTGTTATAGGAGTGTAGAACTGTGGCCGTTTGCGTGCAACCTCGTTTACTTGGGGTCCTTTCTGAACATCTCTATTATGATGAAATTGCTGTTCCTTTTACACGAATGCAGAATGAATGTAAACAACTCATCTCATTGTTAGCTGATGCACACATTGACATTGGAAACAGAGTAAACTGCAGTGTATTTACAATAGATCAAGCTAACGAGCTGGTAAGTAGAGGCATGCCTGCCCTTCCTTCAAATCTATTCTTGTCTTGAGATACATCTTCAGCGTAATTTACACAGACAGTAACTTTCAGAAATAATGTGGTGACACATCCTTTGACATGAGATCTGTAATAGATACTTACCACTTCCTCTGTGGTGTTTACAGACTATGCCAAAAATCGATTAGAATGCAAGGTAGATACTTAAGAGAAGAAGAATTTGACAGTGCTCTGATTCCAGGTGTAGATTCACTACTGAAATCTACATAGAAGAAAACTAAAGCAGGCTGGAACTCCTTTAAAACCACTGTCAAAAGACTAATAAATAAACTGTGTAAATTCTAGACCTTCTCCCTCCCCAAGCATGTGCTTTAAAGTGTTTTTTCCCCTGTCTTTTTAATTGTTTTGTCTTTTTTAAATCTGAGAACATCAATATTTAGATGTGCTAATAAAAGGTAGCTCTTGACATGAAAAGCTCTGTAAGCAAAAATAGAGATGATAATGTTGGGGCAACAAATTAAAAGGTTTTCCTTCCAACCCCAAACTGGCCTCTTAAGCAGAGAGAAAGATGAGTAAGGACAGATGAGGCAGGATGTAAATTAAGAGCTTGTGGATTTAAGAGCCTGCAAAATAAAAGGAGGCTGGGGTGGGAGGGCTGTGTAGATTTGGGGGGATGAAGGAATGGTGGTGGATGTAGTGCAGCTTGGGGTGTGGGAGGAGGGGGATTAGGATCCTGGATGTGTTTGTGTATGCAACTGGGATGCTAAGGATAAGAATAAGAGAAAGTTTAAGTTTGTATGATTATGGTCGTGATGACTGTAGCATGATCAATCTTAAAATTCTCAAATGGTAGTATTTATGTAGTAATATGCAGTAGCTTAACTTGGATATTTCAACATATCTTTAAAGTTATAGATAATTGTGTATATGGGCTGAGGGGATTTTGGCAGCCAGTTTGACTATGGCTACTGTCTAAAATGAATAAATTCCCAGGGTAAAGCCAGACAGAATCATGTGAGCCCATAGTCTGTGAAGTGTTGGACTTCTCATATACCTCAGCTGTTTACTCTTGAGTCTAGTAATAGGGCTGCTTGACCAATGTGTGGTTTTTTCAAAAGATATCCATTCTGCATTAGAAGACCCATTCTATAACTACTTGCTATTTTCTGTGGCTGTCTTCTGCACCCTTTTCAACTCTTCAAGTTTTCTTGAAATACAGACACCAAACCTACTCTGCATTGTAGTATGGGTCTTCATGCATTAGATGTAAAAACCCTGTGCTCCTCTTCGCTATTTATATTTCTTGCGTCCTTTGGTCATTCTAGTCATCAAGGTTATGTGGAGTTGAACTTGAGGTATCTACAGAATGAAGCAGTACAAGCCTGATAGTTGAAAGACTCGACCTGAACATTTTAAAATAAAAGACAAAACCCAAAAGCCAACAAACCGACACTCCCCCACCCCCCAGACTAACCTTCTCAACAGCTGTCATCTTTCCTTTACTTAGGCTCCTAAGTTCAGCACTTCCATGATTCCATGTTGCTTTTAATTTCTTTCCTGTGAAAGATTTAAGCAACAGTAGTCAGCCAATTGTAAGTGGGGGAGGATAGGGCAAGTCCTGCAACTACTGTATTGTGCTGACTTTTTTCCTTAGATTTTTATCGCAGTCTGTTTCCTCAAAAGAAAATCAGCTTAGAATCAACTTCTTCACACATGGGACCTTGCACATCCTTTCTGGCCTCTTGTATTCATAGCATACTCTCCTTTGCTTATCTACCACCTGTTTATGTATTGCCAGAATATCTGGATATATTTGGTGGATATAGGACAATCTAAATTTGGAGTAGTATGTGAACTCCTTTTACCTTTGGGAATCTAGACTCGCGGTGTTCATAATATGCCTGATTTTCCCCTTGAGCTGCAGTTCAAGATTCCAGAAACTACATTTTGGAGCATTTCCTGCAATTTGCTAGTGAATCGGAGATGATAATACCTGGTGAAGTGACTAGTGTTGTGCTGTGAAAACCACGGTTTTCAGAGAATATCCCATTTTTACAGTAAATGAAACAGATTTGTAACTTTTTCTTCCTTTTTATTAGGTTACTTCTGTTTTCAATGAAGTGACATCGTCCTTTACTTTGAATCCAAAAATTCTACAACAGTTGGACAGTAAACGACAACAAGTCCAAATGACTGTTACAGAAACAAATCAAGAATGGCAAGTGTTGCATCTGCGAGTCCATACATTTGCTGCATGTGCAGTTGTGAACTTGCAGCAACTTCCAGAAAAGCTAAATCCTGTTATAAAACCCTTAATGGAAGCTATCAAAAAAGAGGAGAATACACTTGTACAAAACTATGTGGCTTCATGTATAGCAAAGTTACTTCAGCAGTGTACAACAAGGTCTCCTTGTCCCAACTCAAAGATTATAAAAAATCTCTGCAACTCCCTATGTGTGGATCCACATCTTACCCCACTAGCAGCATGTCCTGCACAGCCTCAGAGTAGCCATGAAAGCTCAAAAGGTATGAGATCTAAGACTGCCAGGATTCTTAAAGTATGTCTGCTTGTCTCTGAACTGTTAACATGAGTATTTGAGTGAGTCTCGTTTTCAGTCTTTTTAAAATGCCAGCAACTGAGTCTTCATTTATTAGTAATTATTACATTTAGGTGTCTTGAACTACACACTGTGTGCAACTAATGATGTGTACAGCTTTCAGAAACTTTATGTATAAAAGACCTTTATTCCAATTTTCAGTTATTTACTGTTCAATTATTATCCACTTATGATTGCATTTCATTTACATGTATTATGAAGCTTTTCATTGAAATTGAATCAGTATGGGAATTAGAGTAGCCTGTTAGAAAAACGTCTGACTTGTGTTATGTTCCATAGGCTAATAGATAACAAAAGACGAGGACAGTATTTGAAACGAACAAATAATCCTGTGCACACTATGGTCATGGGTTTTCTTTAAATGACTGTCCCTTGCTAAAAATGTATGGATTGAATGAACACCACAAATTAAGACCTGAATACTCTCAAAGATTCTAACCTGCTTTAAGGTTTGACCATTACATTTTACTTTTTTGTAATGAATGCGTCCTCCTTTTGTCTCAGAATAGAATAACATTAATATCTGACTGAAAATTAAGCTGATTAGTATTTAACAGAAACATCAACAAATAGAAGGATACTGATGGCATCTGCTGTTGT
This sequence comes from Gavia stellata, assembly GCF_030936135.1. Classification (NCBI taxonomy): domain Eukaryota; kingdom Metazoa; phylum Chordata; class Aves; order Gaviiformes; family Gaviidae; genus Gavia; species Gavia stellata. The sequence goes on along the minus strand of NC_082602.1, from coordinate 23,567,054 downwards.
ATCATGATAGAAGTCTTGAACTGTTTGTAAGGGACACGGAAAATGTTTGTTCAATCTTCAGAACATAATGCGTTTTTTTACATAAAAAACTTGTGTAAACTTTTTATATTTCACTGAAGTTTTGTTACCTGTATTTCTTGCTGAATAAGAGTTTATGTGGCAGTTTGCACACTTATATTTTCCTTGCCAAGTCTGTAATGTGCTCTTAAGAGTAACTCTTCTCTGTACTTACATTTTTCCATCCTTGAGGACGATGACACTTGCATTTTTTTAAAGCACATTGAAATCTGTGGATGACTTGTAGGTAGCTATCACTTCTACCTATGTTTTAAACTGCAGCTTAAATTGTTGTCAGCTATTCTTTCTTTTCCTTAAGGGCCCAACTCTGATAAGGATGGGATGCACCATACAGTTACTAAGCACAGGGGAATAATTACACTGTACAGACATCAGAAAGCTGCTTTTGCCATCACAAGTCGGCGAGGTCCTACTCCAAAAGCTCCAAAAGCCCCAATTGCAGATCTTCCCACTGGCAGTAGTGGAAGCATTCCTACAGAACTTGATGAGGTAAATGTCAAAAACTTCTGTTTGCAACTTGTGCATCCACCCCTCCCTTCCATTAGTTTGAATTCACTGGAGTTGATAACATTATAATAGGAATGTCCAGGATCTTTTCATGAAGAGAACTGAGTTGATGTAAAATTTTGTGATGCAAGCAGCATGTGTTAGTTGATGATGATATTTTAAATCTTCAATGTGCGATTAAGAAAATTAATACTCCTGAGATATTTTACACTTAGTACAGGATATGAGTATCTCAATATAAACCTGTGCAAATGGGTTTCCACAAACTGTACTGTGATTGTGTCCTGTTACCCATGTTAGTGTTGGTCATCTTGATGCACAATGGAAGCTCTGAAGCATTAAAAACAGTATTTGAAATATGACTGGCTTTAGGATGTACATGTGACTTCAGCAGTTGATGTGCTAAATTTTTTTTGTTAATGTTTTATTCATATAAAATGTCAGTGTGTTTTAGTAAGATCCTAGTCAGGACTGTGATTCCTAAACAGTGTGGTGGATTTTGTTCTTAACTATTAAAGTGATTTTTATCAATTCCACTTTCTGAAGAGGGTGGAAGCAAGAGAAAGGGCTTAATAGTAAATCAAGTATTGCTTTTGGGAATTCTTGCTAGCATGTTACTGCTCTTTGTGTCCCCTATATTGGCAATATCTGAGTTCTGGAACCAATTGGAAAACCTCTTGCTGAAATGGGCCTGTGTCAGCAAAAGCCATATCCTCAAATTTATGGTTGTTAATAATTTAATAATTAAATGATTGATAATTAATTATAATTATTCTATAATTTAATAAGACAGGATTAATTTATATATTTATCTTATCTAACTGTATAAAAATAACTTACAGAGAAAAAAGCAAATGTGTTGCAAGTAGCTATAAGCACAATCAGAAATGAATGCCTCTATAATAATGGGAGACTCCTTGAAAATTTTTATTCTTAAATGTATCTTCCCTCACTACCTTGTTAAATTGTTTAATTCTAGGCTCAGAAACCTTACGTTGTACAGAGAAGAGGAGCTGAATTTGCCTTATCTACTATAGCTAAACATTTTGGTGCTGAAATGGCAACAGGATTGCCACATCTCTGGGATGCTATGGTTGGTTCATTAAGGAACAACATTCACATAAATAATTTTGGTAATTACACTTCTGATTTAAGATGAGGGGGCTGGTAGGCTGGGGGCAGTGTGTCAGTCTTAAACTGAACAACTTTTCTGTTTTTAACAGACAGGAAGTCCTTACTGGAAAAAGGAGATGCTCCTGCCCAGGAGCTAGTAAATTCTTTACAGGTTTTTGAAACAACAGCAGCTTCAATGGATACTCAGCTACATCCTCTGGTAATCATATTCTAAAGCAGCTTTTGTATGAAGCAATTCAATCTGTTCATTGCCACTGTTCTAAACCTTTGTTTTGTAAGACTTCTTCTCAGATGTTTTTCTAATTTTGCTCAAATAGTGTTTTTATTGTGCTTGCTAGCCTGCCTCTTTTCCAAGTCCTGTATCCTAGTCTTGGTAAACTGAAGACAGTGTTCTGTCTTCAGCAGTTAAGCTGTTATGTTTCAAAGCTGTTTTTTCCCTGTGTAGGATGTTAAATTCTGTATTTGTTTATGCAGGTTGTAGAATAAACCACAAAAGTAAACACCTACCTACAATTTAGACTTGGCTTACCCTTTTCTGGATGAGATGCCCGAACAAGATTGTGTCCAAAGTTTGAGTTATGATAATACTTATGCTATTGTGTAACATAGAAATCAGCATCTCAGCTCTGCTTTATTCTAATTCCAGATTTCCTAAACCTGGCGAACAGACTGAGAATATGGTGCCTTCTCTTTGTTATTAACGTACAGATAAAAACGTTGTTATGTTGCATTACGTGGCTGACTGAAATGGGTTGACTTTTAAGAGACTGACATGTAGTTTGTATGGCCAGAGTAGGGGTGAAAAATGGTAGTAATAAAGACTATACAGTTTACTGCCTGATGACTGTGTAACAGGCTGAAAGTTGTCAGAAAGGCTCCCTGTGCAGGGAATACAAGAATTATGGGAGACTTCAGTTACCCCCAAGTAGGCTGGATTTGATTAATTTTTTTAAATTACTACTTTTTACCCTCCACTCCATGTAAAAGACTTAACATCTTATATGCAGTAGTAGGCTCTGAACTAACTATTTCTACTGAGGAGATCCTGGAGTTAGGATAGTTCTGTGAAAGTATCAGCTGAATGTAAAATACTGGTTAAAAAAAATAGAAAGTTAAGAAAGAAACAGAACAAAAGTCACCGTTATGCCTGCCTCTGAATGCAATTTCCAGTACTAGCCTATCTGCAGTACTATAGTTCAGAATAAATATAGTAGCATTGGAAGAGGCATAGAGAAGGGCAACAGGATGATAAAAATATTCCTTCCATGGCAGCCTTTTCGTATAAGTAGGCCAGAACTCTAGAAAGGATATGATGGGAAAGGATGGGCATAAGGAATGGCTGCAGAGATCTGAGCAGATGGCGAAGTTCATATGAACATAAAGAATTGTTTCTTACCTATTTCAATAAAATACTGAACTGATTTGAGTGAATTTAGCATTTGACATGGAAAGATTTTTTTATATGTATGTATTTTTATATATACATATAATGTGTAGGTTGGTTTTGGGGGTGCTAATACTATATACAGGTTTAAAAAAAAAATCATAGAAAGTTAGAGAGTGGAATTGGTTCATCAAGGCTCATATTTAGGGGCTTCCACACTAGGAAAAACATGACCATCTGTTTAAGATATCTGACATAAAAACATATTTGTGCTGATGAAAAAAGACATGTATGTACACATATACCCCCTTGGAAAGATGTGAATTTCCTTCTGGGTGTTTGTCTTATCACACAGTTTGTACCTGGATAATACATCTGCCTGAGCATAAATGGGATGAGTCTAGGACAAATTTGCTAGCTGGAAGGAATTCCTTAAACTATGTATCTGAATTTAAGCAATTTTTTAATAGAAAGTTCTGTGTAATTAGTACTGTGTTTTTCCAGTATGAAACACTTAATTACAAAGGGCTTCTTTAATTTGCCTTTTGACTAAAAGCCTAAATATTTTGTTACTCTATGAATTCTAATTGTATTGGGAGTAATACTTGTTCAAAGTTCAATTGTCTCTTTCTTCCAAAACAGTTTTTCGGTTCGAAACAATGAGATCTTGTGAATGAGATGTTTTAAGCATTCTTTAGGAGGCAACAGTGACTTTAAAAGACTGTTTACTTAAAAATAATTCAGTAATCTGTTTATATTCATATTAAACTTACCCCCCACCCTCTTCTCCTATTCAGTTAATACAGCATTTGCCTCATCTTTATACGTGCCTTCAACATCCCAGCACTGCAGTGAGACACATGGCTGCTCGTTGTGTAGGTGTTATGAGCAAAATAGCTACCATGGAAACAATGAATCTCTTTCTAGAGAAAGTCCTACCATGGTTGGGAGCAATAGATGACAACACCAAACAAGAAGGTGCAATTGAAGCACTTGCGTGTATCCTTGCTTGAGTATTCAAAAATACAGAAACCTCTTTGCAGTTGCATAATTTGGGGAACAAAAAACTGGAAAAAAGGAGGAGGAATGAAATAAAACCTAACCTATTTATTTCCTGTAGACAAGAAATAGAAGAAACTTCCATTTCCATTGCCTTTATCAAATGAAGTTTTGGTGGAGGTGATTCAGTTTCTGAAACCATGGAATTTGCTGGGCTAAATGTAACTGGGTAGATCGGACTTCCCCCCCACCCCTTGTTAGTAGAGATCTTGTTCATCTGAATGTAATGTATTAATGACTTTTACCTATTGAGTGTGAAATCTGCCAGGTATATATTGATGTCAGGCAATCCTGAACTAGTAAAAACTATTTCCTTAATAACTGGTCCAGGTGTAATGGAGCAGCTGGATGTTGGTATTGTTCCATACATTGTTCTTCTAGTGGTTCCAGTTCTGGGTAGAATGAGTGATCAGACAGACAGTGTACGTTTTATGGCTACTCAGTGCTTTGCAACACTAATTAGACTAATGCCTCTTGAGGTAAGCTCAAGTTGTAAGTATACAGAGTATGTGAACTGTCCTATATCCACTTTTTCACCATCCACAAAGCCCAAGCTTCTGGCTTATGAAACACTGAATAAGTAACTGGGTTTGTAGATGTTGAGTCCATATCAGAGAATTGATGAAAATGTGTCTCTTATAAAATGAGTAAAATTGGTCCCTCTTTTAGTAATTTTCTAAATTCATGTTAAAGTAAAATTTCTCCTTGTAAGAAACTCATTTCAACTGTGTACATGAAGTTAAAGTGTGTATTAATTAATTTTGTGTGTAATGGTGTTTTTGCTAGTTTTGGCTCAAAAGTCTTAGGAGTTATGTGTGTGCTTTCCTTAGGTATGTGTGATGTTGTGTATGTGGTCAAGAGAAATGCATAAGAAAGCAATACTGATTTAAAAGGAAAAAATGAAATAGCAGTACTAGAAATAGTGTGGAGATAAGTACAGTTACTCATTCCTAGTTCTTAAAATCAAAAAGCCCCACCCTACAGCTTTGGGCAAAATATTACATGTATTATGATCTAGTAATGTTTAATCAGTACAGATTTGCTTCAGTTTTTTACTTCTACTACAAGTTGCATACCTCAGACACTTTCTTATATTGCACTTGAAGGACTACAGGGCTTCTAAGTTACTTATTTTCACCACCAGATGGTAATAGACAGTTCAGAACTCGTTTGCATGTTTCTAACAGGGGAAAAAAGTTAGTTTAATGGGTTTAGTATCTTTTTATTATCTTGATTTTTAATTTAGCATAATAAACCTTAGAATCTGATAACTAGCAATTTGCCTTAAACAGAGCACTTTCTGTATGCTTACACTGAAATGCTGAAAACACTGAAAATGAAAAAGTCAAAATGAGTTTCTAGTGTGCTGCTGTTCATTCCAATGCCATTCACACCAGTGCCCTTCATGTGCATCTAAATACAGTCCTATGGAATATGTGTAACTTAGATTTTTTTTCTTTAACGCTATTTTAGTAGAATTTAGTGAGCATCTCTTAAAAATATGGAATGCTTGTTTTATTAATTGCATAGATATGTATGATCAGTTCATGTTTCTTTTCCATAGTTACTCAAGAACTCCCTTAAGACTTCCCTTTCCAATTAAGGAAGTTCAGTATCAGATACTGAACTATATTAAATATGCAAACTTAAGAGTGAAGAGTGAGGCCAAACAAGGAATTTAAATTGGTAACTGTAGAGGGGTTGGAGTCATCTCAGTGGAAAGAATAGGGGGTAGATTGATAGGGACTATGGAAGTAGATGTTTTATGGGGAAATACTTTATTAAGGAAACCTTTTTTCAGATTGAAATAACTTTATTATCAAGTTTTCATTAAAAAAACTTAAAGTGGTGTTTTATGGATACAGTTTTACTTTTTTTTAAATGGGAAGACTTTTTAGGGTTGTCTCGCAGATATTTAATCAGACAAACTCTTGCAGTTTTCAGTAGTTATAGTGGTGGTATTAAAACAAAAAAACCCCTTCCCACTCTTTCAATTTCATGTCCCTGAAGCATGACTTACAGTTCTGTAACAAAACAAAGAGTCTATTTAGTCTTTTGTGTTTATTGCGGACATTTCATAGACTGCCTAAAATGCAAGACCTAAATTCAGCTGCTGGATAAGTAAGTGATAGATGTCTGAATAAGCTTCAAGTTTCTAATCTATATTTTTGTGTTGGTTTCTAATTGTAAGAAATTGGAAACAATAGCAATAAATTAGTTGGGAGAACTTAACTATGCTCACTTTCATGTATCTTTATTCTCAATTTCATTACTTATTTGACCATAAAAATGGAAATATGATGTGAGAGAGATTCTAAGGTAAATGGTTCAACTTGATCTGTCCTCTTTTACTGATAAGCAAACATGCTGCAAGTAGACAATATACTTGAGCCAAATTATCTAGCATGGTATTCACACTTCAGGCATGTTCTTTTAAAAGGGAGGGTAGGAAGAGCAGCTGAACAAGTACGCTGTTGTCTGTGTATGTGCACGTACTTAAATACCTTGTTAGAGCACTTCTAACATCTGAAATCTGGGTTAGTTTTCCCCCTTCCCTATTAATGACATACACAGTGGAAGTATTTGATAGAGTTTTTCTCAGCCAGGAGCCCTCCCTAAGTGATTAGTAACTTGGGTTTTGAAACTAAAGGTGGAGGTGGCCCAGAAAACTGGGATGACAGATGTGATGATGGAAAGTATCAGTGTGTCTTTTGCTACTGTATATTATTAGCAAGCAAGAATGTATGAGTATATTTGGTCCCCATATAGCTTCTTTGGACTTCTGGCCTGGTATGGGAAGTGCCTGGGAAGCCAAGGTCTGCTGCTACAAACCTGCAGAGGTTTAGGTTTTTCTTTTTACCAATAGTGTCCAACTGCTTGAATTCATCCTGTGGATTTCAGTATCATTTTAGATCTAATTCTACCACATCTGTAAGAGGAAAATCCATCTAACTTTGGATGGTAGGTTGTGGCTAAGGAGAAATGGGTGTCAAAGGATTCTCAGCCAGATAAACTCTCTGATTAGAGGTGGAACAGCTCAGTCTTTGTAAAATCTTACAAGCATGACCAGGATTTCCCCTCTTCTATGCAATTGCATCAAGCTTTTCAGTGTGTCCTTTGGGGCAGAATTTGTCTTTTGCACCCTACAGCCCTGGATGAGTTGACCTGAAAGGAATCAAATAAGTATAGCACTGAGTTTGAATTTATACAGTTGAGAAGATTGCAGATCTTTGCCATCTTCAAAACGTCTACGCTAGTATGAAGTTTTACTACCTATTGTCTGTGTGAGAATTAAGTACTGTAGCTCTTACATTACTGCTTTAAAAATACTATCTTAGGCTGGTATACCAGATCCACCAAACATGTCTGAAGAATTAATCCGAATGAAAGCTAAAGAACGTCACTTTCTGGAACAACTACTGGATGGAAAAAAACTGGAAAACTATAAAATTCCAGTACCAATCAAAGCAGAGCTCAGAAAATATCAGCAGGTAACAGCTTATACTTTTATTTTAAGAGCAGTAAGTTCCAGTCTGATAAGATTTTATGGACAGGCAGGAGTTGTTCAGGTGCTGGGTTTTTTGCTTGTGGGTTTTGGGGGTTTTTAATTTGGTTTTAGCTGTGCAGTGTGTATCTTGGACTCTAAGGAAGAACAAATTAAGAAATGCATGCCATTTATACTGTTTTTCTTTTAAGGATGTATTTTTTTCTCCTCTCAGGATTCTGTCACTTTTCTCAGGGAATGGCCAATGGGCTGTGCCTTGCTTAGGCTGACTGTGGCAGCTCACCACTGCAAAGCCAGGCCTCGTACTGTTTGTTTGATTATATTTCTCCCTTTATTCCCCTCTGCTTTGAGTTGAGTGGGCTGTAATGGATGCAGTTATGGTGGGAAACAAGCTCATAGTTTGGCAGTGATGGATCATAGAACATACAGATATTTGAACTGAAGCTTAACTAGCCAAAAGCCAGTTTTTACTTCTGAAGCACTCTTATTTTCTGATTTCAGGATGGAGTGAACTGGCTGGCATTTCTCAATAAATACAAACTTCATGGAATTCTTTGTGATGACATGGGCTTAGGAAAAACTTTACAGTCCATTTGCATTCTTGCAGGTGATCATTGCCTCAGGTAAGCTTAAACAAATAACATTCTATCTTAAATACTTTATTGATAGGTTTTATCTATGGTGATGATACTACTGGCTGTAGGTGGCTCTGCTTGAGCAGGGAGGTTGGACCAAATGACCTCCAGAGCCCCTTCCAATCTCAACTACTCTGTGAAAAACAGTTTTTCTAACTTGTTTTGATATTCTTAAAGGGCTCAGGAATATGCAAGAACAAAACTGGTGGACAGTGTTCCTCTTCCCTCCTTGGTGGTGTGCCCTCCTACACTCACAGGACACTGGGTGGACGAAGTGGGAAAATTTTGCTCGAAAGAATATCTTAATCCTTTGCACTATACAGGACCTCCTACTGAGAGAGCAAGGTAATGCACTTTGCGTTTGTGACTTGGGTAGAGTAAAATACCACACACAGAATTTTGCAATTCACTTTACTACTGAAGTGTAGTTTGTGGGCATGGTAAAACTTCTGATGGTATGTTTAAAGGCTGAAATAATAACATATGTGAGGAACGCTTCAGTTATGATCTCCTCTTTTTTCTTAAGATTACAACACCAGGTGAAAAGACACAATCTCATAGTGGCTTCATATGATGTTGTGAGAAATGACATTGACTTCTTCAGGTAAGAATTGGTTTGTTTTCTGAGGTTTCTAATAGCTTAGAATTTTAAACACTACTTAAGTCTATGTTCTTCTTGTTTTCTAGAAATATTAAGTTTAATTACTGCATTCTTGATGAAGGCCATGTAATAAAAAATGGAAAAACAAAGCTGTCAAAAGCAGTAAAACAGCTGACTGCCAATTACAGGATAATTCTTTCTGGGACACCAATCCAGGTAACTGCTTTTCTTTTTTCCTAAGGAGTTGGGAGAATAGTAGAAAACAAGCAAGAGATCTACTTTACAGTCCGTTTTATTATGCTTTTTATCAGAGTTGTCTTGTTCTAAGTCTACATTGAAAAAAAAACCCTGTCATTGCTAAATACTTGAAACTACATCTTTTTCCTTTCCCAGTATACCCACATATAGGGGAATGGGTGCAGGATCTGTGGTACTACTGGGACTCAAAAGTTGGCAACAAGACTTTTTCTACCACTTATTCTTTAAGTAGCAGGCAGGGAAGGGGAGAGAGCATTTCCTTATGCCTCTAGTGAAATTAGCAAGAAACTTGACTCTCAGCACTCCAGATTTTGGGCTTTTGTCCAAAATGATTTGTCTGTGGAGTATCTGTCTCATCCAGGATTAAGACCACTGCTGTCTCCTGGGTTTTCTTGTCCAGAAGAACTCAGGGTGTAGCTTAAGACATCAGACACAGCAGAAAGTCCATTTAGATGTTAAAGTGCATATACAGGGCTTCCTGTAACTTAGGTTGATGAAAGAGCTGCCAAGTTCCAGGAGCTCAAAAGTATGTTGAAGCATTATGTTTCTAGTGTTTTATAGGCAGTGTTAAATATGTATGGAAATGTTTCTGATAACTTGTAACAATTCATTACTTTTTCGAAAATAATTTAACAAATCTTTCTTTTATGTTCAGAACAACGTCTTAGAGTTGTGGTCATTGTTTGACTTCCTTATGCCAGGATTTTTGGGTACTGAACGCCAATTTGCAGCTCGTTATGGCAAACCAATACTGGCAAGTAGAGATGCCAGAAGCTCCAGTCGAGAACAAGAGGCTGGTAAGGTTCAAAAGTTAAATCTTGGTTTTCTGGTTTTCTTCCTTTAAATGAGAACTGCTAATGAAAAGTGTGGTCAGTTCCAGCATAAGAGATTGGGGTGGGGCTGAGTGTTTTTTTATTGGGTCTTTTTTTGACCTAACATACTGCTTCTGTTGCCTTCACTAGGGGTTCTTGCAATGGAAGCACTGCACCGCCAAGTTCTGCCATTCCTGCTAAGGAGAATGAAAGAGGATGTACTGCAAGATCTTCCACCCAAAATTATTCAAGATTACTACTGTATTCTTAGTCCTCTACAGGTATGCTTAAAAAGTGGCTGGAAGCTTAGTTTTTTCAGCACAGTTAAGACCACAAAGGAACCACTTCTGTACTCCTGGGTCAGTCTGATGTCAGCTCTGACATTCTCTGGGACCACAGGACTAAAACTTTTTTTTCTGGTATGTGTCAAAAAACTAATTTTGGTCCAGTTGCAATGGAGTATTTATTTAGCTTGATTTCTGGCATAATTCTACAAGATTTAGGCATCTGCAGATTTTTTAAAGAACACTTTCCAAGCTGAAAGAAAATAAATTGCAAGAGGTTCCGCTATTAATGTTGATTTTGTGCTACATATAGCTTTCGTGATTTATGATAATTCAGAACTTTAACTTGGAACTAAATTCTAAAAATGGCTGTTCGTCTTACTTCTGTCAGGGAAAACATACTCATTCTCTTCTCTGGGGCCTGGTCTACAGGTTCAGCTTTATGAAGATTTTGCCAAGTCTCGTGCCAAATGTGATATTGATGAAACAGTTTCTTCAATTTCACTGAATGAAGAAACTGAAAAACCAAAGCTTAAAGCTACAGGTCATGTATTTCAGGTACAGATTTCTTCAGTGATTTTTACTACCTAGTTCCTTTATTTCTGGTAACTGTATTTCTAGGTTTAATAAAAATGAAAATCAAAATAGTTAACTTATACATCTGTGGCCATACGATCGAAGTAAAATATTTAGATTTTGGATCACATTGCCTGGAATGTGATGTATAGCTATTATGCTTAAATTATGGTTTTGTGTCCTGAGTCATATAAAACTGTCTCAATTTTTTAATGTGTTCTGCTCAACTGGAGTTCAGCTATTTTGTGGATCTTGGATACTACTCTCAATTAAAAACTGATTACCAAACAAAAACAAGAAACAACTAATTTTGATCTCATCAGTTGTTACACTACAAAATTAAGACTGTAAAACACGAACAAAAGTTTCCTTAAGGTGAGATCTGAATTTATGAAGGCTCATGGTCTTACGAATTACAGATTAAGCCTTGGCTACTTGGAAACAATAATTCTCAAAGGCTCTGCACAGCTCCCAAACCCATCTACTATATCCCACACTCATATAAAGGTGTGGGAAATGGTAGTCTTTGCACTGTTCCTGCAGCAGGAACAAAGACCATGATGCTCCTAACAGTTATTGGATACAGTTTGAAATACAGGTTTTATTAATATGTGCAACTTTAATGAAAATATACCCTAAAGTCTGAACTGTGGAATGTGGCTGAGTGGCCCCTATACTTCTAATCAATTTTGTTCATCCTTTTTCTGTAACTATGTTGTTGCTAACCATTTATTGAACTTCATTTCCTAAATAATTAAAGGCATTGCAATACTTACGGAAGCTATGCAACCATCCAGCATTAGTGTTAACAACCCAACATCCAGAATATAAGAGAATTACAGAGCAACTTGCAGCTCATCATTCATCCCTTAGAGATATCCAACATGCACCTAAGCTGTCTGCTTTAAAACAAGTAAGTAGTCTTACATGTTGTGCCTTAAATTTCCTAAATGTGTCTCTACTGATATTACAATTTAGAAGGTTTTGTTTAAGACTTCATCAATATGAAAACTGATCTTAAAATGCTAGTTAAGTAGCAAGTGAAATAGAGTACAAGGGGTTTTTTTAGGCATATGCCCTATTTGTCCTGTTATTTCAAGGGGGAGGGGGAAGTACAAGCTTGCTTCAAGGTGGTGATGTTTACATAATTTTTGCTGCCTTGTCAAAAACCTTACTTTTATTCTGTTTCTTACTCCTGTCCATCTTGTTACAGAAAAACTTTTCTCCTGTTTATTGTAGAGGAGATTATTAGCTTGATAAAGTTAGATTGCATTACAAAATTAAATTCTATTGAAAATTAAGCAAAATTAAGAAAACAACTACTCCGACTCAAATTTGTCATAGTTTTGACAGTGAAGCCAAATTTCATTTACAGACTTCCTTCTGAAGTTTGTTTCTCATATTTCTATTTTTGATAGTCCATCAATGTCAATATTTACATGGGATCTACTGTCATTTTGATGATATACTTTAATGCTCCTTTACTTCAAGCTGCTGCTAGACTGTGGTTTGGGGAATGGTGGATCTTCAGAAAGCGGTACAGAAGCTGTTGTGGCCCAGCACAGAGTACTTATCTTCTGTCAACTTAAAAGCATGCTGGATATAGTGGAGCATGACCTTCTCAGACCTCAGTTACCTTCAGTTACTTACTTACGACTAGATGGCAGCATACCTGCTGGTCAGAGGCATTCCATTGTTTCACGGTAAGCATATCCCTTCGTAACAATATGAGGCTAACAGTAATGAACTGTATTATTTATATGGTACACAATTGTTCTTTTGTCTGCCTCAAAGCAGTTGAGGTTCATAAATTCATTATTTAAATGAAATTTACCATACTTTTTTGTATGCAGGTTTAATAATGACCCATCTATAGATGTTCTTTTGCTCACCACTCATGTTGGTGGATTGGGACTTAACTTAACAGGGGCTGATACAGTAGTATTTGTGGAACATGACTGGAACCCAATGAGAGACCTGCAAGCCATGGATCGGGCACATCGCATTGGGCAGGTGAAAAGCTCTTCATTTCCCATAAGTGTTTTTTCCCTTGCTGAACTCCTGTTTCTTCTAATTTGGATAAGGTTGTAGCATATAATAAAAAGTGACGTCTGGGGGTTTCCACCAAGCTTTTGTTCATAATGCTTTCTTGCAAATATGGCAGATGAAGTGTGTACTTTCTTATCCTCTCCCCAACTTGGTATGCCTTCTCTTCTGTACTTCCTGACCTGCTGAGGAAAGGGAAGAATCACCCTTCAGTAGAGGAAGAGATGCAAATGAGACAAGGAACTGAAGGGAAGCCCTAGAGGGTTGTCCTCTGATGCCTGGACAGGGAAAGAGTGACTGCTGTTAGTCTCCTACAACTGTAAAAAACAGTGAATTTTTAACTTCCTGAGTACAGATGCAATTGCAGGTGCCTCTGCTAGCTGCTGGCATAGTCTCATTCTTTTCATCTAGTATCAGTCAGACTTACTGAGTACAATTGCTGAAGGGTAACTCCAAGCCAAACTGCTTCCAGACTGTCCATGATGAATACTAAAAGGTTATGCTTTCTTGCATATCTAAGATGATATTTTTTTAGCTAACTGCGCTTTTTCTTTCTTTCAGAAACGTGTTGTTAATGTATATCGCTTGATAACCAGGGGAACTCTGGAGGAGAAGATAATGGGTCTTCAAAAGTTCAAAATGAATATTGCAAATACAGTGATCAGCCAAGAAAATGCAAGCCTACAGAGCATGGGAACAGAACAGCTTCTTGATCTGTTCACTCTTGATAAGGTAAAGAACCGTTTTTACAAATAGCTACCAAAAATAGAGTAAGTTTAGGGAAAAGCTTTGCTTTGAAATGTAAAATTTAATCAGATGAACACTTGAAGTTGGAATGATGAATAGTAGACAGCTCTCTGAAAACAGAAGTGATATTTCCTCAGAAGAATCATCAGACTCGAATTTAATATATTTGTGAAAATATTATTCTGTATATTAATTGATTTATTTTTCTTTGTTTTGTGAAGGATGGAAAAACTGAAAAAGCAGATACCTCTACCTCTTCTGGGAAAGCATCAATGAAATCGGTACTTGAAAACCTTGGAGAACTATGGGATCAAGAACAATATGACACTGAATACAGTCTTGAAAACTTTATGCATTCATTAAAGTAACCATCATATATTCCTAATACAACTGCTGCTAGTTCACCTATTTTTCTGCTGATATTCAGCAAACTTCAAAGCATATATAGTGAATCGTTAGCTTAATGTGTAAATAGACTTACTGAAGAATCTTCAAAAGACTGGCACTGAGTAGTGTCACCTGTTTCACTGGGGAGTTATTCTGTCTTAAACGTTTGCACTGTATAAAAGAACTTTAAATGTAAACATTGTGAGGTGGTTTGAATTTTACTTGTTCTGAACGGCTGCAAATTCTTACTTGGTAGAAGAATAAAACAAAGCAAGTTTTTACATATGTTAACAAGTGTTACTTCTGTTTGAAGTTAAGTCCACCATTAGTTCTTTCTGTATCTATAGTAGTTTTGTACAGTTGTTTCAGTGAGTACTTCAGGTTGTTCAGTGTACATCTTTCTTTTAAACACAACTTGCTTTTATGGTGTATTAAAAAACAATTTTCAACTTAAATTTTCATTCAGATCATTTCAGGACTTGCATCACCAGAGGCAAAGCCTAGAAGCCTTGCAAGTATTGAATGATTAAATGGCACTAGGTATGTGCACCCACCTTTGTATATTGAGTATAAATATATTGTGCTCTTCAGTCTTTTGACACCATCTTGAGAGAACACCTGACTTGAACTTTTTAATGTAATGAGCTATATTAAATACAGGTAATGGCCTATTTGAGGCCATGTTTGCATCCTATTAGCAGGGGTGTACTTTTTTAATTTATCTATAAGGCTAGAATATAGCCACTTTGAGAGATGCATGTATTCAGTATGTTTCAATCCTATATATTTTTTGTAACTAAAAGAAAAAATTAAATATACAGACAGACATTTTCCAGAAGTAGATTTTACACTGTCTAGGATTCTAAAATCCATGCTAAAGTGACTGTTTACTAAAATGATGCATGATTTAAAGCTTCTTAAAGGAACAGGGAGGACTTTTTTCTTTAGGAGAAAATATACGTAGAAATGCCTACATTCAGTTTGATGGAATTGAATAGTTGAAATTGTGTAACAAAGATAGTAAGGGACTTTAATAGCAGTGAGTGAGAATAATATGGCTGTATGTTACACAGCTTTTTATAAAAGGGAGACAGTAGTGTAAGTGTGTTTCTAGATGTGCATATGTACAAGTATATGCACTTTTTATAAATATTAAATTATAGATAACTTACAGCAGTTGTCTGAATACATAGAATATACGTATAAATATAAAACCTAAGGTTTAGAGCTTGCTGTGTGCTTAAGCATCAGAGCTTAAAAACCACCAGAGACCTCAACTATGTAAAGTAAGATTGTTTTAAAACAATATATATAAATCAAGATTGTTCTGCAGCATTGGAGATGAATTCATGTCACATTTCAGTAGTTATGAACTGCCATATTGTAACTAAATTAGCATTCCATGAAAATAAACAAAACTGGGAATATAACTTGTATGTTGTATATGTCTGTGTTTAGGCTTTTTCTGTAGAGGAGACTTTTTTACTGTAGCTAACTAGGTAAAAAACTAATGCTTTTGAAAATTACAACTGGATTAGTAGTATTATATTAGTTCATTTCTATCCTCATACATAGAATATTTCTGTTGTGCTTTCAACTGATAATCCAAGCTGGGGCAGAGACAAGATGGGGCTTGGTGTTCTGTTTGCAGAGAAATTACAATGCTGGAATATGGGGTACTTTAAGATAACTTGATGCAGTAATCTCGTAGTAGTGCCCAGAAATAACAGAATATTTGAATAAAGAAACCTCTTATTTAGTCATTAAAACACTGCATATGTGTTTCTTCAATATTTTTATTAGTTTGCAGTAGTAGGAAACTGTTTGGCTCCTGTTGGAAAAGAAATACACAGCAAAGGACTGCTTTAAACCAGTTATAACATTGAGGTTGCTATGCAACCATAATATTCTTAGTGATGGCTCTCTTGGATATGACATCAAAAAGACTCCTGCACCTGGAAGATGGGAGGAGCAGAACCTAGAATAATTGTTTTAAGATCAGTCAGTATGTATAATAATCTTGAGTCTTCTGTGAATTAACACTTTCAAAATGGAAACCAGCAGGAACACTGCACTAAGTATTTAAAAAACATTTAGTTACCTTAAGTTTAATGAAGAGCTTCTCTATGCTTTCCAAGCTAGCAGACCATTTACCATGATCTGGCTTGTTAGTGCAGTGTTCTCAATGCACAAACTCAATTCACTTACAGTAAAATGCAAGCAAGAAATATGCTCTTGGAATGCCTCTAACTGCATTTGGCCTGTTTAATGGGTAGTTGGATAGACCAGGGTCTGGGCTGAAATTGAAGTTTTTATTTCAGCCTAGAAAAAAAAAAAACTTAGTGAGATAGTGCAGGGATGTCAAGTTGTCAGCACCAACCATTTTTGCCTTACAGCTCTGCCCCTACTGTAGCGTAGTACTTGCAGTCCATTCAACGTTTAGGCTATGTCTTCATTATAACTTCAGTCATTGCAGGCCCCAAAAAAAACATGACCCATGAGTAGACCCATGCATGCCCAGGGCTTGATGCATTGTATGTAATTTGCACTGAATTACAAGTCTATCTCCATTATTTAATGGCATCAGAAGAACACCAATAGTCACTAAATCCAGACCTCCACATTGATGATACAGTCTCAGAGTCAAAGCTTGCTGATCTGTGAAACTAAGTACCTCTTATTGGTGACTGTTTCTGGGCTGGAAGAACTGCTTTGAAACAACTGTATACATAATGGTGCTTTTCAACCAAACTTTCAGACTGCTTGAAATTCTACTTGAAACTAAATGGAAAACTATCTTCTGCAAATATGCACCAAGTCTGCAAAAACATGCCCTCTGAAATGTCTGTTATACTTAAACTAAGAATTCAGTCTGACACGTCTGTCTTTCTCCATGTATGTCATCTCTAGAATCTGTTTAAGCAGGAAGCTTGCTTTCTGCAAATGTAGTTATGACTACTGTGCGGGTTTTCTTTAATCCTGTTCCTCAATGCTTTTTGAAGTAGGGGTTTTTTTCCAAGCTTGCTGAAATCAAAATTACACTGAAGATCCAAGGTATGCATACTCACAATTTAGTTTAACTCAAATTAGTTCAAGTTCAGTCTTCTACTTTAGTCTTCTGTACTAGATGCCCATTATGTCTAGAAGGCTTGCATTTTACCTTAAAATTACCATATTTAAAGACCAATGCTTACACTTACAGTTACTGGTATCCCTAACTTTACTACCTTCCCATTGTTCTACAGATTACTGAGGCAATGAGTACATCTTTCTAATTAAGTCTTAATTCAAGCAGAAGTAGGGCAACTTAAGCTGTGTTAGGAACTGTGGAAAACTTCCAAGATTAAAACGTTCACATATATAAGATTTCATTAACTTGCTTACAAATGGCAAATAATGTAGTGTTAAATATAGCTAGGCATGCAGGGTTAAATAAAGCTTTGGCATAGGGCAAGCTTTAAATCTTTTAGGGACCACAGCAGTAACTGACTTGTGGCTGGTGATAAGCTGTTTTGTAATCAAAGGTTTGGAAGCTGCAGGGTTTTTTTTTTAATCTAAGCCAAGCTTTATAGTAAAAATTAATTCACCTTTTAAATCACATTTAAGCGAGTTGCTTCAAGGGCAGCTCTGAGTATAAGCATTCTTACAGAGATGATTATTCATCTGACTTCTTTCAGCACCCTAGTAAAAGTCACAACCTTTGAACTTGTGTCAGAAACTGTAGTAGTTGGTTCCTTATCTTCTTAGTGCCTTTACTAATTCTTCAATATTTTCTACAGCAGGTTTGGAGGTATCTGTTCAGTTACACTGTTTATTTTTAAGGCTAACTCACTGTTCAGGAATCCAGCTTTAGTTGCTACTCTGGCAGCCAAAACCAGAGTCAAACCCTAGCTGAAATGGGGGATTCTGACCAACAAAGGAATCTCCCTTGGTGTGAGACTGACAAAACTACCCTCTCCAGTACAGGGATGCCACTCCGCTCCTGGGAGGTGCTCCTGTGAAGACCATACAGCAGCAGGGTAGCAAAGCTCTAACTCCACACTGACATAACTCACAGTGATCTTGAGTGTGACCCAAGAGGGGAGATGTGTTTCTTCCTTCTGCTGTGTGTATGCACAAGCAAAGCTTTCTGCTGGCAAGATGGTGGCACTGGGGGAGGCAAGGTACTAAACAAGCGAGCACATAGCAAAAAACAAAATGGCAATCCACAGATTTAGAGCAGTCCTCCCCATTCATAAGCCTTATACAATGAACAACAACAAAAATTTAATTTTATTTGTTACAGTAAGGTACCTTTAACAGTAGAACATCTATGCCAAGCTCTTATCTATCTTTTTTCCTTGGTCAACAGCTAAATATACTATGTTGAACTAGATTTTTGGGTTTTTTTAAGTAGTCCTTCCTTCCTTAGCCTCCTGAAGTAGGGAAGAATCTCCATTTCTGTAGCACTCTCCCTGTTCTTTATTACTATATTGTCCAGAATTTAGCAGAGCGTAAGAGCTTAGTTACCCTCTTAGTGCCTTGGGAATAACAACTGCATGCGCCTAAAGCAATCAAAACCTTATGAATAGCTTTCTGTAAAATTTTTCTTCAATAAAACTAATCTGTGAAAACAAAATGTTTCAGTACTCCACTCAGCATTTTAATACTGCTTAAACGCTACGATAAGTAACTTGTTCAAGTTTGGATGTTTATAACTGTTTAGTCATGGTAGTCCTGTGCAAAGAGGAAATTATGAACTGTGTTTACCCTTCTTCAGGGTGAGAAAAAGGTGCTTCTACAGTGCAAATGTTTCTATAAACCAAGTCTTATACCCAAAATTTACACCTGATGATCTGCAATGAATTCCACATATGCACATGCTTCCAGCTCTTACTGCAGAGAACCATTTTGGGGTTTTTATTACACACAACTGTGCATTTATTTGCAAGGCATACTACTGGAACCTTGAAAAGGCATGTCTTCACGTTTTTTATTTGTATTGCCTGCACAACAAAGGGTTTAAAAAGGAATTTAATTCCTTACAGAAATACTAAAGAAGAGTTAAATATGGGTGAAGCTGAACAAATAATACCGAGACATACAACCTCAAAAACAAAAATGAAGTTACATGGGCTGAGGTATGTAGCCCATCCTAAAAAGACTTGTTGACTGACTAGAAAATACTCTGCTGCTGAGATATGCTGTGCTCTTGAACATTTTTTTTAAGGTAAAAGAGAAAACATGCCTTGTGATTTTTATTTTTTTAATTAAAAAAAAAAAAAAACAAAAAAAAAACAAAACCACAACCAAGAACAAGAGCTATCCTTTCTAGGAAACAACCCTGTATTGATGAGCTAGACTGGGTGACCTAAGACATCTCACATTTAGCTTTTATTTCTATTGAAAAATGCAGCTCTCTTATTGGCTAAGAAGGTTGATTTTTGTCATTCCCAGTAAGTGTACTAGGCCCATTGGGATCTTGTTTTTTTAATGCTAAACTGCAATAGATATGCAAGAAGACAACAGAGTAACTCTTAATGGTTGTCCTTTGCTAAGGTTAAGCCATTTTTACTAACTTCTTGTACACACGGGGATCCAAAGTTGCAACTTTACATCTCCATTTAAGTTGTACCCAGCCAGCATTGCATCTGCACAAACCAGCACACGTGAACATCAACATTTCAAACACTTAAAAGTCTTCTGCTTCACCTATCAGTAGAGCTGTGCAAAAATATTTTAAATAGATTTAGTACTTTCTTTTTCAATCTAAATGAGTTTTCGAGAAAGTGCAATACATCTCATGAAACACAATTCCAGTAAAATTAAGGTCTCTATTGGACTGGTTGGAAAGAGGTAAGACCAGGAGGCCCATCACTTAAAGCTGAAGTAATCTGTAACAATGATTTGTTAATTAACTCTCAGAATAGTCTGTATAAAAATAGGACTCTGGTACCTTATGTCAGGAATCCAAGTGTAACAGATTTGTCTTTTTACTACTTTTACAGAGGAGAGCCAAGGCTTAAGGAGAAATACCACCTCTTCATCTCATAACGGGATCTATAAAACTGAGACAGATACTCAGATACTACAATGATTAGCACCAGAAGCAGTCAGTGGGGGAAAAAAGCCATCTTCAGAGAAATCCTAGAATCATTTAGGTTGGAAAAGGCCTTTAAGATCATCAAGTCCAACTGTAAACTTAACCCTGCCAAGTCCACCACCAAACCATGTCCCCAAGCGCCTCATCCACACGTCTTTTAAATACGTCCAGGGATGGCGACTCAACCACCTCCCTGGGCAGGCTGTTCCAGTGTCTGACAACCCTTTCAGTGAAAAAGTTTCTCCTAATATCCAATCTAAACCTCCCCTGGCGCAACTTGAGGCCGTTTTCTCTTGTCCTGTCACTAGTCACTTGGGAGAAGAGACCAACACCCACCTCTCTGCAACCCCCTTTCAGGTAACTGTAGAGAGCGATAAGGTCTCCCCTCAGCCTCCTCTTCTCCAGGCTAAACAACCCCAGTTCCCTCACCCACTCCTCATAAGACTTGTGCTCCAGACCCCTCACCAGCTTTGTTGCCCTTCTCTGGACACACTCCAGCACCTCAATGTCCTTCTTGTAGTGAGGTGCCCAAAACTGAACACAGTATTCGAGGTGCAGCCTCATCAGCGCTGAGTACAGGGGCACAATCACCTCCTTACTCCTGCTAGCCACACCATTTCTGATACAGGCCAGGATGCTGTTGGCCTTCTTGGCCACCTGGGCACACTGCTGGCTCATATTCAGCCAGCTGTCAATCAACACCCCCAGGTCTTTTTCCACCAGGCAGCTTTCCAGCCACTCCTCCCCAAGCCTGTAGCGTTGCATGGGGTTGTTGCGACCCAAGTGCAGGACTCGGCACTTGGCCTTGTCGAACCTCATACAGTTGGCCTCAGCCCATCGATCCAGCCTGTCCAGATCCCTCTGCAGAGCCTTCCTACCCTCAGGATCAACACTCCCGCCCAACTTGGTGTCGTCTGCAAACTTACTGAGGTGCACTCCATCCCCTCATGCAGATCATTGATAAAGATATTAAACAAAACTGGCCCCAATACTGAGCCCTGGGGAACACCACTTGTGACTGGCCGCCAACTGGATTTAACTCTTTTCACCACAACCCTTTGGGCCTGGCCATCCAGCCAGTTTTTTACCCAGCGAAAAGTGTACCCATCCAAGCCATGAGCAGTCAAGGAAGGTTTGAATTCTGAGCAGTAAAAGGTGTGGTAAAGGCTTCGGATCATACTGTGCAAAATAAGAAAATAAGAAAATGAAATACTGATCTTATTAAACAAAATTAAGGAGGGACTGCATGTGGTCATAGGGTAATTGCACAAGGGAGCCACCTTAAGTTCAACTTTTACCTAGTGTTTTCCAAGCACAGATGTTATAATACCACAGATAAGGGTAGGGTGCTTTCACTATGCCCATGTAAGAATACCCACCATCACACAATGAGGCTACTTGCTCCGTCCTTCATAAAGTCAGGAATGATGCTCGTATCCTGATTAACCAAGTATACCAGCCACGAAGTTCAGGTCTGAAAATTACACTTAATTCCAAGAAAAAGGAAGACAACTACCAAAAAAGATACATTTCAAATACTACTATTGGAGCTTTCAGGACAAATATTTAATTTGCAATATGGCAAGAACTGTAATTTCTATCGATTCTGACAGATTTTTCTCTTACCAAATAGAGCCCATTCCAGTTCAGTGACTCCAATTTGCTCTCCAAGTGCTAATGTTGCCATGCCAGCTGAGTGAGGTGCCACCCTCAACCATCATCACTTCGAACTTGTCATTCCTCACACACTACTATAATTCTCAAGACTGGTGCACCACTGATCTCTTATTAAAATAAACTGGAAGAACACACAGCTGAATGGGATGAGAGGCTGGTTTCAGAACCCGAAGTTTTTGCGCAGATGAACCGTCTGAGATTCTATGAAAAAATCAGCAGATCTGCCGCTTACATAAACAGGGCTAAGGCTGAATTTACATTAACTAAAAAGTTGCCACTTAAATCCATTTTAGAATTATAAAAATGTGAAAGACTATACAAACTCTAATGCTAAACTATGCCAAATATTGACTATTTTAAATGGAAGAAAGGAATAGCTGAAGAAACAAAGCATAACACATTAACAGATAACACTAGGGAACTCAGACATGGATTTAGGAACTTTGTGAGGTTATCTTCCCTTTCCATTTCCCTCCCCCAAAACCTTAAAAAAGTCACACAGTCAAAACTTGTGCTATTTTCTTAGCACATGTGGATAGCTAACTCAGTGTTGGGTGTCTGTCATTAATTTAGCAAGTAATCAACAAACATACTCTCTTACAGGTGATGACCTTCAGTATTTTCTTTTAAAGTAAAATTCAGACCAGGTTTTGCTAAGTTATAAGAGGAAAATTCCACATACTAAAGGGAAACATTTACTGTTCAATTGCCCTTTCTAGATGAGGGAAAGAAGTCAATCCAGAGAGCAGGAACTTCAAAGCCATAAATTCAGACTCAGGTATAAAAACTGCAGGAAAAGTAGAGAAGGGTGAAGTGCAGAAATAGGGAGAAAGTAAAAGTAATATGCTGTGTCCTGTCAAAGGGCTGTTCGAGGAAGGCAGTAAATTGAACTGATCTGCAGTTCAGTCAGAGGCTTAGAAATAGCTGAGCTATCAGAACATGCTGGCCACGTCTCCAATACACTCCGGTTCCAGGGGCCGTTGCAGGGTGATGCTGTGCTGTCCATGCCAAGTCTGTGCCTGCCAGAAATTTCCCATATGTCAGAGTAATTACATTTCATAGTTTATGCAGGCTGGCTGCTTAGATACTCCATCGAGAAAACAGGAATACTTATCAGTATACCAGCAGCAAGTGAACTGAGTGGTTAGCTGTGGTATGCTTTTTGCTACTGTTTCTGTGTCATTTCTCTCCGAATAAATATTGTTCTCTCCAGATGCACGTTTATGTATTCTGACCCTGTTTCGCATGACTCATGCTGCACGGCGATTTAATTATCAATCACAGCCTAGCATCCTAGAAATAAAGACTTCAAGTAGAAATCTGTAACAATAAGCCAAGGGAAGAGCTAATGCAGATGTTCAAATCTAACTGCTTTTGAAGTTAGTAAACAGAGCTTGAAAAAAGTCAGTTGAATTGTGTTATGATCTCTGTCATAGCCAGAGAAGGAAGACATTAAAAAGATATCAACCCCCAGAAACCAATGCACTCTGATTCCTGCCTCTCTTCTGAATCAGAGCTACTTCACTTCGGAGCAAAATTGACTTTTGACTCTGTGCTACCAAAACAAGTGTAGCTTTAGGAAAAAGCTGCACTGTATTTTGATCTATTTCTCCATGCTGCCCACATCTCCACTCAGTCCAAATTATAAAACACTTCTGGGACACTTGCAACTGTCCACTCCTGGTGCCTCTATCTTGCAAGCATCATCACTCACAAAACACAACAATTTTGTCAACCAAACTAAAAGTACTGAGGTGCTATTTCATGTTTATTTGGAAGCTTTGGATACCTATATAAACACAGACAAAGTTCCTATCTGTACATAAAGTCAAAATACTGCCCATACTCATATTCAGGAGAACATATTTTCAAGCGACTGCAGAGAGCAGCATCATGCACTCTAGCCAAACCAACAATCAACACCAGCCCACCAGTGTTTGTCTTTGTTTGGGATTAATGCTCACACACTTAGGCATCATTATCAGTTAAATTATCAGATCATTTGCAAGCTGGAAAGGACAACATGGCAGAATTCAAAGTTGGTGCTTCTGCTTTCTTTGCTGCCCTGGTAAGAGCTGCAAGATGCGATCAGCATTTCAGGCTTCTCACAGCTGGCACAGTCAGCAGTAGTTAACATTGTTTGTAAAATGCAGCACTGTGTGTTCTCGCCGTTTCAGGTTACATCATTCTTTGGCTGTGCCTATTATTTATAAGCTGAAGAGCAAGGCAAAAACAAAGCAAGAAGAGTGACAAAAAAAAAATCAGCATGACAGTTTACGTGGGCTTGCGTGGGGTCAGGAAAAGTGAAGGAAGAGATGGGAGATGCACTTGCAATCCGCCCAGTTTCCTGGCTCGGTTTGATTTATTTCTCCAAGTTCCTACCATGCGGTATTTTTGCCTCCAATTTAGATGTGGTCACAGCTCCCAAAGCCACCACAGCACTGCTGTGGAAGAGATTTGAATCCCTCACTCGAGGAAGCCTAGTGTGCCGCTTCGTCCTCTTTCCACTCGAGCAGGAACCAGCCATCAGCACGGAATCCTGGCGTGCCACCACCAGAGGAGAAAACAAACCACCCAGCCTAGAAGTCCAAGTGAGCTCAAGCAGCAGATGGGTGGAAAGACCCTGCAGCTTCTTGCATCTGTGCAGAAAGCCAGAGGAAACACAACCCTCACACACAGACTCCAAGGCCCAGCACTGGCTGTGAGGACGCAGCAGCCAGGGCTGCCTTCAGACCCTCACCATCCTTCATGCTCAAAATAAAATAATAACAACAGCAACAAGAACAATAATAATAATAGCCTCTAAATCACGAGTGCACCTGTCCCTCACTCGTCCTCAAGTTCACGTTTGTCCTCCTACGGCGCACCCCAGGGCACTGGCGGGAGGAGCACGAGGGAGCCGGCGGCACCAGCGCGAGGGGCAGCCCGGCCGTTAGTTTCCGTTGGGCAGCACGCGGAGCCCGCCCCGCCCCGCCCCGCCCCGCCCTACCCGTCGAGCCTTCCAGAAGCCGGCGGCCCCGGGCCGGCTGCGTGCTGAGGTAAGGTAGCGTTTCTTAGGGACCGCCGAGGGACGGGGTGGGCTCCCCCCGCCTCCCTCTGAGGCACCAACGGCTGCCGCCGCCCGGTGCGAGCTGGCCTCGAAAGGTCCCCCCTCCTCCACGTTGCATCCCACCCCCGGGTTTACTGTTGGGCATCCCCCAAAAAATAAACCACCTCACAGCCAAGGGCAGGGCGGGTTGGGCTGCAGTCCTCTGCTAGAAAAGCCGGGGAGCGCCAGGCGCTCCGGTGGGGTTTTTAGCGTTTTGCAGCCCTGCAGGTAAAACGATGGTTCTTGGCCCAAGGAGGTGGCTTGTGTGCTGTTGAAGTGTTTGTAGAGCAGCAAAATCACCATCTGCGTTTTGTCTGTTTCCTGACAAGTGAGGATCAGCCTGGATTTGGGGCTGAGTTGCATGCATTATGAATCTATTTATCTGTTCGAGGTCTCTAGAGGCAAGGAGGCTTCCTCTCTGTTTCGTTAGTCTGCTGCTGATCTGTCATAAAGTAAGACTTGCATCCGTGGCAGAGATGTATTCAAGGCACTAAGTGGCTTTTGCAATTATTAGATGCCTTTATCAGCTTTGCTTTGGCATTTAATCAGCCTCAAAAGCTATTTATTGCCTCATAAACTCCTCTGCAGCAAACATTATCCTTTAATTAATCTGTGAAAATTACAAAGGCTGATGAGGTAACCTGTTTTTCACACTACCCAATTAAGTTTAGTCGAGTTTGTTGCTGTTTTCCCTTTCCTTTTGTTTTTAGACAGTTGTCAGCTGGCCCAGTCAGAGAGCTTGTTAGGACAGGTAGTAGCAATTTAGCAGCATGGCACAGGTAAGAAATACCAGCCAAATCCCTGAGCTGTGAGGATTATTCACAGCTGAGAGACTTAGGAGATGAGTAAAAGTTAAACCCCAGTTTAACTCACATTAAAATCAGAAGGGCATCTGAACAGTGTGTGGCTTCAGAACTAAATGATGTTACAGACTCATTAAAAGATTGGAGACAGCTGCTAATTAGGTGTATTTGAAGCTGAGGACACAATAACAGAAGTAGATCTCTTGCATACTGAAAGATTTCGGATGCGTACTTGCTTTATTTATCATGACCTTTTGTATGTCAGCGCTTACAGAAATTCAAAGCAGCTGAAAAGCATCAAGATCTGCCTATGACTAGAACAACTCAATACTATCCACTAGATATATCCACGAGAATAATGTGTTGTAGTGTGGATAAATGTTTTTTTACAGCATGGACACAAAGCTTTGCTATTTCTACATACCCCAACCTGTACCTCTACCAGAATCTGACATTAGTTTTAAACTAAAGTAGTGCACAAAATAACAAAAATGTTAGGCATCATGTTTTCAAACTTTTAGCTGGCCATACAAGGACTAGAATTATAGCTGGAAATTCAAGGATCTTGTGTAACCTTGTTGATTCTAGCAGAGAGCTTTAAGCAGGGGGGAGCGAGAAACATTCCCCTGAATATCCGGGAGTTGGCAATGCTGAGTCCTACCTCATTGCTTCCCATGGATGACTGTTAAAAATTCTTGTGGAATTATCACTGTCTTCTTGGAAACATGATTATCAAGAAAGAAGGTATTTTCATATATTTGTCCAGGTTAGTTACTGAGTTGCATAAAGGTGTTGGGAATTATGTAATCAGCCAGTTCTCTGCAGACCTGCAGCAACTGTTTCATGAACTGTGAATTACATTTTAGGAAGTACCTAGTGATGCAGGGTGTAGAGTTTGTTGTTAAGGTAGTATAAATTTGATAGAGCACATGAAGTACAGGAAGGGAGGTTGCTCCAAAAATTGTTGCAACAAATTTCCCTATCAGCATTTAAAATTTAAAAAACAAATTCTGAAAGAAAAAAAAAAATATATCTCTTGTGTTTGAGAAATGGGAAAAGAGGAAAAGAAAAGTAGAAAAAAATGTTACCTCCCATGTCTCCTATAGCTTTTTATTTTTCCTCATCACAGGAAGAAAAAAAACCCTAAAACCACAAAAGCCCTCCACCTTGCTCTAATGCTAGCTTACAGCTGCTAGGGAATTTACATCTCCTGTAGCAGGTGTTAATCATGGTGAGACTAAAGAGCAGTTCCACTTCGGTGACTTTTTCTATGTGTTAGTAGGTGGTAGCATAGTTAGGACTCAAATTATAAGAGATTACGTTTTCAGAGATGTATTGAAAACTTCAACCCAGTAATTATGTTTTCCAAAGTAGTCCATTTGTGCTGTGTTACTGCTGGAGGCATTCTGCATTGCCTAAATGATGTGTTCCTGCCATCTGAGTTTCTGAAACATAAGTACGGGAAAAAAATTATGTAGGTGGATCCTGTTAAAATAAAACTTTGGAAGCTAGGAAGTCTAAGACTTTATGTCCCAGGAGGAGGTGTGCTGAGGTGATGTAGTTTTATGCGGTGATAGATGGTACAATTGTCAGCTGTATTGAGGGGGAATGGAGGGCAGAGTGATCCAAGGCTTGGGAAAAGCAGGTCTCTACATTGATGAATACAGCAACAGTTCAGTTAGCTAGTTTGGTCCCAGGAACAAATACACAGGCCATTTTGCACATCCCACAATGCAGTAGCACCTTGGTATATGTAATCCACAGCTCATTAAAATGAAAAGAATAATAGTAGAAAACCTGGCGGTGAGACTTTGTGGAGTTCATTGGGAGTTAAAGTGGGTAACCAAGTTACTCAGTTCTAATTCAAGATACAGCTAGATGAAGCGTGATAGTGAGAACAGATAGTTAGAAACAGTGACACTCACAAGCCTGTATCTTGCCTTTTGACTAGAAATCAGGACAGAGGTCCAAACCTGTGAGCTAACCTCAGCTAGGAAATGCTGGCAGAGATCCCTCATTAGTGCAACTTCAGTGTTTCTGGGCATCTAATTTCTGCTTTCTTATATGCCTGTAACTTTTCCTTTCTGAGCAGTTTGGTATTTTTGTCTCACTTAAACCAAAGCTGGATTCAGAAATAAGTGCTTTTCATCCTGGTTGCATAACAGGGCATGAATACCTGATAACAGCTGCTGTCCTTTTCTTTTAGAGCACAGCTGGAGCACCAGGACGAAGTGCCAGTGCTGGTCCTTTTATTTTTCTTTTTACTGACTACAGTGCTTGTTCAGCAATGGTAGCGTAAAGATATGCAACCCACTAGGCTATGAGCGGATCTGTGTGGAACTGCTTTCTAGCCTGAAACTGTGCCACAGCGCAGAACAAATTGAAGTCTCATAAGGAGCAGAGAGCGTGAGAGTGAGTGTGTGAGGATATCAGGCTGCTCTCTGTAGCCTGGCATTTTATGTGCTTCTCTGTGGGAGAGACTACAGTTGTGTCTCTGCATCACAGACTGTTCAGTTCATGCACATTAAGCAAAACTTCCTTTGGCTAAAATGCAAAAAAAGTCCTGGTACTTACCTACAGTTACTTCAAATATCTTCTTTTGACTGTCCAGTGGATACAGAAACAAAACAAAGAGAAGGGAATTTGTTTCCCCCAAATTACATCTCTTGAATTTCTATTAAGCTTCTTTTTAGTGTAAATTAAAAATATCCCTGTTGTTTCAAAAAGATGACAGCATCCTGCCTAGTGGGCCAAAGAAATCATAATGCACTCTTACAGCCATTTGGCCTTCAGGGAGGAAATCAGCCTTGTTAGCTCTTCTTCTAAGAATAAAGAAAAACAAAAAAGTTAATGGAGGGGTCCGAGTTGCATGCTTTAGAATGTAATTCATCAAATGCGCTAATAAGTAAGAACACTTCGTTATCATTTCTTAAATAGAGTGGTTGGATCAGAGCAACTTGAAGAATAGGAGCAATCCAGCAGTGACCTCACCATATTGACCCTAGGACTTGGCAAGGTAAGAAGAAGCTGAGAGCTACTCGCACAGTCTCTGCATTGCTGAACCCAGCCTCGCCCCACCATAAAGTCTCTTACGAGCAGGAAGCTGAAGGTAACGGCTCTTTGTGAGTATCGCCAGTAGGGGGGATTGTCTCCTACAGCTCTAGCAGCAGTGCAGTGCAAGAGGCAGACCAAGGCGATACTATTATTCATGCTTTATTTGGTGCAAACAATGCATTTTAATCTGCCTGCCAGAAATCAAGCCAGATTGAGTCATAACTTTTGTGAGCTTGGGTGCCTGAATTGCTCCTAATGTCTGAGCGAGCCTTTTCTTGCTGCTTCTGCCAATCTGATTTGCAGTCCAAAGGGGCTTGTAGTGTTAACATAAGTACATTGAATAGGTTTTTGCTAATTCAGTCTCAGTTGAAAATGACTGTGTATGTAATAGGATATTTCTGAGAAGAAGCCTCTTGTATTGTGCTCTTCTGAGTACAAGGTTTGTTTGAATGCTGCCATAGTCTTTATTGGACATCATAGCCACGTCTTTGAAGCATTGACCTAATAAAATCTAGTGCGGGGGGTAGGGAGCCTATTAAATGTGAAACAAGCATAACTTCTCTACCCAACCCAGTCCCTCCAAACAGAGATGAGACTTTCAACCTTGGTTTTTTACACAGTGGGAAGGAACCAGCAATTAAAGCTTCTTAAATCCTTGTAGTTGTCAAGTGTCAGAATTAATAGGCACCAATAAATGGTTTCTACAGTGGAGACAGAGGCAGAAACAGATCATCACGCTGATTAGTTTTTCCTTTTGAAAAAAGGGCTGAGTTTATTGATTATTACCGGTGAGACCAGTGCATTCCTGTATGGTCTCAGACAAGTCACTTATTTTCAGTCCTTCTGTTCCTTTTATGTGCTGTTTGTGTTGCTCACTTAGACTGAAAGCACTTCAGGACAGAATCTGTCTCTCTGCTTTATGTAATGCTGGGCCCAACAAAGCTCTGCTTTACTTTGAGGCCTTTAGACACTGATGAAACAGAAATACTTTCAAAGACAATTAGCAACAGTGGCTTTGAATGGAAAGTCATAGCCTGGCCTGAGAAGGAGGAATTTTTACTGCTCTTCCCTATCTGCTGATTAGTATTGTCTTGGAAAGGAGGAGACTGGGAAATTTTGCAAACATTATAAATGTTCAAAATACTTGCACAGTTGTGGCAGACTCTGAGGGAGGTGGATAATGAGTGGTTGATTGCATTTGGCTGAAAATAAAAGTAGCTTTATTGACACCTGTATGCCTCAATAGCACCCAAAGCCCAGGAGAGGTTTAGTAAAAATTAAAGAACTCCCTGCTCTAAGTAGATGCTCATGATTACTTATAAAATTTAACCATTAAATGCCTTGAGGGAGAGGAACTTGACAGTATTGTAATATTTAGGCTGTAAAACAAACAAACAAATCAAAATAGGCTTTACTTTGAAGAACGATATAAATCTTCCATTTCTTCCTTTATTTTGTTTTTTATTATTTTTATCACAATAGCACCTGAGAGTCCTAGTCAGCATAAAGAGCAAGGCAATGTACAAACCCTGCCACAAAAAGGCTCTTGTTCCCCCAAAGAGTAGTTGGTCTCAGGGCACAGTAAGGGGAGCAGATTAAGTTGTTTAAGAGATGCCTGGTCTGACTACATTTTATAACCTTTTTCTCTCCAGAAGTTCCTGTCATCTCAGTTCTGCCAGTTGATCTACTTTTTTACTTTTTTTTTTAACTAGACTTTTTTTACGGAGTCAGACTGCATTCTGTAGTAATTAGATGAAGAGCCGAGATGGGTGGAACTGGGGCAAAGACATAGGGTTAAGTATTCAGGGAGTGGAAACCTCTTAACCGTGATCAGCAGCAGAAGACACAGCAAGTGAACATGCAGTGATGTAAGTCAGCCCTGATCTCATGGGTGTGGAAAGTAAGTGCAGTGAGAAATTCTTCCTCACTGATTTGGTGCCAGGCTGTGATGAGGAACACCTGCAAAGATAGTCACTGCTGAAATTACTCTGGCCTTTAATTTCTTTGTTTCAAAAGCTAAAGGAAGTATCACCAAAATGATTTTAATTAATAGAGTGACTGATGTAATCATAGAAGGGCACCTTTAAGTACAGGTAGAGTATATACAGTTTGCTTCACCCCACTTCTGGTGTACGAGGAGCTTTTAACGTAGGTAGTGTCACTTTCGTGCAACACGAAAGTTATAGCTTGTGTGTTTTCACTCAGAAGATTTGTGGCTGCCAAAATGTCCTCTGTAATCAGAGAAAATATTTCTGTCATGGGAGTGGCCCAGGTTTAGATAGTCTGTTGTTATCATCATGATGGACTGTTCTAATTAACCTTCTAGTTCACTAACATGCATTCCTAGTCATTGAAATTATTTGAGAAATAGTACCAGGTCATTAGAGCTCCTGATCCTCAAGGCAGGCTCATTGTTCAGTTGCCTACAGCGTACAGAGATGGAGGCGATATCTCATAAATCCAGTAAGTTAGGTGCATCTGTATAGGCTGTTAGATATGTGTTAGATAGGTGGAGACTTCTGAACCTGCACAGTGTCAAGGGCAGTTAGATGCTTTCATACTTGGCAATTCAACTTCACTAGAGCTAGCTAACAGGAAGTGGTGTGGACAGACACACATCTGAGATCTTGCCCTTCTAGCATGTGGGAAAGTCACTTGGAATTTCCACCTGTGTGTCCTTGCAGTCATCTAATTTTTTTTCTTTCTTCTTAAGCATGTCAATATAATTGAAACTCTTTTGATGAATTGTGAGAAAATGTGGAGGGTGCAGCTTCTGGCTTGGTGGTATGAAATGAAAGTGGACAATGGAGGCCTACAAGAGCACTTGCTCTTTGGATTTTGGTACTGTTCAGGCAGGTACTATATGCTGACCTACTCTGCTTTGCCAGGACGGGGAGTTCTGGGTCTGTGCAGAGGCACCTTTAGGCAACGTTAGTCAGCCAGAGGGTTCAGACAACTTCAAGGTCATGCAGCAGCTGAGTAGGAGTTTCCAGGAACAGTTTTGGACTTTAATTTTTAATTACATCCTTTTTTATTTTTTCAGTTTGGCCCTACAGTGAAATATGATTAAGGCAGTACTAAAGGTTTTCCATACCAACAGTTTCACCTTCAAAGGCATTTGCAGCTGCGACTTCAGACACTCTCTCTGTTTTTCAATTCTCCTCTACTGACAGAAGGAGGAATTCATGTTCACTGTTCATAAATAGGATCATGCCAGAGGACATCCTGACTCTATATGCAGTCTCTCTGCCTGCAGTCTGTCTGCTTGATCTGCCAACCCTGAATTTTCACCTACCCACTGGATTTGAAAAGGGGCAGATAGTAGATTTTTCTCTGAAATGAACTGCTGAATTAACGACTCTCTCTTCTGAGGGCCACAGATGGAAATGAAGGGCTAACTCCCTATGCTGTGTTGCTCAGCCCTGAATTATGTGGCAGGCACTCTAAGTGATGCATATGATACTCTTAGAAACCATTTTAATGGGGTGTCACTACATCAGCCAGGAGCAAATGCAGATGAAAGGCTTAACAGATAACAAACCAGAGGAATTCCCCTCAGTCTGAGGTTCATGTCCTCATTCAGGAGTTACATTTGGAATCTGCTTGTCCTGGATGTCATCAGAGTATGTTTTGAAACCATAGACACAGCTGTCCAGAAAATCTGAAAGGATTGCTGGCCAGCTCCTTTTTTTTTACAGGTTACAGCTGGCTTTGATGTGCTGCAAATACACCTATATGATCTATGTCTAGGTCGACAAATGTCTAGTTTAATGCTTTGCACTAGGTCCTTCATAGCCTTTCAGTCAAGGGCTTCAGTTACGTATTAATGGTACAGGTCTTTGTGCAGGTTCAACAGCAGAAACATTGGTATGTACTGGGGTAGGGAATACTTTGGCTCAGCATGTCAGATATAGCCATTGGCCCCAATTTGGCAATTACTTTGGTGTGCATGTAATTTTAAGCACATAAGTAACTCCAGTTGGCCAGGCTTGTGTTTAAGTGCATTGCTGACTGGGGAATTTCTGGTTCCTGCAGTTGTTCAGATCTTGGCTCCCAGGAGTCTTCCTCCAAATTTAACAGCATTTCTGCTTTACTTTCTTGTGGTAAAAAAGTGGTAGCCTGCTTTGCTCTGTCAGCACAGACAGCAAATCTGCTTTAGCTACCATCCTGTGAGGATCTATAATTTATGCATTGAACAGATAACTTGATGGGAATAAACACTCTATGGTTAACTTTGAGAGGCTAAGCAATATGTATTCCTAAAGCTGATATTCATTAGCTAGGTTGCATGAAAGTGCAGCTTAGCTAATTGGCAAAAATTTTGCACAAGCTTTTCTAAAGTTCGGCACTTATTCTACAAAGTTCAGAAGTTTACAGAACCAAAATAGGGCAGTACAGAGTAAGAACCAAAAGGCACGTTAGAAATTGAATTGTTTTTGCACCGGGATTGGGAGAGAAATGTGTAAGCTCCTTTGAACTAGTTGAACTAGAACTACATCAGCTCCATGCTATACATGAGATAGATATTGTTCAGAGCTGTAAAGAAGATATAGCAGCTTAACTCTTCGGGGAGAGGAAGGACTGTTTGGGACATTTGTAGGTAAGGGAAATGTATTTAAAGGTATGGTACTATTCCTTGTCCTGATTTTGTTAAAAAATGGATCCTTCAATTTACTGCACCCTAATCTAGATAAATGAGGGAGTTTCTCCTTTGCTCTGGGTAGTGATGCGTTGGATCTTTTTTTTTTTTACTCACTTGTACCAGGAAATGTCTCCAGGCCATCTGCCACTTCTACCCTGGCTATGGAAGAATCAACCTATAACAGGAAGAGAGTACTGCCTTACAGCGCAGGCCTTTCCCTTCCTTTTTAACCACATCCTTCCCTTTAAGAGCAGACTGTTCAGCCTGGCCCAGGTCAAAATGGTAGAATGGCAAAAGCAGCAATAGACTTGCTTTTCCTGTGAGGATGCACTTTTGCTGTTTACCAGCCAAGTGTATCAGGTAAACTTACTTGCTCTTTCATTAAATATGTATTTACCTCGTGCCTGTTTTCAAAACTGGCATTGCCTATACCATTGAGGTTTTGGGACATGAGCCCTTTTTTACAAGAGTCTTGTTCAGTGCTAGGTTTTCCACACCATGGAAAATATATATGCCGCTGCTGTACACACGCATCAAACCCTTTCTCATCTCCTGGGACTTGTGACATGTTCCAGCATAATTCTCCTATGTGGCAAGTTGTTCCACAGTTGCCAAAATAAGATTTCTTTTGCCTCCTGCTTAAGCATCCGAGACTGGCAACTCGCTGAGATGGGATATGGAATTACAAGGGTCATTGGCTTATCAGTACAGGCAGCTCCCAAGCTCCTGCAATACTGCCTGGGCCTTTCAGTTGTCTGTAACTACAGAAGGCAACTTCACATCAGAGTTGGTCTGGCTAGATGAGCACCTTGCAGCCTTGGGCACCACCCTCCCCTCTACTACATCCTGGCTGACTTTCACATCTTCAGCTCTTCCTCCAGGCAGTGGGAAAAGCCACAAGTAGCTGGGGAGTTCTGTCAGCTGTAGCTAGTGTCTTCTCTGTCAGAAAATCCGCAGCTGCTCCCAGGTGCAGCCCAAATATCGCCAAGCAAAGCAGCAAGAATTGTGGTGCAGTTTATGACAGGTTTTCATGGCTTCTATAGAATAAATGGGAGTATGTAGCTCTGTGGGTTGCATCAGACAGCACAGCCTGATACTGCTCTCTCTTTTCCTCAGCTGTGCAGTGCTGCAGTAAGGCTTCTGTTCATACTTAAGAGTGAGGGTGATCTGAGGAGAGGTATGTGTAAGGGTCTAGAGCATGGCTGGGACTGTGCCGATGGAGAGGGGTGGAACTGACAGAGGGGTGATGCCAGTCGCCTTCTGATGCCTCAGAAGGGATATCATGTTCTTCAGATCCAGAGCGAAGTAGTGTCTTCACTGATTGCCTTGTCCCACTGCCAGGATGAGGCTATAACAAGTAAATGGCTTGGTAATAGGAGGAGTTCAGAAGGGCCCCAGGAGTCCAAGCAGGTGGTATAGCTGGTGATGACAGGCTCAGTCTGTGGGAACAGTATGTGTACTGAAGGTAGCCAGGGAGAACTCATTTTAGCAGAGCTGGGTAGACTCACAGTCACATGGGCCCTGGCTCAGCTGTACAGCCTGAGCTTTAGGAAGCTGAGAGGGCAAAGTTTTCAGAACTTGCATATTGCAGCTGAGTGACTGTACAGCACAGTCACTCCCTGTCCTGTGTCCAAGGGGTTGTTCTCATAGCCCGGTTTCTGCAAGGATCACAAAATGGAGGACGCCCCCCACCCCAAATTTCTAATCTGGCAGTGTATTTGGAATTGGCTCAGGAATTGGGTAAAGATTCAGTTTGAGTATTTGATATGAAGAGTTCACTTCTGGCTAAAGCTATTTCTGTTACATCCCTCCTTCAGAGCATGATTTAAGAGGACTCTGATACAAAGGCACTGCCACTTGCTGACTCTGCGTTAGCTCCTGCAGCATTTTAAATACAGCTTAATTCCCCTGTGAAAAGAACTGACACAACCAATCCCCATGAACTCTTCACACTTGACAGAAACACAAGTGAAGAGGTTGATCCATAATAATTAGGAAATTGGGATCAAAAGCAGGCAGGCTTAGCCCAAACTGTTTTCCTCAGAGGCAATACTGCAGCTTATAATATACAACTTAATTACTGGAGAACATAATTTCTGCAAGTGAAGGCAGTTTCCAGAGTGGAAAAGCTGCTATAAATACAGTTCTAAATTCTACTCAATTTAGGTTAGGAGAGCATGAGTTTGAATAGTGTATAAAAGACCAAAAGGAGAATGTTACATAGTGTTGTCCTATTTCTGGTGTCACTTCTCAGTGGAAAGGCCATTGTCACCCATCTGGCCTCATATGTCATTCAGAAACAAGAAATCAAGAACAAGACAGAAATGGTGTTCCTTAAAGTCCTTTTCCAAACACAAATTGTTGTCCTACTTTAAAGCAGTGGCAGGCATCTTCACTTCAGGGCTGCGGTTGCTCTTTCAAAGGCACACTGAACTATGTTTTCTATGAACAGTCCTTTTTTATGTCTCCGATACTGTGTTAACAAAAGGCTAAACTGCAGGAGAGATTCATCCTCCCCCGCACTTCGCCGCTTTTCCTCTTTCTTTATACATTTACTCTACGTTTTATACACTCTGTACAGTGGAGCCCAGACTCATAGGATGGATGTGAATTTAAGATTTTTTTTTTTTAATATATGTTCTATGTAGATAGTCTGACAAATGCAGAGGATTCCACATATCGTAGCATTTGTTTTCCTTTTTCTATGTTTCATATGACACCTAGCTTCACTAAGGATTAGCTATCAACAGCTATTACACGTCAGTGAGTTAGATACAAGAGTTACTGAGTTACATAATGGTGTAAAGATTTGCAGACTCAGTAAGTCATATCTCCTCATGACTAGGTTATTTTTTTGGCCTTCTGGCTATATAGTCTATATTAAACTTTTTTCAGGGCAGTGATTGAAGTAGTATTACTGAAGGAATTTTAGCACTGAAATTTCCTAGTACCTTAGGGATTTTTCCAGAACAAAATATTACCAAATTGCTGGCTGATTGTTGGGAAAACATGTCCCAGAATCACAACTGTAGACTTTTACTTTGTTTTAATCAGAGGGAGAGACCGTTACAGCTTGTCATCTTTATATCCTATGTGCTGTGGGGGTAGTGCTTTCATTGCATGGCCATAAAGTAATGGTAATTCTCTGCCTCTAAACTCTCTTGGCCGAAAAGTGCTAGAACATTCTAGCTCTGCATTTGCTTTTCTGTCCTTTTTAGGGTTGTGTGTGTGTGGTTTACATTATCACTTGTTTTGTATTTAAGCTCATAGGATGCAGGTTCTTCAGCACTTCGAGGCTTTACTGTCATTTTCCCTGGTGTGTCAGGTCTTTTTTTCAGTGCTTGTTGGAGTATATTATTTCTGCTGTGGTCATAAGCACCTAATGAAACATTTCAGCAGATAAACAAATCTCCTCAACTGAGAAGAAGAAAAAAGGGTCAAGGTCACAAAGCCGAATCCGCAAAGTTACGTAGGTGGTGTGACTTTGAGCATCACTGTGTCTAATTGTTTAGTTCGTGGTGGCTAGAGCATAATTCATGTCCTTGAGTTAGGCACCTGTACAGTAAATGTGGTGTAGAGATAGCCAAGGTGCTTTAGCATTGGCTAATTTAGTTGCTTTTCAGGGTGGATTATCACACAGAGCATTTCATGCTCATGACAGTAGAGGTAGCTTGCGTTATGCTGCCTGAAGCTGGAGGAAGGGTTTTGCTTTCTGTTCTTCCACTTTATATAAAACAAATCAAGACTGTCTGGGCTAAGGGGGTGGGAGCAAAGGAATGAAAGTCTTGGACACCCACTTGGCAGGGAGGAGCTCTTGGTTCTGGTTTCTGCCCTATTTTGGAGTTTATGTTTTAATGGGTATCAAATAGCTCCTACTTATTTCTGCCAGAATGACTGAATTTTTTCTAGATTAAACATTAATTAAAATGGAGATAAAATGGACTGCTTAAGCATTCCTCCTCACCTCACCTTCACTTGTGTGCACTTGCAGGTCATTAGGTGCAACTAAGTAAGTAAGTTAAGTTCATCAGTGGGTAGAAAGCAATGATTAGGCATTTCCTAAGCTAGAACATGTTTAGATAGACTGTAACATAAGAAAGTAACCAGAGTAACATTAATCTTTTGTCTAAAGCTGGAGCCAATGAGAACTGGGTGAAAGTTGGCACATTTTCTGGTGAAGTGGTATCCCACTGAAGTTTCTAAGACAGAATTCTGTCTTCGAATTAGTGGGAACAATATTCTATCCATTACCTTTTATGCATTCTTTTGGCCTTTTGATACTGCATATCATTTTGATTAGCAAGTGATTTCACATCGAGGTGTTCAGCATATAAGGAGCTTGTTACAGAGAGGTAACATGTTGGTTGCACGTTGTCTAAAGGTATTTATATTTTGTAAGATATGTGGCAAGTTCTTAAGGGGGGGAAATGCTTTTGTTTATGTTCATTCATAGTTGATCTTTTCCTTTTGTCATTGCAAGCAGCAGATGAAGGAATGCAAATGTACATGTTCAGTAGTAAAACTGTCCAGTTCTGAGCTGTGACAAGTTACACAACAGGTAGCTATCGGGGAAAAAAAAAAAACAACAAACAACCACCCACAACTTAGGATATGTGTCATGTTAGCACTGTCTTTTAAGTGAGAATCTAGTTGCCTTCTAGAGTAAATTATAACTACTCTGAATTTTACCCTTTACAAATGATCGCTTTAGGCAGACTCCTCCCCATTGTGCAACGTCATCTTACTAACATTCCAGTATTACTCAGTGCTGTGTGACAGGTTAAACTGTGTGGAAATGGGGCAAAGAAATGTTGCCATTGCTTTTCATCCATTCATAAACTGGTGACAATTTATGAAATTGGAGGAAAGCCCAAATAATAGCATGCAGGTCTAGTCAGAAGTAAGAAACGTAGAGGCAGAATGCATAGCAGGACATTTCTGGCACATGCGTATGCTGTGATTCCGTGATGCGGGCTTTGACTGCACCAATATGCACAAGGCACAGTTGGAGGGATTAGTTATGAACAAGATTTTGCCCATCTCTTAGAATTTCATGGTTTTTATTTGACTCAGACCATGCTCTGTAGTACGATAATGAGATTAGAGGCTGTTTGTGTAACTTTGAAAGGCAAAGATCTTGGAGGAAAGATGAGATGAATCATGAATTGTATCTTTGCCATGATTTTTGGTAGTATTTTGCAGAATTATTTTGCATATGAACTGTACCAGCTCCATCTCTCTTTCAAACTTCTATTTCAATGGGTCTGTAGTATATGTTGAAGCTGGCAAGGAAATCAAGAAGGTGTATCAGAGGGTGCTATCTTGTTACATGTAATTTTATGAACAACCATTTTGATTATTTTTTTATTTGCCTTAGTGGTGATGCTTATGCTGTTCCAGAGAACATTCTTCTTCACTCGGTAAAGACGAAAGTATGTGTCACAAAATAGAGTAGTTGCTACGACCATGAGCAAAAAGGTTTAGTCCTTGCTCCACAGTGCATAGGAAATTCGGAAAAAGAACAGAATAAAAATTAAAAAAAATCCCCAAGTGTGTTAACCTCTCAGGCTATTGGACAGAGAAGGAAAAACACACCTCTGGTGTGTGAAACTTGGTCCAATAAAAATATTTGCAAGTGCTTTCTGTGTTTAGGCCTGCAGGTAAAAAAATACAGGGAATGACCTTGAGAACCCAAGTAGATCTTGGGTTACTGAACAAATCAGAAGTATTAAGACACAAGCAGTTTTTCATATTCCTGTTCACAAAAGCATAGGCCTAAGCAATGCTAGGCAGCAGCTCAAAGGGGATTTTAGGAAGTTGGTAGCAAATAAATGTCACTCAGTCACCTAGAAGTAGCAAATGGATACCTGGTTTTACTGATTTAGCCCCACGTGCCTACCGTGCTGCCAAGTAATGGTTGGCATGGCCACACTGGAAGGCTACTGTGCTGAGTGAGGCAGCATGAGTTCTGTCCTGTTACTAAGGGCCTGCCATATGACTTTATACTTGCTGATACTTTATTTCTCCTTCCAAAACAGAAAAAGGGGTAGCTTTCTGGACTTTTGTCATGCTTCCTTCTCAAATTGCTCTAGGAACTGTTTGTCATCCCAAGATAAACCTTGCTGGCCACCTGGGAGAGAGAGAATTCATTTGAACAGGCATAGTTTGTGTGTGCATCTGGTGTATGCAGCCTTGTCCTGTGTTCATAACAGAATTGTGTGGTATAAGGGTTTTGCAAGTAGCTAGTAACATTTTTACGAAAACAGGTTAAATAAGTTGCTTGTTTTAAAACCCACTCTCTGGTTGATCCCTAGGAGAGGCACTGCAGAAATTCTCCCCATGTGCCCATGCTGTTTAGCTTTCGCTAAACA
The DNA here is from genome assembly GCF_030936135.1 of Gavia stellata. Classification (NCBI taxonomy): domain Eukaryota; kingdom Metazoa; phylum Chordata; class Aves; order Gaviiformes; family Gaviidae; genus Gavia; species Gavia stellata. Next base: position 23,527,324 of record NC_082602.1, on the reverse strand, counting down.
TGAGGAAAGCAGATTATGGCTTTTAAGAGCTAAGCTTTGGCTTTTCTGCAGGTCTGTGTGAGGGGTGACATGTTGCTTTGGTGCCTTGAGTACAAAAATGTTTAGCTTAGAAGTGTGCTTAAATAGGTTTAATATACAAGCTTCAACAGTCATATAGGCAGCTATTTTAGTTCAGTTTAAGCCTCGCAAAAATAACCCATAGAAACCAGAAGCAAAAGAGGCCATGCAGCCTTTTGTACTTCTTTAAGTGCATTGGTTTAAATTAAATTAGTGCAACCTTTTTTTAATGCAAGCAATGGCTGAGTTAAATGCTGCTATCATCAGCTGGAAAAGGAAAACAGTCAGTATCAGTACCTTACAAGTAGCATGGCTTACTTTATCAGTAATGCAGTAATGGAAGGATTGGAGATTAGATGTTCCAGAGAGGCTGCGCTTCCTCCCACAACTGTTCTCTGTAATGGAGAATGGGGGTAAACCCAGACTGATTTTGTCCAGATGGACTCGGAACATTGCACAGAGAGAGGCTACAATAAGCAGTTTAACACTCATTTACTGGAAGGTGTTTACAAGAACTCCCTTCTCAAATTTAACTCTGAAGTAACCAGAAGCCTACAAGTTCTCATACATTTTTTTTTAAACTACTAGAATTCCTGTTACAGATCACTGTCTTGTAAAACCACTTCTCCTGGAAGAACAGTCAGTAGACCATTCTCCTGAGAGTTACGGTTATTCACTACCAGTTTGCAAACAAGTCCATGCCTGAGCATTCTCTTTGTTTTCTGGCATCCAAGCTTTCTTCTTTCATGTGTGTGAGCTATTGCACATGGTAATGTTAAGATAAAATAGCACAACACAAGCCACAGGGCTCTGCACACTAAAGGAGCATGTACAATACTTGGTTGGCAGACATAACCACATCAGCTTTTCATATAATTTCCAAAGGGCATTTAATTTCTAGTGTAATCCTAGGCAGTTCCTGTTTAAGTAGAACAATACATTGAAGTCAGCCTGTAATTTCTAGTGCTGATAGTTCCAGCAGGATTGTTGAGCTGCATTTATGTAGAAACTGAAAGAAAGCAGTGACATAGAACATGCACTAGTTTACTTGCCCTGACATAGCAGAATACACATTTTTTTCAAGGAAGTATTCTGCAGAGTTCCAAACAGCTATATTGCTGAGCTTTACTTGTCCCCTATTAAAATAGAAACCATTAGAAACTAGTGTTGTAGTGCTTTTTTCTTTTTTTTAATCTGATCAGCCTGCAGCCATTGTTAAACTGCTAATAAAAGAGTGCAATATAAGTTAGCCAGCAATTTTTGTTAAATAATTCAGAGAAAGTAATTCATCCTTTTTTCAAGGCACTTGATACTGCATTTGGTGGGGAAAACTACATTCTCAGTTTGTGTGCATGTGAGTAAAGTGTGTATTTGCTTAACCTTATCTAGTGTAAACAGTTTTCCAATACAAGATTTGGGGGTTTTATAGCTAGTTTACATTCCCATAATGCGTATCCCAGGGTTTCCTTAGTGTGTGCAAAGGATGACAAATATCAGTACTTCATACAACTATATTTAATAAGTTATTACAGAAAAAAATAAAGTCCAAACTACAAAGTTTAAGCAGTTGTAAGCAATAGCAGCATTGAGCTCCATGTTTAGTCACAGTACTGCAGTTCCATACAAGCATTAGTCCAAGCCAAAAAGGAAGAAGCCTTGTTAGAATTACTAGCAAAAACAATCTAAGAGAACATGTAATAAAAGATACAGTACATTTAAAATTAGTTGAAAAACAAGTACAGAGATCTTAGCTGTGAATGCTCTAAAAGTTATGTCCATTATTTTGACAGTAAAATTACAAATATCTAATACTTTATACCCCAACAGAACTACGTCCAGGAAAAAAAAAAAAAAGAGCCAAAATTATCTCTTATTAGCACCCTGGTTTTCTACTTACTGCTAAACTTTTTCCCAGGTAAATTTTAGTGTGTCAGAATTATGTGACCAATGTGATTTCTGACCAGCTACCCATTTGGGGTATAGAGTAGTCACTAACATGAATATAAAATACTCTGTGGTATGATAGAACACTATAGCAGCAGAGATTAAGAAGTTTGTCTGGTTTAAAAGAAAGAAAGAAAGGAAGGAAAAGAAAAAAGGGTTTAGCTGACATCATACAAACTAGCATAAAAGCAACTACGTACAAGCCAGATTAAACAAAAGAGACATTTCTACAAATCTGTGACTAATCTTTCACTCATACCTTGCAAGTAGAGATGTCACAATACTGAAATATTAACATGGGAGCTTTTCCCAGTTAAGCGCCTTTTTTTTTTCTTTTTTTTTTTTCTTTTTTTACTACTCTAACAGATAGTGAAATCAGCAAAGTTATTTGCTAACTGCATATTTGCAATACAATTTGTTTTAGCCCATGCTTTGCTAGCAGGCTATAAAATACAAGCATGTAGGCAGAAATATAAGCATAAACTTTGTACCACTTAGCAGGAATTTTTTTATTCCCTCTTCATTCCTTAATCTCCTTTGTTTGCAATTTGCGTACATTCCAACCAGTAGTACCTAATTTGAGTCTAAATTTTACTTCACTATTTGATCTAGTCTATACATTACTTACAGAACTGAACACACAGAGGATACACAATAGACCAACTCTGGACACATTTCTTTCTGCAAGTTACAGATGAGCCACTCTAACACTCTAGCATAAGTTAGTCTAAAAGGTCATCAATAACTTGTTGAAGTAATTGTTTTGTCTAGAGAAAGTCATTGTATGCCCTCTTTACGCAACACCAGTTTGTCTGGATTTTTTTAGGTGCCAGAACAGAGAGTCACTGGCTTTAGGAAGGGGTTTCTTCTGGCTGCGTGGGGAAACAAAGGTGATGCAAATGGAGGTGAAGTGAAAGGTGTTTTGATACTGGCACTTGGTATTGCCAATTGAAAAGAAAAAAAGGACAAAGAGACAAGAGAGGCAGAGAAGAACGGAGAAAGACAAAGAAGCTGAACAGATGTTCAGACATGGTGGCAATATGGGTTACTGCATTGCTACCAGGAAATGGACATACAGTATTTTGCATTAACTAGGCAGCTACCAACACTATGTGGTAACTTCATTAGAAAACGATGTGGGTACCTACAGTCTGCTCCATGCTGCCGCTGATAAATGTATGCAGGAAGGAAGCTGTGCAGGAAAGGGTCAATTTAATTAAATAAATAACACGGTGGCAAAATACAATGAAGAGTATATATTTTAGGAGGACTATTGAAAAGACAGTTTATTGAGTTCATGACGAGAAAAGTAATGGAGCATTATGCTGAATGGGCAGGGTCAAAAACCCATTGTTTCAATAGATTTAGTTCCTTATAACGGCAATAGTATTTCATCAACACTGGTGGTGTATAAATCTAGACAGCGAACTGGTACTGTGACATCCCTATTATCTCCCTAAATCATTTTGATAAAGGAAAAGGCTTTTCAAAATATCACATTTTTTCTGCTTCATTCTGTCATTTTATTGCCCAATTCTTTGTTACAATTTTCCAATCACTTTACATAACCAACCATTTTCATCATTGCCACACTATTGTAAACCACATCAGCAAGTTAATACATAAAGCTTTGCATTTCAAAAAACTAGACACTTTAGTAACAATATTACAAAGATTTTAGCTTCAAAAATAACTGAAAATGAAAAAAATAAACTTTTAAAGAATTAGCATCATAAAATTAATTTATTCCAAGTAAAAATACAAAATAATATTAATGACATTGACCAGATATGAAAGTCTCTCCCAGAAACAACTATATTAATGGTTGAGAAAGCACTCCTTAAAGAAAATACGAAATAAAAATGAAAAATATGTAAATATGTTTAATTTTTTTCTTAGCAAAAAATCTTTCTAAAAATAACAATGAAAATTTGTCTCAGTACAAAGGCTACATTACTATTGAAAAAATACCAGCATGAAGAAAAGGTACATATTTGACAGTAGAAAAATGATTTTAGTGAATCACAATGTCTAAAGTCTGCAATGAAAATAAATCTGCAATAAAGATTTATGCCTTTTTTCTTTTCATTTTTCTTTTTTTTTTATACAAACAGTACAAACAGTATTGCACATAACAACAAATAGTCGAGGTTAGGTTAGCCTTCAAAAAAATCGACTAGTTCAAGTCTCACATCAGAAAAGGCCACAATAGGACCTGTTGTACCCAGGGGCTTCTTAGTCAAGTTGCAGTTCAGAACTCCATTATTTTAAAAAATAACTTTTTTTGAAGGACCCTCTTTTAATATAACATATTAACAATTCAGGGGCACATTCATTTACAAAACAAAAGGGAGCATGTCATAATTTAATAAACTAAAAAAAGTTCTCTTTAAAAAAATACAAACAGAAGAACTCTCACAATTCTGGTCAGTCGTGCATAATCACACTTGATTATAAATATACAAATTAAGGGAAAATATTTTTTCACCTTCTATTCACAACTTTCAGCACCAAATGGAATTTGTGTTTACACCTGTTCCTTATGATGATTTTGTTTTAGATTTAATCCAACATTATGCTATAGTGTACATTTTCCAGCTTCTCTCTCTCTCTCTCTTTCTCTCTGGGGGTATTTTTCTACATGAAAGAGGGGTATTTCTTCAAAAAGGTTTACTTCTTTCACATAATTAGGTAGATTTCTGTAGGTTAGCTATGATCTTTAATATTACAGTTATAAAGCTCTAACTTCTTCATTTTCAAAAAAACTCAAATAAGCATGAAAAAAATAAAGTTACCCATCTGTTAAATCATTTTTCTTGCAGAATTAAATTAATATATATTTTTCTGAATAAACTTACTTAGAAAATATCATTTTCTTTCCTATATTTCAAAATTGAGGTATTGCAAAAGATCATGTCAGTCAGAAAGCATGCCTTTTTCTTTAAAAAAAATCATCAGCCGACTGTTGAAAACTGTCTAGATACAAAAAGTAGTGCATAACAAAATGTCTTGTACAGATGAAAAAAAACAGAAAAGACACCTGGGCTGGGAAAAGAAATATCACAAAAACGCCCAGAAGTAACTTCAAAAGGGATAATTATAATAAGCATTTTAAACCAGTAAAAAACAATTTTTTTCTTTTTTTTTTTTTTCCAAAAACAGAAAAAAAACCTTTCAAAGCCAATACTTGCAACTAAACATTGGGAAAATCAACTTACTAAATTAGACACAAACAAGGACATCACAACAAACAAACCCCAGAACATTTAAATCTACTATGCGGTGTCATATCCAGTCAGATTGTCCCCAGAACTGCAAAAACAAAGGAGGAAAAAGAAAAAAATAGTGTACACATTCTCACAATCATTAGTATACCAAGTGTGTTTATATTTATATGCTATCTGCAGCCCCATAGTTCATGCTAAAAAAATGTCCACTGTGTTAGCAGGTCTTAATTGTATTCAAGCTTCACAGGATACATCCAGGGATTAGAGAGATAACGCCACATCCACAGAGCAGACATCTCATGTTACTTTTATATGCAGACATTTCTTTAGCACCACTTTTTTTCCTAACTTTCTTAAATGTGCCTAGTTTATTAGTTTGACAGACTATCTAATTGGTAGTGTATGTATGCTAGCATGAGCTCTTTGGTTTTCTGGACAAGGTCTGCAGTTACGTAAATGATGCAAGCATTAGGAGAGAGATTGTAACTAAGAGCTCATTTCTGTTTATGTACCTGTTATGAACTGTCAAAATGTGTTAATGTTGGATACAGAGGCTTTAACAGTTAAGTTTGATCACAGTACTAGACATAATCACTTTACTATATAAAATAAATTGCACGATATATAACAGAGCACCGCAAAGTACTTCATCTACCATCCACAAATTTGTTTTAAGAATATCCTACAGCTAGTTTTTATATTTGTTGTAATATAGGTCATTCTGTAATGGGCTGATCCTAATTTCAGAAGCATTACATTTACTGAGGCATGCCTTCCTCCAGTCAGTAATCAATTTTTTTTGTTACTGAGTATTTTGTAGCCTATGTAGTTTCATAATTTGTGCATTGTGGGCAAGTTTTATATTAGACACATATAAAATTTATTGCATGCAGCAACCTGATTAAGTAAACATGCAGTCAAAAAATATTGACCTTCCTTGGAAGCTTTTCTGTATGCTATACTGATCTCCTTTCAGCAGCCATCACTATTTTAATCACATATTCATTTTTTAATTGATACCCTAGCCTGAATAGAGTATTATGGTATTAGTAATACCATTTTAATAGCAGCAAAAGCTATTGCAGCATACATTTACATAACACTAAAAGACCTAACAAAAAAAACCAACAACAAAACAAAACAAACAAAAAACCCCTCAGCAAAACAAAAGAAAAAAGTCTGATCCAGCTTATGAGGTATCATCCTTACAAGTCAAAATGGAGAGCAACTAAAGGCTTATTTTCTTTAAGGGTTATTACTACTCTAAATGACCCAAACTAATGATTGCTGAATATCTGTTTAAGTTTTTGCTACATCTGCCACCTACTTGTGAATATTACCTTTGGTAAGTCATCTGCTAGGGGCAAGTCTAAATTTCTGAAAATAAGTGCATGCTCCAGTTTAAACATAAAAATAATTATAATAAAAAAACCTTCATCACATACGCATCAACCCAGTGAAGGCTGATGAGAATGGCAGTCTACATAATGTCACTAGTGACAAGTCTTGTGTAGGAAATTAAGGTACCAAGCAGATGTTTGTGTGAATCAAAGTGCAAAATCAGTACAGTTACACTCTGCCGGTTTGTATTATACTGGACACTGAGTTCAGTAATGTGACTGTAAATAATAATAATAATAATAGTAATAAAAAGACCCATATCTTCATTAAAGTCGAGGACGAATGCACAGATTTCCAGAACACTAAGCCCTGAGGCAGCGCTCTCTTTTCACTCGATTTTATCTACTTCAGTACTTGTTGCTGGGTGAGGCCTGGGATTCAGCTCCAGCGGAATGGGACGTGGCGGGGCCGGTCACCTCCCTCCTTTACCAGTGGTTTGTGGAACTCTCGCCCAGCACGAGAGTGTATGCTTGCCCAGCAGTATTCACAGTAATACTGCAAACAGGTAACATTGGCACAAAAGAATGGAGCAAATTTTCCACCACAGCGAGTGCCCTGGCATTCATCACACATCTGATCATCCAGCACATATGGCTTCACTTCCACCTGCACCAGAAAGAAGAAAAATAACTTTAAGAAGATTACATAGTTTTGCTAAGTATGAACAGAAGGAACAATATTTTAATTCTTTTGACTGTCTTGAAGGTTTGCAACTGATGCTGGATTAACCCGAAGAGGTTGGTAGTTAAATTTTCATACCAACCACCTTACTTGTCAGAAAATCTCAAGAAAGAAGGGTGTACTTTGGTAACTATTCAGCATTTCTTGGAAAAGTTAGGTATGTGAAAGTACTAAAATGGAAGTTCAGTAAAAATAGCATCTCCAAGGATTTTGATGCTGTCTAAGAAACCTCCAGGAATGTGAATACAGTTGTTATGGGGGCAGGGCAAGAGAGAGCAGCATTTAGGAAGAAAAATTATAAAGAGCAAACTTCTATTTATAAACTTCAGAGGTCTGGTGAGTTTCAGAGGGGTTTTTTTCCAGAGAGCTTTTTTTGTTTCTTTGTTTGTTTTTTGTGCACTGCAGAATGCAGGACCAGACTAATAAATGAACAGAAGATTCAAATTAAACAAGATTAAATGCACTTGTATTAAATACTCTGCTTTATGGTGGCAAAAATCACTATCTAAAGATTTTTAGCTCTAGAAATGTAAGATTTCATAGTTGTTCCAACTACGGCCTTGCCATCAATTACAAATAGGCTGGAGAGCTGCTGACTTTTGTCCTGCACTCAGTTGTAAACATCTTAGGACTGGAATTCTTTTTGTTTTTAAAGCACTTGTGCCAAACACAGCAGTATTTTGATGCATGACTAGGCACTTGCAATAATACTAATCACAGAAGTTGACAACGTGTGAGTTCTCTCCTGTGTGCCTGTTCCTGAGAATCAAGCCTACACATTTAAATTGAGTGTTTATTCATTCTGGGGAAATCATTAGTTTTATGCACGTGTAATTCTTATAGCTCTATGATGCTATTTATAAAGTGGTTTAAGTACAGTGAACTACATTCAAAGAGACAGAAAAAATTGAAATATATATACTTTTTTATTAGAAATAATTTTGCTGTAACTGCACAAGTGTTAGTCTGGCAAAATTTGTATATTGCAAGGAAAACTCGACTCCAGTAACTACGCTTAAGTACATACAGTATTAAAGAAACACCGAATGAGATATTAAGTTGAAAAACAAGAAACACATTATACAAAAAAGCTTTATGCTGAATTTTACTTCAACTTATCCTGATCACATTTCAACATATGTTACTCATTTGAAGTGAAGCTTACATAGTTAATTGTATTTCTTGCCTCTGGAACATCTAGAACTGCCAATTTATTTTTTTTAAATTACACTGTACTGCTAGTATTGCATGGAACAAGTCTGAAAAAACTGCCATTTTGCATATCAGATACCCTATCACTAAAATTATAAGCATCATGTAAAATAAAACAGCACTGTCTGAAATTATATTGGAAGAAAACACGTCCAGTGTCCGGCACATCTCTAGATCCCCACCTACTCACATTTCCAAAACATGAATTGTGAAGGTCTGAAATAGATTCTCTCTCTCATTCCTTTTCTTGTTTTCATTACTAGTGAAATAATTTTAAGAATGTATGCTGTACAATTGAGGGATTTCAATCTGTTAGATTTAAAAACTAATATTTAAGGACTGATTAAGGGACTTCATACTTCTTCAAACTCACAGATAAACCTGTTTTAAAAACAGATAAAAGATAATTAAGTAAACTTAAATTATCTGCCGACCAAGTGGGAAAAGTACTGATCAATGGAAAAAACTACCAGCTAGCATCCTAAAGCTTAGAAAATCCCCAAGTTTTTAAGCATGGCTGATATATAAAACTCAAAGGGTTCAACACCGTGATTAAGACTCCAAAATTAATCTTCTTAGTCTCTCTGTAAATTTTTTCAGAATTCAATGGAGAAGATGTATTTAGGAACAGCCTTGTCTTAGGTAAAATCATGAGGTATGGTAGCACCATAGAAAAATAGTTTGAGGACTTGCAACTCCATGATGTCATCTAATCTGACAAAAAGTTCAGTTCAGATTTTTAAAGAGAAAGTAAAAATAGCTTGGACTTTGCAGCTGTGTGTTTTTATATGTATACTGCACATAATAGACACACGCAATACCTGTCAAGCTGACTTCTTAAGAAACAATTTATATTAGATTAAGCAGAAAACAAGCCATCCCTATTGTAAAAATACATAGCAGCAGTGCATGCTGTATGTTCTTTGGAATAATTCTAAATTCTGAGTCCTCAAAAACATCGGTGTTATTTGTACATGTAATCAAGAGAAGAAGACAGAAGGTCTAAAGGAAAAAAAAAATCTTGGAAATTAAGTAATGTTTTCTCTTAATGTCTTCAACTCAGATTTCACTAAATACCTTAATGTCACTGTATACTTGAAAAGCCCTTTAGAAACCAGGATTTCATAAGGACTGAACAAAACCATCTCATTGCCCCCCCTTTTGCCTATCAAGCTTCTATTGGCATTTGGGTTTGGTTAAATAATTCTCAAGACTTTCAAGGTCAGCATTACCTATTATACTTAGGATAAGCCTGCGTTTTAGGAACCTCAAGTCTAGACGTACATTGCCAAGAGAAAATGTTGCCTAATAATTGCAGAAATGCCAGAAGTAGCCACTAACTAAAAGCTGTTGATGTACAATGAGCAAATATCTAAAGGAGGAGAAAGAAGCTGGGAAATTCTACAGTGTTTGACCTTCAGAATTCAAAACAAACCCAAGAACAAACAGGCTTACAACCAACTATTTTCTGGTTCTAGTGCTAAACAGTTATTTAAGATGTTTAAGATGCATTTTTTCACTCTACTTTAGCTGCTTAAATAGGCTTTTAAATAATTAACAAATGCCATCTGAAGAACAGAGGTTACAGTGTTCTCCAAGACAATATTAATAATAGGGATGTTTTTCATTTCTGTACAGTTTTGTGAGTAACAACCACTCTGTTCCATGCTATTTTACTTACCCGTTTATCAATGTCATTATGTTGGAGCTGGACAAAGCGAGCACTGATAGCAGCAATATAGCTCTGCTGATTGGAAAAAGCCACTCTGCCAGCACCTTTTGGATACTTCAACTCTGGGTCTGTATCAATGCCAGCATAGCAGACACCTCCATATAAACGGTCCATAATCATTGCCAATTCAACTGCAAGAAGTCAATTGTTAAATATTACACATTTAATGTAAATAATACTGTTGCATGTGGTTTGTTGCATTAAAAAAAAAGCACTATTTGCCTTAGTGTACTTGTCTTCCATAGTCTAAAATAGCAAACCCAGACGTTGGTTTTAACAGATTGAATCAACCCTACATGAATTATAGTAAAATATAAAGGCAAAAAACAGATGCTGTAAAAAGAAACTTCGTGTGATTTAAAAGACATGTGGATGAGGCACTTAGGGACATGGTTTAGTGGTGGACTTAGCAGTGTTAGGTTTACGGTTGGACTTGATGATCTTAAAGGTCTTTTCCGACCTAAACCATTCTATGATTCTATGACTGAAGTGTGAAAATAATGCAGGGTTACATAGTTAAAGTAGGTATCAGGTCAACTCTTAGAATTTTTCATATTGAAAATTAAAACTGTGGTATTTGGGATTAGGTGTTCAGGATCTCCCCCAGCTCCAGCCAGGCTTGTTAATGCTAGTTTACATATAAGATCACTTAAAGATATTCCTGTATTTAGAATCTGATATTTTGCCCTAAGTACTAAGGTTGAAAAGACATTAAGGAAGTATTTTACATTTTAAACAAAATTTGGTGAAACATCAGAAGTTATTACACTTAAAGCAAGCCTATATTTTGGGTGCAACTTAACTTAGTATTTTTGTGGAACATTAACTTGATTGTGGATCTTCTAAAATGGTTTGTTGCTTCTTCTGACACTAAGAATAACTCTAAAGAAGTTATAAATACCGTTCATAAGACAAGACAGGCCGAGTGCATGGCTGAGGACACATACAGGAGGAAAGTTAAGGGAAAGAACTGAAGGAAGTGGAAAAGAGGCTGAGGGAAGTGGAGAAGAGGCATGTAAACTATGCAAAGATGTATGGTCACTGAGCCCAGTTCTCTGTAAAAGTTGATAAGCAAACGAATTGGTCAGATGGATGAAGGACAGACCCTCACAAAGCAAGGTACTGAGACCTGTACAGTCCTGTCAAGTCAGCCATTTTTTTATGCTAATGTGCAAAAACACTTTTGGTAGCAATTTAAAATTTAGCTATCCAAGATAAAATGAAAAAGATATACTAAATATTTAAATCCTTGTAGTTCTCACAAAATTCTCACTAGTTAATTATATATAGAATAGAGACAATTTTTAAATTAAGTATGTATGTGTGTTTGTATAAATGTGTGTGTCACATTAAGGGAAGACCATATGCTAATTTGTCCATTTGCAACAAGCAAACAAAAGTCTGACTCATTCTACCAAACCAGGTACTACTCTTGCTCCAAACAGTAAGGGAAAACTATCAGTCACTAGTAGATTCTTCTGCTTTCTAATTATTTGGAATCATCATTTGGGTAATGATCTCAGAAACTGACAGTACAGAATAGACATCAGGAACACTTAAAAACATTTACAGTAGTAGTTCCAGTAAGTTACTCTTGCCAATAGACAAAGAATATATAGGATGCCAGGGCAAGGAAACCATGCAGTGTTCAGACAGTGTAGAAAAAACTTCTGTATCAGATCTCTAAAGTTGCAACCAAGAAAAACTGGAAACTATTTGTCTGCTTTGGAGAGGTTAACTATTTAAAGGCATCAGTTTTCAAATGTAATGCATTTCAAATGTCATCTATGACAGGCCAAATGACATACAGTTTTATAAAGGCTATAATTAGAAATGAGGTAATGTTTAATTGTTACTATTTACATAATTACTATCTTACAATTATGCCTTATTTTAAGATGGTGAGGAAAGTGAAAGCTGCTGAGAAACCTGGACTGGGAGAAATCTGACTGTCAGCAATGGCTGGAGGACCTTGTGTACAGCTTCCCAAAAAAATTAGGATTAGAAGAAAGATAAAGCGAGGAGCTGAAGTTCTTTGGGCTGGAAAGTGGCTGCCAAAGGAAAATATGGGCTACCAGGAAACCTGATACAGAAGTCTTTCGTCCAGGCAATGACTGAGGGGCCTTGTCTACTGCAGCTCTAGAAAATTAGGATTAGGGTTGAGAGAATGAAAAAGAGAAACCATGCAGCTGACTTGGAGTGAGGATGGAGAGGGACTACTAAACAGAAGTGAGGGCTGCCAAAAGACCTAGCTAGGAGAAATGTTTCAACTTGCTAATAAGTTTGTGACCTTGTCATTGGCTCACCAAAAATACAAGGGTTAGGAAGAAAAAAAGTGTTGGGAGTTGGGAGTGGTGCTGAAAAGGGGCCTTCAAAACAAAGTGGGGGCTGCCAAGAGATCTGGGCTGGGATAAATCTTTCCTCTGGCCAAAGGCTATGGAGTCTTGTCTATGGCTCTGCAAATAGAAGTGAAGAAAAAGAGTTAAGGGTGAAGAAAAAAAGATTGAGGAAAAGAGCTACATTAGGAGTGGGTCTGGAAAGTGGTCTTCAATACAGAGTGGGGCCACCAAGAGACCTGGGCTGGAAGAAATGGTCTATAGCTCCATGGGAAAATTAGGGTTAGGGTTGAGAAAAAGGGAAAGAGAAATCAGAGCTGCAGTTGGAATTGGTTTGTTTTCTAGTCAGACGAAAGGGGAACTTGTCTGCATCTCAGCAAGCAAATCAGGGTTAGGATTAAGATGGTATACATTACGAAAAATCAGCCAAGTTTAGGATGTTATGCAAACTGGGGGAAAACTGTTTCTGCTGAAAATCCTAATTAGTAACCTATTTAAAAGATAAAAAATGTTCATAGTTTGTATTTTGTAGACAGGAAGACACTCACTGACTTAAAAAGTGAGCTACAATCTTTGGAAAAGACGGTATATTTTCTGCTTTTTTACATATACCGTATATCTTTTCTCATTTTTTCTGCTTAATTGAACCCCCTACTACATGTCCTGCATTCTGCTCACCAGCTCGGAGGGGCCGTGGAACTCCTCCAACAAAGATAGTTTTTCTTGGATCCAAAGGCTGAGACCCATCCATCACAAAGTCACTGTCACTTAGGTTCCACGGTCGAATTTGCACCTGTATTAAGGATTGTTTTTAGTAGAGGAACTTGACGACTCCATTAAAATTAAGAAACAACTGCCAAATCTTTCTACATTTAAAAATATAATTGTAACTTAGCAAAAGCAGTAAATTGGTGGTATAAGCACCAAAACCATTTGAGAACATAGCCTAAGTGTTTGAAAGGTGGACAATTCATTTATCACCTCTAGAGGCCAGGCTTGAGTTAAATTTCATCACAGCAAACTCCTACCTCATTAATTCCCTGCCCCTAATCGCCATTATAATAAGAAATCTGTGAAAGGACTTTCAGAACATGTATGTGCAATTACAGTTGCAGCTTGGGCTTCTGGCTTTCCTGAAAACATATACAGTGATCCACAAATTTTAAAGCACTGATAGGAGTGGAGATAAAATTAATTTCTGTGCTTGGATACAAAAGTTTTTATAATGTGAGTGCTCACTTCTGTTAAGCAGCAAGCAAAACAGTTGATAAGAAATTTTTAGATTATACAGAAAAAAAACCTACTCAGAAGTTATTTGGATAAAGCTATTCACCCATCCATTTATTGGTCCTGGAAATCACATAAGCACACTCACTCTGCTGTAATACTGGGTTGTTCATTTATCTGTGCAAACTTTTTAATAGTGTTTCTAAAAGGCAGCACGTTTTTTATCTAATCATATTTGCCTGTATTTTTCATCTAACCTATATGTATCCATAGCCACAAAAAAGACTAGCATTAAAGAATGTTAGAGATGTGAACAATAGAAACAGGTTACCGTACGTCTTCTATTCTGCTATAGCTGTCTGCATTACTTGTTTTTACCCTGCAGTTTATATAAGGTAAATGATACCTAAATTATAAATTGATTTGCTATTGCATGCAGAAAAAATAACCTAATGAAATACAGAGGATATTTGAAGCTATCTGGATTTTAATTTGGAGGGGAGTTAAGTTTCTTCATTTCATTGCATAAGGCTGTCTTTTCTTTCAAATAATGTAGAGGGAAAAATTATAATCTGATTGTTTTACAACTAACGTTGTAAAAGGATGCATACTCCTGTGAGATACCAGAAATACCAAATATAAAAGTTAATTGAACATGGCATTTATCAGAAAGAAGCAAATGCTAAAACCATGTTACGCTGATACAGAAAGTCAATTCAATGTAGCAGCAAGGACAGCAACAGGAAATGAACAAGTCCATCAACTGTAAGTATTTATTTATTTTTTAACTGAAAAGACTGACAGCAAATGGGTTAGCAACCAGCGCAGGTGTCATGGCATAAGCTACTTACTGGTTTATCCTTGATTGTGGGACTTGACACACACAGGTAAAGTTTCCCATCTTCTTCCAGACAGGCATCTATCAGAGCTTGTACAGAGCTTTCTTCCTGGAACAGCAGAAAGGCATAACCTTGGAAAGGATAAAGGCACAAGAAAGAAAAAGAACAGATTAATGTATAAAGCAATTTTTTAAAAGAAAACAAACCCAAGAAGTGAGTAAGATACACAAATTACAAATAACTGTTAAGTCTGTTAATTTGTTTTCATATATTAAATTCACCGAATAGATCATACCCTCATACAGTATTGATTTCACAATGGAGTCAAGAGTGTTTGCTGCATATGAGTTTGTTTATTTGATTAATTAATGATTTTGAGCAGTGAGAATATAGGCTGATGAATATGGGGTTCTTATTATCCAGCAACTGTGTCTGAGCTGTATCTGCTGGTATCAGTGATTATCATCTTACAATGGAGGCACTGAGTTTCCAGTTACTATATACAATGAATGGATATTAGAAGAAAGGGTCAAAAAAGTGGACAGGTAGACAGATAAATAGACTTCTGTGCTCACATACTTAACTATGAAAAAAATCCTCCCCTAAAAACAACAAGCATGAGAGAAAAAGAATGGCATGTGTTGTGTTTTATTATGAATCAAAGTCCTGCTGTTGTTATTTAAATTTAAATAAAGCAGTTCAAAAGAAAGAAGAAGTCCAACAAAAACTGCTCCAAGTGATTGAGAATTTTAGGACTTTAAATTAGCCAGTAAAACTAAACATGTGTGGCATTCAGTGCTCTTCTGAATGCAGCTGGCAAGAAAGCTTTCTTCAGTCTTAATGTTGTTAAATTTGAATGAAGATTTGACCCAAGCAGTCCATGCTTTTGCTACCTCAGAAATGAAACTAATACAGCACGCTCTACACTACGCAAAGCCATCTAAAGATGTGCTGCTAGACTTGAATACAGCTGCTCAGTTAAGAGGACTTTATATTGAGCATGCATTGCTCTTTTGCTCCATAATCAGTACAACTCAGTCTTCTCACTGAGCATGAAGGTTTTGGCTTTGGCCTTTATAATTTGGCACTTGTGTGTCTTACAGGCTATGTCTTTTCAGAAAATCTGCAGCAATTAAAGGCAGCTGGAGTTTAAGCAGGGACTGCTAGACTTTCTTTGACTAAGACTCTTGACACAACTAAGCGACTACACGATGATACACCATACTTAAATTATGACAATGTTTGATATACCTTCACACAGCCTATTTGCTATTAAGATAGTGGTGACTTACCCTAATTTTGCACCCAGTACTGAGTGAATACTATTTGGCATGTCTTTTTTAGATAAATACTACACAACTCTGATTTATAAAAAAAATTTAAGGTAGACAGTGAAAAAGTGTTTTCCTCTGTAGAGTTATTATCTACCAAATTACCTGTTACCCTACTATCTCTAGTCATGTGTGACTTCTCAAAGAACATTGAATTCTATGCAGCTGTTTGTTTTCAGAGGCCAAAAAAGGTTTGTGTTAACAACATTGTTACAGCGCAGAACACATCTAGAAAGACTGACTTCCCCAAGAAAACAAAACAGTTTGATCACCACTCTTGCTAGCAAACAAGGAACTTGCATACTGGAGTTGGAGTAGATTAAAGATACCAGTCCCAATAAAAAGTGAAATAATTATTGAGTAAAAACATTGGTTTCCTCTCTAGCACGTCATTCTCTTAAAACAGTGCCCTAAAGATATAAACACACTTGAACATTTTAGTTTTAGACTTTACAAAACTAATTACATTAGCCGAGTACGAAAATAATTAGCTTGCAATCACTATAATTTTTAGCTTCATTTTATTTTTCATCCATGTACTTGTTATATCTTCCTCACTCCATACTGTCCCTTCTGATTAGATTCCATGATCAAAGCAAAAACTTTATACAAATTCAAGTATCTTTAGTTTAGCAGTTTTTTCAGCCTTATAAAATGCCCCAGTCAGAAAACTAGATACTTGGAAAAGACTACCATGGCAACTACACCTTCAAAGCCAACTGATCACACTTTATGGTTCAGCCCAATCCTTGCCTTACATTTTATATAAATGCCTTGTGAGACAAATTTCCAGAAGATGCACTGCAGATCACTCCAGTACTATGAAATCCAAATAAGAATACATGTACATTTATGCACACTTTAAACAAATGGTTTATAATATATTTAAATAGATTTAAACATTTAGGTTTTATTTTCTGATCAGACCATAAGATTTGAACTCCGAAAAACCCCCAGAATTTTGTATATTTCAGACTTTTGTAATCTTAAACCAGGAAAATAGTGGAAATTTCTTTAGCATAAAGTCAAAATGAAAATTGGGAAATGTTTATTGTGGCTTAATTACTCAGCAAAAATCTGGGCCACAGCTTGGGATGCTTCATTCTTCTATGAAGCTTTTTCAGGTTTTTCTCTGTCATAGTAAGAGGGTACATCTGTGGTAGTTGGAGTTGACAGCCATTTGGGGGTACAGTAAATAGTATGATCATAATTCCCCAAACCAGTTAAAATTTACCAAACAGATACTTGTTAATTTTCTCTGGCTGCTAGATTCAAGAGCAATCCAATTTAGTAAGAATTCAGTTTTCCAACCTGGGGCTAGCACCTGCCATGAAGTTTAGTAAGTTAACAGCTCCTCATTTCTCTAGACCTCTGTTACTGTAACACATTCTCCTGCCTGCTACAGAGTCTCTATGGGCCCTCTGAAGAGACAGGTAAGCAGTTTACAGCAGCAGTCTTCCGTTAATCTAGAAAAGCAAGCAGGCTGGACTAGCATGACATGGTGTCCAGCATTACTTCAAAACCTGGTGATTGCACATCTATTCCAGTTATTCAAGGACTTTGATACTCAAAACTAACAAATATTACACTGAAATGAAAAATATTTGAATACCAGAAGTTCAAATAATATAGAGATCATGTAGAAGCTGATATGGACAAGAAAGATACCTGCCAAAGTTAAAGGTATTTGTACTCATTTTCTAGAATTGCATAGGGATGCAAAAACTTTAAATTCAGAACGGTGCAGCTCCTTCCTGTAAGCAGTGGGGAGTACCAGGCATTGCTATTACTGAAGACTTAGACTCTTGCTCGCAGTATCACTGTTTGGAGCTGCATTTGCCTGTTCATACAAGCAAATATGTGCTTCCATGAATGCACTGCATTTGAATAGAACTCTATAGCAGGAGATGCACTTTGAACTGAGATTCCAGTATAAAAAATGAAATTGGAAAATACACATGCTAAAACTGACATTGCATAAAGAATTATCTCACACTGGATGCAATTTAATAATGGAATTTTTTTTTGCATAGGAACAAAACACCATTTTTAATAACTTCGGCCACAATTTAAGAAAAAACAGCTCACCAGTCTGTAAATTACCAGTAATTAATTTTCTCTTTGTCAGCTGTGTTTAAATGCTAGGTTAGGCTATAACTTTATAAAACTTCATAAAGTATTCCTTCCTGAAGAGATTCTCAAAAACATCTACTTCAGGCATTGTATCCTGTTCTACTGACTATTTCTATTCCTATTTCTACTACACACAATGTGAGATGAGCCCTATCCCCATGCAGCTTTACTGCATGGCTAGTTGACTTCTAACATTCAGAATGGTCCATTATAGGGGCTTCTAGGTTTGAAAGAAAATTCATGCTTAAACACAGTAGGTGAGGTAGAATTAATAAGATGGTCAGTTTCCAAAACAAAAGTGTATTAATCCACATAACTTGAATTATTTAGCAGATGCTGAAAGTTTCTTCAAATTCCTCAGCATTGTGTGCTTCAGCACATTCTCCTCTCTGTGCATCATGGGTATCATATGACTTAAAGCATATGGGTTTTTTTTCCAAGAAGTAAGAGATTTGATGAATTCCAAAATTTTAATCCTCTACAGCAGAATCTTGGTAGCATGCTGTGGTAGTATGTTGCAGACAAACTTCAGCAGTGATCCTTTCTTACCTGACCAAACGTTCAAAGTTTTGAGGGCTCAAGGCACTGCTCCTGACTCAGATTCCACAAAGTAAAACAGGCGAGATATTTGAAGACCCAGAAAATAGCAAGGTACCTGACAACAGCTGAATATTCTATATACACAGATACATGGCTTCTTGGCAGAGCAGAAGCAATCCAGCTCCTTCTCAGCTGTTGGTACGACACATCACTGTAGCGCTGACAAGAAACATTGCACTTTGCAATCCATGGGAAAAAGACAACAATGTATCTTGCTGTAAGAAAAGTCGCTACAACTTTTAAAAGGGTACAGCAGAGGGAAGAGAAGGAGAAGATTAATTTCCCTAGATTCTGAAGCACAGCCTAGGAGTTCCTCAACCTTGAGCTCAAGGATTCATTATTTTATGGAAAGCAGTACAAGAACTAAGCACCTTTGTACATGTCCCATTCTGACATCTAAACAGTGACAAAATTTCCATATGAAAGGATAATTTAGAACAGTTAGTCTAATTTCACTTAACCTTGCTGAGAACAAACTGGAACATCTGGCATATACGCTGTGTCCCGCAAGCTTGAAACAAGGTTGTCACTTGAAATGCAAGATACACCTGGAACTACCATATAAGGTTGCTATAGTCTGGAAAATGCATTTTTGCCAGCCTAGTCTGGAAAATCTCTATTTCAATTAATATCAACATAGGCATACCTTCTCTAGTGATGGGAACCTTCCTGTACTACTGAAAGCACATTTTGCAATAAGGCTTCAGTGATCTCTTCAAAACAACATGCTAGATGGAAAGGTTATTAAGGTGCTTATTCTGTCTTTCCTATAATAGCAGAATCTTGATATTCATACTTCCATTTTAACAACTGGCATGTTGGTACAAATTACGGTTATCGTATTGGAGTTTTTGCTAGAAGGGCATCATGCATCCTTCGTCAATGTAATTAAAGTGAAAAGAACTATGCATGGACCTTTATTAGGGAAGAATGTGTATTAAGTGTATCAAGGTGAGGGAGAAAATAAACTTACAGGACTTGTAGACACCATTCAACTTAGCAAGCCATAGCGGGTATAGTTCATCAGAGAAGACTATCTTCTTGTCTAGACCAAAGTATTTCTCAGAGTTAAAGATAATCCAACTTCATGCCTTTCATGGCTCACCAGGAAAAGACTGACTGCATTTCAGAGCATCCATGAATAAAAGATGTTAAAAAAATAAGCTTTCTTTTATGCTTCTAAACCTGGTAACACCTTCCTTGTACAGCTCCATCACTAGGCACAAAGTTTGATGTGAGTGAAATGAAATAATTAACTGTGTTTTGTAACCCATGGGAGAAGGTAGGAAAGAAGTTTGGTATACTAGAATTTTTACACTCCTTTCAGTTTAAGTGATTAATTACTAATGTTATGAGTGCTAAGGTGGTCTGAACAGTTTCTAGTTACTTAGTGATACAAGAGTAGCTGTGTAGATCTCTCACTTAATGAAGTCTGGAGCGGATGGAATTCAATCAGAAGTTTTTCTTAGAAATTTCAGTTAATTCTGAGTTAGTTCCATCTCTTTATATTAACTGAAGTTTACCATTTTATGCTCAACTTGTGACTACTAAAAGTAATTCATAACTTCTTTAAGTTCTTACATTTGAAAACAGCAATATATAAATTGCTGTTCAAATACATCAACCATGAGCTGCATTTTCCGGTACAAAGCCAGCGTTTTGGCATTCATGTGTTGTATAACCGATAGGGAAAGATTAACCTATTTCTGGCTCTTAGAATCAGGGCTACTTTTTAAATAAAGAAAAAAAATTGCAATGACGAATTATATATAATGTTGAAGAGTATTTGGATATCCATGTCAGAGGTCTGCCTATCATCTATTGATTTCCTGTGTAACTGACCTCAAATCCATAATTCCCAAAATTCAGCCCACTTACAAAATCAGATCTAGAAATCATGTGTTTTCAGTTTCGTAACATTGATGTTGGGTGGCAGAACTAAGACAATGAAGAGAAGGACTTTCTCTTCTCTTTACATACTGCATAGCAAGTCAGAACAGTCTTTGGGTAGTCACATGTATTCATTTCATATGCAAAATGGAAAGACTACTTACACTTGAAAAAAGTTAAACTACCTTTGAAGCACATTTTCTTTCATTCCTTCTTTTTGAAGTTTAGACAGTGTCTTTTCTGATGTTTTATAGGCTCCAAGATTACAATAAAATCTACCATCCTAAGATCTCTTATAAAAGTATTTCTGTATCTACCTACCTCATATTATTACGTAAAAAATAAGATGGAGTTAAACTTGCAATGAAAATTAGTGTTCTAGTCTCATGCCTTTGGGTTTATTTTCAGATGGTTGAGATGGCTACTTCAAAAAAGTAGATTTAAATAGACTTAATTTTTTTTCATGAAATATAAATAGCACTTTCTTCTTTTTTTTTTCCTGGATTTTTAAAAATAGTTTTGATAATTACAGTTTTATTTACTAGAACTTCTAGAATGAATTTGTTTTAAAAGCCCACAGCAAAGGAACATTTAGAAACAGTGTGAACCAAATTTCTAAACCAGTTAATATGATGACAAAGGGTCATTGCTCAAAGTCACCCTTAGTAATCTCATTAGGAGATGCTTTGAGCATGAATAAAACACGTTTCTAAATCCAAAGATGAAACGACTGTTAAAAATGAAACTCATTTTTGAAAAATAAAAACCCGAGGTGTTAAAAAAAAGCAGACTTTCTTTTAAACATTGCAGTGACATGACTGGATTTTCAAAAACCATCAAAGGCTTTAAATACTTAAGAAACCTCAAAATAGAAACGGCTGTAATTTCACTTAACTACTGCAGAAGAGTGAAATTATGTATTAGTCAGGGCTGCAAAAATGAATTTCTTTTAGTCAGTCTAATTTTAAATGGCAGTGTATGACCCTGTCAGCTGATTCCTTTCTTTAAAAAAAAAAGGTGTATAAGAAATGTGAACAGTTTAGCGTCTTACAATGAGACTCTTTCATTTTTTCGTCTTTTTCATGAGTACCAGACTAAGTCCGAG
The DNA here is from genome assembly GCF_030936135.1 of Gavia stellata. NCBI lineage: Eukaryota > Metazoa > Chordata > Aves > Gaviiformes > Gaviidae > Gavia > Gavia stellata. The sequence goes on along the minus strand of NC_082602.1, from coordinate 23,505,609 downwards.
TAGTCTGATACATAAGAAATTCCCCATATGCCACATTGAAGACAGGTTTTGGGGGAGGTTTTGTTTGTTTTTAGAGGTATGTACTTCATATCCTCAGTGCCATTGAAAACTAATTGGATCCTGAATCTAAATAGCAATTAAATGAAGCATACATAGTTGAATGGAAGACAGGATGCATATCAAGAAAAGTCAACAAGCAAGCAGATCATATGGAAGAGTTGAAGGAAAAACTGAGGTTCTATATCAGTAGCTTCTGTAAAATAGATTGCACGTCTTCATAATTCCAATTTTACCATTAAATAGTCCACATCACTGAGATTACCAAAAGAACGGAAACTAACATTTAACCCTTGCTACTAATGATCTTACCATATCACAAATAACAGAGAAATTAGAAACCTCCTATGTTGTCATAAATATGGAGAGTTTTTCCCCACATCTTCAATTTAAATGGAAAAAAACCCAAACCACCCACAGAATGTCTGCTTACTCCATGAGGACATACATTATTTTTGGGACATGGGAAAGGTGGTCTAGTGTTTCCTCTGCACTTCAGTGCTGAATAAAAAGGACAACATTTCAATAGTGTTGTAGTGAATATATACAGCTAATTATAAAGTCCTTTCAGTTCCAAAACACGCCAAGAAGCAGAAAGGATTTGGTAGTCGTCACTACTCCAAGACTTTAACCGCTTATGGGGAAAAAAAAACGGTATACATATACCCTCTCAGTTTGTCCTGTAGTAAAAATACTCCTGCCCACTTGTATTGGAAAAGGAAACATTGAAATGCCTCTTTCTCTTTTTTTTTCCCCTCCTTTTTTCTTAAACTAAAAGAATATTCTACAAGCCTCTCTTTTTATCTGGCATTTTACTTCTACACTAGTGTAAAATATTGCAACAGCAAACTTGTAGGGTTGTCTCCTCTTTTAAAGGTCACAGCCATTTTAGAACTTCAGACTTCAGACTGCAACGTGATCTATAACAGCTATAAATCAGAATTAAAGGGTATAAAAACATAAAAGAAAGGCTATAACGTACAGTTTGGTTTATTGTAGTTATAAGAGTAGTCACATGAATTAATCATATGACAAAGACTAAATTTTCAATGAGGCAGGAGCTATCTTTGTGGAGTTTACTGGGTCAGCAGCATGAAAAAACATGCCTTTACATTCATAAATATCAAAAAACCAACTAAATTCAGAATTGAATTTTTCAATTTTGGTTTTCAAGGGCAATATGAAATGGTGACTGCTCTGGGCAGAGCAGCTCATTGTCATCATCTGGAGGGGGTCAGGTCTCCTGCTGCTTTTACTCTGAACAGATGGCTGAAAAGAGATCAGTTTCCCAGTTTGAACAAAACCTGTTACTCTTCTTTGCAAATAAGCCAATTTCCAATTCTACTCCAAGCAACATGAACACAGAAAAATTCTAGATAAATATAAATCGTCTGCTTGATTTCAGCTTCTATTTTCATGCATAGTGTCAGCATGAGGTAAAATAAATTCAACACAAAGATTTTCAGGGGAAGAAAGCAAAGGTCCAAAAATCCAGGCTCCTTTTTAGCTGAAGTCAGTTATTTTTAATTCATAAAATTTGATATTGGGGTTTACAATACATTTCCTTTTAAGTGATATATTTTTACTAAAATTTATTTTTAAAGAAGAAAGGAAACAGCACTTAGTAGAGCTGTGATACACAAAACAGTTGGGATTGTTGTCAAGAGCTGAATTCAAAGTAAAGGACGTCAATCAGAAAGATAAGATACCCAATGTCATTTACGTAGCCCAAGCCAGCAATGTATTTCCTGATTCCATATGATTCTAACTCTCCTGTGAGCAGACAGATAATCTGCACTTCACAGGGAGTGAACTGGGCCTAGAGAGGAACTGAAGTTGTAAGACGTTTCTTAAGACAGAATGCAAAGCTTCAGTACTAGGCTTTGACTTTTCTTCCAAGTAGTCAATTTGTCAATTGCTGCTGTGGTGCATTGCTGCTTAATAACTGTTTGAACCATGAACATGAACTCACATGTGGATTGTTTTCAGGTTCTAGTTGCTCAACTTTCTTGACTTTTTTAACTATATAGAAAAGATGCAGCCTGAAAACCCTTTCTTAATAATGGAAAGTTTTTCTAAAACTTGACTACTCATAGTTGCAGAACAAATTTCTCTGTCTCAAAAAAAACAGTTTCTGGTTAGTGAGAGTATGCATTTTCCTAGGAGATCAGAATGGTACATTTTACAAAAATAATTATTGGACTTGCCAAATCCTCTAACACATTATGGTTTTCACTTTATTAAATGAAAACTGCACAGCTTCCATTGGTATACAACAGACTACTGATTATACGACCTCAGTATAATCAGTAGTCACATACATCATAGGTCCCAAAACGAAGTAGAATTTGCATGGTATGAATAGATTAAAAACTGCCAGCCACAGCACAGAGACATCTGAGAGAGACACCAGTTCTCAGCTGCTCCTAGCTTTTGAAATGAGAAAGAGGCATATACGCTGCCTTGGGTGGAGGCATACACAGCATCTCATTCCAGCATCTGATGAATTGCCATTGCCAGTCCTACCCTCTGATTTGACAGATTAGAAGTATAATTTGAGATATTACCTTTGATAAATTACGGATTTTTGTATTCAGATGATATTGCACTAATTTTATATTACTGTATCATTATCATAGGGGTAGAATTGTGTGCATCGTTGCAGTGATTTCAGGAATGGAATACAGAATATTATAAAAATAATACTTACAGGAATTTAGAAAGAGAGCATGAGCTTGTAATGCATGAAATGCTTACAGCTGTTGGGGGGGTGGGAGTAGGGAACGACTTATTTTTTCATGACCCTCAGAAACAGTGAATACACTGCAATACTAGTACAGAATCTGTCTCTCCAACACCACCCCCAGTCATGCCCTTGAATTTATTTCAATGATTTGAAAGAAGAATTTGGTGCTTCTTAAATTATTAGCAAAACAAAGCATAGCCTAAGCTATTAGTAAAGCACTAAATATTATCAAGTCCTCAATATCACTGTTCAAAGGACTGCTTTTATCCTTGAACCCATAATACTTACAGATCAATTCATATATTTCTGTTTACAAAATAAAAGAAAAAGGCAACATTTAATGAAAGTAGTATTTTAAGGGGGGGGGGCCCACAAACCACAGAAAAATCTACTTGGCTTTAGACGTGGTTAATGAGAATCGGACAAACATTTAACTGCTTCCATTTGATAAAAGTGGTCTGGTTACTTCCTACAAATAAGCGGTAGAAAGCTTTTTCTGCATTTAGATATGTTCAAATTTCAGGTAATGCTTTCACTTCTCCACTGTTATTGCCACCTTAAACCTCTTTTTAGTGTCTTAGGCATTGGTGGGTTTTGAAAGAAAATTTAGCTAGATATTGTGAACTGACAGTCATACAAATCAGAATTAGCAGCATTTTCTTTCACATGTGTACTATGAAGTGACAATAGTGAAGAAGGAACATATTTTTCAGTCTGCTTAGGAGTCTTTTAGCCATTATCCTATGCAAAATTTCAGTATAAACAGTAGCTACATAGAATAATTTAATATACTTCATTTTAGCTAAATATCCAGTCACTATTTAAATATATAGTATTTTCTTCCCCATACTAACATTTCATAGTAGCTACAATTCCAGTGGGAATCTATGCCAGGCCATATTTTTACCTCCTGAGTAGGCCATGTGTAATGTGTAACCTACTCAGTGACTCAGTTGGATATAAGCAGTATAATATACATGTACACTCAATTAGTATACCATATACTACAGTCTGATATATTTATCATCTACAAAAAAGACAAAGAGATGCACACCCCTAAAAATGCACGATTCAGTGCTCTTATTTAGGAAACGTCATGAAGTCAGTCATTAAGCTCTATGTGCTTCTGTTTCACTAAATACAAAGCTTTCTCTAAAAGAGGATCTGCATCTCTCGAAGTAAGAGCTAAAAACAGTTAAAATTTTGAACTTAACCCTGTCCCTGATTTGGATCGCTGATGATTTGTAAGATTCATCTTTTATTATTAGAAGATAAATTCATAGGGCTCCTCCTTTCTCTTTGAGATTATCTTTAAGAACATCAAGATTTAAAACCTGTGATCACAACCAAGTCCAGCTTTATTAAAATTAATTGCCCAATAAATCAAAAAATATTCAATTTGCATGTAAGTTGGTGTCAGTTACCTATATACTACAGAATATTGAATACCCAAGACATACTCCTGAAAACCTCATAAAACAATGTATTTTTTAATACGGACTATCTTTAAGATCTCCTGTTTCTGTCCAAAAGAGACATGAGTAAATTTGTCTGAAATTTGATATATTTTCTTTGGCCACCATCAGTTCTTCAGATTACTGCATCATTTAATCAAACTCTTGTCTATTTTCCATTTAAGTCAGAGGTATATTTAGTCTAAGTAAGTCAGAATTTCAAGAAGTTCTACTGCAGATAACAGCTGCACAACAATGAAGAAAAAAATATGGGCACTACACACAGGTAAGTCTTACTGAAAAGTCCTAGTCAATTATTTCAGCGTCTGCCCAAACAAATTTACTGCAACAGTTAGTCCAGAAAGTGGATGCTTGGAATTGCTATTTAAACAGAACCTACTGAACTGGGCATTTGATTGAAAACTTGCGATGATGAGTAGTGATTAGTAGATGCATGAACCAGACTCCGACCACATGCTCTTTAGATTTTCAAAGCAGCAATCCCCTTGAGACAAGCCTTAAATATCAACTGTGACTTAACTCAATGTACTCTAATAAAATGGATAGTTCGTGTAAAGTATAAGAAATCCCATTGCAATCCTAACCCTTCTTGGCAGTGAGAGAAAACAGCCTGCCGCTTTGTCATACGACCAACAGAAAAGCGTCTGGATGATTTATGGAAAGACTTTCTTCTGGAAAGAGAAAATTATGCAACTTCAACATGTGACCTTTAGTTTTCCCTAAAGAGGCAGGAGACTTATGAAGAAAACCTATCAGTAGATGCAGGTATGATGTGTATGAACTTCAAAACTGTCTTTGCTGGAAGCGATGGATGTGGCCTAAGTATCTCTCCTCATGTAACATGCGACCTAGCCCATGAGTCAAAGCAAAACTAAGAGGCATTAGATAGAATTTAATAGAAAACTGACACATAGACTGCAGACCATGATACGGGCTTCCGAAGTACGCCTCCTTTAACTGCTGCCAACAAATCAATTGGGTCTTTTAGAAACCTGATTTTTTTCTGTGGGAAATTCAAGGCCTTTTGATGATACTGGCCATAAGACTGATGACCGAGTTATGAGACATCCCGTCTTCTTCCAATAATCACATAGTCCAACAGAAGTCTAGAATTTAATACAGTTTTGAATACAGCAAAACAACCTTCCATACTGACTTCTGTGTTGTAAAAAAGGTATTTTGCCTCTATCAAAAACTTCTGAACAGCCTCTGAACAGTTGTGACCACAAAACTCTTCTAGCAATTCATTACTAATGCTGTAAAATGAAGTTACATGGTAATTGCAGTCAAGCCCCTGATTACATAAACCACTTTCCGATAGAGTCAGATATGAAAGAGGCTGGTTGACAGATGCACAGACAGGCTGAAACTGAAAATGTCACACAGAACTGTCTTTACAATTTTTATTCTGGAAACTCTGGGGACTAGCACATCAGTGAGAAGGAGTATGAAAACAAGTTGTTTCTCTAGCAAATCAGAAGTGCAGCCATGAATGTGGATAAGTAGTAAGTCTGACAGTAAAATTTATCATATTAGCAATATGCACTGGAAGAGCTACCCTAGGACTATCACAGCCCTTGAACTCTCACTTTTGAGGCAACAGAACTCTTCCTGCTTAAATAATCTGCTTAAGCAATAAAGAGGAACCTAGGTGACAGACAGCTACTGAATTTATTTCCTGTATGACATATTAGCCCCAAATGCATATTACTTCTTCAAAAACCAGAAAAGTTAGTCCTTTATTTGTCTGTTGTACACATACAACATATTACAGTACACAGACATCATATTATCCAATGTGATTTGACTGTTGATCCTAAAAATGTTATTTATCTGAACAAAAGAACTACCAAAAACGCCAGGACACACTGGTGAGTAACCAAGAATCTGTTGAGGATGTACTCCAGCCTATCAGAGATATCTTAAGAACTTTGAAGTCTTTGGAGGAAGAAGAAAAAAAAAGAAGAAAAAAAAGTCTACACATAGACAAGTGTCCTGTAGACAGGACAACCCCAATTGCTTGAGAACATGACAAAAAAAAAAAACCCAAATAAACATAAATGAGGGATAAATTTATTGATAGGACAGATCTAACCTTGGACAACAGCCTTCTTTTGTGTTATAGGCAGAAAATAATTTGATTTGGTCCCATTACGTAAAATCTCACAAGAGACTACTCCACTTAGGAGAATGTCTTACAGAATGTTATCAAGCATGTGGTGTTGCAAGATTGATTCTTTCAGAATAATAATTGAGAATAATAACGGAGAGCCACTATCAGTAATTGCAGCCCAATATCTGACCCTCCCAACCCCGCCCCCCAAACAGTCCTGGAAAAGGAGCTGATCCAGTAATTGTGGGCATTACACCAAATTTGTCATGTCTTGATTGGAAAAAACTTTCTGACACCACATAAGGAGAATAAAGAAGAGAGGGAAGTAGGCAGAAAGGGAAAAAATGTTTTTTTGAAATACAGATATTTTTCTCTCATGGGAACATTTGGTTTACACTGATGAGGAAAACGGAAGCTGCTGGGGTTGGATTTACTCTGCTTTATGACTTCATACTAGAACCCAGAACCCCAAATTTCATTCCTGAATTCTACACTACCCATCCTTTCTAAACTTGCACAGTCCTGGCTCTCAAAATAAGGTTTTCAGTAATAACCTAAACTACATTAGGAATATTTGGCTATAATCATTATATTCTTCTCATAATAAATAGCCTTTATTTACTTATTTGGTTACTGTAGTCATAAGCAACTAGTAAGATTGACAGAAACACCTTTACTACCAAATCCTGTGGAGACTATGGATGCTGAGCCCCTTCTGAAGAGACCTGGTCATTCCTTAGGAATCAGAAGTTGCTTACTGAAGAAGAGTCAACAAATGCTTGCTAGAAAATTGTGGTTTCTTCAGGGTTAAAAAATATTCCCTTGCAACCTAGCATTCTGAAAGAAAATAGCATTTGTTGAAAGCAGCATGAAAGCTGGGAGAGAATAATCCTGCAAAGCTTCTTCAGAATCAGATTTGCTCTGCCTAAGGCTTGATTGCTTAAAAATATTTTTATATTTTGCCTCATCAAATTCTTGTTTACCCCTAGAAAAAAAACCTGCAAATGGCATAGTTTTAGGGACAGAGATTCTCTTATATGAAGCAAGCTTCTTGAATGCTCTGTGATAACTGGCACAGCAGTCTCAAAGACAGACTTTAAAATCATCATTATCCGAATCCACCAAGAATCCTCAAACATTTAGGACAAGACAGGAAATAGTGTGAAGATCTTGACAAAGGTTGGCTTAAACAAAAGTCATCGAAAACCTAAAAGAAAATTTAATACCAAAACAACCTTAAGTTACTAATCTGCTCTTCTGTAGCTGTGTATATACTGCATTTTGCTACTAGACATTTTGTGAATTGCATTGATTTGGGATTATGCTGCCCTGCTGTGGGAGGGAGGACACAGGGACTACCAATTATATACGTGGCCTCAGATGTCAATGGGTAAAAGACTGATATTGTGCATGGGTGTGTTGGAATATACGTAAACAAAGTTTAAAAAAGATCTTGCATCACTATTTGCCATAAAATGTGTTTCTGGATAAGGAATATCAGTTTCCATTCTAGCAAATACTATGATCTCTGAGTTCAGTTTTCAAAATACAAAAATTGGCTAGACATTTTATGCTGGACTTTGGTGGTGTGGTATTAGATCATTTAAGCCAAAGCAACTGGTTTCAGTATACTAGATTGCTGTATTCAGACAAACCAGATACCTTCTCGTGAATATGGCTGATGAAATTAGAATTATGACTCCATACTTCCTCCTTGCAACCGCTCATTCTTGTTCCTCTGGCAGAAGCTACTGTTGCCACTGCAGTGGCAGTGGAATTAACCATGCAAATAGTCCTCATCCATGAAATCAAGATCAGTCAAGAAGACTACCAACAACAGTGTTCCCATCTAACATTACCTTAGAGATCATCAGGAAGGCTCATACAGTCTGTCCCACCAGCTGTTTTAAATTAAGGCATCAGAATCACTTCACAATATTACTTTGTGCAACTTTGTATACACTATTTTTCTTCTTCATGAGATCTTGTTCACCCTTAGTGTCCCGTGTGGAGCAGTAGGGACAAGGGTGCTTATTTTTATCAAATAACACAATAACTAACTGAAGAACAGGGAAAACACAAGATGATCAGACTGCTGCACCACACATCTAAATCAACTGTAAAGCCAAAGCATTCCTCCCATTCCAAACCCATCCTATTTCCAAGCTCTGCCATGCTTCATTTTCTCACTCTATATCTCATCTTTATCCAAACATCACTCCTCCTAAATGGAAAGGAACAGAGGAAGACTTGTGCATAATTTTTGTAATTTTAAAATATGTTGTGCAGTTTTTAGTGATTGCTAGAAAAGTCATCACAAAGAAAAATCAATAAAGACTTTTTAAAAGTTGTTTTAAAGCTAGTAATCTGTTAAAAAAAAACTAAAAGAATGTTTTTGAAACAGTTGGCACCATCTGTTTGCTAAAAAAAAAGAAAAAAAAAGACTGTAGTTAGCATAAGCATTGCTTAACTCAGCAGACCAACAAATAAGTAAAAACCCCATCAATTTATAGTTCAATAAAATATGAATTACCTGGATTTTGCCAGAGTGAAATAGACTGTGTCATGGTAATATGTAACTACATTTGGTAATATTCTTCAGCGCATATTTCATTATTTCTCAGCATCTCATAGGTACTCAAAAAATACTTAGCCACAAACCACATTTAATTCCCAAAACTCTGTGGTGAAAGCAAGTAAACACTTTACAAACTGGGCATCTGCCTACCCAAGACCAACACATGGCATTTATAATTTTGCCAGTTCCGTTACTAACATCCAGACAGATGCCAAAGGAAGTCATCCAAAGACTTTTCAGGCAATGGGAATGAATTGGCCTTATTCAGAAGCAAAGCATTAAAATCACCTCATGGATGACACTAACATAAAAACATGGTGCTAACCTTTACAATGCATAGGAGGAGTAAAAAGAAATGTTAAAGCAATAATACAGATGCTCAGAACTAGAAATAGCAACCTGTTATACATGTTGTCAGCTGTTACCAGCTTCTCTTGCCCAAGTGCATAATATACACATTCAGTGACAGAACAGCTGGGTGCCACCTCTTCTCTCAGCAACCTAAATATTGAGCTTACTGGCAACCAATGCATCCTGTAAAGGCTGTTTGATCTACAAGGTGATTTTGGGTTTGTTATTATAGTAACCAAAACTCAACCATTGACCAAGCCAGATTGCTTTGCCAAACACATGCTCACAGCATATTCTATGGTGTCGGGCAAGATTCAGTAAGGGTAACGAAAACCTAGAGTATCTGGGAAAACAGAAAAACCTGGCTAATACAGATAGTATAAATGTGCTTGAGGAATATGGTGCAGACACATCCATGTTGATATGCGATCCCGCAAGGTCCAAAATTATGATGTTGGCACTGCACTGAAATAAGCTTTAGGTAACTCACCATGCTGGAGATTGCAGTTCAGCGTATTTCACACACAACCAGTTTATGTCCATCAGGTCCAGCACTAAATCTGAGGTAATGTGCCTAAGTGGACCTGTGGTGACACCATCCTGCTCAGGGTGCCAAATCCAGGAAAACATTCTTTGTTCAAGCTCAGCATTGCAAGAATGTTTCTGGACCCCAGCTAGTACTGAAAACAGCTTGCATGCCACTGCACCTAAGCTAGTCAACCATACCAACTAATAAATTAGCTAATAAGGCTTGCTAGAACTGACTACAGATCTATGATTGACCTGCCCACTTAACTAACCAGATAAAGCCCTCGGGGGGGGTGGGGTGGGGTGTGGGGAGGTGACTAGACTGTAAGCAACATTTTATTTTAAATCTTTCAGATTTCATGCTTGATCAGATTAGCTATGGCTAATAGTTCCTGCAGCCTTTTGTTCCTAGCTCTAAGAATATCAACGAAGTGCTCCTAATATAGTGCGACTATAGGGAATTCATATATTGCACCAACATAGTAAACATTCCACAAATTCAATGAATTCTACCAGTAAGAAGATACTGGAAGTCTGTATTAATACACTCAGGACTGTGAGGGATGTCTTCACCTGGACTTAACTATGAAGACAGAAAACCGTGATGTAAAACTGCCCCAGTGTAAAACTCGGCTGACTATGCTGACCCATGGCATCAACTACTGATGTTGCCAGCTCCAAACCTCTAACTGAATGCTTATCAAGGCAAACCAACAAAAAAAAACTGAACTTAGTTATAAGTCCAGACACTGCCCACTGGTCTGACCCTACGGACACAAAGGAGTAATGAAAAAAGCTATCCATCAAAAGATCGCTAAAGTCTCTCCGGAGGTGATGGCATATTTTCAGAAAGACCAGGGTTCAATTTTACTGCCAGTGGGGCACGTTCAAGTAGGTGGGAGAAGCCTTGGAGGTCAGGTTTTATTAATGTGTGAACAAAGATTAGCCTCCACATCATCCCCACTGCATTCCACCAATCCGTTTTTCTTGTTTTCCTTTGAGACTGCTAGCACAAAAAAAACAACAACTAATTCTCTCCTCTACAATTTAATTTGTCTTTTTTTTTTTTTGACATATTTTCCATTTGAAAGAATCATACTCAAAATGTCAGAGAATTTACAGACTAGCAACATGGAAGAGAAGATATCTAGAAAAAGGAAGGGAGAAAACATTTGAATTCACGAGTGTTTGACAGCTGAGTAAGTCACATCACTGAATTTTGTACCAAGCATAATTTCAAATATATCTTTTCATTTCACTGGATGTTTTAAAGAAACGCCTGATAATACATATCAAACCAGCTTAAAATAAAAAAGTAAAATAATAAAAAAGACTTAATTTTAGTTCTAAAGGAACTTCTAATGAAAAAACAGCAGTGGAGACATTTTATTGTGGTACTTCTCTCAACGATTCCATAATAATTTTGGAAAAGAAGTACTCTTTATATATACAATAGACCAAACAGCAGTGAAAAAAAATTATAATACATATTCAAACTTTACCCTTTGACGCCTGGTAATAACATTCTGTCTTCTACGCAGATGCTGCCTATATGGGATCACAGTAAGTAAAGTACGTTTGACCTACCGAGCTTAACATGACTGTAAGTGAATCTCAAAGACAGGAATGCAGGACGTATGATGCTGCAGCCCTGATTGATAACTAAGAAGTCAGTTATAAATAAATCTGGAACAGTTGGGATTGACTGTTGTTTAGCACTTTCAGACAGACATTCAGGGCAACTGGCAGAGGCTTTGAAAGCTGTTTCCTATATTAGAATCATGACAAAAATAGAAGTGAGGCTGCATTCCCTTGTCTTCTGCTAAAATAGATCTTAGGCAAAAACATTTTTACAAGTTTGGCAAGGCATAACTAGTCCACTGTCCGATAGAGAACAAAATCGTAATTGGAAGTCCCATATTGATCTACCATGAATAGTTACTCATTGAATTAATAAGAACAAAAAAATCCAAAGAGAAAAGGAGAAAAAAAAAAAGTGGAGAGTACTAGGCGATATTAGGGACAAGGAGAAGCTGGTTTTACGAATTTTTTTAACTTGTAAGTGAAGGTACAATCAGAATTCACTAGCCAGAAAGACCCTAAAGACCTTTAAAAAGGGAAAAACCATTTATTTTACCAACTGTCCTTAGGAAAATATGGGGGTTTTGGAAGTTTGGGGTGGTTTGTTGCTGGTTTGGGGGTTTTTTTTGTTCGTTTGGTTGGGTTTTTTACATTCAAGAACAGATGTTGCATAATAACTACCAACAGCAAGGCTGAGTTGGGAGAATGGAACAGGAAAGAGCGAGCATGTGTGGGGTTTTGTTCTGTTTTTACGGGCCCCACACACTGTTTACAGGGCAAGCATTTGTCACAGAGTTATCTTGCCTCCGGCACTTAAATTTCCAGATAAATTAAGTTGGCTTTTATTTGTGTGGTTTTTACAGTCAAAATATATCTATCAAAATATTGTAGGATTAGCTAGTTCACTGACTGAACAGCCTGTTGTTCTGCCAAAATAATCAGTGGCCTTAATGAGCAATTAAGAGCTTTCAGGGTCAGTGAGAACAGAAAATCTTAACATATAGATCAGAAATTCTGCGTATAACTTCATGCTGCTGTTTCAGATCATGAGTGAACTCCTAAACTATATGCAAGAGGCATGCATGACTGAGAATAGAATGTATATAGTATAATATAAACTCATAGGAGAGACTAGGATACAGTAAGAGCAATGTGATTTAGCCAAGTAACTCTCTCAAACAGGTTTCCCATAAACTGTTCTTTCTCAACCAAAACAGGTCTGCACAGTGTTTTGCTGACATATATGAAACTGCCCCACCTGCACGCACTCTAAACCACCCTGAACCCAATCAGCTCCAACCTAGAAGCTCTGTGACTGTGGTGTGTAATGCCAGCCTGTCCTCTCTTAGCTCATTGCTGCGGTTCAGCACTCGGCACGCCCCGATGCAGACCTTGTGGTTCTGAGCAGGATCACAGCTGCTTGGGTCAGAACACACAAAGCTGACTCATGGTTCTCAACAAAATACTGTGTACCCAATCCACCAGTGATTTCCAGCTATTACTTCTATCGTTTCTACAATATGCAAACTGCAACAGAATCAGCACCAGGAAATTTCGCAACTTGCCTTCTAAAGTAAGCCTAGTATAAATTAAGGCATGATTCAAGGACTCCAGGCTTGCTGAAGAAGGACACACACAGGACCACATTTCAGTCACTGAACTGTGTTTTTTCCATCATGACAACTGCTGAAAATATGCTTGTTGAAAGAGAGAAAATTCATCATAAAGAGTCAAATCTTTTCTTTGTAATGGATTGCCACATTGCAGACATAGTTTCCTTTTACCAGTACAGCCTGCATAAATGTATTTTAAACTAATTACCTTTAGGTGGAAAATATGACTTGCTTTCAGCTTTGTGAGGCCAGTCCACCACAAGAGGTCCAAACCTACGAAAGCTGGCAGTGATCTCATCTACAAAAAACAAATGAGGCACCTTAGAGAGAATCTGAAGACTGACAGTGGCAAGGCAAAAATTCTTACTTTAAAAGAAAAAAAAAAAAACCAGACTATTTTCTACACCTATTAAGAACAGTGAAAACTACAATAACGTACATAGAGGATGCCTAAATATTCTTTCACGTCTATGCTATACGTGGCTGCTTAAAAAAGTAATTTTACATTCCATTAATGCAAATTTGCAGCAGAATTAAATGCAAACATGATCTATTAGAAGTGAATATGCTTCAGCTGCAGTCTATTTCTAATTATAGGCACAGAGCGAGGTCAGATGCAGCCGCATGGGACTGACGGAGGAGCTACATGTCAGCACGGCCACTTCTTGTAGCATGCCCCAGAAAGCAGGCTGCATCAGGTTATGTGACTGTGGGGATTTCACCCTCCTCAGTCCCCTCTGGAAATCTTCCTTGAATTACCAAGTTATTTCTTTGCTTTTTAATCAGCAATTTAGAAACACTGTGGAACACACATTTCAAACTATCCTATAGGACAATTTTGGTTTACATGCAAATGCTTCAGAAAAAGTATTTTAAGTTATTTTTTAAAAATCTTTTTTCTCAATGCATTTATTTATGTACTTTAAAGAAAGAATTAGTTTAAAATTGTGTCTAACATGATGCTAGATAGATCAGAGCAACAATCCATCAGGAGAAAAGTTTGAAGACAAAGGCAGTGGTTTTCCAATTTTCTGGTTGCTGTTTGAGATGTGTCCAGTTTATCTGACCTCATGAGCTGCATGTCAGATTTTTCAAGCGACTAGAGCCACAAAACACATACTGCATAACTCAGAAGCTGAAGGAAAAGGTGTTACTGGAGTAGACCTCTCGTGGAAGAGGGTAATAGCTCCGAAGTGGCCATGTTATTTCCTTGCAGGATAGGCTGGGCATATATTTTGATTCTGAGTGGCCCAGCAACATTCACATCAGTTGTACCTGTTGGCCTGCTGATTCTTACAGCTGGAGATTCAGATGACCTAGCAGTCCCTGTATCAACAGTCCTGCAACTCATGATGTGACATGGGAACTGCATTTGAGCTGTTTGTAAACCATAGATTGGCAACTCATACTATTTTTTATTAAAATTGCACATGGTTTAGGTTTCAATTTAGGAGATCAGGTTCTGAGATCCCTCTCTTTTCATTATAAGGCATCCTCAAATTCCCTATGTATGCCAGTTGTAGCTAGATAGTGTTGGATTCCAGCTATAATATAAAAAATACACCAAAAGCTGTCATGATTCTGGTTTGGGAGGCAGGGTGTGTGGGAGCACACACAAGTAGAGCAGATGCTGAGATTGAGAAAAAAACCGGACCATCCCTACTAAGCTGGTTATTATTTTGTAACCATATTCATTACCCTACATTTGTCAACTGAACACTGCATGTATGCTGGATATAACAGCTGATCAATTAAAGCGTGATTTATTTTGGTAAGGACTGTATTAACGAAGTCCTTAAAGTCAACCACGTATTTTAAGAAGAACAGGGAAAGGCTACAGAGTTGTGACAGTACCCACTAAGTTCCCTTTTTCAGCTTTCCCACTTTACATATGTGGGAACACATGCTGTTATTGTAGATTAAAAGACCTGCCATGCAGGCGTTTCTGTCTCCGTCTTTTCTGATCTACAGTACAGAAGAATGTCATATTGCAGGGGGTGGTGGTGTTTGTTGTTTCAAATAATGTCACAAGCACTACAAGCGACATACCTGGGAAAATACATTCGTTTTTATGAAAATCTGACCTTTTTAAAGTAATTATATGAAAGCCAGTTCCCATATCTCACCAGTGTAACTTATTCACAGTACCTTCATCAATGTCAGGAGGAAGACCTCCAACAAACACCTTTCTAGAATAGCGTTCCACTCTTTCACCATTCTGACAGCGTGTTGGAGAGCTGAGACCCGATGATAAAGACTGATCACCATGACTGTCGTCTAGGAAGCCATCTTCAAAAGGAAAGAGTGAAGACCGACCTGTAACAGATTTTGTAGTATCTACAGTTAACGCTATTTCCTGGAGAATTAAGCATTTCAGTAAAAAACGTTATATTCTCCTTTTACTGTTCTGCTTTAACAAAATTTGCATTAAAGGGCCCAGCTAAGTGGTCCAGTTATCCAAATGATGTTCATTAGTATTGCTTCTATTTTTCCAAGACTATATTATCCTCACAAGACAATAAACCTAATTTAACGTTAAAATAACCCTTGCAAATGGCTTGCAATGAAAACCAACAAGTTATGATGAAATTGTTTGTCATAGCTATAGAATGAACCTTTGTAAGATTTACATTTCAAACCGATTCTTAGAGATTTAAATCTTCTATTACACATCTTGAAGGAATGATCTTAAAGAGCAGATCCCTCAAGCCATTGCACTGCAGAGCAGGACAGTCTCCTTCAGAGTGCTTTACAGGGTCCTAACCACAAGGGCTGCAACACTTCCTCCTCGAGTGAACAGAGGCCCAGTCTGAGCAGGGGAGCAAACAGCAAAATAAACAGAAAAGCTCTGTATTGTCGATATTAAACATGTAGGTGAAGCAAGAAGCTTAGCTAACAAGAAAAAAAAAATCTTTAAAATCTTGTTAAACAAACCACAAAAAACTTGCACTTGAAGAAAAAAGTTTTTAGCTAGGACAGCCTGTCAAGCTGTCACTCAGTGTTAAAACACCCTTTCAGTAATGAATTAACAAAAAGCAACATAAATGGCTGCTACTCAGTTCGTTAATGAAAAGTAAAGTATTTATTGGTGACCATTTGATGCAATTAACTTGTTGCTATTACTACCAAAGTATACACACAGTAAGAACAGGTTTATTAATCCAGAAGATAAAGTACAGAAATATGCAAAGTCTGTATGTAAGCAGCACTGTAGAACATGCCAACTTTAGAATTTAGTAAGTCCCTATACCTGACTTGAAAAATAAATCCTGCAACATAGAATGATGTGTAAATGGGAACCCCATCTCAACTCTCAAAAGGCTGTCCCCTCATGTCATGGAGGATTGCTCCCAGGGATGGAATTATAATTAATTGATACAAACAGTTTATAGGGGGGTTAATAACAAATACAAATAGCAGGGCACATAATGAAATTCAAAGGTAATGGATTACATGAAACTGACTTCCAGCAAGACCTAAGGAAGAATTAATACCATACTGATAACAACAGTAACAATAATCTAGCAAAGTACAGGAAATAGAGGCAAGGAGAAAAATCCAGACATGCAGAGGAACGCTAGTCAGAAAAATGTATACACTGAAAATATCAGTAATAGAGTCTCCAGTAGTAAAAGACAGATTACAAAAAGAAGAAGCAATCCCTATATATGGAAAACAAGCTAACAAACAAAAACCAGGAAAGATGTTCTGACTGACACAGAACACCTGTGTCTGCTTGATTTTTTAGGAACACCAGGCATTAGAAAAGTCTTGATTAGAAAGAATATATTGAATGCACAACATTGACAGAGATCACAGGTGCAAAAATCCACTGCAGCAAAAATCCTACTGTGCTTTCAAGCACCAACATAAAAAACAGGGTAAATGCCACAATCAGAGAAGGACTTAGAGATGCTACTTTTCAATGTCTAGTATAACTGGTTGTCAGAAATGGTGGGTTTAGAGCATAAAACAGGAAAGACTATTGATGAATATTCTGTTAATAGACAAACAGGTCACGCACATATATAAACATATGCATTTCAGCATAAAAGAGAACACATGCATGACAGAAATAATAATTGGGAATGCTAAAATTGTGTAAAAATATCAAATCAGAAAAGCCATTGGAAAGTAGGAAATTTGAAAATATCCATAAGGGATTGACATTACTAATAAGAAGCTAAATAATCTTTTCATTTCCACTCCCCCAACATATCTTCTTGTAGAAAATAAACAACAAACATGAGCCATTAGTGGAAGTAGACATATCAAATTAATAGACACTAGAACAAGGTGTTAATCTGAAATACAGGTCTACAGAGGAGGCTGAATAAGTGCTGAGTTCTGAAGGAAATAATGCACAGCAGCTTAAAAAGCAAAATACCACCTCTTACGCCAGATGCTTGACAGTCTGCAAGCATTGTACTCATCTTAAGTAAATGCAAAAGTTTATCTAAAACTTCATAGTTAAGTCAAGTATAGAGTTAAATGTATAAAGTATACAATTAAAATAATGGAAAGCATACAGACAGGGGAACAGGAAATGATTGTTCACTGTCTCTTCCAGTAAGGGGAAACTTAACGTGCACTGAACACAATCAGTAGTACGTTGCAAGGCTGAAAGCAAGTGAAACTGCGGAACCCCTTGCCACAGGCATTTTAGGATGCTGAAAAGTTTATGTAGGTTCAGAAAAGGGAATGAGCAAGAACAGGAGAAAAACCCACTCTGAAGCAATAAATATTGAGACATCACTTCAAGAAACTCCCAGAGGCAAATCTCTGGGAGTGTATTATGGGAAAGCATCGCTAAATGCCCTGGTTTTATACTTTTGCACCCCTCCCCTGGCACCTCTGAGTTGTCAGTGTAGCAGAATAGATTTTGAGCTGATTTCCCATAGCTGTGCTTACATCTGTACCTGAAAAACTGGTTGTAAAAGTTAAAAACAAGGTACCTAAAAGAACATGACTCAACAGCTCTAAGCATGATACCTCTAAACAAATGCTCGCCTCCCTACTCAAAGAAAACAGAGGATCTAGTAGAAAACTGATAGGCTATGGCAAGCTCCAAGAAATTTCTGACAAAACCTCTTCTCACTGAAGATGCTTAGTCACAGTCACAGTGACAGACTCAAACACTAATTAAAATATTCAAGTATAATAAACATGAAATGGGTCCCTGCACAGATTCGCCTCTGGGTACTCTGCATTATTATCACAATGCAAATGGTAAAAACAATAATAGAGAGCAATATATGAGAACATTTGATAAACAGCACATATTTTTTAACAGACTATTGTAGAATTTCAGGTTAAAAAAGCTCAAAACATCATTATAAAAGTCAAGGTAATGAAAAACATGAATATCACACATTTTAATATTGTATGAATAAGGCAAGTCACAAAATCCCTAACATTAATGGCAAGACACACACACACACACAAATCTACTTGTTACTACAGAAAAGCCTGAATTTCACATAGGAAACAATTATTATGGAGTAAAACATGCTTTTTGGTAGAGTAAAAAAAAGATTCTTAAAGTCCAGCACATTCAGAACTTGTTTGCCCTGTTTTGTCATCACTACAATTTGTATAAAACAGCATACACTGTGTTCATGACAATTACTGCCACATTACTATATTTTGCTTCTACAAGTGAACATGAGTTTCAAGAACTTAACAGTGTGCAACTGATTCTCACCTCCTTCCCTACTTTGGTGCCATTTGATCAACCTGCAAACACTTGCCACAATCTTAAAATGAAATTAAACATTGTTCACATGCACAGAGAGTATATAATATTATATACTCTGCATACTTTCCAATTTGTTTCAGTACCATGAGAGCACTGAAAAAGTGTAAGAATTAGGATGCTTTCAACATCTGTTAACAATAGCCTGTTCTCTGGAAGCTGGGAAAAATAGGAAAGTAAGTTTGTGGGGAAAACTTAAATCTTTTCTTTTTGCTTTACCTACCAAATAAACAGTAAAACCAGTCGGCTTTGAACAAAATCAGCTCAAATTCTGTATTATAAACTGTGTTAGTACAGCCTGTACAGCCTACTAGCTCAGTCCATACATATGTGTAAACTACAAGTTACTTATACGCCTTTGGCTTGCTTGTGGCTAGGTTTGTCTCCAAGCTTCTTCACAAATGTGATGCAAATTCTACATTTTGAAAAGAAAGCTGCGTCACATGCATAGCTGTCACAGAACATACATGAAAAAGAAAATAAAATGAAGTTTAATGCCAAAGTACCCCAAGCAGATGGCACTGCCCAACTCTAATCGTTAAAAGCTGCAGTCTTCACTGTTATTTTCTCAATAAAAAACAGTCTGTGAAAGCTACAGCACAGTATATAAACGTAAGGTACATAGTAGCTTTCTTGGTAGTCAGCGAGTTTGCTATTGTCCATGTTCATTAATCTCTCAGAATAAACGTATATGTAGCACTGTACACTTGTAAAATGTTTTCAGTCTGCTTTTATTTTTTAAGGGTTGCCTATGATGAAATAAAGTTAAAATGTGCTCAAATGTTGTCTCTTTTATTATTATCGTTATCAATATTCACTGCTGAGGACAGTTACTAGTATTGGTATTCACAATGTTCTACCTAAGGTAGTCCAATGTAATACTCAAGTGTAATATTCATTGAAAGATGTTTTAGCTAAGAAAAAAGTACTAGTTAACACTAGTTAGTTAACACAATGCACTAGTTAAACATTGCAGTTCTACTGAAAAAATCCAAACCTGAAAACAATCTTTTTTTGGAACACTACACATTTAAAGTCATAAATACGTGTCATGGAAGAGTCTTTGCATTCAATCATCCTCCAGTTCACTAGTAATAGCAACACACTTGAAGTTATCAGCTCAAGATCATCGTTGCTTTAAGCTGCTATTAAAAGGGAGATGTTTTGCAAATGAAGAATATGAGATTGATTTATATGAAGCAATTGATCAACCAAATAATGTTAAAATTGGTAACATCATAAGAGAACTAAATATTTATTTCTCCTAGTATTCAGCAAACAGAACATTTAGTAAATGCTTTTACCTCTTCTCCGCCCATAGCTCCTGGCTGCATGTAAACACAGAAGAACATTGTCGGTACAGCTGTCATTAGATTTAGCTCCAAAAGCAAAGAAAATGTAGCTTCTACCTCTTGTCTGTTTCCCCTCCCATCATAAAGGAAAAGACATTCAAAAAGTGCAAGATGAAATTCAAACAACCCAAGACAAGATAAAAAGTTTGAAGATGACACAGCGGGGGGGTGGGGGGGTGGGGGGGGAAAGAACACACCTGCTGTGCAAGTTTTCTACATAGTAAAAGTATTAAAAAAATCAGGTATATCAGAGTACTATGAGATAACAATTTAGGATTATAGTTTTCAGAGGCAATAAACATCATCAACAGTAATCCTAATTAAAACAATTAATTTTGCATTTTATTAATTAGTTGTGGAGAACATATTTTCCAATTATGTTTCAATTTAAATAATTAACCATCTGTAAATACTAAAATCCTATGAAAACAATATGAACACAATAGCCAGTATGTTCAGATGAATAAAAACAGATTGAAAAAACATCTTTGTAACTACCAGAATTAATACACCATTTCAACGAGACACGCATTAATGGCAAAATCCACAATGTTGTACAAGTGCAGAAGCATATTTCGTGATATAATGGGAAATGCAAAAAGCAGCATTTTTTGATCTGAAATTTTAGAATACCAGAAAATAATCTGGAAAACAGTGTCTTCTACACAGGGACTTCAGTCTGTCACAAAAGATCTCTGTGATCTTCCAAGGTAATCAAATGTGGAAGGACCTGATCAAAAAGGGATCAGGTAGAGTTTTTCAACAGAAAGTGAGCTTAGGCAATAGGTAGTAGAGCCTTGTTTTGTTTCTTTCTCTCTTCACTGCAATACTATTTATGTTCCTCCTCCTTCCCAACCCCATCGCATTTCCAAACCTTAACACTATGCCTTCTGGTCCCGCCCTACATGCCCAGGTTTTAGGTGTCTACCTCCTTTAGCTCTTCCTACATTCCCCATTAGCCCACTTCATCTAGTTCCCACTCCCTCCTTCTAGATCCCAAGTGTTGTCTACCATAAAACCTTCCATTCTTCCCATTTTCCTATTTCCCTCTTCAGATGCACGTCCTGAGGTGTCCCACCATACCCCTCAGCTTTCCCTACCTACATTTCTTTGGCCAGCAATTACATGACAGATCAGTTGTGGCTAGTTGAGAACTACTCATCTGCTGACTGGTCCCTTGGTTGTCACCTCTGAGTGGCCCCAGGGGCTACCCAGAGCAAGGCTGAACCTCCTTCAGCACAGGTTCTAGTAACCTGTCTTCTACTCAAGTAGCTTCTTCCTCAAGCCCTGAAGAAACACTGTCTTGGATGCCATACACCTATGTCTTTTTCCCCTGCCATCAATGAGGCCACAAAAGAGCAACTACATGAGTGTTTCATCAGGGGGATTAAAAAATTTCAAGGGCTACGATGAACTGCTTCACGATTTACGTTTAACATAAAGACAGTAGAAGCTGTTTGTGTGAACAACTATTCAGCCACAGTGAGGTAGTTGGTAAGCCCTGAAACAGACTCTGCTCCTTGCACAGCAAGCGATAGGGAGAATTCATATTAGAGTTGGCTTTGCAGCAAGAATAAAGTTAATCCTCCTCCTTTCTAGTTACTGCTAAAGCCGTATTTCACTACTTATTATCATGGCAAGAATCACTGTCACACCTCATGTAGTAAGTCCTTGTCTTGCTGAATGCCCATACACCAAAAAAAAAAGTACGTATCAAGGTATAGCTATCAACACATTTTGAGAGTAATTTATTTGAAAGAGGTTTCTCAAACAGAATGCTACCAATCTAAAAATTAAATAAAGAAGCATTACTTTAGTATGAGAGGAAAGAGACTTTTTTGTGTTTCTTTTTAAGAAAAGAAAGCTTTCTATACTTAATGTAAACATTCAGGCTCTGAACAAGATAACAGTACACTATGGCAGAAATCTACCACAGACTTCTGTAAATTTCAGAATAACCTATTGCCATTCATGTATTGTAACACTTCTATGTTATACTGCACTGCATAATATTACTTTTGTCTTCTGTATGCACTCACACACATAATCTTTATGTCCATAAAAAAGATTTACTGACGATACATTTTAAATTGCCTGTAAATTCTAGGGGGAAAATAATGCAATCCACTTAAACAGGAAGACAGTCAGCCTAATCAGCTTTTGCCAATTTAAAAACACTGCATCACATCTAAACACTCGAAGAAGGTGAAGTTTCACCATTCTTGATTATATTTTTTTTATATATACACACACACAATTTGAAAATTAACTCAATTTTATCCAGTGTTTACATTAAAATGTTACTTTTTCCAACAAGCTGACAGTTATTCAGCACAGCAGCTTAAGAATGTCAACACGCACTTTATTACGTTGTTTACACAGGATGCAAAATAAGAATGTGTCATTTGAGACAAGTTAATAAAAAAATACCCATCTTGTTCATAAATCAAAGTTCAGAGCACAACAGATTTAATAGAAGGAATGATTCGTCAGGTAATCTTCCTAACACCTCCAGTTTGAGGAAATATTTTAGAAAATAAACAATTTAGAAATTATTCTTGAATGAAGACATTTGGGAGCCAGTAAGAAAATTATTGTACTATTACAAACATTGAAATTACCACTGTTATATATCTGAAGTTACTTTCTCTCTTGGGCAATTCCAACAGAAGACAAAAGAAAAGAGACTGGGAGCTCCCAAAATTGTACCCACAACTGATGAAGCCACTCCCATAACCTGGTTTTGGTGCCAAATATGAATGTCAATTTGCACAGAAAACCACCGCCTGAAAGGTTTCAAAATTCAACACAAAAGTGATTCTTTCCTAGGTACCTCATAGAACATTAGAGTATTAATGAAAACGTTGCTGCTTTAAGAAGTGATGAGCGCATTTTCCCATATAAAATGTGAAATCGTTGCAAGCAGACACTGATCAGTTGTGCAACTCCCAGAACGATCACCACTGTGTTAGTGTTTCTCCATCCCTTTGCAACTTTACCTCTGACAGGTAGAAAGTTACATAACCACTATGTCCCAAATTGCATGTACTCAAATACAAAGGAACAACATTTTTTACCTCTCTGATAACCCTCCTGAAACTATTAACTCACCTCATCCCAGAAGTTGAGTGTATTTTTACAAACATGAAACCCTACGTTGAAGAACAGAACTCTAAGCTTTTAACAAACAAGCAAAACAAACTCCCCAAATCTTGCAATGCAAGTAAGTGAATTTAGTGCTAATGCTATTGGAATTCTCAAAAGCCTGCAGCTAAGATTACCCATTGTTGCAACAAATCAAAACACACTCAACTGAAATGCTCAAATTTTAACTGCATCTCAAGGACAGCTATACGAAACTGATGATAAAGAACTTTAAAGGCTTGCATTTTGCAAACATCTATCTGGCAGTCAAGGGAGAAGGGGTCTACTGGTGGCAGAGGAACACACTTGCAAAATTTTATCAAGACCCGCAAAACTCTTGAGATAACATGGTTTATGAGATGAGCGTACCTGCATGACACGCAGAAGCACACATCCACACAAGATAGCCCTCAAGGATTCAGGAGGAAGGAGTGACCTAACAACCCTTGCCTATGGTCCTGGAAAGGCAGAGGACCAGAATATCCACAGTGTGACAATGTTGACAAGAGAAGAAAAGTTACGTGGATGAGGGAAGTTACTCTGCTGTTTAAAGTTACTCTTGCTTAGTTAACATACATCCTGAAAACCAGGAACACAATCAAGCAATAGAACATTGCTTATTGCATACCAACAAGTAAACCACCTTCATTCTTCAGTTCACTATGTAGGCTGGGAATAAGTTTGGTTTTGCCCTGTTGTTTGTGTTGGAAGGTTCCAACACAAAAAGGGACATTGTGTAATTTGTGTGATAAAAGCAAACCATGTAAATAAATACCAGAATTGCACAAACGATTTCTGAGAATTATTACTAGTAAGGCAGGTGTTCTGCAATTTATCTGAAAGAGATGAAATCACATGACAACCTACTGAAAGGAAAGGACTGTGACTAAAACATATTCTTATAAATTTAACTTAGTGTATAACGTAGACATGAACCATATAGCTCAGCTAGAATACCTATGAGGTCATATGCAATGCCCTGCTGGGTAAGACCAATGAACCATTCAGACACATAGTCAGTCTTCAACAGTTACGCTCGAAAGAGCATATTAGACTGGCCACTATCAGTGATATGTTTCCCTCCTATTACCTTAGCATTCACTGGATGAAACACGTTAGGAGACACACTCTTGCCTACTTCTAATACCTGCTTTAACGCCTTTTGTTAATAATTTGTCTAATGCTTTTTTGAACCTGCTGATACTACCTGCTTCCACAAATTCCTATGGCAGCAAGTTCCAAAAGTAAACTACAGAAGCACTTCCTTTTGTGGGTTTTAAATTTACCAATTGCTCTGTTAGTTCTAGCTCTGTGTAACACAGTGAACAGCAGTTCTGCATTCCCCTGTGATTTTTTTAAGGCTCCATCACATTCACCTCCAGCCTTCTCCTCCCCAAACTGAAGCACTTCAGCTTCTTTAATCTCTTGGTAACTCAGTACAGTCACAGTAGAGACAGAACAATTATAAGGTCCAGAGAAAATTATATTCTAATAGTTAGCTATTTTGGTAATACAAAATAAGGAAAGAGCATAGCTAACCGAAAAAAAAAAAATTAAGCTTCCAAAGGGGATAGAGAAAACTGAAATAGAGCAGTGAAACTGCTGTTCATTATCAGCCTCATTAGCTTTACCCAAGGCTGCAAAGACAAAAAGTTTCCAAAATCCAAAGTTACGTGCTGTCACTGGCTTAATTTATTCCTATGGAATAGGATTATTCCATAGGAAAGCCATGAGAACAATTTTCCACAAAAAACAATGCATGCTTTAGGGTTTGTCCTCGTTTACTACTCTGTAACTGGGCTGGCTATACTCATATAAGGCTTGTAGTCTGCACTTCAGTTACAAGACAACAGAAAATAAAAATCAGTGGCACTTGGGAAAAATAGGTATCAGTGATGACTACACAAAAGCTCAACCTAGAAACGTGTATCATCTGACATGATTCAATTAAATGCTGACACAATACATCGGTGCAAGAAGGCGTAATAGTAACTTATCGTTCAAGATCCCTGTGAATCAAGCCTTTGAAGTTAAGAAACACTTGCAAAAACAAAAACCACCTTACTTGATCTCCTGGAGACAACAGGTGTTAGTCATGTGAAACAATGAGTATCCACTCTAACAGCTTAATCTCTAGTTAAGGGTTCAATTGTTATAGGTCAGAAACTGTGGGGAAATGTTCCCCTGGGAAGACAGCTAGCTACACAAGGGAGCAAGTTGGTAGAACAATTAACAAGCTTGCCTGAAACACAATCACCTTCTTAAAACATATTTTTTTATGAAGCCAATCAATCACATACTGATATTTATTCAACATGTTACTATCACTACCATCAAAAAAATGTTCTGTATAGAAACTTGAGTATTGTTCACCTACATCAAGCAGATCAAAAGCTTTCAGCAGCTTCCTTGTGGCTTAATTAATAACTTGTGAGAGAAAACTTTCTGGAGAAACTTTTCAAATGCATCAAACCTCATTAAAAATCTGATAACTTAAGTCTATAGACAAGCTGATGTGCTTCCAGTATGTTCATATAGGAGGTAAAATTGCCAAATTAATTTGTTGACTTGTTTTTTAAATCAGATTCTAACAGCAACATAAAACTGACAAGCTGTGAAAGATCCTCTTCACAGATTTCAGCAGAGGTATGAACAGGATTAACTTGTGCTAAGTCTGAAGACTGCATGATGCTCCTTACTGGAAGAACTCGGTAAAATTAAGAAACTGAAAACACATTTATTATAATGTTATTAAATTATGTTGGACCATGAAAATAATCTTTACTGGTTAGGCACAGCCCTTAAAAAATTTTATTTTAGATGAACTAAAATGTTTAAGCCATGAGATCTTATATGCCAAATAAAATACTGACTTACAAATTACTGACATCTGATCTCAGTGAGACTTCTTTTCTGATTTTTTTTTCATTGCTTTATTACAGTATGGGATTGGATCTCCACATTGTGTATGGATCAAATAGTTAGCATTTCAAGGAATAATAAATTTATGAATTCATAAAACATTAACTCAAAAGAACTATATATACCCTCTTTCCATATCATAGCTAAAAGTGAATCTGATAAGGTGATTTCAAATACAGAAATAATTGACACCATTTATTTGTATTATCCCATTTTATGGAAAACTTAATAGAAAGTATTTTTAAAAACATTCTTTCTTCATTGTTGATACTTATCTTGTTCATGCAATAATATGTCCACAGTATCAAAGATACACATTTCAAGGAAATCTTAAAGACACTTCTTAAATTGACATAACATAGCATTATCTCTATAAAAAAAGAGTAGACATTTCCAGATTTGAAATTTTGGAACTAGAAGGCCTAAAGGAAAGTTTATTTGACACAACTGGGAACCTCCTTGCTTTATAAGGTCCCAGAATCTTATTTCTAACTTGGAAAACTCATTTGTAATCTTGAAGCAGTCAGCAATTCAGAACAACACTTGCTTTAGGACGCTATGAGTTGTCCCATAATTTTCTAAGATCAGAAAGGAAAATATGTCAAGCTTTTTCTTTTGAATAGTGGGTCTCTGAAGTTCTTGGAGATCTGGAAGTTTACAAGTGATTTACAATGCCAGTGAAAATGAATTCATTAACTGAGACAAGGTGATAGAATCAAGTATAATTATGCAACGTATCTTTGCTATAACAATATCTCTGTAGCACACACCTTTAGCAAAAAGAGTTCTTCAGTGAGTTAAAGTAACAAAAAGCAAATGAACAGAATAATCTAGGAACTCTGTTTTTATGTCATTAAAATACACAGACTGAGATCAAGTATTTGTGTGCATATAACAAGAAACGCAGATGCAAGAAGTGCATGCCACATAGTCAGAATTTCTATCAACTGATTTGAAGATTTCCTTTGGGTCATAATAAAAGTCTGAGATGAGACATATGAATATTTTATCTTTGTAAAGTACTAGACTTCTTTTAAACTTTGGGCCACATATTCAAAGTTCCTTTGGGAAACTTTCTTGACTTTGTTCATTTCAGTCAATTCATTTGCTACAGTGTACACAAATAAACTTTATTTACATCTTTATGATTTTAAAAGTATCTACCATTCACCAACCTGTCTCAAACTACCCATGTGGAAAAATCATAGTTGCAATTCCAGCAAGACAAAACAAAAGTTTCCTCTTGAATCACTCTGTCAGTCCATGCTACTCTGAATGGTCAAGGTTATCTAACAAACTGTCAAAAAGTGTCGGGGGAATATCACTGAGTAAGAGCTAGGTAAGGAGCGTTCTATTTAAAAAGTGGATTTTCATACAGTTGGAGTTGGAGGTATATGAAAGGCAGTAGCTAAAGCGGAAGCAGTTTGAGTAACTTGATTTGTAGCACTCAACATAAAAAAATTATATGCACATAAATGCAGTTTAGAATAAATTCAGCATTTTCACTAACTAAAATAGGAGTCAAAGTTGACAAGAACAGCTTGCATATAAAAATGAGGCCAATGCTTAATAAAACCAGCATGAATTTACTGCATATAAAATACTATTTCTTGAATATCAATTTCTGGATTTTATCTAGATAAGAAGCAAGCTGATAAATGAACATGACATGATAAAACTCATTAAGTCACGTGCACAGAAGTATGGGGAAAAATAAGAATTACATTTGGGAGAATAAAGAATTAAACTTGGTTCACTGTATTAACTTTTGTGTTCCTTGCCATTTGCACAGAAATCTATCTGCTTCCAAAGAAAGTTTTCTATATAATAATCTGTTATTTGCAGAACACTCGTCCCACTTTTTCAGGGATAGCATTTGCAATTATTTTTACTTCAGCATTTGAGAGTTGAGTGGTTATTTTTCATGATTAGCAATGCAACAGAACAGCTTGTTTAAGAAAATAATGCTTTTCCTTCCCCTTTTTCCATGGCTAGAAAAGCTGTTCACAAAGAACAAGACTTCTATCCTCCAGTCTTTTTAAAGAGGTCTTTGAAAGAAAACATATAATCCAAATAATTTGGGTTTTGGGATTGGGATGAATCTAAGCTAACGGCTCTTCTAAGAGTGGTTCAAAAGGTGGTTCTCAATTTCCACTAATAGATGGGCTGGACATGCAGATGGCATTGCGATAATTTGGCGACATTAGCTTCAACAATCCCTTCTGGTTTACTTTTTTCCAATGCTAGCAATGCCAGCATTACAACAATCTCCCTCATAATGTATGCTGACATACATATACAACTGAATCACATCATCAGAAAAATACAATCTACGTGCAAGTTGTATGCAGTTAAAGCCCAAACATTGGACCTCAAACACTTGATCAAATACGTGAACTGCATTTGATACTATTTGAAACTATTGTTTAAACAGCTTAGGTCTTCCTTCCTTAGGCATACTGAGCAGCCAAGCATCTGTGCAGGAGGTAAGGCTTATCTATGTTCATTCCTTTGTTTTAGTTTGAAAAATAGATTAATGATAAAACTCACATTTCTAACAGCCAGGCTGATAGGAACTTCCTTCATATTGCTTCCAATCTATCAAACCTAATTCTGGACTGCAGCCTCATCTCTTCTAGCAACATATATAATGCTTGTGGAATAGCCTGGCAAATCTTGTTCTTAAAAATCTGCAGAAACAGATGGCACTCACCCACAATAGAGAAGATCACACAGATGAAAGGAAAGCACATCGGTGAGGTTATGAGGGAGGAAAAGTGGTGGGGAAAAAAAAACAAACAAGAAGGTAGTAAAGAACTACAAAGTTGGATAAAAAGGAAGAAAATTTAAGAAATCTTCCTCTGCTAGAAAAAGACTTTAGCAGTCACTGATAAGAGATACTGCCTTCAGTAACAGCCAAATCAGATCTCAGAAACTGCAGATGCTAATATAAAAAATTGAAGGGAAGAAAGAAGAAAAAGCATGTTTTATTGCTCCCCTGCCTTTCCCCCCCAACTTTTTCTTTTTTTTTTAATTGAACAGGTATAGAAGGGACTTTTGAGATACCAGCTAGTCTGCCTCACAGCCCTCCAGGCAGCATCAATACTAACTGCTTGTACAGCTGGTTCAGAAAAACTTAACAAGGCTGTGTATACAGTGATAGTTCGCACACTCTGGGACTCTTATGAACCCTGCTGCCTTTGCTATATCACACTTTACATCATTCATTTTTTCCCTCCAGTTAAACAAACTCTGATCTCTTCACAATTAAATCAGGTCTAGTTTTGCAAACCTTAGTAGCTCTCTCAGTGTCTTTTATTCTTTTATATTATTCCTTATATGTTAATAAGCTAATAACGCATTAGTAACCCGACTTGGCAACTGGGCTAAAGAGCTCAGCAAATTCCTATAAGGCAGGTACCAAACTATTAGAAGAGACTGATGCCTCTCAAAATTTAGCTGCACATTTTCCCAGAATATTATCCCTACAAAACCCAAGTTTTTAATAGCTATTAAACTGCCAACCTAATATTTTGCAAGACAAATATAATTCAATAACCTTTCTATTCAGAGTGGTTCATTTCAAGGTATACCAATAGCATTGGCAAAGATTTAAATATAAAATGCTATTTCAGCAACTTGGTTATATCTAAACACTATATGTGTTTGAAAACAATACACCAGAATATAGGAAGAGCCAAGTACAATAGGTCTTAAGGAGATAAGGCAATTTTAAAACCAATAGAAGCATGAGAATAAAAAATGAAATTGTTTTGCTGCCACTACACTTTCTGTCATGGCATGATGACTTCCCCACATAATAATTATCTATATTAATAAAACATAAAGAAAATATTTACACAAACATCTAAAACAGCACCCCAAACCCTTGCCTTAATGTATTTTTCAAATTATTTTATTCAGAACGAACAGAACTAAATGACATTAATGAAAAGAAGAAAAGACAGTCAGATGGAGAGCAAACAGTACTAGACCTCACAGATGACACATTTTCATCTCAGACAAGTATGAACATTGGAAACAGATGGAACATTTGAAGCCCAACAGCAGTGCAAAGTCACTGTACAGAGGAGCTTTAGGGAAAACAAAATTCCAGCTTTTCACAAAGGGGTTTTTCTCATTTGTTGATTTAACTACCTTTAGTCTAAACTCATTTCACAGAAGTTCATTTGCAATCCCAGCAATACAGTTCAGTGCTTCCTTAGAAAGATCACACAACCTTGTTTATTCCCCATCTCACTTTTTCACCTGCTATACTTCTCTCCCACTGAAGTTTACTGTTAGCTTTCTGGAGCTCACAAGAAGCATTAAAGATAGCTCACTACCTAGCACATAGGTGACTGTATATTCATGCTGATCATTTAGTCCTATTTATATAGCTAATTAAAAAGGAGCACATATTAACTCAAAAGAATGTCCAGTGTCCCCCAAACTGAAGCAATGGCTGCAGAAATGTATGACTGCAAATGGGAGTGAATACTAGCAAGAGAAGGGGATGGAGGACGCCCTTGAGTTAATTTTGGCAAAGCAAATTAATTTATTTTCAGGCTTTGCTTAGTATTGTAAACATAACTTTTAATTAGTATTGCAAACATCTAGTAAAAGTATCATCAATAGATGGTTTCTCTTTAAGTTCATACATGAATTTACATAAATAAAATCGATAATTCCATTTATGTGACCTTCCCCCTAGAAATTACAGTATCAATTGTATTTAATAAGGTGCTGTAGATTAAAGTTTATTAAAATTGTCTACTGTGTAGCTCAGTATGAGTGACATTATTAAAAAGTTAACAAACAGATGTCACTACTTGATTAAAAATACTATTTCAGTCAGAGAAATTTCAAGTGGAGCTAGTATAGATAAAATCTATAGCTTTTTCCCTTTGCACAATGTTTCAAATCTAAATATTTGCATCTTCCTTTTGTTTAAATGCTCTTTAGGATTATGCTCAGATCTCTCTGAATATTTGAACATTGCATTCCTCAATAGAAGTCTAATTCTACAACATAAATGTGTTTATATGCATGTGCAACAGTTTGTGCATGTACACAAGCATAATGCTATTAATGACAAGAAGAGCTTCATAATAATTATGCATTTAAAAGTAATCTCTTCTCTCTCACTAATTTTATTATTTCAGAACTCAGTGGTTTGAGATAATGATGACAATTTATAGCTTTGCACAATGATGCAGTATGCCCTACACTAAGCCCTGCCAACTAAGCAAGCAGCACCTTCCCTCAAACCAAACAATCCCCTTCAACATTTACAGATAGTAGCTCAAGACAGTCAGTCAGGAAAATCCCTAGTTTCAAAAGGCTGTCATCAATAAGAATACCAGCTGAAGTACAGTTGAAAGTGTTGCCATAAAGGATGAGGAGGAGCTAAAGAGACAAAGACCCCTTAAAAAACTTCCCCTCTCCCTACAACACATGAAGTTTTGCATTGCTGTTGGCATGAGCCTATGTTGTCTTCCTGCTTCAAAAGACTGCACACACTGTTAGTGAGAAATTAAGCTTTGAGTAATAAATCTTAAAGATTATTACTGTGTCTTCGCAGGAAAAGAGAAAAATGCTTATGTAGCAACAACTATAAATAGAATGTGATGCCTGGATTTGCAGATTCAGCAGACAGTGTTTGGTTTCACAGAAATTATATATAGCTATTACAAGTATTATGATTTAAAGAAGTTACCTAAGTTCTCCAAATTGCTCAAAAAATTACTGGGATGAAATCTCTTCTGGGAATTTTTATTTTATTTTACTTATTTTATTTTTTTTAAACCCAAACCACAACCATTCCAGCACAGGAAAGAATATTTCTTCTTGGACTAACTTTCCTTAGTATATTTCCCCATGACAAAGGTAATGGATCACATGGGAATTACATAGTTCTAAATTTCTCAGCTTTAGCTGCATACAAAAGAGGATTTAAATCACAGAAAGGGATTTTTAAGCTTATGTACTTGAATACTTGCTTTTATTCTCAACTCTTAAAGATTTAAGAGCAAAAAACAACAGGTTTCACAGTACAATAATTCTAGCTTCTGGGCTTTTAGTAATGGCCAAAAATGGTGTGGCCTCACCTAGTAAAGAATGGGAAGATGATGAGATGCAGGGGAGGGAAAATATGTAGGAACTTATCCAGACTTGTCATTTGCATTGAATTTCATTCAAGAGAACAATCACTACTATTATGCATAAAATTCATATTTATCATTCCAGGTTTATGTAAGTCTGTAAACAGTTAATATTTCAATAAACCCATCGTATTTTAAGTACTTTAAATGCATAAATATATTTTGTTTAGGTCCCTCAGTTATCTATACTAATCTTTTAGCCATACACCAGGACTATAGCTGTAAAGGATTATTATTTTTTTATAAATAATTAGATTATATAGCTGCTGTAAAAATTTCAAAGGAGCTAGACAGGGAGGAAGAAATATTTTCTTAAATATTATTTCCATTAAAAAAGCAATTTTTTTTTTAAAGTTTATCTAGCAATGACAGAAATCAGAATAGAATATATTCATCCATTTAGTATACGAGTTGTCCAAAAATGAAACAATCCTGATTTGATATAGTACAATACATAGTACAGCTTTTTGTATCAGTTTTTCATTCCTGTCTTTCTTGCAAAGTCTTATAGAGATTTTTGCAATACTGCTATATACTCCATAGTAACTGTCAATTTTAAAAAATAACTCAAAATTCAGTCATAATCTCCCATCTTCACACTTATATTACTATTGCAATCAGCTTATTGAAATGCCCACGTTAGAACAACAAATACATTCTGAGACCAGAATTCATGTCAAACAGCAGCAGACAGTACTGTGTAGGACTTACACACATGCACATCCACGTGACCAGCTTCCCCTTTTAATAAAGTCTTCAATTAAATGGAGCATTTCTCCCAGGTAATTATGTGATTTCCCATAATTTCATGTGCCCATAAGAAAATGGGGCACATATGCTAACTATGACAACAGAAACTCTGCAAAATATCACCTCAGTGTAAAATTAACAAAAAGAGCACAAAGTTTACAGGTTCCAAAAGCTTGTATGTAAAACCAAATGTTAAAACCCTTGCATCTTGTCTATTCCAAATTTTCAGTTCATTTATAAATTATTTTTTAATTCTGTTTGGTACTACACAAAAACAATCTAATTTTAAGACTCTAAAAAAACTTCAGTTTTCAACTATACACAGTGTAACTTATATAGACAGTGCAAAGGCAAATAATTTTAGAGAAGTTAGTAAATTAATCCTAACACCTCTAATACAACATTCTAAGCAAAACCAGATATTTCAAAATAGTTAGCGTTTCTTAGGATTACAGGGACAAAAACTATGCTTCGATTTGCATAGTTCAGGTCTACATTATGCTGGTGGTGCCTATCACCCCACACCTCCCCCACTACGTGATACAGGGCTGTCTCTAGAGCTTCCAGATCCATTTTGGCAGGCTTTTTGAATGCATATATCCATGACTGGAATTTTAAAATTTATTTTTATTTTCCAACACAAACAAAATAATTAATCTTTCAGTGAAGTTCAGCCCCACACTATTTCCTCATCATTTAGATGTCTAAACTTTCTCTCCAGTCCTGTCTACATGATGTTTTAGGGAAACTGACAATGTAAACTCCACCAGCCAATGTAATTGTGTGCAAAACTTGTAACAACTTGTCCCAACAAGAAGAAATATGTTTGAAGAGATATCAGAAGTTGAAGTTACAGATTTAACACGCATACACACCCACAAAAGAGGGAACAACAGAGACTGTTTTGGAATATTATCTATAGCAGGCATTATGAAGCTTCCAGTGGAACACATAAAGCTATTATAAAGCTAATATAAAGAATCACCAATTCTACCAATAAAATCAGAGATAATTGATTTCTGAAAATCATTGCATATAAACTGCCATGCAAATATTATTATTACACATATTTACATCTGACTTTACAGTACAGCTACATACACAATAAATGTAAGAAATAATATTCAACATGATAATATTAGTCATTAGGTACTAACTACTTACTATTAAGAGCCATAATATTGTCTGTTCCTGGATGATGGAAGTTTATTCCCATACGCCCTGCAATGCAAATAAAAGCTATTTTTAATGTTTTTATTTCAAAACTGAATTAAATTTATTAATATGAAAAGTTCCTAAAGGGGATGAACAGCGCAGGTAACCGAATCTTCCATCTATTGAAGACAACTTCACAAGAATACACATTTAAGATATTTAACACTGTAGTACCTTTAGTGTTATGTACTTAAAATACTGAAAATCACAAAATAAATAATGAAATAATTATTTTTTAATACATCCCTTTGCTTTGTACTAGGAAAGTATTATGTTTACCCTTTCAAAATAAGGCCTCAAAGTTCAACCTTGCTGCAGTTATGCCCTTGACAGTAGGCTTCAAATAACGAGTACAGCATTACAAAAACTCCACTTAATTGGTAAAAATAAATCACTATTTTCCGTACTACCTGTGACACCAGAAGCTCTCAAGTTAACAGATCGTTGGAGACAGAGCGCTTACCCTGTTTTTCTATCCTTCCCTAAGAATCTGCTATAGCTTACTATTTGAGATAAGATACTGGCTTGGAGAGAACGTTGTTCTCATGGAGTACAGTCATATGTACTTTGAAAAATATTTGTTCTTGACCCATAATATGAGACCATCGTATACAGAAGGTTCACCACGAAATTCAAATGAACTCTGCTGGTGCCAGTTTCCAGGAAGCTAGAGATGCAAAATAGTACCAATTTTCTCAGGTGAGATTTAACAATTGAAAGGTTGACCTAACAAGATCTCTGATGACTTCAGGAACTGTAAGTGGGAACAAATTCACACACGGTTACTTTGTTTCAAAGGAGACCTAGTCCACTGAAATCTACTTTTACCATCAAAGCAAGAAGTGAGCCAACACTACTACTGTTCAGATTAGTTTTAGTTTTAGATACTATTTAACTAAGCTGAAGTATTAAAAACTTGAAGAAACTTTGTAACAGGACTTTCTTAATTTAAGCCCCTGAAAAAATTTGAAAGCTGTAATTGATATTAGTCCTTGTCTGGAAAAAGATATAAAAGGATCATTATAGCCACATAAAAATTTATTTCAATTAAGTAATGTAAGTAACTTCAGTTACTTACAAGTGTTGTAATCCATTTCATATGCTCTCCGTATCTCTAGATTTGTGGTTAAGTTTGGGAGCTAAGGAAGCAGGCAGTTTACATTTCTTCACTACATTGGCACTCAAATATGGGAGCTCAAGACCCACTCACTATACTGCAGAACCAATATAACCGTTGAGTTCCTCTAGTGTAAATTCTCTTCCATGCTTCTGCAAAACCAAGTTTTAACAAATAAGCTTTGACAAAGCAGATCTAAAGCCAGTCTTCTCCAACATTTTTAGTTCCTATCAATAAGTTAAAGCCTTCTATTTCTAGTCACAAAAACTGTGCTGTAATTAATATTCTTTCTGAACAGATGCAACATGAGGTTTCAATACACTTCTGAAACTGTCACAAGCAGTTTAAGAAAGCAAATGTATTTTTTCTTCACATCATAATTTTCTCATTCTTTTAGAAAAAAGTGCTGCCAGTATAAGACTATGAAGCAAACAGCACCTCCAGAAAGAAGTGGGGGCAGAAGGAAGGTAAGTAAAATTTCCATTTTTACTTTCCAACTCCTTGAGCAAAGCTTCTTAAAGAGATCTTCATTAACTACTTCAGATTTTCTAGTTACAGACATAATTCTCCTATACATATTTTCACATTAATCTGGCACTGCAGAAACATTAAAGCTGCTATTATTTCAGTTAGTATAAGCTTGCGCTAAAATATTTCAGAAATCTTGCCAGATTGACATTAATTCCCTTTTCCTTAACAGTATATTAATGAGAGGCATTACTTGTAAAGAGAAAAGGTGTAGATAATAATCTATAATTGTAATTGAAAAAAGGGAACGGCTATGAAAAAAATAGCGTAAAATTTGAATGCATAATGCTTGCACGGGCCCTTCTTTTTTCCTTTGCTGAAGCTGAAATTCTGCTGTTTGACCAGCTTCAGAAATAGAATTGTATCTGTGACATCTGGGTTTGTTTTTTAACTCCCTCCAGGCTGTCACTGGACCAGGTGCTGCTTGTGTGACATTTTGTCACCTGCCCTTGGCCTGCTATTTTTAAACAGTTCTTGTCAGCTATCTTTTAAGAGGAGCAGAAAATACAGAGCAGCACAAGCAGAAGGACGTGTTCTCACACTGAGCTAAGCAACAGTGTGGGATAATTCCGTGCATCTTCAAAGGTTCCCTAATGCAATTCTATAGAAACAAATTAATGGAACACTTTCAAAACACACCTGTATTAAAAGCATTCAAAACAGACTGGTAATTCGCCAATCATAAGACGAGTAGTTACCAATAATTATATAGCCTTTCATATTAGCTACAACATTTTAATATCTTGTTCTTTGAAGCAAATTATTCAATTGAAAAAAGAGGCCAATATCTTGTTGTTTGAAGCAAATTATTCAATTGGAAAAAAGAGGCCATACGCAGATTACAAAACTGCGTAATTATCTAAGGAACAAGAAGAGAGCACAAAAAGGAAATTATAAATTTATTCATTTAAAGGTGCAATGTAAAACCATGAAATGTAATTTAGAATATGTATTTTCAAGGATTATGACATTTAATATATCCCTTTGCTTTGTACTAGGAAAGTATTACATTTACCCTTTCAAAATAAGGCCTCAAAGTTCAACATTGCTGCAGTTATATATTTGGATTAAACACAGAAATTACTATTGGAAAACAATCAATTTTAAGAAAAGCACATGTATGCTACCTGGTCCTTTACGAAGCACATATATAAGCACATATTTCTAATTACAGTTTTAAAAATAAATATTCGGATGAAATTTCTACTTTTCAAGAATCTTAAGCACAATAAGCAGAAATGCAGAAAGGTTAGAGCACAGAAGTTATGGACTCAAGCAGTTCACTGCAGTCATAAATAGGAACCGTCCCAGTAACAACATCCCCAGTACTTGTATTCAGTGTACATCTGCCATTTTCAGTTTGCCTGTCTTGGTTTCATAACTATCTACTGAGTGTATTTTCAATTATGTGCTTTTATAACACACACTTATATTACTGCAGTTAGGCTGCAACAATAATCACTCTTTTAAGTAAGTCTTTTCAATTCCTAATTTAAAAAAAAATAATCCAGTTGTATACTTTTTGCTCTTTAAACATTTCAGAGTATAAACGAGGGTTTCATGATTCTTGTATAGCCCAGGCTGCTCTTCTGTGTATCGTATGTCATTAAATTCCTTAAATTCTCTCTCCTAACAGCATTTGGAGACACTCTTCTGGCTGGACTGCCTAAGTGCTCTGCTGCATGTCCAATATCACGCTCATCATGGCAGAGAGCCCATCTCACATATGTGCATCTTCTCTTCTGTGTTATATTGGAAATAAGATGCTGTTAAATGGAATTTAACTTCATCTCATTCCCTGTAGAAAAGAGTAATGATTTTGAAACAATTCTGAAATCTTTCCAATAACTTGAGGAACTATACCCTTCCCACATACGAATCTCTCTATTAAATCTTTCACAAGTAGATAATCTGGGTTTTTTTAATTGTCCAGATAATTTCAAGTTACATGAACAGTTTTGAGAAAGAATGTTGTTCCAGAAATAACAAACCTGGATATCAGGCACAGTTTTACCACTATTGCAGTTTCTTGACAGTGCCTAGTGCCAGACTTGCCTATCGTGGTCCCCTTAATCTCAACTTTAAAATCCACTATTTTTAGCTAATATTCAAGCTTATGCGCACAATCTGTTTACAACTAAATGTAAAACCAATCTTTTATTTCATCTTTGTATATATGTGCTGGTATTACCATTATTTTCTCATGTCTAAAACAAACACCAGTGATTAACCAGTTCCAGATCTATAACTACTGTTTTTGCTTTAGGAGATTTCTGAATTAATTTTCTTTTTTTATTAATTTTCTCTTTTTATTAATTTTCTCTTCCTAAGTGCTCTATGTTTTTTTGAACTTGTGAAATCCTGATCAGCTCCTGGACATGAACACTTACTCACTGAAGGATTTTTAAGATTACAGTTACCTATTCTTTTCATTTTCATGTTGCAATCAACATTCCAAGAAACAATGTTCAGTGGTTATATATTGAGTAAAACTTCTTGCACTGTTATACCTTATGACTTTTACCAAGATTGACCACTTATACCAATTCAGCAACTGGTGTTTGGCATAAGATTTGCTAGAAAATAGCAAAGCTGGCCTGCTTTTGACCTGTCCTGAACCTACTGGGAATGAGAACTTCCTCTCACATAGTTCTTAAGATTGTTGTTGATATCAGTTACAAGTTATGACTAGCGATTCCAGTGGCAAGGTCAAATGAAACTGGCAACAGGACTAGGTCTGCTATACTTCCTTAGTAATAATACCTCCTTTATCATCCTTATCTCTTCTATCAAATGATTTCAAAGTTAGTGCCAACAAAAGGCATTACAAACCAGCAATAGTTATTTGGGCAGACAGGTAGCAAGTGGGATAGAGCCAAGTTTAGACACAGAAAAGTGCAAAAATCTAAGCAAGACCATCTGAAACAAGAAGATTATTTTGACCCATATGTATTTGACGGTCTAGTTTACAGCACAACCTAACACCACCCCCCACACACACTCCCATATCCCAGCTCAACCATGAGTTTTTGCTCCATGATTCAGAAATGGCCAAAAAGCATGAAGCATGTGTGTATATGTCAGAATTTTAATCATTTTTACCTGAGTAGACCTCAGACCATTCTCTCTCCTCTTCCCCCAAAAATAGACACCTGAAACTGATGCTACACTACCTCAACATACATGCCCAAAACAATTTCAAAACCAAGAACTATGTAAGCAAGGGTCTGCATAAAGAATTATAAAAATAAAAGGTAACTGCCTGAAGATGTTTGTTTGGGTTTTTTTCTTTTTTCTTTCCCTTCCCTCTCCCTCCTTTTTTTTAAGTCTATCTGCCATTTGTCACACCCATAATTTAAACGTCTTGGGACTTACGTATCTTTTATACATTAACATACTCAGCAGAACAAAACCACTATTGTTTGCCAGAAGGGAAATACAAAGAACTGTTACTGTGTTTACACATATATATTTTTACTGTGCAAATACATATTGTGGCAACGTGAACAGAAGTGTATAATTATCACCTACAAATATCAGTAATAAAGCTTGCTGATACTATCTTCCTATCACTGACTAAACAAATATATGCCATCAGTAGAGAAAACAACCTATAAAATATAACAGCATATACAACAAAACGCACTCTTCATAAGTCAATTACATCATTTCAATAAAACACAAAGGTCTTGCATATATTTAAGTAGCGCAAACATTTTTAGCTTGAAAACAGTTATGCTTTCAAAATATACTTTAAAAGCAAGACCTGATGAATATAAGAAGAAATTTGGCTTTACTTATAAGGAGTAGACAAGTATACGTACACATATAGCCATTCTACATGTAGTTCTAGAACTGTACTCAAAAGACGAATATTGGTATTCTTATTGGTGAGTTTGGGAGGAATAAAATGAACCAATATGAAAGCAGAATTTTCCATTAGCAATCTATGCTAAAACATACAAAACCCTCAAAACAGTAGAGAAGTAAGGGAGAAAAAAAGAAAAAAAGAAAAAGAGCTTTAGGTCTCTGTGAGGCCAGTGTTCAATAGTACAATGAAAAAATGGAAATAAAGCGAAGGAAAAATTGGTATCTGTATCACCACTCCTTAAACTAAACAACGCAAACAAAAAAACCCACCAATCCTGCCCAAAACAGATTCAGCAGGTCAAAGAAAAGGACATGCTGGATGCCAGCAGCAAATTAGGAAGTATGATCATACTACAGGATCACTGAAGAAAGCACTTATTTTAATTTAAGAAATGTGAACCATTTAATGGTCATTTTCTGTACTGAAAAAAAAGTATTAAAGAGGATTTTCTTAAATAAGCAGAGTTTCAAATGGAAAGGAAACAGAGCATGTTTCCTTTAAAAGGATTAACTTGAGTGGCCTAATTTTATACACAAATAGCTGTGCAAACACATCTGTCTGCTCACTCTGGTTTTCATTTGCATTTACAGAAAGGTGTCTAATGAGCATCGAGATTTTGAGAAGCACTGTTACAGTGCACTTTTTTCTAATGAACGTGTTGCAAAAAGCTCTGACTGGGTGGCACCATTTCTAGGACTGAGATGACAACATTTGTTCTATTTGCACAACCTTTGTTTTCAGCTGCTGACTGCAAACACAAATACGATCTATTCACCTTCACTTTTCTCAGGTCATGTGGCAAACTTACTGCTTTGCTTACGAAAAGCGTATGAACAATTAGAGCTGAACAAAATCTGGTGCCATGCATTGAAGTTAACTGGAAGATGGAAAAGTAAAGGTCCATTCTATATGTATTACAATATTGTCTAAGTTGCATATAATCTTCAAACACTGCTGTCAAGCCTCATAAACAACATAGTTAAATGTAAACAGGAAATTTTAAATTTTACTTAGTTTTCATGTGACCTGATACAGTCTTTACAATAGTTAAAAAGCAGTAAGCCCAGTAACTTCAGTTTTCTGTTGTGCAAATATATGGGTGTCATTCATATTAAGTATTGAAAATCAAGATAAAAAGTTTTCCCGCAGATGCTGTTTCTACCTCTGAACTGTTGTACATTTGTATTCAAAGTCTCATACAATCTCAGAACAACAAATGCCCAGCTAGTCAGGAGGCACATACATTCTACTGAAATATTATGACATTATCAGCACATATTTTATGTATCCTTCTACAGGATGATATCCATTAAAATTAGTTTTAATAGAGCCTACTCTTGAAATTCTCCTTGTACATGTGTTGTCTCCAAATACTTATACTTGAAGATGTGTCACACTGATACTTTATAAAAACCCCAGAATTTTTGTTAGTTGAGGATTTGCACATTACAAAGTTTGTTTCCGTTCTGATTTAGAGTAAAACCCAAATATTAGTTATCTACTGTAACAGTAAATTTAAAATAAATATTTCAAAGGGACACGATTTCTCTCCTCAATTTTATATTTTGATTCAGTTTCATGACCTGTCAGTAGCACATGTGCATAGCATATGATCTAACACAGCTGAAATATTTTATTTAATTATTTAAAAATAGAACAAAGGCAGCTGCTAGTTACTACTGATCAAAATATTTTTATAGATCAGAATGCCTCTGTTTGTGTTGTAATGCAATAGCTTGACACGGATAAACATATTGCAACAGTGACATATTACACCATAGACAGGAGACACTTTGATGTCGGAAAGAAATGTTTTGGTCAGTAATAAGTAGCATCTACTCATAGCTATTCTGATAAATTCAGTTTTGCCTTACAGCATTAGGTAGAAGCAGTAGGTAAATACCAACAGGTTATAAAATACTGCAAATATATCCTTTCCTCGTTAAAGCAAAACTCTCTCCCATGTTTTTGTAGCATATAATATATTTTATTAGCAACTCAGAAAATAAGACAGTTCAGGAAAAACATCTTAGAAAAATATTGCATACTTCTGTCATATAGGCCTGGTTATGACTGACACAGGGAACAACCAGATACCCTTGGCCATACACAGTAATTTGCCTTTAACTAGAAGAAGCTTAACAATTCATTTACTGTACTTTTTTCCTCCTTTTTGAAAGGAGAAAAGGATTTACAAGTATCGACTGAAAGAGAAGAAAAATGTTGAAGCTGGTCTTGACGGCAGAGAAAGCAGGTAAGGAAGTCTGCCTAACTGTCTTGGGAGAAAAGAAAAGGCGACTTCCTTTTTAACGAGTTTACATTCTTTAGATCTCAAAGCATGAAAACGGCAAACAATTTGTAAAGTTACGCAGTTCCCAGACTTCAAGGACAGAAAGGCAGGAACCTACAGCAGGGTACCCCTATCTGGTAGAAAAAGCTGAGAAAAAGAAATCAGTTTTAGACTGATCAGAATAAGAGCTGACACTG
Organism: Gavia stellata; assembly: GCF_030936135.1. Taxonomy (NCBI): domain Eukaryota; kingdom Metazoa; phylum Chordata; class Aves; order Gaviiformes; family Gaviidae; genus Gavia; species Gavia stellata. The sequence continues at coordinate 23,463,262 of NC_082602.1, read as the reverse complement.
AACACCTTCTCCCAGAACTGGGCTGAAGGTAAAATGCAACATAGATGGATAAGCTGGTAATTAGATGTATCTAAATCCAGAAACCACAGAGCTAGGTATCAAATCTCTCTTACAGCAAGAAACACCCAAAAACAACTAAGTGACCCTAGCTCTCCTAGCTGAAGAGCACCAAGCCAGCCTGCCAATCAGACTGAGTTAGCAGTCGCTCAATGTAAGTAATTCAATATTGCAAGTCTGAGGATGTTAGTTTCTGCTGCACTAACAATCCTTCAGCCTTTCTCTTGTTCCACACTTGAAAGCAACACCCCTCAGAAAAAGTCACTTAATCACATGCCCTCTCTCAAAGCCAACTGGATCATGCTTTAAAAAAAGTGACCTGCTTCGGTGACCTTGAAATAAAATCAATTTCCATGGCCTGCAGGACAAAGTCCAATCATAGCTCAGATTCAGAGAAGGTATGAAGTGTCAACTACTACAAACAAGAGGATAGACTCCTCCTTTCTCACCCCTGAGCTTCTTCCCTACCTCCACTGAACAATGCAGAGCATGAGGAACTTATACCCCAAAATGAGAAGAAGATATCCCAGAACCATTTCAATTTGGTTTTCACATCAGAGTATTTTATGGTTAACCCTCCCATCCACATTCTAACCTAGACTTCTTGTTCTATATCCAAGATAATTATTTTTTGCTTCAAATATCTGCTGGGATGTGAGGGGGCACACATGCCAAGAGGGGCTATGTTCCAAGCAAAGTTTCAAACTTCAGATAAACCACCTGCAATACTTTACTAAGGAATACATACACAGGCAGTACTTCGGAAAATACGTATTTGCTGAAGACTTTGTTGCCAGTGGCAGGCTGAAACGATCCTGAAATAGCTGCACTGGCTTTGTAACATGCATTGGAGGCTCCAAGACATGTAGAGCTTTGCTAGAAGTAAATCTTTGTGTTTTCAAAATCAGAGGCTTTTGGTACTCATCTTTTCACTCTTTCCGTTTAAGAATCTGGATAGTAAATATAAGGCCAACTAACATGTAAGCGCTGTTAGCTATAATTGAGAAAACAAGGCTCATTTACCAAAAGGTGAACAATTAAAAAGTCATTTGAAAGCCATCTCATTGTTTTTCTTTGTTTGTTTTTTAAACTGGGATTTTTGTGGTTGTTTTACTTTCTCTATCTACACTAGAAAAAGCTGCACAAAACCTAAAAGAGGACAGTCACAGATGCCAGAGGAAGGGAAGACTTAAACGGGAAAAACACACCCAGTTTACTATGAAAGACAGAAGAGGTAAAATGAAGAGGAAGTAGCTCTGAAATTTGGTTAAGTTAATAAGATTCCAGAAAGAGTAGTTGAAATTTTGCACAAGAGGCATTCACACAGGAATGTCTACAAGGAACTGAAAAACCAAGCTGAAGTACATAACCAGTATATTCAAAAAGCTTCAAGGTGAAAATAAGTGAAAATGCGACAATGACTTAGGAAACAAGCAAAAGCAAGCAGAGTTGATCACATACTTTCTCAAGGTGATTACAGACTAAAATGTGCTGCTACTTTAAGGGGGAGAGCCAGAGGAGAGGGGAATAAATAAGAAAAAAGCAGGTGAGTTTAGAAGACAAGATTAAGTGAAATCTGAGGAAGGTGCAGAGAAGGACAACAGTTGAAAACCTTCTGCATCTTTGGTAGAGGAAAAGCAGAAAGTTGGAGGTACAAGACCAATTTTCACGGAAAAGGCAGCAACGAAAATGCAATAGGAAAGTGATTTGAGGAGTGGATCAATGTTTGCAGAAAAATAGTTAGGTTTTCATTAAAAGGATTCAGTTAAAATAGTAACACAGATCTGTTTAACACAGAGGAAGACAACGCTTCTTGGAAGGGAGAATGAACGTGTTCTGAAACAACCACTCCTACGAATATTGCCAGTCATGCTGCGGAGTGTGAAAACAGGAGCAGAGGAAAGTGCACGCTAGGTCAAGCCAAGGCTGGAAGTTAGCAAAGTACTAAGCCCCGTAGTTAGAGGGAGGAGGAAAAGAAAGCAAGACAGGGAATTAACTATATCAATGGGAAAAAAAACAGCTGGGCTGAGACAGAGAGAGATAACTAATAGTAAACAAGACACTGGACTGGAAGCTGGAAGAGAGCTAAGTAACGAGGCAGGAAGGCCAGAACAGGTGAGCAGCAATGAGTGAGAAAATGAGATAGGTAGAAAGAGCACATCCAGTAAGTGACAGAAATGTTTGTTAGCGAAAAAGTAAAGCTAACAGTCCCACTGGCAAATGGAAAAGATCAACTCAAACTTTACAATTAATACCCAACTCTCTGGTTTTACTTTTTGAGCAGAAGGAAACAGTTCCTACTGCTTTCAAATGTCCATTTAAACTAGTCAGTCTCCTACATAAATTGATAACCTAGTAGAGACGAAAATACTAAGTTTGTTTTGGAAAGGATACTTTTCTTGAAAAGCATGAAGCTGCTTAATGAAACCAAGAATTTCGTTTCTACCTCATGCAAAACACCAACATTAAATAGGGTTATGACACTCAGGTACAGCTGTGGAATATGCCACTTGCAACACTTATATAGACTAGCTCAGCTGAGTGTTGGAAACTATTCTTGACAGAATGAACCAACAACATGAAAGAATTAAAGATTTGTAGCCATTATTATTTTATGTGCTAATATTCTGATCAAAACCCATTTTTAAGTGGTTATAAAGAGACAATAATGAAAGTATAAGCAAAATTGCACTTACATGATGTTAAAGTCTTTTTCTAGAGAAACAGAATTTCTAATCCAATCTTTCTCTTTTTTCCCACGCTCAGTTTCTTTAAAAACATGGAGTTTTAGCTATATTATAATATGTTTAATACAATACAATAAATACTTCAATCTACTTACTAACAATTTTGATTTCTCTTTTTCTTTTAATACCAGCCACATGAAATGTATATCCAGCAGAAATCTCGATTTTGTTGAGCTTGTTTTTTGGTTAACACTTATTTTGGAGGACTATGATCAGAATAGATATGAGACAGTATTTCTTGCCATTTTAGACAGCTGAATAATGGTTAAAGACACATGAAGGCTACAGTGCAGCAAATTTCAAGATAATAGTGGAAAGCACAGGTTAAAAGAGCTGAGAGTACAGAAACCAGTTTGGTATGGTTGTAAAAAAACTCTGTTCCAAGAAAGATGGTGAAAAAGGCACAAGACCTTAGACCAAGAAAAAAAATATTTTTCCACATGTAATATATAAACGGGGAGGGGAGTGAAGGAGGTAGTCGTAACAACAGAAAAGTATGTATATAAGCATTAGCATAGGAAGTGCCATACACAACTAAATTTTGTCTCTATCAGCTCCAGTGTCCTGATTTCTTAGAGTTTGGGAATCATTTCTAGCTCAATACTTCCTTTGTATATGGCTTACTATTAGCTTCAGTCTTCAAAGTCAGCAAGAATGCATGTGAGCAAGAATGTGTACCTATTTTTAAACTTCACCAAAGAAAGATTAAGATCAAGGAATGTGCAGGTCGATCAGGAATATTTATTAATTGAAATGCTGCCACAACCTTTCACTGTTCAGTATCAGCTAGGTATTAGAAATTATTTCATCTCCAATGCTACACCTGGTAGAACAAACACAGTTTAGTAGCATAAATAATCAAAACTTTCCCAGCACTTAACAACAGCTAATAGCTTTTGGCTCATCCTAACAATCTGAAATCCAAATTAAGATACTTTTTTTTCAAAAAAACCTGAAACAACTTGTAGAGCATAAGCTTGATATGGTGGCTGGTTTAGAACCCAGTATATTAGCTGATGATCCAAAAATAAGAGTAGTATTAACTTTGAATAAGATGTTGAACATAAGAATTGGACCCCAGTTGCACTACACATTTTCTGAATTGAGTGACTGCAACAGGAGACCCAACTGTGCAATTTGCCGATACACAAAACCAAGTTTCGGAAATGCCAGTTCGATAATACCATGATTGTGCACTTACAGTAAATTATTACACATTTCACCTTATCTTCCTACAGTAGAGATGATTATCTTAAGATGGCAAAACAGAAGTTTTACATAACTGACAACTCATTCATTAGCAAGAAGTTTACAGCAATACTGAAAAGCTGATTTTTGTTTAAACACCAAGCAAGCATGGACATATGAATATTCCTAACCTGTAAAATGATTCCTCCACATTATATCAGCGAAACTCATTGGTGGGCCACTGGGAGGGTAGTGTTTACCTTTCAGAGGCTCATGATCAGTCCTTATCATATCCATTAAGGAATTTTCCAAAGAGTGCAAGTTAAAAGTGTCATAGGGCCTATTCCGGTCCTAGAAGAAAAAAAAAAGAGAAAGAAAGACTGTTATAAGAAAAATTATTTTCTAACACAGACACATTTCTTATTTTATAAAACTCCAGCATCCAATTCTACACTTTTTCTTGATAGAACTTTTTATATTACAAAAAAATTTATAAATATAAGCCTGCAATTGTTAAAATGATACCCTTCATTTTGCAACTGCTGCTGTCACCAGTACAGCTATGCAGAGAGGCTTTTTAATACTTCTAAAAATATATATACAAAAACCAGTTAATTCTAAAAATTATAATAAGAACTGCAAATAAAGCAATATTCATGTTTACACTGGAGAAGTGAAATTGTTTCAGAGTTCAGTTTTTGTTTTACAGCTTCATCATCTGTCTTCTGTCACTGTGCTACCTTAACATCAGAGCAGAAGCAAGCAATGCTCAAGACGCTAGCAGGCACATTTGTTCCAGAAAGTAACAAGTAATTCTTCAAATGTCTAACATGAATCTCACAGGTGTAAGGAAAGTACACTAGATGCAAGACAAGACAAAAAGCAAGATAAGATATGCAACACTTTCAGACTAGGGCACTCAAAAACCTGAGCAAGGGTTCATTTGTATTGTTTGAATTTTTCATTTTTAATTTGCTGTAGTTCAGCTTCTGTTTTTTAAATAAGGGAAAAAAATCAAAAACCCACAAACAAACTTTAGCAGGCTTATTAAAATAACCAGTTTCAAAGTTCAGGAACAGTCTTATGGAGGAAACAATCTACCCATGCCCATGTATCTAGAGTACTGCATGCAATGGGACAGCATAACAGAACAGTCCCTCTGTTGTAGTCAGACAGTTTCTAAAAAACATTAATTTTCTTATTCTCATCACTATCATTTAAAGAAGTAAAGCACAAGTATGTAAAAGATAGCAGTTTTTCTTTGTACACTATATTATGCTACAATTAATAAAGAGTGGTATAACATTCTAATGTGCAAACTGAAACCTTCATTGTAATATGCCCCCTAAATTCCTGGAACAATGTTTTCCACATGCTGGTTACTACAAGATAATCTTCTTGCTTGAAACAATAAAATTTAAAATCCTTAGTCAAAAAGCAGCAGTATCCATAGAAAATGTAACACAAGTTTTGTCTTTTAAGTATTATTTCTCTTGAACCCTCTTTTTCTTAGGTTATCTCTAAATAAAACTAAACAAGAGAATGAGTTCACTGGTATAATTAAGCTTTCTTTTAATATTCCTGTTCTGGAATTCGAATAAATACACGTTATTAAAGGTTTGCTGTTACAGAAAGCTCTGAAATACAGATCTTCCAACTGCCAAAAATCTCATGTTCTCACAGTCTGCCTACTGTACACTGAAGACCCAACTTCCCTTCCCCAACGTGCTAATTTTGTATTTTCTACAAGCATTCTTCACACATCGGTTTCACCTATTGAGCATTTTTTGGCAGTCAAACATGATGTCGAAAGAATAACACCTGATTTCTGTTAGAAGCTGTACTAAGCACCAAAGTTCCAATGAGCTCACTGATTTTCAATTTTCATTGTTGACAACTTTTATGTCTTCTACAGCTGCTTAGAATGCCAACATTTGTATACTATATTTAGAAGAGTGCTTGTTCACCTAAGTGGATCAATATATATGGAATATAAAATAAAACTTATGCCCACAAAATCTAAAATAGAGCTTGGAAAAAAAAAAACCCAAACAAAAACCCCAAAACCCTGAGGTAATTGTTTTTCCTAACAGAAAACTTTATTTTGGTTAAAACAACCAACTGCTTGGTAGTATGTAGTAGGACAGAAGAGTTCGTTTTATTTCATACTCACTTTCTTAAAAGAAATGGAAGGCTAGATTGAAAAGGAGAAGTGTTACTTGGATGTAAAAAAAAAATCCCATTCTTGTGATATATTAGTAACTTGATTAAACAGGATCTATGTTATTCCCTCTAAGCAAGAATTTTAGCTGTCTTTTTCTATTTGTTTTTTTTAAATACCTTTTAAATAGCTGTACTGTGAATATATAAGGAGGTCAAGTGTTACAGTACTGAACTATGGCATCTTTTTGAAGAGAAATTATGAAAGTAAACATACAGCTTATCTCCTAAATAGGGGTGGGGAAGTATTTTTCGGTCAGATCAGTCCTCTGATCTAGTTTACTATAAAGCTGTAGCAGAGCTGAGCTGGCAAAACCAACACTGGCAGGAGAGCAAAAGGGCAGGACTGCTGCTTTTGCCACAATCACAGTTTATTCCAGCTTTAAACATTCCTGAGATTACAGTCTTAGAGGCCGGAAGGAGTGAGTTCAGAAGAGGACACAGCCTATGAATTAAATTTAATTGTCCTTTATTAACATATGTATGTTATATTTTAAGTATGCTACTATAGCAGCAAATCCCTTGCAGGTCCTATTTTGTTCTAAAACTTCCCAAGGAGTTGTGCACATGGACACGCGTGAAAAAAGGGGAGAAAAGAATTGTAGCATCAAAGGCAAGGCTATACAAGGCAGGTTTCCTAGAATGTAGGATCTTTCTAACCTTTTAAGAGGCATACAAACCTGCAATGTATTTTCAAGATGAAATTAGACCTACATTGGACACAGGAAAATCAATTTAATCAAAACCCTTTACCTAGGCAATTATAACACTTCCCACTATAATACTTGAGCAAGCTAAATCAAGTAAAGGAAATTTAGACACAACAGACTTTTATGAGTATGTTGTGGCATGTGCGTAAGTATAACGCATGCTGACTACAGATTTTGTAGTGTGGGTGATAAAACAAACAAGTCAGGGCTAACATTCTAGCTCCTAGTAAAAGGGCTACTTTCTTAGTAGTTTTAATTTCAGTAGTAACTCATTTGTACTCAGCAGATTTGAAGACTGTTTCCTAAATTCAGCAATTTCTTCCAAGAAGCCTGCTGCTTCTGTACACACATGCACAGGATGATGTTTCCTCATTTCTCAGCATGAACAGGTTCTCCTGGTTTTGTGAACTGATACTGTTCCATCTCCCGGATTTGCCTTTTCCATTGTTTCCACAGACTACCGATCTACTGCCAAACAATCCCAACAACAGAAAAGGTCTTTAGTAGCACATGAGAACTTTGCAATGAAGTTCTGGGACTAGGACCGTGAATGGAAATCAAAATATAAACTGCAGAATGACAAAAGCAGAATAAAAAACTTGGAAAATCAGTTTGAAAATCCAGCAAGTCTGGAAAATCTGCTGGGATCTTCTAGAGAAGACAAAGATCCTAAGACCTACTTAAATAAACTACCTTATGGATAAAAGAGAAATATCCAGCTACAAGGCACTGCCTTTGGCTACACAGCAATCATTAAGCCAGCAAAAGGCTAAGTTCAGTCTGCCCATGTTGGATTGTACTTTTGCTGTGTAGAGACAGCAGCTCCTTCCTTGTTAGCTTCTAGTGTATACGGCAGCATATTTCAGTTCTTACAATAGTCTAGTCTTGAAAGAAAGAAAAACAGCTTAGTAATAGCAACTCTTAAGAGAAGATATGGGTCCCAGAACTTTAAATCCCAGCCCTTGGTTGTTATCTATACATTCATCCATGACATAGACTTCCTCAAAGTGTATATGTTAAGGATAGTGAAAAATTACAAATATGTATGCAAGATCAGATTTTGAAGGATCACAAAGTGAAATGGACCTCCAGTTGAAGGTGGGTCTCAACTTTCTACCTTTAAATATCTTACTTGTAAGGCTGATTAAAAATATCACAAAATACAGTGTCTATAATCTGTCTGTTAATTTAAAAAAAAAAGAGTAACTTTGCCAAAAAAATAACTTCAGAGTCAAGAAACTAAACCCGACAAAATACAATAATATGTATTTTACACTTTTGTGCATATGTATTATGCTAGTCATTAATTACACAACCAGAATAATTTTTCAGAGGTCTCCAGTCTCCATCCAATACGCATAATGACCCAGCTCCAGGAATGAATCAAAACAGTGCTTTGAAGAAGTCTGTTTATCTCTAGGACAGATGCCTGTGTTTCTTATTCCAGGAGATGAGTGAGGTGTAATCACTGTTTCAGGAAATTCCAGGAGGGGAAAAGACATTCTTAAAGGTAAAGGTTATCTTAATTATGAAACAAACTTTACTTCACATTACCTGAACTATGTAATTGACATGTGCGTGTATCATTTGAAATCAAAAGAACTTTTTCCCTCTGTCATACCCTGTAATGTGGTCTGCTTTGTCCTGCCCCCTTCAGACTCAGAGCATGAGCATGTATGGGCAGGGCATACCTAGCATTACACTTCAGTTCCCTCCCAATAGATACACAAACCATGTCTTTACTGGTAAGAGGTAAAGAATGAGAAATTAATATATGACTACATTATGGATGACAAAGCCAAGACCAGATCTATAGCTAGGGCCATAATAGAATCACAGAATGGTTTGGGTTGGAAGGGACCTTTAAAGGTCATCTAGTTCCAGCCCCCCTGCCATGGGCAGGGACACCTTCCACTAGACCAGGTTGCTCAAAGCCCCGTCCAACCCGGCCTTGAACACTGCCAGGATTGGGGCATCCACAACTTCTCTGGGCAACCTGTTCCAATGCCTCACCACCCTTATGGTGAGGAATTTCTTCCTAATATCTGATCTAAATCTACCCTCTCTCAGTTTAAAGCCATTACCCCTTGTCCTATCACTACATGCCCTTGTGAAAAGTCCCTCTTCAGCTTTCCTGTAGGACCCCTTCAGGTACTGGCAGGCTGCTGTAAGGTCTCCCCGGAGCCTTCTCTTCTCCAGGCTGAACAACCCCAGCTCTCTCAGCCTGTCTTCATAGGAGAGGTGCTCCAGCCCTCTGATCACCTTTGTGGTCCTCCTCTGGACTCTCTCCAACAGGTCCATGTCCTTCTTATGTTGGGGGCCCCAGAGCTGAACACAGTACTCCAGGTGGGGTCTCATGAGAGCGGAGTACAGGGGGAGAACCACCTCCCTCGACCTACTGTCACGCTTCTTTTGATGTGGCCCAGGATACGGTTGGCTTTCTGGGCTGCAAGTGCACACTGCTGGGTCACATTGAGCTTCTCATCAACCAACACCCCCAAGTCCTTCTCCTCAGGGCTGCTCTGAGTCCATTCTCCGCCCAGGCTGTATTTGTGCTTGGGATTGCCCTGACCCACGTGCAGGACCTTGCACTTGGCCTTGCTGAACTTCATGAGATTCGCACAGGCCCACCTCTCAAGCTTGTCAAGGTCCCTCTGGATGGCATCCCTTCCCTCCAACGTGTCAACTGCACCACATAGCTTGATGTTGTTGGCAAACTTGCTGAGGGTGCACTCAATCCCACTGTCCATGTCACCAACAAAGATGTTAAACAGCGCCAGTCCCAGAACCAACTGCCAAGGAACACCACTTGTCACTGGTCTCCATTTGGACATTGAGCCATTGACCGCAACTCTGAGTGCAACCATCCAGCCAATTCCTTATCCATTGAGTGGTCCGTCTGTCAAATCCAATTTAGAGACAAGGAAGTTGGGGGGGGGGGGCAGTGTAAAATGCTTTGTGCAAGTCCAGGTAGTTGATGCCAGTTGCTCTTCCCTTATCCACCAACGCTGCAACTCTGTCGTAGAAGGCCACCAAATTTGTCAGGCACGATTTGCCCTTAGTGAAGCCATGTTGGCTGTCACCAATCACCTCCTTGTTTTCTGTGTGCCTTAGCATAGTTTCCAGGAGGATATCCACTACATGATCTTGCTGGGCACAGAGGCGAGACTGACTGGCCTGTAGTTCCCCAGGTCTTCCTTTTTTCCCTTTTTAAAAATGGAGGTTATGTTTCCCCTTTTCCAGTCAGTGGAAACTTCACCAGATTGCCACAGCTTCTCAAATATGACGGGCAGTGGCTTACCAACTTCATCCACCAGTTCCCTCAGGACCCATGGATGCATCTCATCAGGTCCCATGGATTTGTGCACCTTCAGGTTCCTTAGATGGTCTCGAACCTGATCTTCTCCTACAGTGGGTGGTTCTTCATTCTCCCAGTCCCTGCCTTTGCCTTCTGCAACTTGGGTGATGCGGCCTGAGCACTTGCCAACGAAGACTGAAGCAAGAGAGTCATAGAGTACCTCAGCCTTCTCCATATGCCAGGTAACCAGGTCTCCTATTTCCTTCCAGAGAGGGCCCACATTTTCCCTAGCATTCCTTTTATCAGCAACGTACCTATAGAAGCTTTTCTTGTTGGCCTTGACGTCCCTGGCCAGATTTAATTCTATCAAGGCTTTAGCTTTCCTAACCTGATCCCTGGCTGCATGGACAATTTCTCTGTATTACTCCCAGGCTACCTGTCCTTGCTTCCACCCTCTGTAGCCTTCCTGGCATTTTTGCCTGACTTTCTCTTTGTTGGGATGCATTGCTCCTGAGCTTGGAGGAGGTGATCCTTGAATACTAACCAGCTTTCTTAGGCCCCTCTTCCCTCCAGGGCTTTATCCCATGGTACTCTACCAAGCAGATCCCTGAAGAGGCCTAAGTCTGCTCTCCTGAAGTCCGGGGTAGTGAGCTTGCTGTGCGCCCTCCTCACTGCCCTAAGGATCTTGAATTCCACCATTTCATGGTCACTGCAGCCAAGGTTGCCCTTGATCTTCACATTCCCCACCAGCCCCTCCTTGTTGGTGTGAACAAGGTCCAGCATAGCACCTCTCCTCAGTGGCTCCCCTATCACTTGGAGAAGGAAGTTATCAACTCATTCCATGAACATCCTGGATTGCTTATGCCCTGCTGTGTTGTCCCTCCAACAGATATCAGGGTGGCTGAAGTCCCCCATGAGGACCAGAGCTTGTGAAGGTGAGTCTGCTTCTATCTGTCTATAGAGGGCCTCATCCACTCGGTCTTCCTGGTCAGGTGACCTGTAGCAGACCCCCACTATAATGTCACCTGTCCCTGCCCTCCTTTTAATCATGACGCATAAGCTCTTAGTCGGCTCCTCATCCATCCCCATGCGGAACTCCATGAACTCCAGCTAGTCATTGACATAGACGGGGACACCCCCTCCTTGTCTCCCCTGCCTGTCCTTCCTAAAGAGCCTATATCCTTCCATTCCAACACTCCAGTCATAGGAGCCACCCCACCACGTCTCTGTGTTGTCAATAAAATCATAGTCCTGCAGGCGTGCGCACGTCTAACTCCTTGTTTATTCCCCATGCTATGTGTGCTTGCATAGAGGCATTTAAGGTGGGCCCCCGAGGAAGCTGACTTACTGGCTGGAATTCCTTTATGTTACTCTTCAGGTGCTCTCCTGTTGACCTGTGATCCTTCTCCAGACTCTGGGCATCTATTGTTGGCACTGGCATCAAACGGGTAGGAGTGGGATGAATTGAGGTTCCCCTCCCCCGGCAACTTTAGTTTAAATCCCTCTTCACCAGCTTGACAAGCCTATGACCAAAGATGGTCTTTCCCTTCTCTGACAGATGGACCCTGTCAGCCCTTAGTAGACCAGGTTTCTCGAAGTGAGTCCCACGGTCTAAGTAGCTGAACCCCTGGCTGTGGTGCCAGTCCTGTAACCATTTGTTGACTTGCCAAATTCAACTGGCCCTTTCAAACCCCTTCCCTTTGACCGGGAGGACTGATGAAAAAACTACCTGCACTCCAGAGTCCCTTCCTGCTGCTCCCAGGGCCCTGTAATCCTTGGTACTCTTCAGACTGCTCCTGGCTGTATCACTGGTGCCCAAGTGAAAAAACAGCAGTAGATAACAGTCAGTGGACTGTATGAGGCTTGGTAGTCTCTCGGTGACATCCCTGATACGAGGCCCCGGTAAGCAACACACCTCTCTAGAGAGTGGGTCAGGTCAGCAAATGGGTGCCTCTGCACCTCTCAGAAGAGAGTTGCCTACTACTGTCACCCTTTGCCACTTCTTAGTTGCGCTGTGTTAAGCGGACCTTAGTACAGCCTGGTTTCCTCACTACCTCTTCCAGCTTGAACAGGCAGCCCAAAGTAATTGGAACTAATGAACTAAAAAAGGAAATGACCAACATATCACATGGCAGAGACATGGAGAACACGAACCTTGCTCCAGAAACTGAACCTGTATCTTTTAATTCTGTTTCTGCAGAGGATTTTGGCAGCAGAGACACTTGAGCATTAGTTAATTAAACTACAGTCACAAAGTGAAAAGTTTTACCCTGAGAAGGCATGTCAGGAATCTAACACATGTTGCCCAAGCCTAGCTATCATCTATACTCAAAATCTTTAACCATGTACTTATGCATGCGTTGAATCCTTGTTGACATGGTCATCTGCATCTGTAGCATAAAATACACATTGAGCTGAGAGATACACCTGATCTGCCTATTTTTAGTATGAAAGGAGCGAAACCTCAGGTACCTAGACCCTTCCAAAGATACATTTCCCTGTGTCTATATATTGCAGTCCATCTGCTAACTGACTTCCTATTAAGCTTCCAAGCTTCCTATATTCTGAACAATATCTCAGTTTCAGTAATTTATTTCTGTGTTCTACATTTCCATGCTGCCCTAGATTTTCAAACTTCCTGCACCAGTATGTGGCACAACGCAGTCCAACTCTGCCAAGCAAAAAGATGGTCTCCACTTGCTGAACTATTAACTGTTTCCAGGAGAATACCAAAACTCCAGTTAGGCTTACAGAAGTCTCAGCATTTTTTACTTACTAGATTCTAGGACATTACATGTAGTATTTTGATCAGAAAGAAGAGATGAGATCCTGGGGAATGGCTAAATTCTTATGGCTTAAACAACTTTCCTATCAATGCAAACTTCTTCACTGTGGTCACTGCTGTGTTCCATTCTTCTGTGCCTGACATAAGCCTGGATTTCGCTGCACAGGGTTGCTAAGCATTGCCAACTAAAGCTGAAGTCAATGGAAGCACAGCTTTGAATAAATATAGGGTAAAATGCCAGCACTTTTTTAAACCAGGCTCGCTCACTCTGTTCTAGCACCTGCAGCAGGGGTTATTACTAAGATCACAAGGAAAACAAGTTTGTCTCACTCCAGTATCCCAGTCCGAAGCCACAAAACCAGCAACTGCAAAAAAAAAGTATTACAGAAGTTCGGCTTGGGACATGCTCAATCTGCCATGACGGTACACATAACAATCACATACAGCAAGCTCTAAATACTCACTGAGTCTTTAGCTCCTAGCCACTTCAGCTGTGATGCAATCCCACTTGCATTCTCAATAAAGTTTTTAAAGAAAAAAAAAAAAGAACCACCTTTCAAAAGGTAAGAAATCTGAGGAATATTGTCACATGGTAAAGTAAAATGATCACTTTGCAAAAGAATCAAAAAACTGTAAATAGCAAGTGTTACTTCCTTTGCAGCTTGGTGCTGGAATGCTGCCAGTAACAACATGACTGACAACACAGATGCATGCAGAACTAGAATAACCAGAAATTTCAGTAATTTTTCTTTATATTGGATTTCATTAAAATATAAAATAAAACAAAACAAATAAGAAGGCATAAAATGAAGGTAGGAGGGAAAAATAGGTTAAATTTGTATATGCCCATGATAAAGAACATTACAGCAGAGCTACTAGTACTAAGTCTTAGTGGAATTTTATTTTAATTCCACTTTCTTTTTTGATCTTTCCAGTTAATTTGGGTAGTATTAAACTAAGCTGGATTTATTATGTACCTTTACTGGAACAAAAAGGGGAATGCTTTCTTATGTTATTATTGCTCTTGGAATGCTCACAGAAGAAACTCATCAACTTTTCATACATTTGTCTTTTCTCACTACCAACTGTAACATATTTTACTTTCATAAGTGTTCAGAAGTTTACTGGTAAAGGGTGAATTTTTTTTAAGCTTGCTCAAAAAGCTTCTAAGAAACATAAGGAAGTTCAATACAAATATATAAACCAATATCTACTTGTATATAGATTATGGAAACATTTCCATATAATTTGAAAAATAACATTTCAGAACTCTAGTTAACGATATTTAATCACCTTGTCTATGTTATATAAACTTTTATAGCTAACATGCAAGAATTCAGATTGAAACCAAAAGCTTTGAAAACTTGGCCTACTCAAGCAATTTTTCCAGAAATAAAGGTAAAGGTTGTATTCAAACTTTACCCTGTTATAAATTCTGAGCTCTAAAATGTTACAAGAATACTAAAACCTTTCAGTGAAATGTTTGCAATTTTTATTTCCAAATGAACTAAAAAGCACAAAAATAGGAAGAGATACAACAGGCTTTACACAGAATTACAAAAACTAATGTAAATTATATTATTCAGTTTAAAGGTCATTTTACTTTGCAGTTAAGATGAGATTCCCTTTTTGTACACACTTAATACATGCTCAGAATACATATAAAAATGTTCAGGCTTTATAGCCATAAGACTTGGTATCATAATCACTTAAACAGAATATCCTGACAAGTTACTGAATATTCAATATTTGCTTGCAAACTGAGGGGGAAGAAAGTAATAGAATTTACTCTGCCTTTTCCTAAATAGAGGTGGTAGCTACAGGGCAGACTGAGAGGAATACACTAGCTGTTTCCCTGGTTTAGGCAATTCATGTTTTGAACTTGCAGGGAACAAACCACAATACGGCCCTACTGGATACAAACTATATATATACATACATATCTTGTTCTATACTATATTGTTCATTTCTTTCAGCAGAGCCTTACTAAACAATAGCCTACTTATTGTGTTCTTTGAAGCACCCTTAGCTATTCTTCCAATACAGACTTTTATAATACACCAAGCGTACTACTTACATGATCACTAGTGTTATTTTTCCGCCTCAGATTCAAAAGACAGTAAAGCACCTAGTCAAATGCTTAAATCACCTAACCTAATGCTCCAATAGGGAACACTGTTTATTACCAGCAAACAGAAATATAATACACTTAGTATTTCAAACATCATCTTTTTGCCATCAAAACAATTAGACAATGTGTTTAAAAACCCAAACAAACAAAAACCCCACAACAACAAAAAAATCAAAAGAGTCTACAAAACAGCTATTATTCTCACACCCGTTACACTACTGAAGGGAATGATCTGCAGACATTACAACTGACTGAGCACTCACTGACAGGATTTATGTTTAGTCATATTTTGTTCAACGTGATGCTTTAGATAAAAATCTGCTCATCAGTCCTGCTGCTGAATACATCTCAAAAAGCTGATGTATCCACTTTCTATTATAGTTACTGATTCCGGTAACAAACGGTTCTAACACTTGTAAAATATAGGATTAAAGTAGTTACACCCAAGATGATCATCAATTCACAAAAACAAGCAAGTGGAAAAAAAAAGATGTCAGCAGTAGAATTTACAAGGCCGTTCATTATACCCTTGAGCTATTAAAATGACATAATTTAACTGGTTCATTGGCCTGCTGTGCAAGAGTTCAGCACTGATAAGTTACCTTTGGGCTTCTAGCACTCCGTTCAGTAGAATGATGCCTGTGTTCTCTAGCAAAGGAAAACTAACACTGACCTAAGAACACCACCTAGCCAGCTAAATCAGCATGAGTTAAGTGCAAACCTCAAATCACCAGACGAAAGCGCTACAAAGATGCAAGGACTGCAAACAGAGGAGAAGGGAATATTGGTGATGCTACAGCATGAAAGGATCTGAATGATCACACTTCGCAGTCTGGACCACGGAATGTAAAAGACAGTAGAGACATATTGTATAAGGAAACTATTGTCTCAGAAAGATTTACAATAGGAGCAGTCTGTCTCATGATATTATAAGATAATGAGACAAAACCGGAGATAGAAAAGAATGCAAGTAGTAACTGTCAGATGTCTGAGCACCATTGCCCAGTAGCTTCATTTACTACGGCCACCACAGTAAAGGAATCTCAAGGATTTCTCTGAAACAGCAACAGTGGCTTTGTGTATGGTTACTGATCATCAGTGACATGGGATATGTTGGTAAGGTTAAAAAAAAAAAGAGTCACTGAAATGTTTAAGCCTTATGACAAACAAAATATTGTCTCTCACCCAAATTCATCGTGCTTTTAAGAACAATGTGACTAAAATAATATCTAACTGGCATATTTCAAGTCAGGCTCCTGTTCCATTTCTGTTGTGCTCAGGAAATAGTGTCTCCTGAACAAAAAAAACTTGTAGGTGCCAGAACTTCATATAGATATTCAACAAAAAAGGGGTAAGACCTTTCATGAGGACAAGATCTTCACCTACTGGTTTGGAGAACTACCCTGAGAGAGGACAGTAATTTTGCCATTTCAGTGCCAGTATGGCCCTTTACTTCTAAAAGGAAACTAAGAAAATGTTAAGAACAGTTGCTCAGTAAGCAGGGGGGGAGACGGGACAGGGAGGGGAAAGTGGGGCCGTTTACCAATATTTACACACAGGCCTAAACCAGGCCACACTCTCAATGAAAAACAGCTCGCAGAGAAGACAAGGAGGTGACTTTTCAGTGATGTCGCTTTGCATCCAGCAGGATTTAACCTATTAGCTGCCATATACTTTTAATTACTAAAATTACTCTTGTAAATTACCCAAGTCCTAACAATACTATTACAGCATGATTAATAAGCATGAAAAATTGTGGGACAGGAATTTAAAACCTACTTTAAAGAGGTACACACAAAAATCCACTCTGCCACCTTCTTCCTAATGGGGACTGAGAATAGTTAGGCAGCAAATGTTCTCCATCCTGGGACTTTATCGAGGACATAATCTAACATTGAATCCCAAGCTGTCACAGTCACCTTCTCATAAAGGAAAGAGGACTACAGGCTCTCTCAAGCCATGCAACTACTTCTAAACATGAGTTGAGGACTCCTGTATAGCCACTGGGATACGAGGCAATCCTTTTCCAAAAGTGTCATTATGTTAGAAATTTTAATTTAAGAATATTTGCTATTAACAATATTGCTATCATCTTCAAAGTTACCGAAGGCTGCATATATGCAACTGAACAGGTGGGAAACAGCAGAGAGTGGCCATCCAAAGACCACATCAAGCTCTACTTAGAGGAAGGAAAGGCAGAAAGGGAGGAAAAAAAATCCCAGCCTAAAATTGTGTTTTAATTAGAAGCAACTCTTCAAATCAATTATATGCAAGCAATTCCATTTCAGATCAAATTTTATAAACAAAGAAGGAATTTTCCAGCTGCAAGTATTGTATCATCCCATGTATGAAAAATTTCAGTTTAATAACAAATTCAAAATTAATATATTAAATATATTATTTCATATAATAAATACATTAAAATAGTAGCTGAATCACACTATGCATACTTGCATCTTTTACTACTCAAGGGGCTTAAAGGCATACAGGATATGAGGAAAAGAACAACTATCTCATGTTCAAGGCGCCTGAATACTTATGTTAAAACCTTGAAAAATAACCAGAAGAGATATTTCTTCCTCTTAGAAGAGAAGAAGCCATAAGCATTTTTGTGTTTTCAGTTAGGGGTTACACATTCAAATTATTGCTGCATGTTTGGATTTAATGAATTAAAATAATTCAAAAATCACATACAAGATATAGAAGTACATGTATGAACAGGCAATTAATCAAAAGGAAACCTTCTTTATGTTAGCTCCTCACAGAAATTGGAAACGATACTCATAGGAGCAAGAAAAATGCTTTCCTTTTACATTACAGGAGCTAAAATGATTTAGCACAGGGCAAATTTAGTAAAGTTTGCTCCAGACAGGGAAAATGTCTTGAGATAAAAGTCTACCTGACTTGCAACAGAATTTTCCTTCTTTTGTACAAGGTAATGAAGATTGACAGGCACCTTAAGACATATTGCTGTAAGGAAAGAACCAGGATGTTCAGCCACTTAAGCACATTCAGGGAAACCGTAGCAAGTTCAGCATGAATACCTTGGACAACAAATGTCTAGAAAAAAGTCTAGCATATCCTATGAAGAAGTCAGGAGAAAATAATGTAGCCTCCATAATCGGACTTCACATACAGAGGGGAAAATCAGGTAAACAAGGGTAAACAGTAAAGACAGGTAAACAGTAAGAGACAAAGCGATACCATCTCTCCAGTTCAGTAACAGACATCAGATGCATGTGAACACTGTGATCAAAAGCAGCCAGAGTTGGTAAGCACAGTTAGTGGAACAACTAAAGCTAGTCCAAGTCAGAATGTCAGTACTGTATATATCTGACCAGCAAAATAAAAATGAAAGAACCCCAATAACTGAAGCAGGATATGAAACTATATATGACAAACACTGTTTCTAGTTTTTATGACTGAAATTCAAGGATGTCTTCTCTTTAAGAAATAACAAGCAGAGCTAATGTAGCATCATAAGTTACTGATGCAATATCCTGGAAAGTAGGATTTCTGGTTCTTGAAAGAATGATATGGCTGATCTAACAAGGACTTCAATATAGCATTTCATATGGTGCTACAAGCAAAGTAACTACATAATTGGGAAAAAAATGGTAATTAGTGCAACTGGGGTAAGAAAGAAAATAACAAAAAGGGAAAGAAGTGATAGTGCTAAACAGAGAAATCTGCTAAAGAAAAGTTACTAATGGAGTTTCTTAAAGACAAATCTTGAGACCAATTTCATCAATAATATTGGTTATTGGCATGTTTCTACTTCAATAACATTTACAAGATACCATCGATACAGAGGAGATCAGCTCATCATACAGAAAGCTTTGAATTAATTTGAAGAACTGCAGCAAAGCAGGATGATAATTTAATAGCACTAACTATAAGGTCATGACCTCAAGGACTCAATTTTCACTACAAACTGGGACCTCATCAACCAGAAAGAAGAACACAAAGAAGAAAGACAAGAGTTTATTAGTTAATTTCTGGACAATTATAAACCACTAGTATAAATGTTGTGTGAAAAGGTAAACAAAATTGCAGGGTGTATGAAAAATGATACTTCTAGTAGGGTTGCCTTTTGCATCTATCCACATCTGTATTCATAAAAAAAAGCTATTTTCATTGTATTTGTTCTTTTAAATTAACCCCCTTTCTCTACACACCCAACAGAGCCAAGGACTGACCTATGTTTTGAAACATTGACCAGCTCAAGTTTATATTCAAACAAGGCTACTATGTAAGTGAAATAGCAAGAAAACTTTCCAGTTTCTCTAGAAAGTGAAGCCTTTCAAACAAACTGTAAAATCTAATACAATCCATTTCCAAGTAGTTTTAAATGGCATACATAATGTCAGTTACTTCTCCCTTGCGTAACAAGAAAAATTGTTATATAAGTAATGTACTATTTCTACTTTGTGAAACCATGTCAGAAGAGTGTGTTCCTGTTTAGACAAGGGAGGTAAGACTGTCTGCAGAAGCTTGCATCAAAGCATTACTTGTGAACACTGCTGACAATTATGGTTGATGTTATTACTTAGAAATCACAGGTACAGCTTCATTTATTAGCAGCCAGAAGTAGCAGAAGCCACCAACCTGAAACATCGAACGCAGCCTAAAGTATGCAAGATTTTATTTGCAGAAATTCTCATCCACAGAAAGTGAACAGGTATATTGTCATCTTGGATTACCATATACGAAAATACCACAACTTCACTTTCATTTTGTAGTATAAAAATTCTGCTTTTTCTTATCCCTGACTATTGCTTCCTCCACCCTCTTGTTCTGCCTTAGTCTTCCTACTGCACCATTAGCTGCTACTTAGGGCTGAGTTTTAAGAAAAGCCCTTTCTGTTACTGTGAGAGGCTTCACTGTTTTCAATTTTTTTTTTTAAATGACACAGGAAGAAACAATATGATCCTAGAAAGAATACATGAGTAAGACAATTATTTAACGAGATGAAATATTAGGCAAGACTGTTATGGTAATAATAATTTAAAACTAAAAGGTATCTTCATAAGTAGTTTAAAGAAAACTTCAAAACCACAAGTGTGTTATAAACATTTGACAGACTAAGTTATTATAGATCTTAATGGTAACTAAGCACATCAAAATGGCATTAGATTTGGTTACAAGCCATCTGTTAATGTGCTGGGCCCTAACAATCAGTTAATACATTAATCATTTATTAACCCCTTACAAACGTACAGTTACTGTAAAGGTCATGAAGTAAATGGTAGTAACACTAGCTACCTACATGTTAATTCATTAATGCTTTTAACAAAACTCCTTCACAAAGTAAAATACTGCATTAAAGGATCTGCCTAAAAAAGCTTTGAGTAGTACTCTGGAAAACGCTTCCTTGTGAGACCACAGGAAACATGGGAGTTTAATATATTAGATTTAAGGTTTCTGAAGTATGATCTGTTGACTGCTGCAAGGTCATATAACATTTCATGATTGTCTATCACATGGTGCTAATTCTCTACCTTATTTCCAGCTGCTTGACACATGATAAACTTGACAAAGAAGTTTAGATTTCTGACTTTTACATTCTACTTGATAAACTAAGCAGATACAAGCTCTCTTGGACCTCAATCAATGCACCACCAGTAATATACGAACAAGAACTGCTTAGATCAATTCAAGAAGAGCTTGTCATACCTGCATATGAGATTTTTAAAAAATATTACTGAACATGAGAAAAGCACATTACTTGAACTAAAGCACAAGTACTTTCTTAAAAATAAGGATTAAATTTTCCAGTCAAATTTTTTCAGCTTAACACTGCCTTTTCAATACTTAATTGATGGTCTGGAAAGATTGATTTCTAGTCTTTTTTTAGGTTAATAGGAAAGAAATAGAAAAATTTGAAAGTTAGAAAGAAATAGAAAACAGAAAAAGAATGGATGATCATGGTCAGTCAATGGAAGGCAGGCTTGAAAAATTGAGATGATCTAACATTTAATAAAGCATCTTGCAATGCATTGTTCTTAGATATTCTAATTTAATGGAGCAACTTAGTAAACCAAACTAAACATAAATATTTTTTAAAGATACTAATTTAAATATAATCAGAAAAAGCAATTGTACAACTAGGGCACAGAAAAATAAATCTAAAATTCCGTAAAAGAACACCATCCTGGGTGAAAGTAAAAATATATGTATAAAGGATAACACTCAGCATAGCTGAGCTGAGAAGATGGTCCAATGATACTTGGCACAAGCTCCAAAACTATTCACCCATTCCATGCCTTTTTTTTTGTTTAAAATGCTTTCAGGGTAAGAATTGTTCGTTTTGTATATTGTATGACATGTAACTGAAATTAAATGGCATTTCACAGTCAGATGCCATTGAGAAAGTTTTACTAAATCATGATGATTACTGACTTTACCAGCAAAGTAAAATCTGGAAACAAAAAACTATCAACTTTGTTTTAACTTTTTATTTATTTGATTTTTTTTTTCCATAAAGGATAGTGGTAGAAGAAAGCTGAGGTTAGTAGAAGAGATAAGCATAGTAAGTTTAAGGTTGAAGAAACATCCAGGAGACCTTTTAGGATGTTAAGAAAGACTTTTTACGAAGTGAAAACCCTGCAATTCACACTTGAACACACCCACCCACACACACTGTAATGAAGATTTAGAACACACACATAGATACATAAAAATTGCTTTTTTTCATTATGACCATATAAAAGACTAAGCATAATCACTAAAAACTTTTAAAATTACAAAAATAACTGAAAAAATAACTACATTTGAAAAATAACAAAAAAAAATGAAGAAAAATATAATTAGTTTGGTAGTTCTAGTTCCTGTTCCTAAATTTAGTTTATCTACACATACAGTGTAAATAAACTAGGCAGTAGGGATGATAGTATAGTGACAATTTAAACTTCATCCTTCAAAATCAGGTCAAAATCACTGGGTTGGCCTTTTTAATTCTTGTCAGGTAGGAATTAACATAATCATTCAAGACAACATGGCAACTCCTTCCTTTTATTTTTTTTTCCCTTGCTGATAACTAACAAACAACAGCAGTGAGAGCCTAAAACATTTCCATTGCTTCAAGCAGAATGAAGTAGCAACTTCCAAGAAGAAATTATGAATTTTCATTTAATCCAAAAGAATATTTTATCATTCAAGTGTTTTAAAATAAAATGTTATGTTTTATTTTTAGCAACATTCATAAGAAGCCATAATTCCAAAGACTTCCGTTAGGAAATAAATCTTACTTAAAAAAAAAAGCCTTTACCACTCTGAGAACAAAACCAAGAAAGCTTCAGTGGGTGATTTTCTTTGTTTTGAAGAGCAATTCTTATATATAGAAAAGATTAATTCAGAAACATAATACATTATAGATAGCAACACTTTCTAAAGTTGCCTGACATTTCTCATTAAAAGGTCAGCTTTAAGTTGCTTACACTGTTGCCAAAAATAACATTTTAGGGTGAATCTTTTTAAGATGAGCACCTCTCACAATAATTCTTCCATGTATGAAAGATTAATTTCACTGGAACATCCACTTACGATTATGACATAAAAGAAAAATATATATATAAAAAATGACCATGTTAAAGACACAATGCTTTTCTCATTTTATGTCAGAAGTGTTTTTCTGTCAATCTGTGTGAAAATCCATCCCAAGTAATATATTCTGGAAGCTGGGTGTGGGGACAGGGAAAGAAAATCAGTTCAGCACGTTCAGACTAAGTTATCACTTGATTAAGATTTCTACATTTCTAAAATTTAGAACTTCTAGCTAATATTTCTGAAAACTCCATTCTCTCTGAATTTGTTTAAACCTACTTAAACCCCCTCATGCTATTAAGTTTGCACAGGAGTAATTCCCACAGAGTAAGTGAACACAATTCAGCTTATGAAGCCCTGTAACTTGAAGCTTTGACATAGAAAGTGGAATAGGGAAGGCCAACTCAAATGAAAAGCCTCAGTAAGAAAGGGGATCAAAAAGCAGGAACAGAAAGAAGTAGAAGGGAAGTTTGAAAGGAGTGGAGTTAAACAGTTCAAGGCTAGATGAAACAAAAAAAGGGCCATGCCCACAAACTCCTGCTTCACCCAAAACTGAAATCCATTGACAGTATGTGCTCTGTACATATTACTTCCATTAACTTTGTTAAACCAAGAACAATCTGTTGAGTGGATCAAAAGACTCCAACTTGGCTGATGAATCATGTGAAGGTCATCACCCTAACATGTAACAGAATCTGTGGTTTTGCTTAAGTATTTTACTTAAGCTCTAGGAATTTAAAAGAAAACTGCAATTCTTGCAAATTTTGCAAAGCCATACACACAAAAAAGTTAGGAGGTGCAGGAGTAAGACT
Organism: Gavia stellata; assembly: GCF_030936135.1. Taxonomy (NCBI): domain Eukaryota; kingdom Metazoa; phylum Chordata; class Aves; order Gaviiformes; family Gaviidae; genus Gavia; species Gavia stellata. The sequence goes on along the minus strand of NC_082602.1, from coordinate 23,439,769 downwards.
GCCTGTGCAATTTAAATTCTACCATTTTGCATGAATAAACTATAGCTGTCTAAGTTTCAAAACCATTTTTCCGACAAAACCCTATCTCATCCAGTGCCCATCAGTGATGTTTTTGAGTAATTAAGAGGTTGTTTGTTTACAGAAGTTCTATGTTGTTTCTTGCAGAATTTGGAAGATGTACAGAGAATTACATAGACAGTTGAAGGAAGAAAAAAGTGGGTCTCATTTAAGGAAATTAAATATTTTGCTTCTTTTCTCTTCCCTGATGAAAAGTTCTTAATTCCTGAATAATTGGCATGTAACTTAAACTAAAACTTTTCATAAGCAACAATTTGTTTTCTTCACTTTTTGGTGCCTAATTTGATATTCATACAAACAGCAAAGAGACAGTCAATGGATGTTCTGTTTTCAAAGAGCTATATATGCTAAATATTTCAGAAAAAAAATCAACTTTTTAGTCTTCTCAGATTGAACATTGATAAGAAAATTATTTCCCTAAACTCTGTGCCTCTTATTTACATCCGTATAATGGAGATCACACCACCCTTTCTCCTAACAGTGTGGTGACAAAGCAGATCAATATCTATCCTGATCAGCACAGTGCTTCTCTTCTGTAAGATCTTAGAAAAATTTACAATGTTATCTCTGGGATGAGTTTGAAAAGCATGCAATAAAGAGACAAAGCCACATTAAACAATGAGGAAAAGGAAGGTATCAGTTAGCTGTGTTTTACAAATGCTACTGGGAACTTGTAGGAAAAGATAGACTCATATAATTGAAACTTAGGAAAATGAAAATGTTGACCAAATCTGAAGACACAAAGCAAAGTTTCTGAAACATTTCACAACTTGCATTTTTAAAATTCTAAAATTTACAGTACTAATAAAATGGTTACACAAATGAAGATCTATTTCTATATACAAAAATAGTACATTTGTCTAACTACTGAGACACCTTCTTATTGTTGGTATGTACAATATTCGAATAATTGCTTTAAAGCAATGCTTTTGCACTTCTCGTAAATTTCTACTAAATGAAACAGGCAAAAATCAAATAAAGAAGAAATAATGAAACAAAACATGGTAATGATACCCTAAATTTAGTTACAGAATGTATAAAATGTCACAATAGCCTAAAAACTGAAAAGTCTAAACATGCTCTGACATACTTGTTAGAAAACAAGAATGGAAAACCATTACATTTCAACTCATCTTGTTGCTGAAAAAATAGGTTTAGCTTAAGTACAAAAAAAGAGGCAAATTATCTCAGTAACAGCAAAACCTACTTTGTCAATGAAGTTCTAAAGCAGGTGTTACTGAAAATTAATTACAATTGTTTTTTGGAGAAAATGAACTGCCTATACATACACAGGTATAGATTATAGATGTACATACATATATATTTTGCATATAGTTATACACAGAAAGCTAATATTAGTAGGAACAGAAAATTTGCCTAAAGCTTTGAAGTATGCCTAGTTTATTTCTCTCATACTACATGTTCCGCTTACTCTTGTTGCTGGCTAGAGTGAAAAAAAGAATCTCTTAACACATGTGGACGTTTAGGAAGTTTCCCTATAGAAGGGAAGTTATTAGCCCACATAGCACCAGAAAGAGTGCAAAGGGAAATTTAGCTGACCTTATGCTGAGTAAGCAGGAGTTAGAACACTGTTTCCTGCCCTTTCTGAAATCTTATTTCCACCCCACCATACCAAACTAGTAGGTTGAGATGAGAAACGCTAAGAACTACTTAAGGCAGCACCTTGCGAAACTAAACACTTAACTGGACTTGCAATAGGCTAGAAGGGCACAACAGTCTGACTACCCCTGAGAGAAGGCAGTAGCTTCCACCTACTTCTATTGTTCCTCCCATTTCAAGCTCATACAGAATTTCTTTACCTAGCTTTTGATATCTTTTGCCAATAAAAACATGATTTTTCTGAAGACGTGGAATACAAGTAAACAATCCTCTTTCATGTCTAAAGAATATGGTGCTCCATTTTCAACAGTTAATTGCAACCAACAATTATACATGAAAAGCTTTCAATATTGATTTCTGGGAGTTGAGAAGACAGAGTGGGGGGAAATAGGGAAAAGAAAGAGAAAAGAAGTACTTTTTGTATCTAAAGTCTGCTAACTGCCATTATGCTAAAGGTCTTGAACAGATCCTTTTCCTTAAATAACATATGACGTTACTATGATAAAAGCAAAAGCAAAATCAAAGCAGCATGCTTATTTTGGGAAAAACAGTGAAGTTTGTAAAGGCCTTTATTTCCTGTGGAAGTTTATGTCACAATTTGGAATAACGTTTTGATTAGATTTCTAGGACAAGCATCTTTTATTTATGAATAGCATTTTCAAACTTGTAACACTATCTCAAGTGATCAGTAGGAAAAAGAAAAACAAATAAAGGCCACAGAGCCTTAGAGCCTCTCTCAAAGGTCATCACTGGATAGTTTTGGTATGATGTTTTTCTCTTCAGCCTCATTTAAAAGTTTTTGAAAGCAAAGTAGTCTACCCAATCCAAGCAAAATTCAGATGTATACAGTTTAAGATCACTATATAACTTCAAACTAAGCAGTGTTATCTTTTAGCTTCCCTTCAGTATGCTTCAGCCAGGAATCACTCATGAGTGACCTTAACGAAGGGAGAGCTATTTCACCAACTGCTAAGAAATGGAAATGTTTGTCATCCACTCAGCAAACTCGTATTTTCTTCTTGAAAACCACCTGAAACAGGAAAACATTACTTTTACCAGGTCTCTATTCCTCTTACCTTCAATTCACAAAAGCAGCCTCTAGGCAAAAAAAAGAAAACTGGGCAAGATGATCCAGGAGGGATATAAATAAAAATAAACACCCATGCCCTTCACCTTCCTTTCTACCTTATCTCCCAAAGGAAAAAAAGATAATTCCTTTATCAAATCTTTAAGAAAAAACTACTGATTCATTGTTCTATATTAATACCTTTAATGTTTTTAAGGAAGTCCTGCTTAAATGTGGAGTGGCTCAGAATATCAACTGCATACTGAACTCACACCTTTGCTCTACCTTCACTAACTTTGAGAGCTTATCTATGATTCAATTGGTTACTTAAAAATCAATAAGCAATTAGTGCTCAAATCATCATACTTTAAATATGAAAGTCATGTGCTTTTTCTTCTATACTGTTAGTATATTTTAGTTAATTTGAAAACGCAGCCATTTAGAACTCAATCAAATTTAAAATCTAACAAAAATTTTAAAATACTTCACAACTGCTAAGGCTAGAATGTCAGGTATTGCTTCTATCTGTTACACTGGAAGACTACTGAGATACCATGACATGTGTTCTCACATTTTAATATTCAGAATCAGGCTACTTATTGTGCTAGTTAATAGTAACAGAAGCATGGAACAAAGGGGGGGAGGGGGGCGGGGGGGAGGGAGGCAGACTAAGTTACTTCCACAACAACTAGGTCCTTTAAGTTACTTCCACAACAACTAGGTCCTTTTTTTTTTTTTTTTTTTGTTCATAAAGCTGCAGGCTGCCAGTACTTGTGTGTCATCATGTAAGAAAAATAAAGATTAGACTACATGTTAAGAAATAGTTTTCAAGACACCAGTAATACTACGAAGTATGGTTACCTACTAAACTGTCAAGAACCCAGAGCCCAGAATGTCAAATTTAGAAGAAATACAGAGATTTAAAAAAAAAAAAAAAAAAAATATCAATCTTCAAGTAGACTTATTGTATACAACTATTTCTGGTTGAAAAAAAAAAAATCTAGGTTTAAACAAAGACTTTAAAATTACAGTCACCAGAGTGTATTAGCCAGTAAAACACCTTTACTCATCAATATAAAACTGTATTCATTACACTTATGAATGTTCCAATATTTGAACTCATTTTAATTCAGTCATCATTTTTAATATACACACACATATATATATCCTAATATGCATTTCAGGTTACTGTAGTGTTAAGAAACAGAACTACGACAAATAAGCTATAGCCAATTCATTGCCTGTGAAGAAGTTAACACAAACATCATAAAACTGAAGTTAATAGTGTATTTAAAATTTTTTTCCCTAGGACTTGAAGACAAAAATTACTCTACATTAGTTTACTGTATATGCATATATATTTTTATATGTGTGTGTATGCATGTGATTTACTTTGAATATTAATATGTATTGGCATGGAGAAAGCTAAGTATGGGCTAATATCACAGGCCTGAAGAACTTCAAATGTTTAAAGAAAGCAGCTTCTTAAGGAGCTGTCTATTAATCATCAACCAAAAGTCACACTGGAATTATAAACACCATACAGTGGCCATTCCCTTGCCCTTCATTTCACTCAACAAACAACTGCAGTGTGTTTAGAACAACACATGACAAAGTACTTGTGCCTGCTAATGTGTTACGAATTAGTGCATCTGTATCTAAATGTATAAATACATATTCATACAAGCATATATTTATGCATAGATACTGATACACAAACTCGCTGCATGTTTGGATTTGCATTTTGTTTAAGTATGAAATATTGAAGTTATATATAATTTTTAAATTTAGCTTATAATTTTATCTGGGTCCAGATGAACTCCTGCTGAAATCAGTGAGAAAAAAACAAACAGCAAAACACCCCCACCAAAACCTTTCTCAACCTTCCTGAAAAGATAGCATGTTAAAACTATTTTTATCCACAATAAATACCACCTTATTTATTTCTGCTAGAGTAGTATTTATCAGTAAAACTACCAAGAATGACTTGATGCATGCCAGAATCTTCAGAGCACCAAAGTGCTATGGATTTTTTAAATGTAAAACTTGCAATTGTTTATTTTTTATTGTTTCTAAAGAACATTACTCAAGAAAGCAGCAAAACTTGAACAATTTCTAGGAAATTGTTATAGTGTTGCTGTTATTAAACATCCACAGGGCAGACTTTCTTAATTAGCATACTGGTCTTCAAATATTTAATTCCTTCTCTATCTTCTCCACCCTAAAGAGAATTTCTTATCCATGCTTCCAAGGGTCTATTTCAGGCACTATCAATCCTCCTAACCCCACAAGCTGTGTCCCAATATCTTCATATGGCCAAAAGCCAATAGAAATACACTATTCACCTGAGAGAAGTGAAGGAAAAGAGAATTCTGGGAGCAGCTCAGAAGGATGAGACAACAATAGCTCTACTCAAGCCCCACAACTCTGCTGTAAAGAACTGAACCTTTGCCCAGGTCCCAGGGACAATCACTTAATGTCAACCTCAAATGCCAGAAATGGGGATCACCTAGCATAATGGCACAACAGTGCTGCTTGTTACATGACAATCACAACAGAAGACCTTCACCGAACCACTCCGAAGCCGAAGAATATTCAGAAGAACAAACTAGCCACATTTCTGTATTTCATATCTGGCCTTATTCCACATCTATTCCTGTGATCTTCTCTCCAAGTCTTATTTGCTACATTACATTTCATTCCAGACTGACTGCTTCTTTTCTTTTCTTTTCTGTTTCAACTACGAGCTTTGTATCTTCAAATTATTTTTATACAGTGCAATGAATTTTTCTTCGTAAGTATATGAAAACAGTCTCCTTCAAAGCATTTTTAGGTGCCTTTCAACACCAATCACAAAGCACACGCTAACAGAATTCCTACCGACTGGTATTTTAAATGTTCTAATAAGTTCTGCAGCACAACTCCTTGGGACAGACACCAATTGGTTTTGACATACAAGGTGCACTAATGTATTACTTAAATTCAGGTATGAAGACTTCTAGCATATTGCTTTATATACATGTTCTTAAGAGAAACATTTTCAAATTCAACATTTTTTCCTAGAACTAGATACATCCGTAGCTGAGTATCAGCTGTCTTCAAATGTTACAAACTTGGAACACAAACCTTGATTACAGAAGTTTTCTGCTTAAAAATTTTTGATCACTGCAAAGACCTGAATTAAAAAATAGGTATCATTGATGTTAATTCAACTGGTGAACATATTAATATTTTTCTTTTTATTTATAACATCTTGAGCTTCATATCTTTTTGAGGAATTAAACATAAACCACAAATTTTAAAAAGTCTTATAATCTCAACATAAGATAAAAGAATGGGTTAGCACAAAGAACTTGCTAATGTGCATTAACGTATTGCTAGAAAGTTTACTGAAAGGTATTTCTGAAGCAGATCAAAAATGCTCAGTTATGAAGGGTGCCTGATGTACATGGATAAACCTGCCAGAATTACCTGATAGTGCTGACAAGCAGAATTTATTGTGTCAACTGTGTCAACATACTACCCAATTTCAGGGGGGTGGGGTAGAAAAAAAGGCAATCAGAACCCAGGCAGCAAATATTAAACTCTTCTATGAATTTGAATTTCATTTTTATCAATGTAACTAAACAGTTGCCTCCTATCAATAGTATAGTTTAAAGACTTTTCTGGCAATTTGTTAAATATAGGAGCAATCAACATTAACCCAGATTACAATCGTGTACGCAAGATTCAGCAGTTTGTATTACAAAGAGCCTAATAGGAAAAAAAGTAAAAGTTTTCTGAGTCTCTGAAATCAGACTGTTATTCCAGCTGCTGCTGAGAGTAGTCTAAGTATTTGCTTTCAGCTGAACAGGAAAATACCAAGTTAAATTCACAGAGAAGAAAATAAGTTTCCAAATTTACATATTGGCTAATACCTTAGCTTTTCAAAGCCTTAATTTTAAAATCAAAGGAACTTTTCTTTAAAAACATTTATCTACTTTTTTTTCCTAGTGATGACTAAATACCTGCTAGTTTAATTTGTGACAATTTACAGTCACAATAATAAAGTTGCGTATTCATTAAAGATGCATCTCACTGACCAAACCACAGAAATAAGACCATGTACTGTTGTTTTCCCTACTAATTCAAATGTACCTGAATTTATAGTGTCTTATATGTAGACAATTTAAATAAAAGAATAATTGTAAATTGAAACACATTTCCCACTCCTAAAAAATGACTGGGAGCTATATTCATTAGCTTTGTGGTGTTGTGCTCCTGCAACATAGTAGTTCCACCAGGCATATTATGTCTAAAGTATAATCTTTCTCCAGACTTCAGTGCTACAGAGACATTGACCAGCAGTTCACCAGAAGCCACTCTGCCTTCACTTAGGGTAGCCAATAAAAAATTAGCAACTCTCCCTTTAAACAGAATGAAGCAGCAAAATGAAATTTCAGGACTGACTATAAGGTGCCCTCTTTGAATGGGACTGGAAGGTGCTTAGGAATGCATGTATTTTACTTCAATAATCTCTTAAAGTAATGGGGAAGTGTTTGGTTGGTTGGTTTTTTTTTTTACTTTGTTTCTAATACTAAGTGTCAATCTAGATGCTATTCTTACCATACTGGTAAGTTAAAAATGTTTGAGAGTTCATACTTAGTTGAGAAAGCAATTACCTAAAGAGAAAGTATATATGAATGATTTCACTGTATTTCAAAACAGAAGATTCAATTTGTCTGAGACTAAAAAAGCTAACCTAGAAGAAATTTAAGATTCACTTCACCCTGTATAGATATAATTGCAAGTGCATGCTCCGCTTTTTTCAACTTAAAATGGATTCACACCATGACAGGTTTCATTCTGCATTAAAATTGCAAATCTTCTATGTGGCCCAGTTTCAGCTGCAATTGATCTGCTTTGTCGTCATAGATTAAAAAAAACAGTGAAGGGCACTGCAGCTTTAAATATTTCAGAGCTATGTAGCTAGTAAATAGACTCCATTGCAATATGGCTCTGAAGGTCGTGTCCTATTGTCTCTTTTCTCTGCAAATATTTTGAACAGCATAAAATGGTTTATTTTATACAATACCTCCCTGCCATTTCTAAATCACATCAATTGTATTAGGCATTTCCTTACTGGAAAGGACAGATACGCCACACTTTCCATACACACCCACGCTGCTTCTAGATGTATTCAAAACGTCCACTGTGAATATAACAGCAGGGTGTACATACCAGACATATACAGCTTTTCAAATGTATACCTTATGCGAACAGACTCCCTGTGAAATCCCACCACAACATAAGGACAATTAGTTATTTCAATGGTGATAAAATGATTAACTGGATTTCAGGTCAAGAAGCATCTTTGGTTAAAATTAACATGCCAGTTAGAAAACTGAAGCCACCAATTTTATCATCTGTTTCTCACATATGAGAAAATATGAAAAAAAATTGTAACACGCAGCACCAAGAGAACATAGTCTGCCAAACCTGTTTTTCATGAAGGAAGGCTACTACCTTTCGGATGCTAAAAAAAAAAAAAACGAACAAAAATCCCCAAAAGCCCTGTCACATTTAAGAATAAGTTACAAGAAAAATAAGACTATAAACCTCAAGCCAGAATTTGGAATCTTTGTGTATGCACTCCCTAGGATCAACCCCACTTCTTTCATATAAGGTGAGTGTTCGATGCAAATATGATTATGGAGATGCCTCCCAGATAGAACAGTAACGTGAAATACACCCCTGCAAAAATACAACTTTGTGATAGCTGTCACCATGCAGAAGGTGCATGTAGTCATTTACCTGAAAAGGCAACAGATTGTTGCCATTGTCCGTCCTGAACGCGTTGTCTTCCATCCAGGATTTGGGGGTTAAGGGTGCAGCCCGTGGGAACTTCGGAGGGGCAATGACATTGCTGGAGAACGGTTTTTTAAGGGGTGAAATGGGATTGAGGGGGGAGGGTACGCCGACCCCCACTCCCACGCCGACCCCCACTCCAACTGCCCTTCGAGGGTCCCTACCAGCCTGCAGCCCACCCCAAGGGTTGGAAGGTGTACTCCAAGCCGCATTTTGATGATTATTCCAGCTGGAGGAGGAAGAAGAGGAGGCAGAGGAGGAAGACGGCTTGCTGGTCATGATGGGCTGATGGCTGTAAGCAGCATTTCTCTGGGTGAAAGGTGCCTGATTAGGGCTTACAGGTGACCTCCGCTGCTGCTGCTGCTGTGCTTGCTGCTGCTGCTGCTGCTGATGTTGGTGGTGTTGAGTCTGAGCTAGGCCAATTTGAGGTGAGAAAGTGCCACCAAATACAGGGTTGACATGGTGCGGAAAATTCTGGAAAAGCATTGTCCCATTGACTGGAGTAATCCCTTGGAAAAAGCTATCATCCACCGTGTTTGTGGTCCCTGTAGACCAGGTGCTGCCGAAGGAGGGAGACAAGGAGGTGCCGGCTGCAGGTTCTTGTTGAGGCTGGTGAAAGCTCAAACCAGGCAAAATGGGAGACTCCATCTGCATCTTCTCCTTGCTATTTTGGGAAGCAGCCGATGTGCCGATACTAGTCACTGAACTGTTGTCTTCTGGTTTGGGTGTCTCCGACGAGATGGGTGTAGAGGGGGCTTCTGCTGAGTTTGGATCTTGCTGCTGCTGCTGCCGCTGCTGCTGGGGCTGGGCTTTGCTTTTGTCCATCAGTAAATCATCCTGCATGGTTTGCGCAGCTGAAACAGTAGGGGAAAAAACCACAAAGACAGATTATTAACATTGTCATTCATACCACAAAGGAGGCTGTTTTAATCATTTGCCGGCCAAAAATATCGTCCTATTGCTAGTGCTATGCTACAGCAAGTTGCAAGGCAAACCCGTAATCTTCCCCCTCCCCCATTTAGGAATATGTAACCTTTGATCGTGCCAGATTGCCTTTAAAATATTTTTTAAGATGCTTCACCCTTTTTGATGCCTTGTTTCCTTTCAGTCTAAATGAGATGTGCTTATAGGGCAGAGATATACAGCAATTTCGCCACGTCTCTTTTCTCTTACACCGGAACTCAGAGCTCTCACCCTGCAATGAGAAACTGATTCTGGTTCCTGTTTTTCCAAGCACCCTCCTCCTCCTCCACCTCCTCCCCCTGGTTATTTGCATACGTCAATAAATACTGCTGCGTCCTTCAGCAAGGTTAAAAAGACACCAGTCTTCACTCTTCTCCACCCCCTTTTCTATTAGGGGACCTTTAAAGGAGCCGGGTACCGATTTTCCTTAATTAACAAACAAGCTTTCAATTATTTAAATTTATCAGAGAGAAAGCACACACGAAATCTCGCACTGACACGGAGCGGTTCTTAGCTGCACAATCGTTTTCTGGCCTTTTTTTGCCGCACAGCTCGCCGCTTGCTTAGGGCATGAGAAGCGATCGCAATGACGGGGCGGGGGGAGGGGGGGGAAGACACTTCATGTACAAAGCCACCGATGGGTGTTATATTCGCCTTCAGTGACCTTACGATCTTTCCGTGTAAAACGCTATTGTACATCAAAGCAGTCCTTCGTTTAAAGGTATTTCTACTGGCTATATTTCTATATATGAAATCATCAGTCATTTGTTCATTGGAAAAAAATAAGGTCAAAATGAGCATATCTGGGAGGTATTATGAGACTATAATGCTTCTGATGCTTTCACAATGAAAAATAAAAATGGGGCAAATCGAAATATTTAAAATACAGACATGCCACATTTCAAAAGCCATCTTTATATGCACAAGACAAAGACTAGTGATGCAAATTATTTGCTAAATCAATACATAAGTTTAAACTTTAAAAAGTAAATATATGTAGAATGGTTGCGTCTTATATCTGCTAGAAAAGGTGCTTCATGTGAAATTGGACAGAGCATGTAATTTATTATTTTGAAACACATTAGTACTAATGCTTATACAGACATCAATGAACAGCAATTGTATGAAACTAGAACAGGAACCTCCGCCTTTTGCAGACTTCTAGTCAATTGAAGAGATCATTATAAATCTCAAAAGTATTTTAAATGAGCCAAAAATCACTTACTTTAATTGACTAACTATGTCAAAGATGATCATTGCTGAATACCTAATTGCATATCTGTTGAGTTAATCATGACATGTACAATCCTAAGATTGCATTTTTTTAGGATTTCTGTTTTAATGTAACAAAGTAAAGTTAAGCCAAATCAATTAACTGTTTAAGAAAGGTGGAGTGAGGCTGACGACCCTCTCCTTTCTGACATCAACAGCTTTCAGATGGTCCATGTGTATCTTCAACATTTTTTGCTTCTTTTTTTCTTTGAAATCTCTTCTGAGCCATACACACACTTTTTAGTTAAAATGAATGTCAGGACAGGTTTCTGCTATCAATTAAGTTCCTGCTCGTGCTCCCTCTTATTTACCTGTTCAATATGTAACCTGAACAGCAAGGGTTCATGAACAGACTATGCAGTGAGACAACATTAAGGCAAGTTGCTAAGAATAATGGAGTAAACTATTACATCTGTAACAGGCAGCTCTGCTGCTGCTGCTGCTGGGGGTGCAGAAAACCTTGCAAGGCAGTTTAAAGCAATACTGCAGTAAGCCATAATATATGAAGCTCCGTGTAGCTTTCCATTAGCTTCATTTCTATCAAAATCAGTATTACTCCTAAGGCTACGTAAAATTACTGATGATTCCATATCAGAAAAAGGTTACATGTATCCCTCCCCTGGTTTTGAGCTACCAGTATAAAAATATATTTAGAGAGAAAAACGTAACAGCTGAAATGTTAAAATTCTGTCACCAATAAAGTATATTTAAATCAGTTTAGTCACCAGGTTATCTACAGTGGCTAGCACAGCAGTTGCTTCAAATGTGTACCTTGACTTAGTTCATTGTTTTTGAACTTTATCCTAAGGACTATAATCCACATTCATTTTCATACTGCTTCTTAAAGGTAAAAATCACTGCACAATTCAACCCTCTTGTCAAGGTCAAGACTACCTTCAATGAATGAAGCCAGTCTGAATGGAAAAACACTGGATAATAAATGACTTTGAAAGACAGGCCAGCCAATGTCTAATGTTAGACTAATATGCAGTACTTCCTGATTATTTGCTGGTGTATGTATTTGTACAAATTTACAATCCAGTATAGGAAATCTACATCCCCATAGCAGTATCAGCTCCGTTTGCATGCAGTAACCCACGCAGTCAACACAGAAAATTTTAAGGAACAGTTACCTTTGGATTTTCTGTATTTAAAGATCAACAAAATGACAGTATATTTATTTTCTTCTTTCAGGTTTGGTATATGACAAATAGTCGACCACCCTGGCAAGAACACTTTGACAACTGGAAGCTTTCAGCGCATGCTCTCCCAAAGAATCATGGGGTTTGAAGTCTTATCTATAGATGGCATTTCACTGATGCCTCTCCTGAAACGAAGAGGGCTTGACAGGAAAAAAAAATAATACGTGCACACTCCCTCTTTCCAGAGAAAACTACTGCAATCTGAATCACCAGCTCTGAGAAAATAAGTATCTGTCAGATTGAACTGAAAGTGAGTAACTAAATAAGAGCTTTTAACAGTTTAATTTATAAGCTCAGATCAAATAGCTACCTATTCAGAACAACAATTGCTAGACAAAGAAATAGTTCCAGTATTTCCAAACTTCCTTCCAAACTCCAAACTTCTAGTATAAGAAATTAATTATAAGCTCATACCAGCTATAAAATGCACAGCTTTTACAAAGGATATTGTGTCATGTTGCTTAGCTGAAGAAAATACTAAATAATCTCCGTCATAATATAATTTCTAAAAATATTCTGAAACTCAAACACAAATAGGTCGAATATGAAAATTTAAAACAAATCAAAATTAGCACATAGGCAAAAAGTTGTACTATTCCAATAGTTTCTAATTTCCAAGTTACCGCTTTTTCATGACTAAGTTGTTGTTACTCCACTGAAAAGTCTAAAAAAAAAAAAAAGCTACTCAGAAGAAAAGGTGCAAATTTTACCATTTAACATTCCACCTACTCTTTACACTGTGGTTCCACATTTCAGCTACCTCCCTTCCACTACCCACATATCTCCAGCCTCCACATCAGTACACAGCCTGACAGGAGTTCCTCTCATAAGATATTAATATTTTGATGATTAACGTAGGTCAGGTAAAGTTTTCAAAATTTCATTTCAATTTACCAGCACTTGTGTTCTGTCTTATACTGGTCCATGAATTATTCTGGATATTTATTCTGGGTACTTACTCATAATACTAATTATTCAGGTCCAAATACTAATGCTTGTATGGAAATTACACAGTTGAAATCAGAAGTGTGAAAATATCAGTGTTTAATGAAAGCGCAGGCTGATTTTTCCAAGGATGAAATATGCATAGCTTTATGGGTGAAAGGGATGACTAAAGCTGAGAAAGATAAATTAGGGCAGTTGAAAATATGTTGTTAAAACACTTACGTCTCTGCTTTCTACAGTCTGTTTATGTTGGACTGTATGGTCTGCCTGCCTTAAATCAATGCTGTAATTAAGAGTTTCACAACACTTGCTCTAACCTGTTTATGCTACTCTGAATCATTAAGGGCAGGAAAACTGCTTTCTTACAGCAGCTGAAAATATCTCTTTTGTTGAAATAGCCCAGCTAGCACAGGGCTGGCTCTAGGCATTCTATACCCGTCCTTTATGCCCTTATTTACTTCTGGGTTATTGCTTTTCAGTCGATTTGAGGATTCATGTGGAAGGGACCGCACCCTTACTGTCAGTTCTTCCCAGGAGACAGCTTCACTTTGTAGATCAATTATTAAGATAAGGAGAGTGCTCATTACGATATTCACAAATGGAGAAGCACTCCAGAACCAAAGAAAATCAGGACATAAAGACAGTTTTTGATCAACTAGCCACTAGAAGAAAAACATTTTTTGTTTCTACCAGCCAACTCTTTCATAACTGGAAGTTAAAAGATAGTAACAGCAACTGTATCAGAACACAAGAGCTTAATTCAATCTGGTATCTGAATTACTTGACCTTGGCCAGTTCCAAAGAAAAAAATGTAAGAAAGGCCCAAATAAGCCTAGCTAACTCAATTAACATTATATTGAGTGTATTTTTATTTTACAAAATTAATTATGAAGCGATTTAAGCCTACTATGACTAAAAAAACATGCTAGTCTTTTTGCCAGGAAGTGCGTATTCCAACTAGCTTGAAGGTTAAAATGAAGTATTATGTTACTGAAAAAACTAGTTTTACTGTAGAAACATTTTTCTCAGTTTAGCTTTGTTTCATTTTAGTTTAATTGAGGGCTCCTTGTCTTTTAAAAGATGGAATCAAGTAGATAAAAAATGCCTAACTTATCTTGTAATTTAATTTTACACATTACTATCATAGCAGTTAAAAAGCAGTTTTGCTAAAATAGAACACTTCCATATCGCCAGGTTACTTAGCTTCATTGAAAACAGTGAGTAATTCCAACAGTCTTAATGTTGTCAGATCAAAAGAACTGTATTAAGGTACTGCTCCTTCATTATTCAGCCTCTTTTTCAGGCCTTGCTGAAATAGTCAGATAAATACTTAATATACCTCCATATTATTCTTACAGTAATTGCTTGTCAACGTCTTTATTAAGCTTAAATCTGTATACATTTCTTATAAAATAATTTAGTATTTTAAAGGTTATATTTTTACATAAATCTGATAGCCAAATTTAGGGCTCAATTTTAAGCCTTAAATAGCTTATATTGGTTTTGGTGATTTTCATTAAGTTCTGTACTTGCCTTCAAACGTGCAGTTTTATTTAATTCAAAATGGCTGCCATCTCCAGTTAGTATCAGTGAGGCTGAGCTCTGTCGAATCTCAATTAATAGCAACCTTTTTCCCTCACTTTGCCTTGGCAAAAGAGAGTTTGTTCCCAGGAGAGTTGTCTCTGGGCTCAAACGCAGCTACTACCAGGTGAAGGTAAGAGAGGAACAGAGCGAGACAGTGCAATGAACGTCATGGAGACAGCATGAAGGAACAAAGAAGAATCTATTACGGGATGAGATGGGAAGCAATAGTTTAAAAAAATGAAAAAACTGCAAGAGGCAACCTGAGATTTGTAGTGTAAAATGCCAATGCAAAGAAGAAGGCATATAGGATAAAAAGTGGAAAGAAAATGAAGAGAAAAGGGGGATGAGGGAGAGTGAATTGCAGGAGATTGTTGGGGAGAATAAAGCAGGCATTTGAATAGAGCCGCTGCATATCCAGTCTTGTTAAGGGGAAGAGATGAGGATGCAATGACAACCCTTGCTCTGTCAGGGAATAAGGAGGTTTTTTTCTCAAATTTAGAAACAGTTGGTTATATATGTATTTTAGGATCACACTTTGATTCTGAGAAGAACAGACAAATAGAGAACATATACCCCAAGCTGTCCAACAAACTCCTGAACAATAAAAAGGCATAAATCAGTTTTTAGATTTCAGGATCTTTAAGCTATTTATGGGATATTAAGAGGTCTGCCATTATAGTATCATAGAATGATAGAACGGTTTGGGTTGGAAGGGACCTTTAAAGGTCATCTAGTCCAACCCCTCCTGCAATGAGCAGGGACATCTTCAACTAGATCAGGTTGCTCAGAGCCCCGTCCAACCTGACCTTGAATGTTTCCAGGGATGGGGCATCTACCAACTCCCTGGGCAACCTGTTCCAGTGTTTTACCACCCTCATAAAAAATTTCTTCCTTATGTCCAATCAAAATCTACCCTCTTTCAGTTTAAAACCATTACCCCTTGTCCTATCATGTTTTTATGTATCCTATTATGTTTTTATATTTCATGTTTGGAAAAAAAAGAAGAAAAAAAAAAATTGCATCCAAACCTACCAAGTGTTCACTATTTGACCTGATATTCAAGTTTTGTCCAGTCTTGTCATACCTCCCTGTGCCAGTGGTAGAGCAAAGCAGCCGCCTTGTCACAGGCTGTTCTTCAGCCTCAAGTGGTAGCCAAGTGATCCTGCGTTCTGGTTACATTTCTCCAGGTAAGTATTGTTCACAGCCATTATTACTCATTATGACCTCATAGCTTTATCCTCAATGGCAGGCAACTCCAAACCAAAACCACAGAAATTGCACAAATCACATAATCCTAGAAATAAAACCAGCTTCCCTATTTCCATTTGTAACATTTGGGAATAAATATATAAAACCTAAGCATTTGGCTAGTCTAGCTGATCAGTGCTCTGGCCAATAGGCAATGC
This sequence comes from Gavia stellata, assembly GCF_030936135.1. Classification (NCBI taxonomy): domain Eukaryota; kingdom Metazoa; phylum Chordata; class Aves; order Gaviiformes; family Gaviidae; genus Gavia; species Gavia stellata. The sequence goes on along the minus strand of NC_082602.1, from coordinate 23,423,786 downwards.
ACTTACTCCAGACGAAGATTAGGAAGCAGAAACTCTGGTATCTAATATTGCTCTTGCATTTCACGAACAGCTGTAATTGGGACAGCGTGTACTAGGTTCTCTTCCAGGAAGTCATGCCCATATGGTTTACTCAGGCCACTGCACATCCAAGACTTCTCATCAGTGCAAGCAAAACTGAATTTTATGGTCCCAAGAATAAGTACAACCCAAATTTTCTGGGACAGGATGTCAGCATGATGCTTTCTTCCTACCTGCTTCTATGCATACTTCCTGTAAGGAACATTTACATCACTGTAACTACTTCAGAATTCCTGTTTATGATATTTGTAGCAATTAGAAAATAAACAACACCCTCCCTACTCTATACATATAATACAGCTTACAAATCCAAGTCCAGATATTTTACACACATTTTTACAACACTTTTCTCTCAACAAAGACTCTCAAAACCGGACTGATTTTTCCCCACCTAAGGCAGCACAGTCAAAGAATCCAGTATATTCACTAAAGTTTCCTTGCTATTCTACCTGATGTCTATAGTCATGTACATCCACCATGCAAATGCTACTTGTCTCAACCAAGAACAGATAGAGGTTGATGCAGTTGTAGAGTTGTGGGGTTGGCCCGGTTGATTACTACCTTGTACAGCAACTGCAGTATAACAAAGTTGTAATTTACACAAGGTATCAGGGACTAGTTACATGTAACAAAACTTATTACTAGAGCTATTTATTAAAAATATACACATATATATAATCTGAAAAGGAAAATTCAAAGTTGATCTTTACTAACCAACCTTCCCAAGAATCTGGAATGTCACAGCTGCCTCTGAAAAGTAGGCTATCTCCCTTTGCTTGGGGAACATGACATTATGCAGAACCTTTACCTGCATGCAAATATGCATACACTTGGACTGAGAAGTAAGAGTGGGCGACAGACACCCATGGTGGAGATAAATGGGAAGGCAACTTCTCTCCAGGTGCTATCCACCTCTTTGTTCTAGAAAGGCTTTTCAGCTTCCAAATTTCCAGTTTCACAGACTGTGATGCTCTGTATTGGCTTCAGAACATGTAACAAATTTTAAAAGCACTTTACAAGGATTTTTTCCATCAGGAAGCATGCCTACAAACTGAAATGAGAGCCTTGTCATTACCACCAGCCATCCCACGCCTCACCCCACTTGTGCACAGAAACTAGCGGCCACCGGGCCTCCATCGAGCACGAAGTGCCACTTACAAGGGCGCTGGGTGCTTGTCCTTGTCATTGCTAACAAACCAATAAAACCGGATTAATTTCCCTTCCGCCGTGCCAGCCACCGCCCTCCTCGGCAGCCTAGCCGGGGTAGGCACCTGGCAAGGTCCCCTCTTCCCTCGGGCCTCTCCGCCCCAAGGGCAGGTCCGGGGAGGCCGGCGGGCCGAGCAGGGGGCGGCAGCCGCCTGCACCTGTTCGGCAGACGAGGGAATGGCGGCGGTACGCAGGAGGGTGCTCCCTCCCTGGGGGGGCCCCACGCCCTGCGTGAGCGGGGAGGGGGCAGAGGAGGAGGCGGCCCGGCCTCTCTCTCTCCTTCCCTCCCTCCCTCCGCCTGTGAGGAGGGGCGGCCGGCGGCGGGAGCGGCGGTGCGCCTCTCCCCTCACCCGCCGCGGAGGGCAACGGCCGGTGCGCGAGGAGTAGGGCGGTGGCGCGAGGGCCCTTCCCACTCCCCCACCCCCTCAGGGGAACCTGGGCGGCAGCGGAGGGCAGTGGGCGGGGTGGCAGCCACTATGGAGGACGGGGGGGGCCGGGCCGGGTGCTGACCTTCCCCCCCGCGTACCCCCGTACACCAGCGCAGCAATGCTGCCGCCACGGCGTTCGCCTACCTGCCCCGCACGCGGTGCCAGGCAGTGACTACACGACGGCAGCGAGGAGAGGCATAGGGAGGGGAGAGGGAGCGGCACCACAAGGAGGGGAGAGGGCGGGGGGGTGCGCCTCGCCGGACCTTTAAACTGCCGGCGGCGGCAGGACTACGCTTCCCAGCGTGCCGCGGGGCCGCCAGCGGTTGCCTGGCGCAGACGCGTTGCGGCGAATGGGAGGTGGTGACGCGCGTCGTGGCTGCGGTCAACACTTACCTCACAGAGGCGTCGCCGCCGCCTCTCACCCCGGCAGCGCGGCGGGCCCGGCCGCGCAGCGTCTGCGTGCGGCTCCGTCCCGCCTCAGCGACTCGTCCTTCGCTTCGTCCCCGCCTGCTGGAGGAGGGGCCGCCCGGCTGCCTCGCGGGAGGGCGGTGTCGCTGCCTTTCCTCTCGCTTCCCCTCCCCTACTGCCACACGCGTGACCCGCGGCTTCGTCGGCGCCGGAGCCGCCTTTGTTAGGCCCCGGGCCCTCGGCTAGGCCCGTTCCTCCTCCCGGGAGCCATGTCCGAGCAGACGGGCTTGGCCCTGCCGCAGACCATGGACAGGTACGGGGATGGCCCTGCGCTGGCGCACAGCGGGAGGGAACCCTCGGGGTGGGCGTGTGAGTCTCCCGGGCTGCCCGCGGGGGGACTCCGCGCTGCCCGTGGCGTGTTTCGGGCCGGCGGGCCGCGGGGGGCGTTGCGGTGGGCCGCTCCGGCGCGGGGCCCCCACGGCCGTTGCTGGCGGGGGGCTGGGGAGCGGTGGCCGTGGGGCAGGGCCTGGGCCGGTGGCGCGGGTCCGGTTTCACTTTTTGGCTTCTGGAAACTTTGGTGGTCTGGGCGAAGTCGTGCCAGCTCTGTCGTAAATCAGCGCAAGGTATTGCGGGCAGCGGTGTGGTATCTGCGGCGGTGTGCGGGGTGGGGAAGGATCGCTCTGGCAGCGTTTGGGCAGGAGGAGGTGTGTCTGGGCTGAAACGGGTTCTGGGGAGAGTGGGGGAGGTCTGCAGAAGGCTGTCCGGTTTCTGTGGGTCTAGAAAATACTGTAGGTATGGAAAGCATTGGCACGCTTGTAAGATAAGGCACTAAAAGACGACCGAGCTTAACTGGCCTTGTGTGTTTTGTTGCTGGCTTCATGATCTTTGTAGAAAGCCTACAATTGCTTTTTGGAGTGCTGTTAAGAAGTACAACCTAAAAAGTGCTTTGATTTAAATGGGGAGGAAAGACACTTGCTAACTCTTGAATTCTTTTTATTACACTTGTTTTCTCTTTATACTTTTATTTGAATATGTAGAACTTTCACCCTCTTCTTCTGAGGGCTTGAGATTCCTTGTGTATAATTTTGAGTTGTTCAGAAAGCTTTCAAGCTTCCCGTTCCCCCCAAACAACAAAAACCACATTGATAGCCTGTTATTGCAGGAGTTGTGGTAGCCTGGAATCTCAGAAGGTGGGGACCCAAAAGGAATCAGGCTTCTATTGATGAACCTGTCAAGCTTTCATCTTAAGGAAGCAAAAAAAAAAAAAAAAAAAAGCCTGGTGTTTTTCTCCTCTCCAGGTCACCTCTAAGGAAAGAGGATTTAGTGAAATACAGGCTGTCATCAGGCAACTGATGGAGATATAAACTATGTGAGGCAGGGGCAGAACTTGTGCAGCCTGGAAGGTAAGGATGAGAAGTTTCAGTTTGATATAGAAAGAGGATAAAAGCGAGTTGGGAAGGGAGGGAAAGCAAGCTGTCTGTGTTTTAGGAAAACTGAAGAAGTGAGAGATGACAATGGGATGATTTAGGTTGTAATTTAGAACAATGCTTGTCAAGGAGGCTAGCAGCCAAAAACTCTAAGTGCATTTCCAAGAAGTAACAGGAAGGAGGTAGATTTTTAGAAATACTGTCAGGAAAGTGTTCAGTTTGATGCACTTCCTGTGAATGTAGGGAATAAAAGGGAAGAGTTAAAGAAGACAAAAAGAATTAGGGGGGGTGGGAAGGAAAAGATCAGGAAGAGTGCTGCAGAGTGAACTCCTCTAAAACTAAAAAATTCTCATCTTCATCCTGAAGTTTGCAGTCCAATAATATATAATATTTTACGTTTTGGAGTTCTAGGAAACCACTGTATTTTGAGTGGATTCCCTACTGTTTGTGGCTTATATCAAACCATGAAGTCCTAGTTCACCCTTTTGGGAAATGGCTGTAAGGTGGTGTTTATAACCTGTGTTGTGAATAACTGTTAAATTAAATAGTTAATGAAAAAAAGGGGAAATTAGTTAACTAGTAGCCAAACCAGTGTAGTGTTCTTCAATTGTTATGTGTAATAGATATGTGGGTTTTGATGTACATTTAATAATCTTGTATCCTTTTAGCTTTGTGAAATTGTAATTTGTATCTCCAGCCCTTTTCAAAGACTTTTTCCAGTAAACTTGGAGTAGCAGAGTTGATATAATCGAAAACAATTGAAAAGTGTCCCTGACTTCCTTAATAACAGTGGGGAAAAAGTTTTAAGTACCTAGGTAGTGTAAAAGGAGGTATAAAGAGAGGTTGCAGCTTTCATATAAGAATTCATTGGGTTCAGTATAGGAAACTTCAGGAACAGTAGTGGGATAAGTGGTGAATGGAGTGGTAAGAAGGAGCCAAGTATTTAGGATTTGAATTTAATTCAGTGTGTAGTACAATACCAATAGAAGGATTTTGGAGTAACCAAGACCTCAAAATGCAGTCAGTGTAAATAATTTTTCAGTTACATATTGGGTTTATGGAGCGGGGTTACGTTGGAAGAAACCAATTTTCATTTGCCTCTTATTTCTGAAGGTCACACGTAACTGTTTTCATGTTGTACGTAGTGATGATCAAGATAAACCTTCAATATTTCACATTAGGGGATGTAACCTGTGGATGAATCATCTGTAGGGATTCTGACGGATTGAGATGTCTCTACTATCCTGTTATCTTTATTGCTAATGACAGACAGTTGTTTTCCTGGGTAAGAGGAAAAAGTATATATGCAAAAGCTTAAGAGTAACTGTTAATGGATTATAACTTAACACAAAGCACATACTTTTAAATCAAATTTGGATCTCTTAGTGAAGGATGCAGAAAATAGCTTTTCAGTGAATAAGACTTTAATTTGATTCTAATAGTTAAGTCATTAGGAGGGGGAAAAATAGGGTTTTCTTTTGTTTCCAATACCTAAGTGGTCACACTGAGAGTGGTGATATACTGTTGTATCAGGAGTAAGGTGTTGCTGCAGATCTGAATGTATGCCCTTCTTTGTATGCAAGGGTCAGAGCTCTTATAGCAAGTTCTTTAATTACATATTTGTGAGAGAGAATGGTTGGCTTCTTCTCTTGACTCTTAGATTGTACATCTGTATGACTCAAAGTTGTTTTTTTTTCTTAATAAAGCAATTTGGATTTCTCCAGTGTAAGGAGCGTCTTGATATCATCTCAACATTGTTGCCTGGGATTCATCTTTCTTTTATGTATTTTGGGCTCTGTTCTTTATTTTCCCTAGATAATTTCAGTCTGGAAGCAAACCACACATCTGTAACAAAGAGCGTAAATAGCTGTTAAGGTATAAGCCGTTTGCTATTTGAAATTTCTAGCTAAGGATTTTATACTTGCCTGAAGGATTGGCTACAGCATAAATGCAAGAAGCATGAAAAGTAGACATGACCATGAAGTAGCACTAGATTCTGGAGTTCTCTCATCTGCAGTATTTAGGAAACTAATCCAGATGATTATCATGATCCTTTCTGGCCTCAAAATTGGAATTTCCATCCCTCTTGTAATTTTTTTCTTCTAGCTCATGTTTAAATAACAGGCCTAGATAATAGTCTTAAAATACCATCCTTTTTTGCATGCAGAATTCCTTGCAGTCTATGGTAAAGGGCCATATTCCTGGACTAATGTGTGCACTTGAAGGCAGTGGTTAGTGGTCTGTCTAAATGGTGAGGTTTTATTATTTTTAATCC